>NC_079477.1:30523231-31773231 GCF_026230105.1 Diorhabda sublineata
AAACAAACCGATAGATGTTTCTACATGAAATGGTTCGCCTAAAGTGTATTCGATAGAAAATTACATAGAATTTCATCAAATTAACGTGCTCATTTTAGTGTTTCCGTATTCATTTCCATCGTTTTCCATATATAAAAATACTGAGATAATTTCGAAGGTATGTCATTTGCTACTTTCTCTAACCTTTATCGATTATTCTATCCCTTTTTGTGTTTGTTCCATTTCATTTATTCCGCTCAGTTTTCGGTACAAACTTTGATACTTTTTGTTTCCCTATGTAAGTCATTTATTATTTTTCCTTCGGTTATCTAGAAACGCTAGATATTGGTGATTATCAGTAAATACGTTTCCTGTCTTCCACTTTCTCATATTATTTTCTCCATTCTCTAAGAAATATAGAGTGAAGATCACAATGTTCATTATACTGTTTGTTATCAATTTTTATTAATTACTGTATATCGCTCCTATAATTTTTCCTTGTCACTATTCTCTTTTAGTTTATTCCAGTATTCAATTAGAAATGTGTCCATATACATCTCTGATTTGCGTTAACTTCATTCTGTGATTGAAGTTGATTTTGCCCAATATTATTTGATTTTTCCATCCTCCACCTACTATTACTGAAATAACGTATCCATCAGTGATAGCAATAACCGATTTGTTTTTTTAATATTCTCCAGTAATCTAGTTTGATCTGAACATAACGTTTAATCACCAATTACTGTCATATAAATTCGAGTTAATGTGGCTTGACCTACAATTGCCATCCGATTTACGCTTCGTAAAGCCCAGAGTGTTAAATACGACACTTGGTGAACTTGTTAGGGTTCAATTCAACTTTCAGAATATTGTTGTTTCTAGTCCGTAAATTCAACACCTATTCAACTCATTCAATTTATATTATTTGACTAATAATTCTTAATTTCTGCTTTTGGAACGGAACTGTACTGATTGATATTTTACTTGACTTGATATTATTAGACTTGTGATTTGGTGAATTCATAGAATTGATGAAACAATCTGATATTGCAATATATTGCTCTTGAAGAAAATATAGTAAGGAAATAATACAAACTTAATGATATAATCATATAAACTAGAATATGTAGGTTGACTCAGTATGTAAAATAGGAGAAAGCTATATATTATAAATTTTTACAACACAATTCTAAGAAATAAACTTCTAAGATATTTGTTACCAACATAATAGACATCTGCAACTTACATTTGAGACGGAAAAATGTGAAAAATATACGTACACTTCATAAAGAAATAGACTACCGGTCAAAAGTTTTTACCCGCTGCGTAATTCATTCATTCAATTGAAAAATAATTCACTCCAAAAAATTTCTCTCCCATATTTTCAAGCAAAGGTCGAAACGATGTCTCACAAATAGAAAATAATAGTTTTTTTTTTATTTGTTTACTTCATGCCAGCGCTTGATTATGTTTTGTTGACGAATGCAAGAAGTTAAAATTTGGAAGTACCAGCTGATTTGTTCTAATCTTTCGCTGTGGATATTTCTTTGTTATTTATGTTCATTATTTAGTTTCGGTTAGCCCTATGAGACGCAAGGACGCGCTGTGATTTATACTTTTTGGACCAAGACATCTTTGTGTTCATATACGAATTGTTTCCGTTCTCGCGAATTCCGACTCGTAAGTTTAAAACTAGGTAAAACCAAAGAGCTATCGGTTGCAAATGGTGCATTAATCGCAAGCCTTTAAAGTCTAGGCAAAAAGTAACCGTACCATTACGTGAAAAAAAAATGAATCCACCAGTAGCTTTTGTCACAAAAAACGTTCAGATCAGACTCAAAAACCACGATTGAAGAAAAACATATTCAAATTAATGAATCTAAGAAACTGCTTTTGAGTACTTTTTCGGTGAACAGTAAATTGTGAGTAGCTGGCCTTAGACCCTAGAAGGGTAGTAGTAGAGAAACCTCTTTTAAGACGTCAGAGTGTGTGGTGGACTGAAAATAGAGTGGGTCGAAGTTCGAGTTTTTCGAGTGCAGGTCAAAGGAAGAACGGATGCTAGTATATCAGGGACTGGTACCGGTTATAAGGATAAAAAATGACGCAGAATTGAATATTTTTTTCTTGTTTTCTTTATTATAATTACATATAAAACTTTTTGTTAATTTTACAAAAAAATTTCCTTGATACTGCGAAACTGGTAGCCTCTCACTGCGCTTAGATAATCTCGAATTTGATGAATCTAAGACAAAAAATTCAAAAAGCTTTTCAAAGATGAAGATAGCTTATATATTGTAATTTACAATTTTGAATAAAAAATTAGAAAAAAAGCAAAATGGCGGTTGTTGAAAAATATGTAAGTTTCTTTTTTCAAAAAAAAAAACGGTGAAACACAACAAATCAAATAAAACATTAGAACTAAGAAAATATGTCGATTGGTTACAAAACTTTGAGCAAAACTCGTTTGAAGAGAAGCTGTCGTGCGCGCTCGAACTATTATAACTTTCATTATTTCGAATTTTGATATGAAATTTTAGAAGATGTTTTGTGAGAGGATTCGAAAAACATAGAAAAAAATCAATTTTTTGAAAATTATAACCGTTATTAGTCTCATAAACTTACCTTTTGATATCAATTGTCCTCCTATAGAATATTTAATATTTAGATGTCCTCAATTATCTGTTATTTTCCAATGCATTTGAAAATAATTATAATAGATTAAAAAATATTACCTAATGTTATGCATTTACTTTATTTTGTACATCTACCTGGTAATGATCTTTAGTAGTTTTGATTCAAAATGATGGTTATGTGGGTGTAGGTAGTGAATCAACCTAACAAACATCTCTTATTCATCTTCTTGTGATATATTAAGGTTTTGTTATCAATAGTGAAATGGTTTATCACTCATTATCACTTAATTACATTACCTAATTGAGAGAGTTCGAGAAAATCATATAAGTAATAATAAAGAAGAAAATGAACATTCTATGAACTTCTTTCTCTGTTGTCCTTTCTTTTAAAGAAATATGAGTTTTTACTAGGCTGTTGGTATTTGGTTTTTATTCATATGTGAGTTGAAGTCAGTGAGTTAAGCACCAGTTGTTGATATACCATCTCTATAATCTATTGATTCAAAATTTATTATTTGCTTATATTATTAATGACTTTTTTTTCTGGATATTTACTATTAAATCTCCCTGTCGGATCCTTAGCACACTAATAATTTCCAGGATATTATCTTGATTTCTATTCTGATTGAACAGTTTTTGGCAATTTTTCTGTATTGTAATTTAAATATATTAGTTTTCAAAATTTTATGTATTTCAAATTATTCCACAACAAAAAGTAACATTTCTACAAAATCGTGTATTTTCAACCTATTGGTGAGTAATTACGAGTAACAGGTAGATTATATAGAGTTCATTTTCAACATTTAATTCGTTAATTTGATAAAATTTAATTAATTTTGTATAATTACTGATATTAAACAAATGAATTAGTTGATTCAAAATATCCATCAATTACCGTTTAAAGGAAGTGTCGTTTGTCTACAGATGTTATTTAAACAATAAATATTAATTTTATGTAGAAACTCGACCTTCTCCTAGTGGAAGTTGTAGTATTTTTTCACCTTCTTTTTTGAGATTCTGTAGGAGTCGTCTCACTCGAATACGGTAAAGCTATATTATTTAATGTGAAATTTACAACGAATTAATCGATATCTCTTTTAAATAGACCCAAAATCGATCCTCCCTTTTTCAAATCTATATAAAAAAGGATCACATAAAGAAAACGCATTCTCATGGTTATTACTCTGACATTAATTCTGTTTGTGCAGAAGATTCTGTGGAAACATGCTATAGAACGACTACTTCTATCCATAAAATGCTTATAACATACGTTTCTGTTCAAAGGAAAAGAAAATTCCTCGATTTGATACGATGTTTGCAAGAATTTCTATTGAATTTCTGAAGTAAGATATGTACGAATAGTACAATAAGCTATAAAACATTATTATTCAAATAAATTTGTTTATATTAAATTTTAGTTTACTATTTAATACAACTTAACAACGTTAAATATCATGCAACAGTTTGGTTATAATTTCAAAATATAGACTTCACGAAATTTTTCCAAAAAATTTTAATTTGGAAATACCTATCTCATTGTCATAAGATAGGTATTTCCAAATTATATTGTAAGATTTACGTTTCGCCCATCAAAACCATAACATGGTTGTGTATATTTCAAAACGAGTTACTCGTACAGTTCGCTTTGAGATACCGTAACAAATATAAATTACTGATACACAATTCAAAAGATATTTCATTGATCTGGCGGAACATTATATTTTTAGTTTAGTTCTTAGGCGCCGGCCGAATTGTCTAAATTATGCTAGGGTCTAGCATGAGAGATTACACACACGCACACACACACACACGCACACACACAAAATACACACACTCACATACACGTGCGCGTGAGAAAACCCGTCTCTCTAAGTATCCACACCCGAATAAATCCACGGATGGGTGCAACGAAGGATATTCCATCAACCCCCTGTCATTTCGACGGGTCTTCATCCTAATTCGCGTCACAGTTTCCTTTCATAGACTCCTTCCTCTCTGCTGATTTCTATGGGAGCTTCTGGGAGGTCTTATCTTTTTGTTAATAGTTAATCTATTGGCTATACACTCTTGTCTTCTTAATCTGGACGTCTTAATGTGTGTGTTTCACTGCCTCCAGTAAACCCTTTCCAACCTTCGTCGGCAAGAAAATATCTAATCCGAGTGGTCCTTCACCTTCTCTGTTGCTGTCACCTTATTTTGGTGTGTGATTTTGTTTTTTTTTTTTAAACCAACTTAACATACTCAATTTACTTTTTGCGGTCCCTTTTCCCGTATACTTGATATTTGACTGTTTTCCACTGGATTTCTTCGTTATTGATTTTTATTCTTGCACTTATCCTTCGTGTCTCGCACTTCGAGATTACAAACGTAGCTATTTAGAGCAGGAATTGTCTGCATATAACTATTTATTATTCAAATTATACAGAAGAAAATGGAAATATGAGTTTATTTTAACAACTATTGGACAAATGTTTGATGAAAACATCAAGAATTCAACTCAAAATTATGGAATGGAAATATAACTTATAATTCTGGGAGATGAACAGACTCTGAATGAATTATTTTCAATAGTTGTTGGCTGATGATAAAAATCAGTGGAAAATTTTGAGTTTGGAAACACTTTTTCATAATTTGCAAGAAATCATAATTTCTCTAGGAAGACAATGGTTTGAGCTAAATCTCAGCATTCTCCAATCGATTGATTCAAGCATGAGAACACATCCAAGTACATAACCGGGAGCCAACTGTTCAAACGCAGGTAACTTATTACAAGTTTTAATAATTTTGCAATTTAGTGCAAGAAAACACCCATAAGAGGGTGCCATGACTACGTAGAGGCCCTTCTGTTATATTTTATCACTTTGAACTTGTGGTCATAAAACATAAAAGTAGTGAAACTACCTTTGTAACCTCGAAGTGCAAGGGTAATTAACGGTTATGTATTAATTTTAATTGTTTGTTTGCTGATTGTGTAAACTGCTCTTCAATTCACATTCAATTCTTCAGAAAAATCACTGTTTTTCTATTTACGTCGAATATGATTATTTCAAATAATATTTTTCTTTACAATTCTCATAATTTTCTTTATTAATAACTATTTAGAATGGTGAGAGTTTATAATGGATATTCGTGAATAAAGTGATATTCTTATTTTTCATCAACTCTCAAAGTATTTTATTTCACCACCAATTCATTCAATTGTGGTTGAATAAATTATTCTGTGGTTTTGATTTCTCGGGACTAACTTCATCATTTCGACTTAAAATAGACGAAGTTTCTCGTTAATGTAGTCGTTTGTTATGAAATAGAAATTCTTACTCACTTAATTACGACGTTGAAATATCTATATTGTTGTCTATGCGCTTACTAAATTATATTCTCCAATTATTCACAGAATTTATAAGATATGCTGAATACTTCAGCATTATTTATAGTACGTGTGCCACCAACCTAAAAATTTCTAATGAGAATGAAGAGTTTGCAATAAAGCAAATGAAATTGACTTAGAGTGGAATAATTTTATCGAAAATTCGAGTATAAAGAAATAGATTTTAGATACAGAAAATAATTTGTTTTTGTTGCACGCTTTCAAATAAATAATTGTTTGTGTTTTTGTGTATGTAATATGTGGTCTGACTACAAGGTGTGAAAAGTGCAGGACTTAAAGTGCGACAGGTGGAAGTGGAATAAATGTCTAGTACAATTTCGATTTTTTAAGTCAGTAACCTCGATTTAGATTGATCGGGGTTCATTCAGAGGCCTAAAGCTTATTGTTTCACCCACTATTTTCAACCACTTAGAAAGCCAATTAACTATCTAAACAACTTTCTCATCCTCTCATTTCTTTTCTTTCATAGCTAGTTTCTGAGCCCTTCCAGCCAAGAATTGATTTCTCTACTTTTTATATTTCTAATTCAGATATTTTTTCAAGACTACCTCCTAGCATTTGACGTCATTTTTTAACCGTGCTATGGATATTTGTATGTTGCCACTCCCTATTTCAGAAATCCTCTGGAAATAATGCATTATTCAATGATCACTTTTAAATCAAGTGATGCGTGTATTTTATTATCTTTTATGCTTTATCTTCACTTTTTTCCACGGAATCATCCTGGATATCGTGTGGTTACTTTTGTTTGACCATATAACATCAAGTTGAACTAGTTATCATCATGTTGGACATAAAATTTTTAAACAATTTTCTCGTTAATAGTTCTGTGACTGTCCTTCGGTATCCTCTTCCCACGTCCACTTTTTGCGAGCCTAGCTGCTTCTTTATACTGTACATCAGAGGCTCCATTTGGCATCACGAATCTATGAGAATGCCTCAAAACAATTCATTACTACTTTTGATTGTATGTTTTTGATACTATTTTTTTGAGTCTGCCTGATTATCTGTGAGGATTGTAATGTTCATCCTTCATCGAACAGTTTTCCTTTATACCTCTTGTAGCCTTTTCTAAGGCGTAAATTTTGGCTTGAAGTTAATTACATACAGATCTCAATCTGTATAACTTCTTCTAGATGTTCAGCTGCTTTGATTCATACCGGATCCTATTCTATTTTCGGTTACCGAGATGTTAATGAAAATTAAGATTCATTTTTCCCACATGGGAATTATTATCTGTTTTGACTATCTGCACTATTTTTTTAAACTAGTTTTTATCAATTGAACTATTATTGTGGCTTCTCACCTTCTCTACTAACCTGACAAGAGTGTACAAAGTTTTCTCTTTTCCTGAATTGAAAACCCATCTAAAAGGACATTATTCTGGGACATTATATGAAATTCAAACGGTTGTCACCTACTCGTTGGAGGCTATCTCAGTAATAGAGTATTTACACTGTTTATGAGTAGTGCGGAAACTGCCACAGACGCAGTGTAGATTTTCAAGAGAAAAAAAAGCATACTTACCTTTAATATTGATTAATGTCACCTCTACACATATGGTAGGAGAAGTTGTGGATAAGTAAGTATGTAAAGAATATTGATTACTATGTAATTGTACTATTTGTAAAGTACATTCTAGCACGTACTCAAATTTGACGTTTATGTTATCCAGTTTCATCACTATTCTTAAGTTTTGATACATGTGGCAGAAAGAAATAACAAATATTAATTTCAATTATTAAAATATAGTTCATGATAAAACGTACTCCACTGATATAATTCGATTAACAGTTCTCAAATCATTTCCACGTTCTTCTCTTAGGTTTCATGAAGTGATTAACTCTCTGAGCATGCTTGTAATGCTGAAATTTTCCAATATAATCTACACGTCTACAAGTCGCTATGTGAAATCAGTTTGCAAACAAAATATGGCTACCCTTCTTACAAGCAATTCCTGCATTGTGCTCCACATTATTTACTATTAACATCACTCAGTTCTCCTTTGATGGCTTGGTTATTGAAACGCAAATCGACAATCTAATTGTGAATATGAATAAACTGATAAATTGAAATAGTTTGTTTGGTACGAATGTCACCAACGATTCAAGAAATTTCAACTCCGATCAAGCGGAGCATGAATAGTTTATATCATATTTTTGTGAGGGTCAAAGTGTTGTTTTATTGTATCTTTTGTTTGTTGAAGATTTTGTGTTTTTTGTCGATAAATATATGAATAAAATAGCATGACAAATCCTGTCAACAAATTTTCTTATCCCTAATTGTGATTTGTGGATTGAATCTCACATTATAAAGGAAATCTAAATGTTGATAACATTAATAAATATTTGTTTTTGTAGTCCTTGTCAGTATTTGTTGTTTCATATATTGACGTTGATTTTGCATGAAACATTTTCACTAAGTTTCTGTTGAATTTCCGATTTAATTACATTCACCCTCGTTTTGAGATAAATAGAGCGCAAGAAAGTGAATTAATTCAAAAATATACTACCTGCCATTCGTATTTGGTTGTTTGAATATGTTAAAATATATTTTCTTAATAAGATAACAAACTCGCTAGATTATATTGGAGTATGAAAACAACATTAATCTTGTTGAATAAAAAAGTATCATACTAATCTTGCAATTTATGTTTGAATCTCTTCTTCTAGAAACAAAGCTTAAGCCTCACGTGTATAATGACATTCTGAAGAGAACGTCTCTGTGAGAAATTGGACGATTTCATAGCTCTTACGCATCTCATTATACTGGTAGGCGAAGAATGTTTTTATGCGATTAGAAATTGACAAACGACGACAAAGGGCGAAAACTAGACAGAGAAATGAAATAGCACAAGTTCGCGGATTATAATGATATACTGGTGAAAGAATTATATCCGTATGAGACACAAGACATTCTGATAGAAATTTCTGCATGAGTTGGCAGTTATTTGAAAATACACTATTTGTTGCATTACTCCATTTCAAAATAGTGTGATGATTCCATGTTATATTGTATTGTATTTTATTTATTTATTCCAATTTGTTTTAAACAAATTTATCAAATTTGTTTTAATTGTAATATAAGTATGACAACAGCTAGCTCCATACTTTCTCTTGGTAGCTTAAGAAACTCTGTTTCCCTTTGAGTACTGTAGTTGACGATTATTAATTTTATAAATAACTGTACTCCTAAACGAATAAGAATGGAACCAACTCAACCTAATAGAAACAGAAGAAGCAAAATCTGTACCATACTGTAATGTCATACCTGTGCAGAAAAATCTGACTACCTGTAGCAGGTATAACGTATACTAGTCTTATTTCATGTGCATATTTTTTAGAACATTTTTGACATCTACAAATTGCTTGTTAGATTGTTCTTAACTCATATTAACTTGATAAATCGTACCAAATAGTTATAAACTAATGAAATATTATCCAGAAAAGTTTCCGAACTATAGTATAATATAATTTCATAAACTTCCATCTATCCATCACTTCGAGTTTATGTTGTTTGTTCTGCCTCTATCCTACTTTCAAAATTTTCATTCGATCATAAATTGATCGCTAAGTTCTGTGAGTGTACGTACCAACCTTACAGAAATTGTTAAGGTTTAAGGAGAGTTGCGGAATTCAATTTGAAAAGTTTCTTTTTTGAACTTATTTCTATAGAACTCAACAAGCGAAACTATTTCCAAATTGGTTTACAAAAATCCTGATATTTAAACTGAGACTTTTCAAAGAAATTCACAGTGGTTTGTCCGGATTCTGTTCGTTATATTAAGATTAAATTGATTTGAACAATGTAACTACTGCTCCATACAACTACAATTTGACTTATGGAACGTGTATATCTCCAGCTCATAGTATAAAAGTAAAGTTTTATTCTGAAGAAAGAATACACTTATGCGATAAAAGTTTCAATGGTTCCAGTGATAGCTTATCACGGCTCCAAAACCAATCACGAAATCCAAACTGATAGGATGGAATATTTTCAGCTATTTTTCACATTATTGCTATGTATAGGAATATTGCATTTGCATTGCGGGTGTCACAATGGTTTTTATCAATGGATGTTGCAATATTCTTGGAGCCATTCGGTGTTCAGATGTAGTGATTTATACTTTTTGTTGGTCTCCACTATTTTCTCTTCCATCAATATCTCCATCATCATTATCTGATCCAATATTATTATCCTGTCACCAGCTTTGAAAGTATTTTTAGTGTCTCAAGCTAATATATTTTCTTTTTATTGTTCATCACTTATTGTTCATCATCTATTAGAATTAGTAGGAATTGTTCAATTGGTCTGTTAGTTCTGTTTGTACATTTCTACAATAAAAAGTGTTTTCTTCGTGTGCTGTTTGACTTTTCTTGTCATTTGCTTTCTCAATTCTTGGTCTACTGTTTCTCAATCCGTGCCGTTGATAGTTGATATTTGTTCACAATAATACTACAGATGATTGGAAAACATATGAATACTGTGATTGGTCTAATTTTCAAGAATCCTTCTAAACTGCCAAGCTCATATTAACACACGTAGGAGGAATTGATTAACTTATATAGTGAAATATCTTTATTTTCAAGCCATAAGTGTTTGTTAAATCATTAATATTTTGAACGACTTCAGGTGCTTATGAAAGTACATACAATTTGTAAGCGAAAAAAAAGTTACTCGGGCAATTAGGAACGAGAATTGCTCTACTTACTTGGAATTAGTGATCATATTAACCGATATTAAGCGTAAATTCCCACTATTGTTAAATTAAAGCGATTTACGATCATATATTCACACGTTCATGCTAGTGAATATTAATTTGAATTTAAACTAATTTTTTCTTGAAAACCCCTAATGATTTTTAATTAGCTTGATTCTTACAAGAAAATCATTAATGTACATTGTATCCCTTGATAAAAAAACTTGTAGTGAGAGCCTGGCTAACGATATATTCGTCTTTTTATTCATCAAAATGTTGATTCGAAGCAAAAACATATATTATTTTCTTTTCAAATAAGAGCAATTCTATCAAACAAGCGACTGCAGCATGTTATGTAATTATATAGTGAGAAGTTCATTGCAGTTTCCCACGCAGCTCTGCGCTTTGCACAATAATATATTGTGTACACAAAACATGCTAACTACGAACATATAAATGTTAAAGTGTGATTACGATTCACAGTAAATTACTGTTATGTACCCCCATTATTAAACCGCCACTGGGTAAGATTTTGTGGGTTTAGGTAGGTCTATGATGTGCTGTGGAGAGACGCGACAACTTACTCGGAAATTACTCAAGAATTTCAATGTTGCATACCTTAGGGGAATATTCGAGACACAAGAACCGGAATCTTTCATGCTACCAGACACCTAATATTAGATTTTTGTAATATATGAGAATTTAAAAGAAAATCTACTAAGTCGAGGGGTTCGATCCACAACTAGTTTTCAATTTGTCTTTTTATTTAAAGTGTGTTGAAGCTTTCGTTTCTGAATAATATTGTAATGTTTTTCGTATTTATCTATACTCCTTTTATTCGTGAGGTAAATTGAGAACACTGACTCTTACGTTCTTAATTTATTTATATTATAAATTATTATTTATATCCAAATAGAATTCTACAAACTTCTAGTCAGAAACCAGAAAAACACAACAAATAAATAAATAGACTTTCCTAGTAATTATTTGAAGGAAATACTATTAATAAACCGCCTGCTATAATAGAAAGTTCTGAAAGGAAACCTAAATTGTATTTCCACAACTTACATAAAAAGACGGTGCGCGAATTCGCCTAATTTTAAAATTCAATTGTAGCCTACCTAATAAGCCATTTCGCGAAAAAATTAATATTGAAATCTTAATGCTTCTAAATTTTTTTGATTTTAGATCTCGTCTGTTTTAAAATTAGGTTTCTTGCAATAATTTCCAAGAGATTGATGAAAAATGGACGTTTCGACAAGAGGAGGAAATTATGAAAATATAACATCGCTACCTATGATACTGAAAAACCATGAACTAATTTCAATAGACACATTAGGGAAATACTAGAAGGAAATACTAGGAGTAAATACTAGGAAACCAGTAGTTTTCATTAATATAAATACGCAAATTGTCAGTGTCAATATCATATTTTGATAAAGACTTGATGAAAAGTCGAAACGCCAATTTTTCATCAACCTCTTGGAAATTATTGCAAGAAAACTAATTTTAAAATTTCAGAGGAATGAATAATCACTAGGTTCCCTACCACAAAAATAGAAGATAAGAAAAATGGATCACGCGGCTGAACAATATACAAATCATAGAAATAAACAAAGCCAAGACATTGAAATGCATAATATGACATTCATACACTCTGAAAAAGCTATCATGTGACTAGAAAACAAATATGAAAAGCTTTGGAAATGATTAATGTTGAGGAGGAATGAATTGATATCAGGAAAAGATTATGTAAAGATACAAAATGAAAACAGTTTGGAATCAATATTCATAATCAAAAGACTAGAACAAGAATGTAGTTTATCGTACACAATTTTTAATATTGACATTCTACTATCTCTTAAAATTTCTATTATTGCTTTACTCTTTTACTTAGGTTATTTTGTTTGTGTTATTTGATCATCAATTTCATTATTTTTATTTCTATTTCTTCGACAAGTTTGAGTTGTTCTCTGTTCTCTAAATTTAGTAGCTTCTCATCTTCATTTATTACTCATTTTTTCACCTTGTGTCGATGTTTTCGACAACAATTTGCTGTTATTATCATATCATGTCATAGCTGAGAATAATTTTTTATCGCAGATATTTTCTTCATTTATATTTCTTTTTCTTGGTCGATTCTTATACCTTTTCATTTTAAAAATTTGTTGGGTTTTAAAACGTTTTAATATAATGAGTGTATTGATATTCGAAATAAATAAACGCATTACTATAAAAAAAATTTGTGATATTTTTTATGGTCACAATATATTCCAGGATATTCTTTTTATCAAATTTTCCTTTATCTTTACGTTGATATCGAAAGTGTGTCAGCTTTTCAGACCATAAAATATCTACATTTTTTATCGCGACACATGAACATATAACGTTCAACGTTTTCTCTACTTGTCCCATCTGGCTTTTGTGCACTATTTGTTCGAGATATTACAAACCCTAACAAACTAAATCGATTTTCTCTATGTTGATAGAGGGTTGTCAGCGTAACCTCAAAACAGGTAATGTTTTCAAAACCATAGTGACAACGGGTGCTTTCATTACAAATATTTTAGAACAATATCAACTGTGGAAATATATTAAATCGTCCTCAAAACAAACTCACTCTAACGATTAGCTTCGGCAGGGTGAAAAATTTTACTTTAAAACAGCTAACGCTAAAAAAATATATAGCAGTAGTCAAATCTTTTGAAATTTTGAAATAGAGACCTAAAATCAAGAAGATTTAGGAACACAATCATATCAAAAGGTCTAAGAATTAGAAATATAATGTCATATTATTTTGATTTTATTGAATAAATCGATATTATTTCGATGGTTAGTTTCATAATATGTGTGAAGTTATATAAATGTTTCCAAAAATTATGAAAAACAAGGAATTGAATAATCGATGTTACTATTCAAATAGAATGAATGCTGACAAACTCTAACTTCTACTCAAGTTTTAAATTTAAATTAAAAAAATATATGAATATTCTTTTTCAGAGAAAATGAATACAACTTAATTCCAAAAGAATAATGGTGTTTATTTCAAGTCGATAGGATTAGTTTCAACAAACTCAAAATTATAGAAGTGTGTTTATATTTTATACCTCCCAATATACGTTCCAAATAGGTAGTACTACGTCATCAGGGATGATTTTGTAGAAGAGCGGCTCTGTTTGACAAAATCTCAGAAGAGTGACTTGTTACTATTTGAACGATGAAGAATTGATTTGTTGATAAAAATGAAGAGACGGTTTTTTCGTGGTTCTTCAGACAACTTGCTTCAAATAGATTCAAATGCAACAAATAACATTTTTATGACTGTTAAAATCCGCAGCATGTATCAGATGAACAGACAGATCAATGAAATCACATATTCATGAGGTAAAAACAAGAAGATTTTCTGTGCTCGGAACTTCGAGATATCAAGTGTTGATGCTCAAATAGATATATACTTAATATGGAGCTAATTCGAGTTCGATTTTGTAGTAGTTCGAGTAGTGGGTGTCTGATTTTCATCGCAAAATAATTAAAATGAGAATAAGAATACTAGTATTTTCTAAAATTTATGGTGCCCCGAAATTTCGTGAATGTTGGAAATTATTATAAAACTTTATACCTTCCACATTTTTTCGTAATTTTTCTTTCTTGGGGATACTCAAAAATACTTTGGTGCAGTAATAGTGTGTTGGTCGAAATTTGATCAATTAAATATGTACAAATCTGGTTCAATATAAAATTTATAAGAACCTATGTCGATCCAGTCTTCGACGTCGGGACAAAAAGTACATCTGACATGACGCAATAGGATGTTGAAACTGAATATTGTGTGGATGCTGCTGTAACATTTCGGGCGATACTTGATCGGTGCTGATGACGTGAGCAAGACATTGTCGCGTTGCAAATAGAATTGAGGGCGGAGTAAAAATATGCCACTTTCAAAAATCCATATCCGCGCTATTCATTGTGCTAGACACGTGCGATGAATTAAAAAATTCATGTTTATAAATATGAACCCGTTTTCAGATCCATTAAGTATAAGCTGGATACGTGTCATCGGAGTAAGCTATATCCGTTAGACTCTTCAAGTATCTTAAATTTCTTCTAGGTTGCATTTTTCCTCAAAACTTTCCTTAGCCCTATAGCCACAGCCTACAAAGAATTTGTCGCCATTAGGCTGAAACCTATTCCCACCACGTTCCTTGTTGGTGTTACAGGTTTTCTACGACGTTTCCATAACCTGGTAAACTCTCATCAACCAAATGAACAATGGCTAGGAAAAATAAGTCCTCAGCTGTTCCATCCTGTATACATACCACCTAGTTCAAACATCTTAACAACTCTTTGGTTCGTCGAACTATTTTAGCTTGTTGTAATTAATCACCCTTTTAAAATTAAAATTTAGGCGCGATAATAGGCTAATACACGCCTTGAAAATCACCACAATGTCCCTAGTGTGTTGGAAATATAAACTAACAAGTCTCAATAGTCACGAGATCAGTTTATATACTGCTTTACAAATACTGTCTCAACCCTAAAATGGTCGTGCATGATTACCAACCCTGATTAATTGTGCTGGTTTCCTATAAAAACTAGAGATTTTGAAAGGATAAAGAATTTTTAAAGCTCGAGTTTTTGTGCAAGAAAGCCAGTATATTTGTATATGATGTATATTGAATGAAAATTTGATGGTAGTTCTGGTTAGCTCCACATGTCCATCAAAATAGCCATCAAAATGATAAGATTGCCATTCAACAATACCAACCATGAAATCATATCTTGAAATTTAAATAATTATTATTGTATGTGAAAAATTGGGTTTCACGATCCCGAACATTTTAAAAAAAATTAATTTCATCGGATTTATTGCAAATTATTTATATTGTAATATTGTTGATATTTTTGAAATTATACACTCAGATTGTCGTTTCATTCGATTGGATTAATTACAATTTTTCTACTTCAAATTTGGAACAAATATATTATTGCTTTTATTTACATGTTGAATATATTTCACATTCGGATGATTTTATAATAAATCTAATTGAAAGAGAACTTCATAATTCGATCAATTGAACTTTTTCGACCATTTTCATTAATAAATGTGACTCATTTATGGCATGAATGGAAGCTCAAACAAACCATTAGAATTTTAAAACTGAAGATGAACCCCACTTAATACTTGTTTCAAATCATCTACTAGCAAGTTTATTTTCGATTATTAGGTAAGACGGTAATTTTTCTGCTTTTAAATGTTCTTGATTATAAGTCTCTTCTGTTTCAAAATTAGACATCGTCACAATTAGTACAAGGCACTTGATACATAATAATACTTCTTTTGTTTTTTGTTGTTTCAGATTTTAATTTAATGAAATACTTGGATAATTTGTTAAGTCCTTTATGACTTATACTAATATAAAAATTGTTTTATGTTTTGATGTTTCGCTTCTATTTTGTTTTTCAATTTTTTTTTTATTTTTTAATATCTTAGTATCTGTTTCTCCTTTTCCTGAATATGATGTTCATCATTATATCACAAAAAAGATTAGTGATAATAAGTTTGATCTATAAAGATCTATCCAACATGTATCCAACGTAGCTTCGATATTCAAAAAGCAATAACTGCATCGAAAGAAAATAATTATTCGGAAAAAATGATAAACAACATATTCAAGAAAAGGTTAAGCAGATACTGGAATCAATTAAAAAACAAAACAGAAACAAAGCATGAAAACATAAACATTTTTTATTACACTATATTCAAGGACCTAACCAACAATTATCGAATTATTTCATATGTCATAAAGGATATAACACATAATCCAAATATTTCACTAAATTGAAATCTATAACACCAAAAACCAAAAGAAGTAATATTATATACCAAGTGCCTTGTACTAATTGTCTACATAGGGCAGACAACTCAGTATTTACGAAACAGACTAAGAGGTCATCAATACGATAGAAAAATAGAACTGCATTAACCAAGCGTGGCATATGAAAAAATCATAAATTCAATTATAATGATTCGAAAATTTTTGAAACAGAACAAAAAAACTATAAAAACATTTTTTTTTTCATGAAATGTAATGGAAAGTTTCTTGAAATTACCTCAAATAAATTGACATTTGTTGAATTAATGCTTAAAATATTTGATAATATATGTTCTCTCATATTTGTGACCGATAATTAAAAATATGTTAATACGAATTATTTCTATTCCAATTTCTGTCACTAAAAAGTTTATCAGTTTTTCAAACCATATTCTAAAAATCTTGAAATTTTCCTTGCTCATATCGATTAACTGATATTCGAAACCTATTTCACCGTTTCTATACAAATTTGGTTACTTCTAGTAAAGTCCTTAATAGATGTTCAACCTGCCTGTCAGGCCGTCTTAAGTAAATAGCCCGGAATTTGCATAGGGAATTCCGTTCAAGCTTCTGTTTATTTCCAAAGTCAACCATTCATGAAGCTCATGCATTTCACATTAAGGTAGTTATTACAAAGGAAGGTTAAATGATTGTTAACATGATATTGTTCACATATTCCAAATCCCCGATGTTAAATCAACCATAACTTGTTGGGGAGATTATTATCTGGAATATACAATTGAACCACATTATGGACATATGCTTTTCTCATAATGAGCATCCTTTATATGTAGAAGTTCTGAAGACACCTAACTGTGTATTGTATTTTGGGTCTTTTCATCTATCTTTTATTATCCAGGTGAGATACAAGAACTAAGTCTTACTCTGAATTCTTGTTATTCGATCTGAGAAAAATGTACCATTGTTCATAATGAACATTTGACACCGTTTAAACAAAAACTATATTTTCCAAAGGTTTTAGATCAAATTTATTGATGCTTCAGTTGTTGTCTTTCCACTATTCCAGCGAAATACATGCCCTCTTCCATAAAATCCGATAAGTAAATTTAAAGAGGGGAAGAAATGAACAAATAGCTGGCAAATAAATAGGTTCATTAAGGCTCCTTCCAATTCAAACTTACAGGATATCAACCAAAAAATATGTTTTACGCTTCGTTGTCGAAAAATTCACCGCTCCGATGTAATCTGGTGTAACAAATTTAGTAGGAACTGCAGATAATTTGTACTTTAGTTTTCCTGGAAGTCAGTTGTTCCATTAAATCATAAGCTATAATATCTGCTCAAATATTTACTTAATTAATTAATTATATTGCTTTTTGCATGAGGACTTGAATGACGTGAATTGTGGTCACTAGTAGCCAATCATTTCTCTAGTTTTCCAAACCAAAAAACTTATCTTCTACCTTCTCGTTTCTCACTCTTGTTTTCACTGATAGTAAAATTATGTAAATCGATAAAAACTTCAACTCAAAACCTTATTTGAATGAGAAATAATACTTTCCTAAAATTCCTATAGTTGATACTGACTTTCAGCACATCTTCAATCTCTTAAATGTCCTTCCAATATCCAAATTTAGTGAAAAATATTATATACTCTCTTCGATTATTCCTGCTCTTCTTCTTCTTCTATCTTTTCTATAGGCAATTCTGCCTGTTTCTTTCTTTTGTTGTGCTTTTAAGTTATATTATCACTTCATCTTTTTCGGGGTGGACCGACACTTCTCCTCCCGGCCGGCGATTTGTCTCTTGCGATCTTTACTACCCTATCATCTGTCATTCTACTTATATGGTTATTCCATTCTACTCCACATGACATTTAGTTCTAATGTAGATGCTACTCACTCGATCTCTCAGTGTGTTCTCCTCAGTATTCTCATCTCAGCTGTTTCCAGCATTCTTTGTGTTTCGGTCGTGTCCGGTTGTGTTTCTGCTGTGTATGTCATTATTGGTCTTATAACAACTTTGTAAATTCTAGTCTTAGTTTCCGTTCTAATATGGTTGTTTCTCCATATTGTATTATTGAGGCATCCTGCTGCTCTATTGGCTTTCTATTTTTGTTTTTTCACTTCTGATTCTACATATCTACAAGTAGTTAGTTTCCATAATCTGTTCAATGCTGCTACCGTGAAACAATCTTTGTAGGTCGTCTTCACTTTCTGCTATGAGGGTAGCATCATCTGCATAGCAGACAATTTTTATTTCTCTATTTCTCATCTCATTTTCACTGCATTTATTATTTCATCCATTATGAGATTGGAAAGTAGGGGGCTTAAGAGTCTCCCTGTCTTATACCCATGCCTATGTTTATTTCCTCTGTAAGTTGTCCGTCTATTCTAACCTCTACTTTGTTGTCCTTATATATGTCTTCGATTGTTTTGATGTTGTCTAACGGTATTTGTCTATTGTATAAAAGGTGATGTAGGTCTTTCAATTTAACTCTGTCAAAGACTGTTAAATCAATTAAGCAAATGAACGCCGGTCGATTATATTCTAGAGCTTTCTCTGTGAATTGTCTAGTTACAAATACTTCATCAGTAGATGATCTCCCACTTCTAAAACCTCATTGTTTGTCCTCAAAAAATATTCTTTGATTTATTAGTTGGATTGAAATTTTGGTTGTCATTTTTAGTGGTGTTTGAAAGATTGATTCCTTTATAGTTTCCGGGTTTTTTCTGTCACCTTTTTCAAACAGTGGAATTAGTATACTTGTTTTCCATTCTTCAGGTACTTTTCTGTGTTTTAATATTTTGTTAATGAACAATGACAGCTGCTCAGTCATTGATTTTCTCCGATTAACCAATATTAATTCTACTAGCTGTAACCAATCATGATTTCCAAATTTTGTCCTTTATTTATAGAGTATCTCAATTATTTCAGAAAGACAATCCGAACTAGAAGACTTTTGACAATAGTATCTTTATCTCGAATGAACAGCTTTAACAACAAAATCTCCAAAGAGATCTTATTTGAGGCCACGTATTTGTGAAAATTTTAATATGCTTACTTATTAAATTAATTTTTCACCCTCCTGCATATAACAGTAGTGGTTATGCGATATGATAGTAATGAGAATCTCGATTATTGAAAATAAAACCACTTTTGCTCATACCTCACCATGTTGGGAATTACGTTCATAGAAATATTTCAAATCATATTCTCTTCTAATTGATCTCGTATTATCAAAGATAAATGCTCTATCTCAAAACGCGAAAAAAAAAGATTTTGTGACAAAACTTCGTAAAGTGATTTTCTGACTTCAGCTACCAACATCCCAGGAAACTCTCCTTTTAAATATGGCGTTAATTAAATTGGTCCTCGTTTCGAAAGCTTTCTCTAGGATTGCTTTCAGCTGTGATTAGATCCAATTCTGGAGTTGTTGGGATCATTCACTCTTCATTACATTTTTCGATTTATCACAGTGTTTTTTATACTTTCCCCTTTGTTTGAAAAAAACAGAGTTTAAGTAGGATGATGGAATAGGGTTTTCAACATTATCTCGAATAATATAGCCAGAGGTTGAATCAATATTCTTGAATGAAATAGGATGAATATCACCCTGATTAGGTGAAAATTTCTGGAATCGTGTTTGAGATTCATACTGAACACACTGCAACAACATTTGCATTATATTGTCGGTCGGGCGATTCGATGAACAATCTTTTTCAAAGACTGAAGATAAACTGGAAATTCTCTAGTAGTAATAGACAGTTGATCCAGTATGAATACCACGAACGGTTCCAGAAATTCCAGCTTTATCCCTTGAGCTAGTTTGTTTGTCCTGATCTCTACTCATTAACGCATGGATGATGGTCTGTACAGCAGAGAGTTTTCTACAAAGCCGTCTAAAGACTTAACTCCTGACGCTTCGTGATGAAATTCACACCACGTTGGCTCTGATATTAACTTAAAAGTGATATAATTGTCAGAAATTCACGAATTACTGCTGTCTCGTTGTTACTGATACTGCCGATAATTTTCAGCTCATCTTCTTCTAGATATATCAGTAAACTTACATATTGAGATTGGTTTCTTCCGACTGGAATGTTGTTACTGCTTTTTTACTTGAATCCATGTGCCTTGCCTCAGAATTCTTAGAAATAATAAAATATGTCAGTTGAAAAATACTGTGTCTGTTGTCACAAGTGATCCTATGTTTCCATTTATGTAATTAATAATTCAATCACACCTTAAGAAAACCATTAGAACTACAGGTCACATTGACCCACTTTTTCATTGTACTCTCTCAAATAACGTTCAAATAACGTTCCGGAAGACTCAATTTGGGTAGATTTTTCTTGAATATTGCTGGCACTTTGCAGGAATCGCAAAAAGTGTTTCTTTTCGGGTCCTTCTTTGGTAAACAGAGACGACATCTCCTCCTCTCTGATAGATGGAGTTTCTATAACCACTTATATCAATACCAATTATATCCATAGTTAGTTCTCTTAATTTTGGTGGGGATTTGTTATGTTTAATTTCTTATCTCATGTAGGCTTGACATAATTGATGTACAAGATTTATAGAGAATTCAGTCTAGAAATTTCTCTCTCCCTGGCAGCAAATTGATAAATTATTCTGCTGTTGATTGTCGAAACTCTCATTATCATATGAAAAATAACCATGGGACAACGGCGAGTCCTGCGGAGAATAATTAAACATTAATAATAATTAAATTAATGAATTAAAGATTTCTTGTTTAGTGCAATTTCTAGGGATTTCTTTATAGCTTTATAGCAGTTTATACGTTGGTGACGGAGGCCAGGAAGTCGCCGGTTGATCTAAGTTTTCGAAAACCGTATTGATGGTGGCTGATGATGTTAGCAAACTCAAGATATTTCAAGATTTGCTGGTTAACGACTTTCTCAATGACCTAGGCAATAGTTGGGACTAAAGCAATCGGACGGTGGTTGCTGGGATCCGTCTTTTTTCATTCTTCTGGTATTGGTGGAACTCAAGCATTTCTTCAATACGATTTATTGTTTTCCATCGGAGCCAGTGGGTGGTAGTTTCTCCTGTAAATCAAGAGATGAATTTAAAGGCATACTCACCGCAACGTGTTCTCCCTCCCCTGGAACACCAGATACAGCACAAGTGAATAAGGCTTGGCTCATTTTGACCCATTTGGTAGTAGATGAAGGTTGAACATGCAATAATGAAATTTCCAGTATTTAGGCAAGATTTGGGCTTATGAGTGTACCCAATGATTTTTGAAGGAGTCACAAGCTATCATATTACAAATCATCTAACTAGAAAATAACCACAAATATATGGAAATAACCAGATAATTTTCCTTTTTTTGCTTATATAATTTTTTGAAACAGCTTTGGTCTCGCCCTCTCGCAATAACTAAAAAAGATCATTTAACACGTTGAAATTGGGAAAATATCTTATCACCACGTACATATCTCATATCGATTTTGAATTTTTATAACTTTGTAACAAAAT
This sequence comes from Diorhabda sublineata, assembly GCF_026230105.1. NCBI lineage: Eukaryota > Metazoa > Arthropoda > Insecta > Coleoptera > Chrysomelidae > Diorhabda > Diorhabda sublineata. The sequence continues at coordinate 30,545,270 of NC_079477.1, forward strand.
TGTGAGGATTTTATGGAACGTTGGAGTGCATCGTTTAACAAATCTGATATGTGACACATGAAGTGTTTGACTGAAGACATTCTCCGAATTTCATCGCCAGCAAAAAAGTGGAAGCCTCTAGAATACTAAAATAATGTTGAAACGCGTTTGGAATGAGAAAACATTCACTTCAGTGAAATAAAAGTTTGAATTGAGCATTACAAATAATAATTCTTATTTTTTACTTGATAAATAAACCGTTTTTCCTCGATTCAATTATTACTTCCTAGTTTTCAGCTGAGTTCTTCAAAGGCGTCAAGATAGCAATATACTGAAGTTAAATGTATAGTAAAAGCATGTCTCTACATTCCGGTCAATCAGTTAAGTGTGTCTGCGAACAGTAAAGTTCTTAAACTTGATTGTTTATTACTTTACTGTAATAGAATCTTATGAGCTGAAAATATATTGATTGGAATACTTAAATTATTGTTTTACACTGGTTCACCAATTACAACTGAATTATTATTTTTAAAATTGATTTACTACGTTTCATTCCCAGAGTAGATGTTGAACTACAACTGAAAAATTTTGTTATATTTCCAAACGTTATATATTAATCACAAAGCATTTTTCTCAGGAAGTAGAAAAACCCTAGCTTGTAACATTAAAGTGATGATGTGGTTTCTGTTCATTGAATCAAAGACAAGGATGTAACTCTATGCCATTTACCTTTCTTCTGGTATATCTGGAATCTTATGATCATTTTGACGACTGTAACTTTCTGTCGAACAGCACAGGATATTGGACTAAGCAATTCCGTGAAATTGAACATTCTATTATATCTGTTTCTCGTGGCTCACCAATGCCAGCTCCAACATAGAATTTGACATTAAAATTTAAAAGGTGAATGATACTGAAGACTCTTTCTATTCTAAGGAACAAAAGATACAATTTCTCGGTTTTACATTACGTATTTGATATAGAAATATTGAGTTTTATAGGGCCAAAAGTTTAATTTGTAGATGGTTTTATATGGATGGATTAATGAAGAAACTAAATATCCAGCTTTAACGTTCGTAATAGTGTTCAAATGTATCATTGTGTTCTTGTTACGTGTAATTATTTTAAATACTCGTATAGCTTCAGAATGGGAACAAAAAATTATCTTCCATACTAGTTGTTAACAAAATACAAAATTATAGGTAATAGTGATAGTTAATGATGAGTATATGATCAGAAAAAAAGTCGTTTACAGAGTAGAAGGCACTTCCCAGTAAATATTCCCTCTTGGGTAAATTATTGCGGAATGCGGGAAAAGATGATATCGATATGATTGTGCACTTTTTGCATTGTGAAAAATTGAGCCCTCAACTAATTCTGAACATGTGGTAGGTGAGTGGATGTCGTTATCTGCGTTCCTGAGTGGATAGCCGTGTAAAAATCTTTCTGAATTTGGAGAAGCGTGTTTACGAATTAGGCAAACGGATTCAGAGATGAATATAGAGGAAAGAGTCAGAAGTTTTAATCTTTTAAAGAAATCTCGGCAGAGAGCATTGGAAAAGAAGTACAGACAAACAGAAACTAGAAAGAAAAATTAATAACGTGGGCAAATGAACAGAAACTCTGATCTCCAAACTAGTAGAATTTCATTATTTCGAATGATAGAGGCAGATTTTGATTATGCTATTAAGTAGTGTTCGGTCTCAGTTGAAGTATATAAATAATTGGTCTTTAGATTGGGTGAACCAATATTCTTGCGACAAAATTCAGGAAGGAAGTGCACTTGAAAAGAACTAACTGAGGTTATTTTTCCAATATTCCTGTTACATTATACGGAGGTGAAATTAACATTTCATATTAAAACTTCTAAGATGAAGTTTCATGGAATAAAATTATAACTTGAAAGCCTTGTTTAATTTGAAAATATCTTGTATTTTCCAAAACCAATACTTGCAAAGACAAAGAGCACCATAATTTATATTTTTTTCTAATAAATTGTAAACAGTAAACAGTAAATTTGTGAAATGTAATACGATTCATAATAAATGCTGGAAATTACCAACTCAGGACTCTGCGGTGCACGAAAATTACAGAAAATCATAAGTTTCAAACATTACTAAAATTTTGGGAGAAAATGAGAGCTCAATTGTAGTCACTACCGTTTAAGATGATATAACCGAAAGGGGTGGGCTGAAAAAATTTTATTGGGACCTTTTGGCATAACATAAAGAAGCTGAAAAAAAATCCCACTAGAACACGAAGAGAAATCGTAATCATTCCAAAGGTTGATCTAACACTGTGGTGATATGATCCGTTGGTTTTAAGAAATCGACAATTTTTTTTTTGATATTTCTTCCTTCTCAAAAAAATTGAGATGTAAATAGAAAGAATGTATCATACGTTAAATAATAATTTGTATTTTATTCTCGTTGATGGAAGTTCCATTGAAAACATAACTTTCGCAGTTGGGCCAACTTTGAAACCAACTCCACGGGTCGTATAAACGCAAATAGGATTCCTATTTTGACATTGATTGCAGATAGAATATATACTATCCAAATTGATAGTTCATGTTGTATCTTTGTTTATAAATGAAATGGTAAATGGTGAATTCACAACAATAGAAAATCCTGTGGGAATAGTTTTTCCAATGAAGTTATCGAATGAATTTTTCACTTAAAGTACTTTTATTTCATGGTTTTTCATTTGTTCCAATCGAAATTGTGGTTAATTCAAATTGACTAACCGATCAGCAAAACCATTAAATTTGTGCGATTCACTTTCAGGTAATTGACACATTTCAGCGCTTCATTCAATAAATCGAACGATCTATTAAGTAATTAACCGAATAGTTGATGGTCGAGGGAATTGAAAGTACAACCATGTTGTTTATTCCCGCTATTACTAGTTAAAAGAATTAAACATTTTGTTTTCATCGTATTTGCTGGTTTTTAATATGTTATCGAAACTGAGTCAGATATGTAAAATTATTGAAACTTCGATGTAAATTAATTAGTTATACTGACTTAGGTTTTGTTTAGCTTGGTGGCGGCTAGTGCATAGAAGCTTAGGTACTGAGAAATACACAAAAAAATTGAGAACAAAAAAACATACTAATTACATAATTAGAAGCAGAATTTTATCATATTCAGAACGCTCAAAACGGTGGATAAATATCCAGTAAATACATTCTTTTTCTTGACTTTTTGAGCTGTCTTTAGGACGATTTGAACTTGATATAATAGAGTTTTTATCATTTTGTGCACTACAGGAGTTTTCTCTCATTCAATAAATACTATAAAATTTTGTTTAAACAGAGAAAAGATAACTGGTGTGAGTGGTAGTAATAGTATTTCAATACTCATTTTTTTGGATTTACCACCATATTGTTGGAACGTTATTTTCAAGTTATCAAATTTGTCTGCAGAATTTGAAGAATTAACGGATCAATTACGTTCTGTAACATAACGAAATATACTTCATCGGTTGGATTAGAGTTTGAAGAAAGAGGCCCGACTATATGGTTTCCAAGATTACTTGCTCAGATATTCAATTCAATGAGAAGTGTGTATGTTTTTCAGGAAACACGTCAGGATTTATCTCGCTCTAATACCTCAAATTGTGAGGTATTGACATTTTCATCAAGAAAGAAAGTAGTTTCGTCACTAAAAAAAATTATCCTCACATAGTTATGCTGTTGGAGAATTTTAGTCATCATATTTTCAATACCCTGCGTACTGTACTTTGACTGACTTTATAGGTTAATGCTACTTGGGTTGTGAAAGAAGGAAAAGAATAAACTTGTGAAAAAGCTTTCTTAAATAAGTCCTCGATGGGCTCCGCCACTTTCACCGATGATTAAGATAGCTGTCACTTTTACAGCTAGAGCACGTGATATTTCATACTGAACAATAACTAGACTCAAAAATCAAAATATTATTTCATGTTCTCGTAAAAACGTCAACTGAAAAACTTTTTTGACAATTAATAAATGCGGACTTCGAAACGAAAATCAAATTTCAGTGTTGATTTATGTAAATTATCAAAAACATCGTTAATTCAAAAAAAATTCTAATAATTGAATAGGTATTCTAAATACCTTTCAAACTAGGAGACACTTGCCATAAGTTCCCTCTCAATATAATTGGTTAGATACCTGGTGATATCATCAATGCTTATTACGTCACCTGTTATCACTAGTAGAGGAGCAGCTAACAGTAATTAATTTTTATGCTTCAAATTTCATCGGTCTTGACCCAAGGTGCTGAACAACTCGGTCAGAATTCTTTAAAAGTGCCATTGAACTTGTTTTGTGTTCCTTAAACAATACGTTGCAAATGAAAACAAATTTTCTGCAAATAATTTTTGGACAGTTTTCACCATTAGTATTGCAAAATCCCAATTTGATCTATAATTTGAATGAGATTCACTCAAAATGGAGCCAAATATATATGAAATGATAGATCCAAAGGATGACATTCCCGATGATGATGATAATAATTTAGTTAATTCTGAGAGTGAAGTTAGGGAAGAGTGAATTCGATAATAATTATTCATAAAAATCGAATCCACTTAACACGTTGCAATTCATTTTTATGTCGGTTACTATATCTGAATAAACCATCAAAATGCTTTTCCCACGATTATTTCTTATATTAAAGAAAAATGAATTAGATTGAAAATTACGGATGCCTGTAGCCTAATATGTCGCCCTTAAAACCAATATGTCATCATATCTTTAAAATCTAATGAATTCACACAACGTATATATTTGAAAAAATGTTGATAATGTTTTATTGTCCCTGTTCATTTTTTATTATTATTGTTATTATTGTACCTAGCTTATATATAACCCTTGCTGATCTTGCCTTGAACTAAATAAAGCGAAATTCCTTTTCGTATGAGTTTTTTGGAATTATTAATATCAAGGAAAAACTTTGGTAATACTTGAACCTTTTTCGAGAGATTACATGGAATTATCCAACGCAACGAAATGAAAAAAGTACCAAGATAAATATTTATATAAATTCAGGAAGATATTTCAAAATGTAGAAAAGTTAAAGAGGCGTTTCGAGGTTTACATAAAAATACTGAAGGAAATTAATTGGATACCATTTATCAAAAAGAAAACGGCGTACTTTTCACGGTCCCAATTTTATTAGAAAAGAATTTCACTCTTTCTATTCAATTAGATAAAATTTCATTCAAAATAATTTTTTGTTCTATTCTGTCAGTTTGTTGCTCATTTCATCACAGCTTCTGATAGTTCTTTACTTTATAATCCTTTTTTTGTCTATAGAGCAACTATGAACTTATTTGATTTGTATTTTGATCTGTTGATGCGTGTTTCAATTAAGTATATTTCTACCATTCGACTATTCAAATTGTCAATAATTAATTTATAAGACCTTTCAACAGTTATGATCAACAGCTTCATTAAAATTAGCATAAGCAAAAACTAATAATCATATGAAGTGTATCAGTAAATAAAGTCAATCAAGCGCATTGATAAGTGCAATTGATACAATACTATACGATTTATACTATCAAATCACTAATAAAATGAGAAAATTAAGTAGAAAATTTAAGCAAAGTGAAGTCAATATTAAGAATTTTGTAACTTGTAAAAACTTACCTTACCTCGTATATCCCTATGAAGGCATAAAAGTGTTGTGGCACAAATTTATACATACAAGGAAATGGCAGGATCCCATATTCCGTGAAACGTTCGCGGTAATGTACTCGACTTCTTACATTGTGGATAATATGTCAGCAGTCACCTGAATAGTAACAACCCTTTGGACTGTGCCTTATAGATATCATGCAATCACAGCCAATAGAGAAGCGCAATTGTCTTATTGCAAAAAGCTGTGATAAAATGTTGAGCATAGTGAGTCTATTTGTTCTCCCCAATTGAAACTAAGATCCAATGTGATTCCCAACAATATCACAGATTCTCCTCTGATGGCCCGTTTTGCAGAGCTAAATGTTATTTTTCAAGTTTTTACTTCGTTTAATTTCAAATTGTTTGAATAAAACCAAGATTTAGCTGCATTTAGATTCTCCATGTTGACTTTTTCATTCCATTTTGTTAGGAACGTAGGTAACGTCAACGATAAAACCGATCGATATTTGAGAGAAGCCGGAAAATCGTTAATAAATAGCAGAAACAATAGTGGTCCCAACACCGAACCCGATGGATTCCATCGCTCACCAATGCCAAAGTAGATTCTCAGCTGTTGTAGCTTATGTACTTATGTCGATTTACAAAATAAGATTCGAACAGCTCGGAATCAATAGTGTTCCATCTTAAGCAACAAAACGTCTGAGTTTACGCAGTCAAAGGCAATAGTTAGTTCACATATAATGGTATACGTGTTTTCACTATCTTTAACTATGCCCTCAAGAACGATTGAGAAAGCCTGAATGGTTTATTTGTGTTTCTAAAACACAAATCTACATTCAGATATCAAGTTATTCTCTTCTAAATTGATGCCTGGAATGATACAATTACTCAGTTTATTTTTATTTGCAATGGAGTATGGAGTAAAGAATTTTCAAACGTTCAAATGATGTATGATTTGGACTCTTTTCTAGTAATTTTTTTTTTTATTTCTGAACGTAATATCATTTTTGTGTGTGTATACTCCAAACTACCTCTAAAAATCACTCATGTCAATAGCTATCGACCGCTGAGCGTCACTTCACATAGAGCTACTATTAACTGGGAATTGATGTGAAATAAATTCAGCTCCTTGTCATGGACAAACCATCAATACAAAACGCTTATTGACAGCCACTAACGATGGATAGTATTTGAACAACGAGCATACAATGCCATTCATATTGTCACTGTTATTTGTTTCGGTTTGCGTTGATTTCTATTTTTCATTTCGAACTTTTTCAAATGTAGATAAGCTTGTGATATCTGCACTACTATGTGTCGTTAGAATTTTACAGTCATTAAAAAATAATAGGCATTAAAAATGAATAAGATATGTGGGGGGATGAGTTCAAAATGTAATACATTCTGAGAAAATATGGATTGAAGAACAAACGAGAAAAGAAATGTTGAAAATTTTGACAACGTAATTACTCACAAAAAATATGGGGATGGAGTAAACTAAAAATTGAAGAAATATAAAGCAGGAATATATATATAATGATGATACGAATATGATAACAAGAGATGTCACTAAATAATAGAAAATGTGATAAATAAACAAGGTATGGAGAGCAATGAGATCAACAACATTACAGATATGTCTTCAATGAGCGGAGAATACGGAGGAAGCATAGAAGAATTTCTGAGTAACGCAGAATATAAAATCATTGTTTCCTAGCAAAACTTATAAATTACGATCAACTCAAGAGAAGTATACACTATTGAAAAAATTGTGGAGTATAAAAAGACAACTATTGTGAGTAGTAGTAATCTGAAAGAAAACATGGTAGTGATACAAGATCCCAAAGAATGTTTTCTTTCTAAAAAATAACTTCTTATTGTTAACCATACTTTTCAACAAGTTGACGGTTAAGAACAAATGTCGGTAGCAGTAAAATAAACTCTAGTTCCCAATATGGTTAGCAAATATTGACATTGGAATATGATTATTCATATCTTTGTATCATTTTGTTCCTGGGAATTGGTGACTCGAAAGTCCTTTCTAATTTTACTATGAATAAAAAAAGTCGTATTCACGAGCAACTAAGATAAAACTTAGGAACTCAAGAAGATATTAACATACAATTTCAATAAGATTGTGCTTATATGAAATTCGAATGGAACAAAGTGAAATAAATAACCAGGACGCACAATGTGGTTAATTGAAGTTATGTGGCTTCCTTTATTGAAATAATATTACAACATATCATTAATTTCAATTGGAATCAACTTTTTCCGATGATAATGTTCAAATGTTGTTTGAGCCAAGCAAATATACTATTGGAGAATAAAATTATTTCTCTTCGCACCAAAATCCTCTGTTGGTGATCATTATACTATCCATTATTAAAAGCATTGGTCTTGGATTTCGTAGATATATCAAACTTTTTGAACATGTGTTGAAAAACCGGTATTAAGGTTTCAGTTTGTAGAGATATTTCGTATTCAAATTTCATGTATAAAAGAGAACTTTTCAAAACACGAATTGATATTTATTGTTCCATCACGTTGACTTACAGTTTGAAATTTATATAGGAAAAGTTTCAACAGCAGTTTTGTCATGATACCGAAACAATACTAAATCTTATAAAGCTTTTTCGTCGTTTTTCCAATTCCTCATTTTTTCCCAACGTGCTGTACCTATTGAAACATTCCTTATTAGATACAATTCATTCAATTCTCTGGTGAATAACTTTTTTGAGGATCAGCAACTTGAATGAGAAATATAATTATTTACATTTGTAATGGAAAAAAGCTTTAAGTAAATTCGATGTTTCTTCCGCTTCTTTTCAATTACATTCCTAAATATGCGTTATTGATTAACTCGATACTAGGTCATATTTATGAATAACGTACTCATGATCCAATGAATAGGAAAATTAATCACCTCGACTCATTCAAGAGAAATTTTGTAGTATCAAGAACATTGAAGCGATTAATTCATCAAAAAAGTTCTAATTGAAATAATATGCAAATTTCAGGAATACCTTCAAGTTATGCGTAGATGTATATGATATTTTGTATAAGCAAAAAAATTAGTCTTATAGCTGCAGTAACATCATCCATTTTTCGTAACGAAACATCCTCCAATGAATTTCATATCAATATTTTTGTTGTAGGATTTCTCAACGCTAATACCGACCCATACTCCAGAAGCCCTGCTAATTATGGTCTCATGGACCAAATAGCTGCGTTACATTGGATCCAAGAGAATATTGCCGTTTTTGGCGGTGATCCTAGCAATGTTACGTTGTTGGGACACGGTACAGGTGCGGCGTGTGTCAATTTCCTGATAACATCAAGCGCAGTTCCCGAAGGTAGGTGTTGTTCCCTTGCATTGTCAAAGTTAAATTCATTCATAAATTGAGCAAGAACTAATAACGATTTAATTAATGCAATATATTGGGAAGTAACCTGAATTTGCAGGTTTAAGGAGTTAAAAATTTATATAAATTATGAAAATCTTGTTAATCAACCACTTACTCGGAATAGATTTGACTATGACAAAACAAACCAACAAAATGAATAAATCTCTTTCTGCCTCTAATGTGCACTTAATAAAAATGCTATTAAGTTAATTGTTTTGAATTTGGATGCTACACATATAATAGCGCAAATAGGCAGGTTTGTCTCATGGTTACATAGATTCTTCCACTCTTCCACTTCACTAAGTTTCCTCATTTGATCATATTATTTGCTCCTTTTTCCAGTCTGTATACATCAGACTTCGTATTTGCCTTCACTTGTTCTATACCATTCTTCTTTGGTCTTCCTTTCTCCTCCTATTTCCTAATTCGTTATTTGAGTTTGAATAATAAATACATAATAGCGACAATAGACAGGATTTTTCTATAGCTTTCCATAGATTTTTTTAAATTATTAGAACCTAGTGACCTTGCCTCGGAGAAAGTTATTGGAATATGTACTGATGGACCTCAAGCGACGACGGGTTGCCGATCAGGAATTAATGAATTGGCTAGGAAAAAGAATCCTTAAATAATTTGATAACGTTGTATCATCCACAGCTTTGGCTTGACAAACTCTCTCTGAATCTCTTAACACTGCTCTGAGCTTAGCAGTTAATGTAGCGAATCACGTTAAATTCACTGCTTTGAACACTAGACAGTTTTCGACATTTTCGACATTTTCGAGTGTTTTGTCAAGAATTGAACAAATTTACAGATGTCACATTTATCTTTTAACAGGCATCTACCTCAGACTTTTTGAAATAGTACTTTGAAGAACAATGATTCAAATTAAGAGTTTCGCTGAGGAAATTACTATTTGGCAACGCCGGCTGCAGAAATCGGAGCCAAAGTTTTCTTCCTTTGCAAAATTGAACAATCTCCTTTATGATACCCAATGTCGCCTAAAAAACCTAGTTAAAAAAATGGAAGACGTTATATATGAGCATTTGTTGTCACTGAAGACTAAAATTGGAGCCTATTTTCCAGATATAAGCTCGAAAAAATAATTGAGTTGCTTGTACAATTCTCATCAACTTATCTATGCCAGTCAAGATTTTCAACTATATAAGATCTAAAGATCAAGTCACACTATATGTGACCTGTGGTGTTGTTTGTCAAAATTGAAATATAGCCTACCAAAAATAGTTAAAAAGAAACAGTGACAGCCTTTACACTAGTACTGACTAGAAAACCAGAAAAATTAACGAGCCTTTCTGGTTACATTATTGATTTTAATATTGTAATTTTTTCTATGATTTGCTCAATTAAAATTTGTATTTGAACAAATATGATTTTATATTTCTTTCCAGAGTATGACTAGCCTATGTTCAAAGTCATTTTACTCGAACATAATGTAAGTAAATCTATAAAATATAAGTCTAAATTAACTGAATTCCTGAAGGGAGGCGTGACCTCTCACCATAGTATAGAGCTGGCAAGGTTGAAAACCTCTGTGATATATGATATCAAAACTTCTAAGCAAATTCACGATCATTCACCCAACTAACTGAACAAACTTTTGAATTAAAATAATTTACTAAACACCGTATGTCTACAACATACTTGCATATTCAGATCAATTACTTGAAAGATGTGAGATGACACAACACACAACAAATGGATCAATATATCTTCAAGAAACATTACTCTCAAGATATGAGCATAAGTCTTAACTGAAACAATCCAAAGTTCACAAATTGATTGTATGACATGGTTTGATCATCTATACATAATGAAAATTTTCTCATAAAATCAATTCATAATAACGAAAAACTGTACATTCTTTAAGCTATACCTATCGCCTTCTTAGCGATTACATTTTCTTTGTCAACTCAGTGCACAGTTTACTTTCCAGATTCCACGTGATCCTCAATTTCTGTTAATAATCTGACATCGAAAAGACGAAGAAAAATATTGCTGTTGTCATAATTCAAACTCAAATAACAAATTTTAATCAAAATTACTTCCATAAATTTTCCTCTCAATATTTATTAAGATGTAAATTAAATTAAACGTTATTTCATGAACGCTCTGTAGGTGGAATGTTTTAAAATGAACTTCTTGAATATGACATCAAAAAGATCGATCGCCTTTACTTTTCTTCCGGCCAATAAGTCAATTACAGGGACGGTCCCCGGACAATGGAACTTGGCAAAGTTTCAAGACGCCCACGTTTTATGATTTATCGGAAACCGATAGGGAGACTCGCAATTTGGCTGAATAATATAGATACGTATTTAGAGGTACCGAATTGAATGTATACACCTCAATATTATCGCTTGATTTATAACCGAATCGGTGCCTAGAGGTTTTCTGTGTGCGCATAAAAAATCCCGCAATATTTATGTGTATCTGTTTTTTTATCGGCCGATCCGGAACTTTTTTGCAAATTGGATATAAGGGAAAATAGAACGCTTCTTTTATTCGTCTTTAAATATACCAGTTTTATACGGGATATAGTTATACCAAAAATACTTTTTGAATTAGAAATTATCATTCTATGTAATTTGAATGTTGGTATAGAACCATTTTAGAGTATATATATATATATATATATATGAATTGATAAGAGAATATTGACGAGTTATATAAAAACTATGTTACTACTAGTTTTTTTACGGTTTTTACCTCAGATTTCCATCGAGATGCATCGATTTGCTTGAAATTTTATTAGTAGCTGGTGAACAGCTTTAAAAGCAAAGTCCACCCTTTGCCGAAACGTGCTTCCACTTTGGGGGTGGATACCACCACAACCAACCAATCCCAACAAGTGTAGTAGTCATTTTTTTGTTGAAACTGACCATAGATATCGATTGAAAAGAGCACAAATTATTCTATGGAATTTTTTCGATAAATCAATATTTTTTGAATTTTAAATTTTTATTACCCAAATAATTAAAAAATTTAAATTTTTTGAAAAAACTGTTAAGATGTAGCTTTGAAAAAATCAATTTTTTGGTTACCGACCTACTACCAACTGAGTTATTGAGGGTGGAACTTATTCAGTGAACCGAATTTAAAAAAAAAATGAAAATTGGATAAGTGGAGAGCAATCAATCTCACGAAAAAAATGTATTGATTCTTTTCCAAATAACTTCAAATGACTATTGAAATTGGACTTTATAAAACTTTGTGATACATAAAATAAGAGAATTAATACGAAAGGACAGAACCCCTCCATTTCATCGAAACAAAACGTCATTTCCACCCTTGATATTGCCACCCTTATTGGAATAAATTCACAAATCACTTTAATTAAACACAAATAATGAAATAAAGGAATTTGAATGGTTGAGAGAACTTGTTTCTGAAAGACATTGTGGTTGAAATGAAGAAAGCATTTTTTAATTTTTTAAGAGAATTGTTCCATTCAAAATAACTTGAAACATATGAAAGATACGTTAAAACTGCTGGAAAACGGGAAGTTAACTCCAGAATTAACCGAGACATAACCTTCCAAAGTTCACAATAGTGTGTGACTGGTACCGATTTGGAGCCCTTTGAAGGTTCTTTTATTAAAAATGGATGGTTCAATGTATCTCAAAAATCCTCAGTCCAATATGTATTCTGATATTATTATATTTTTATTCTATTATTATTCAATATTATTTTTTTGTAGAAATTTCAGAATAATAATAACTTAAATCCATATTCACAAACAAATCCAAACCATGAAGAAAAACATAGTACGTATATAGCTATATGTATAAACGAATATGAATGAATCTGAAAATACCCTATTTCCGTTATATACGAGTACAAAATTGAAAATATAAAAATATGAAAAAAATCGCATGAGTGTTGAAGAAATTAGGAGTATCCCAACACCGGTCACTTATTCTAAGTGGACACGTAAAACAATTAACCAGTAATAATAACTCATTCAAGCAAATTCTGTTTGTACGCCGATGACGTATCCAGGTCCTTCACATAATACGGTCACTTCATCCCTATAATATCTGTCGACAATCCTATCTAATCTCCGAGTGTGCACAATTGTATGTTCTCGCTCACTATCACAACTTGATTTGAACCTACAGAGAAGCCATTGACTCCTCTATTTACAATATCACTATTTGAATCAAGTTAGTCGTCTTCTCTTCTTTTCTAGTTCAACATAAAGAATGAACATCTACAAAAAAATTAACATCATTTTTATATCTAAATCAATGAATTTTCTTACCAACTGCAATATTACGGGTAAATTATTGATTGATTATTTTTTATAGGAAATGGAATGTCCTATATTCCTTTTTTTAATTATTCATATGAGAGTTTGAGACTTAGTTTGAACTACGACTTGCAATCCTATTGGGAAAATGATTAAGAAAAACAATTTTTGTTAAAAAACCTTGTGAACTCATAAAAAATAACTTTAATAACTAGCAGAAGAATCTAATAATGAAATTTGCTGATAAGAAAAGTTCCTTCTCTGTCTAATGAAGACGCTGTTACGCCTCTTTGTTGATTTCTTTCACTTTAGGGTGTTTTCCTGGAAAGTTTTCTAGTTGCCTCTGGAAAACACGTTTTTCATGACAAATTTCCCACTGAACTATAGTTTTCCTTTTATTTTTCCAACTTCACTTTTATCTGCTCTTACGGTAGATTGAACTTCCACTTCCATCACATTGATATCTCATTCTAATAAATTAACATTGTTTTCTACTTACAAATTCAGTAGTTACTTGACACGATTTTCCTTGCGATTACAAACATTTTCCTCTTATTTGAGGGGGAAATATTCCAACATTTCAACGAAATCAAAAAGGGAAAATACTAAATCCAATATATTTATTGGCATGTTCAGGATTCCTAGCTATTGAAGATGATATACAGAGTGTTCTGGGACTGCCAGAGGCAGCTAATGTCCGATGGTTAGCAATCCGTTACTTTGACCTGAAAACCTGTACAATCTAATGATAGCTAAAGTGAGTTTTTTATTCAATTTTTGAAAAAGATTAATGATTATTTTTCATTTAGTAGGCTATTGTCAAATAAGCTACCACGTGATATTTTTCTCCATTCCAATTTATTCCTTATACAAGTAATATGATGATGGACATTATGCAGTTCATTTAGAATTGTTTGATTATGTTTCAATGAGTACAATTTATAATAAGTTTCTTCAGAATATCTCTTCATGGCGAACCGTTTCCTTAGAATGTAGAACGATCAAATAATCAACATACCTCCTAAGCCATAAATTTTATCGAATTAAATAAAGAGTACCCATGGCCTTTAGATGGTAATGTAGAATTGATCATTACGGAACACACCACATGGACATACGTAATCATCCATTAAAAATTCATAATATTCGATTGTATGAATATAATATCTGATTTCACAAGTTTACACGCCTTTAACTTAGAAAGAAGGTGTCGAATGAAAATATTTTTTCCTGTCATAACATTATTCTCACGTTTTCTACTCACTCCCGAATTTTTTGTATAAATAAAGTCCTGTAAAACTAGAAATTGGGTGAAGATATGAGGAAAATATGATATTATGATCTAAAGACGCAGTATAGAACTTCTTTTTCAAGGTTGAGCCACATATGAGTCGAGCTTTCCACAGACGTATAGTCACAAAGAATGCAAAAAAGTTAATTTGTATTAGTGTGATTGTTTTCTTAATCAAGTAATCTTCATGACCAATAATTATTTGAGCAAAAACGCGGAATATGACGGTAAAAGTACTTACCCCTGAACAGAACAAATGTGGAGAGGGATTTGCAAGAGTCATAATTGAATGAGATTTTGATAATTTTTTTATATCCACGGCATCTTCACACAGAAGCTTAACAGTTTTATCTCAACATAAGCGGAGCGGTTGGATTTTGTACTACGTTAACACAACAGCACATTTTCTATTGATTGTGTTGAGAGCAGCATTGAAATAGAGGAGACCATTGTGAATAACGAGAACAAAATGTTTGATAAAACTTTAATTGTTTGTTGTTTATTTGATTAATCACCAGAACTCAACTATTACACTACGTACTCACAATATATCATAAAACATATGTATTAACTAATTTCATATAAGAGAAATAATACTCCAAACTTCAAATAAATAAAGTTAAAAATACTAAAGAAAACTTTTAATGATCACACCTGCTACTGAGGAAGAAAAATTAAACATTCCGTTGTTATGACGACACTTGAAATTATGAATTTTCGCAGGTCTGCAAAAAATTGTCCTAACCGTTTTCATACAGTATAATTGATAAATCTCACCAATTATACCCACTTCATACTCATTGGAATTATGCTTATGCAGATATTGACGAATTCATTGAAGTGTTGATTGATTATTAGTTTCTACTTCGATATTATTATTTCGAATTGTTTGAATTACAAAAAGAGGAAAGTAAACGTTATTATTTGACCTCATGCAAAATATATAACTATTAGAAAATCTCTTGTTGTTTCTGGAATAAACCAAAGGAAACAGACTAATATCTCCTCTGTGAGTTCGAGGCTGTCCACAAACAAATCCTACGCTACTCACATGTTAAGCAAGCCACCAAAAATTTTGGAATATTCCATCAATATTGTGCACAGGCTACATTAATCATAGGTTTAATGAGAGCTAGTGATAAGAATTACACTCCAAAAAAATTTAATAAATAGAAGATTACAATGGAGCTAGCATAGTCGATATACCTGTCACTCAAACAGCCATCCTTACGTGTTCATTGAATGATATATTAATAGATTATACGATTCAATGAAATATAAGGATTTCTTATCATAGACATGTAATTATTTTTAATCGGTTTTATTTCGTTTAATTCATATAGTTCATTGTTGCTTGTTTCGTTTGTTAAGTTGTTGAATTTTATATGACAATAAAGCCTATTCTTTTCCTTTCTATTTTTCTCAGATATTTTGTCTTCACAGAAAAAAACAGTGAATTGAAGACTTAGTACCAAGGATGTATTTAGTATTGCAAATAATTATGTTAAAAACACAAGCTCTAATACACATTAATCATTTAGTTTTTAGCTATATCTGATAATGACAAAAATTGAGGTGACTGAAATATAAAGAGTATTTTCATACAAATGATCATTGGATTATGCAAATCCTTTTTTACATAGTTTTCATGTCTATTCATCCAAAACTCCATTATTGCAACTAAACCAATTAAAATTGGAAACCACTGTTCTACTGGTTACATCTTAATGATCGCTCTGATATAAATGTGAAAAATAACAACTACAAAAAACAACCGAAAGGAAAAAATTAACATTCCGTTCACTTTTAGTTATGTTCCGTCCCTGGCATGATTTTGAAGTAAAACGGTGCTCTAATTGTTTTTAAATGAACTTCTAAAGGAGTCTTTTCCGCTTCAACACGACACTTGGAAGATTTTGAAGTTAGAAACAGTATTTTCCACCGCGAGATTAATTACTTCATTGCAAGAAAATCTTGGACGCTGTTTTTCAGCATATTGACTCTGCTGACTTTGAGGGGTCGACGATTGACCTTCTCAAAAAAGCAAATGAGTAGCTCCTTTATATTTAATTATTCATAGATTATTGATTTTCAAGTCTGGGCTATTGTATATTTAGCATTGCGTGGGAAGTGATAGACTATCACAGTTGATAGTGTAGTTTTTCTTGTATAATTTGGAAAATGCCGACTATATTCGTAGCCTGAGAAAAGTTATATTAATACTTTTAGCACAAGAAGAGAGTTGGTAACATAATTTAAAATATCAGCGTTACTTTCGACCCATTAATATAGAGAGGATTCTAACCAATTGTCAACTTTGTATTCATGACAACTTAAAGTTTGAAAACTTATATCACAAAGTTTTAAAAGGAGACCTGTATCAATAGAGAACCATCGGAATTTTGTTTTCTGTTGTTTAACTTCAAGCAGGCAGAGTGTATATTTACCAATGATAAAACTCGTATCCAACTAAAATACCTAAATAATATTTATTTATTCAATTGTAAGTCCCAGTTCTCTTTATTAAGCACAATAAACCTAAATTTTTCTGCGCTAGAGGGATAAAATTTGCACAATGCACATATTGACGAAATTTCGCACAAAACTCGTTTCTTTTCCGATTTTATAAACTTATTTATGATTTCCAAAGAAGTCTTAATGTAAAGATCTGGGTAACCAACATATCAACGGACTACTGAAGCCTACTATTTCCTTGCAACTTTAGCTTTATGAGTACACATTTAACTGGAAAAGTATATTCAATAATTTATTTAATAGTAACCCAGTGATGATATTATACATATTCTCCTATAAAAGGCTTAAAATAATATTGATTCTGATATATAACGGAAAAGAATTAGCGGCTATTATTTGAGACACGTATTTGAAACTGTATAAAGACCAGGTTTTTGTTAAAAATTTTCAGACCTACATATATAATAGGAAAATCATTTTTCGAATGCTGTTGATGTTACATAATCTATTGTCATCATGATTGCATAGGTCACTGAAAGTGATATCTGGGTTAATGGTCATCATAGACACAGCATTTCGTAAGAAATAATCTGAGTCATATATTTCTCCATTATTTGCTCTTTATTATAGATATTACCAAAATTCGGAGCAAGGTAATTCAACTATGTGAGAAAAACAATGCTTGGTTTCATTATTTAGGATTAAAAATTTCAATTTCGAGTATAAATGAGACACATTTTATATTTATATATATGAAAAATTATTGTTTCGTTATACATATATATTCCCAAAGTGTATTTATATCCTAGAGTGCAAACATTCTCATCAGCTCATAAGAGCCCTAACTACTTGATGAACGATGCTTATATAAATCCTTATAAGGTCAGAAGCCTATATGTTAAAGCACGGAATTATTCAAAATGAAATGGGAGCACTACCAATCTATTTACACGAGTTCAATTACAAAACAACAACATATTGAAATTTGATACATAATTTGAAAACATATCTCGTTGAATTGATATTCAATTTCAGCAAATATTAATTTTTGTAACGATTTAGAACGTGAATAAAAACGGGGAAAAACCAATAATTAGATGTATTCACATACTTCATGGATTAAAGAAAAACTTTTGAATGAGTGTCACAGTTGGCATTGGTAGAAGCTTCACAAAAACTGGACAAGACAGAGAGAATCTTCAATCTACGACGAATTTGAAAAGCATATGCAGTATTTATAAAAAAGGAAAAAACATGCAATGCTATATGTTTTCGATCTTTTTCTATAGACCTTTCACCGAAAGGTCTATAGGTTTGAATCCAAGTTTCCAACGGATACCTAAAACAAATAGATTAACCGTAACAGGAATGCTGAATATAGTAAGAGATGCAATATCTTCAGTTTGTTATGCGTGAAGAGTACCGATACTGAAGATGTTTTGATGGATCATTTGGTATCTATTGCTCCAAAAGTTTGTCTAGATATTATAGAAACTTAGAACAGCAAAAATAGAGTTTTCAATAGAAAAAGAAACGATTCAGAGCATTTGAAACAATTGACAGACCAATCCTCATGTTTGCCTTGAATTTTATGTATCAAATAGGAAACAACTAAGATACAAACAGGATTTGATTAAGTGGGAATGGCGAAAAAAATAAAATGGGAGAAGGAAATTATAAGAATCACAAGTAGTGAACCATGTACAACAAAGACAAATGAAATACGGGATACATTTGATTAGAGGCAAATAAAGCAATTTGGGAAGCAAAAATAATAGAAATAAACCAAATAACCAGCCCTAACGGAATAATAGGAAACGCATTAGCAATAACACCAATTAGGAAGGAGAATATGTGAAATAATAATAATTGTAGGAAGTGTAGCCATTACATCTTATGAAAGGTAGTTCGTGAGTTTAAATACACATTCTGGAGATCTAGTTCGCTAGCTAAACTGGGAAACTTTCAAATTTGTTTTCTGTATCTTTTCTCGCGCTCCTTCCAAGTATCTCGAATATCTCGGAATGAAAGGTAGTTGAAAAATACTTCAGGTTCCTTGCCGTATGCCGGTGTCGAATACTCAACCTGGTGAACTGCATCGGTAGAACTATCTCCCAGTATTTTGGATTATCCTTTGAAAACGGTTTTGATGTGTTGCATGTAGGTAGTTTCCAGCCATCTATTCAAAAAGCTGTTTTTAGATCTTCATCTGCTCATAACATTGATAAAACCATCGGGTACGTGAATTATGGAAACGAGTAGTGTTTAGGGCCAAACATGAGCTTGATAATATTTATCGGTATTTTCTCAAGTTGCCAATATAGTTTTGATTTATCCCAAAGGTGGTAATCACCACACTGAATGCATGGAGAATTTGTATACTATCGCAGCAGATATTGATGTGTTTGCTCATGTGTTTTTGGAGTGATTTATACAGTTCTTCTTTATGATTTTTAAATATGCTTCCATGACTTCCAATACAATCTCAATTCCAAAAATCGAGTAAATCATTTGTTTGAACAAGAATTTAGTATGGCTCACAACTCGTTTTATTCATCATTACTTGTAAATACGTTATATTTTTCAAAAGCTCCCACGTTACTTATCAATATGAATTTAATTGGAAATTTTGAGAGCTAATGGTTATCCAGACAACTGTTTATGTAATAGTTTTCAGGCCTAGAATTATTAAAGATTTAAAACAAAAATTGTATGATGGATTATGAAAATAGTCCTATGCTGAAGTTTTCTATATATCTGAAATAAATATTTAGGGGGTACTCACGACTTTAGACTTCATATGCTTATAGTATGTTTTTACAGATTTTCAAAAATCTTTCTTCAGCTTCGAAAATACATTCTCTACCATTCTTTACATTCTAATTTATTACTGATACTACTAAACAATATTTACCAATAACTTACATCAAAAGTTTCCCAAAGTTTTACTATGCTATTAAACATGTTTCGTATTCTTTGCATCTTATTGTACAGCATACCAAAGTTTCTATCTATTCTGCTCCGTGATTCTCCTGCTGTTTCTCTGGGTAATAAATTAGGTCTGTCGAGTTGGAGTTTTAAAAATGCCAGTCAGCGTATGCTTCCCATCCAATTCGCAGTAATGCATTAATTTTCTAGTTTAAACCGAATAAGTACATTAAACATAGTAAAGCCATGATTAGAAGTTGTGTGTATGTAATACTACAGTGCTATTAAAAATTAAAACATTGCTTGATATTAGAAAAAGTCAATGGGAAACGTTGGAATGTTAGTCGTTCAACAGTAAAAAGAACACACAGGTGGAAAACGAAAAACAACAACTCGGATGGATCGCTGACTCACGATTGCTGTATTGCGAAAACAAACGCAAACCGCTAAAATGCGGCATTCAACAAGCTCACGGAATAGCAATCAGCACATCTGCTGTTCGATGAAGGCTGAAAGAAAGTGGTTTGACAGCTTGCTTACTGCACCTTAAAGAAGACGCTGACTTGATTTTGTTCGTGAACACATGAATTGGACAGTGGACGACTGGAAAGAGATATTGTTCACGGATGAGTTTAGAATGTGCCTGTATGGCAACGATGGTAAAAATAAGAGCTGGAGAACGGTATGCTGCCTATACTCGGTTACCACGGGTTGCGTATAGAGGTAATGGCACGACGATACGTTACAGAAATCCTAGAAGATTACGTACTACCATTTGTTGGATTTCTTGCTTATGGTTTTCGGCTGTTGAAAGATAATGCTCGACAGCACATCACAAAAATGCTTACGGAGGACCTTGAAGAGGTTAGTATTGCAAAAATGTACTGGCCCGCTCAATCCTATTGAGCATATTTGGGCCCAACTCAAATGACGAGTAAGACCTAGCATGAACCCCGTCACTTTTTGTGTGTGGTTTATTATTTTATTGTTATTGTAGTGCCGTTTCTTAATACATTCTCGAATTGTTGTTTACTTTCTAATTGCAACCCGTACGAGAATAAACAACATGAATATATACATCAGACACTTATTACAACAAAAATAATGTAAAAGTTTAAGTAATTTCGCAAATTTTTGGGGTGGCCCGTTTCACTGACGCGCATTGTATATTGAATCATTCTTGAAATTTTTACATAATATCAGACTTAATCAGCTGGAGTCATTTGTATAAAAGCATTGTATCGATATACTCATATTCAAAATTTTATTTTGACAACAAACCTGCTCGAACTCACTCCTGTGTAGCTAAGGTGTAAAAGGGAACATAGGGTATGAAAAAGGGCATAATTCGTTTTTGTTGCAATATTTCCTTTGTCATATAAGAAAGTTGAGATTTCTGCGAGAAAACAAACTCACGAAAACCATGAAATATTTTATAATACATTTTCAAAAAACGATTTCAGTATTTCCCAAGGAATCATAAAGAATTGTGACTATTGATTTGTGAGACACAGAAATTTCGGACCCGAGCCACGATTCTCACTGTCAATTACAGTTGGAAACGCTGGTGATCGGATAAAACTGGGCTCAACCTCCTATAAAAAGATTCTGAATTTATTATACTAGTCTTGTAACATCTCCAATATTTCCACTCTGTTTTACCAAATTTTAGTCAAATATTGATTGAGGGCTTGAATTTTCATTGTTTATATTATTTAGAGTCATGCTAGTTTCTTCTATTTAAATGTATACAAAGTATGTCCTGAATAACTGACTAATAGATTCATCCTTGTACAGCCGAAACTTTTGAAGCTACAGATTAATGAGGGAATGGACATTTCTGTGGAAGTTTATTTGAAAGTTAGGATTTTCTAATTTTGTGTTTAGGATAAAGATCAAAGAATAATAACCTCGTATTTGAGCGAGTTTTAAAATCAAGCCCCATAAGGGCGGACGGGTGGATGAAATTCATTTATTGGGTTTAAAATTATTATACGAAACACACTTATCACTGCCTACCACTTACAATCACACGTTTCGATAACCAGAATTCAGAGATTGAAGTTTACCTTTGGGTAATAACTTGAGATGCTGGGGCAGACGTCAAAAACACAGCAGACTGAATTGAAAATTTTCAAACACATTTTAGAATTCTAAATAAAATTTTATTTGATTGAATACTTACTGTCTGATTTCAGATAAGAGAATAATTTCTTGAGGAGTAACTGTGTACTACGAACAGAATCATCCCATTCAAAAATACAGAATAGTCAATGAATTATTATATGGTGTTATATGAATGCATGAACTAGGTTTTCGAAAATATATCAGTGATTTTTAAGTTACTGTCCCTGAGTTTTATACAAGGAGTCTCAGAAGAACGTAAATTTTAAAAAACAATTTTAAGTAAAGCAAAGAGTTTTTATAGAAAATGCTTCTCAAATATCAGAATACATTGCTTGAGAATTTATTTCTTAAAAATAAAATCATCCAAATGTAAACCGTTGCGTTCACGCCATTTATTTATCCGAAAAAAGTAACGAATTAGTAAAATGATATTTCATGACATCATTTACATGATAATAGGTTCGTCTTCAAATATTATGATCGCTTTCATTGTGAAGCTAGAGAATGAATACATATTTCAAAAAACTTGACTATTTGCTTGTGATTATCATCAATTCAACTAATAGCCAATTAAAATGGAAATTCAAATTAGCAACTAAAAACAAGTATGCAGTTTTCAATCAAGGGGCTTAAAGTATGGTGATTTTCATTATATCTTGAAAACATATAGAATTGAAAATGTGTCAATAAAACTATTTTTGGTGGATTAAACTGTGAATATTGTAACTTTTTTCGTATTTATTTACACTCTTTCTATTCGTGGCATGACTCAATAAACACCACCTATTAATTTCTTAATTTATTTACATACTATACAATACACTTTACTCATAATTCACTTATAAATATAACTTGAATAATTTCGGTGATTACTTCTACTAATTTATTCTTCTCACTGCAACTATTTATTTGAACCTGAAGTAACTTTTTTTATATACCACCAATAGAATTCTACAAAGTAGACTCTCCTAGGAATTATTTAGAAGAAATACTGTGAATAAACCGCCCGCTATAATAAAAAGTTCATTAAAGGCGCTTCTACCTTTAATGAACTTCATAAAATTCCATAGTAGTTGGACAGGGCCAGTACAGGAACATTTTTGCGAATTTCGTAACAATATTCACATCTTTTGAAAAAAGCTGTTTATTTATAGAACGTACTAAATGGATGATAATATCATGAAACACCAAATTAAACATTATTCAATAATAAGCTCGCATTATTGTTTTATGTATCTAGTGAATGTCGGCAACAAGAACTTGTTGATATTTCAGTCAAATATGTACAAGATGAAAAACGTTTGTTGTCAGTATTGTATCCATCACTATTGATGAGGACAAAATCAAGAGATCAAATTTATTTGTAGCCACATGGCTATTTAGATGAAAAGGCCACATTGAACTTAACAAGGCATCTGCTTAAACTATTATAAAGACACATTTGGAAAAATATTTCGATTTGAACAAGCTCGAAAAGTACATTGGTAGGCACCACACAATAAAAGAGTACCACAATGCTGAATGATATTTAGACGACAGCATATCCTCAAAAAATGAAATTCCAATGATGTTGAGAGGCGTTTTATCTGGGTTTCGCATTTTCTAGGCAATGAATTTTGTGTCAACCTTTGCTGCAGAAAATTTAGCTATCAGCGGAATCTAAAAGATTTGCAATCCTATGTGAATACAACCAAATAATATATAAACGTAAATTCATACATTGTCATTTTGTAAATAAACAATAAGTTAGTAGAAAGCCTAATAGCTGTACAGGCCATAATGTTTATTATATATGACCAGACGGACATAAAGTAATCCATTATGTAGATGAAATGAAAGATGAAATTTACTGTATAAAAACACGATGTGCTGGTACGTCATAGAAAATTATATCTCTGGGATTATTGATTCTTATACAGGGTGGAACAGGAATAAGGAACTTTATATACTTCATAAGTCCTTCGGAGAGGATACCTTGAGGCTACTAAATAGTGTCAACTCCTCTTCTTCATTAATTTACAGGGTAAGTTGTGAAATTGATCATAAATTTTAATTGGCTATAGTTTTCACACAGCTTATTTGATTTGTCTATTTTTTCATGATACAGTACACTACTATTAATAATTCGCCTGGTGTTAGTTAGGACCAGCATTAGAAAAATTAATTTTGGTGTTCGTAATGAATATTGTACACTCGTATACTATTTTTTCAAATGTGATGAGGGATTATATTATAAAAAAGGTCTCTATTTACTGTTTTTTATCCCCTGATAATAAATCATTCAAAGGATATACATAGTAGGATTTGCTTGTATCTATATATGAACTTGGGGCTCCTTGCGTGAGGAGCATTATCCCTAAATTCAATACGTGTAAAATAACTTAGTCCCCGGTATATAGTTGTGACTTTTGGCTGAGTTATCCCTGAGAAGCAGCTGAAAAATGGTGGTGTAGTTTTCTAGAAGGCAACATAGATTGACTAACCTTTTAAAAGTTAATCTAAAGCTACACTTCAAAAGGTCATCAAGATTGCTACTCATTTGTTACTAGAAATTTTCATAATTTGTTCAATAGAGAATCAAACGTAGGAATAGAGAAAACATAAACAACTCAATAAACATCTACTTTGATAAATACCTAGTAAATCATTTCAGAGATTATAGTTTTCTATATTTTACTTCAATACCATAATTAGATTCGTTCACTCTTTGTAGCTTTTTTTTCTCATTTTAGTACATGTTTGTTGATTTTAATGAGCCCTTACGACAACAATGTATATATACTGCTTCATCAAGTTTTCTTCTCAAAAACATGTAGGGATGTATAAAGATAGCAACTTCAGTATACAATCAACTGAATGGGATTTATTATTTTCACTTATCCCGAGCTTGTTGATGTTGCTTCCGGCAAAGAATCTACTTTTCGTGAAAAATGTGATTCGTATTGGATTATGAGAACGAGCAGATAACATAGGAAAACTGGAACTGAGTTTTTCTTTTGTTTATTTTCAAATTTGCTTTTTATTGGATTTTTACAGGAACACGATTCACGAAAGGAATCAAATGAAATTTTGTTAAGATCAGCTTTGTCTCGTCGGTATCACGGAGATCTAAATTTCAGGGTGTTTATTTTAACCCAAGAAGATGTTATGAAAATAAAATTTGTCACTGGTTTTGTTATTTCCTAGGATTGGATTTAAAAAGATATGAATTTGTGGAGATAGTTCAAGAATTTATCGATATTTATTTATATCAGAATTTGTCGAAATACCACTTACTTTTATTGGCAGCTGTGAATTGAGAAAAATCCAGCATTTCATTACTGTAACCTCTTAATTTATTTTTCATATGATGATGCACATATTTGCTTCGTTGCTTTTGAAATAAAAACAAAAATAAAAAACTCGACTCAGTTCAATGTTTCTAAAAAACATGCCTGGTAGAAAGTTTGTTTTGTTTTTCAAATTTCCATTTATTTAATTGGCTTCCGTGCTAAACTGATAGATTTTTGGAATGGTTGCCAGACAAGAAAAATATGAAAAATTTCCTAAACAGATTCATGTCTTTCAGTAACTCAACAATTATGAGAGATTGTTCAGTTATTTAAGGTTTCCTTCTGAAGTTGCCCTGATTCTACCTAAAAGACTTATGTCACGATTAAATAAAGAATCGCTTTCATCATGTCGCAGGATCTTATTGAGTTTGGTTGATATTGGTTGATCGTAGTAACGCAAATTCCACGCAATTTTGAAGTAAGCTTCTAAAGTTTTTGTGTCTTCTAATATTCAAACTAAAAAGCTCTGGATCATTGATTCTTAGTTTCTTCCAAGCTTCATTGCCATCACAAAGGAAGCAGAGAAAACAGCATTTTTTTGCTTACAACTACAAATCTCATCATTTTTGTCATTTATATTTTATATTCATATTATTTTTTTTTGGACTAATTTCTAGGAAGGTTTCTATTCATTATTTGTTTGTTTACTTCATAGAAGAGCTGCGAAATTCGTTTTCGGTACATAAACTAGTTTGTTCAGCAGCTACAGTTTGTATATATCTTATACTTTCTGCTAGAACATATTGATCTGTTCAGTATAATCATTTTGTGAATAATACTGATTAATCATTCTGTTATAATCGTTGATCATTCCTTTTTTCACTTATTATGATTGGATTATGTAAAATCTAATATTTCTTGTTTATTTTTCATCTTTTTGATCGTCTGCCTAGTTGTCTCGTGTTTTCCGTTTCTGGTTTGTAGTTTTCTGGCATTTTATAGACATAATCTCTCCCACCTCATCTACGTTCTCTAGCCCATCTCACAGTATTCTTAATTCCTAGTCCTTTTCTCATATCCTTCACATTATAAATTTGATGTCGACTTGATTGTTCTTCGCATTTAAATACTATTTTTTATTATTTTTGTAAATATTAAGTATCTTGAGTCAATTTTTTTGTTAACCCTTCCCCTACTTACAAAAAGTTTTCCTATAATAATAATTGATTATGGTCTATTTTCATTTCTCCTTTTTTTCTATTCATAAAACAAATTCCATACTGCACAAGATCTCAGACAGCTGCCCCTGCCTAAAGGTACATAATTATTTATTATTCTAAAATGATAGTCAAATACGGGTGTCCAGAAACTTTCTTGCCAAACGCAAACTATAGACACTGGATGGGATTTTGTATTTGCGTAACCTAATTTAACTTTATCTATGTGGAAGTTAGTATCCTTTGAAGCCGCTATTCACCAACTTCCTCGAAACTTGCATATGCCTGCAATAATAACTTTTCTACTTCACTATATACCTGATCTCTCCATCGCAATCATAAGTGTGAAATGTGCGATGGGCTACGGGTCATTTGTTGACATTATTTCCGTAATATTCATGGTTTTACAAAAACTCGATTTCTGTGTTTTTAACTTTACATACCCATATCCAAGTACGCATTCACTATACGCATTGTTCTTAATACTGTTACGACCTCGTCCACGACATGGACCATGGTGGTTTAAAATTTAGCAAATAAACAGTGGGGATTTGTTTATATTATTTGTTTTAACTAAGATTTTTTCATATATTTATATTTTTATATTTTTTCAGTGTTGTGATTGAATTAATTGAAATCTGTACTATATAATTATGGATATTTAATCTTCTGTGCTTATCTTAAGACGCTAAGCTCCAGCTCTCATACCATCATTTTGATCGTCTGCCTAGTTGTCCCAGAATTTTCGGTTTCTGGTTTGTAGTTTTCTAGCATTTTATAGACATAATCTCTCCCACTTCGTCTATGTTTTCTAACTCATTATTTTTATTCTTTTTGTTAATTTTCAGAAAATCTAAAAATATTAAGTGGTTAGTCAAGGCTACTGTTTTTTTATATATAATAATACTTTCATACCTATCATGAGATCATTTAATTAAAATGAAACGAACGAACAATAAATTGATATGAAATTATTTTTTGATGGTAAGAATTTGTTGTTTCAATTTTTTTACGTCCCATACTTTTAAACTCAACGGTTCTTAAATAAGACATCAACAAGAAAAATATTCCTCTGAATTCCTTTTTGTTCTTTATCTCAAACGTCCCATTTCACATTCCAGCGTGTAAAGCAACCTCTTAATTAAAAACGAGTCCCATCGGAATTAAAAATGTTAATGTGACGTTCAAATTGCTTATTTCTCCAATAAATGATGAAATGGCTACACAATCTCACTTCCTTTCTGTATTATAAGGTATGGGATAACCAAATGGAATCAATTCGTTGTTAACTTGTCGGGAAAACGCTTGGAGACATCGATTTGTGCCGTTGTAGCGTATTTTTCTGGAAAAAATTAAACTAGCTGTCATGTGAGAGTGGCCATTATTAATTTTCTAAGGCTACCGCTGAACAGAGAAGTTGCTTTTCGATCAGAATTATGTAGGTAGTATGATATCCACATTCGTATCATCATCCACTGCATTGGTTAAATTTCTTTCATGAACAAAACTTGTTCCAACCGTGGCAATTTTGACGATTAACATAACCATGAAATGTAAATGTGTTTTCAACAAAAAACAGAACAGCTTTTGAAAAATATCGTTATCTAACATTCCTGTTGATCAGGGATGCTGCTTTTCGATCAGAGTTTCCTTGGTACTTATGCATAATATCCAATTACGTATCATCACTTACTGCATTAGCTAGATTTGTTTCTCGCACTCCCCATTCTCAACAAATCTCATCATTTGCGTCAGAACGTATATTTTAATGAAGAAAACTCAATTCAATATTAACTTGCAACTATTACGTATTGACAAATCACCCCTTGACTTCGTTATCGATGACTAGAAATAAATGTGAACGACTCCATTAAGTCACCCACTGTTTGTATTTTCAAGTCACCACTTCCACAATTAATTTTTCTTAGTTGTTAAACCCGCACAGTTATATAAAAATGAATGGTTTTATTATGTTAATAGGCCGTTGAACAGTAACCATTTAGATACAAAAGCAACAACGCTGTTAAATAGGGCAATTGAAATTGTTAAGAATGGAAACTGCCGTTAAATTGTGTTTTCTGGTAACCACGTAGGAAGACTAAATTAAAATTAATGAGGTTAGGAGCACCATTTTCGAAATAGAAGTGAGATTTGAAGTTTTCGACGAGATAGCTCATTTACGTGTTTGTATTTTTAAGTACTCCACTCGGTAACTTACAAGAAATTGAGTTTGGATGGGTTCTATAGTAAAGTGATAACAAAAATATCATTTATCATCATTTTAATGTTGAATAAATATGAATGGGGTACATAAAGTTTTGATGTAATTAGCAAAAAGTAATGCAGGTGTACAATTTCATGGTGTGTGTAACATTTAGTACAAGCTCTTCGAGAAACATACCCTTCGAGGTCCAACAGCAAAAAAACATCCCTCTCTTGATGATTTTAGTTGCTCCCTCTCAAAAGTACTCATTCAGAAACCGATTTATTAGTATAATATTTCTTCATCCAGACAAATTATGAAGTCTAGGTATTATATATAAGAACTAATTCTAAAGATGGAGTTCAGATTTTATTAATAGTTATGATTATTTCACGCTCTTTGACAATATGTAGAAGCTCTGCCTTAATTATCATTTCGTTGAAATTTTCTCAAGTGTCCTCGTGTCTTACGAAACAATGTATGATACGAAAACAAGTTCTCTTCAACATTCGGTGAAGTATTCGAAAGCCAATTTTTGAAAGAGACCATTTTCTCGTGATACTTCCGATTTTTATCCTATAAAGCATCTGGCATAAAACAATTCTGTTATTTTATAATAACAAACTGTTCCTATCTCGAATATTGAATTGAGAAACCATTTGTTTTATTGAATTAAAAAATGTTGATCTTTTAAAACCCGGCAAATTCTTATCTTTTCTGACTACTCTCAGAACATTAGCCGCTGTTACTTATTTTGAGAAAAAACAGTGTGCACAATTCTTCTGATGACGCTCTTGTCCAAAACATCCAAAAAATTATTATTTTTTTTTCTTGATGGATTCTTTTTTGGGTCGACCACTGCATGATTAGCTCTGTACTTATAAAGGATTCGGTATACACTTGAGGAAGATACTCCCGAAATATTTGCCGTTTTGGTTCATCAACAGTTTTGTAATCGTTTTCTTGCATTTCATTTTTATAAATATTCACAATGATCGGTTTTTTGCTAGCATTAAAATGAAGCTCTCTTCTTAGGCACAGTCTAGCTAATGTCAACAACTTGATCATTAGACTCCGTATCAGATATGCTTAAGAAAAAACACTACACCTGATCTGACGGTTTCTGCAGCGATGCGGTGCCTTCCACGAAGCTTTTTATTTATGGTATATTATGGTGCCTCTGATTTGGACCAATAGATGTCGTGCCACGTTTCTCCCGAGATGTTCCCGTGGTGATCACGCACTGATCAATATTTTGGTTCACCATTTTTCTTCAATAAATAGACTTTAAATGTGATATTATGAGGGCGAATCAATTGCAGAGTAACTTATGATAAGTTGAAGGTTCTCTTTTTCGTAAGGAGAAAATTGGTTTAATTGTGAGGTAATTACAGACAAATGAGGATTTTTAGTGTGAATTGAATAAATTTATCATGGTCTAAGAACATTTAACAAAAACCGTGGAAGAATTGAAGATTATTAACAAACGAACGAATTATTTTGCATGAAACGTTACATATGCAAAAGCTATCTGTAAGGTGGGTGCCAAATGACTAGATACTAATCTGGCTTGTAATAGAAATTTAAACTAATGGTTGGATACCTTGAAACGTACCCTTCAGAACTCCATAAACAAAAATATAGTTGGAACACCGTTTGTTCAGTCAATAAGATCATGACTACAGGATTTTCTATATCCATAGGTGTAATATTTGTTGAAAACTTATGAAAGGAGTGAAAAATAACTGGCCGATATTGACATGTACTAATGTGCTAACACGTGATGCTATCAAACTTCAAAAGATAACCACACTCATCAATGAGAAGAGTTCTTTTCCTACGTCTCCTGCCTATTCTCCCAGGATAGTTGCCGAATTACTGAATTTATTCTCTAATTTGCCACAATCACCTAATCCAGCGCTCCCTTACACTCTCTTCCCAAACTTAAGAAATATCTTGATGAAAATAGATTTCAAACAAATGAAGCGGTGATGGCAAATGACTAACGCGTATTTTACAAAACTTTTGAAAGATCATTTCTCAGATGACTGAGTGTGTAACAAACGAGGCTATATTCGACAATAGAATATTTCAATTGAAGTGAAGTTACATTCACGTTGATGTTCTGCAAGATACATAAATATGAGTAAATTGGTTATAATCAATTAATAAATTACTTATTTAAGATTAACATAGATTAATAGAAGAGATCCACTACAAATTGTATTTTTATTATACCGCAAATTCAATATATTTCTATCACATTACTCTAAACCTCAAAAACCGTTACACATGTAACTAACTAGAAAATAATAGCAAAACTAAATGCTTAAGCAGCAAATGAGAAATTATACGTTAATTTACAAGTATAGTATACATTTATGCATTGAATTGAAATTCCAAAGTTAGTTTATTATAAATGTATTTTCGAAAATAACTACTATAAATGGTTACATATTCAATGACAACCAACAGTGTTTTGTATTGATTTTTTAGGTGACCAAAATTGCTCTTTTTGCAGACATTCCAATTTCCACAACAGCAACTCAAAACTTCTATTACTTATTTCACTATCGACGAATATATTGAACACAGGAAAAAATTGAACGGGGATGCAATTTGAATGACAGCATCTTTTTTATTTGTAAAGCATTTGTTAGTAACCTTAACATAGCGTTGGCAACGTTTGTTATTAACAACAACCTTGTGATTATTTGAATATCAAAATCAATTTCTTTATGCCCACATCTCTTATGAATTATTTTTCCTATTGATGAATATCATATAAGTCCTGTCAATGTCACTGATCTCGTAAATGGAACATCTCGAAATTGAAAATTTTTCTAACATACCTCCATTGACAAATATTTAACATTTTTTGAGAATTATTCAATCTTTTCAGATGTCAAGGTTATTTTCTGTTTTGCAACGGATATTTCCGATTATCATTCCAAAAGCTTCCGCAATTACGATAATTATAATGAACCGCAGTTGCGAGTATTGGGACCATAATGTTGACGGTTTAATTTTTTTTATAACTGCTCAACATAAAATATCAAGTTAACTATAAAATAATTTATCTGCATTCCTCATTCAATTACTGTGAGCGACTTCATATTTTGTCTTAATGTGTCTGATACCAAATTATTACAAACATCCGATATTTTTTGAACAATATCTTGTTTAATTTCAAACTCCGAACTAAGAACTCTCCGTTCTGAACGTATATAAACGATGAGTGAAATGGAACATTCTTTACAACAATATTGTTACAAACTTGTCCACAAAATGGATCGTGGATCCGATCCTGTCTGGCTTTGATGGAATTCTGAAATTTTGCGAATTGTTAAGCATTTGTAATTGTTCGTTTACTTTCTAAAATTCTGAATTTTTTTTATATAAATCAGAGCTTGTTCAGCGGTTTAGAGTTTAGTTTATAATAAAAAGACTAAGTGAATGAAACTAGCATGAACAATTCATTTCAAGTGTTTATTCTTAAAAATGATTCGTTTATCATTCATCTTTCGTAGAATCTGCACTTCATAGTAGTAAACATCATATTCCAATTAATGGTTTGTTTGAATATCATCTATAAACATTACGAGATCCATATTTCGCTTTGTGGTTATTGTCCCGCGGAACGTGAAACAAAACGAAACAAATAACGGAGTAATTCCATATAGGATAGTAGCATATCCAGAGATGGATATAAAAATCATACGATAACTTCAGGAAATTTCTTAAATTATATAAGCAGTGGATACTAAAGCTCTGGGAATACATAAGGAATCTAATGAAGTCTCTTTGTTAGAATTTGACTTTCGATTTTTTAGAAATATCCAACGGCTACGTTAAAGACGTAAATTGAGAATTGAAAAAATGATATTGCTTCACTATGATCAAAATAGTGAAATAATTCATGACCCTATCATATTAAAGGTGCTGGATTTACGAATTAATTTAAATTCAACACGTGAGGGCATCCAATAATAACCATTATAGTATTACCGTATCTGTATTGCTGCGCATTTTTTCCGCGGGGCGTGAGACAGCACAACTATTTTTTTTCTAACACTATTTTGTTCTGGTTGCGTTTTCAACTCGAGGTTCACGTGCACCACGTGCAGCTATGAAATTTTGTTAACCTTTACTAACTGTATGAATCGACGGAAAGTTCGAGAAGATTTGCGATGTAGTTATAAAGGATCGAGTGTCAATAGAGTCAGTAGGAACCTATTATCACTTCGTCAAAAAAAATACCGACAAGGCAAATCGAAATGTTGACATAATGCCAATTTGCTTTCGATTCGACTTCCATGCATAAAAATGATCATAAAAGACCACTGATTTCACTATATTGTAGTAGACAAAAAACTAGGAATCCAACTGTCAGCCATTTCTTTAGATGATTACGGAAAATGTTCCCAACTCTAGAAGCCACGGTAGGAGAAATTTATCTGTTGCAACGAAAAATGATAAAGTTTTGTAGAAAAATTGAGATTTAATATTTTGTGAAAAATTAATTCAGGATATTTTCGGGTTCATAACGGATTGAACTGTTAAGATGTTGAATGAAAATCGAAGCCTCATTGTTTAATGAATTTTGATACGTAGCACAGTTTTTCGAACTACATTTTTAAATTTTGAATTTGTTTTAGGTGTACTTTTCCACCGCGCCATTTTGATGTCGGGATCAGCGTTGTCTCCGTGGGCCCTCATCCAGGAGCCATCTAGATTTGCTGCACAGGTAGCAGTACACGCCAATTGTTCACCTGAGTTACCACATCCTCATTTACTGAAGTGCCTTCGAGAGAAACCTGTGGAGTTATTATTGTCAACTCCAATTTTGCATCAACCAGAATTTGCCTTCGCTTTTGGACCCAGTGTCGATGGTGTTGTGATCGACACTGGGGAACCACCAGGTTAGACAAAATTATCACATGCGCTTAAATAATTTCTTAATAAAAATACTCTCTCTACATTGAGTCATCTCAAGTGTCATTTCAACAATAAATAAAAGAATCAGGATGAATTAAGAATAATTCATTTAACTGTGGATTGATTCACTTTGAAACGCGGCTTATAAATATACTTGGATATAAGAATTCATTAGAACTCAAATCAATTTCTAGTACATTTCTAGTTTTTGTATATCTGTCTGTTATTTCTGTTTTCATTTATTAGACTTTAGACTTAATCATAGTTTACTGTGCTGAAATTTGAAATCTAAATCCGTTCTTAGTAAAACTCATTATTTTCTGTTTTTTCTATATATAAATCTTCTTCCTTTTTTTTGTTATTTCATATAATTATATTCTTCTGTGAATGTATCTATATCTAAGTAGATGTTACTTTGTCATCAGAGAAGGAATATTCCGAAACTTATACTTTCTGTATATAGACCAGGATTGTAAGTGAAGAATTCGATTCAAATATAAATATGATCAATTGAAGTTGAGGTTGTGTTATAATTATTGATATATTGCTATTGATCTATCATCATTGTTTCCAATAAACAACAAGCGAATACCAAAAATGAGAAATGAGAAAACTGTATTTACGTTCAGTGAAATCATGGCCACAGTATTTGAGGATTCCTATTGATTATTTGGAAAAATTTAAAGTGACAACTGGCCGGTATTATACTAATTTGCTGGTACTCTTTCATAACGAACTTCGTAGTCGCATTTCTTGTTTTGTCCCATCACGACAATGCCATCCGTTCGTCTACCTGTTAAAGAAAAATAAACATAACTGTTCATTGCTTCATCCACAAAATATACGTTATTTTTTTTCTTTTGATTATACTTTGTTCCCAACACTGAAGAAACATTGTTTCATGGGAGCGATTTTAGACAAATCAATAAGAATTTCTAAGAGACAATGTTGTGAATGGTTTTATGAGAATTTAAAACTCGATGGACTAAGTGAATGAAATCAAAAGAAGATCATGGTGGAATATAGATTGTGGGTGGTAGCGCTGATATTCTAATGTTAAAGCTAAATTCTTTCTCATTCAAGTATCGATAAGGAATCTCAAAACCATAGTTATTTCGAAAGAATCCGTGAGTTGTAAGTTTTATCTATAGAACAAAACCATATAATTATGTGATTCCAATATCTAGGAATACAAATTACCTAAAGTCAAAATAGAATGGATGATATAAGAAACAAGCTATAAAAGTCTTCGCGTGAGTAACGCCAATATGAGTAAAATGTCAAAAGTCAAAACATATTTAAACCTGTGTGTGATCTACACTAGCGGTCAAAAATGTTTTCCCACCTCCACCATTAAATTGCAAAAGCTAAGACTTGCAAGCACCGACTGATTTGTTAGTTTTTCTTCAACTGTAAATTATTTCTTTGAGGTTTATGATTGTAGTTTAGCCCTAGTTAGTCTCTGAGAAGCTAGAACGTCCTGTGATTCATACTTTTTGGATCAAGACATATTTTTGTGAATTTCGTTTACGGAATGTTCTCGTTCTCCCAAAGTCTGACTTGTAAGCTTTGAAATCAATTGAAACCAAGAAACTATCGGTTGAAATTCGTACAAAAGTAATGGTACAATTGCCGCCGAGTTATAAAAATACCTCATAGACCGTGGACTACAACGTGAAAAATATGCATCCACCAGAAGCTTTGGCGTGAGATAATTTTCAGGGAGACCTCTAAAAATAACAACTCCTGAAGATAAACGTATTGTAGTTCAGTGAACGTGATCTACGACTCACGGATCCGGAGATAGCAGCTGGATCAATGAATCTATGGATCTGCCTTTGAGAACTTCTACAGTAAGAAAGAAATTGAGAGAAGCTGGCCTTTTTGAGAAGGTGGCAGTGAAGAAACCTCTTTTAAGACGTAAAGAAATAAACTAAGAGGTTGCAGTGGGCTAACGAACTTAAATACTGGACACATGAAGGCTGTAAGAATGAAAAAACGTCTGTACTATGGGAAAAATGGAAATAGCAGAAATTATGAGTGTATACAAATAAGTAGTTTCAATTACAACTGCTATTTTTGAAGCAAAACTAGTGCAGTATTTTTATTGAA
Organism: Diorhabda sublineata; assembly: GCF_026230105.1. Taxonomy (NCBI): domain Eukaryota; kingdom Metazoa; phylum Arthropoda; class Insecta; order Coleoptera; family Chrysomelidae; genus Diorhabda; species Diorhabda sublineata. Next base: position 30,581,115 of record NC_079477.1, read on the forward strand.
TAAATATCGTAGAAGAGACTTTGATACAACAAAATACTCCAAATGGTAAAAGCGGTATGTAGTGGAGCGAACTGCTAGTGACATCCTGGGAGATGATGTCATTTGTTATTTGATAGAATTTGGCTCATATACCTAAAAAAGATGGAGCAGGCAAGAATAATTATTATACATCATTGTTCAAAGAAAATAATATATTGAGTAATTGGTCCGAATAACTGTCTCAACTATTGCATTCTTTCTAATAATATACGTCTCTGATCAATTCTCTAATAATTATTATGATCATTCCATCAGTTTACTGTCAAAGTTACTTTCATTGGGGCTTGTACATAAATTGTACATTATTCTTCACTTCTCTCTAATATCTTTAGTTCTAACATGACTTCTGACTGATTAACTTCTTTTCTCATTTCTTTATGATTTACATCTTTGAAAATACAGAATCACTGGTTCTACAATCCATACTTATTTCACCCTTCATTTTCCGACTATCATTCGAACGATAAACAATCACAGTTAACTCTCTTGTGTCTACATTTCTATGATTTTCGCAAATTGAGTCCATTTGTCTGTGACAATTTCCTAGTATACTCTATGATAAAATTACTTTAATCTTCTTAATCAATTTTCCAATTAGAACCAAGAGGTTTTCCCGTTAAACGTATTACACCTGTACATAGCTTTAGACCTTCAATTAAAACAGTTTCGCTTATATACGACGCGAAATTGTCTTAATACGGGTGTTAATTCCAAATGCTCTTTTCCTAATTTGCTTCTAAATAATTGGTTGGAAACTCCAAATTGAATCTAATGAAAGGATTACATGGAAAGTCGGAGCTTATTTATGTCCTAACAGTTTGTGTAAACATCCACTGGAATTTTCGCAACATGAGGGCATAAAATAAATATGAGGCATCTCCGGACCGATCTGTAGTTGGAAGAATCTTCCTGTAATAGTAGCGAACACAGCTAGTATAGAAATTACCCTGTACGCAGAACCGGTTGAAATCAATACTTCAATAAAAATGATCATTGGAAATAAATTTTACTACAACTCTCCCTAGAACTGAGTTTTTTATATAGTGCATCAACCATTCCTAAACTGCTTTTTATCAGTATCCTGAGCTCTTATTTCATTCCAAGAATATAGAATCTAAGTAGGAATTTTGTGTTTTGAAATGTTCAAATCTAATCTAACCAAGATTAAACTTTATTCAATTGATTCCGCGCCAGAAATATAAAATCATTTTGTGCCAAATTCTCTTTCAGTCAATCGATTATAACACCATTGCGGCTGTCTGGATGGCGGCTATGGTATAAATCATTCATTACTATTTTATTTTTTTATACGCTGCGCTTCGACCGCTACGGTTAAATAGCAAAGAAACTGCTAATAACAAATTGCATACCAAGCAGTCTGCTCCTCACATTCACTGTGTATTTTCAGACAGTTTAGTTTCTTTTGAGAATGGTTTTGTAGCATTCAACTTATTTTAATGACCAGAAAAATTGTCAATGATAAGTAAAACTTTTATTTTGAATGGCTCTAGATTCGTAATTTTTGTTAAATCCTTGGTTTATAAAAATAAATAATTGATATTTTTTTGAAAATGCAACAAGATTATTTGAAATAGCTGCTGATGTTATTTCCGACTAAATTTAAATCGAAACATCAAAAATATATGGTATAGGAAAATATTCATTAAAACAGACCCTATATCAAAATTAATTATCCTAGTATATGCGTGCGTGAGTTTTCTTGCACATTATATTTAAATCAGAAAGATTAATTAGTTATTAAATGCGATTCAACCATTAAAATTGAGATATACGGAGAAATTAATATGAATACAATAGCTATAAAATCAATTTACTATCAAAAAAATCTGTAAGCATTTTATGACACCACTCTTCGAAATTCCATTACTTTGATTTTTATTTACCACATAAAATCGCGTGACGATAAAAAGAACAATCTAAATTGATAGATGTTCTAAATAAAGTATACGCACTTCCAGGAATATAAACTAATACACCCTCGGGTACAGAAAAGGAGTTTTATGAGTGTATAGACTGACAGTTGAGTATTGCGGAAATATTTCATTTTTTCGTCCATTAGAATTTGTTTTATGATCTTGAATTAGGTTAGATTAGGATGAATGGATGAGTTTCATGGATTTATTGAATGTGATAATCATGATTTCATAATTATTTGTATGATATCTCACTATTTACCATTAATTGAGAGGCGAAAAAAAACTAATTCATAATAAAACATCGAATTCGCAACGGAAGTGTCAACAATTTTGGATTAACGTAGAAGTTTCTGTGCTGAGTGAATAATCCTTAGATAATGATTTAAATAGAACAACAATATAGCTTCGAAAATAACCACAAATCGCATTGATCATTTTGGCGTGCCTCGAAAACAAAGGTCACAGTTTTTATTTCTATTTCTCATCCTTTCTGCACGGAAATAGACAAAGCTACAAAAAAAATTCTTAAAATAATCTCTGAGATTTTATTGTTGTTCGACGAAAAAATAGTAGGAAAAATGTATTGATTTTGTCTCAGAGAGATTTTTTATATTTTATCTGAACTAATAATTCATTTTTTTTATATATTACACGAATTAAGGATCTGAGATTTATATACAACGAAAGTAGAGGAAACGACTTTGAAATCAGTTACAATTACGATTCACCGTTAAATAACCTACTACGACGTGTGTTCGATCGTTTCAAAAGAATAATCATTTCTTCATAACATTTCTGTGTCTATATCGATGCCACCACGATATAAATTATTCACCTTCTGCAAGGTTAATCAAATACTGGGTTAATTAATTTGATCAAAAGTCAACAATTTGTATACGAAGCCTTCTTAACAATGAAATGCTTTTCACAATATACTGACCAAATACTTGAATTTTGTACCTATATAAATCTAAAAATGGGTATAGAAAGGTTTAAAATTGTTTATAAACCATTGTCCCCGAGGACAACTATACACATTCATGTTTTTTGCTTTTCCATTGACTAGCTATAATTAATTTCTTATTACATCCTGTTTTCTTCTACTATCAAGTAAATGCTCTTTTAAGTCTTCCTACAATTTTGCCACACACATTTCTTGCTTGCTGTTGCCATTTTAGCATAGCCTATGATACTACTTGTTGACTTCGCGCTTGCACAGCAACTGCATTCTTTGTACTTCAAGTAGTTGTCCTCCCCACTTATTGAGCTTAATCTCTTACCGGCGAGCATTTTTTTCAGATCGGCAAATGGCCAGTAGTCACTGAGGGCCAGATCTGGGCTATAAGTTGGATAAGAAAGCAATTTCGGAGTTTAATTCGTTCAGTTCGATACAGTTGTTTTTTTTTCGACATCCGAGACCAGTTTTCCTTTATTTCAGCATTCCATCGATCCAACAATTCTATGTGATATTCACTATTGATTGTTTTCCTTTTGGAGATTGTCGATGAACAATATTCCATGGCCATCCTAAATTACTGAAGTCATAACCTTCCCAGATGATTGTTGTGTCTTTTGTAGTTTCAGACGTGGTTCACCGGGTGCAGTCCACTCAGAAAATGATCGTTTTGATTTCAGAGCTAAGTGATGGATCCATGTTTTATTCATTGTCACATATCGACGTAAAAAATTTGATTTATTATTTGTTAACGTGGCCAAACACTACTCTGATTCTTCAACACGTTGTTTTTGATCGATTGTTAGTAAACGGCGTACCAACTTCGAAAAAAGCTTTCTCATGGTCAAATATTCATGCATGATTGTAATCACACTACCTCCTGATATCTTCATGGCATCAGCTATCACAAGTAATGTCAATTTACGATTAGACATAACCAATTTGTGGACTTTTTTGATGTTTTCTGAAGTAACCACCTCAATTGGACGACCAGAATATTCACTATCATCGGTGTCAATACGATCACGTTTTAATTTATGCGAACCAATAACAAATAGTTGTTTTCGATAGGTCAGATTCCGGATAACACTTTTGAAGGCACTGCTGAGCTTGTAAAGTATTTTTTTCAAGAAGCAATGATAAATTAGCAAAGGAAATTGTTTTGAATCCAATGTATTGAAAACAACAATAGTAGCTTCGCTTAAATGGCTCTCACTTTTTTCTGACTAATCGAAATGTCATGAAATTTTACACATAGTCTTTTGAAAGTTGGTACTTCATAAAAATCATATGGATTTGACAATAGCTGCGTCATCTTTGTGTCAGTCACACGTCATATTGAGTGGTGTATTATTTCATCTAATGGTTCTCGATTCGTTTTTCTCCGGTATTCTGATTCTCCAGTCTGCACTGTATTTACGTCTCCTTGTTTGTTTAGTTGATATTCTTTTTAATTAGATTAGTTGGGTACGTTCGGTTTATTACCATTACATTTTCTTTGTCCTTTATTGATCATGACGCAGACGTATATAAATTTTAGTACTTTTTTCTGGATATAGTCTTATTTTTTGAAATCTCATTATTATAACTTCTTTGCATTTATTATACAACTCTCTATATCCAATCTCCTCCAAAATTTCATCAACAGTTCACTTATTTTTTATCAATAATACTATGTCATCAGCATACGTGATTAGCAGATGCGCAGAATTCCTCGATATGCAATTCAGATATATCCAATAAATTATAAGATAATGATTCAGAAAACCTATATCAACACATTCCATATTGTAATGCATTTGTGCTCTAAGTGATCGTTTTACTTTTCAGGTGGCGACAGTGCGCATTATAACGAGTTCGACAGTAACAATATAAAACCGCTTAAACCCGAGCCCCAGAATGCTATTACCATTCTAAATAACGTCTTGTTGCGAAAATCAGTCATTTCGAAGCTTTCTAGATACGATTTACTATTAGGGGTTGTGAAAGCTGAAGCTTATTTCGCATTCAACGGAGAAGACGTTCAATACGGAATCGAAGCGGACAGAAGATCGAAAATACTAAGAACTTTCGTTCGAAATACTTATAGTTATCACTTGTCGGAAATCTTAGCGACGATAGTGAACGAGTATACTGACTGGGAACGGCCGGTTCAACATCCGATTAATATTAGGGACGAAACCCTTGAGGCTCTATCAGATGCACAATACGTAGCTCCTGTTATACATACTGCAGATTTGCACTCTGCTGAACACCGGAATTCGTACTTGTACGTGTTTGATTATCAAACCAAGTTTGGAGATTATCCACAGGTGAGTAATTTCTATTGTCACACAATTCCAATTCTAGTATTTACATGAACAATAGTTAAACCTATATGTATTGAAAATTAGTATACATGGGTTGGATATGAAATATTTTCAGTTCAAGTTCAATATTTTGTGATTAAATCTATAAAGAAGGCATTATGAAAAGTTTCCATTAAAAGTAATTGTTAGTATAATTATGTTAAAAATCTGAAATTATGAAGCTATAGGTTTTGAACCATGCTGAGTGGGATTTCCGATACCTAGCGTATTGGAAGTCCCACTAAGCTTGAATCTAATTAACACAAGTTGTGAAATACGTCAATAATGTACATCCACATTTCGTGATAGGCCAGGATATCGATCAAGATAATGTAATTAAATATAAGGTAAGCTTGATTTACAATAATTGAATGAATATATAAATATGATGAAAACAAAGGCTTGGCTTAATAACCATATTTGAACTTTACCCTAGGAAAATTGACCGTTGAGAAATGGTTTGCGTAGTATGAATGAAACGAAATGAGCACCGACGATAATGCACACAATTACAAAGAGACTGTCACCGACGACAATATCAAAAAGGTCCACAAAATGATTTCAGATAACAACATAGTAATGTTGAGACCTTAAAAAAGCAATGGAACTGGTTGGAAATATCGTGAATGAATATTTGAGTATGCGAATGCTCTAATTCAAAAAGGGTGCCTAGTAAGCCGACAATCTGCTAAAAACAACAACAATTGATAATTCTTAGATGTATCTGGAGCTGCTCAATACTAACAAACTAAAATATTTACGCAGAGATAATTAACAATGGCTCTATCATACAGGTTATGTCAACAATATTTTGGGATACGTATGGTATAATATTCTAATATTTTTCTAATTCATTCAAACTATTTTAAATGATGAGGTGAATTTATACACACTGTCTTTTGCACACTCAATTCATTTATAAATTTATACTAGACACTAGAATAATCAACTTATATAATCAAATGTTCACTACCGTATAATTTATTTTAACTCACAGGTTCCTGTTTGTTATTTTCTTTCCTTTATGATGTCTTTTAACCATAAATTAAACCATCTCATAAACAAAGTGTGAGAAAACATGTAAATAAAAACAAATTTTATGCTTCCATTATGAACGAATAGGGCTGGCTTCACGATCCAAGTCATGGACTATTCCGACTATTATTGGAACGGTTAGGAACGAAATCTCGTGAAGATGGCCCTATGTGGAAGAGAAGAAAATGCTGTTTTATCACGATAATGCACCGGGTCACAAATAAATAAGAACGGTGCAAAATTGCATGAATAGGATCTGAAATTGCTTTTGCATCCACCGTACTCTCCAGGTATGGCCCCCAGAGATTTTTCTGTTCTCAGATCTCAAAAAGTTGGCTATTAAAAGGTTATCGCCGAAAAGAGACCCATTTTGAAGCTAAAGAAAAATCGTAATATCAAAATGGTATCGAAAAATTGGGCAAGCAGCTGTGCATAATCATAAAATCAAAGTTTGTCAAAAAAAGAACATTTCCTTCATGCCAGCCTAATAAACTTTACACCCTATTATTACATAAGCTTGTTCGTTCTCTTAACTTTTGATAGGAAAAGTCTTTTTTTCTACACGAAAAATTATTATGAATTCATAGAAACAATTACACCTGAGGTGAAATTTGTGTATAGAAATTAATTTTATAGTGGTATTTCTAGTAATTCCGTCTCTGAGTAATTGGTTATCTCACGTTGAGTAATGACTTATTTCCGCAGAGATATGTGATTTTCAACAAACAAAGAGCCTTCGACAATGGAAAGCTTTTTTTAACATCGCCTAAAGGACTCCTGTTGTTCTCTAGATCTTAAAACAAGAAACACTCGGTTGTAATTTTTTCCGGCAAAAAGTACTTTTGGTAAAGCAAAGATGAATTTCATTGTTGGAAATGTTTTGTTATATTTTCTCCAGCATTTCTACCGATCGGTTCGATAATGTTCCTGAAAAAATTTATGCAGAAAACATCGGATACAAGTAAAACAATTTCATATTTGTTGAGGATAAATTAAATAATAATCGTAGTGTATAACTTGTTAAATAGATTTCATAAAGTAACATTTCTCTATTATTCATAATTCGACTTCCATCTTCAATAGTGAAATTTTTTTCACAAATAGATAAAACTTTCAAATATCACTAATGAAACTATTCTGGGAACAATGAAGAGAGCTAGATGACAGAAATGTACTGCAGCAGCAAATCAAGCAAAATCGTAAACACTAAGTAAGGAATTACAGGAAGGTATTCAATCACCATAAATACAGAAGAACTAATTTGGTAGCCTAGTGTCAGAAGAGAAAACTTATAAAGTTCGGAGAAGAACGGACTTTTCCAAATAATCAAATTATACAAAAAAGACTATCGTCAAATGTAAAGTTTCCCTCAACTCTATTTGCGGAAAATGTGCTCAAGAATCTATCAGATTTGTAACCTATGCTAACCATACAATACATAATCAATAACTTAAATTACTCTATAGAAATAAAGTATAATATTCCTATCTCTCAATAAATTTTGGTTATTGCTTCATTTCTGTCTCACTTTTCTCAGGTTTTCCGATATTGTATGTCTTTCTTTTGGTTTTTGTATTGATTTATTTTGCTTTATTTTTTTGCCTTTCCATGTAGCCTAACCACCTCAATTGTTATTTTTCTACAGTTGTTATTATAGATTTTATTCCTACTTCTCAATGAAGATGAGCATCATTTTCACATATATCATTGCTTCCATTGCAATTCACTAAAGACTAAGACATAATACAGTCGACAATAGGGTTTGAAATGCACGTCATGAAAAATAGGAAAACCTTTTATTGAATTCGATTTTTAATTTTTTCAGTAAAATCACCACGATAAGCTGAATTACATGAATTCTTCTAATATTCACGATGAATCATTTGAAATAAATATTTTATTAACTTTCAATTGAAAATACTTCAAAATCTTAGAACAACTTCATTTTTTGCTATCCCTTTTCAATGTGTTTTCCGCTCTGTAACTGTCAGATTAAGATAAAATAAACAGAATTACTATGCCACTAAAGGAGCTCGAAGACCACTGTTATATTAACGATAATATCACCATCAACCCCGTTCTTACGCCAATCTTTTTTTTTCTATATATATATATATATATATATATATATATATATATATATATATATATATACCTTATCGACTGAATCTTTTTCATTATAATGGCAGTACAACTACTTCCACTGCTACAGTAAATAATGTTCTCCGCATTTTCTATAATTTTGAGGTCGTATGTAATAATATCATTATTGTTCAAATGAAGTAGAAACGAAGTTCTATAATCCAATTGTTTCACGTACCTTATACCTATAGTTCATACCTGCAACCAAATAAGTTCCTTTATACTCATCTGTAACACACAAGTTTGTTGTTTCTACTCATATTACTGCTTAATGCGAGTTTTGTTTTTATTTCCTATTATTATAAGAGATTTGAAAGAAATCGGAGGAACGTGTTCGATCCTTTTTTGATTAGAGATGCTTTGATTCTTCAGTAGTTGCTCAGGTCATCTTTTAGCTCTTTTATCCATATTTTCTCAGGCCTACTGCACTTCTTCTACCACGGAATATATCATCCTCCGTTTTGTAAGTAGTTTGATTTCCAATAATTTCCTATCAGCATGGTAGGCTCGATTTATATCAGTTTTTTTCTTCAATATCAGTACTCCTGTCTCCTCGATTATTAATCATAATGACAAGGTACTTGAACTTTCCTATTTCAATATTCATATTCGCCAATTTTAACCTTTTCCTCGTGACATTGCTTTCCGAATCTCATTTTTGTTCTGTTTCCGTCGATTTTCAATCCCATCCATTTTCCCTTTGTAACTACCTTTTAACATTGTCTCCATTATAGATATCCTCTTGGTTACAAGTACCATATCATCACCGTAGGCGTTTATGTGGCCTTCAATTCCCTCCATGCATTTATTCCCATGCCAATTTGAATAGTGTTGTCGAAGGCAAGTCTCCTTGCCTTACTCCTTTATCAATTACAAACTCATCAGATTTTTTTTAGGTGTTAGTATGCTGCCTTTTGTTTTGCTCCTATTCATATTGACTAACGCAGTTCTGCTTCTATACCATGTTCTTTTAGTGCTATTGGCTAGTCAGAAAAATGTTGTTTAATTCAATATCGATTATTCGCCTTCTATAAGTACCAGTTATATATCATTTAACTGATCTTTTTGAGGAAAAACCTCCAGCTTGAAACTTTAAAGATTCATGCTTCAAGATAAATACTGTGTAGTAACTATAGTAACACTATAATAAGCCAGACCAAGCTTGAACTTGTCACCGCTTATCTAAATACATTAGAATAATATAAATAATAATTGAAATAGATGTAGCGTCACTAATTGCTGGATTTACCATATAGTTTTTTTATCACACCTTGTAACAATAATATCAATACCCTCTATATAATGTTACCAAGTTAATCAATGAACGTGGCTAATTATTGTTCAGTCAATCATTGAATATAGCAAAATGATCAGACAATCATGATGACAAATTACGGTAGGGGCACAATACATCAGACAACATTCACAGTTATTCCTCCAAAGGTTTACATCATAATCCATTATGATTTAGTTCCTAATTAGAATAGTCAGTTCATTTGTCTCCACCATCAAGATAGTCTGAAGCTTATTCAGTGAAATAATTCCGGAAATGGTTATTTGACCAATTTAATCGCAAGAAATTATAAACCATTCGATCAATTCGTCATGATAGAGAAATTAATTGCTGCTTTGGTTGGGGTGCTTTTAAATGGGATTGTTTTGCGTGCGTAGCTACGCAAAATTCTGAGAATCAGATTAATCAATATATTTATATTTTTTTCTGTTTTTGAATTTCCATTATTTTAGGTCTCTTTTTATTGATACTTAGATGTTGTCGATGTCAAGTCAAATTTTGATAAAGGTCAATTTTTCAGCTGTTTTGAAATATTATTTTCAATCAGAAGAGACCTTAGCAAGAAAATTCAAAAATAAAAATATATGAAAAATTCTAAGAAATGAGGAACTAAAGAAGTCTTACTATATATATATTTTTCTTACTATAATGTGGTTTTAGAACTTAAGAACTGAATACTAAGATTAATAAGTCTAGCCTTGCTTTGAGACGAATGAATATTAAAATTTTGTCTTCAATGAAGATGTCGAAATCAATCAAGGCTTCTAACCACATCAAAATATATCCAGGAAGAAGGTGAAATGAAATTACTGAAATGTTCCTTACCAAATTAAAACTATGCTAGAAGTTTATGGAAAAACTTTTTTCTTCACTGGATAAAAAAGGTTTCTTCAAATCCTTTTACACGATAATCGTAGGCTTGCATTTTGAAAATAATCTTTTTTTGTTCACAATTATTAGACCAAAAGTGAGAAGAATGAAAGTACGTTTCGGCCATGTAGCACTATTTCACGATTTTTTGACCACATCGAACACTGTGATGGATTCAGTTGTCCCCATTATATACGTCGCTTAGCTGCAAGATTTATTCATAATTTCATATTACTGATTCGTCTTGATCTTTGATATTGATCCTAATTCAGAATTAGTTTTTTTTTTTATTTTTTAAAGATAAAAATTTTACGCTTTGACCTATTGCCGTTTTTTTCAAAATCTCAATCGTCGGAACTTCAAATTTTTATCTGCCTTCAAAAAATAAAAAAATCTAATTTTGAATCAGAAAAGGCCTAAAATCAAGACTATTCAGAGACATAAACAAGGGCTAAGGAATTGAGGACATTAATAATTTTTCTTTGTTTATAGTTGTAAAATCAGTTTCGTGATAGATGTTTTAGATATAAAGGTGTTTTAACACTTTAATCATCTCACGAATTTTCAATCACTAACAGTATCATCCGGTCTCTGATACCAGCGGTATTTTTCATTACTATGATGTCTTTGTATAGTTTTGTGTATAGTTTGGATATATAAGGGAATAACAAGAAATCCTCCTTCTTTATTAATAACTTGTTCATTTCAATCTTATTTTTTTCTAAACAATTTCTATTACGGACTAAGTGACAGTCAAATGTATTTTAACATTGGTATCAACTGAACAAAAGATTTTTTTAGTCCAAAAATCAAATCTTTGTAGCACACTTTCTTGCTGAATTTCAAGCACATTTGATAGAATATTGCGAGGGGCCATCTGAACTGAAGGAATATATCGCACATTTCATGTCTAGCAAGTCCACACCAACTTTCTTTCTATTGTAGAAACAAACATTTTAGGTTTGTTTTTTCTCTCCCCTTTTTTAATCTTGTGGTGCTTTGATGACACCAATATACCAATATATTTAGACACAACAGATAGCAAAGTTGTATTGCCTGCAAATCCATATAGGGTTGACCCCACTTTTCTGTTGGAGATGGTAGGAATTCGGGAGGTATTTCTCTTGTGATTTATTATAGAAAATATTCTACATTCAGATGCTTTCCTTCAATATATTCCCCTCCCCTCGCCACACACCTTTCCATACGTTTTTCCATTGATCTAAGTAGTGCTGGAAGTCTTCTTTGGTGAGTGCCTTTAGGAGCTCTGCCGTTTTTTGCTTAACCGTTTCCATCGATCGGGTCAATTTCAAAGCAGATATTTCTCTAACCTTTCTAGCCTTTCAAGAAAATCTGAGCAGACCTGTTGAGGCAAGAGCTTTTGGTCAGGAGTTAGATTTTCTCACACAAACTTCGCACAAACTTTTGTCATGTGTAATTCTTTTTGTAAAATTTATGTAACCGTTTCTTTATCGGCGTTTACACCCTCGGCAATCATCCGGATGCTCATTCGGCGATCTGCACGCAAAATTTGGTTGATTTTGGTCACTGTTTGCAGAGTTAAAACAGTTACAGGGCGACCTGAGCGCTGGTCATCTTTAGTGCTCTTTCTGCCCTCACTCGTCACACATGGTTTTCGGCACGGGAAAAAAACACGTTCGTTTCAAACCGCTACTGCACAAATACTAAAATAGTGACCGAAATGTGTTTTAGGACGGACATAGAAAAGATACCCCACGTCCTACTCGTTTTTTTACCCCACCCATTTAGGGCGCCCTCTAGGCGCGCACTCTCGTTATTTATTAGCCAGACCTCGTACGTTAGAGATCGATTTCCAAGGGCATCGACAAACTCAATACCATAAAGAATAAAATACGATATGCATCGCACGACGGCTCACATCCAACAGTAGGTTACAAATAACAATTGGCGGGAAACTATTGGACAGCTACTGAGCAGGAGATTGCGAACGAACCATCAGGGGTGCCAATTTCGAAGAGCCAAATTTCCCGTCCGATCTTGGATACCGGTGATACGGTTAGTAATTGATACCGAACAGTTATAAGCATATATAAACATCCACAACACAACAAATTCCTTTGCGAATCAATCGTTTTATTATCAAAAAGTCAAAAATTAAAAAAATCTCAACCCACCACTCATAAAAATTGAACAAACATATCCAAGTTAGTGGAATTTATAATTGTTAGGGTTCAGAGAATCGAAAAAGAAAAACGGATTAACCAGTCAGTTAATCGCATTTGCCCACGATGTACTAAAGTTGATATAATTCTATATTATAGTATGATACGATTCCTATTCCATATATAAATAGTTTTCAACGACTAATTTTTGCGTTTTTAAATAAAACTCTGTTTCAATTTGAAGATTCATAAGTTGCATCCTTATTCATTATAGACGTGATTCTTTTTAGAACAGTTATTTCGTAATATCAAACTTCACGCCCAATTATAAATGGTTTATGATTAAATCGAGTTTCAATTCACTTTCTGCTCTTTCAAAGTCCATTCACTGAGTCGACACACTTGCTGTATACACAAAGCTAATTGAGAGAGAAACAGTGTAATGAAAAAGAATTTGTCAAAAGCTCAAAATTAATTTGCAGAGAATCAGCGAAGTGCAAGAGTTTGTTTGTCTGGAAAAAATGTTTGTATTTGATAGAGACCGTTAAAAAACTGGAAATATAACAAAAAACTTAAAAAATCATATCCAATATTTTGTTTTATAAGTGAGAACAGCCAGTGAACTGGGCTCAATAATTGTAACGGAATTGGACTTATACAAATATCAAAAAAGTTCTAATGAAAAATTTGAGTATCAGATAAATTCAAATATTTAGACCAAAACAATAGAAATCATTCTTCTATGGATTTTCGTGGACGTTAATCAACCTTTCATAAACAATTAACCACGACAAATGATCATTCTTGAATTATTCATTGTTTCACTCTATCACAAACAAGAATGTGTTATCAGATGTTAATGTTAAAATAATTAAAAGCTGTCCCTTGTTTTCAGAATATTCGTATATACATGGAAGATGTTAGTAATCCAAGTGGATGATATTTTATTCAAATCCCTAATCAAACTTCTTGTTAGTGTGACACTTTAACCAACCTCAAATACAAAGGGATTAATTAATATTTTAAAACAAGCTTACGTTCGCAGACCGTAGTGTAGTCTCAACAATTTGTGGCAAATAGAATTTCCGATGTGATTTTACCCTTCTCACAGTTAGAGACATATTCAACAATATCATCATTCACTTGTTCAGGTTCATTTAAAGGCATTTCTCCGTATTTCTATATAAGGAGTGTGCCCTTTCGCTCGATTTTAATAAAATAATTTTGCTGCAATATGAGTAAAAAACATATTACTACTGTTTTTCATTGGTTAGGATCAATTCAGTTGACAATATTTACTCAATTGATTTTTCAACATAACAAGTGGTACCGTAAACCGGAGCTAGTTAGGCACATTTTCAAAAAGTAGTTCGCAAAATATTTCAAAAAAATTTTTTACACCGACATTACTGAAGAGCATTGCAATAAGTAAATTATAGTTTCAAAGAAAATTATTCATTGGGCGCCCAAGTTATGAATTTCATTTTAGTTCATGTTACTCTGAATTTTGAGGAAATAAGTAAAATACTAAAGACGAAAAAAATGAAATCTATAATTTTTTTTTGGTAAACACAAAATTGGGCGGAATATCCATTTATAATAGTAATTACAACCACCAAACTGAATGAATATTCATTTAAAACAGTGAAGAAATTAGGCTAATCCAAAACTGTAAAAAGCCTCATATTAATCTCTATCCGAATTTTGACATCGCTCACACGTGAAGTAGGGAACTTTGCTGCCGTTATTACAGAAACCGCATATCTATTGTCGACATTTTGTACCCATTATCCAATCTATCTGGCTCTTGCAATATTTCCACTGAATGCGCCAAATTCCGCATTTGAAGTTATCATTCGTTCTGTTTTGTTTTCTGCGTGATTCACGTGGCAGTACGTTTTTTTTTCTTTGGATTGTCGCCTTTCTTGAAAGTCTGGAGTAGATGCAGCTTCTGTCATCGAGACAGATTTGCCGATGTCACCAGAGTCTTCATTCATTGCAAAAGAGTTGATGAATCTCTTGTTTCGAAAGCTGGGGATCTCTAGGTTTAAGAGTTCGCAAAACTCTGGATTCGAAAGCTGGGGTATCTACGGATAGATTTCTACTGGTACGATTTTTTCACATATTATATCATATCATTCAGCTTGTTTAGTTTTTCTTCAAATATTTTGAATGTTCCTTTGTACACAAATGTCTGCAGAAAAACGTAACAAGCCGAATGGCATGTTACACACTCTTTCTTTCTTGACTCTCGGAGCCTATCGCTCGGTGTTGTCTAAGAAGATCAATGAGAGAGGAATCTATATATCTACCAATAGCTTCAGTGTATCTCGAAATACTATCGAGAATTCTCTTAAGCAATCAAGTAGGATCGGAAGGGTATAAACCAGTTACCAAGTTTTGTCCACTATTAGCACACACTGCTCTCCATAATTTGAAAAGCAGCACTGGAAACTGGTCTTTGGAAGGTTCCAGAGTAAGCGACTTTCCATTTCCCAGGTGTCCAAAATTTCCCTTTACGAAGGTTATGAAAAAGACGAGAGATTTCTACAAATTGGAAATTCGCTGGACTAAGTATGGGAAATTAGAAAGAGATTATATTGTAAACTAATTTTTTGTTTTACCCAGTCACTTTTTCATTGAAAATTATAGCCCTCTTATATGGCTGTAATTCCTGTATATAATGGTAAATCTTAATAGCCGGAATCATTCAACAGGGCTGAATTTTTTCTGAGGTATTCGGCTCAAAAAATCTATACTGTAACGACCAAAGTACATAGCGAGTGAAATTATTTTTTTTTCTCTTTTCACTTTAATCTTTTTCGGTCGTTTGTTCTGACGATACGTCGGGTTGTGAACCAAAGTTAATTAGCAAAGATTTTCTTCTCGTTTATCTCTAAAAAGTTAAGTAATTAGTTTTTCTGGTTGAAACATATCAAAAATATGCTACCGTTACTTCTATAAATTAATGTTTATCTTTTCACGCGTGAATAGAAACTGTTTAATGGATTAAAAGGGTTGAATGATATTAATTTTACTTTTTTATCTTACACTAATGAAACTTACAAAGTTACAGGTTTCTTCCCACTTTTTAATAATAAAGGGTTAAATTTCCAGAGAAAAATATAATATCACTATACTAGACAATAAATGTTCGAAGTTTGAAGACGCCACATTGTTTGACAGCCTTCAGTAGTGAACTTTTCTGGTGAATTCATGCAAAAATTAATAATTGATTATTGTTCTCGTTTTATTTGAAAGACTAAGCAATAAAAAAACTAAACATCCTTCGAAAATCAACTATTGCCTACCAGTATTGGAACCATGCTAAGCAAGTGGAAGCTGCATTTAGTGACAGAATGAGCTAACGGCTACAGAACTGCTAAAATAGTTCCAAAAGCGCAATATATTGTACCTATATATTACCTGAAGATTTGGACAAGATACTTAAGATGATTACTGGGTTTGCTTAACCTCGAGAAATAGTGTCATCTTAGGGTCTCACATGTAAATAGTGTATTAAAATGGAATAATCAATCCAAATAAAAGAGAGTATTGATTCACCTGAAGACAAAGTCATGGAGTATGGCTCTCTGGCAATAAAAAGCCTATCACACCGTTTGATCTAAGGAATCATTAAGAAATCACAAATGGTGGAGAGAAAAGTGTTTCTTCATCGAGATAAACTTTGCAAAAATTGCAGAAGATTTTGCAATGGAGAAGAAGTGATATCGATAATTGCTGACTATTTTGATCCATAAAAAAGCTATTGAATCTATTTATCGTCGATGTGAAAAGTAGTGAGCTGAAAGGATAGAACTGCTGAAAACTTACAAGTCAGATAAAATTTGATATGTAAAATAATCAACACCTGCTTTTTCCAGAAATCTTACTAAATTGATGAGTCATCCTCATGACCAATTCATGAAGTAAGTAACTACGGTGCATAACTATAAATATCTACAAATTTCCACTTTAGGATATACAGAATAGATAGAAAACTGAAAAACATTTGGGGTTTGCTTAATAAAGAACTTTCCTAACGCCATCCATATTCAAGATAAAGGGCGTGGAAGAAAATTTTTTTACGATTTTGCCGCAACCACTGGGAACATTATATTGAAATTTTATACGAATATGTTTTGGAAGCTGATACATCCAATGAATGTGTTTTTATGTCTGATGCTTGTTACACGTTTCGTACCAAGTAGTATTGAACGTAACATTTTCAATATTAAGCAAAATTTCAATTCAACTTAAACATCATTTGATTTTACACCAACAAGGTACTCTTGACAAAATCGATACTGTGTACCGTGTATGAAGTATTGATAATGTTATCAATTATTATTATTATTATCAATATTAATTAGTAAGCATTATGTAAATTGAAAGTTTTTTGTCGCATAAATGAGACCCCACCGATAAAACGGACACATTTTAAAAAATTGGGACTGAGGGCTTTCGTTTCTTGTAATGTTTCACAAAAATCCAGTCTAATCAGTATAGCATCTCATTTTTCAAAGTTGAATAAATATGGACATTGAGTTATTGGAGGCCTTAGAATGAAACAAACCATAATTTGATAATCATGTATTGCGGTTCTGGGATTTAAATTGTTGTTTGTTTCATGCTAAAGCCTCCAAGATTAAACGTGGCCTCGCAAGAACCAATCATGATTAACGATAAGGACGTTTAAAAGAAGACAAAGATATTATGTGAAAGTTTCAAATGATAATGAAAAATCTTTTATACAAATAGCTGCCTCGTTTCTTCATAATGGAAATTGAGGATTCAGGAAAAATTGTGCATTAATATGTAACCACGAAGGAAAATTGAATCCATCATCAGAAAGTTGGACCAAAACGTCAGTAATTTTAGTAAGCTGAACTCAATTACTACTACTCTTTTCAGGTAAAAAAAAAATTTGCAAGGAAAGAGATATCGATCAAATGAGCCTATTATTGCTGAAACGGTAGCATATTTTAATACCAATGCCCTCAATTTCATTTTTTTACTGTATTCGAATTAAATATCAGTGGTTCAATAACTCCTCACTGTATATAATACAGTGCAGATATAACTGTATATAAATCTACTCTAATCTCAAAAACCAGAACCTGAATTCCTCCCTATCAGAACAGAACAAAGACACCGCTGTAATTTTAAACGATAAATCAACTCCAAATATAGAAAATTTCCAGTCGAAATATGTCCAAATGAAATAGCCCAGAGATCATTCCATTGAGAAAGGCTAATAGATCGTATCTGAAAGTATGGCTATATTGACTCCCACAAAAGGAACGTTTCATTTTATATTCAAAAGAAATTTCAAGATGTGAAATTATTTTGAATGTACCTCTCGATGCACAGTTTGTTCAGTTATGCGTGAATTTATATTCACTTGAACAAGATATATACGAGGCGTATATGCAAATTCAGTTATATATAAGAATAACAATCAACAATTTCCGCAATTACCTCGATTTATTCTGTATATGTTAAATTTGTGATGATTAAATAGTTTCAACTACTATTGGAACTTACAGTTTTTGTAAAAAAAAGAAATAGCAACCATTGATTCACAAAACTAAGAATGTATGAATATTTTAATCTATACTCGTAATTTGAGGAAACATATCTTACGAACAAATAAACAAGCCTATAGATAATATATAGAATTAACAACTTAACTAGTACAACAAAAGACGTTTTAAAATTATGTTAATCATCCAGTATACAGGATATTCCGGGACAAAAAATACGAGAGTGAGTAGATGACGTAAAAATACGATGTCTCGTTTCTGAGTTCTTAGCCTCTAAAGTTGCGAAATCAGATCTTATATTCAACTATATTAGACTTATGGGTCGGCTCATACCCAATGGTTATCAATCCGTAACTTTTACAGGGACAATAATCTAAGAATAGCGAAAATGAATTTAACAAAAAGGCGATCTTTGTTTAACTCGATAGACTTTATGGTTGAGGAGATATGTAGATGTTTGGATCGTTGTATATGCCACACATACCGTTCTGAGAAAAATTATCATAAATTGTAATTATTTATTGAAAATACTAAGAGGAGGTATTGAAATACAATCAAACGTTTCTAATTGAACTGCATACTGTCGAACATCGTACTACTCACATAAGAAAAATGTATAAAAGTTGGTTAGCCTACAACTTATCAAATAAAATAAAATGTTCGAAGTGGGCACCTCGCTCTCCTACACACTTCCGGAGTCTACGGAGGCTATTTATTTAAACTTGGAAGGGCATTCCAGTATTCTGCCTTATAGCGTCACTGTCAAAGTTTATTTTATCCGTTGCATATAAAATGTTATTGAGATAATTTCTTACATCATTTGAGAATTGGGAAGGGCATGAACCACATTTCTCTGCGAATGTTTAGAGGAATATCACTTAACATTGGTAGGACATCTTTTTTGAGAAATTATATTTATCGCAGACCATTTAGGATGGAAAAATATGAACTCACTAAATTATTACCCACTTTTCCTACTCACGCATTAACACAAAATCGATGTTGATTCTTTGTTTGGATTGTAACGTGAGAAATTTCATCTGCCCATGAATATAAATCATGAAAATTAAGAAAACTCGCATGGTTTGAGTCATAAACCAACAGAAGTCAGCTTGTAAGAGTTGATATAACGATGTCATCTTGCAAGCCAATAAAATTTGGAGTGCCCCAAGGCTCAGTACTAGGCCCTTTTTTGTTTCTTTTGTTTATAAACGGAATCAGAGGTAAAATATGTCTATTTTCAGACGACACTAGTTTACCTTGGAGCAACACTGATCTCACCACCGTTAATGGTTTCAAAAGAACTGAACTTATCCACCTCCTTAACAGTTCATTATGCCCTTAAGCTGTTAGATAGTTACTCGGGCTGAACAGCAGGGCTCACTGCAGGAACTTCTTCATAAGATTAAACATTCTGACTCTTCATTGCTTATTCATATTTAATGCCTCATTTGTAAGCACGCTTCTCCAATTTCAGAAAGGTAGTGTGTAATCAGTTTCATCGGTATACATCCAAATATCCTCCGTAGATTCCGGATGTTTTAGATTTATGATAATTTTCTTTAGAATGTCTCTTTATGGCGAACGGTTGTTCAACGATCTAAAAATATCCTAAACCTTATATTTCATACACAAATGGTACCTTTTAGCTATCTTTAGATTGTACAGATTGTCCCTATAGGAGTGTTAACCATTCGACATGAGACCCCTTTGGCTTTATTTATTCCGTCAATTACACTACATGGACATACGTAATCATCCATCAAACATTCGTCATGTTCGAATGTATAATGTAGAGAATCCACCCAAACCACATCATTATTTTCACGTCATCTACTCACTCTCAAAATTTTTGCCTGGAACACCCTGTAAATCCCAAGTGGAAAAAATTACAATATACTAAGTAATAGTTTGCTTTGAAATTTGTTTGTTATATAGTTTTCTAAGCAGCGCTTTAATTATTACGGCTATATTTGGAGGAGGTGGCTCATTATTAATAAGTAGGGCACGAAAAATTCCATCTCCATCTCCATCCATCCCGCTCGCTGTTGTTGCTTGCCTTTACCGTTCTCACCCAATTAAAAACTTGAACTACGTAGAAGCTATAAGAATCACTGTTGATAAGCACCGCCAAAACATCAATTGCTGTCATTGAAAATGAAAGAATTTTATGTTTTTCGACGGTCGTTCGAAGAGACTTCGTAGCAAATAGAAAGAACTAATTAAATTATGTTTTCACCGATCACATGATACTAACTGTGTGTTAATTAATCTCTTTACAAACAAGGTTACGAGTTTCACTGTTTTTCACTAATAGGATAAACGGTTTTCCATTTTCTGATTAAAAAAAGTACATGTCCAGATTAACTGACTGAATGGCTCATCCATCATTATTACTGAATTATGAATTTCTTACAGCAGTTTATAACGTAACTTACCTCTAATGGTGTATTTTTGAATGTCCCATAAGTGGGCTGAATAAAAAATTTGTATGAAAATCCGGTGAGTTTGAAGTGAGAACCCCTAATAGGGTTATGTATATGTGTTCAGAACCAATTTTATTAGCAAATTTTTCAATTGGGCTCATAATCGAGACATTCTCATTCTACTTCATAGTAAAGTCTTGATACTTTAAGATTATGCATAGCATCGATACTAGAAACAGTTTCAGACATTTTTAGCAGTACTTTCTCACTCCAAGAAATTCAATAAGTCAGCTGTGAATGCCAAAAAAACTAAGAAATTGGGAATAGCTGAACGAGCGAAGCCACGAGCTATATTATTATAAATATTTGGGTTATGTTCATTCAAATACCTAGAGGCATACAGCTCAACATTTATGAAAACTAAAAATTGATTCTACGGATAGCGAACGGGGGTTGTTAAGCTCGACTGTCCATGGCGAATGGAATGTTAAGTTCTTTGAAATCACCAAATATAATGCATCGCATAAAGAAAACTTGAAACCATATGTATCAAGACACTGATATAGTACTTTTAATGAAAAATTTCTAGTCTCTGGATGCTCGAATCGTACTAGAACTTACTTATATGTAACAGTTGATTGATAGACTGCAGTTTTATTCCGATTTTTCAAAATTCGAGGTTGCAGAACTAGTAGCAACCATGAAATGAGAGATCAGAAAAAGTACAGATAATAAAAATCATTCTACGAAATATATATTTCTTCATACTTTCGCACGTGATATATTTTTAAATCAAAAAATGTGTTGTGAAGCTATGAAATGCTACTTAATAATCATATAACTCATTATAACTTAACTCAATGAATTTTTTCAAGAATCACTTGAATAAAACTCAAGTTTCTTAAAAAAAAGGATTCTTTAAATTCAAAAGTCAGCACTGTTTCTGATAATGAATTTTATGTATATCTTGAAGCAAATTATTAGAATATATAAAATTTTCCACTTATTTGATGTTGTTATAAATAATCAACATTCCATATTAACTCTTGATTGAATCATAATTGAAATGAAATCAAGTCTAGAAGTTAAGGCTAACAAACACACATTCGGTTGTCTCGTTCAATTATTATAAGCTAATTAACTGCTGTAAACATATGAATCTTTTCTGTTTTGTTGACATTGACGTTCAACCCTTCTCATTAAATGTAACTGTAAACATTGTGGAATTTTGTAGAAAACAGATAACATGGAATATTTTTGTTTCTTTGCTGATTATGACTGAATTAATGATTTGATATATACAGATTATTTTGTGGAAATTTAATTTGGTAGTATAGTATCATATTTCGTCAAAATAATCCAAGAGATAACAAGCGCATGAAGCGACTCATTACTATATCTGTACATAGAATTATATATTTAAATTTCGAAAATTTAATTTTGAAAACTTTATTAACACAAATTACAATTTTACAAATGAATGAACTCTATTAATTTCAAGCGATTGAAATAACAAGATTCATTGAATGAACTAGATTCATTGAACGAACTAAATTCATTAAAAATATGTTTACAACAATCCTATTTTCTGGTAAAATATATGCTGACACATGTTTACAGAATATAATCTTTTTGCGTTTTAATTCTAAAAATAATCTAGATTTTTCTTCAAGTAACTATAGTATAGTTTTTTCATGAAGTAAAGTATAATTTTTGATATTTCGATTTACGAATGATAAACCATAAGAAATTTTCCAAATAATATATAAATAAATTACACCAGTTCATCAAAATCTATTATATTTCAAAAATAACTGCCAAACTGAATGACTGTAACTTTATTAATTCCACAGTTTTTGAAAACCATAATTAAAAGTGAAATTATTCAACAAAATTAAATGAGAGGAACAGATAACTTCAATTACGGTTGTTGTTTAAAAATTTAGTATCTCCGTCTAAAATAATTATGTGTCACAGCGGTAACGGTGTTTTGTGGGACCGGGTATAGACTGCTGCACAAATAATAATGTCTTAGTATTAGAGTTGAATTGCTATTAAGAATTCTCCTCGTGAGTAACATACGTCTGTGTAACATACGTCTGTCTGTTAGTAGTATTTGCATTAAATAAAACGAAATTAAAAATATTCGATTGTAGTTATTTCGTAGTAGTTCCAAACTGAGCTATCGAAAGAACAGTTGTCACGTACATATCTCTACCTCTGCATCAGACCTAGAACATAATACAGCTCTACATGTCTGTTTAGTTGCTTTTCAATCAAGTCCTGTAGAGATCCTTTACCGTGAAGCTGTGAGCCTCTACCTCAAATTGACAACAGTAGCTTCTTTCTTATGTTACCTCTGTATCATCTCATTTCTTCAATCTCGCCTACTCTCTATTGACATCAAACTTCAAAAATTCATTCATCTATTGGTAATACGAGATACGAAAAACATACAACACCCAAGCAAGTGACCAAAAATATATTTCAAGAAATAATAACTGATTGAAACTACAATCTTCAATAAGGATGCATCTAAGAATGAAACCATGAATACCAGTAATAAAACCATCCCTAATTCCATCCACCTACATCATTCACACAGGTAACTATTCACCAAACTATTCGATTAATATCATTTCTCCCTATAAGCTTGTTGCAATATGTTTCAATTTCATGAATTTTAAATAAATTCACCGAGCAACTCACCATTTCCTTATCTTTGCACATTGTCAATGTTGGTAACGAACTAGCAAATTAACGGGCACAATTGCTTCTAAAAATACCATCATTGGCAAAATAACTAGTTGAATCTTGAAATCTCAGTACCATTGGTTCATTCTTAAACAACAAACAACCACTCGATAGGTGACTCTGAATCAAGTTCGCAGACTTGAACACACTGTGTACACTACCTTTACTGTCAGTGTACAGTGAACAGTAACTGAACGTTTGATTTCGAATTTATGTGATTGTTAGATTTCCACAATGCCGGATACTTATTCAAGTTTCTGTAATGGATATGCTACAGCTGATGTAGTTTTCCGGATGGATTTATAAAGATTTTCCATAAAAGTTTGCATAACGTTTAAGGATCTTTCACCATTAGTTATGGTCTCTGGTCTGCCAGTTTTAGAGTGACTTTCAGTTGAAGCAATTTATTTAAAAAGTTTCTCAATCCTCTAAACTGCAGTTTTGGTAACTTAGCTGCAATTTGGATAAATTATTAAGTTTTTCCTCTATCACCGTAATCTGTTATGATTAGAATTGTTATTCTTCCCTGGTCGATAAAGATCACTCAATTCTCAAAATACCGTATAATATTATGAAAGAAATTATTCATTACACTTAAACACAAAAAGACAAGAAAATCTTCTACTTCTACTAACGGACTTCAAAGCCACTTACACTATGGATGATTTATGAAATATTGGTACGTTCTAAAAGACTGTATAACAAAACATAAACCTAGCTGAATACCCTGCAACTACAATTTTACTGATGCAGAATACAATGCTATACGGTAGAAGCAAACGTAGAAGCAGACCAGCTGATGCTCTAGAAAATACTCCTCCATATCAAACCAGTTTCACTCCAAAGTTTCATGACTGGTATAATTTGATACCAAAAAAGAAATTATAGTATAAAAAGGATCTATGAAATTGATTCATTTTTGATCTGACCAATCAATACGAAATTATGACCGTTCAAAAACGTTTTTTTAGAACTGATGTGGGACACCTTGCATTGTCATGATTGAATGATTAGTTTTCCTGATTTTTTCGAATACTTCTAGCAAACCAATGCTGGTAGACCATTTATAATTGACCAAGTTGTTCTAGTGAAATGGTGGCGACATGTCCAGTTATTTCGAAATACAGGCGACCATTTACTTCGGATTGCTTCGTGCGCGAACAACTCTGTTGGAATTGGGTATTCTTGGATGACCCATAGTGTCGATAGTCGTTTAGTTTCGGATTCATATGCATAGGTCCAGCATTCGTTGCCTGTCACAATCTTATAGACGTCATGCGAGCGGATATAATGCTCAAGAATGCCTCTATCTCTCGGTTTGTCACATGACCATGTTTCAATATAAGTTTACGCACAGTATCGTTGTTTGCTGGCACAACCGCTGATTTTCGTCGACTCGAGATAGTGCTTTATAATCAAAAGTCAAAGTGAGTTGATCAGCAGACTGCTGTTGGTTCAATCCACGTGGAAATTCATAGAAAATCAACGGACGAAAATGTTTATTTCCATTTTCTGACCAAGATGTTTCCAGTATCTTTGAACAAATCAAATAGCACTAGTATGACAATATGTTCTGAATACGTTCAACATTAAAAATGTCAAACTTTATCATGGCGATGTATGATTTGACATATTCACATCAGGATTGCCATATCTCAGAACTTGAGTAGCTACCCTCGTATAAATGATATAGTTGGATTCATAGGAATGATATAATAATGAATTTTTAATACGAATCAAATCATACTTCTCCTAATTAAATTAAAATGGATAATTTTCAAAGTATAAAGCATTATTGAATAATTTGAAGAACTTATGAATTTTTACTATGATAAAATTGAGAAGGATAAAATGAGGAAAAAATGGAATGGCAATCAACTTCAATGTTATTCATCATTGTAATACAATGGTGTAGAATAAGTATTGGAATAATATTGAAAAGAAAAACTTCTGCAATTGATCAATTTATTTTTTATTTATCGTGAAATTTTTTTATATAATTTATAAAAGCAATGGAAAGCTTGTATACTTTTGAATTAACGATTAGAAGATGAAACGTAAATCTTTTTAGATAAAAACTATTGTGACCCTAAATCTGACAGAAAGCGGTGAATGGGGAATTAAATTCCCTGGACAAATCTCACAGATAAACGTAGCTTTGCTTGAATGTGAAGGAGCAAGGGATAATACAAAAAAATTAGTCTAAACATGTTCTCATGTAACATATATGTTTAAAATGCGTACATTGTTCATTTTAATTTAAGAGAACCGCTCTTTGTTCAGAATAGAACGTGAAAAAAAAACTGAACCATCATATATATACAGGACATGAAAAAAATTCAGCTTCAATGTTTTTAATGAATTTGCAAAAAATATGCTTAGATGTCTCTAACATTTCGAGTTCAAAGGAAATCTTCTGTAGTATCTTATTTCACATGAATATGGTAGCCTTGATATGTAGTTTGAAGCCTGGGAAAATCAGCAATATGTTTATCTTGGTCATCAACTTTCTACTTAGACTACATTAAATTTGATACTTTGATGTTTCTTTGTTCTACACAATATACATTCTAGAAGTATATACAAGGTGACTCATGAAAAACTTTCTATGTAGAGTCCTTCAGAAAGTACATCATGTGGTTACTAAATATTGCTCCTCTCCTTTATATAATTACAGGGTAATTTGTGAAATTATCCATAAATTTTATTTGGTTATAGTATTAACACATCTCACTCGATCTTTATAATTTTTCCATGATTCCTATTGAATATTACACCTTGATAATATTTTTCGAATGCAATAAGTTATTTTCCAACTACATGGTCAACCACATATGCGCACTTTTGTTCTACTTTTAGTGAACAATCAAATCTAATTAAAATAGAATAGTCTTAATGACGTATCACATAATAATCAAATGAAACAAATTCTATAAACTCTATATACTCTATAAACTTTAAATGAAAAAAGTACCTTCAACATAATCTAATATGTATCTATAAATTCAAATAAATATTTACTGTCATTTGTATTATCTCTAAAGGCAGAATCAATTTTAATTTTTAATTTTTGAAAATTTTCCATCTATATTGACTATGCGTTCCAGTTATTCATAGATCTTCGCTTCAGTATCTGCGCCTTTGTACTCTGAAGGAACGTGTGCATTGAATATTATTATTATTCTGTACTTTCCTATGATTCTCATTGCCAGTGTAGATGTAGCTTCTCAAATTTTAGAACAACGGAAAAAAATTCTACGACCGTGCGTTTTAACCCATTTTCCCGCACGCATTTTAGTTTTAAAAATGTCACTTTCCCGAACTGAGGGAAAGTAAAATTATGCAAATTTTTACCTTATTAGATAGTTTTTTACTTCGGAGGTTATAACTATTGTTACTACAGGTAAATAAATATTTCCGTAATAGTCCATCAAATAAAATTTAAACTTGTTCTAGCTTTTTGTAGCATTTTTAATTGTTTTAGTAATTGTTACTAAAACGTCAAAGTTGTTCAAAACGTCTTGAAAGTGACCGAATAAGTACAATCTTCTTCTAAATTAAACCGAATCCGATACAATAATTATAATGGATTCATCAGACGAAGAACTTCCCGAAGCCATTTTGAAGGCTGCAAATAAAGCTAAATCCGAGCTGTTACCTGTCTAATCCAGACTAAGGTATGAGAAGCAATACGTCCATTTTGTCACATGGTGTAAGGAGAAAGGGACCAAAACTTATAAGGAAGAGGTATTTCTGGCGTATTTTTCAGACCTAAGTAAGGTTTTGAAATCTAATACATTATGGTCCCACTATTCGATGGTAAAAAGTTTAGTGAAAATTTGGATATAGGAAATTTCCATCGTCTAACGTCGTTTCTTAAACAAAAAAATACAGAAAGCGCAAGTTTTTGACAAAGAAGATATATCCAGGATTATGCTAGCTCCCGATGAGGTATACCTGATGATTAAAGTTCCCCGCGTGCGGGAAAGTATCACTTTCCGCACTTGTTAGGAAAATAACTATTGCCGAATTCTAACCATCTTTCCATACGTATGTTTCAGATGGTCTATTTTCCATACTTTCGTGAATCGTATGTTTATTTTCCGTTGTTCATCTGTTTACAATAAATACAATTATTTTAAAAAATACTTTTATATTGTTTTGAATATTTCCTCCGTCTTAAAAATATTATTTTTTCATAAAGGACTTTGATAATAAAAAAACTAATCTCAAATATTATCTGTACTCAGTATTATTGAATTCATTAGAAAATTTGAAACGTTTGCAACAATATTTTGGTTATCATTATCGTTATCATCAACGAATGATAGTTTTAGTAATTATAAATTCTCATTTTTTAATATTTATGGATGGTAGATATTTGATTTTGATGAAAGAATTCATATTATAGAATTTTTGAATGAGAAATTCTGTAAAACCTCCGCAGATAAATATTAAAGGTACATTCAATAATTAGTATTTGAGAAGAAAGGAAAAAGGAATATTGAACAACGGAAAAAATGTTGATTATTATACCTATGAACAACGTATTTATTTCAAGCATATTTTTTTTCATTTGATGGTATTAGAATACAGCATCGAAGAACCCAGATTATATTTATCAATATCCTTTGAAATATGGATGAAATCCAATGCTGGATAGCCAATATTATCAATCTGAATTTGATTTGAATGGATTAGCAACAACCAAATGGTATTTTTTTAATATGAACATAATCCCAAACCTTCAAAAACGTACACATTTCCGAAAAAATTATATAAGGAAGGAATTAGCTCAATTGAAGCCATATGTACTCTCAAACGAACAGATTAAATGAAATTTATATTCACAGAACGGAATACTTCCATTCTAAGTTTGAATTATCTAATTTCGAATCAACATTGATCCAAATGAAAGGTCTACATCAAGAAATTATGGATAAAACATCATTGGAGAAGATTTACTTAAACAAGTTACCACTTACTTCTTATGGAATCTCAATTCTCTCTCGAGAGAGGAATTTTATTGTATGTATCCTCCTTTCGTGTCAAATCAAAAGCCTCCAATACTAAGTCGACCGTATCAAACTACTAGGTTTTAGGCGATAACATCCGCTGCGGATTATGCCCAATGCAAATAATGAAGAATAGAGGAACATTCCTCAAGAAACTATCAGACGCTTGAATATAAGGATGCATAGAATAGATATTCAATTAGATGTAAATGTAGGAAAAATAATTATTAATTTAATTTGATTCGTTTTGTTTCTATGAATCAAATGTTTTATTTATTATTACTGTTTTTCCTAGGTTCACTTTGCATATATATTTATCTATTTTTGTGTACACTTCTCAGAAACCTTCATACTCTTGAAGCTTCCGCAAGTTCCGTTACGTTAAAGATAATAAGAAGGTACAAAAATTTTGACAGCCAGTGTATAGGTAAAACTGAATAGTTGGTCGGATGAATTTTTAATTGAATTTCCAAAGTGTTTGATTCAAAAGTTACGTTAATCCGAAAATTTTATCGATATAATACATGTTATTACCTTACTTATACACACGAAAGTTTCCATTGTTTGGAATTATTCAGCAGTTGTGAAAATGGCTAGAACACGATTGTTCAAAATTAATTCACTACTAAATGAAACTCTTTTTAAATCCATCACGTGAACAATGTAAATTTATTCAAATCAATTTATTTCAAAAACACGCTTAAAGCATTGGAGTGATAAGAACAAAGCCCGAAGCTCTTTAGTTTACAAAAGCTAATGATATATTTTAAGCCTGAATTGCAGAAAGATACGATCAAAAAATCATTTGAATTGCCATAATAGAGAATAATGACTAATAATGAGAAATGATTTACCATAATAATAAATAGGGAAAAATTCACAAATAATGGTGAACTAGAATAATTGAATGAGACTTCTTATGACTGCAAAGTTCTGCTTAAACATTGATAAAACGAATTTCATCCAAATCTGTTTTTATTTTTTGAAATCACTGTCTCTTTAAAATGCGTTCTTAGGTCCATCCAAATGATACTCTTCTTGCACTCAGACTGACATTCTGGTAATAATTTTAGTTAGTTTTTGGTTCTTTCCATAAAATAATTACCAGTGATAAAAAAATGTTATTCACAAATCGTTCTGTATTGGTGTGACTCAAATTTAGTAATACATAGGCGACGTTACACCTAATGCAGTTCATGAGTTGTTAGCCCAGCATAGACAAAAAGTCATAAGTAGAAAAAAATGTGATTATGTTTCGATATGTTCTCTCTTTGTTTCCACACACTCTTAAGAGCGTCTTGCTGAAGCTTCTATGAGTCTCTAGAAATATAATGAATCTTTAGAGCCAAAATGTTCGAACATCCACCAATTTCATTCCATCGTCTCTATTTCACCCTTGACCTCATACTTTAGATTGCGAACAAAAAATAGTGGGTAGAGACCAGATCAGAGCTATATGGTGAGTGCTTAATCTCCGTGAATCGACATCTGTGTACACTAGCATTGGAAAGCAAAGCAATGTAGAATGTAGCAATGTAGATTTTGCCGCGACTATTTCTTATAATTTTTTTATGCAAATGCTTTGGTAAAAACCAATATGCCGCATTAACGGTTGTATTTGATTCCTTTAATTAACGGTTGTATTTGATTCCTTTAATTAACGGTTGTATTTGATTCTTTGATTTCAATCAAAAAGTTACTAGAATTGCCAATTATGAAAGCTTCTCTCACAGAAGTGGATATCAAGTTCCAAAATGATTATTGAAATTTTCCGGAGAATTCCCCACGGATAAATGATCAATGAATATTTGATTGGAAAGTTAATCGTTGTTTTTACATAATTTCTCGTATTTTCATGTCCCCATCCTTATTTCTTCTCATTTTCTAGATCTTAGTAATGTAGTAATGTTTTTATTTTGAGTAGAACTATTTTTAAACGGTGAGGTAGGTTTGTACACACAGTGTATCTCTTCTCTCTACACTCTATACTCTTCATTACTCACTAAGACTCAATTATTCACTAATATATGCACTAACTTACTACTAAACGCTTATATTACTCATACAAATTAACTGATTGGTTTACTTTTCATCCCGAAAACATCAGGATCACATCAGATTATTCACTGACCACTTGCTGATAAACAAGCGACCATTCATACACAATAGATATTCATACAATTGGAGTCCTGAAGTCCCAAATTGACCATTGAAATTTTCCAGAGAATCCAATAAAGAAGAATGATTAATAGTTATATAGGGAAAGTATCTGCTGCTATTTCTTTCGTTTTTCGTTTTCTCATATCTTACTTTATCTTTCTTAAACCTTAGCTAAATTGATAATTATCGATACTCATTGTGTCCTATTCATATACTAACCTAGTTCCCAGATATTTTAAAAATCAATCTATTTATCGATTCAACTGAGCGTTGTCCATATATTTGAAATTCAAATTTTTCTTTCCAGATGACTTTTTATTTGTTATTAATTTACAAGCTTGCTGTTTCTAATACCGACAGAATCAGAATCATATTTAAATATTCAAAGTAGAAAATAAAAGCGTTTTACGTTCAGTATAATATCTTGTGAAAAAGAACACGATAATTAAAAATACAAAACATTGAAGCGCTTCTAATTTCAACGAACGCCAATAAAATTCAATTTAATCATAGAGATAAAAGGCAACTCAAGAATTCTCTTTTAGAATCAGAAAAGAACAATCGGTGTCCTGAACAAACAAATCGAGTATTCATAGTTCCAATTTAATGCCATTTCAAGACGATTTCATTGCAAAGCCGAACAAATATATGTTACCGACAAAGGACACGAAAAGCCACAATGGCCAATAGTTTTATAGCCGAATAAATACGATTGGTAGAATGTAAACTGTCAGGCTAATTTTATGAATCATTTGTATACTCTCTTACATAATACGGTGATGAAAATAAATATTTACTCATCATCAGAGTATTTAAAACATTAAAATTTTAATCCAGCCATAAACGTTCAGGACTAAAGATCAGTTTCTCGGGCTATATAATATGTCAATAGGTATTGAATTCGGTCGATATCTTGTGTGAGCAGATTGGTAAAATGTAAGCTACATAACCAACAAATTATAAACAATATTAAAAAATCATTCAATATAATAATTGACATCCAGACACTATAATGTAGGATGATTGAAGAACAGTCCTACCTAGATCTATATATTTCGACATATATTGAGTTAAGATGATTTTTAATCACGTGTAGAATGATATTGAAGAAAGGTGAGTTAAGGAAACATTTTGGAGACCTTGAAGAACAAAAATAAGCATGAGGCGTCAAAAATAATGATAAACCTGCAATAGAAAGAAGCCTATATCTACCACTAAACGAAAAAAGTCTGAAATAAAGTTGAAGAAGATAGAGTGAGATGACACAAAATGCAAACAGTTCATTTTGAGGTACTTATCTCAATTATTACTACTTGACGTTGATATTACAAAAATTGAATAATATCAATACAAACTACATTGACTTATTAGTGTATTGAATATGTAATCGATACACATTATCATATCTCACGCAGTTGAATTCCTCTTGTCTTGATGTTTTTGTGTGTAAAATAAAACTATATATACCTTTTCACAATATTTACTCATTAGTATTTCTATTGAATGTAATTACCACTTATTCAGAATCAAGATTAATCTTGAAGGATTGACCCGATGAGGTAATATTCTTTCTTAAATACACTACAAAACAGTCACTGTGTTCTGTTTCCAAGGGCTGAATATTTTTGAGTCTTCTCAGTTCTGTATGTTTCTCTTCTCTCTTCTATCACAATAGGTCTCTTAAGATTTGGCTATTCTTCATCCTCCACATAATATTGACGGTACCTCTCCAAACCACATTTGATAACAATAATTTTTGAGCAAGCACAGCTTCCCAGAGATTTATACCGGTTGTCCTTCAAATTTGTATACTATCGGGTTGTTTCGAAGCGATAGTTTCCTTAATTTTCCATTCAATTCCATATTCGAATACTCACTGCTTGTCGCCAACTGACTAAAATGTTTATGCGTAAAATCTACATGCAAAAAGTTTAGTGCGTCCACTTTTTTTTGAGCATTGAGCAGACTTATATCATATTACTAATTACGACTACAAATACAGATCAAACAAAAAATAACTATTCATTTGTTATGTATTTGATATATAATAAAGTATTTCATATGAAAATGTCTATAGTTTTTTGAAAATAATATAACCACCACTAAAAAGTTTGTAATTCTCTACTTTTCCATTTTCTACTCACAACTCTTGTAAAGAAAAATAAAAGTAGTCTTTCGATTGTCTGCTCGGGCGATTTATTATTTTCTATTAGTTTCCTTTCGTTTTTTGCCCAGTCATTGTTTGGCGATGTGCCAACTGTGTTTGTTTAGTGTGAAGTATCATTTTGCTTCTTTCGTTCTATTCACTCTCAAATAAGTTTTCTATATATTTTTTGATTTGTTGGCCAACATATAAACGACAATCGAAAACCCCCTGAATTTCACGATCGTTATAGTAATTTATAGATATTCTTCTATTGACCGCAAAAATAAGAAACGTCTACAAAACATATGGGATAGCGGACATCTTATAAAACATCAAAAGTAGATGAAAATATTTTGATGAATATCTTTCCGTGGTTTATGAAGGTATTAAATTTCTAGCGGTTTCTGGAGATACTGAAAAGTCAATATCTCATCCTTAATAATTGCGTTAACTCTACTTTCGTTCGTTCCAATTATACTTTCTTCATAAACAATATAGTAGTGTACAGAAATTTAAAAATTATATTTATATGTATTTTACGTATTTAATCAGAGCTTGGGTGATTCCATACTTAATCTGCCAATGACACGGCATATGCTGTATTTCCATGACTTTTTGGAAGTCAGATTAATTACAAATATGTATTCAGGCCCAAACATTCAAGCTAAAATCTATCACCAATCCTTCCATTATGGTAACCCCGGCAATCAACAGGAAAATTCCTGTGCGGCTATTTTCATGTGCGTCTAAGAATCGAATATTGGAAAGTTCTGCGTCACTGTCTGTCGTATTCTACAATGAAATATCAAACGTTCTTGACATCTGAGCAGTCACTTCTGAAGTATTGTTATAACAAGTGCCAATTGAGCTCTAATAACAAAGGAAACTTCCTATCCCTCTTTTGGTATTTGCAACAGGCTCCGAAGAAAATGACGTAGCTTTCCTTCATAAATAGATTCCTATGCCTTGTTGCTTACAAATTTTCTGCTGTTGCTGTGTAACCTGGTGAGCTCGTTCATCATCCAAATATCCGCAGCTGCAGCCATCTGCACCACATTCTAGATAAACTTCAAAAACTGTGGTTCAATGAAAGATTTTGCTTTCTTTGTTTCCATTATTTCTGATCATTATCATCATCACTAGCGATACAGTCTTACAGGAGGCCATCGACTTACTCAAGCATCGAATTCCATCCTTTACGGTCTCTTGTAAGGATCATCCAGTTTGCTCCACTAATCTTGTAGCATCCTCAGAAACCCCGTCTCTCCATCTTAGCCTTGACCTCCTTCTGCCTGTACCCGTTAGTATGGCATTAAAGTTCTTTATTTTGGGACGCAGTTGTCGATGGGTACTACATGCTGCCCATCCAAGCTTGCCAATCTTGATTGTTATTATTATGTCTCTGTTTCCTGATCCTAAGTGTGAAATGTAAACCTCAAAGTTATATCTACAACTCCAGACGTTATTTTCTAGGACATCCCCGTAAACTCTATCTTTCTCTCGAAGGTCGATAGTAACGTCTCATCCATTAGTAGGAGGAAGCACTCCCACAGTGAGCGAGTCTCATGCGAAAACAAGCCATTTCGTCAAAATAATAATCCCAGTCACAGCTCTGCAGAGGAAAATTTTCCATATATCAGACCTATGCTCTGATACGACGTTCCACAAAAATATCCCTATTTACCCCAATAAAACCATACTTGTGCTTCTTTTTTCTCGGATTTTTTCGAATATTCCGATTCTAGAAAACAGCGATGTGGATAAGTAAATTTTTGAGTCTAGAAATCAAATACCGCATGCTTTTGAAGAAAATCAAATTTATTTCAGTCGTATTTTAGGTAAAGATGTTTAGTTTTGAGAGGACATCGCACAGTCTATTTTCCAAAATATTTGTTTTGAATATTATTTCCTCGCCTCTTTTCTGTGAAATAAGCTCGCAGGTGAATTTAATTGAAATGAAACAAAAAAATGCGATTTCCGTAAATGGAAATATACTGAATCAATAAGAAATTGAGAAAATTTCTAATTTGTGTATGGAAATTGAACAAAAGTATACATAGTGTTAAAAAAAGGGAAAAAACTTATAAAAACATGAACACCCATAATATTGGTGCATGTGATTTTTATCTATCAATTGACTGCCTCTAGTTAAAATAGGAATTGTGAGTTATTCTCTCATATTTTCATTCGTCTTTTAACACCAGCAGGTCCAGTTCTATACCTTATCAAATGGGTAAAACTCTATCTTACTCCTAAATAGTATTTTTGAAAAGTATTGCTGATGTATTCTATAAATAATCCCAACTGAGAAAGGTTGAAATATAAAATTGTGAAAATTTGTTGATTGAATGAAAATTGCATACACGTTAACAGGTACCCTAGCTAATTGACCGATTGGTCTATAAAATACTCTATATATAAATTAAATCAGCGTTCAAAGTTCCTTTGTGAACTCAATTTTGTTCATTTTCTATGAACCTCTTTATCTATTTTATACACTGTTAAAAATTTCTTTGGTACTCTTTACAAAAATGTGTGAGAAGTTTCAACGCAAGAAATTTCGTAAATTTACTAAACAAAATAATTCGATTCACTTTGAGGAAATTCCACCAAGTGGCTAACAAAACAGTTTCCTCATCACAGACTCCCTAGGTGTCCTCCACTTTATTCAAAACACTCTTTGATTCATTACATTAAAATTGTACTCTACATGGCCAAAGAACCAGACAATGTATCTTTCTAATGATCCGATCCCATATTGGTATTAATTTGAATGGAAAGTATATCAAAAATACGCGAAATCAAACTTTTATACGGATATCCAATAAGAGACAACGCTAAATGGTTATTTCTCTTCTTTGGCTAGGGCATAATTTACCCATACGTGAAAAGAAGCCAATATGTGATTTATGTAATGTAACGATAACAGATAATCATATTCTCATAGAATCTCAATGTACCACAATATACTGTACATTCCAATAGGAATAGTAACCTCTTAATCAAGAGTTCTTTGAGTTGCTTCATGTGGCGAGTCAATCCACGAATTAAATTTTTCAACTACAGTTCCTTGCGTGTTTTGGCTTCTTTCGCCATTTTCTCCTCCATTCCCACCCATTTTGTTCAGATCATATGTAACTTGACTTCCCATTGGCTTCTTGGTCTTCCTCTGGGCAGTTTTCCTAACGATTTCCATTCTGCTAATCTTCTAACTTGTCCGTCATCCAAATTTTTTGGTCCATATATTCTTCTTATTATTTTTCGTTCGAAGGTATGAAGTTTTTCCTCATCAACTTTAGTTGATTTCATCTTTTCTTCTCCATAGGTTATTGTTGTCGTTACTGCTGCTATGTATATTTTCATTTTAGTACGTGTACTAATTTCTTTGTTAGAGGTCGGAATTTATGGTATGCTCGGTGTCCTGCGTGGATTCGTTTGGTTATTTCCATTCCTTGTTTATTTTGGTTGTTAACTGTAATTCTCAAGTATTTTAAATTGTTAACTCCCTCTTTACACTTCTGCTTATTATCGCCAGTGCTAGATTAAATAGAGTTGTTGATAGTGTGTCACACTGCCTGACACGGTTTATATCGAATTCTTTGTTTCTTCGTGATTACATGGGATTTACACTCAGTCATCATCATGCTGGTGAGCTCTATTGATGTTTTTGGAGCTTGCAGCTTTGACATATCTTTTAATAGTATGTCTCTTTTCAGACCGTCGAAAGCTTGTTTGAAGTTTATAAATAGCATGTGGATATTCATACCTTGATCGTAATTTCTTTCTATAATTCTATCTTCTACAGTTGATGTGATTTCTTTCTAAATAAATAAAGTTTAGGAAAATAAAAAAGCTTGGATTAATATTTTGACTAGATAATTTTATAATTTTATTCTAGGATTTATAATTTACTCTGCAGCATTGTAGCTATTCCACTGAATTAAGTTGAGCTTAGATAAACTCCCATGATCCCATGAAACACAATTTCCATGTTTTTTCAGAGTGAGCAAATTAGCGCCGCTTTCCACTAACATGGTTGCTGAAGAACGCTTTAGCCCATGTACGGTATATTACGCAGGATTTTCGGATTTTCCAGTTTCAGGTATTTTGCAGCAAATTTCGGGACCGCGCTGATAGTATGGCATTCAAGAAGTTGGGTGCAACTCCTACGATTTCGGTATGCAAGAAATAAACTTCTCCTATTCATATTTTTAGGCAGTATATCTGCCTATTTATGGTTAAGTGCACAGTGGTCGAATGTACATCCCTCATTGGTAATGGTGGAACTTCTTGTCACATCAAAGCACAACAATTTCTTCGACATGCTCCAAAGATTCCAAACACTAAAATCACTTTTGCCAGTAGATATTGTTTATCTGAAGCTTCGCACACGAATATAGTTATTTTTACTGTCGTTAG
Source organism: Diorhabda sublineata (assembly GCF_026230105.1). Lineage (NCBI taxonomy): Eukaryota > Metazoa > Arthropoda > Insecta > Coleoptera > Chrysomelidae > Diorhabda > Diorhabda sublineata. The sequence continues at coordinate 30,618,345 of NC_079477.1, forward strand.
TACCCTAGACATCAAAAAAGTGATAGTTTTTGGATATTTTATGTATGTATGCTACAAAGTTTTCTATAGCTAAATAACTAGCATTTAAAACCGACTCCATGACGTGGAAGATTTTATATTCTTGGCTTTTATCACTTACAGTTTTAACTTTTTTGAGATTTTGTTATTTTTCAAAATTTCATAATCGTGCTCATATCTCGAACTGGATTTTGCTGGTAACAAATTTTCTTCCGAATTCATTTTTTAAAACTAACATTAATTATACTGACAGAACACAAAACCATAACGATAACCATGTTTGATACTATTAGAATGTATCATGATTACATTGGAAATAAAATATTTAAAACTAAATTCTCATTCTTATTGTTTTCCGATAAGTATAATGAAAAGTATTGTTCATTACACGTTCAGAAATGGATTCATGTGTTTCCATGACTTACCACGCGCGTCTGGAAAAAACTTATTTCCAGTCTCCTAATGAAATATATTATTTTGATTCACTATACAATAAACAAATTTTTCTATTATATAATATAATATTATATATATAATAAACGAACAGAAAATGATAACCTTGTGATTCACCTCAGCTTTAATTTTCAAAGTAAAACAAAAAATTCCTTCAAATCAAAAATACATAAAATCATAATACTAAGTATTTTTATGAATGAATTACTATTCAAGTAATATTCTTACCACAAGATCATAAAATTATATTACATAATTAAACAAATTGTATTTGAATTTGTACCTACTGATTAGTAATTTCAGCCTTCACATATTTGACAATATAATAGTTATTTTCCAGAGAATTTTACAGTGTAATTATAATTAAAGAAAATCATCATTTACTCACTGGTATTATGTACCTATTTTCAACTTCCGTAACTGTAATTAGAATGGCAAAAAATATGATCTCTTTTTCTGGCAAACATTTAATGCAATATTCATTAAACTCGTCCTATAGGTGCATTAACGTACTGATTTTACAGAGCTGGTCATGTTCTTATTTTAATTATAATATAAAATCGTGAAGCGAGCATATTATTTTATGTGCATATTATATCATGTTATAAAATTCAGCTGAATCATTAACTTGCAAAACAATTCCAGCGTAAAATATTCATGAGGCTTACAATTTGCATTTTGATAGGGTTTGTTCTATTTTGGAGATGGAATACCATGTTTCAATTTTCACGTGTGGAAAAGTCGATCCGTTGGTTAAGTTTTAAGATGCTCAACCGAAAATTCCAGGAATATAAACAAGCGGATAAAGATCTTAGAGAACCTTTCGAGGGACCAAATAATTCATACACGATTACGGAGAATTGGTTAATGGATAATTCAATTTGAATTTATATTTTGTATGAACATAATTTTTAGTTAGTTAAATATTCAAATCATGCAAGCTGATGAGTTTACTGGAGTTTTAGATGAAACCGAATGGATATAATACATTATACAATATAGAATTACGTGAAAGACAAAAATCAATTTCTTTTAATGGTCAAATCACGCACTTTTTGTCTTTATATTTCGAATCACTTTCTAGTGCATGGGCTGAAGAAGACACTTAACGTTTGACGGCAAAAATAAATCACAGTTTTCACTTTTCATATATGAATGTACAGCTCATCCTTCAGAAAAAAATTGTAGGTGAAATATCTTTTATTTAAAGGAAGAAAATATCTTTCAAAGATGGTTCAACGTCTCAGCGTATTTAGGGCCGCGGATTACAAAAATAAATAGCTATGATGAAGAAAAGACATTATGATTAAAACGGATATTAATTATCCGTGCAAAGTGAATCATGAGAAAGAAAGCAACTGGGGGGTAGCTAGTTATTTGATTACAATAATTTCAGTGATGTCTTAAATTGCCTACCCTACGACGCCTGTCAAAATACGCCGAATTATAGCGGGTCTACTATCATCGATACATTTAACATATTTGCCAAAAAACGTTATACATAATAAATATTTTCAACTATTGATACCAGAAGAGTCGAAATTCCTCTATAGAATCAAAATATTCCAAAACTCTGTCAACCAATATGAGAATAATATATCAAATAAATTCGAAATGGGCTTGTCATCTGTATTTACTTTTTTTTTTCTTCAAACAAAATAGTTATTTTCCTAACAAGTGCGGAAAGTGATACTTTTCCGCACGCGACTGCAGTTGTCCCGAACGACGCGGAGCGGAGTTCGGGCAAGCGGTCAAGTGCGGAAAAGACACTTTACGCATGAGTTAGAAACATTATTTATTTTACGACCGTATATACAGAAAAGTATACCAACCCATTTTTCAAAAATTATTTTATTCCAACAAACATAATAATATACAAAATTTTAACTAAAAACAACTAATTGTTATAAATATTAATATTGAAAACACAATTTGTTGTATTCTGTAGACTAGTAAGAATTGCCGGTCCAGTGGAGTTATTTGGTTTCAACTAGAAGGTAGATAATGTCGATGAGGATGGCATCGGTTGCAGGTCGCAAAAAGATGACGATGACGGTGACGGCAACGGTTTTAAGTCATTTGGCAGGTAACAGTTCGGAATTAGTTTCATTTGAGGCCTTCAAAATGGCTTCGGGAAGCTCTTCGTCGGATGAATCCAATAATATTATTGTATCGGATTCGGTTCAATGTAGTTTGATTTAGAAGAAGATTGTACTTATTAGGTCACTTCCATGACGTTTTGTACAACTTTGACGTTTTAGTAACAATTACATGGTTATATAAAAAATATCTGTATTATTTTATATTTTCAAAAAATTAAAAATGCTACTAAAAGCTAGAAAAGGTTCAATTTTTATTTGATGGACTATTTCGTAAATATTTATTTACCTGTAGTAACATAATTTTACTTTCCCGCACTAGTGCGGGAAAGTGACACTCAAAATTAAAATGCGTGTGGAAAAGTGGGTTAAAACTCACGGTTGTAGAAAAACAAAATTTTATTATCAAACTTTTCTCATAAACATAATGTATGTATCTATATCTTTATTTTCTTAAATTATTTTCGCTCTCGATTCACATTCTTAATATTAAAGTTTAATGAAAGCCTCCAGCTCTGAAAACGGCATTTATTACCCTCTTGCGGACAGCTAAGGATTTTGTGATTCGAGTCGCCCACTCATCGCAATAACGGAACGGTATATTTGACAATCCCATCCTTTCTAAGGGTGCAGGAAACCTGTCATAGTCCGGTCAGATTTGTAGGATGGAATCTATTTATACATTGACCTCATATAGGGTTTGAAAGCACGGAAACCTCTTGATATTATTTTGAGTACTTACCTTTTGACCGGATCAATTAAATATTGATTATACCTTCTCCCCTTGGGTTGTTATAGGAACATATTCTGTAGTTTTGATTGAAGGGACCAAAATTAATATGGAGGAAAATTTATTATTTATCGTTTATCTTGAGGTATGACTCCAGAAACTCAGTTGAAGTCGTTTTCTGACTTTTTGAAGGTTAGATTAGTTTAGGTTAGCCATACCGTCAAGCACCGTGTGCCGTTTGCTTCACTCAGAAAGAGATTGACAGCAGATTTATTGCTTGCTTTTCATTTCCAGTTTTGATTACCTTCCATCCACGCATAAGAGTTCATGAGTATTGCAAAAAAAATTAAAGAAACTAGCATTTGTAGATTACTACTCGTTTTAGGTTAATACTAACATAATACGTTCTAGAAAAATGTGTCAGAATTTTCCTTTCGCTATAGGAATAATGGGGGAAGAGAAGTAATCATAGACGCCCTAAAACAGAATGAAAGAACACATGCTTTTCTAACATGAGTTTCTGTTTTTCATTTATAATGAATTGTGCATAACTGTAGCTTCAGATATACATCAACGTTTAAACTGACTAAAACGACTAATAGTGGGTTGGTCCTCCATTTTTTCTAATCATCTTAAAGTCTCTTGAAGATTTGCTGTAAACCAATATTATCAACAAATCTGATTCTTACTTGACCCAGATATACTGTATTGAATTTTTGAGCTCATTTATTGTGACATTGTGTACATAGCCAGAAAGAATTTCACGAAACATAACTCCCCATAGATTATCGACCGGGTTCATGACCAGAAACACGAAAGCTAATACAATATTTTGATATTTCTTGCTGAGAACGGAGCCAATGACTCTCTACTGACATGCAAGTTATCCTGTTGGAATGTCGTACTAAACTGTTTACATTGTCGTCTTCAAAAACTAAAGGTGAACTTAATTCTCTGAAGATGATAATTTGGATATGAAAACGCGCATCAAATAATGTAATTATGAGTGTTGACATTGTGGTAGTGTGAACAGTTTATTCAATACGAATATCATCAACGGTTCCATCGTTGACCATCATTGTTATTCAAAAATGGCAGGTCTTATTATTCGAGTCGACCATAAATTACTGTGGTTTTCTTTATAAATCACACTACTAGTAGTTGATGACATCAGGAATATTCAATTCGAGTGTCTTTTCACCAAAACAGATTATCTAAAGGAAGATATTGAAATAAATTGTTTGACGACGAATACTTACGAAATTCCAATTGCGTTTCATATTTTATGAGAAACTTGAACGATGCATATTAGGCGACATTGTAATTAACTTGAATTAAATGAAAATGTAATCACGAAGGCTTGGCACCACATTCTGCGGCTGTACTTTCACAACTTTTTAAGTTATTACCTGCTGCGGCAACAATTTTTTCTGTGCAGTTTTTGTAAAGATTTTTTTGTTTATTGTTTGCTTCCTAGTTCATGAATAGTACTATATTTTCACAAGTGAATGAACGAAGCCTAATCGATTTTCTTTTCCAATTCTTTTTGTTGAAGTTAAAGTTAAAAGATTCACCCTGAGGAAATTTGTCCTATCCATAAATCAATAATTTCCAAATGTTTCCAATATCATTTCACAATTACCTCACAGAAGTTTGAAGAGAACATGTGATTTGAAGATACTTAGGTTGATGAGCTAAAATTCTAACGTTGTACAACTAATCATAAATCAATGTTGTGTGGTCGACCAGCTGCAATATGAACAATACAATTTAATCTAGAAAAAACTGTATTGAAAGTATACATTCACTTATTGTTGTACCTTCACTCACTAGTTCTCTGATACTTTTTGAAGTAATGGATTATTGGAAAAGTTGTCTCAAACTCCGTGTATATCTGTTAATAGAAAATACTTCTATATCTCCAATTCTAACAGAATGGTATTTTATTATATTTCATGATATTGCTATACGGCGTATCATGTCGATATTCTTCGTATCAATAACTTTTTTGTTTCGATCATAAAATTCTTGGAAGCGCTACAGATTTCACGCGACTATGAAATACTTGGAGTTAATCTGAATACATATTTGAAGTTTATGGTGCAATAAAGTACAGAATTTCTCTGGCAAGGTAAGTGGAGATTATGTTCATATCAAAAAAATACGTTTTACGATTTTTTTCTCTCAGAAATCTAGTCTTCTAATATCAAATTCTAACAAATATCTTTTTCTCATGAACATAATGATATCTATCTCCATTAAACCAGAGAATTGTTTTTATGAAGACACCACACACCATATTATATAATAGGCAAACAATACTTTGCTCAGTCAAGAAGATAATGAAAAAATTGATTTCAATAATTTTACAACACGTTCTAATGAAGTTTAATATAAATTAATACAAGGTGGCTCAAAAGAAAGTTCACAGTTTAGAAAACAATTTTAAGAAAAGTGAGGAGTTTATTATAACAATTATTGTTACAAAAGAAAATTATTTGTGTTTACGGCATTCATTCAATCGATCACAAAAATTGTATTCTGCGTTATGGCTACCATCTCGTGACGAATATTTTCTTTTAAATGTACCAAGTGCTAAGTTGGTATGTTAGTACGATTTGACATAACTCCAAAGGAAAAAGTCTATAGGGGTTATATCAGGACTGCGAGGAGGTCGACTTATGTCACCTCTCCTGTAGATCATTTTGCCAAAAAAAATTTCACGAACCCGGGGCAGAGATCTATTGGACGTGTCTGAAGTTGCTCCATCCTGCTGGAACGATGTTCTTTGGTAATAACCATCAAAGTTCTACAGTGAGGGCCTATAATTCCTTGTGCAGACATCGCAGCACAGCGCAAATCACTTTAGGTGAACGTAGAAGTTTCTATGTTTTGATATTTGTACTCAAGTAGCTGCAATTTTGCTTGTTGAAAACAATATATTAGTTAACGTTGGAAAGCGATCAATTATCTGGCTTTAGAAATCGAGACTTTGACGAACATCCTGAGGCTTAAATTTTCCTGCTATCTGAATTTCTGTATAAAATGCGTAATAATGATTATCAATGTACGTTCAAAGCAACAGGATGCTTCTAGTGTTGATCGGATCTCTTCAAATTTCTATTTCTAATCAGTCGAACGTCTGATGCGATGATGTGACAAAAATTGTAAAATTTTCTACGCTCTATAGTCACCTAAATTACAAGATTGACTTACCTCCCGCACCCCTCCGAATAGCTGTGCTCACGCAATATAAAATACAAAGGTAACCTTTCTTTTTATCTTCAAACCTAAGTGGTGGATAATTAACTCTCATTTCCGTCTAAGCTTTATCTTCACCAAAAAGTAAGCAAGAAAAAAATATAATGCATTGTCAGGTTACAATTTCAAGTTGAATCATTTTTGCATAATAATCTCCAGAAAACTATTTGGCTTCTTTCCCTAATAACAACAGTTTTTTTCTATAATTATATTTGGAAATGGCCTATATTTCTTTCTCAGTCTCTCTTTCCTTCAAATGAATATTTACAAAACCTTCTGGTATCTATCTCCGAGGTAAAAACGTTCATACCACACAAAAATAACACATACTTAGTGATAGTATATTTTTATTGTTTTCAAATCGTCCTTAAGAACCTTTAAGGGCTAGCAAGTTTTGAAAAAAAGCTATTTGCTCGGCATCTACTCTTCACATCTTCACATCAAGCATTGCACTGGATTGAATGCAAAGAACTTCTCAAAACAATTGTTATAGACCGCCGAGTATGGCGTGGACCATCGTAAGTCTTAAAAAGAGCTCGCAGAACACATGTTTCACACGTGTATCCTACATCACTAATTACACAGCAACAGCTTAAATTTGAATTTGGACAGATTATTCAATTTGTCATCTAATTGTAAAGTTGCTTTTCAAAGTAATATAAGGCGCATGCGAAGATTTGGAAATTTTATTTTGAAGAAGTAGAAACAATGTTGTAGTTTAGATTATCATCATTTAAATTCTGTTCTTAGTTCCAAATTTTTTCGAGAGCTCAATAAGTCTGCAACGCGCGTGTTCTATTTTCAAAAAACTTCGCGAAAAAAAAAGCAGCTGCGAGCATCGTACTAAATAGCGAACACACGATGCATTTCGATTAACGCCATTTATTTTACTTCGTTTTGGCTATCAACAAACGAGAAATTCTATTTTCTTGTGGTTCACAGACGAATTCACGAGTTTATACTGCAATTCATTTTAATTTGGGTATTTTTATTGTCAATTCGAAACTTTCACTATAAAAAGCGAATAATTCCAACTTGCCAATGCTAGAGGCTACTATAGTAGCAGATTTCTTTATAGCCAATGATTCTATGCTGCTGAAATTAGAAACGTTAAAATTCCAATGTAAACATATAGTATTTTCTTGATGGCTTGTTCTTTTATTTATTCCAAATAAGTTGTGGTATTTGGTTAGGTTAGGTTAAACTTCCCTTTCATCATTTCAATCATAATTTTTATAAACGATAAGGATCTCCTTGAGCAAGTTATAACCAATTTTTCTGTTATTTAATTGCTGCAGACACGCAAATAAATAATGTTTCATGTATTTTTAATGAAGTATTAGCACAGCTATTCACTATACACTTCTTATAAGCTTTAAAAGACATTTTTTAACAGATAAACACCTGCAACTGTTCACAAGCTCACTATTTATGGATGTCACTGCACCGCCATGTTAGTAATGAGCGTCTCAGGGGGGAATTAGAACCAAAAATTAAAAACTTTGTTTGCATGTCAAATTGGAGATATATATCTTCGTTGTTTCTGCACAGAAAAATTAAGACCACATTTCTAGATAAAAAGCGTAACTATGAAAAATTTTCCCGCCCGAGATGAAACGATTTAGTAAATAGGCATATCTCAAGTTATTTTCCGTTTACTGTTACGTTTATTTCAGATTTTGTGTCATTTTTTTTATTATTTTAACTTCCCTATAAAATCAGAATGTGAAAAACACATTATTACTAAATATTATTAGCTTTAGGTTTCCTTATGAAGTGAATGCAGTAGACCATTGATTTATTAGAGCAGGAACCAAAGTTGGAGAGCCAACTGTCAACAAAATCAAAAGCCTACAAACCCAAGTGGAGTGATAAAGTTCAAGTTAAACTTTGACAACAAATTTGTGGACCTCCCAGAATAAAATGGAATGAAAATATAGATTCATCTATCGAATGATGAGGCAATTAGCATTAGCCTCGAAAAATATAATCATTTGCTGCTGTTGAAGGTTGTTATCCCAGCTGACGTGCATTTTATCTATAATGATCTCCCTCTTAAGTGGGGCTTATAACTTTTACTCCAATATATACCAACTAAGCCATTATCTAACTTGTCTTGTCTTGTTCATTTTATTTTACTCATTATATTTATTTTTTTTTAAGTTTTGAGTATTAAATTAATAAGTATACTTCTACTTACAATGTACGAATGAGAGATCTAAAGCCCACGAAAAACAATGTGATCAATTTGTGCCTTTATTATTTATAAATAACATAAAATTTTTTGTACCTTCCAGTCAAACCTTTCGAAAAAGTTAGTCCTTCTAAACACGATGTTCCGTTCTACTATATTTTGTATTATTAAAAATTATGTTGACAAAATTATAAATTTTTACTAGTACAAAGTTGTTTTCTTGAAACCTGTTCCATCACAAATTAAAATTTACAATCTTTCACCAATCTATTGATAATTATTATGACAAAATCTGTAATAGTAGATAATAGTAATTTTTCAATTAATAACAATATTAATAGTAATGATTGAAATACATATTTAACTTATGTAGACATGAAAATTGACGTCTTGCTAACACTCCTTCATTTTTACTTGTTAACTATACAAGCTTTGACTTGGTCGATTGGTCGTCGTATTGGGACAACAAACATGAAACAGAAATAATATCTGAACGCCAGGGCCGGTGGCAGCTAAAAATGCACAAACAGGGAGGCAGTTATTCTTTCTCAAATTTTTGGTATTCACTACTAAGTTGCTGAATTAACTAAATTAAAGATAAAAATGGCGGAATCTATTTGCAGTGAACTTTCTTCCTCGTTAATGGTACAGAGGTGAATTGGAATAAAAACTTATCAAACATGAGGCCAATTATTACAGTGGGTAATTTTCAAATTGGAACTGAGGACACAACTTTTGCTCCTTTAACCCCTTAGGAGTGGAATAAGAAGAATTTAAGAAATTTAAGGTGTTCATTACCTTTTAACTTCTAGCCTAGATAAAAACTAAGGTTAATATTTTTTTCGGTTTTGAAATTGATATTGACATTGATAAAATAGATTATACTTAAAAAAGAACCCCAATATCCTTTCCTTCACTTAAGAGTGAAGTACATTTCATGTGCTCACTAAACGTTCATTTCATTGGAAAAGATTTCCGCTATTATACACTTGAGATCTATTCATAAAACTACAAGTACATTCAACTGTCAGACATAAAAGTCCTTACACCGTTTCCAACATTAAAGAACCGTCATATTTTCTAGTATTTCAGAGCAGTATTAATCTTTTTCGATTCCCGGGTGGAGTAACGACCACAGATCACCTGGAAAGGTATTTTGCATACGAACATAGAACAGTAGAGTAACGGAACTCGTAAAAGCAGAGAGATAGTTGTAACGTTCATGTAAGCATCTAAAACGAGATATAAATATATGAATAATTTAAGTCGGTGCAGGAAATTGAGGCACTCCCAGTAACAAGCTTGTGTTTGATAACGGGAATTATACGGATAATCCCGGCTCTCGCTTATTTTTGAAAGAGCGCGTATCTAGTTTCGGTTTTTTGCTTTGCTCTGCTTGAATGGAAAAATGCCTGTAAGCGAATTGTTGATATAGGAATGACCAACTATTCTATCGATATCGAATACAAAGTGTCAAACTTACACACCCAATGGAGACATTATTTATTATGTTTGGAGCTGTTCACTTTTTATAGGATTATTGTGAATCCACATCATATAATAATAAAGTTGAAGATATAAAAATTGAAAGCTCGCATATAACAATCTCAAGAAGTAGGTTAGACTTACACCAAGTCAAATACAGGGTCAATATACTTTTTTATGTCTAGTTTTATTGAAATTATGATGCAACAAATTCAAATGCTTATACTGCTAGTTGAGGATTCCATTGGATAAAGATATTGAAAGTAGAAACAGAACCCAAGCATAATTAATATCCAAACAATATATTAAATTAGATTTTAGATATCCTTTGATCTTGAATCCGATTATACGAAAACTGACCTCAATAATAATTACTTCTCATTAATCGACCTAGTAACCAATGGAAAATATAGTTGTTCATAATTGTGGGTGCAATACCAGATTAAGTACAATATACTGAAGCATCAGAGACTGGGTTAGTAAAATGTCGACAATTTGTGGTTTTCATAGTATTCTGTGAAGCACTATTATGTTAGAAATTTGAAAAACTTCAACGGAGGATTTGTATCTGATAATGAATGCACAAAATATTAATCATATTGATAGGTCGAAGGAATCGGAGCAAGTGGAAGGGACACTACCAACAGAGACTTAGAAGATCTACGATACAAACTATAACATAGACATTGGAAAAGTACTACTACTATGACATACAGCTACATATACCATTTATTGATTTTAAGCGAGCCTTCGATGAAATGACATAGCATTAGTGGCAAGAAATAAAAAAGAGCTGGAATAGAGCAATGCAGATATTGGTCAAATTTCAGTATTCAAAAAAGCATTTGACTCTATGAAGAGAGAAATGCTGTGGAAAATATTAAAAAGTGTAAGTGTAAATGTCAAAATGCTAGGATGCAGCATGGAAGACAGTTATCTTAGCAAATCGAAATCGAAAAGTGATATGCTGTGTCGTCAGCCCTGTCTAACGTTGTAATACTCGTAGATTGGATAATTACACCGCTAGCAGACACACTCATGATCAGGTAGGCAATTAAGATTATGAGCAAAACATCCCTGATTTCCAAGGAATAGTTTTTGGTTTCATTCCATACATCAAAACTCTGACAAAAATTAAAGAGAAATTCAAAGGGAAAACAAACATTAAAATTGTACATAGAACTACAAAAATTTTAATAAGTGATAGCGATACAAAGCTAAAAAAATGAAAGACATTAAAACAAAATGAAAATTCTTGAAGATGTATCATATAAACGAGACCAATGAACCAATGAATAAAAGATCTGATGTTGAATCACTGAGCAAGATATATACCTACTTATTACACTATAAAAACGTCTGCCAACAAATAGTTTGTATCCCAATTATTGTTTTTGAGTTGGTGAGCGGATAGTAAGAGCTCTCCAGCTCCCCAACTCAATAAATAATTTTAGACTCAGTTGGCACAGTTTGTATTCTAGTCGGTCAAAACTTAAGGTGAGAGATTAAATTGGTTTTCATGCACACATATATTCACAATAATAACCAATTCCAAACCTTTTGGGCATCCACAGAACCGGTTGCTTAATTTTGCACACTTGTTTGCTTCAATTACAATAATCAGCTAGTATGGGTTCACAGACTGAGAATGACGGACGTGAAAGAAAGACCGAAATTCACGGACTTTTGACTTATTTCGTCATCCCCTTTTTTCCAATTTTCCAAAAGTGACAGGTGGCAGCTGTCTATAATAAAATATTAATAACAATTCAGTAATTTTTCAAGATTTCTTTATTCTTTTAATTGAAATCTTCAATAATTTTCATGAGAAAAAGAAAGGAAAATCAATCTCTCCTTTATATCGAATTCTGGTTACACCCGTATGCAGTCAGGATATAATTTGCTATTGCTTTTGTGAGAAGCTATCCGATTGGTGAGTGACCTCTTTGACTGACCATTTTAAACAGAAAATTTCAAATTCCATGCTAGTCAATTTATTGGTTGGTATTTTATCGTTTATTCTAGTTAAATGGATTGATCAAGTTTGACTGTATTTTGTCTCAATATCGTGTTGTTGAAAGATTCCCGAGAGTTTAAAAGTAACTGATTTTATATATGGTGAAGGTTTGTAAATAAGTGAGATAGGAATGTCGGAATGGATGTTTAAATGTGATCTCGGTACGAACAAATAGAAATCACATGAAAGAGAAAAGTAACATGCTAAATAATAACTCTAGAACTCTAGACTAAGAATAAACAGACAAAAAGAAAGATGTTACGACATAACAAAACCTATGGCAGCCGGATTCCTTTATAAAAAAAGTGGAAAATTCAATAACAACGGAAGGTAGAACAAGAGGATGACGAAAAATAAGATTGGAAAACCAAGTGAGAGTAGACATTGAAAAATTAGATATTCACTAAAAATGAATGGAACCAAAAAAACAGAAGAATTCAGAAGCAATAAAAGCACAATCCCTTCTGCAGCTCATGAATATTGACCTAACCATCGAGGTTCTTTGAAACACCGCACTTCGATTTTAGTGGGTTAATTAGGTGAAGCTCTCACATCTCCAATTGCTAAGAGGAAAAAACAGGTCTTGTGAGTAAAACAGATAGCAAAACATATGTAGGAGTAAATCATTTAAACTGGATAAAGCTCATTAAGGATTGGACAAATACTAGCCCGAATAGCAGTGAACAAAGAACCGTTTCCAATTGTTATCGTCAATATTCAAATGAAAGAAAAACATGTGAAGAAGTAGCCTGATTGAAAAATTTTTAGGTAGAAGTTTTAGCCCACAAATTCTATTAAATATGATATTCGTTTAGAAGTTGTTGGTGTTTTTCTCAAATATTCTCATCCTCTCTAGAGCACTGTTAACATTTGGTTTGAGAATTAATATATCCAAACAGCTAGAGATTGTAAATAGAAGCATCAGTCGACAAATGCTCAAATCAAACCTCGAGAGTATTAATTAATTTCCAAGTCAACTGGTTCACGACTATAAACATGAACTTTGGCTCGCACTAGAATTTAAGTAGTTGGAGAAGGTAATATTATAGTGAAATGAACTTGAATAAGTCATATTTGAATAATTTTCTGGTTAAATTGAGGACTGTGAATATTAGAACATATACCTTCGGTTGATTAGCAAAAAGTATGATTTAGTTCTCTAAAAAATTAATTTATACTCTCACTTGTAGAGGTTACTGATGTAAGTAATGAATCAATACGTTTTGTAATCATGGACTTCGGTCGATAGAAATTCAAACAAATTATTTTCTCCTCAAATTTCGGAATAAAATAGTAGATAATCAATTCGATGAATGTCTGGGGTAAAACAAGCGTAGAAAAAGATTATTTGAGAATCAAAAATACGATTTGTCTTTATTATTACCACATTTCAACTAATTCTGTTAGTTTGCGTATCCATAGATTCAATAAAAAAACTGGTGGAATATTTGAAAATATCACGTGAATTTATTAATTTAATTATAATATGGAACAGATTGTTGCAAAACTTTCAAATAAAACGTATAAATGTCACTAATGGATGATGCTGAAAGAAACTAAGATTCATTGTTATTCCTGAAAATGGCTTCATTAATTGATATGTTTTGAGAAAATATAAACAATATGAAATTTTATACTATTAATAGGCTTGTTTTGAATTTTTGTCAATTATTAAATAGTATTAACTGAATGAAACATGATTTCATATATGAATTTCGTAATTCAACAACACTTCATGATATGACAGAGTTATTTACTCTTCAACTAACATATTAAATTCTGTTGTACCATTCACATCGCCTTGCATTATTGTTTGTAGCAGATTCCTCTTAATGTGTTTACTAGATAGTTTATTTTCTCTGTTTTACAGTCCTTATCAGTAATTGAACTCGGTCTGTTCTGAATACTATCACTTGCAGTTTATTGGATCTTCGACATCCTTTGACACACCGTACAGTGTCATGAATCATACCTAATATTGAAGGATTTACTTTTTTTATTTAAGAATAAATTTTATTCCAAATTAATGTATAGTACTTGTAAACGCTTTATTTCCTATTACTGTTTCAATTTTGAATACTCTGTTCATGCTTCGTTTATATGCAATTTGTTCTACTAGGTTTCTATAAGTCGTCCATTAAGCAGTAGTTGAAATTTTTTCCATTTTAGTCTTCCATGCATTCAAGATTGAACATAATTGTAAATTCAAATGAGCAGAGACTACAATTCTATTTCTTCTTGGTTTTTCTTTGATCCTTGCTCATGATGGCTTTTTCCTAATCAGTATTAACAATGAGGTGGACTAATATGTCGTGAAAGATATAACATTGAATAATCGATAATTATGTTCTTCTTACGCCTAGTCCAGACCAAGCTAACAAAACAACAAAACACAATGTTATCATCTTGATTCAAAATTAGACGAATTTGACCTCCAGTTTTTTTGTGTCTGTTTAGTTGGCTTAGTATGCGAATCACACAAAGTATGTTCTTTTGTGCTATTTTGTAGTAGAGTACGAGCATCTTTGCGAAAAATATCGAGGGAAAACGCGTAAATCAGAAATTACTTGGATCTGAATAAAATTGTATAGAGAATTATCATGGGACCCAAAAAATGAGGACTACAAATATCTTTACAAGAAATCCGATACAATGAAGGTGTTGAGACTAGCAATAAATATTGCTCATTGGATGTTGTTGAGAAGGGAATAATGGATAAAACCAGCTAGTATAGAAGAGAAATAAAATTTCCTTTCCAAGTGGAATTGGATAAGAACTGCAAGAATTTTGCGTATTTAAACTAACAATTTATTTATTGAATAGATTCTTCGAATTTTCTTCTTGGTCTTATTTAAAAATGTCGGTGTTTCATTTTTTCAGCATTGTATGAATATTAGAGAAACAGAAAAATCTAACAAGTGATAGCTATCAATAAATCTTAAGGTTCCAATGTTCTTCCTAATGGATGTTCTTTTGTGCTATTTTATAGTAGTGTAGGAGTGTCTTTGTGAAAAATGTCGAGAATAAAAGTGAGTCAGCAATTACTTGGAAATGAATAGAATTGTACATAGAGCATTATCATGGAACTCGAAAAATGAGGACTACAAAAGTCTTTACCAAAGAGCCGATCCATTGAAGATGTAGAGACTAGCAATAAATAAAAACGCATCGGATGATGTTGAAAAGGAAAAACGGGATAATACTACTAGTATAGGAGAAAAATAAAATTTCCCTTCCAAGTGGAGTTGGATAAAAACTGTAAAATTTTTACGTAATTAATTTAACAATTTAGGTATTGAATAGATTCTTCGAATTTTGATCTTGGTTTTTATTTAAGCATTGTTTCATTTTTTAAGCATTGTATGAATATGAGAAAAAAAGAATAATCTAACAACTGATGGCTATCAATAATGTTTCAATGTTCTTCCTGATATCGACACCACATGGTGATGCAGCTGAAAAACATACAAATTTTATATCTGATCTGTGGTTTTGATAATTCGTCTAAAGTTTGACTAGTATCAAAATGCTTGGAAGATTATTATTTTTTTTTCCTATTTTTATTTCAAAATCGTGTCACCTGTTTGTCTGCATAGATCTGATACGACATAGGGTTATCAAGTTGACTTGTCCAAACTATCAATTCATACTCTTCATATTTTCCGTTACTTTCATTATTTTTTCATATAATAACTGCCTGTCGTAGTTCTTCTTTTTCTTTTCTGATTAATATGTTGAAGTCTCATATGAGGAGAGCAATTTTCAAAAAATTACAGCGGTAATTGTACCGCAGAAATAGAAAATTACATCTCAAGATTATTTTGTAGAAAAATAAATGAGGGACAATGACCAACAAAAAAGCTCAAGAGAGGCCAATTAATCTCTGGCTCGTGCACTGCAAGAACCACCATGTCCCATGTCTTCGACTTGTTATTAAATGAAATAATTTTTTTCTTTAGTGTTATTTTTGATCATTTCCATTTCATCTTCTTAATATACTCTATTTAGTAAAAAATTCAAATTCACTCCATACAAGTTCTTAATAAATTGGGGAAGTAGAAAAATAACTTCACCATTCAACGTGTTTTTTTTCAATTTAAAATCATTCGTTATCATGTTTTCACTAACATGCCCGACTTAATTAAGCTATCATAAATTTTTATCCACATATTCGCGAAAACATCAAAAAATCTCAATATTAACAAACATATTTAAAAAAAAAATTATTGTTAATTCTCATGCACTTGTCTAATCGCATTCAAATATTACTGTGCTGAATTCATCAGGCTTTATTGGATCATATTTTTCCTGCAGAAATATTCTATTAGAGAAATATTCTGTTTCACATGCTGAACGAAAACCGATTTTTTGTAGGAAAACAATATAATAGCTAAATCAAGAAAGCATCTGACATCAGTGATTAATGGGAATTATTGAGGTCGAGCAAGCAGACTTATAATTGGTACATTATACAACATTCGTGCATAAAAAAAATTAGTTGAAATTACTCGTTTATCATTAAAATCAACAGTAGGCTTTAAATAAACAGAACGTAAGCTGAATATATGGGGTTTTTTAAACTTCATGCGACAATTTGCAGGACGTGATTGCTCAGATGAAATTAAGATGAGTTTTTCCTATAACAAAATTTCCTCAGGTGGTACAGTCTAGTAATTTCAAAAAAGTGGAAGCGGCTTTCTCCATTGCTCCAAATTTATTAATTCCTTGTAAGTGATCTTTTCCATTTTAAAATTTGAAGAATATGCTCTGCAATATAGCGGTAGTGTGAAGATTTGAATATTTCAACTGTGGCATCAACGCTCACTTTCTTGATTTCTTCTATTTTCCGTATTCCATATCTAATTTCTTCCACTTTTATATTTTCTCTGTTTAATTTTAACAATCTTATCACTCATATTGACTGAAGTTACTGTAAATTATTTAGAAGTAGTTGTATGAAGACTATAAAAATTAGTATAGAGTATATGAAGTATTTTTCAGTCATCAATATTATCGTCTATAACTCTTTTAGGTACAGCAAAAAATTTTCCATCTTTTAATTGGAAAAGACTCAAACACGAAATCAAAATATGAAAAATGCATAACAGACACCGATAAGTAATTTGTGTATTTTGCCCATAAAATAATTTATAGCAGGCTTGAGGGTTGTATGCGCCACTTGCTCGCTCTAATCTGGTTTACGGTTCTGGCAGTGCCTTAGGGAATGAAAATTTTCATCATAAATTTAAAACATTGTATTACACCAGTTTTTCTTGGTTAAGCGGATGTTTTATTATGTTTCTACACACTAGAGAAAGCACTTAAACTATTGATGTTTATTCTTGTTATTTTGGTTTTCATAATAGTTGGACCAGTTTTTCTTCGTATTTTTCGAAAATAGTAATTTTCAGATTGTTGACTTTTGTATTATGCAGGGTGTCTCAATTATTCAGTAACGATATAAACTTTTAAATTTTTAATTGCATACCCCATATTCCATAGCCTTTTTTGATTAGGTTATAAAAACAAAAGTTACTTTTATTGACTAGACCTATTTTATTTCCGGAGATATTTGAGATTATTTGAATTTTTTTTGTGGAATCATTATATTTGAAAACTTCTTCAAAATAGAAATAGAGCTCACTGGCATCATTTCCAAAATATATTTTCAAACACCAATATGGGATTTATTGAATTTTCGTGGTCTTCGAGTCTAGAATTATACTGGATGTCTTTTCTTACTGTATGAGTTTCGAATTTCGTAAATAACAAAATTTCATTTTTTTAAATGGCACACCCTGTATATTATACCTTCAGTAGAATTCGCATAAAAGTAAGAATCATTTAAGACATATATATCCTATACCTATAGATAATGGTTGTGGAATTATTTGACTTTTTTTTTCATTTTATCGCCCATTCTCTATTGAAAATAACGTAACACACTAACTATTGCATTTTTCAAAAAATTTAAATAGAAGTTGCTTATCAAAAACAAAAAGCTATAAAAATATTGTAGCATTAATCAAATAATTCAAAGAAACATTTTATCTACATCTCGAGAGATTTGAAATATGAATATTTATAAAATGTACATTATAATATTCGAATCATATTCAAAGACCGCCATTTTACAATTTGTGTTCTTTGTATCCCCCATTTTCTGCAATGTATACTCCATACTGTCTCTCGTACTGCACCAATTTGATTGAGATAATTTATTTCCTCTCTAATTGTGCTCCACAAAAAAAGTCCATCTGCCTTAAATCAGGACTCCTAGGAGATCACGTATATGTCCCATTTCTACATAGTTATATTGAATATTACATTTTTGCAATATATTTTTTCAAGGTCAAATATATTCTTATATACAGGATGTGTAATGTAAAAAAATAAGATTTTGTTATTAACAAAATTCGAAACTCATACAGTATAAAAGACAATCAGTATGATTCTAGACTTGAAAATCACGAAAATTCAATAAATCTTAGTTTTCAGTTTAAAAATTCATTTTGCAAATGATGCCAACTAGTCCCATTTTTTTGCGGGATATTCCAAATATAATTATTTTTCAATAAAAATTCAAATAACCTTGAATCTTTCCTTAACCGTACGGAAATTAGATGGGTCGGTCTCACGAAAGTTACCTTTGTTTTTACCACTAAAACAAAAAAACGCAATAAATGGTGTCTTATTAATATTTCCAAAATTAATGACGAATTTCAACACCCTGTATAATCCAAAAGTCAATAATCTTAAAATTCCTTCAAATACAAGGAACTTTTGCATTTAAAGTTTTATGATACTCCTTACAGGTTTTGAGAAAAGTATATGAGTCACAAACATATGTTTGACATCCTATACCATTAAAGGTTCCATATACGGGTGTTGAGCAGAAAATTTTATGTGAGAAAATAGTTCAAAAAACGTTTTTTTTTTTATTTTTGCGTTGCCTCAATTGTAAAGAACACAAAGTACATATGCGTGAAGAGATAAACCCTACCACTCTCACCTTTTTAATTACCTAGCAAGAATAAATTAATCTTTTTCATCTTTCAGTCGAAAGGAGGGAAGTTAGTTTATTTTTAATTCTGGATTGATAAATTTCCCAAAACGTGTTACTCTCAACATAAGTGGAATCTTGTCGAAATAGCCAATTAGGTGCAAATGAAAAACTAATTATTCCCGTTACAAAACAGATAATGAATCATATCACTTTTCGCTAGGCAGCTTACACTTAAGAGATATTTTGCAGACATCTCAACTTTTTTTAATTCTTCGCAAAGCTGAGACAGAAAAATTGAAAATAATATTAACCAGATTTTTTTACTTTCCTCCAGGATTGGGCTTTAAAACTTTGTTTGTAGTAAAAATATGCAATTATATTCTTACTCTGTATTCATACTAATCACACTTTGAAACATCTTAGTGCAGCTTTTGACCATTTAAAGAATGGATTCAAATATTATGAGATTTTTGTTGATAGTATTTGGTCATAACATTGTAGTAGAAACTACAAAAGAAGTTAGATTAAAGATGAGAACATTTTAGTTTACATACAGAAGAAGAAGCACATTTTGATCATTATAACTGCTTTTCAAAAGAAGTTGAATTCATTTAGAATTTAGTAGGAAGGCTATAATCCCAGACTAGTTTAGATTATTGACAAAAAACTCTATATACCTATACTCCGTATCCTTTTACTTCTCTTCTGCTTCTTTGTATGAGTCAATTGTATTTTCACAACACCTCAGCTTTCTACTGAGCAGTTTTATCTTCTGTCTCGTTGATTTAAAAAATCGATAGCTATTCAATTTTCACAACAACTTTAACGGCTTCTTTCCTGCTCTTACAATCTCATTTATTTGTTAATATTCTGACACGCAAGTAAGGAAGCTTCATAAAATTCCTATGTTACATTGTAGAACTCAAATATTCATAGAAGTTAATTATTAAACAAAGTATCACAAAAGTTGGAATTATTCCGACTGAAAATGTAAAATCAGTTACAAATCTTCTAGGTTTTCTTATATTTTCTATCGGTGGCGTGAAATTATAAACACTGTCTTTTACTCACCTAATTTATTCAAACATTTCATACTACACTTACTAACTAAATAATTAACATATCACTAATACTTAATTGATATAATTTATATAAATCGTTTGTTCGATCTTTTATTTCGTTCTGTTCACTATGACTATTCGTTATAAACTAGCTGCGGTAAACAAACTCGTTTATATATCCAAAACGAGTTGTCACAAATTCTATAAAATGAAGAAACAAAATATAAATAGACCTTCCTAGAAATAGGCTCGAAAGGGACAATTCGAATGAATCGTTTCCTAGGATAGTCGAAAAAATTTTGGTTGCCCTTGATTCGATGAATTTCTGCCATTAGCTTCACTTACGTACTGAAGGAACTAAAGCGGCTTTAGTTATTTCTTCGCTATAGTACGACATTTATAGTACTATTTTTACTATATTGTTAAATAAAAATCACAAAATAGTATAATGCAACATTCTCTTTTCATACAAAATTCATGAATAAATGCTTTTTGGTGAAATAAACTTCGAGTTTTATTCAAATACCTACTTAAAATAATTATTTGATTCAATAACATAACTAGCATTTATAATATTGATAAAAAATTACTTAAAATGTGAAAACGAGAAAAATTCCTAATAAACTGATCTTATAATATCATTTTCAAGATTAATAATTGAACATTGCGACACATTTGGCTTTGGTAGGTATAACAAGAAAAGTTTTCCTTATACTTTTCCGTGATATTTATTTCGTCTACATTATTTTCTTCTCCGTTCTCATCAATATTGGTCACTGACTATAATCTGCAGCAGTACTTGGACGATTTCTTTGAATTTTCTTTGAATTGAGGCGCTTTTTCATAAATCCTGATAAGTACCTTTTTATACATTATTGCATTCTTCTCGTTTTATTGCCTTATCCGTTGCGAACGTTGGATATTGACAAGGCTATTCTTATCCTGTTAACTGCTTTTCTTAACACATCAACAGATAACACTACAAACCACTATCGTAGATAGTGCAATCATGAATGCCCTCTTCTCGCTGATCCCCTCTAACTATCCACTTTGCCTTGGAAAATCAACTACAGAAGATGATGTTCGTCATGTCTCAGTACGTGGCCAAAATACTCCAGCTTCTGCTTTTTCCTGACGACTTCCTTATAATTCCCTAGTCTCTTCATAACTTCCATGTTGGTCTTTTTAAAGTAGCCTCCGTTGTGGTCCAAGCCTCTACCTCTTTTCAACCAAGCTCTTTCTATCTGTGATCGTATTTCTGATGCCTGGTTTACTGTCATTCCGAGACATGTGTACGTTTCTACCCGATTTACATCTTGACCATTTATCGTTGGATGCACTGGAGAATGTTGACTGTGCTATATATTTCGTTTTTGATATATTCAAGAAGTCTCCATATACTTTTCCATCGATGCCAATGTTTCTAATAACCTCGATAATTTTTCGTGATTGACTTTATCGAAAGTCCTTGTTAATAGCCCTGCATCTCTGTTGACTGCAGCCAGTCTTCAGGAATCTTTCCTCTATCATAAATTGTGTTAATAATAGTGGTTAAAATATCAAAAACTGATTTTCTGTTTCGCACATTAATTTCAATGTTTTGTCAGGACTTGGTTTTTTGTAGTGCTTTAAGGATCGTATGGCTACTTATACCTGGGATTCTAAAATTGAAGGCCTAGAGACATCATCGACTTGTGTATATTCACTTGTATGTTCATCATCAAAAAGTCCTTCTGAGGAAGCTCTGAGTTTCTGATATTGACTTTCCACCGTCCTCCAACAAACATGATTGTAGGACATTTGGTTTATTTTTAGTTGTCACTAATCACAGAGAGATTGAGAGAAAGAAAGAAAGAAAGAAACATAAAAACAACTAAATAAAGAATAAAATTTCAATATACAGAATAAAACCACAATGAGTAACAGAACTTTAGGTAATAGTAATAGGTTTAAATAAGCAGTATGTCCGGACTTTGAAATTTATGTAAGAATAGAAGTCAATTGGCAAATGATTGAGAAGAGTTGATTCACTCTGGGCAGCATTTGAAATTACATATATATTTTCTGTAACGCCATACGGCCTGGAAACAATACAGAAAAAAACGTTTGTCGATTAAGAATAACCCAGAAGGCAATGGAGAGAGCAATGGTAGGAATCTTGCTTGAAGATACTCGAAATGGCAGTAGGTAGGTCATATTAGAGAACTAAATAAACGTAGAGACACCGTAGAAACGTTGGCTTCATGATAATGAGGTAGTAAGAGGATAACACTGGATCGAACTACTCCAGACACACTAATGAAGAAAACATTAGGAGTAGATACATAACGGCCAGATTAAAAATACGTAGTATGAATGACAAAAAGATATATCAAAATTATTCCAATCAAAATGTCAAAATGAAAGGAGAAACAACGAGAGCGTAGTAATAGTTTGAGATTTATAAAGACAACTAAATTTTAATGACTATTAGAAAAAATGAAAGTATTGTAGAAAATATAAATTACTTTGACAGCAATATTAGTTTCGGAAAAGCTAATATTACTATATTTAAAATGGGTTATTGTGTCTCTATTCCAATAAGAATTGATTTAATTTGGAATGGTTTGATTAATATTCTTCTTTCTATCAATTTTATCTGTCATCATGCCGATGAGTTCACTCCATTTCCATTACAAACACACGAGTCTTTTTCATTTCGTCGACTTTATCATTATCTACTATCAAAACAACTTTAATGAGTTCGTGCGGAGCTGCAAAAACAGACAAGCCACTTTTTACGGTAAACGACCTCGAGAAAATTCTTTTTCATGAAAACTCCTATGTGGACATCATTTTTCAGGTTGTAAACTGGACACAGAAACAGTATGAAAACTATTTTTGTAGGTTCATTTTAGTGATCTATATAATTTTTTTTCCTATTTCCAATAGATATTATCTATTCCAATCGGTGTATATACCTTAGCAATTTAAAAACATTTCTGTGGAAACCCTATGAAAATAATGTTATGGAATGTGTTATATAAATTAATAAATCAATATATAGAATGAATCTGATTTTTCCAATCCTTATCATCCCAATCTAATGATATTGCGAATACAAGAATCAAAAACATATGAGTGCTCTTTGTAGCTGACAAACAGAAAATAGTCATCACCATCAATAGCACGAGAGTACAAGGTGAGCTAAAGCTTTCTTCTGAGAAGATTTTGAAGCATACATCTAGATGAGAACAGTTTCTTTAATACTGACTATCAATATTTTCTTTTCAACTTCTTTTATTTATAGAGATTTTAGTCGTAATTTGTTTATATTCCTCGAAGATTATACAGAAAGGTTTAGACAATAGATTTGCATTGCCACCCAGTTAATTTTCTTGATGGAATTAATACTACTAAGTGATATTAGGAGCATTCCCATATCTCATCGTATCGTTTCCTCCATTTACATTATAATAGTTCTTAAAAAAATCTCTTGCTTTACAGTACACTAATCATTATATATCATAAGCTCTACTAAGAGCTTCGGTAGTACTAGGCTACTAACTTTCAATTCATTTTCAATTCGCTCTTGTCCTTTCTGCATATTTAATGATTTATCTACATAAGCTCCATAGAGAAAAATCTGAAGCTGTAAGGTGTGGGTGAGTTGACTTATACACTTTTCAAAAAATACGCGAAAAATACGTCAGGATTATTGGCGTTAGGAAACATATTGGAAAGGAAACTTCTGTTAATAAAAATTATAAATAACGTTTCCTGTAAGATTTTCTTCAGAAAAATGGGGATCAGTAATTATTCCATTAATGATTATAACCCAGATATCAATTTTTTGATATATATGACCTTCAGTAATTGAGTGCTTGAACCATTTGAGCAAAATTAGCTCCAGATCATAAGACTTCAAAATATCATAAGACTGCATATGGCGATCGGGATCAGATGGTACATTTCGTCCTTTAAGTTACATAATATCTACCATATGGCTGGGTTAGCTCCATGAAGTACTATGAGGATTATTTTCAGTTTTTAATACATCAAGTCACAAGTTTTCTAAGGCCTGCATTTTTAATATTATCAAAATGATCATTTTTTATGAATTTATTCTCAATTTTTCTAACTGGACTGATGGGTCTGATTGGGTACTTTGTATTGAACAAATCGCCAAATCGCTGAGCTCTCGTTTTATCTCCACATTCAATAAAAATTAGAGATTCTGTGATGGGGCCATAATTTACTTATATGTATGTATGTTTATCTATATAACGATATATTTTACCATTTTTGTCCTTTTTTTAGCAAAACAGGAAATTCATTGTTCACTAGATGAGCACTCACTAAATATTGATTGGGTTATTAGTTTTAACAAATACTTGAGTGAAGAATGGAATAAATTTCTTCTTACTCAGTAGATGAGCTATGGCTTCACTGAATAAGATAGTCAAAGACCTTTCGAATGAGGTATTCCAAGACCCATATAATTTCGCAACAAAATTTTTGATACAACTATATTAGTATATTATTGTAACGTTTTTCATATTTATTTACACTCTTTATATTTGTGGGGTGAATCAATAAACACTGACTCTTATGTTCTTAATTTACTTACACACTATAAACAAATCATTTTTATTCCTGATTGAAATTCTATAAAGTTCTAGAACAAAAAGAAACAAAAGAACATAAATAAATCGACTTTCCTAGGAATTATATAGATGAAATAATGTAATAATCCAAATTCTATAATAAAAAGTTCATCAATGGCTTGTCTGCCATTTATAACAAACAGATTGCAAGCGCCGCAC
Organism: Diorhabda sublineata; assembly: GCF_026230105.1. NCBI lineage: Eukaryota > Metazoa > Arthropoda > Insecta > Coleoptera > Chrysomelidae > Diorhabda > Diorhabda sublineata. The sequence continues at coordinate 30,643,474 of NC_079477.1, forward strand.
GAATTCGCCATTCCACAGGACCCAATTCGAAAGCTTGTTCGAAGCCCTTATCGAGGAAATCTGCGTTCAAAAGTTCAAAATTGATCTATTTTTGGATTTTTCCAAAGAATAAATTATTTGAAAAACAATAAATTCTATAACTTATCTCCACTCTGTTTATCTGGAATTGAGCGTAGATGAATAAGTTGAACACAGTAGAATTTCCAGATATAAAATATTATTATGAAGCTGTTTTTAAAGATTCAAATTATAAAGTAAAAAATCTTCCAATTTCTCTGTTTTGTGATCCTTTATCAACTGTTTTCTATTGATACGAGATAATCGCAACGTGAATTCCATTTATCTCATTAAAAGTTCCCCATGTAGACATTCCATATTTGAACTAACAAAAACTAATGCTGATAACATTATTCAAATATTCATTTAATTATATACATAAATACTATATTTTGGTCATGATCCATTAATATAAGTATTTTTTTTGTTACAGAGGCAGGGCTGCATTCATGGAGAAGATTTACCATATTTATTTGGTGCGCCACTGATAGGAGGTCTTATGCATTTTGCAAAAAACTATACAAAATCCGAGATAGCCCTATCGGAAATAACAATGATTTACTGGAGTAATTTTGCCAGAACTGGGTAAGTTATCGTCACTCTGATCGATAAAACAAGATATCGATTCTCATACTTATAATTTATTGAAAACATTGAATTATCAATGTTTGGATTGTCACTTCGAACACCAAGTCCACATAGTCACCCAACCTACATTAATACAGATTGACGCGCTGAGAAAATTATGCATTACGTAAAAGTAATTTTATGTAAACTACGATTTAACTAACTTTTCGGAGGTTGGGCATACTGTCGCTATAATTCATATAAATGCACAATTTCTGATGTCATCTCTCAAAATTTTACATAAAATCGAGAGATAGTTTAACTTCAATACTCATATGTATGAAACAAATTTCATTTTTGGGTAAATGTGTAGAAAACAAAATTTTGAGTGATGATGAAATATCATTGAAATTACTCCATCTCGTCCATTGACATGAAAATGTTTTTTCCGCTTTAAAAAGTCAGATGAACACGGATGACTCTGAATATTATTATCTGCTGTTTCCAAAAGTAGTTTAAGTGAATTTTTTCATCTATATGGCATGAAAGATGGAACCCATCATACCCATAGATTAAAATACTATTAAAACGATATGTTTCTAAGAAAGCGAAAACCTTTTTCCGGCCACTAATATCATGACAAAATATTAAATTCAGATGTCCTATCCTACATTACTTCGGCATTTACTCTTGCTCCAATATTTCTTCAAAAGTTATAGATATTTTCCAAAAGTTCATCTTCTCTTCCATTGTACAATCCGTCTAGCCCCGGTATTTCTCACTTTTGGAATCCTCGTAGATAGTGGGACTTTTGCTCGTTATTTCCTCTTCTATACTCTTTTTTTCTCAGTTCCTTCTATACCATCTATACTTCTATACAAGGTAATTATTCCCATTTCCTCATTTTACTATTGTTTAGTACTTTTTAGGTCTGTGTCTTCACGAGTTCAAATAACTTCCAATTGTCTCTTTTTTTATCCCCTTTTCCTTACATTATATCATGTACTTATCAATATTTATCTCTGCAATTTTATTTGTTTCTGCTCTTATTTCCTATAGTTGTTTAGTTCTGTTGTGATTCAATATCTCAACCAATTTACCATGGCCCTAATCAAAGTATTGGTCATATGGTTTGTGATTATTATCTATCCGTCCATTTCTCATATAATCGTAACGAACTCCTCTCGAGCAATCGACAATAATTGATTATTATTTTCCGTTCGCAATACAAAAAACCCCTCAATCCTCCTATCGTGATTACGTTTGTTAGTCGTGAAATAATTGATTATTTTCAGAGCTCTTGTGAAAATATAACTAAAGTCTGTTTGTCAAAGAAAAATAGTAAACCAAAACATATTCACTCATAGTGCATCAGGGCTGAAAACGCCAAAGCCGAATCACATTCCGCAATTAAAAAATAATTTGCGGTTTCATACAGCAGATTATTAATATAAATTATAAATAATTATGCAAAATAATTATAACAAAAATATATTGAAACATTAAAATAAAATTTTCTTTTTTCACCCCAATTAACACATTTTTCTTATTCCATCTTATCAATCAGATGACATTCACTGTCGTCAAAATTTATAATAAGGGGCTCAGCTTGCACATCAATGACAATATCTTTATTCCTTATTTTAGTTCCAACCTTGGACACTTGAGGAAGAAGATACCCCGAAATGTTTGCTGTTTTGGAAATAACATTATCAACAATTCTTCTTCGAACCATTGTTGCTATTGTATCGATAGTATTACATGCAGTAAAATCATTTCAAGAAGTTTGTTACCTCCAGTTATAAAGCTAATGTGTATTTCAATGCCAGCGCAGTAAGAAGAGAATTCCACGAATTGCAACATTTAATCTTCAAACTCATATATCATGCAGCTCAAATATCTTTTTTCTTATTTCTTACTCTTGTTTTCTTGTTTATTCAAAAATTCATTGATTTCATCATTTATTGTCAGCCAATTGCAAAGTTTATCACCAACATTCCAAATTATCTTTTTTTAAGAATTCATACTGATAAGTTCCTGCAAATGATTATTCTAATAAAATCAGCGGAATCTGCGATTGAACATTGTTTCAGTTATCAATAGCGAAAGTGTATCCCTAGCATATCGAGTCGATTTTAAGTACTTTTAAGTTCACCAGCAAATTGACATAGATAGAATCTTTCTACTAATCATTAAGTCTTAAACCGCGTTAACCGCAAATTAACACCATTCAGGAAATTAACGTAACCTCCTGTTTAACTTGGTTATTATTTAACTCATCGTCTGGAAATGTTAACACTCCACAGAGTTTTCCGATTACGTATTAACCATTAACATGTTAAGTGGAAACTTGAAGGGAAACTTTTTACATTAATATTCGCGTTTCATGCTCGTATCGAGCTCGTAATAGTATAACCTACTTAACAATTTTCCAACAAATTGAAAGAACGGCGTCTGCAATGCAATAATGGATTCTTCACTTCTTGAATATAATGAAAAGTAGTTCCATAAGCATAAAGAAAGAAGTTCATCAAATTTTGTTATAACAAAGACGAATTAAATTGCTGGTTTTCATAATACATCTAATTCTAAAATAATATAGATGCATTTGTGAGGAATACTTCCTCAACATATTTTAAATTTTAGTTTCTAACTTGCCACGACGACGTCTCTATCAAGTCATGTATGGATTGAAAAGTGAGCTTCATAGCGTTTGACTGCTTTTGTAACGAGAAAAATACTAAAAATTAAAATATGGTGGCTATTAACTTAGCATAGTTGAAAACTTGGCAAAAAAAGTTTTGTAGACAATATTGGTGGTTAGCATGAACAAAATATTTATGTTTTTCTTATTTATTCATAATATTTCCATCGGTGAGAATTTTTTTACTCACTTAATTAATTAACTTCGGTTTACTATGACTATTTTCATAAACTAATTCCGGTAAAAATACACGTCTATATATTCAAAACGAATGTCTCAAAAATTTAAGAAAAACAACAAATGAATAAAAAGAACTTCCCAGAAATTAGTAAAAAAACAACAAAACAACATATATAACAAACCTCAAATGAATTGTGCTTTAGCCAAATTTCAGACTTCCATTATAACCGGCCTATGTTGGAGACGAGCTCATACGAGGGTGAATCAAATATAAACGAGACTTTTGGACCTGCGCGCGCAATAGTGATGGAAGAACGTTCCGCTGTTATTGGCTGTTAGGTTGGTTTGTCAGGAGTGGGGGAAGCACGTGACTCATCATCATAGACTCGCTCAGTGTCCATCGTTACGATGTCCGAGCAGGAGGTACCTCCCTCTATTGCGCAACGTATTGTTATAAAGTTTTTAGCTGCAGAAGGTGTAAAACCGGCCGAAATCTTGAGAAGATTGACTGCACAGTTCGGAGAAAAGACGCTGTCGCGAGCTAGAGTGTTTGCTTGGCATAAACAGTTCGTGGAGGGCCTTGAACGTGTTGAAAATGAGAGCCATGACCGCAGACCCCGCACCAGCATTACAGCGGGCAACATCGACAGTGTTCGTCAACTTGTTGAAAGTGATAGGCGTCTAACAACTTCGGATATTGCAATTGCGATATGCAAGACTTGCATATCGCCGCAAAAGACGACACCTTCCAATGAGAAAAGTGATTCTCCTCCATGACAATGCTCGCCCCCATACGGCAGCCCTGACAGTACAAAAATTGGAGCAACTGGGTTGGGAGACACTGGAACACCCTCCATACAGTCCAGACCTGTCTCCCTGCGACTTCCATGTCTTTGGTCCTCTCAAGGAAGCTTTGGGAGGGCAAAAATTCCACAGCGATAATGAGGTTGAAGCATATGTGCGCAATTGGCTACAAACACGACCTGACTCTTTTTACCTGGAAGGAATTAAAAAATTACCTATACGCTGGGAAAAATGTGTTTCTAAATCAGGAGATTATGTAGAAAAATAAACTATGATTGTTTGTGCGTTTAAAATCAAAATAAATATTTTAAAAAATAAGTCTTGTTTATATTTGATTCACCCTCGTATCTTTTACCCGATATGTACTTTTCATGTGATACTTTAGTAGCAAATTTTGTTGGATTCAACGAAAAAATCGTACTATACATTTAGATTCAGTATCAACTATTTTTTTTAAATTATTTTCTTAATTCATCTTTACGCAGGGTTGGAAAAATATTACATATAACTTCATTATTTGTCAAGTGAGACATTATGATAAAAATTCATCAATATATCAATGCAAATTTAGATTTTTTAATAGCTTTTATTTATTTTTGAGAAATAACAACCCAAAAAAAAGGAGAAAAATGTTTGTCGCTAAAACATATTAATCAAGTTGTCAATGTCAAGTGAGATTTTGACAGCAACAGGTTGAAAATGTCAAATTTTCACCTATCCTTGAAGAAAAAAACAAATTTTTCCTAATAATGCCCAAAAATTTATTCGTATCGGTACATATACACTTATACAGAAATAAAATGCAAAAAAACCTCGCTACATGCTTTCTATGAAGAGATATCGCTGCTACAGACACGTACATACGGCCGACCTTCCCACTAAATTCAAAAATTTCAGTAAAATTTTAGTCTCGATTCTAAAACGTCCTCTATTCACAAAGTTCATCATATATGGGACATAAAATAGGATTTATTGAATTTGTAATGGAACCATCTCTTATATTCGTTGTTCTACTACAGCTGCCAGGTCAAAGTTTTGATATAATCAAGGACCCAAATGGTGCATCACTCTTTATCAACATCAATATCATCCAACAACTTGGAACCCAGTTGAGGTCTGCAACCGTCCCGGCTTGCCGTATATAAGTCGTTATATCTATATCAGTCTTAGTTTTTTTCAATTTATAACAGGTTTATATTTGTTGTAGTTTTAAAGATACGCAATTAATGCGAATTATATTTTTTTTATAAATTCAATCGACCAACCATCAGATGGATTCCAAAGCTGCAAGCGTTTTGACAACTTAACCACATCCCAAAAAAGAACCTTCTTAGAAATGGCCCACAACTACAACTTCAACAAACCTAACTTGAAAATAAATATTCTAGCACCGGTTGGATAGACCAAGTAGGACTTACATCCTCATAAGGGTAAGCTTCCACTGGTCATCCAATCACTTGATTGACCAATAAGGGTATCAGGGGCATTTTCCCAACATACCCTTCCTATAGAGCCACTCATGATCTGAACCAGATTGAGATTTCCCCACGGGTTTTTGTCCACATTGACTGGTCTGTCTATCGGACCTAACTAATACATTTAACTTTCATACATACATTTTCATATTTAACATATTTTAATTATACATATTTTCATATTATACAAATTTATATATTCTTATATCTTCACACGGTTTAACTGTCATACAATCAACGACACGGAAACAGTCATGCACTCTGGATGAAAGCTTATTCAAGTTGATTTCATAAAGTCTGAGTCTATTGATAATTAGTGGTGTTCCCACGATATATTTCTACAAATTAGCATTATAATGCTTTCCGACCGATATGGAATCCCTTTAATGGTTTTCACCTTCAAATAGGACTAAATCGTTACCCCGTGTCGGCTATAATAGCAACCGGCTTGATTCAGTCAGACACAAACAATTGACTCAAATTAGTTATCGTAAATTTCATCATAGATGATCGAATGTCAATTAATAAATTTCCGGCCGGTCTTCTGCTATCCAACTCGAGCTCATGATACATCAACAGAAATTCACACATATTCAATATTAATTGAACCATGGGCACCACAGGGTATTTTGGTATACATATTTTCAAATATTTTCACATATTCATGAATTTTAACAAACTTGAAAAAATTACAACATACATAATCTATGTGAATTATAATAAATAAAACTTAATTTATACCATGAATTATTCCGATATGATAACACGTAGGAATTCATCCTCGAATCGAACAAAAGTCAATTTTATAATATATCTTTAAATACATCTTTTTCACAGTTAGTTTGATTTTCCAGCTTAATTTTCCACTTATATTGTAGTTTCCCTGATGATGGAAAGAACACCTCTCAAAAGCGTGGATATATAATTCAATAAAGAGTTTTCATTCTCCAAAATTTGCAGATCCACCGTAAATTGACTAAAATTCACACAGATCTTTAAACTTCTCGAATTGAGTGGCAGGTCGAAAACAAATTTCTACAAAGTGTGAACGTGATCATAAAACGGAAGGGACCACCGAGCCTCAATAAGTTAACAAAGGAATGTGAAAAATTCTAACATTTTTTATAAAAAATTAACATTGAGAAAGTATTGGATATTGAATTGTTAGGTAGCGGAAAGCTGAGTAAACAATTTCAGCTCAATCAGAACCATCGGAAGTATCGCAAATAACCGTGTCAAATTTTGAACCAAACAAACTAACATACGAGAAAGTCAGCTAAAGAAAATGAGGTAATCATTTTTCCAAACTACCCTTTGGAATGAATGCAATGAGATTTCATTTATTCATAAACTCACTCACTGTGGAATTGTTTTCAAAAATTAGTTACTACAAATTTTCGTCTAAACCATATTAAAATATTTTTCTTATTTATTTCTATGATTTTTTTTCGTGGGGTGAATTAATAAATACCGTTTCTTACTTTTTTAACTTATGTAAATACCTCACACTACACTACCTTATAATAATTCACTTATGACTTAACTAATTTATTGAAATTCTTCGATTGCTTGCTCTTTCGATCTGTTCACTTCGACTATTTATCATAAACTGAACTAAACTGAAATTTAGAATTCTACTATATCCAAGCAAGACTGGGTCCAGAGAGTTCGTAACAATATTTACATAAACTGTGTCAGTAATTTTTATATTATTTGAGGATTACACAAAACTGAAGAAGCAAAGCCCTAGGCAACAAATAGAAAATATATAATATTTGATATGTTAGTCAAACTCAAATTAGAAAAATTTCCCTTGTTCATCACTCTAGAATTTTACAGTGTGAAGTTTAGGAAGAATATGATGAGAAAATGCTGAAATACATACAGTGAAGTCTTATTTTGAGAGTGAAATGGTAAGTAGCTCCTATCAATGGTATGCTCGCAAAATTCAACGAAATAACACAAATATGTATATTAGTCTATTCATATATTGATACTTCGAATGATCAAAGCATCATTAATTTCGTTGGGAAAACGGAGAACGCATACAATCAAAGAGCTATAATTGTCAAAAGAATATAATTGGGGAACATCGTTGCGACTAGAATATAAAATTCTAGAAAATGCCGTCTCCATTTCTGCTTCAATGCTGACTTTTTGTTGAGAGTTTCCATTCGAATTAATCATTTTCTGTATGTTACATACAGTATCTGAACAAAAATTTAACCTTACCTCAGTAACTCAAATATAGTGTTTCCAAACATCTTAATAGAAAGGAAACGAATTCTCATACAAAACTCATACCGAATAAATGAGACCGTCAACATTCTATTAGGGAAAGAAAAACTTGAATCTATTGAGAACAGTTCACGTTAAAAATAAAAATAAAATAGCGGTAGTCTCGAGAATCTGATGTCTCAGCATCCTTCTTCAAATTTTGAAATCTCACTAGCTTCACCAATAAGAACATTTACCTATTGTGTCAAATCTGTGTTTCCAGCTAATTTATCTTTATGTTGAATGATTAATATTACGTAGTGAAGTGAAAATAATTGTCATTTATCCATAGAAACGCACACCTCTCCGAAATTAAATGCGTGTATTTGAAAACTAGAGAATTATATTATGGTACAATCATTTATTGTCAGAAATTTAAATTGCACTACTTACTCAAATTTGTTAGATGTTAGCAATGATGAGTGACACATAAGAATATGATTTATAATCATTTTTTAGAGGACCATCTCTTTTTCCAGTCATACAGGGTACCTACCCCCTCATTATAATGAAGGCGTAAGAGTGTTTTAGATTGGATAAATGAATTCAATAAAGTGGCAAGCGAAATCAACAAATCTCGCTCCTGTGTGATTTTTTGTGGAGACACCTAAAGTGGGAAATATACGTCACTTCGTCTGCAGATCCTGCAGAGTTGTGATTATTAAATTGGATCCGATCATCAATTCCTGACATCGGAGATATATGAAAATGTAAAAGAGCTTTGAAAATGAGTTTAAATATTGTATGGTTATCAGGTTAATTCGAATATTGACTTTATTCATTTGGTGTTATTATTGATGTTCGTTAAAATATGAATAAGTGAATTACTAAATAGTTATTTCATGAATGAGTACAATGTATCTTAAACATACATCATGTGTTCTCTTGTTTTCGTTATACATTTTTATTTGTTATTCAGCTTTCCAAATATTTATTTTTCCGTACTGAGAATAGTGGATCTTTTTCCATTTTGTTCCCACTTCTCATTACCATCAATTTAGTTCTTGTTAAACTTATCAGTATTCATCTCAACCAGTCGTTCAATTACATTCCTCTGAACTAGTAGCACCTCTCATCACTTCCAGTTCCAAATTATAATGACAGTATCCCTGGATCTGTATTGTAACCTACTAGGTATCACTAGATACTTAGGGTTTTCAATCTAAATCTATTGAGAGATTGAAATATTTCGTAGCTCGTGACAACCGTAGACAAGAACATGCTAACCATGATTTGCAACTTCTATGACTTAATAAATTGAATTTCAAAATTTGTATTGATAAATATAGTCCCACTCCAACGATTCAATATGTTCTAGTCATCAAATTTATAAAGGACTGAATCGATTATACGTTTCTGTAAATGTTCTAGTCAAGAAATTTCTATTCAAATTTCGATTACTTCTTCTAAAAGTGGATTGTGCCAATCACAATGTAAAATGTTAGTTTCCAATGTATTCGACGATGTTTACAAATGGAAGGCGTTTGATTTCTTCTGGACAGTCTTAAATCACCGACAAAAGCACATTTAAAATCCTATCAGTTTCCGCATTTGTTCGGCTGACGCCATTTTGCATTCAAGACAAAATAGAAATATATTAGAACTCGTCAGGTTCATGCATGTTGTATAAAGTGCAATCGAAGCTAAGATGAATTGAGTAAAAATTACCTGAACGAAAGAAACCTGGAATTAAATTCCTAACCAATCTCGAATAACGTTCTTTCCGCTTTTAGAGGCTGAAATATTTCACGTGTAGTGGTGAATAATTCATTGAACAATGCTACGTAGTTACACTGAGAAATGGGAATGGTGAAATAGCTAATAGCAGCAATAGATAGATCCAAGACACTATTTTATTATATGTTATCTTAAATATAGGGAATCATATGATTTCCATACTTGTGGATATTTTTTATTGCTTCATCGATTATTTCATGGTGGAAAAACTAATTTTACAGATATGAGAAATGATGAAAATATATAATTATGATATTAATGTCCATACATCTAGGTGCACACACTGTTTACAATAATCTGTATACTGTCATTCATTTTCTAGATAATTTATTTATTATTCAAGTTTATAGAGTTCTGCTCTCTTCAGTTTCGGAATCGATGATTATTCTATTGATAAAAACAATGGATTTGCGTAGCCTGAGAAAATTGAATGCTTTCGCAACACTTAATGGAAATATTCATATTTCGTGGCAATGGTTGATGTCTTTTAAATGTTGTCAAACACAAATATCATCACGAAGAATAGGAATTAGGAATATTTCAGAAATGTCTTTAATATATGAATTAGAAACTAGAGGTCTATAAAATTTGCCAGCAAGTATTTATTAGTATTAAACGTTGCTTGCAGTCAATCTAGAAGCTAGTTATAAGTATTTCCAATAGCTGGGTTAAAGAGTATAAGTAACTCCGATTTTTAATCCTACTACTAACATTGATGGAAACATTCCAGAATGAATATTACTTTAATGATGAAGCATAACTGCAGAATTTAACAGATAAGGTTTTTATTTTTCAATTTCAGTATGGTCTGCCTACTATTTATCATTCTCATACTGTCATTAGATCAACATTTCCATTATTTTTGTTATAGAAATCCAAATGAATCACCCGATGGAGAGACGCATGGACTTAGACTAGAGAGAAGTAGACTAAAAAATGTAGAATGGACGGCCTATGAAGGGGTTCATAAGAAATATTTGAATTTGGGTAAGTAGTATTCCTAATTTCATTCAAGACGTTTTTGCATGCAGGCTTTCTGAAAAGTGAGTATATCTGTACAGCTACTTCTCTAACTTTTTTAAAAATATTGAACCTGTCATATTTGTCTTGTAACTCTTTCATTTCATCATCATCGTCGTCGTCTTCTTTGCTCCATCAAATCTAGGATTTCGTCAGTCATCCATTGTTGTTTTACCACCTCACAATTTGAAATTAAAAGTAGGATCAGTTGTCATCATGCTGCGTAACATTAATCAACCTCGCCTGTGCAATGGAACAATACTACTGAAAAAGGTGATGAATACTGTCCTTGCGGCAACAATCATAAGGAGGAAAATACAAAGGATAGGATGACTTGATCATGAAGATACCATTGATTCCAAAGGATTTATCATTCGATTTTAAACGTTTACAATTTCCTGTACGTCTGGCCTTTGCGATGACTATAAATAAATCGAGAGACAAGTCATTGGAAGTTTGTGAAATGAACTTGGAGTTTCCCTGTTTCGCGCATGGACAATTATATGTCGCGTGTTCGCGCGTTGGAAAACCGTCATCTTCGTTTATTTTCGCATAAAAAACAAAACAAAAAATATAATTCATCAAATAGCATTTGTTTGTTTTAAGTTTATTTTATACAAAAGTTTAGGTCTTTTATCTATCGATTAAGGTAGTACGAAGTCTGCCAGGTCAGCTAGTTTTTTATAATATTTAAAATGGATACCTAAACGTAACAGGTAGTTTGTCAATAATTGGAACTATCGAATATCCTGCTCCACTAGCCTGAATGAAAATGAAAAAGAATACAAATCAATATTTTGGTGTACCTATACGTTGCAAATTACTTATATTTGGTTCTACGCCAAGTTGAAATGTAATGTACAGATAGCATAAATATGAAGATAACAAAAATAAAAAGTTATAATTAGAAACAGAAACTGAAGAAGTGAATATTAGAATCACTGTGCCTAACAAAACGTTAACGATCAACTACCGCTGGTGAAGACAATTCACCTGAAACTTCTAATAACTATAGTAACGTAACTATTAATTATAATTATTTTATTGATAAAAATTAATAATATCTTTGGATTTTTTCTCATAGTTTCAGATGAAGTATAATATTCTATTTTATTTTATTCCATACACATACTCTATCGTTTCTATTTCATGATTTTTCCTTCATATTCCAATATTAGACTAAGATTCATCATATTATTAGTTGTTATCAATCTTAAACAACCTCTCATATTCACTTTTATTCTTAAAATACTCAGCTCTTATCACTAGTCCCCTCCTCATTGCTTTTTTAACGAATACCTACAATACATGCACAAACAATTAATATAATTTTGAATTCTTATTGTAGGTAAATTGGAGAATATGTTCAATCCACAGAAATTAATCCTTGACAAGATTTCCTCTTATCCTGTTCGCTATTTAAAAGCTTTTCAAAAAGTTTAACTTAATAGAAAGTTATCCTGCAAATAGGAAAAGTTTTTATGTTCATTAAATTAAATCACGTCCTATATCAAAGTAATAAAAGTGCGCCTTCGATACGCCAATGTCTGCAAAAACGGCTATTGCGGTTGTGCGAAGGAAATTGGGATTAGCTCCGTGAATTACTATTGTTAAGGATGCGATGAATCAGCCGAATTAACTGACTGAATGAGGATGTTCAATTCCGAATAAAAAAATCTACTGATGGATTTGATAGAATTTATTGAATGTCTCGCGAGTCTGAAATTATAGCACTTTCTGTGGCGACCCTTTAAGTGAGGGATTATCTTCCTGATTAAAAACTAGATAGTAATTGGGAGAACGTTATCTATGAGTATTTAATGGCGACAGTTCAGAGATCCTCGCTTTGTATACGATTCACTTTTGATTGCAGTTGTTGTTTTAAATTAAATTAAATTAAATTAAATTTTTAAATAATAGAAAATTTGAATATTGAAATATCACCCAATGTATGTAAGAAAGATTTGACTACTTCTGTATATTAGCCTTTTCTATTTCCCTGAAATTCGCGAGAATGAATTAAGAGAATGTGTTTAATATAGATGGAGAAAAGCAGTTAACATTCATACTAACTACTATTATATTAATAACGAGAAATCTAACTGAAAGAAAAGTAGAATGAGTAGAAAATGTTCTGAACTAAATAAAAAAGACAAAAATTTTGAGCTGCTCGGATTAATTGAAAGTACTCAAGCTAACAGAAGCACATATGAGGCAATAAATGGAATCAGAAGAATTGTTAATGAAGAAAGTGATAAAGCAGAAGAATTCAACTTCCTTAGCCATCAGTTTGTTAAGAATAGTAAAGTACAATAGTTAAATTCACTGCTTTTCCTTTATCGGAACAATAACACTGGTTGACAAAGACATATTGTGATAAAATGTATCTATACAAATATAAAAATATGAAAAACATAATTTTAACATGTAAGGTTTTTATATTATATTCATAGAACCATATTCATTGGTAAAATATTCAATATGCATTAAAAAAATAATTTCACGGTTTTTAAATTGTCTATATTGACAATATTTATAGTTTACATCTAATAAACATGCGTCACATCTATTAAAAACAAAAACTTTGAAAAAAACCACTTCAAATATCAATTAGTTCTACTTTTTCCTTTTATGAGGGGTGGCACTTTGTTCTTCGGAGCTTTCTGATGATACGTTGTCTCCAGTATCATCTACAACAATATTTTGCGGATCTAAAGGCGCAGTTGGTACTGGTAAATCTTCGTTATGGGAAACAGGTCGTACAGCACACTAGCACACGGCAAATCTGGATACTCGATCTTGTGCTTACCTTTCTTAGAATAACCTTCAGTCTTTGTTAGACAAAATAGCTGTGGTCAAAATGATTAGTAGGCTCCCGTCATACCATTGTAATTGCAAAAAGCATGTTTTTTTTTCTTCCCATTTATTCACTGTACCAATGACACGCTAGAACTAACACAGCACGGGTGGGGGGCTACTGCTTGTCTTGGTCTCTAAGTAAAGTACCAAAATATTTGAAATAAGCTTTCTTCACATTTTCGGAAAATGGCCTGACTTACGATTTCACCATAAATTCTCCACAAATATAGCAAAATTTATCAGAAGCAGTTTTGCAACTGCAGCGCGTTTGGATGGACATTTTCGTCTTTATAATCACTTATGATTATGAACAGAGAACCACTTAGTCAGGTGTTACGAAAATCTTGTTGGCCAGTATAATCTACTCAACCGTTTTTTCTCAAACTGTTTAATATAATTGATCCAAAGTGTCGTGTCTTACCATCCAACGTTGAGACCTTCACTAGGGAAAAACTGCCATGATCTTCTGGTTTGATTTGTGCTTGTGTTCTAAAATTTGCAATCTTTTTATCTAAATGCTTGATTCTTTCGTTTATCGTTGTCATTTTATGGTCCACGCCCAATTTAATTCTATTTTAGACGCCAGAGGAAATGTCATTTTCAATGATAAAATATCTGTAGCTATATAGCTTTTCATGGTCAGAAAATATAGTGTACAACAGTAACAAGTTGTTGTCATATATCTCTATTGTCTCAATTTATGTGAGAAAAATAAAACAACAAGCTTAAAATAAACAAATAGTTTAGTTACGCAATTGGTATCCAAACAATTTTCAAGTGTTCACTTTTCCCTGATTTTCTCATAGTTTCTTCTTCCTCATATATACTGTTAATAATCCTCCCTTTTTTCCAGAATTCTTTACTTGATTTTTTTTCCCAAACTAATTTCCTTCACCGCAGCGTCTTTAGGACTTTTCAGAAACTATAGCCCGGATTCAGGTAGATCGCCTATCAGATTGAAGATCCTAACCCAGAAGGAGATTCAAATCACGTTTCAAAAAAGTTGTGCTCAATTTTCAGTGGAAATTTCAAATTCAAACTTTCGATTTTCATGACTTATTTATGCGTTAATTCTTTCAATTTCAATTCAATTCAATTTTTACTGAGCATTAATCAACATGTTACCCTCTAACACGGATTTTGTTAAAGAACAAAAAGTTATTTTTATACAGAAATGAAAACAGCACACCTCAGTAACTTATAAATTATGCAGCTAATGCGAATTAGTAATAGACAGTAATTTAGGAGGAAGAAATAATTTTTAATGCTCAAGAAAGACAAATGAAAGAAGCCGTCAGCATTTACCTACTGGTCTACCAAGGTAGAAAGGATCCTTTCATATAACTACGATCGATTAGTTTCCTAGTTTCCAAAAAAACATTCTACATGATCCGAACATTCAGATCATTACTATTATTTTTCAAGTATTCTCAATTTTTGTTATTTTCCGCTAATTTAATGCTCTCCTACTTTCGTACAAAAACAATCAACCGAATGGTAAACTGATTATTTATAATTGATATCATAATTCCATAAGTACACTACTATCCAATGTATGATTCAAATCCCTAAATGGCAATCAGTAGAACAATATATATTTCCTTCCACTATAAGGTTTATTTCTCTCAATGAAAGCCTCATTGTACTCAACCCTTGTTATGGAAATCCGTTTTCAAAATCCACATAAATTGTATATGACTAAACCAAGTTTATTCTCCACTGAATTATCCAATCCAGAATGTACAAGTTTATTAACTTTACTATAAATATGAACTAGATGTGAAATGGACAGTGTAAGGAAGTTAAAAATTTCGACCTATAATTTATTCACATAATAATTATCTAACTTAATAAAGATACAAATGAAATAAAATTTTAATACACAGAAGGGAATCACAATTAGTAACAAAATTATAGGTAATAGTAATAGGTAATAATTAGTATATAAATCTATAGCAAAATTAAACCAGTATGCAGCATGCCCGGAATCAAATATTATTATTAGAATAAAAGTCGTTTACAGAGTAGAAGGCACTTTCCAGTAAATATGCCCTCAAATTATTGCGGAATGCACGAAAATATGATATCGATTTGATTTCAATTGGCAAGTGATTGTGCATTTTGCTGCATTGTAAAATATTGAGCCCTTAACTAATGCTGAACGTGTAGTAGGTGAGTGAAGGTCGTTATCTGCGTTCATAAGTGGATAGCCGTGCAACCACCTTTCTGAAATTGGAGAAGCGTGTTAACAAAATAGGCGATCGGATTCAAATATGAAGAGGAAGAGTCAGAGTTTTTAATCTTGTGAAGAAGTCCCTACAATAAGCTCAAATTGAGTCACATCACATGTACCCCAGAAAGGAAGGTCATATCGGAGATGTCACTCAATAAGGGCATAATAGACTGTTAACGAGGTGGATAAGTTCCGTTGTTTTGAAACTGATCCCAGCGCAAAACAGGAGGAACTCAATTATTCAGATGAGACGGCAATATGTAAGGAATTGTCCACAAGCTCTAAGAATTCTATAGATTCAACGACGTCTATGGTGGTGTTATTTAATAAAAAAGGCAGTAATGTATTTTTATATGATAAAACTTCAGTTTTAGAAACTTTGAAACAGAGAAGATTGGCCAACTTTGTATAGTAGTCCATTGCTACTATCCTCACCATTTACGTGAAATTCATTTTTTTTGATACTAGTCGTAAGTTTATTTCCTATTTTTCTTTTAAAAGGAAGTTTAGGGTCTAATATTATTCATTAGTACTCATTTTTTTCGTTTGGCAAAGTTTCAGACCTCGATATGCTCTATTTTCTTGAGATTCATTGAGAAAAACTTATTTTATGTGGCACGATTCGAAGCGATAACTGATTCCAAAGTAACTGATTTCAAATAGCAAATAATTAAATAATATACAATAGACCACTACCGAATACAGTTTGTAAATATTTATATTATTAAATTTACTTTTGTTCAATTCATATCAGAAACCTGAACAATATTTTCCATAGTACACATCTTTTTGGAAATAATTGTTCACTTGAACTGGCATATTACATTAATTATAATTACTACGATTTAATAATTACCACCCGATCAATCGGAAAGTTCAGTACAATTTTTTTGATTAAATTATTCTCTCTATCGGATTTCATTTTGATCAATAGACGACGATAAATTGAAGTTACCGAATCGGTTTTTTGACAAAAAGTTCAAGCTATTTCCATGTACAGAGTTATGATAAAATAATTCACTAAGTTCATAAAATCTACAAAGTTTGGTGAGAATACGTGTTTTTCGATTTCAATAAAATATTGGTTTGTTGATGTCGTACTTACAATTAACAACATCCCAATTTGATTATTATGGCTTCTTCAACCGAAAAAAAGAAGATAAAAGTACTAATGACGGCACGTTAATGGGATAAACTTCATAGCCATAAAAGAGAATGTGCTACAATGTGCCTCCAATTGCTAGAAACACAGTTAGCATAGTAGCTTCGTAAGGCGTGAGGGATGCTCCAAAACCTAGAATACCAAGAATAAGCGGCGATGCAGTGTTAAATATTTTTCTGTTATCATAAGACAACCCTTATCCAAGCACAACAGAAATTTCTTTACAACAAAATGTCAGTCGTTTATAATGAAGTTTTTGAAGCACTCATACAAAATTCGGCTCTTAGATCTTAATGTTTGGGTACGAATAATTTAGAAAAGATTAGTTGGTCTTTATTTCTTTCGCGGGAATTTAACATCTGAAGGAGATTTGGAGCATCTTCGTTTGGGAGTGCTTCCGGACCCCATTGCGGTAGTTCCGGATTCAAATAATAGGAAAAACTTTGATCTTAGTATTTGGTTCCAATAAGATATATCTTCCACATTATTGCTATAATGTTAGATGGTTTTCGGATGATATGTTTTGAAGGATTTGAAGACGTGGAGCAAATAGACTGGCCATCATACATCCTTCGATTTTTTCATTGCGGATAATTAAAAATTCTGGTCTATGTTAACCGATAAGGCAATTTGAAAGACTGAATAGACATGAAATATCTCAATAAATTATCGAAAACTCTATCGCCTTAGCCTGTATCAGACAGTGAACAGGACATAAAATTATAAGTGAAAGTGAGTTTATTCCTATCTTTATTAATGTATTACTATCGACTTATTCATATATTTTTAAAACACAAAATTGTATGTCGTCAAAAAGGATAAAAATCTAAAACGATAACGGAAATGTAAACATTCCAAATAATATCTATTAATCTACGATTCCAACGCAAAAACGACAAACAGATATCTAGATCTGACTTGTTTTTCTATAAAGTATAACCCAACCTGACCTACTTATACTATTTCTATGTTGGAATTGCCAATATTTCCATTTTATTCGCATAAAAGGATATCAGTCTCTAGAACAAGGACGAATATACATCTGTAACAAACAATCGTGCACTGAAAACTTGATACTTTGTCACGGTAACACACAATAATTAATTTATACCTGACAGCAATTAAATTTCCCATTCATCAATAGAGTTTAACATGTTATAAATAATTTCGCATTGTAAACTTTAGATAATGACACTGTGGATCATCTTCACTAACAATGAAAATCAGTAATTTGAGTACAGTGCCGTTCCTCGGAGTATCTCAGCTTCAGAAAAATTGGCACAGATATCAATAAATTATAAAGTTCTGTTAAATTGCTCCTGCATTCAAGTTGATGGAATAAAAACAATTTTTCAATAGCATGTTTACGCATGAATACATGGTAAAGTATGTCATTCCAAAATTTCTCAGTAATCGTTGAGTAGGATTCTACTAGACAGGGGTGGCTTCAAGACCAAACAAGTGCATATTTGTCCACAACATCGATCAGTATGTTCGATTCGTTTCATAGCAAGGAAGAACCATTGATACATTTTGAATTTATCAATTTACAACAAAAACGGAATTAGTTCAGCCAAACAGAAGTTTAGAGCATGAAATTGTTTATAGCTCTCTATGTTGGTCAGTTTTAAGCTTTTCTAGTTTCGTAAAAAACGCGAAACAAATTTTTGTTATATGTTTGATTTAACATTTGATTTTATCAACTGAAAATATTATTTTAGGCTTACTAAGATGGAAAAGTTTGAATAAAATCCCGTGAGAACCGTCACAACCGTTAGTTGTTAGTATGTCAAGACGAATGGAATCAGTAATCAATTGAAAATATGATCTAATACTGTGATGATTTTCCTCAATTTAATTTCGTTTTTTAGAAATCAATATTTCTGAATGTTGGAAGTAACTTTATTTGAAAAATCATTCACCGAAATCCTGACAAGGTTGCGTTCATGAATTAAATATACAGTACAGATTATTTTAATTCATAATATATCCATTCTTCAGTGAATGAATTGAAGTTTTTTTATCAAAACTGAATGAATGTAATAAGGCAAATGTGGCAATTATTCATTTGGGAACTGATAGCTAACGTATATGTTTGTGTAGGACACTGGTAGGTAGCAAAGTCAAGACGACCGGACAGTATGAGGACAAACGTCGCATATGAAGTCATCGAACAGCTCATGATCGAAGACAGACAATGGACCCTACTGGATTTAGAGAGTTGTAGGTGGTTTGCGGAACGAGAGGACATTACTAATGCTGTGCGCAATTGACACTTGATGCGGCAAATGTTGAGGCTGATTTTATTCAGTACCTCCCATATACAGGGTGTTCCGGTTGATGTAAGAAATTCGGAAGTGAGTTGTTGACATGAAAATAATGCTGAGATAAATAATATTTATATAGTTATATGCCTTTAAAGTCGTGAATTTATAACTTATTTTCAAGTATATTTTTTAAACCATACATTCGAAAATTATGAATATTCAATGGATGATTACGTATGTCCATGTAATGTGATTGACGAAATGAACAATTCTTTCTACACTACTATCTGAAGGCCAGGGGCGGCTCATGCTTTTTAACAATCTGTAGCTTTTACAGGAACTACCTGTACAATCTAAAAATAGCAGAAATGAATTTTTAAATGGATTTTTTAACAATTCCATAAACTTTATAGCTTAGGAGATCTGTAGATTTTTAAATCGTCGTGCATGCGAAGGAAACCGTTCGCTATTAAGAGACATTCTAAATAAAATCATCATAAATTCTAATTATTTATTGAAACCTCACAGAAAGTATCAAAACACAATCAAACATTTCTAATTGAACTGCATACTGTCGAGCATCGTGTTACTTACTTACTTAAGAAAAATTGAAATGTAGAAATATGATCTTCGATAGTATGTAGTACAAATATTTTTATATTCATTCATGTGGTCTCCAAGAAATGTTTGGTTGTGTTCCGATATCTTCTGTGAGCACTTTCAATAAATAATTACCTTTTATGATAATTTTCTTCAGAATGTCTCTTTATGACGAACGGTTTCCTTGGCATATACAACGATCTAAAAATCTACATATTTCCTAAACCATAAATTTGATCCAGCTAAAAAAAAGTACCTTTAGTTGAAAAATCCATTGAAAAATTAATTTTCAATGTTTTTCATGTTCAATAGATTGTATAGTTTATCCCTGTGAAAGTTACGGAATGTAAACCATTGGGCATGAGTCGCTCCTGGCCTTCAGATAGTAGTGTAGAATTAATGATTCCGTCAAACACACTTCATGGACATACGTAATCATCAATTAAAAATTCATAATATTCGAATGAATAATTCAGAATATATAATTAAATATAAATTCTGATTTCGCAGCTTTAAAACTCTAAAACTTTGAAACGAGGGGTCGTATGAAAAAATTTTCACCATGTCATGACATTATTTTCACGTCATCCCCTCACTCCCGAATTTTTTGCTTCAAGTCCTGGAACACCTTGTAGCTGGATGTGGTAGCAAAAGGAGGGTCTTCAGGGCCAGGTTTCTCAAATCAACTTCAAGTTTATAGGGTTGTCATTCATAGTGAAATACATATTATCCTGTATACTACCGTAATCAACTACTTTATTACCTTATTCCAATGTTATCCCATGTCCATACGAGTGGTAAACTAACATCTTGTCCTTTCGACAATTTATGTCAAATTTCCCAACCGGAATGCTTTTTGTATGAAAAAAATAGTTGAATTCCTTTCAAAAGCAGCTTTCATAGTTTCAATTTTATTGGTCTCGTAGAACTGTACTGTGAAATAAATAACTATACTCAAATATTATGATTAACGATCAAGTTCAAATACCAGTTCTCGCCGTATTTTTTTATTTTCCTTGGCATCAATATTTAACCCTCATTGTTTACCTAAGTTCGTCCACATGACGATATCTGTTGTCATTTTCGTAAGAAATATGAAGTTCTGAAATTGAATATTTGCTTTATTTCATATCGTGCTACATTTTCGATTTATTCATAGCTTTGAGGTTTGCGTTTCTTATCACAACAGATTTAAAAAAATATCGAATAAACCCCTCAATATATTAAATCTATCTAAAATATTTTCCCAAATATCGCCCAAAATTGTCATAATTATGAATATTGAGCACAAACTTATTAAAAATTATTGATAATTTTCAGTTATTGTCCTGATAAGCATTCTGCTGTTTATTTATATTACAGGGCAAACCTATATTCTCTGAACTCGGCAGACAATTAGAATACTTTAGAGTGCTCGGAATGTAATAACTTTAATCAAGAAAGTTCATTTTAGTCGGGGTGTTGTCATTTATATAAAAACAAAAAATTGAGGGTTATGTAAATGTATAAGTGTGTGAATTAGAATAGTCTCGTTGGAAATAAGCAGCCATTACATGTTATCCTCTGGTCTCAGATATATTTCTTGTAAGTATATCTTATGCGAGGAAGTATTTCCTGAAAGTTATTTGAATTATTATAAATTTGACGGCATTATGCACCGATATTGAGACAGTTGCACTTTATTGAATATTAAATAAACTGAATATCAAATTATAAAACGTAAATAGACGAGTAAAATGTACCTACCTGTAAGGACGTTTTGATTAAACAGGGTACCAGACGTGAACTGAGCCATTTTTGTACCTCATTCGTTTTTTTTTTCAGAAAAACGAAATTTCCAAGCAAAACTCATGAAGGAAAATCAATTCTTTGCAAATAAGACAAAAGAAAAAACACATTCCAATTTCAAAGTATCTTATTAAATAATTATGGTAGTCAGAATCGTCTGAACTAGAGTCATCATTTCATTGAATTGTAATGGGTTGTAAAGATGGTGATACTACATACTCTTCTTTGATAACATGTTCAACATAGATTTTCCAAAGCTCTTGGTGGTCTGCTACTAGAATTTTCTTTACGTGTTCTACAACCTCTTTACTCAGTTCTGGAGAATGATTACATTTAGTTAAATTTGCAATTATAAGGAGGTAGTCTGAGAAGAGTATGACCCTGTTCTTTGCACAGCTTGTCAATATAATGAATTTTCTTTGAATTTAGACCTTTGATAACAGTAAGCAATTCTTTGTTTGTTGGGCCTTTTTTACTATTGCTGACAGGATTTGGAATATAAATGCTAAAATTTGAGTATTTATAAAATGAGTTCAAAGCAATTAAGAATTGCAATCTTATATTGTTTGCTGGTCTACAATCGGCAATCAAGAGATTCTTCCAAACCCAAACTACTTCTGACGATTCATTGGAAAATTCTATAATTAGTATAAGCTCTTCAGAAACTTAAAACACTGTGAAGCCTCGATCCCGTTCGATATGCTCAGGAACACGTGCAATATTTTCATTAATCATACTAATACGAAGACGTTGCTCTTAATAGGTAACATATTCCTGGCATTGCTTGAATTCGTTGTACTGAATATTTTCTTTTAACCTTGAAAGGGCAGCTACTCTGAGCTACCAACTACGGCTAGATTCTCATTTTCATAGCCGAGAAGCTGCATAATTATGCATTGTTCAGAATAAATTAACACACTCCTCTCACTCATCAGAAGTTACAATTTTATGATCTTGACAAATTGGCTGATGTGTATCTTCACCTAACAACTACAAATTTCCATTTAAACACAATTACCTCCAATCTCAGACTCTACAGGATCGTTAATATTTGTTTGCATGCCTAATATATAAGAGTTTTTGTCAATGATAAAAATGTCATAAACATGGATATGAATATAATTTGTCGACATGAATTGCATAATCATAATAAGACGAAGACAAGGGCTGCAAAGTAAGAAATCACACCCAGCCTATCTTCAATCAAGTGATTAATTCTATTATTTTTTTGAAACTATTTAGTGAAGACTGAATACTCCTTTGGTTTATAAATTTATTTTTTATGCTTTTTCAGAAGTTTCTCATGTTTTCTTTCCACTACAAAACACCTTGAAATTCAATTTCTATGGTAGAAACGGAGTGAGTGCATTACATACAAAAACTTCTTCAATGAGGAGAAAGAGATCGGAAGCTAATGTATCTTCCTCCCTTTTTTGAGACGATTCATTTTTCCTTTTTCCTTCAATTGATTCTAACCTTTCTGTGTAACCGTTATAATTGAACTCATTGGTAATTAAAGTCCATTCGACGGTTTTGAAGGGCTCTTTTTGGAAACTCTGAAAAATTGTGTGTTTTAGTTACTGTCTCTCAAAATGCTGAAAAAGGAGAAAATAATTATTCTCTGTCAATGAAATTCCACAAGAACGGAAATTCTCCACTTAGGAGAAATACTATTTGGGAAATTTTGGTAAATAATTACTTGGAAGGTATGTATTCTAGTCCGATGGGAAATGATTAATCTAGTTCAATAACGGGTAAGAACTATTAAGAATTATTACATTCATAAACTTTGAAGGAACCTTTGATTTATACACAAATTTTCATTATATCATCTCTAAATTTAATAATAAAGGTGAATATATCTACATATATTTCTTGTTTCTTTGGTGAACTTTGTTCAAAGCTTGTATTTCCTGAATTTCGGAATTGTCTCTCATCTTCATTATTTTCTAATTGAGAATATGTAGTTTCAGATTTCTTTCGGTCCCTTTCAATCAAAGTACATTTCAGAGTTGTACAATGATTTGATTGATGGAAGAAAATATAAGATAGCTTCCATGTAGGAAAATTTCTATTCACGTACTAGTCTTATAGATGTTTCACGGTTATGAAGTTTGCTTTGATTATATTCTCGTTATTACTAAAGTAGACTTAAACTAATCCCTGTTTCTTAAAATGAAGTTTTCTGTTAATAGTATGAGTAAACATTAAGAAGAGTACAGGTCGTTTATTTTGAACAAGGTTGGAAGTGAGAAACTAGAAAATGAAGGTAATATACGTATCCGAAATGTTTTAGTTAATCAGCTGTGGCTGCCCATGAGCCTTATTTAGAAATTGAACTATTTACCTAATATACGGTTTATAAATTTCGAAATTCTGCTGAATTAGTGGGAACACATATTTATAGATATTTTCCAATAATATGTATTGTGTTATCGAAGAAACACAAAGTAACTGAAATTTATCCGTAGATCTTGATTAGTATATGGGGTTGATAGGTTTGCTACCACTTCCCGTACAATTGTTGCTTCGTTGCTATCTGCTTCTTCTTTGGCACATTTGTCTGCTTTTTCATTAAATGCAGCTTAATTCGGCAAAATATGTAAATTATTCATTTTATAATTTTTGGTATCTAATTACGCCCTCTGGTGGTGGACCTTTAACTCTGTAAATAATTTCCGGGTTTTTCACGAGGTCACTTTTGTTGTTTTCCTTTTTTTTTTCGAAGCTGTACTATAAACTGTTCCCGAGATATCGCCGAGGGCCATTCTTATTCGGACACCTGGTATAATGAATAAGAATAAATCTGACCTACAAGTTTGATACAAAAAATATGATCTGGACTAGTCTCGTAAGTTGTTGTTATATCATACATTACTTTCAACGTTTTTCTTTGAATTAGAATTAGATGATTCCTGCTCTTCCTCTTTCCATTATCCCTCCAAAGATTGAAGTGACATATTTGATTCTACAGATGTTTCTATGCTTGTATATGATGCAGTCTCATATTTATTAAGAGTTTTGTTTGGACTACCCATTTAGTTGGAGATCTGCCTCTTGGGCGTTTGCCTTCTACTTTCCCTTCCCATTGTTCCTGATCTCCTAGCTATATGTCCCAGGTAAGGTTTATTCTGGCTAGCAGCGAATTTCTTGTAATACAGATACGTTGGTTCGGTGTTGTGTCCATAATACTCGTAAGAGTAGTAATGGGATGATTAGCGTGATGTAAATTTCTCAGCAATTAAATGGTGATGAAGCCTAGAATCGACTGAAGTGTGATGTAATGTTTTTATTTCATCGTAAAAATTGATAATATTTGCTTAAACTGATTCTGTGTGTGGAGCAAAAAAACATTTCAGCATGAAAAGTTAAAGTTCCTTATTTTAGAAATATTCATTAGATCAATTCTCGTTTTCCTTAAACATTTTCACATTTTCAGGTAATAGATCAGGATTCCCTCCCATGTCGTATTTATTAACTGCCTCCCATCTATCGACCCACTTTCCCAATTCCATCAAAGTTATTTTTATTCTAAATTACTCAATTTGTCCAACCATTTCTTTCTTATTCTAGAGCTCCAAGCCCCCTCAATTTCTGTCTCCATTATTACAATGTCCTTATCCTTACCATATATCCATATTAAATCAGCTGTTTTTTGTTTATTTTTTATATTGTAATGCTTTTCTTATTTATTTATACAATTTGTGGGGTGAATTAATAAACACTCTCTTACGTTCTTAATTCATTTGAATACTTTACACTACAATAACTTTATCACTATCACTATTACTTAATAAACTTAAATAATTTATTTAAATTCTTCGATTAATTTCTATTTCAGACTATTCAGTACGACTATTTATTATAAACTAACTTAACTGTGCTACACAAACTCCTTATATATATCCCAAAGAACAAAACAAATAAATAAACAATGTGAATGATCCGCTTGCTATAATAAAAACTCGTATGAAACAAACATCAAACGGATTCCGGGTATTTCCAGCGTACATCAAAAGCGCCGCTCTTCCGCTGGTACATCTAAGCAGGAAAGGCTCCTGGGCGGAGACACATTCGTAACAATTTGGTTCCTAGTTTATTACTTTTCCACTATTTCTATTTTGTATCTTATGTACGCTACCGCTGATGGCTTAATCAGTTTTTTTTTGACATTTCATATTCGTCGCATGTTGCTTCGAAAACGGTGTTTTGGAAGTGACCTGTTAGAAATACGAATAATGAGCTGGGACTGAATCTTTTATAGTATCTAATACTGTTATTATTTAAAAGTGACAAACAGTGAAGGAGCCAATCGAAAATACCCATTTGGAATTATTGAAAACCGATGGTATTTCCAATAAAATCAAATTAGTCGTATAATGTGGATATGGATTAATTAGAAATGGTCCGATTATGTCGCCTATTTAATCCATCCTATATATTGAGCTTTTCTAGATATTGGATATGATATTCACGCATTCTATGCATATTGTTACGTGACCAGTATCTACAATCGTGTCTATTCATGTTCGCATTAAAAGAATTTGCCGCATCGGAAAGCATTGAATTGAATAAAAATGTTTTTTATGGTATATTATGTCATCATTTCCAAATCGCCATCTGACAGTTTTGAAACTCACTTCATATAGATAGAATTAAGCTTCAACTAAAACTAATAACAGGGTCGGAAAATGATTGTTTCAATAGGTTGATTGGATAATTTAAATTCACTTTCCATATTGTTAGAAAATTCAATCATTATTCTCTAATATAGATGAGAATAATTTTTCTCAAATTATAAATAGAATAAAATTAGAATTTGATATTTCATAAGAATTATCCATATACTCGTTCAATGATCATCGACGTTATAATCATTTTAGGGGAAAATGTAGGCATAAAAATGAAATCAAACAAAAACTACGATATGAGTATTAAATATAAAAGGCCCAATATCAAGCCTAAAAGTATGCATTCATGCAATAAAATATTAAAAACAAAAAAACCATCAAATTCAGGTATATTGAGAGAAGAATTTGACGTCTTTAAGATTCTAAAATGCTATTCAAAATTATGTGACGAGATAATGGACACACTCAAAAACAAAAAATGAGGTAGGGAAAGAAAATAATAGAAATATGTTTTCCTTAATTCAGTGATCATCGTTTTTCAATAAGATACAGACATCTCAAGTTGTGTAGAAAGTGCAACTGAATTTGCTTAGTTACTTAAACATAAATTTCAACTTACGAGTAACTATGATTAAGATTGAAATAAATTATCTAAATTTTTCATTCATTCACTGAAACTATTGGTACATTACCTTTTTTATCATTTTACTGAATAATTTCAATTTTCTGTAGAAAACAGAACTCACTAGAGTAGAAGAAGCAAAAAAGAGAAAAAGAAATAAACACAAGAAAGGCCAATTATACAATAAGCAAAAAAATGTGACCAACAGGAATAGGATGGTTGTTACAGTGAAAAGTATTGGCATCAAAGTGAGATCAGAAGACATAAAGGACAGCATAAAATCGGAAAATTGGATAATCTGGAAGTATAATGAGTTTATAAGAGACAAAAACTCAAGTACCGAAACCAAGTTATGAACAATTTACTTGTCACCCATGCGCCAGAATCAATGTGCTCCACGAATAGAGATAGAACAAACCTCAGATTTATCCGAAAATATAACGTTAAAAATGAAATTAGTGTCAAGAATACAAAGAGAAGGAGAAGACAGTCAAATTTATGAAATATTCGAGATTGAAATAGTATGGATATGTAGAGAGAATACCAGACGACAAATGATGAAAAAGCCCATATGAAATTATGTGAGTGATTCACTGCACTACAAAAATAGAAGTGCTCAAATATCGTCCCAATTCACCGGGTAGTATATCTTCCTTAATAAGAGCTCTACAAAAAAAAACGAGCCGTTCATCAAATAATCGAAAGCTCTTAAACTTTCTTATATTCCTCTATCTTTTTCTTTATAACATTAAATGAAGATTTTCTCATATTTCTTTAGTTGATTTTTGTCCAATTCCTCCTTCACGTAACATAGAAGAACCTTCCTGTCATAATCTGGAATAAAAATTCTCCCAGCTTCCTGTGTCATATTTTCTCTATTCCCTTTAAAACATTCAAAAAGGATTTGTCAGTTTTCCATATCTATTTCTCTCTATTACCTTCCTCGCTTCTGTCCTACATGCCATGAAAGCAGGATTTTCTCAGCTGTCTATATTATTTTTTGTATTTTGTATTTTATTATCCATAAATTGGGACAAGGATTCCTCAGCCTCCTTTTTTAATTTTTCTGTGTTTCCTTCATAACATTGAAGAGTGATTTTTTTAGCTTTCTATATTGTTCTCCATTAGTTTTTCTATTTTATTTTCATTATCTTCCAAAATCTCCTCAATTTTAATTATCATGATTTGAGTTTAACGGACAAAATTCGTATTCCACTGCTGTAAGTAGCAAGATTACTCATCTCCATTGAAACGTATTCTTTTTCCCATCAACTAATCTGTCTTTTCAATTCCTATTTTTTACTTACTTCATCAATATCATTTGTCTACCAGTTTTTGACGAAATTTCTCAGTTGCTTTCTGTTGCTGTTGCATTCCATCTTAAATCAATTAGATAAATTTATTCATTCTATATTCTATTCTAACCTCTTTTGTTAATTATTTTCTGGTGAATAAATTGATAAATAGATACTTATTTTCTTATAATCAAGATTTATGAGATCTCACATGTAACGCCAATGATTGAAATTCTTTTCGTTTCTGCTTTGAACCAGACCGAATCGTAGCTAAACAGAATTGGAAACCGTTCAAGTGTATTTTGTTAAAGAGGTTAAGAGGATAATCCAAAACTATTTGGAATTCTAGCGTGTTTTCCATTTACTTAAAGATTCGCTTCTGAGTATATTTAATTCAGCTATGACTTTGGAACTAGCACTATTTACTCGCAGTAGCCTCATTCCATTAGTCAGAGGCGTATCATTAAATATATTGCTAGTTTTGGCTTATTTAGTATTCGATGCATCGTGCTTCTTTTTCTTGGTACATAATTTATCTTTTGCTCAATACGAAGTTTGTAAGATTTTAATTTTAGACGACGATTGTAATACAAATTATATTTATCTACTCGATCAAGACGATAAATTGACAATCAAGTGGGGTTTAGACTTATAATTTAATTGATTAGAAACTCTTAAATAATATGGCAAAACTCTTAGGCTTAGAAAGTTAGTTTATTATTTTTTAACCGGAAATAACGGTTAGAGTCACAATCCTCTCTCGTAATAACCGATTTCCGTGAAGGATAAATTGTTACTTAAGATGAGAGAAGTGTTCTTCATGTTAATAAGAAGAAGCGCCAAAGAAGGCTGGACAAAAGTGAAGTCCCGCAACTCACTAACTAACTTGTCTAACTTGTGTTCATTGGAACACAACTTCAGTGAACTTTTAACCTAACCTAACCTAACCTAACAATCAACCAAAACATTACAAGTGAGATTTACAGTACACAAATGAATAATTTATACCTAGGCTTGTGAGAAAAACAGCCTGCGTTAGTTTGGATACAAAATTTCGCTCAACTTCTAGAGCCTCCAGATGTTGGTCCATTGCTCTATCCTCGTTATTTCTTCAAAGAAGTTTTTTCTTGAAAACAATGCAATAGTGAAGAGTGCCTTTGAAATGCTTTGACTAAATTTTTTGAATAAAAGAAGAAGAATATGACAATGAAGGAAGTAATATGCTACTTGAACGTTGGGCATAAATAATTTAAAGGCTACTGTATCGTTGATTCAATCTGTCTGTTTTTTTTTTCAAGAAGTTAGTTCAGAAATATATAAAAAGCATGCGAAGATGTGAGAGCGTTAGTCGAAGATTTGGTACTTGCAATTTCACTGGTTTGGTGACTGTTTTTGTCAGACAGCTGCAGTTCTAGAGAGAAACCTTGTTACTGTTGTTTCAACATTTGACCAAATGTCAATATGATCAATTGTTCACAACACTTTTATAAAACTCTTTTCCTCTTCTGTTCTTTTACTGGCAAGTATTTGGAAGCTACTTCTTTTATGGCAAGGATAATATATAAACCATTCTGTAAGTAACAGGCATGAAACGATTCAGATTGGGTTAGTAGCTACATAGCACGAAACATTCGCCATATACTTATAAGACATACTAGTATTCTAGTATTATACTTTACCAGTAACTTCATGGAATTGTGTTCACTATGTCCATATCGTGACAGTTCACATTTTCCAATATCAGTTTCATCTCCCTTTTGTTAATTTATTATAAATTTTTCGCCAGAATCTTAATTATCTGCACGCTGTTTCACTCCATGGTTCTTACAAAAAAATCACTAAAAATATTGATAATAGGAAGATGAAACATTAGATCACAAAAAAAGAATAATTTAGAGACCAGATACCACAAGAGATAAAATAGTAGTAGCGCTAAAATATGAAACTGGCGACAGCATCTCTGTACCAGACCCGGGATATACTGAGTGATATAGTTCACAATCGCAACCTTTCCGACGTTAACTTAGCGAAGATAATCATCCTAGTTATAACGAGAAGCAATTTCTGATGGACTCTCTAGACTTAACTACAACAAACCTAACTTTGGTCTATATTATTAATATACCTACATACAAATACAACTTTCAGCTTAAATACTATTATCCATATCACAACGGTGTTATTCATATAAATATATAAATCTATATTAAATGTTGCTCAAAATGTTGGATGATGCAAATTTTCTAAAAAAGTTAGACCAGAATTAATAATACGATAAATTACCAAGAAGATACCACCAAGTTACGAATAAGTATCGTATAGGCATTGGAACAATTCAAAACTTCAAAGCGTCCTGATTATTTTAACTGATACTTAAAATCTTAGGATTTAAAGATTTAATATGAGAACGGTAATACTTTATTACATGTTGACATGTACTTGAATTTCTAATAGTGTAAGTAATTTTTTATCGCAAAAAAGAGTCTTTTTGAGTATAATTAGAAACGGATTATAGTTGTTATTTGTTAATAAAACTTTTAGTTGGTATCGCAGTTGCTAATTCAAGTAAAACTTTGCGATGTAATATCCTATAAGCACCTTTACATATTTTCAATCTAAATGACTTTCCCAATGAAATCACTTCATCCGAAAATCCTATCAACTTTGTCATGAACTTTTTAATAGAGACTCTCAAACTTTGCTGATTCATTATACGGGGATATTGAATACATAACATGTAATTATTTTTTTTACAAATATTCTTGGAATAACGTACATTTTTCAAATATCAAGAATACGATATTGAAATTAATAAGTGATTCATCATCTCATGTGATTGCTTCCACCAAATTTAACATTCAATCTTGTCAAAAATAAGAATTGCTATAAGCTATTGAAAGTATTGAGATATATTGGTACAGATGAAAATGACCTGAGTATAATTAAGATCCTGTACTGGCAACAGAATGTGGTCATTCGAGTTAATGGAAGACGTACAGATGAACATCAAATCCAAGGATTCAATCGAAAAGTAAGTGTCCTGTCTCCACTGCTGACCATACTGCTATTTTGTACGATGATCTATTGGGTCTCCAAAATCTCATAAATTTTGTCAATACAGTAGGACAGGAAATGGAATGACCATACCCAAACGCATCAAATTAGATAGAACCTTGACGGGGTTTTCATTTTTAAATACCTAGGATGCTACACCACCGAGCAGCTCAACTAGGATAGATAAATTATATTCAGGATTGAATCGACCCGTGCAACCTCCCAGAATGTGGGATCAATGAGACAAAGAATTATTTAATGTTATATTCTGTCTGTGCTGTTGTAAGAAGCTTGGAAGCTGAAGGCCATCACAATTTTGCATTATAAATATGGTTACATAGATGAGTGCTAAGAAAAAAATGGGTGACTATGCAAAGAAATAAAAGAGGGCAAATGCAGTTCGTAAACAGATAAATGCTGAAAAGTGTCATTTGTCGGTCCTCAGAGGAAATCTCCTACACTTTATATTGAAGAGCAAAATAGATAGCCGCAAAGGCGTAGGAAGAAAATAAATCTTCTGGTTGACAAATATCTGGCTATGGCAAACATACATAGCATCAATTAATTGATTATAGTGGCTTTATCTGCTTGTTATTGTAATTGCCAACGTCAAGAGGACCTAGCAAGGTGTGATAGTAAGAAGGAGAGTTGCTATAACATTGGCCTATGCACGGCACTGTATTAAGTTGGAATTTCTGGAACCGTTGTTGATATCCATACTGCAGACACTGTTTACACCATCACTACAACAAAACTCACGATTGCACTGTCCGACGCACATTTCGATAACCAAGTTATCGTTTATAGAGAGAGAATAATTCCATCGAGGAAGCCTCTTCGGCTAGAAAATTAAAACAATTGTTGGGTAATCCCAACGATAAAATACCAAACACCAGATTTGGCAAAGAGTGGTATTTACGAAATTAGCTGTAATAATTGTGACAGGAAGTATGTTGGACAGACTAAGAGATCCGTTAATGTCCCATTTAAAGAGCACATAACTTATTTAAAATATGAACAGGCCGAAAAATCGGATATATGGCATGCTGCCAATCCTAATCTTGAAATAAATATCAATAATGTAGAAATGTATCTAATAATAAATATTTGAATCAATTTGAAAGCATTGATATAGTTAAATGCTAGAATAGTTTAAATAGGAACAAAGAACATATTCCTAGAACCCTATTCTATATGATAGTAGGTAGGAAATGAATGTGAGGTTTCCCGCAGAAGGGATTTTTCGCGCGAGGAAGTTCGTTGATGGGATAATTTAGTATATGATAGGTAGACCAAATTAAAAGATTAAGGTTGACCTTCAGTCTCTGAAGACGATATCTTGGTTATCGAAACGTGAGTCGGACAGTATGATTGTGAGTGTTGGTATAGTGGTAATGTCAACGGGGTGTTCAGTACTATACTCTGTATTTTCCGTTTAATCATTATAAGAGACGCAAAATATTTTGCTTAATAACTGTGAATTTCTAACATATTTTGGCCCACTTTATGGTAAAACAAACATTTTCGGACTGTTTGAGAGAAAGCAAAAAAATGTATGACAAATTGTACGCAAGATGGCAAATATGAAATATTAGTGAGTTTCACTTCAATTTCACAAAATAACTGTAACAACAGCCTTGATAAAGAAATTAAACAATTTCGAGGTCTTGACAAAGTAAAAAACAGTTCAACTCAAACCAAACCTTACATCTATGATCATATGAATAATCTCGCTTCATTTTTTTCCTGTGTAAATTACTCGCCTAATGTCTGTAAAAAATCTGACATAAATTCTTTTTGTGGTAGCTATATTTTATCTATCAATCTTTCAAGTTTTCCAATATTTTCCTAGTTTTCTTTCTAATAAATAAACACAACGTGTATCTTTTGGGAAAATTGGATAAAAAACATACCTAATAAATAGTAGGAGCGATCGATGAGCTATGAAGGATTTATTGATGCAACAGAGTATTCATGTCACGTTTGGTTGATCAAGGAGAACTAAATACCCAGTAAACAATAGGTGAACACGAAGTGAATGTTTGAAATAAGACACGGTCGTAGAGACTACCAAAGAGTTTGAGTGCCTCTCCTAAATCCGAGGCTGTCTATGAATATCATTCAATCTCAAAATATTGGAAAAACAAGATATAAGGTACAATAATCTTCAATAGAAATCTTCCAGGTTCTGGGATGTATTTGAGTTTTGAAGTTTATATAATAAAAATATCGGTTCTTATTTACAACGTATCTTAACTAATTTTTATGAAACATAAGAGAACTTGAAGTATAAAAATGATAGAAAAAAATAGTTCTGATGGTTCTTTTCAGGTGTCCTTGCCTTAAAAGAACAAATCCATCATTTTCTGTCCATTCGCCCGTGTATCTGTAAAGATCATATATCTTGAGAATGCGTAAAAAATCGAATAAAGTACTACTCAAGTTTTATATTGAGTGAAATAACATGATTTTAGTGCAAAACATTGCAAAAGTCGAAAATATCAATGTGAAATGCACGAAAAAATCTCTCATCAGTATTCTCATTTACTTATG
This sequence comes from Diorhabda sublineata, assembly GCF_026230105.1. Lineage (NCBI taxonomy): Eukaryota > Metazoa > Arthropoda > Insecta > Coleoptera > Chrysomelidae > Diorhabda > Diorhabda sublineata. The sequence continues at coordinate 30,677,359 of NC_079477.1, forward strand.
ATGGGAAGATATAACATTTATCTACGCAGGAATTAAATGTAGTTTTTTCTATGGAACAAAAGCGCAGTTTATAAATACATCCCATCAAAAGAAAAGTTGATCCAGGAGCGGTAACACTCGAAAACCTTTAAGATGAAATTGGTCGGATGTTTTTTGTCAAGTGTGCTAGATAATTTTTGTTGTTAGTTGTACTTTGATTCCATTTTCATGTTAACTTAGCAATTCGATTCATTCACAACTTTAATGGACAGTAGATCTGGGTATATGGTTACAGTTCCAATTCGAATTTTCAACGCGTCTTCAAAATAAATGATCTAAATGAATATTAATCTTACCTTGAATCTTCTTGAGGTCAATTAACATACTATGTAACTAAGATCCGATATTTTTACGAGTACATTGAATAAAAATATCTGCAAGTATTGAATAAATTTTAAATGTTTCGCTTCTTCTTAAAATGATGAAAATTGGAAGATTTCTATAGACAAATAGATCACTCGAAATCATATTTTGCGGTTGAATATTTGCATAGACAGATTAAGAGGGGCAATCCAAGCTACGAGACTCCTGAAGTCTTTAAGATATGCAGGATAAAATTTCTTATTCACAACAATATATGCAATGCTGTAATTACTAACATCATTGGATATCAGAAAGTCTCATATTATACAGCTCTACTTTCCGCCTTCATTTGACGCCCTCACTGCCCGCCCTCTAAAATATTGTGAAAATTTTTTTCTCATCTATTCTAGATGAATATTTTTTATATTTAAACACATTGACAAATATTATAATACCTATTTAATGGCAAACAATAAAAACCAACAATGAACTAAAATAAAACAAACTACTTATTGAAATGAAGCCCACATTTTATCATTTTAGTTTCCCATGTTTTGATATATCAGTTTGTTTTTCAATTTGTAGCATATTGTACGTTTCTCACAAAGTGGAGGGCTTCTTTTGTCTGGTTTGTTCTCCAAAATATGCTAAAAGTAAACTCCCGGAACTGGTACTCTCCATTTCACACCACTTCCCATATAATTCAATAGCTTTTAGGTAGCGATGCTTACTTTTCTGGCACCAAACCGTGTGCTGCTGCATCAGCAGCCTGTCGTATTTCTGGAGGGGTATTTTCGATCAATTCTTTCCGCCTCGGTGTGTAATATACCATTACGGACTCCTAGGTCCTCTACTTAACTCAATCAATTTTGTATCAATTTTCAAGTGATATTAGTTCTGTACTCCTGCTGAAATTGCATCACACATTCATATTATCATAAATTTTACTCCAAATAAATTAATGAAGTTTTTCAAACATTTAATCAATATGTGGTAGCACTAAAAAGCACAACATCTATTCAGATATTTCGAAAGTGACTCAATTAACTTACTACTAATAATTTAACGAGGAAGTCGTAAAACTTTTATGGATGCTTCACCAAGCCATTTTCCATTTCGGCATTTCTGTGGCGAAAACCTTTTTATAGAGGTTATAATTAAAAATTGAATTAAAGTCCTTTCAAGTTTTTACGTTGACATACAAAACTTTATTGGATCAAGTAACAGAGATACTTGGAAAAGTTTCAGAGTAATTCGTTAAGAAATTTCTAACGCCTAAATAAACGTTTATGAAAATTACAAACTCAGCAATTTTGAATAATTATGATACAAAATATGTATTCAGAGTTTTTTCTCTGTAGCAACACGCAGAGAACATTTGTTAACAACAGTAAATTATGTCCTCACAATTACGGAAATTAATTGATACAAAATTTACTTCAGTTATATTGAACGGGTGGTTTATTTGAGGGCCCAAATAAAATGACACTGCTTCCAAATGTTTGTGGAATTTGATGTAGCCTCCGAATCAAACAAAATATACAAAGGCGGCTTAGAAAACTGGATTGTTGAAGAACGATTTCATACAAACGTAGAGATGATAGCGGAGACAAATGTCCTGAACTTCCAAAAGATCATTTCTTTAAATCCTAGTCTCTTGACTAAATATATTCAGTAAGAATGAGTTTATGTTGAGAATTAAAATAATTTTTTCACTATAAAATTACTTTAATTGAAAATCGGGTCATTGTAAACTAGAAATACTAATTAATTGCGATACTTGTTACTTTAGTGAATCAGAGCGAAGTTTTTCTATCACAAGAATGATGGGGAGATTATGAGAAAGATTTCAAAATATACATATGAAGAAAATAATTTTATCATCTGGCTTGGACTGTAGTATCATAGAATATACTTCTAATGAACTACGGTCCAAAACTGCTCCCTTTACTTCGATAAAAATTTCACAAACTATATAAAAAGCGAACCCTTTGCAATTATTAACAATAAATAAGAACCAATCAGCTGCAGAATAATGTAATTCAACGAACGTTTCTAGTTAAGTTTTGAGATAGATAAATTAAAACTTATATTTATAATTGAAGCGTTTCTTACAAAAACTATTTTATTTTATAATTAGCGAATATCGGGCAAAGAAAACTGATCAAAATTCCAAATAACAAGGTTGTTTTTCTTTTTTTTATGGACAATGGTTATATTTACGGGAATTTCTATGGAACTTAATATGCAAAAGGTTAATAAATGTTCATTTTTAAACAATGTTAAGTTGTAATAACAACATAGAGAATGGGCATCATTGTTTAATCTTCTGCGCCACTGCTATTGTCTTCGTTGTCTATTTCAATTCCAGGTCCAGTACTAGTACTGGTGCTGGGCTGAGCAAGGTTTGCAGATTGAGATATTTGTGGACATTCTCGGGAACTTTCAGGCATTTAGCAAGATTTCGTAGAAAACCTAGCTTCTCGGGCTTGATTTAAATCTCACCTTAATACAGGGCTTTAATGTTAGTTCGGTACCATTGAAAGAGTCATAAATTTGAAATGGAACTGGGCTGGCCATATACAAAGATTACTATAAGATAATAAATGAATGTAGAGAATACTAAAATGGCGTGCCAGGGATCACAAGCATACAGAAACAGACGACGACCATCGATGAGATGGACGGTGAGTTTTTAGCTATCGCCACTATTGCGAAATGCAAGAAAATACAATGCCCAATATGCTATTCTGGTACTTGTCTGGCCATTTAACCCAAAAATACGAAAAAGTCCAGTCTGTTATTAATAGATCTAAGCAAGTTAATAATTAACATTTAATTTGAAAATGTATGTACATCAACAAAACAAGCCATATCGGTACAATAAAAATCCCAATACGTAAAGGCAAACAAAATTCATCATATGTCATTAGTCCACGAAAAAAAAATGAAATTAATACTCAGCAGTTTATATTCCTAATTATTAGAATTCAAAACTATTAATTTTTGTTACAGGAAAATATATTTTAACATTTGTTATTGTATTTCAGTAAAGCATGTTTTGAAAATTCATTGTATGTAGTAATTTTTAAAAATCTATAATACTAACCAAGTTATCATATTGATGATATATTTCTATTATAATGATTTCTGATACTTATTTAATGGATTCGATGCGAACGAAGCCGCAGGTAAAAACTTGTAGTGACTAAAACAATTATGTTCCATTTCTCATAGACTGATGCAGATTGGAATTTTTTACTAAAAATTGAAGGTGTCTATAGCTATAATCCTGGGGAAAGTTTAAGAACATCAATGAGTCACATAATCCTCAACAAGCCCTGTCAAGCTAAATCGAACATCAGGGTCATAATATTTATTTTTATAGGTTGGTTTCAAAATAAACGTAAAATTCACATTCTACATGGAAATACCCTGAAATTTGCGTCATAACAAAAAGAAAAACAAATTGACCAACGGCTTTTTTCTTCATCATGATTACATGTGATATCACAACTTACTTTTAATTAGCTATTTTCTCATACTAAAATTCTTCCTGTTGGTCGCAATCTTGTTTTTCTCTAAATTTACCACAATGGGACTTTTGATTCTTTCCAAAAAAGGAAAATGTATTATAAGGGAAACGTTTTGACATTCTTGACATTGAGAAGGTCACGACAAAGAGAAGGGAAGCACTTCAATTAAAGGCAGTTTTTCACCAAGAAATTTTGTGTAATCTTTCAACTTCTTACTAAAAAATGAATAACCTAATCTTTTATCAAACACCGTTATTAACTATCTGCACATTTCGCTATAGCTTTCCACAATGTTATAAACAGAACGTTTTCTTCGATCTCATGTACGTGTCATGATATCATAATTATAAAATATTATATTTACTGAAAAAAGTAAAATTCATATTTTGTTACTTTTTGCTACAGCTCACCATATATTTCCAAAATTACGTTCAATACTACACTTCCATCATATTGCACATTCTTCATATTGAAAATTTTCTCTCATCTATTTTACTTTCCGTGGTTGTCCGTTTCTGCAGCACTCCATTGTTTTTTGTGAACCTTATCGCTTAACTTGTTTCCGATTCGCATATCCCACATACATATTTCAGAAATGTAACGAATTGGACTTTCCAGCATCAAATTAAAGTTACATCCGCCATCCTACTTGTTCGTTTCTACGACAAACAATTTGGTAGTTGGAACAGCTATTGTTTTAGTCTATTTTCAAAAAATTACCAATGTTGAAAGTATAATCAAAGAGTTATTATATTTTAATTAGATATATGAATATATTTTAAACGGCGAATTTATTTCATTTGTATAGTAATTATCAAATTGAAAAATTGAAAAAATAATACAAAACTTATCAAAAAAAAAAACAATGAATATCTCCAAAATTGTGACTATATCATTTTTGGAATATGTTCGAATTTATTTTGCTACATCTACTGGCTTGAATTGCACACAAATAACCACATGTAAAACTTTCTTGCCATTGCTGATTTTTTGGAAAATTTAAAATCAATATCTTGAAATTATCTGTAATTTAAAGCTTACAAAAAAAGGTGGATTACTGTTAAGCTAATTGCACATTATAACTTGAGTTGAAAGCATGTATGTAATTTATTAATATGTTACTAATCACTGGAGCTAACTTAATTTCTCTAAAATCTATTTAAAAGTTAACTGAATGTGTTATAACTGTTATTTGATATTAATTAATAATCACGACTACAATATTCATATACATAAAAATATGGCTGAAATTGCATTTTTCTTTGAATTGGATAAAATATTAACAATAATTATGTACTAAGTCAATCTACGATTTAAATGTGGCACTGTCATATCGAGAAGGATCAAAACAGAATTTTAAATTCAATGCATTGATTAAGCTAAAATAATTGAACAATTTTATAAATATGTAAAATACTATTAATAAGACATATACTACCAATAGATAGTATTTATATCGTATATCGGTCTGGCTATCGAATAACGAGACTGGTGACGAAAAAGGGTTTTATTATAAAAATTATTCTACATTCGAATGCTCCCCTTCAATATACTCCCCTCCCCTCGCCACATACCTTTCCTTACGTTTTTTTCCATTGATCGATGCAGTGGTGGTGCTTTTTCTAACCTTTCAAGGAAATCTGAACAGACCCGTTGACGCAAGATTTTTTGGCACCAACAGACTTTTTCATGTGTAATTCCTCGTTTAAAATTTCACTTACCTTCTCTTTATCGATGTTTACAGCCTCGGTAATCATCCAAATTCTAATTCGACGATCGGCACGTACAATTTGGTTGATTTTGTTCACTGTTTCTGGAGTTGAAACAGTCACAGGGCGACATGGGTGCTGGTCATCTTTAGTGCTCTCTCGGCCCTCACTAAAGCACTTACTCCACTCAAGAACACGCACACGAGATAGAGAATTACAATTGATTAATTACAATTTATAATGATAATTTTTCTCAGGTTGCTCAGGCGAATGGTTTCCTTTGGATATACAACGATCTAAAAATCTATATATCTCCTGAACCACATATTTTATCGAGTTAAGCAAAGGATACCGGTTTGTTGAAAAATCGATTGAAAAATTAATTTCTGCTATCCTTAAATCGTACAGGCTGTGCTTTTAAAGGCTTTGGATTGTCAACCCCGGCCTTCAGGTAGTAGAGTAGAATTATTTATGCCGTTAAAAATCTGTCAAAAAATAGCATAGAGAATCCCAGAATTAAACATTATGACCTAGAAATTAGGAATACAGTCTGTAGAATTAAGAAAAAAGTGAAGTCCTGGGAAAGAAGAGAAATTAAATGAGTGGAAAAGTATTATGAATCTTAGGCCGGGAGTGTTTCTCCAGTAAGACTCCATCTGATTCATTAATCATTCGTTCACAGTATGGTTCTGGTACAAGGTATTGTTTTTATTAGCTAGTGCTTTTAGAATTCGTTCACATTCTCACACTAGTTTGATTATGTACATAATAGTTTTCAGGACCTTTAAGGCCGCTGGGCTATCTGATAGAATGTAGATGTGCTTTTTATAGAGGTTCCTCTCCGAAAACTCCTGAGTAAATTTGTTTGTTGCTAGCAACTCTACCTGGAAAATGGAAAAAGTGATATTCCTAGACATTTTGGTCCAGAAATGCCCTGTCGAGCTACGTGTGCGAGCTTCAACCCGTCCAGAGATATACATTTCGAGTCTGATGAAGATGTTTGTTGTCCCATGATTGGCGGTCGTCAATTACCACTACGAAAGGGGTATCTTGGTCTAATATGCTATGCATTTGGTCCATCGGTTTGTCACGGCTTTCTAGTGTTATTCGCTCTAGAATCTTCAAGTGACCTATATTATTTTGTTTATTGGAATTCATAATCCCAATCAATACAAGTTGTTACGTATACAAGTCTTTTACTATCAGTTCATTCAGGACGCGCGTCGCTTGCTTTTTCACAGCCTCAACAGGCTCAAATCTTGTTCCTTTTAATGATGGTGTGTTCTTAGGAAAGAGTAGACCTCTTGACTGACAGTGCAAGTAGTATTTTTATATCGATCATTTTCACGGCAAGATAAAAAAACAGCCAATGTAAAAACGAAGTCAACGTCTACACTGGTCTATCTAAATACACGATAGACATTACATTTGAAAGAGTAGGCTTCAGGCTGAATAACTGATCTTTGGTGCATGTGTACTTTTTCTGCAACAGCGTTGATCACGTTTTTACATTCAAAAATAGCATTTTTCGAACTATGAAAGCACTTAACATACTTGCAAGAATAATAGATTAGATGAAAATGAGAATCAAGTCTCATTAAGATGGAATATCCTTGGATATACCGTCGCGTTGTTGATTGATACTTTTGCATTCTGAAAATAAGTAGAACTTCTGCCGGTCACACGGAATGAATTGTTCGAAATGAGAGTTGAGAAAGCAAAACTTCCTTGAAATAATGAAAGTCGTAGTTTCAACAAATTATTCATACCATCCCTTATTTTCCGGTGGTGGTAATAAGCCAAAATCACGGTTTCTCTTTAATGACATCCGGTATCCTGCTTCTCCTTTAGTAGAGATCCGCTACGATACACTTCCGATTTTCTTTAATTCTTGTTGAAATTTATGAGCCATCTTCGCTCATGTATGATTAGCTGAAATCTTGTATAATAACTGGAAAATGGTTAAGAATTCTCGGTAGAATGCAGATATTTTCTCAATTTTCCTTGTTGGCTTCTTAATTTCAACCGTTACTGTGCTGTCTACTATACTTTGTATGATTGTTTTCAATATCCGGGATGTAAGGTCGTTAACACCAAATAATATTTTTGAGAAAAACTGAACATATTTGCGGAATATTTTGTATTATAAAATTCTAAACATCATCCTGAATCAAGCAAATTATATAGTTCGATGTGTTTTATTGTATAATGAACTTTCAGGTCTGATTCAATTCAATAAAATAGCTCGAACAATCAATACGTTTTATTACTTTGAAGATCAACCCTCTAAAGGAGAAATATAACCTAGTTTATTTTATGATGCAGGGCGAGAAATTAGAATAATCTCGTCAATGAGAAAATTGTGTTTCAGAAAAAAATAATAAGGTGAATTCGTAAGTATCGTAATTGGTAACTTGACATTCAATATATGATCAATTTTTTATACTTATACAAAAAATGTTGCTACTACAGTCTAAATAAATTATAGATTGAAAGAACTAAAAAAGATGCATTTAGTGAAAATCAAACTGAAAAGTAGGAAATAATTTTTCGCAATAGAAAAAAATTATTCAGAAAATTGATGACACTATTATAAAAGGCCTGCTTCCTATGACAATTTTGAACTAACTTTGCGTATTGTAATCAATATAATTTCATTCCCAGTTCGGTGTCTGTTCGAACGATTTTTCCTTTCCTTTCCTTTGCATTATTCATTTTCGCTCATTTTGTTATCAAGCGCGAAACGACTCTATAGAATAATATGGACAGTAATCTTTCACGGTAAATCTCTTATATAGGGAACTGATGGTCCGGTACCAAAAATTACTCACTAAATATTCTCCATTTCCCTATTCACCTAACTCCCCCAAAATGATGATATTGAAATTTAGTACTTGATGTTCCGTTATAATATTTGACTAGTTTCTTTCAGAATTACTTAGATAGCTTGAAAAGTACCCCACGCTTTAATAAGAGTTTCATTATATTCGCCGGGATTAATAAATTTCTTTTTGTATCATTTGCATGATTGTAAGAAAGATGAAGCTAATGTTCCAAAGCCATTTTGGACTTATTAAAAAAATGGGAGGAAAGGAAAAATAAAGTGAATAATGTTCACTAATCAAAAATATCATTCGGATAGTCCATAGACTGATAATCGGACTCATATCTTTTGGTTGAAACACAAAGTTTAAAAATGTTGTAGAAGCACCCGGACGTTTTTACAAAAGTAACGTTAATTGTCTCATCAGTAACTTGATTCTTATTTTCTAATTTTTATTTTGATTATGGCTAAAAACGTGTTTTCAGTTTTTTTGCAACCTATAATTTATTTTTTACTTTTTAGTATCAATAGCCCATCTTCAATACGAGAGTTGCTATTTAAATTTTGAGATAGACAAATGAAAAAACCTCCAAAACTTCTATTTATTTTTGATTATGCAATTTATTTTTGATCTGCAGAAATAAGAAGAAATCATTTGATGCCAAACAAGGACTGTGCCGCGGATGGCCTATCAATTCGATGTTTTGACTGTCCTAAAACGTTTTTATTTGAACTGGTATGTGAGAGCTCACTTTGTCGTGGTGGAGTATGATTCGTCTTCTGCGTTTGATTTCTCTGATTTCTTAAACACTTCAAACAAATTGAGGAAAATCATTCAGAATTTACCGTTCCATGTGGCTATAATGGAACGCTCATTCCGGAAGAATAGGCGACCATTTGATTCAAAGTGCTTCCTGCGCAAACAACTTTTGTTGGACTTGTTAGACCTATGCAGTTGATTGTTGTTTAGTTTTGGGTTCATATGCATAGATCCATGTTTCATTGTTTCATTGTTTCATTCATCAAAATCTTATAGACGTCTTTTGAAGCACTGTTTTCAGTATTTCTTTGCATAAATTGGCACAAGCTTTTCTTTGAGCGATTTTCAAATTATGTGTTATACAACGCGAAGAATTCTTTTTCTATGGTACATCAACACCAAAAGTCGAAGCGAATTGATCGGCACACTGCTGTTGGTTTAATCCACGTCGAAAGTCATAAGAAAACTTCGCACGAAAATGTACACGATTCCATTTTTTGACCATGATGAATGTTTCGAGTATCTATAAACAACTCAAATAGCACTCGTATGACAACACTTTCTATTCTCACCATTAAAAATGTCAAACTTCATGATGGTAATGTCAACTTCAGTAGCAACCCTCGTATATACAGATGTAATGAGGGTTGAATCTAAATTTCGTAAGCCTGAGACTGAACGCTTACGTAGTTTGCCCACTAGCTCAGGGAAGGTTATGAATCCTTGCTAATCTAATTAGGATCAGATATTTTTGATCGAATTATTGCATCGACCTCGGTCTTTGAGAAGTTTGCAGAGTTCAAATTAAATCCGATTGCTCAAAGTAAGGCGAAATCGATGCAATGGGTTAAAAGCGAGTTCAAGGCAAGTTCTTGAAATTCGACATGTCACGTGAAATGAGTAATGTGTCAAAGTTAAAAATGGAATATTTTGAAATTCCTAAAGCTGGTAAGGCTTAATCTATTTCCCAAAAAAATCTTTCATAAAGCAAAGAATATTGCTATATAATTCATGAAAAAGAAGACTTGGTGAATAAGTATATTATTATTTGTTACAAATCATGTGAGTATTTGAAGCAAGAAGAGCTCAAAATAATACCAACAAGTTTATATAGAGAAAATGTACAAAATTTTATTCATGAAATACTAAAATAAACTTTCCTAATGAATAAAGTCACACTATCATTTCCAGTATTTGGTGGATGAAGGCTGCGAATATTCTCACACATATGAAATAAGAAATTAGTCTTTGTTATAACGATGCCGTAACCAAAGCTGACAAACAACGAGTTAGTTTCAATGTTGATGAAGACGAAATTAAGAGTTACAAACTTATAAGAAGTTATATTTTCTAGCAACCACATATCTGCTCATAAAAAGATCAACATTAATTTACTGACAAAGCGGTTGTACCTGAAAGCTCATTTGAGGAGAACAATACATTGATCATTCTTTACGTTGAACATCGGCAACCCTTTTAACATAATAGTAAGTATTAATACACAGGAGCGCAATATTATATGGAACAGTACCACAGTTGATGAAGGATATTTGGAGGAGAGTATTTCCCTGTAAAATGAAGCTTCGAGGATATTGACAGACGTATTATCGAGATATCGGATTTGCTTATAGAAACTAGAGGACTAGGCACTAAATTATGAATGAACTTTCGCCGATGGGGCGAAGTTCAATATATACATGCTATCTAAGCTATAAAGACACAATAATATATGACCTACAAATTGAGAGTTTTTTCTGAATTTTCTAATTGAAGTTATGAATTTTTTAATCCTACAGAAGATTGTCCTTCGAATTTTTTCGATATTATTCTTATTTCCAAAGTTAGAGGGGTTATTAATAATTGATTTAACTTCAAAAAATCATTAGTCGTTGAATAATTGAGATTTATGTGATGAATTGTGAAGAGAATTACAAATTTTAGCTTAAGAATTATTTTTAAAATATACAGTAAGATAATTAGGAACATTTGAGAGAAATATTCATTTTTTTTTAAATTTCAATTTGTTATGTGCAATGAACAATTACATTTTGATTTTCTGAATATGGTCGAATTTTTTTGCCAATCACAATTTTCCAATGAGTGATGATTTTTTAAAGCTTTTATCATCATCTCTTAAGCTATAGCCACCCCACTTTGTAAATCTCAGCAAAAGCTAAAGAAAACCATTGTGTAAAATGAAGTTTTTCCACAGGTTTTCCAAAAATCCAAAAGAAACCATTTTTGACTATACAAAATACTACTACATACTACAACATACTACAAAAAATCCCCAACTATACGTGTTAGCTCTTGGTTGAATAATACAGAAGAATGTTATAAAAATACATATTTGCTTAATTCCCTCGTGAAAAAAACTCTTCCTAATAGTCATAGAAAATACAAAGCAAACAATAGAAATGATGCTTTAATCAAAAAATGTTTGTAAACTCATAACTACACAACCATTTAATACACAATATACTCTGTAAATTGACTGTTATTTGAAACGAAATTCGTAACAACTTGCTTCAATATACTGCGTTTGAAACTATAAAAAGCTTTGAAAGAACTCAAACTTTTATCAGAAGTATTCCTTCATCATTCAATACATATTATGCTAACAGTTTCGTAAATCCATAACAAATTTTAAGTCATAAGTAAAAATATTTGTTAACTGTTTTACCATCGTACTTGTATAAATAATTGATGCTTCAATAGTGATGTAACACATTGGACAATTTATTTATAGTTTGAAATACTATTTCGAGCATTACCTATCAAAATAGACCTCCAAATGTATATATTTTCAAATCTAATTTCCCAGAAGTGTTGGATGGAAATTTATATCGATTTGAATCCCCCACGTTTTTAAATTAAAGCAAGCGTATCGGTAAAAGTTTTTAATGCAGTAAAATAGAAAAAACTCCAATTTAGGCAGATGCATTTTATGTTTTCGTGTCGCTATAATGCAAAAAATTCTTGTACACATGATATTTGACAATGTTCTAACTATTTTCCGTTAACTTGAGCTATGCACTTTTGCACAAAGTTGGAATTAAAAATTAAACTATTTTGCACCGACATAACTGACAACAATGTGTCAGTATTACTGTCTATGATCATGTATAGTATATAGTAGTACAAGCAATACTTTTTGAAAAATAGAATAAAATATAATATTTCCAATATACGGATGCTTAGGCGTGTGGATTGCTAATGATTCTACACAAAAAAGGCAATGTATCTAGAAAAGAAGAATATGCATATCAATACACAGGCTATAAAAAATCTTTAGCTACTTTTATATTACTGGTTGATATAGGAAATGATTTAATTCATTTGAAACACCGAGGCGAATGAGAATCCAGCAGTGTAGTTAAAGGTTGTATTAGGGATCCAAATAATTCAAACAAGCAAAATATTTCGAGTCGATTTCTCTATTTAAGAAACTATTGCTAAAAACCTAATACGAATTATACAATGAAATGAAATGATTTAATCCTAGATTACCGATATGGATTCAGAAGCACACTACACAATCATTCAAGTACACAGCATTACAGTTGTTATTGAATAAACACTAGTAGGAAAACAGGTTTGCTCAGCTCTAATCCTAGATATAGTACTCGATTAGATATAGTGTGATATGAAGCGATCATTCATAAGCTCAAAAATATGCTACAGACAAAATAGGTGCACATATATATGTTATATTTACGAAGTCACTTTTAATTTTTAAAAACAATTTCAATGAGTTACGGGTACAAAACTTACACAGAATGAATAGTTGAGAATAAGATCGTAACTAACTATTTTGCATAAAATTGGTTATTGTATACGTTACATAGAAAAAACGCCAGCAATTATTTCATGGATTTTTTAATGTGTGAAAGTACGGTCGTTGTAGGTCTTTCAATATCAATTGCAAATTATAAAAACTGTTTCGAAACCTTCACCGACAATTTTGTTTGATCTACCTCATTTTATAAATTTATTATTTTTATAATTTTTTTAAAAAATATGTATATCTTATGCGAGAAAGTATTCGTTAAAAGGCAATCGCATCATTATAAATTGGACAGCGTTATACGTCGTTATGTAATCAGATGCAATTAATTGTAATCCTAATTGGAACTTGGAAAAAAATCATTATTGTACCTCGTTAGCTTGCTACAACTAAATATTAAATTATAAAACGTCAATAGACCACTAAAATGTACCTGTCTGTAAAGGCGTTTGGTTTAAACAGGATACTAGACGTGAACTGTGCTCTTTTTCTACCTCGTTTTTCTGGAAAACGAAATTTCAAAGCAAAAACCATAGAGGAAAATTAAGCAAAAAAAACATTTTTACTATTGTATGTATTAGAACTTTGGTAGTCTTTATCTGACGCAAATAATCGTTTCTCTTCACTTAACTATCCTTGACGATTCGGTTATTGTCATCCTTTTATTCTCTAGATAATTCAGCAATTATGATTGCATCATCATATTACTGAATAGTTTCCTTTGTTAAACATACGAATATATTTAAAAAAACTTTCTGTGTTTGTATATCTAAATCTTTGTTACTAAATTCATACCTATCTTTATTCTCAATACACTGTGCAATTTCATTGTCTTCATTCGCCCATGGTCTAAAGAACACCATATTTCTATTTATTTAAATAAATTTATGAATTAAATGAATATCACCAAGCGATGCCAATGCCTATCGCAGACTGTATGGCAGAAATATTCCAAAAAAATTGTGTATATACGCCTTCTGGCAGCAAAACATTAGCAAATAGTAAGACGCATGCCCAAATATGCTACATTCTAGTCCATTCCCCATCCATTTCTACCTACTTTGCATATATCCAGTGATGGGCAATTCATCCAGTCTGCTGTCTGCCTCAATGCACAACAAATCCTTGCAGATATCATTAAGTTTCGTTCACTGGTGAGAACTAAATCTCAATCTTCGTATAAAATCTTGCGGACAGCTTCTTTCTCGTTACCCTCATCAGGCAGTCCACGAATGCTAAACGGCCGATCAGATGTGTTCAATGTCCGTAAATGATAGATATTCCCGTTGAATTTCTTCACCGATTCAAACACATGTGTTTTTCAAATACACTTTCTTTTCTTACACTAACCAATACATGAGAAGGATTTTCAAATTTCTTCCGACAAATTTCTGCTCTATGAATCTCGCAGCATCAAATAAACCTCGAAAGCAATTTTTATTGAGATAAAAGCAAGAAGTATTACTATAGAGGTTCTGTTGTTTTAGTTACATCCGTCAAATTGGCTTTCATTTTTCATTATGGTTTGTCAAACCAGCATGAATGGATGAAACAATTGATCCAAATGGTCTAGCTCTTCTATCAAAATGGGTGTTTTCTTTGTGGAATTTCTTCACCTGAGAGAACTATTTGCAGTACAATTAGAAGCATATACATCAACGAAAAACCAGATCTACTGAAAACATTGCCACTGTCCGTGATAGTATGCAGAAGAATCCTTATCAGTCTGGTCGCTCACAAAAACTTCGGCTTTCGACGACCATATTTTGTTCATATTTGTGCTACGTAACTTGAACTTGCATCCTTAAAAAATTTAGTGAAGATAAACGAACATAGACTGTGCTGAGCTCGGGAGCTGTAGATTAATACGGATCAAGACAAATTCGCATGAGATCCAAGCGCATCTAATGCATTCCCAAACATATTGGTATGACTTTTGTGCTTATATAAATTCTTTAGAGAACGACCATCAGTGCTAGAGTTATTCTACATGAGCGATGTGTTAACATACTGGAGGTGACGTATACTATCTACTGATATGGTCCGATTTCACACCGTTATGATTTTTCTTGTTGGTTTTTCTTGTGTCATCTTCTCATGCGTGTGAGCAACAAACCTCAGCGGATCTTATAGCAACTTTTGGCCATAGAATCTATCAAATTTCATCTTAATTAAAACATCTAGGTTACTTCATAAATACTTTGTTCTATTTAAATTCCGAATGGAAAACACTATACTACGTTGCGAATCACACCATGATGTCAATAAATAATGTTATATGCATAAGCGTATCAGTCTCCGTAGCTGAAGATATACGGCCCAAATTAATCAGTCAGTAGGGGCAATGGACTTGATGGTATAGTTCGTGATCGCGACTTAGATAACGTACACAATGTCCTTTTGCGGTAGAATTACGATTTATTAAACCAGAGACGCTCAAAATGATCATACAACTAATTCTTCTTGATAATTGGCTCGAAACATTTAATTCTTAACTATATTTTCAACAGAACTTATTTTATTTTTTTGAAAGATATAATTGTACCATTATTTTCGACCGCTTTTTTATATTAGTTCTGGCTACTTTTGTGGTCTCTTATCATGATCATAATTTGAACTCATCAGTATTGTTTCATTAATTTCATGACCAATTGCATCAATACCAATTTTCCACTACGTATTTTCTTCTAAAATATTTACTCAAATTTACTTTTCTATACATGCACTTTTGAAATTAATGTTTTTCTCAATGTAATGAGAACCGACACTTCCTAATGAATTCAATTCTAGTTTTAGATCATTAATAATAAATGTACACAATATGAAATTATTCTCGATTATAATATAGTTTGTAATAATTAATTTTCAGTTCACAAATTCTTTAATAATGTTGGAAATAAAGTGCAAATAGAGGTTCATTTTTGGATTGAATCGTACCTTCGACTTTTACTGTTTGATTATCTAATTACCTCGTTTTGTTTGTGAAATATTTGTTGTATGACTCGGCAGTTTTTGATTCACCATTAATATTTGTTTGATCTTTTGTTGAATTATGGATATAAATAAAACTCGTTAGCTCAATAAATAACTTTAAAAACACGGATAATTTTAATAACCACAAATTTTCCTTGCTTCAAACTTAATTTAATGAATTAATTACGATGATAATTTTCATAATACAATTGAGCATAGTCATTATAAATTGAATAGTTTGATTACCAAAGAAAAATTTACCTACTTGTTGATGAATTAATATTTCATATACGAGGCATATTTTTTAAGTAAGTACCGTTTTGAAATTAAAAAGTGCAAAGATATCGCAATAATTTTATTTTTACATGAAAGCCTGTACATCTACTTTTCTACATAATTTCCGTGAATCTTGAGGCACTTGTCATAACGTGGCACCAGTTTTTGAATACCCTCCTCATAAAATTCTTCCACCTGACTTGTTAACCACAACTGTATTGACTTCGTTATTGTCTTGAAGACGCTGACCGCCCAGGTGTTTCTTCAAGTACAGGAACAAATGGTAGTCACTGGGCGCCAAATCCGGGCTGTAGGGAGGATGATCTAGAATTTCCTATTGAAAAATAATACGCTGACTACAAAAACAGTATTAAGAAAAGATTGTTTTTATAGAACTGGGGAAAATGTGTAACATGTCCACCATTGAAGTTGTGTGAAGTTAGCCAACATAAATTTGCAGTGCCGAAGAGATTATAAAAAATATAAACAGTTTTAAGTAGCTTTTTCCTTCCGTCCAAAATTGTTTGAATATAATTTAATGGATTTCCTTCGAAAAAAACACACCAAGAAGAATAGAAGGAAGTAGATTTTCACATCTGCACGTCCTGTGTCTCTATGTGAACCGAATAAAGCTCAAGCAAAACATAAACAATTTTCTTGATTTTTGTTCGTGACTGGTGTAAATACTCAGTCCGTTGGAGACCCAATAATGTTGAAACACTTTCAAAATAAAACTGTTCAAAATTTCTGTTCAAATGGACAGTTAATTTTGTTTTTGTCTTGTCCGCGTGAAGACTCGACTTGAGAAGAGCTATTCTCTAAAACAACTTTCAAATAAATCCTGATAATCAGCCGCGCTCATTTACAGAAAAAACCGCCCTCCATTCCAGCGTGTAGTATTAAAAGAAGTTTCTTTTCAGAACATGGCTCTTTCAAAAATAGGTTAGTACGAACAACCTTGACCTCTATTTTCCGGAATTTGGAAACTAGTCAAATGTCGTTCTATTTTTTTATTTTGTAAGTTATTTT
This sequence comes from Diorhabda sublineata, assembly GCF_026230105.1. Taxonomy (NCBI): domain Eukaryota; kingdom Metazoa; phylum Arthropoda; class Insecta; order Coleoptera; family Chrysomelidae; genus Diorhabda; species Diorhabda sublineata. The sequence goes on from NC_079477.1 coordinate 30,694,595, forward strand.
CAAGTATTATCAACGCAAAATATAGTTTTCCACTTCTCCTAGCTCCAATTCTACTATTTCTTATAGGCAATCTACTATTTCGTCTTCTAATATTTGACGTCGTTTTTGCGTCAAAGCTTAACAAGTAAATGCTCAATCATCTCTTCTTCTCCGTTATTTGCAATAGTTTTCTGTTCTTAAATGTCATAAATCGGAAACTGGCAACAAATCTGCTTACCAAACGAGCCATCTATTTGTGTTTTACCTCAAACTCCAGGTCGATAGCACATTTAGTTTGTGTTTAGGGAACATTTTTATGACAAAGCTGTTTGCATAGTGTGAAAATAAGTAACTCTTATTACAGGCAAGTTATCAAGACTCAATTTATAGTGAAATATCACGAAAACCCCTGGAAATTACAGTTGGTATATGAACAAGTGTATATCAAAAACACGGTTCTTTAGATGCACGTAGATCTTTGAAGAGAGCGTAAATCAATAGATGATCCATTTTTGAAGCGTATCGTTTGCGCACATTAGACATGTCGCTAGTCAATGATATTTTTCTGTTGGGTGAAAATTCAAATATACGAAAGTTTCCAAAAGTTATAACCCATGTACGACGTCCAATTAGAGCGACCCAGATGCTAGATAAGTCACCCATTCTGAGTTCAATGCCTAGACTCGTATAAAAAGTCAACAATAGGTGGAAATAGGTAGATAACGACCACAAAAGTAAAGACACTGTTGATCTTTTTTTCCTGATATCCACAGCATCATTCTTATTGACTATGCTCTATTTGGGCAAACTGAAAATCAAATAAAAAAATATTCTTACTACTTCTTGTACGCAAGGTAAACTGCATTACGTTACTGAACTATAGATACGTTGATGGGTTGTGTAAATAATCAATATACTAGAGGGATTAAGTGATGAGTTCAATGTAGCTCTCAAGATATACGAGAAAAAGTGTTATGATTTAGGTATAGAGAGTGAAAAGCTTCAAATTTCACAACTACTTTATAAACTATAGGGGTACAGCATGTAAATGTATTTTTTATAAAGCGCGTTATAAATTATCATAAGTTACCATTTGATTTCTTTTTGTTTTCAGATACAAAACCTAAATTAAAAAATCACTATCGTGCCCACCGTCTCTCCTTCTGGTTAAATTTAGTACCAGACCTACATAAACCTGGAGGTGATGACGTGCCGATGTCCCATCATGAACTTCCTGATGACGAGCCACCTCCTCCTAAGCTACCTACGTTAAATCCCAGGAAATTAACCACAACGGAAGTCCCAGTAGATCTTCGAAATCTGCAATCTATAAATAATACTTCAATTACGATGAATCCCATGGATTCGACTGAAAGAGTAGAAGAGCTTGGTAAGTATAGTGATAAATATTACAGACTTATACTGGTATATTTTTAGAGAATAAGAAACTTAAATACATTCTTGCATTTAGTGTGGAAGATATTCATTCATACTATTTGAAACTAAAAAGTTGAAAATAATTTATTTTTAAAATAAGCTTAAAACAATAATAGTTGAAAAATACTGTTATTGTGAAAAAAGCAGCGGGCGGGCAGTACGAGAAATATGGAACAAAGCGACCCACGCTTATTCACAATAATACTAGTATTTTTCATTCATCATTTTTTGTCGCTTATTTTAAAAAAAATTGTTCTCAATTTTTCAGTTAGATTCACTTTGGAAGCGTGTTTTTCAGTTTTTTCAAACTATTTTTCTTTAATTGATACCACCCTCGTATATTGGCTTCGCTGCTTATAAACCTACATCTCGTTGAAACTATGAGGTTGTCGAAGTGCTTAATTTCCACACCCACATTCAGGTGTAGGTAATAAAAACGTCTTAAAAATGTTTCAATATATCAGTAGTTTCGCTTCGGGTTCATTAATTTTATGTGAAAATATTTTATCGTAAATACCACTAAGTATAAATACAATAAGTCGGAACGATATAGGATTTTTCACATTTCACATAATTCTTAATAGGAATCGAAATGTCAAAAGTCTTAGGACTCCCTTTCAAGATTCGGAGCAAAAAGATCTTACCCAGAGTGTTCAAATATGCATTTAACCGACCGCGAACCGAGCAGTAACATCGAAATAAAGTAGATTACCAACTGATACCGACCAGTCGTGAGTCATCAAAGGTATTTAGCCGAATGCAGCAAATCTTAAAACTGACGTTGTATATACGTCGACTAAAATATTGACGTATCATTCGGAATGTAACTATAACATCTAACAATTGGTGAATGACTTTTCACTTTGTAATTTTTTTGTCACCTCTGAAGATTCCAAATAATATTTTATGTGTGTAGATCATATATGTAGATCATTCAGTTACTCTTACCAAATAAATGACACTAACTAAGGTTAAGTTGTGGGGATTTTCGGTTGCTGTAACGGTGTAGTTGGTAAGGTTATTGAATTGCTTAATTTACAACATGAAGATCGGAGTTTCGAATCCTCTGTTGAAACTATTATTAAATAAGTCACTTGCTCTTAGTCCAAAGCAGAGTTACAATCAAGGTGAAGCTTGTTAAAATATTCAATTTACTTGCGATCTATTCCAATAGTAATATTTAATAATTTTTGGGAGGCTTACAACCTTAAGAATAGTTTAGCTTTGGAACCAACCCTGTCTATATATGTTCCAGAAATATAATCTGAATATTATACAACAACTTATTGCGCTACTTACCCCTACATATATGTATCAACCAGTGCTTGTTTAATTAATTAACAATAAAAATAATAAAAAGGTACATTCAATATATTGAGCTGGAGAAATGAAAAATTCGTAATCACTCGTGAAAAAAGTGATATTCAGACTTGTGTTCTATAATAACTTAGTGTGGCCATTTCCTTCTTAGAGACTTCCAAAGAATTATCCTTGAAAACTAACTGAAGCATCTTTCACCAAAATAATTCCTGAGTGACTTACATCACTTATTAATACCATCCATGTAGAAAAACAGAACCGCAGTTTTTCATTCGTTAAATATCTTTCATTTTCCTGTCGCAAATATATTTGCTCACTTTTATTAAAAGCTACTAAGCCAAGCTCCAATTTGTTCAAGCTGATAATATCTAACTTAGAAAAGTTACAAAGTGAAACGCATTAATTCTAAAGTTTTTATTTGAGTTCCTCAAGAAATTTTCGAGACGGTGTTTCGGGACAAGAACGTTCAGCTTGATCAATTACATCCATTGAAACACTTGCTTGTGTTATTGTTCACTCTTCAAGTTTGATTTTTTTAAACACTTGATAGATGCTTTAGATGAGATATCAGATGGAGATATGAACAATATGAATACACTAATTCGATTAAAACGAGTGAAGAATATAATAGATGATAGAAAACACTTTCAAAGGTACACCAGGCACATAAAGTAACTAATATTAAAAAATGCATAAAGGAAAATTCCATACAATCCCCAAATGAGGCTCAAGCTTTTATGAAGTATTGCTTGACGAATTAGTGCAAAATGAAGCTGTCAAAGTATCACTCACATCTCTAGTGTCATATCAGAAAGAACATCCCGAATACAGCATAAAAAGTACTGTCACAAACGGAGATCAGGGCGGTTCTGCTAGAGGACAGTTCATTGAGAGCGGTTCTATACCGTTACAGATGATATAGCAGGCGGAAAGAGGAAACTATTAGAATAAGTCAATAAATACTAGCTAGATTGAGGTACTTTGAATGTAGCTTTTAATTGAGAACCCACAATTCTATACTAACTATATACAAGGAATTGCTAATACATCAGTCAATCCTAAAACCGTAATGCACTCAATGCACATTGACAATTATCGTTGATACAACACTATCAGAATTTGGGAATAGAACGGCTCTTAGATCATGTAAATATTGGGGTTACGTGGCTACTTCAATAAAACGGAGAGATTCAAAAGGACGGAGCAAAGTTGAAAAGATAGAAAAACTGCTAGTGTAGAAAATAATTTCTCCATTTATTCACTAAAATCTTCTGGAAGCTCTGCCTATGGTAGGCGTTTTGAAATCAAAACCGATGTTTTATTAAACTTTTCACAATTAGTGGGAAGTCGAGAACTTGTAAGTGGCTATAACATAGAAGCGACTACTGCGCCAAAATTATTAATTAACAAAAGTACAGTACAGAATTAATATGTTAGAATACATTTTTACGTATATGGACGTCTAAATAAATTTCTAATTAAAAATTGGTAACGAGTAAATGAGTGAGATTTGTCAATTGAAAACAATCAGATTCGAGATATTTTTCAATAAAAACCTACAATTTATGAGAATTTTATTATTTTCAAACGTTACTAATAACGTAAACTTTTAAAACGAATTCAAGTTTTTCCTATCAAAACTACTGAAACGATAGACTTCCTTAAAATTTATAATCAGGTTCTCAAATAGTATTCAACCAACTTTCCTCAAAACGACTAAGATGAAACCGAGTGCTGTTAGATCCATAATGTCCAATCATTTTGATGATCAGTGACCAAATTGCGCCTATTGCCGTTATTAAGAAGAGCTTGGAAGCATACACCACGGATAAAGAGCAGTGGGTTGGTGGGTCTGTACTAGAATACAGGCCACCTGAACACAAATGGCTCCAGGATGACTCAAGTAGGCTTCTGCGGAAGACATCCCAAAATAAGTGCTTTTTTTTAACCTATCGCTTTCCAAGCTTCCCAAGGAAATGTGGGCGCGATCTAGGTTTGTGTCGGAGTGTAAGGAAGTCCTACAAGAGCTGATGGGTGATAGTTCAAGCCAAAGTGCCTGATCGGCTTTTCAAATGAAATTGGGTTCTGGTAATTTCAAGTGAGGCACGATAGGCCTATCAGAAGACCTTTGTTCTTAACGGTCGTTAGCCGCTCACTATGAACTATATAAATGACTCATCTGAACTTTCGCATGTTCACAAAAACATTTATCTAAAAATAAAGCCCCACATACAATTGAATAAAGCTAAATATCAATTATGCTAGGACGTATACTCGTTCTACTGCGATATAATGAACCTCCAGGACCTGGTTTCCAAACTGGCTATTCTGATAGAATTTGATTCATATTCCTCATCTTTTCTCCTGATTATTATGCCAAGTCACTTACCTATAAATTATCATTTAAGATTTCACAGATGGTTTGCTTCTGCAAACTTTTATAGATATCTGCCATTCTTTCTATATTATGAAATATTTCCTAGCTCTATTATTTCTAAGAGTGATTAAATAGTTCTACTGAACACTTATTTTGATGAATATCTATAAAACACAGAAACCTAAAGATATCTCTTATTATCTCATTATTCAATTCTAAAAACTTCCTAAATTTTTCTATTTCATTAAATACTCAGCTGTAGAATTAAAAGAATCCTTCTATTTTGCTCCATTTATTTCATTTTTGCTCGACTCGTCTCTACTGAGCAATCATCTATAAATCACTCTCATTAATCATCGTTTCAACCGAATTATTTCCTCTTTTTCCAATTTGCTCTCTTCTTTTTTGTAAAATTCCTATTACTCGTTGAGGTAGAAATTAAAAAAATTCAATTTACAAATAAACTAGAAAAAAACGTCAATTTAAAATGGAACAGTCTTTCAAACTAACTCAATAAACTGTTTGAAGCTTTTTTCATGATGTATTAAACGAAAACCAATTTAATAAAATTTTTGGAATAAACCATTCGATTGTTCCAAACTCTGCACAATAAAACGAATTTGATTTCGTAGCGCCTCATGAATCCGATTGAAACTTTCACAGAAGATTGCATTTATACTTTTACTTATGAAACAAAGTATGAAACTATGTTTTGAAAGTAGTGAAATACGTTTTATTATATCACAAAATATTTCTGAATATTAATTGAACCAAATTATCCAATGACATTTCTTTTCCTGCTACGAACATGACTTCAATACTGATGTACCAAAGAATAATATTGGGAACCAAATCCAAAGCAGTACTTCAAGCAACCAGAATTCTACCTTAGTAAAACGGATTATGAAATATTCTGACCGCTTCCTCAAGCAAGTAAAATATTTTTATGTTAACATGATAAGGCGATTAAGCTGCACTAAGAGCCTCATACCTTAGTAGTTGATAGCAATTATCTGAAACCGATTAACCATATTGAAGTACAGATGAGAGCTTAATACTTGATGTCATTGGTTGTTTCTATAGATCTACAGAAATAATTTTTCCTAAATCAGGGCAAAACCTAAAATATCCCTCACCCCACATGAACGATGTCCCTATTCGATTCAAAAGCAATCCAAAGAACCTCTCTCTATTTTTTTCGTTGTCTGAATTGAAAAGTCAGAAAAGTTTTTTATTTATAGCTGAACCAACAATAATTCATATAAAACACTATATTTACTATAATTACGATAAAATTAGTTTCAAGCAGCATAGACAAAACATAAAATGGGCAGTCACTTTTGTGTCCCTGTTTTCCAAATCACACAATGGCGTTCATAGCACACAAAATAAACGAAAGTGTATTTTATTCTGATAAAAATAATTGATTTACGAATTACCTGTTGATAATTTGAGATGGGTAATGAGATTTCACAAAGAACTAAAGAAAAGCTTCAGAATCTAGCCAGAAATTCAAAGTATGAAAGTTCATAATAGTAAATTGATTTTAACATGACAATTATTGACAATTTTACTAATGCACAATTACTACACTCGTGATACAAAGACTCTCCCTTAATTCTTTTCAGCTGCAGTCGAAGAAGTGATATTTTTTCTCCGGTATATTTTGATAAATATTTGAAGAAAAGTCGAAACGTTAATTTTATCTATCTCTCAAAAGAGACCTAAAATCAAAAAGATTTAGAAACATAAATTAAAAGAAGTAGATAAAGTTATCACAAAATAGTCAAGAAAATAATAATTCATTTATTATTCATTTTGTTGTGTTCAACTGTCAATAATGATTTTTCTTAGTGTCCATTAAAGTACTTCTGGAATTCAATTATATTTCCCAAGCAAAAAAGTTTTACGTTTCTTATGATGAAGGAACTTATGATGTGGTTAGGTATCCGTATCGCAACCAAATGACCAAAATTGATTTTGAAACTTGTCAAAGAATTGCATCCATTTGAAAAAAATGATGTTCGTGAAAGTGTCTATTACATTATCATGAATAAATTTCATCCTTATAAGAATTATCTGAAAATGATGATGATCGCAGAATGGAATAATGCAAAGTTCATTTGCAATCATTCATTTTACACTTATGATAGTCTTTTCCTTTGAAGCGATGTTTAGGTTAAATGGAGTAGTTGTTAATATTCAAGTGATTCTTATCATAGATGGATACGGGGACATAGATTACTTTTGAAAGTGTACGTTTATAGGAGGTAATTTTGAAGCCATTGAGTCTAATTAACAATCAAATTTCATTTTAGATTCAATAATATTCGGAGTTTTATTGTTTATGCTTCCCATAAACCAGAAAATGCCGATATAAATATAAGCAGAAAAATGATATACTTGAGGTAGTCAATAATTTGCAATTTATGTATGTAAGTTATGTCTTCCCAAGTTATAAGCTGTACAGATGACTTTCTTTTTCCAAGAATTGTTAAATCTGAATATTCTGTTATCGTTGTTATAATATAATATAACATAACAGTTTTTTTGAAGTGCTAAATGGGAAAAATGAAAAGATTTGTTTTTTTGAAAATTCACTTGCAAACCCACGTAAAAATAATGAGCGGCTGCACTCACTTAGTTTATACATTATATCATTATATCAACTTGATTGGTCCTTAATCTTGTCTATACTGAATTATTTTTTTCAGGTGGAATCAGTACTACAGTCCATCCAGTTGAAGATGGTTTTGCTGCATATTCCACAGCACTGAGCGTAACTATAGCAATAGGTTGCTCGCTTCTTATCCTCAATGTCTTGATATTTGCTGGAGTCTACTATCAAAGGGATAAAACAAGAATGAATGAAAACGGCGGTCATCCTAAGAAACGGAATGAAAACGGTCAAATGCCTAACAACATCTGCGGGGATCTAGAAAGTAGCATTATCGGTGTTAAAACCGATCCGGCTACTATTCTAGGTCACCATCATTCACATCATCAACTTCCTCCGCCAGAGTTTGCGGATATACCGCAAAATAACGCAACTCTGCCGAGACCTCCTCCTCCTCCTAAGCTATCAAAAGCAAACGTTAATACATTGTCTACGCATGGACATCAGATACCTGAAAATCAACCGTTATTGTCAACGCATAGCATACAGCTGATGAACACCGGCACATTAACAAAGAAAAATACTCAAATGAACTCTAAACATAATGTTAAAATGGAAGAATTGAGAGTGTGACGACGTTACGTGCACTGACTTTGTGTGCAATAACTTTTGCTCAAACTTTATTTATTTTTTGGACGGAGTGAACTAGAAATGTTTGTGGTGGTATGGGGTAAGGTGCTGCATGCTCTGATAAGCGCAGCACTAAACAATGTAAAAAATTAAAATATAGAAGAATGCACATTGAATGAAGTATTTTCGTCTCAATTTACAATATCAAAAAAAACTCTAATAGATAGGAAGAAATTTCGGTTTAAATTTCTATCAAAAACTGATATAAGCAATCGCACTTAGCCATTCAATTGAGATATTCTATCCTTCTGGGAGTTGCTGGTGAAAACTGATGTAATCTTGTTAGAAATTGATATATTGTGAGAAGTTTTTAGAATAATAAAATTCATCTCTATTATTTTCAATATTTCTTGGTTATTTCAATTCAAAAATATACCTTCTGCTATAATGTATGATTTAAATAATTCCTACCGTTTGTTTAGAAGAGAATTCCTTCAAATATGATAAAATCTACACTTTGTTTAAGACATATATTCATAATATCGATATATTAAGACATCGATTTTATTTTTCATATATCGTTCCAAAGTTACAAGAACTTGTAATGTTTCTTTTCTACTACCATGCGAAAAGTACGTACTTTAGAAACACTTTCGAGTACGTAAAACTTTACGAACTGATGCGTGAAAAATCATACTTTGAGGAGTAATACGTAAAGAGAGTTATTATTAATGTCTCAGTAACGTAGTGACCAGAGTACAATGCTCACATGCGGGAGGTCCCAGGTTCAAGTCGCGCTCTTTACATTTTTTATTTTTCTATTTATATAATAATAATTATTTTAAGATGTTAATAATTGAATTCTTCTGTGTCTTCTGCGTGAGTAAAAAATATTATATGTAATTCGTGTGCACTCATGTGATTGTATTCACATTCGCCGAAAAGGCTACTTCACACACTTGTTACATAAATAACTATCCAATCCTAATTTATGTGAAATTATCCCAACTATAGCTATACATTCACTAATTTGTACAAACTATCGCGCCGTGATTTTTCACTTCTCGCAGCGGTTCATAATTATATAATTAAACAATCTAAACCATTAAGTCTATTATTGAATGTTCTTCGAAAATATGTTCTAATATAAAACGCGAAAAATTTTGTGTCGTAAAATTGACTGGATTGTATGTTAAACTGGTCTGTTACAAAGCGTATAAAACAGCCTGGACCACGTAACCTCGCTTTTTGGTGTACCTATAGCCATGAGCGAGAAGAATGTACTAGTGTCTGTTGCGCAAAGCATTTTTATTCAATTCTTTGTCAAAGATAATGTAAAATCCGCGAAAATCACTCGAGCAATTTGGAGATGAGTGCTTCTCAAAGACTCAAGTGTATAAATGGTGCCACTCTGGAAGACCAACGCAGAACTGTTACCGATATGGCTGAAGTATTGGGCATTAGCGTGGATAGCAACTAATTGATGAACAGTTCGGTTACCTCGAAATTTCAACAAGATGGGCACACACGTTTGCAATCGTCTCCTGCAACGGTATGAAGAGGAAAGAGAAAATTCACAATAGACGAAATTTGGGTACTTCATTGTATTCCGGAGATGAAATGCGTGTCTATGAAGTGAAGAAAGACAAAAGCGCTCTATTTAAAGCGAAGATTGCTCTGTCAGCGGATACCGTGTTTTGGAACATGAGAGGAGTAATTAGGGTCCATATTCCCTCTAAACAACAAATCGTGAATGCGTATTAACCTTCTAAGAACACGGTGAAATCTGTCTACAGATCAAAAGAACACGATATTCCAACCAGTAGGGCGATATTGCTGCAAGACAACGCCAGACGGCATACAGTTCGGCTTATTGTAACAAAACCGAGAGATTTTTACGCAACAGAGACTATCTAGAATGTGACCACTGTAACTTAATTTTTCAAGGAAAAATTCCGGTTTATATTCATATATCGTATTTATATTTTTCTATTCCGTATCCGTTACAAAAAGTTATCGGTAGCTTTAAATGTTTTATTTGATCGTAATATCACAATTGAACATGAATTTTCAAAATATTTCAGATATTTCACAGTAAATTTCACATTTTTAGAAATATTTTTTGATAATCTATAACTTGTTCAGTTACGTTGACTGAACATGCCTCAACAAAGAACGGCTAAGTAAGTAAATCGCTACGTACAATCCGAGGAGAAATTTTCAAAATGAAATCCTAAGAATAAGATAAATAGATGTATGTAGAAGAAACATTACCAAAATATCTGCAAAAATGAAGGATTAAAGTAACTGAAAGCATATCAAAACATAAAACTATATAATACAGAAACATCACATCACAAAAACAAAAAGACTTGACATGAAGGCTAGAGAACTGCATTGGCTTATAGAGAAAAAAATTAAAGTCTCACATGAAACCAAATCCCTTATCTACAAGTCATTCGGTCTATGTAGGCATAAGAAATTGAGCTGTGAGGCAATCGAATATATTCCGTCAAGAAATGATCATTATAGAACCATATAAACTCACCCAAATCTACTACTACAGGACTTGTTGAGACAAAGAAATACAAAAAGACTGAAAAAATTGACCAATAGGTCTAGTATGACATATTAGAGGTTAGATCATTGTAAACCTTATCAAGACAATATACAAGTTGGATTAATTAGAATATTGGGGCTAAATTTTATTACATTACTTAATAAATCGTATAACTGACACACAGATATACAGTTGGCACTGCTATTGTCAAATCCAAATGATGTTTATGAAGTACCAACTTTCAAAAGACTATGTGTGAAATTTCATGATATTTCGATAAGTCAGAAAAAAGTGACAGCCATTTAAGTGAAGCTACTATTGTTATTTTTAAAACAATATATTCAAAACAATGTCTTGCGTTAATTTATCATTGCTTCTTAATGTACAAGCTCAATAGGGCCTTCAAAAGTGTTATCTGGACTCTACTTCGTCGAAAAGAAACATTCGTTATTGGTTTGCTGAATTTAAACGTGGTCGTACAGACACCGATGATAGTGAATATTCTGGTCGTCCAATTGAGGTGGTCACTACAGAAAACATGCATGCATGAACATTTGACCATGAGAAAGCTTTTTTCAAAGTTGGTGCGCCATTTACTAACAATCTATCAAAAACAAAAACGTATTGAAGATTCAGAGTAGTGTTTGGCCATGTTTACAAATAATAAATCAGATTTTTCACGTCGATATGTGACAATGAATTACACATGGATCCATCACTTCACTCTGAAATCAAAACGATCATCATCTCAGTGGACTGCAGCTGGTGAACCATGTCCGAAGCACACAAAGTCACAAGAGTCAGTTGGAAAGGTTATGGCTTCAGTATTTTGAGATGCGTATGGAGTTTTGTATATCGACAAATTTCTTCTTTACGCAGATCTGGCCCTCAGTGACTACTAATCTCAAAAAAAATGCTCGCCAGTAAGAAATTCAGCTAACATTTTGAATTGCAAAATTTTACTCTTATGAGTCATCATAACACTATGTGCTTGTGCAGCTACTGGATTTTTGGTAAAGGAATTAATTTCTCACCACGTTGTGTTTCCAAATTTATGAATTTGAATACGTTATGTATTATTACGCAATTATGCAGAGTTTCCCACTCATTATATTTTTGAAGTCACAAAGTATATTTTTAAAAATTTTCATTTAATTTATTTTACACAGATTTTGATGTTACTACAATGAAGTCTGAAGGAATTATCTTCAAATTTATTATAATTAACAATAAAGAAATATCGTATTGCTGATACAGCAGACTAACGACCTCGTACAAATACAACGATTATAGGTAAATTCCATTCCATAACCCACTGTTTTCATACAAGATGTTTATTCTTCCTGCTCGGTTTACGAATAGTAGCAGACACGCGTGGCCATTCAAAGCTCATCAACAAAATTGTATTGGACAAGGTGAATTACTTTTTCTTCTATATTTTGAATGTTGTATGCTATTGCTAAATGTGTTGATTTTTGTTTGAATAATGAGAAATTTTATTAGATAATCATTACTGATGCTAAATATGTCTCTTCAACAACAACAAAATTCCATATCTATCATAGTAAGGTGGAAATTGTTCATTGGCTAAAGAAATACTTTCTATTAGTATATAAAATACCCTCAACAAGAAAAGCAAATATATTATTTACCCCAAAACTTCAGTAAATTAAGGTCATACCGTCTCTAAAGTTTAAAGGACATAAAAGTTCTTGTCAAGCAATTATGGAAGGCTGGAGTTTACGCTTGAAAGTTCCTTCCGAGAAAGGTCGTCGGTTAATTGATTTGCATATTAGAAGTGCACAAGTATTTGTTGATTGGTATTTCAATTAAAAATTGAACAGGATACGATGGTTAATGCTTTAGAAGCATTTAAAATGATTCTATCTTTTTTCGGTAGGCAAATCATTGATGGTAGTAAAGGTAAAGCAAATATATTTTGTAATTGATCATTCCATGAATCAATATTAGCCAGGTTGAATGTATGTAGTAGTGACCCAAACAATGTAGTGATTTTGAAACTTTGATATATTCCTCTGTTATCAAGATATTTCATATTTTTTTGCATATAATGGCGAACAACAAAAAGTTATTTTCGTCTTTAGTATCACATAATCTATGTATAGTTTAGAGAATATTAGCAAGTAATGACAGCTCTTACTTCTTACTATAGGCAATCAAATTGATTTGTTACTAAAACTGGAAGATCCTGAACTTTATATGCGTCAATCATTTCGATCATTATCGGCAACAATGTGAGCGATGATAGTGACATCACAACTGTGGTAAAACTAGGAGGGTAGAAATCAATTGCAATTACCGAAGGTTACATCGACGACAACGTAACTAACAAATCAGAACAGGGAAGAAAAATTGTGAAAGTAATTGACTGTAACATAGAGAATGTTAACGAAACCTAATCTAACCATGAGTATTACTTATAATAACAGGAATGAAGAAAATCTACCTGTTATTTTTAATATTCGTAGTAATACTACTTTTGTATCAATTATCATTTTGACAAAAATTTATAATATATTTAATAGTTTTAGATTAATATCATCATTGAATTATAAGTAGACATAGAGTCGTTTATTATTGCAAATCCAAAATAAAAATATGTGAAATGCTATCATCCAAGACGATAGTATAATATATTATTTTGATTTCGAAAAATAGATTGATTTTGAATTCTAAATGCCTATTTTACTGATGGTATGTAAAGTTTATGCCAACACCAATTTTGATTAAAACTCATTCAAAAGAACTTTCAATAGTATCATACTTGAATGACTAATACTTTTACGAAATGAATAAGAGGTAATTTATACCATAAATAATTCTACATTAAAAATTAATACATAATAGTTTTCAGCTGCAAATGTCATCCATGGTCTCTTGGCAATAACAAATAACTTCGCGTCTAATTCGGTCTTGTAGCTCCTATAGATTTTGCGTTTTATCCACATAAAACTTTAACTTCATATAACCCAAAAGAATAAATCTATAGCTGTAAGATCTTGAAATCTTAGGAACCATTGTCTTCGTTCTCATCCAGCAACCCACTTTTAAAAACTTGCGACCATCACGTGTATAATGTCGGGTGTACCATCTCATTGTACGTAACTTCTGTTTCCAGAAATTGCAAATAACGTAAGATTATTTGGGCATATATGGAGCATTAATGGTTTGGATGTGAATTATTAAGTTTATGATTGAAGATCAAAGGGTGTTGATTGTATAATTGAAAGTAGCAGAAGGTAAAGAAATTATTGAATTATCTATTGAATGTGAAGGGACTTTATTTAAGGACTAATTATTGTCATTCCCGCTCAAACATTGAGATATGACGTGAAGTGTTTACGAATTATCCTCAACACTGTATACAACATCAAGCTTACTGATATTTTGAGATATATCAAGTATTTTGAATCCAGTTCCGTACTCCTAATTTATTCTTCCCTGTTCAATTTATTCTCATAAAAGTTGAATTTAATAGAATCAAATATACCTCGATCCCAAAGATCTCAAGGTAAATAAACCGTTAACTATATTACGAAACTCAATTAGCAGCAATCATTGTCGGCCAGTAACTTCTAATGAAGATATACTCGAAGTTGTTGTAAGCGAAATCGATAGACGTTTGGCCACATAAATAGCATCCTAATTCATTATAGATATTGATAAATCTACCAATGTATTAATCTACAAATAAAGGTTCTTGAACGACGTATTTCAAAGTCTCTCAATTGAAACAGACGTGGTCATTAATTGTGAAGAACCTTTTGGGGTAGGAATAAATACTTAATTCAACTTGATGGTGATAGCTCGAAATTTGTATTTAGATTTCAATCACATAGAATTATTGAAGAGAAAAGTTTATTTAAAGGGTAGAGGTCAAGTTCTTTCAAACCTAAGATTTATGGAAAAAACTGAGATGAGATATATAAGAGGAGAAAATAAAAACTGCAGTATCAACAATTAGAATTCCAATTACTTCTTTGAAAAACTGAAAAATTCAAGTATTTCTTTTGTTCTTGGTTTTGTCAAGGTCAGTGACAGTGCAATGGCTAGTTTGTTTTAATATTCAATTTTTTTGTTAAAATATAGTTATTTTAATACCTATAGAAAGTTCTTGTTTTTCAAGTTTTTCTTTACAGATTTTCACTGTTTTCATTCATTATTACTTCTCAATTATCACATCCATAATACTTCACTTATTTGGACAAGTACATTTTGGCAAATAAACGCATCAAACCCGTGGTATTGACTGTCGTGGTCCTTATGTTGCTTCTACATGATTTGTCTGAGATTAGTTTCTGTTGTAAAAGTGGATTCCTAGCAATGGATCAAATTTGATGTAATTAAAACGCCTTGTATATATCGAATTGGAATGAATTTAAACATTCTTTTGGTTCATAGCAAAACAAACGACTTTATGAATGACGTCGTAAATCCACTGAAATATATACTGTTTGCTAAATATAAGTTTTTTGTTATCAAGTAATAATTTACGAGTACATTTTTTTTGTAATTGTTGAGACGTTTATACTTTATAAAAATTTTCTGATTCCCAACAGAATATTTAAGGTTAGCTCACTTTCGGGCGAAATACATAACTGTATCAGTATTTTTTCGGTTTGGAAATTTTAAAATTATATTTTTAGTCATGAACAAAATATAAATTTATAATCTGATATTCCATTCAATATTTATCCCAATTTGTGAAAATATACACACGTCTATGTGTTTCAAATTTAATGTGCAAAAAGAGTTGCTATAGAGGAATTTTATTGTAAATTTATATGTATAGCTACTTTGATAATCTTTTATTCTAATAATGCATTCGGAAATACATGATTGAAAACATGTTCATTTCATCAACACCATCATTTGCTTGTTCAATCAAACTTCATTTTTTTATTATAATATATCCTCCCTGCATATAGTGTACCGGTAATTAATTGAGTATCTTCACTATGATTATCATTACTGAACTTGTAAATATCAGATTCGTTCCAACCCATCAAAATTCCGTCCTTGGTACAGTGACGATTCTGCGCATTAGAGATTACGTATTTCAACCGAACAGTTACCGATATACGAACGATTCTGTTTTGTGTTCGAACCGATTTAGGTATCGTTTGTGAACCGTTTCCGGGACGGTCTTTTTGATACTCAGTTGATAGCAAATACATAATATTAAAAGAACCGAGGGTAGCCGGAGATTTCAGATCATTTAAACGATTCCAATAACCGTTCCACGAACGCTTCATACTAGCAGGTTGGAACAAACCTATCAACTTCTGAGGTCTTTACTATAATACAGGCATTGTTTTTTTGTTAAATGTTTGTTTTCAAATACATATATATATATCAGTTAACTATATACAAAGTATCCAGAGTGCACAATTAATCCAGAATAACCCATCAAAATACTTTTTTAAATAATTCACTTTATATTTTCTATTTTTCATATCTTTCATGACCAAATAATTTCATTTTATATATTATCAAAGTCATGATAAAAAGCTGATAAGGACTTTAGTGATTAGTGATTTTTCATTTGATATTACGTGGTTTTGCGTTTTATACAAGATTTTTTAGATAACTCAAAAAAATATTGGTCTAAGTGCTATAAATCGGGATATATGGCTAGCGAGTTTATTGTGCCTCTTCTGACAATACATATGTGTTGAGAAACTTAATTTCATTAATTCAAAACAACAATGCAAAGTGTAGAGATGCACACACTAACCATTCAAAATGTTTGCATTTCTAACAACAGAAATTTCAGTACTCAAAAACCTACGTTATCCCATCCATCTAGAATTAGTACTGCTTCAATATCTACAATTGTGATAATTGACTGTTCCATTTAACATAAACGTATTTCATCCAGGTAATGTCTTGTGAAACGTAGATCTATCTTCAATGATTCTTGTACTAGCTACTTGTTTTTGGTCGGTCAGTTTTAGAGAAATTTTCAACTTTTCTTAAAATGTTTCACAATCCCTCAAATTGCAGCTTTCATAATATGGTTGCAGTTTGAATACGTATAATAAATTAAATAAACATTATCTCTTCATAAGGTCTTTTACGATCATCGTAACTTATTATTAAAATCGTTATTCTTTTCTGTTTGGGAAACGTTGTTAAATTTTGAAAAAATATAATCATTATAATCTTTTTAGATCATATATGTACTTGGATTGCTACTCAAGGCGAAAAAGTGTCAAACTATCTATATATAAGAATCCAATGTCTAAAAGATCTTTAACGGCTTTGTAATATTTTAAATTCCCTTGGTTGTTTTTAATGACTCCTAAAGAATCTTGAAGCTTTTTCGATGCTTGATAGTTCAAAAATAATTTCGATTTTTGTACGAGCAACCTAATCTAATCAATTTCTGAAAAATTTAAAATCGTTATAAGAAAGTGAATCGAAATTGACCATTGGTTGACGTTAGCCTTTATACAGACAGAATTTTATGTATAAAATGCCTCGAATATCTCGGAAACGGCTTGTACGATTTTTATGAATTTTTGTATACCAGAGTCTTGTGATGTATTATGGTGGTATTTACATTGTTATCAAATCTTCCAAACTTTCTGAGTGATGTTATGTTTTGCGATGAGGCCACTTTTTGTATTAATTGAAACGTAAATAGGCATAATTGTTAATTCTGGCAACGTAACAATCCTTGTTGAATTCGTGGTTCCCACACCTAATATCCCGAAAATCCAAGGTTAGCTAACCTTGAGTCTCTGAAGATGATAACTTGGTTATCGAAACGCTCGTTAGACAGTGCAATTGTGAGTGTTGGTATAGTGGTGATGTAAACAGTGTATTCAATATGAGTTTCCCAGAAGATGGGTTTGAATGCGTGGTTTTATTGAAAGGTCCCCGCTATTACCCGACATGAATCCTTTAGACTATTTCCTGTGGGGTTACTTAAAAAACATCGTTTATAAAACAAATCCTGCCATTATTTAGGAATTATAAGATAGGATTACCACAGAGATAAGAATAATTGAGCAGTTGGGGATGTTGCAAAATATAATGCAAAGTTTTATAAATCGCATAGCCTGTTGAGCAACATTTTGAGCATCTGCTGTAATCGCCTCCACTTTATGTTTTCTAAAATTCGTAATTTTTCTACTCCACAAATCTACTTCTAAATCACAAAAACATTTAAAGATTTGTCTTTATTTGTTGTAGGTTTTCTGCGCCATGATTTGGATAAATCTTTTACTGCACCAGTTTCGTCAAACTTTTTACTAACTAACTGACACTAGACCTTGTCACGAAGTTTCTATTAGCACATATATTATTAAAGAATATTCAAATTAAAAGAGTTTATTCAATCTTAGGCATCTAAATATACAATATTCATTGTAGCTTAGATGGAGATACTATAAATTTAACTTCGAAATTATGGCATTTAGGTAGAGGAAATATTTCAAGAAAAATAATCAGTATTTCTTGAGGATTCCTAAAAACACAAAATATATAGGGTGATCTATTCAAAATAACAAAGTTTATCTTTTCAGAAAAAAGGAATCGTACAAGCCGTTTCCCAGATAATTGAGGAGTTCTATACAATAAACTCACCGTATATGTTATGCCATTTGAAAGTTGTTTTGGGCTAATGGCTAATGCGGCTGCTTGAATAATTTTCATATTCATTCAGTTTGTCAATTGCTGATTTCTCAACATAAGCCAGTGACTTCACATGGGTGCACAAGGTCAACTTACCTCAAAATTTTTAATCCATATTTTTAAACAAAATAGAGTACCAATGCTGCGAATTATTTTTACTCTATAAGTGGCAATGTTGTTTATTGCCAAACTAAATTCATAACAAGACGTCGGATCAAGTTCCATCTGCTATAGAGACCTATCTATGAAATATCGGTATATGATGGTCTGTAATTCCTGCATTAAATAGTTCTTCACGTTCTCATTCTCACGACACTTCCATATACAGCAGCCATTTTCTACATACATTCATTTGGAGTGTTAGTGGTATTGCATCATTTAGATAATGTGTGGTGTGCTATCTATTCGTAGATCGCGAGGGAACGGTTGAACAAATTGATAAGTGGTTTCCAAAATTCAATTCTTAATAATAATCCTTAATTTATATTGATGATTAGACATAAAATATAGATCACAAACGTCAAAAAATAAGCCCAATATAACAATGCCTTCCACAGTTGACTTTCTCGTAAATTTTACCTATACAAACAGATGCTGACTCTAAAAATATTTCTAAAAAATGAAAATGAAGACTTCGGTGGTAATAATATTTTCTTTTTCACGCGTAATTTTTACACTTACAGCCTCATAAATTTCCAGTTGACTGGTTCTGCCTTGTTACGGTTTGTTGTTTTACAAATAAATTTAGACGTGATGGCGTTATAGAGCATGAACGATAGGTAGCGACATATATCTCGGTTTGTTCCACGAAATATTGTGGCAATATCCCCACTGGCATAACCGGCTTTATGTTAGTTAATAACTCATTCTAAATAACGGCATTCCTTATTCAGTCTACAATGCTTTCCGATTTATATGCTATGTATCATAAGAAATTGAAAAATGGTTTTTCACACTATAAACCAATTCATAATTTTTCTGGCAAACAAAGCTATTTATGCTCAAACGTCTAATAATTCTAGTGAGGTTCAATAACTTTGGTTCCCCACTGGACGAAATGGGTGATTATTTCCAATCAATATGGTACTTGTATGTATTTTTTTGTTTCAAATCTTCCAAATTCAATGGAAAAGTAATGCTCTGTATGTGGTCAAATTTTTGCTTGATAAATGTGCTTGTCAAATATTTTGAAAATGTTTATCGCTTTTTTCAAACTATGTAAATGTGTTTGGTTGATTGACGGGTTGTTTGAAAACTTGTTTAATAGTGTGCAATGGTTTTTGTCAAATGGAATCTCAGTTAGCGCCTTAAAATCACAGGCAACACAACTGCAAAGAATAAAACAGAAATAGTGGCAAAAATCTGAAAAATAATTTCTTTTTCAGTTTAATTTCGTATATCGCTACATGCTGTGAAGGATCAGATCGAAAGACTACATGGATAAAAACAAGAAAAGTATTGGCACTAAAATACTACACTTCGGGTTCCACTTTTTCAGTTTCTTTACATAAGTTGAATGTAATAATGTAAAATAAGTACAATCAGCTTTCCAATTCAAATAAAAATATATCTCCGATATGATTAATTTTGATGGAAGCAATACATTGAATAGTACGCTGTGTTCCGACAAAATTTTCTGTTTTGTCGAATAATTTTCTTAACAAAACTTTTGGTTATTGTACACTATTGAAAAGACCAAATAAAACTATAGTCCTTATAGTCTTTCTCTATTTTGTTATCAAAATATTAAGTCAGAAACCTCAGACCAATTGTGAAGAATAATACGTTTTCTATTGGAATTATAGTGGGTAATTTACAAAGCAACAAATTTTGTTCGATTAATCAAGTACAAAATAAAAAAAATCCTTGAACTTTTCTATTAGAAATTTTAACATATACCCACAATAGAATTCCTCTATAACCAACTGAAAAATGGTGTTCTAGCCAGTTTAGTGTACCTAGAATGAAGATAAGTCCATATTAATGAAAGGCTAGTTCTGTATAGTCCAATAAAATGAAGAATCAAATCACCACTCAAAAAGTGAGCCTGTGTTTCTAAATATCAGATCTTAACATCCATGTGAAAATTTTGCTTGAAAATTTCATTTGGGGCTCGGAAGAAATTAAAAATACACAAACAATAACTTCTCTGGATATATCACAAAAACATGAAGAGATTGTAGAAATCGAAGAGATTAAAATTTCTTAAAAATTGTCTTGAAACACTATTGATGTATTTATAATTGAAGCCTAGTATTTGCAAAAAATTTTTGTATAAATAAACTTTTATAGAGGTACAAAAATAATGTCAAAATAATTATTCATCCAAAAGTATGGAATGTTGTACTTTCCTGTGTACGACAGCAACTGCATCCGAAAGTTTTAAAGGGCCGAAAATACACAATATTACATACAAAATTTTCTCCAGATTTGTTTAGATAAATTTGGATTATATTCAAGTTAAATTATAATATAATTTACCTGGTTCTTCATCTGGTTATTGAGATACTCTTTAAGTCAAAAAATATATCGGAAAAATTATTTTTGATTGTCAATCGTGAAATCCTGTGCTTGTCCACACGGTTTATAAGCAGTGAAACAGATAAAAACAAAATCTTTTTTCAGCAATCATCCTCAAAAATGAACTAAGAATTACATACTGGTCTGTTTCTCAGGTCCGTCCAAACTTTCTAGCATTAAATATTTGATTTGATTTGTTCATTTCAAATACCACGATTTCTATTGAATACATCAAAAGTGATATATATTAATATGAATCGATATTGAAAAATGCGGGACTACCTTTTGGACGAGAATTTCATTTCATTTCATTAGACTATTGTATTATTTTGTATTGTATTTTATCAAATATGTTTTACACGAATAGAAAAAATATCTCGTAAAATCAATGTAAACATACGTTCATTCTATAGGCTAATTGAACAAAAATATTTTCACTATATTTAATAAAGTATCTAGCTTTAGCATATATTAATACTTCGATGGTATTTGCAATAAAAGATCAAACACTCACGCTTTCCTGATACAACCATAACCAATATTGAATCAATGCTATTTAATTATCTGGATTTTTGAACACTCATAGTGTCAGTCAAATAATACTCATATAAATATAACCATAAAACATCATATTTCGAAAGGAAATGCTGAGCGGTTAATATACCAACAATTTGTATCATATGCTGATAAAGAAGGTGTAAAAATTATTGAATTATTTTAATACCCAACCAAAAAGATTGGAAACAAATCAAATTTATTTCCATCAGAATACGATCCTTTAAAATTATGGTCTGCTTTCTTTTGGCCTTCCCAATGTCATCAATTTTTAGTACATTGTTGATTTTAGTGAGCCAGAAATCCTATCGTGTAAATTTACATAAAGAATTTTATATATAATTTGTATAAGGCTTGGTCGTGATTAAAAAAAGGCGTTAGTCAACTTTTCAGATCTTTTTCTAGCACATCGTTTCCCTAAAGTTCCAATACATTCATTCAAACTTCGGAATTTAGTTTTTATTTTTTGGAAGCGCTACACGCAACAATTTTGAGGATTCTATTGTAATAATAAGCTGTACCAGCTCTTCTTTTTTTGGAAAATGTAATAATTATATCAAAATATTATCCTGATCAGATTATCTCTCTATATCCTTTGCTTATTAAAAAAATGGGGAATAGAAAGGAATAATGGAAAGGGATGTCCTACTCAGTGAATAATCCTCATAACGAAGATTTACCAGCACCAATTGCGCCTTTATATCCGCAATATATTGTTTTAGAAGATACTGGAGACAACCTATCATCAGAAAGCACCAACCCTATTTTTACTCCAAGTACTAGTTCCAGCGAGCGACATTTGATTGTTCAAAATGAGTTGAATGATTTAGCACGTGATTTGAGGTTATCAAAGCAACAGTCTGAACTTGCTTCCCCTCTTAAGGAATGGAACTTGTTAGCCAAAGATACAAAAAATATAACCTTTAGAAAGAGAAATGTTACATTTTCTGTATTCTACAGTATGGAAAATTCGTTATGTCCGTGTACGAATATTGATAGTCAAATGAAGGAACTTGATATTGAGCATAATCCAAGTGAGTGGCGCCTATTTATTGACTCGTATAAATACAGTTTAAAAGCAGTGTTATTACACAATGGAAATTCAAAACCGTCTATAGCAGCTGCTCATTCTGTGAAAATGAAAGAAACTGGTCAAAATATTCGCTTGCTTTTAGACATAATTAACTACAAGTATAAGTGGCAGATATGTGGGGACCTGAAGGTGATTGGAATTTTGATGGGACTTCAGGGAGGGCTTACAAAACATTGCTGTTTTCTTTGTCTATGGGTCAGTCGGGCAGTAGATCAACACCATGTAGAAAAAATTGGCAAGCAAGAAGTAAGTTTCAACCAGGATCTCAAAATGTTAAGTTTATACCCCTTGTAGTTCCCAAAAATGTCCCTCTGCTTCCCCTTCACATTAAACTGGGATTGATGAAAAACTTTATAAAGGCTATGGATAAGCAGGGTGTTAGATTCAAATACTTTAAAGGAGTCTTTCACCAGATAAGTTATGCTAAATCAAAGGAAGGTATTTTTATTGGGCCACAAATAAGGAAATTGGTGGATGATGACAATTTTGCAAAAAAGCTCACCAGACAGGAACTTAAAGCATGGAAGGCAGTTGTTAGTATAGTGAGGGGATTTTTGGGCAACAATATGGATCCAAACTACCAACAGTTAGTTCATGAACTTCTAGACGCCTACAAATCCCTTGGTGCTCGAATATCATTGAAAATTCGTTTCATCCATGTCAGTTATGTGCAGGGCGAAAGGTTTCACCAAGATATTAAGATCAATGGAAATTCGATATCAAGGACGATGGGATTCGGCCATGATGGGTGATTATTGTTGGTTTTTAAAAAGAGAAAGTAGAAAGATCAACCCCTCATAAAAAGAAAAAGTAGAGCTAATTGATATTTAAAGTGATTTTTTCAAAGTTTTTGTTTATAATAGATGTGAGTTTATCAGATGTGAACTATAAATATTGTCGATATATACCTAGCTTATAATCGAACCTCTGTAAGTGAAAATATAAACCAATAAAAACTCTTCAGCTTAAACAATTAGTAAGTAAAAACCTCTATAACTCAAATTATTTAACGTTTTCCTTTATCTTTATCTTATCGAGGTTCTACTGTATATACATATTACCTTGGTCGTAACGCGATTTCAATGTACGTGAATTGAATAAACAAAATTTAAGATTCAAAAAACCCAAGAATGATATATATGCCAGATGTAGTATTGTAGCAGCGAAGTGCTTGAAGTAAATCTTACAAAAGAGTTAGATGAGTACCAAGCAGATTTGACATATGAAGCAAAAGCCGCTGACACATGTGCATTTGACTTACAGTAGGTTTTACAAACTCCCCACTTATCAACAAATAGATATTCTATTTGCGTCAGCCTGCGGCATATAATTTAACAGTACATAACTGCATTTTATGTGGTCAGAACGCAATGCAGGAAAAGTTACCAATGAATTAACACCTTGCATTTTTGTGTTTTTAAAAAGTATTTCAGCAGAAGCCAAGACAATTGTGCTTTATTCGGACACTTTGAGAACCAGAACAAAAATTCATTTGTTTGAGCAATGTTTTAATATGTTATTAATCTGCACCAAACATTAGAAATCATAGACCATGAGTTTTTAGTATCTGAGCACACTAACCTTGAGTGTGATGTGGACCAAGCTCTAATAGAAAGAACGTAAAAGAAAACGTCCATCGATATTCATCTGTCCAGAGACTGGTATCAAGTAGTTAGATCAGCGAGCAACAAAAAATAAGTTTAAGGTGGTTACGGATCTAGACCAATATTTTTTTTCCGAACTTGTCTTAAAAACCGGACCTCTACAGGCTAAAAACAAAGACTGAAGGAGAATCTATATTTTTGAAGCCAAATCTTGAAAGTCGCTTATTATTATCATACCTCAATCATTTTTTAGTCAAAACTTGTACACAGGTACACACAAGTACACATAATAGTTTCAACATGTATTTTTTTAAACATAACTATATTTGTTTTTTCACTAGAAAATATAGTAAATGAGAAAATTTCAAATCTAGACTTTTCCCTTTTAAGCGCATTTACATTGTAGCTAAAAGTATAGCTATTACATATAGCTCTTACATATATTGTTCGATAAAAAGAGTCATGAAAATTATGACCAATACTAATTACTATAAAAGGTTTGAAAGGTTTATGTTTATTTATACTTATCTAAGACCAACTGTATCGATGGTTAATTTGGATTCTTAAAATCCTTATTAATGTGCTTCAAAATTTTACAGCGCCATTTTCTAAAAGTGTGTAATAATATTACTTTTTAAGCGCCGACCACAGAATTCAATTCTGGCTTAACCTAATAGAGTTTGAAAATTGAAACTAAGATATACTCTTCAGCATTTCTGCTTTTTCACCATAATCACTGAACTAACTCAAAGGACTTGATCCTCTGAAGTATTTGTTTTAACCCAATATTGTTAAGGAGCTAGCTTTGATACTAACAATCTTGGCCGATTTCTTGAATATTTTCAACAGCTTTTTTATCTTATCTTGAAACAAAAAATTTATAACTTATTTTAAATAAGTTGAAATTTTGATTGAGTCGTCGTGTTGATGAAACATTTACTCATACCTCGTATATAATTAATCGAAATGTCGAACGTGAGTTCAATTTGGAAATTTCCATTTGACATGCCGTTATAACCAATTTCTGTACTGTAAACATAACGTTTAAATATGTGTTTCACTATTTTTTTTTCTCTAGTTCAGTTAGCCTGATGGATATACATTTGTAAATATTAGGAAAACGCTACAGCGTTGTGATTTTTAAACAGTCCATTCGTAAACACACAGACCAACACTTTTTGTTCCGTTTTATGGAAAATCATTCGCTGTAGGTAAACATAATATAATGAAACAAAATTGTACAAATTATTGTAACAATTTTGTCTATCTGCCTCTAATTTTTATGTAGACAGACTGTTAACAAAACTAGATATAAATTAATTTGAAAAAACCTGCAGATAATCACCGTTCTATTTTAGTATTACTACTCACAAAAGTGAAGCAATATACAGTGTGATTAATTAGTGTGATAAAGTTCAGTGTCTCCTTTGTCCTTTGACATAGCAATTTGAAAATTTAAGGTATTTTAGCCATCATTAGTAGCATCATTTACAATCTTACAGGGTGTTCCAGAATGATGTGCCATATTGAAGCTTAATTTTTTTAGAAGGAAAACACTATATTTTTGCATATTTGGAATCAGCTTGACTTTGCCATTACAATAATATAGGGTTATGTGCTTTATTGGAAAAGTTATTGACAAATATAGAGTTATCAGCAGATATGACAGGGGTAGTTCAGCTCACTGCAGCACCCTAATTTTGTCTACATGCGAGGACTTCTCGGCTGTAATAGAATACGATTTTTTACTAGTAGAAAATACTTTTTAGTTTTCTATAACTTACAAAGAAACCAAAGATTTATATATTATCTGTTGGATATTTTTGGATATTTATGGACCACCTAAATCTAACATTCAATCCTTTTTCGAGAACCTACATTTACTTGAAGCTCTGCCTACTAAAAGCAGGAAAGTTCTGATAAATGCTTTTGAATCATATCAGGTAAATATGCACGTGGATTAACCCACTCGAATTACTAAAACAACTTCCTCATCACTAGATTACATATTAGACTTTCCACCCCATGATGTGAATCACTTTGTAATTAATTCAGGTCTATTTGGCCATGCAGCTCTATTCGCCGAATTTATAATACCTATTAAATCTCTTAAGAAACACACTCAGTTCGTGAGGATTCGATCCAAATAAAACTTCATCAAATTTCAAAACTTAATAACTAGAGATCATTGTATCAGAAAACTCTGAAGCAAAACTATTACTAGAATCGCATTTCGAGAGCTAAAAATTCGTCGAAAGGAACTTGGTCTATTATCAATGATTTGAGAAACAAATCGTGTTTAACAAACAATATCGATCTCGACCCAGACGAACTTAACAATTATTTCGTGAACGTTGGTAAGAATATTAGCTTTAAAATATCCACATATCGAGATGCTCTCTATTTTGTCGTTTCTTCTAAGAGATTCACTTCAGTCTCTTCCTCAGACCTGTAAATAGATCTGAGCTAGAGCAAACCATACTCAGCATCCAAAACAAGACATCCTGCGGCATCGATGAAATATCAGCTAAGTTATTTTTAGGTTTTCTGGAATTAATTATTGACGTTTCATGTTCGCTAATAAAACTGTCTAAAAACAGCTTTAATAGTTCCTTTGCACATGAGCGGCGAAAAAAATTACACTAAGAATTATTGTCTAATAGCATTATTATCAATCCTATCAAAGATGAAACAACTACAACAACTAATGAAAATCCGTCTATTACCCTGTCTTTTAAAAGATAATATCCTGAAAGCTCAACAATTTGGTTACCTACCTAATAAATGTACTAATGACGCTATGTTTTCTGTTCTCAAGGAAATATCTACTTCACTTAACAACAAATTTTATAAGGCTTTGGTTTTTTGTGATTTCGCTAAAGCTTTCGATTGTGTTGATCATAAAGCTCTGATTAACAAAATAGGATATTAAGGCATCCGAGGTATTCCATTAAAATGGTTTTGTATATTACCTTGAGTGTCGAAATTAATTAGTACGAGCTAATGGTAAAGTTTCAATTGTGTGGTGTGCCTCAGGGCTCAGTTTTGGGTCTAGTTCTTTTTCTGATTTTCATTTCATTCAATGATCTCTCTGACCTACGGATCATTGGTCAATTTACTTTATTTGCGGATGACACCAATGTAACATGTAGTGGTCCAAATATACAAACTCTACATTCGACCATGAACAATGATCTCATAACTATCAAGTCCTGGTCTGACGCAAACATTCCCTGTTTAAACACTGAAAAAACTTTAGTATTATACTATAAAGGATACAAATTCGATCAAATTTTTTGGTCTACATATTGACGGTGCCGTTCAATGGTCTGTACATATAGAAAGCATGACCAAAAATCAACCTCTGCTTGCTTTGCCATTAAATCTGTGTCTCATCTTCGGTATGGTTTCCCTTTCTTGGGGTCTTGTAGTTTGCACCTCTTCGATTCTATCTTCAAATTACAGAAAAGAGCTATTCGTTATATTTATGGTTTAAGTAGTAGAACACATTGCGAATTCTATTTTGAAAAACACAAAATTCTAACGCTTCCCGCTTTCTTCATTTTAGAATCTGTTTGTTTGGTTCGACAACACTCCCACTCCCTACCCTACTAGAAGAAAGATGTTGGACATTTATTTGACTATACCTATTTCTGATCTGATGAAAAATTCCATTATCTTCAGTGCGAAAAAATTATTCAATCAGCTTCTGAAATAAAACTGGCAAAAACATTTAAGAACTGTCGAGGTTTGACAAAGGCATTTCTGCTTGGAAGATCTGAATCTGATTTTTATAATTTACCATAGACTCTAGAGACTGACAAGATTAAATTTTTGATATATGATTTTATATACATTATAGTTACTACTATTGAATTCAATCATTATTTTGTATTTTTATATTATGTAATATAAAATTCTGTAACTTTGTCTATACAATTGTAAAAATTTTCTTGTGACATTCAAGCTTATCTCTTTCTTTCTCTATAACCAATTTTCCATAAACATAGTCAACAGGTTCAATACCCTGTACAATGTTAAATAAATTCCTGATGAAGATCTGTTGCGGCCAAAGCATTCTAATAGAAGTAAAAATTCTGGAAATTAATTTATTTCGTTCATAGTCATTGAATCTGATAGGAGGTGAATCAAAATAATAATATATTATTTTCTCGGTTTTTTTTCAAATTAATCACCTTGTTTTTCATGTAAGTATCGATAAGTACTACAACTATACTTCTTTTTCTATCAAACTTTCCCTATACCTAAAATTGTTAGTTCTTGAAATATTTTGGGTTTTCTGTGCAAAACAATGATTTTATGTACCTATATCTAATCATTTAACAATGATCTATAAGTTGGACAAGACCCAGTTCTGATACAGGGACAAATACAGAAATAAACAAATTCCATGATGATGATTTAAATATTACTTGGATGGTTCATCATTTTTTGATTTTGCAAAAGTCAGAAAAATTATTTAGTCACCGTGACGCATTTACGAATATAGTAAAATGACAATTTTTGCCACTGCCATTTAATGTGATGTCATCAGAATCATATCATTCTTTTTGTTGTTTGGAATGGGATAAATAATTGGGAATGAGAAAAATAATTTATGAAAAATTTGCTTTTTCTTTTATCGTGTGATAAATTTGTTACGGCTGTTGGTTGCTGGCGTTCATATAGTTCGTAAATATTCCTTGTAAACCAAATCAATCATTATTCTATCCATATGTTCCAATTTTTAAAAATTATTCAATGACCATCCTCAATCTGGCCAGAAATAACTAGTAATTTGCAACTGAATCATTGATTATATCAATTGCATCAAGAAGATTAAATGAATGTTGACATCTTTCTGAGTAAAAGACTTTGGGCAACTTTGAACTCCAATATACGAAATACTAAGAAATAATTCTCCCGAACTAAAAACGGTTTTGCCAATTCTAAACGTACGTGTCCATTTGAAAACTTTCATGTATTCGTAGAAAGTTGCAGAAAACACATACCTGGACTTGTTGACATCGGTCATTAACTTAAAATATCATCCGAAAATGTATTGCCTAGATGCAAAATATATTATACTATGCTATTATACCACTGTACTTGTAATTTGAATAATCTCAAGAGTTTTCAAATTTCCCCACACACTTGACTGAACATCGAGATCCAATACATTTTGGTTTAGTTCAAAGCATTCTTCGAGTTTCTTATTATTTTGAAAAGATGTCGAAACAACAAATCAAACAGTTAACATGGTATGTTGAGGATTCCAACATTCTATAATAATAACAAATCAGGTCTGTAAGAAAAAACAAATTGAACTTGAAAAAATATTGATAGTGAAAGATCAATTTTTAAAGCTCAAGATATTGCTTCACTTTTTTATTACTCTCCTCATCACATTCTGTTTATCTATAACTCCAGTTATTGTTCAATGTATTTCATAAACCGAAAAGGATTTTTGGACAAGGATATGTTTGCAAGTATTAATACCGGGTTTTCAAAATTAATATCTAGGTTTTAACACTTCATTAACATTTTAACAAGTGTGTCATGTTATTTACCACACCGCACACTTTGAAATGATATCAGTGTATTTCTAGTAATTGTTATAATAGCTGCTGAAATTCTGTTACTCAATTCAAGAGAGTCAGCTGCTAGTTGGAGGCAACGCAACAAATTAAGCGCTCGTGGAGACCATGGGAAACAATCTATGTCCTTAGACCGCTTGCGACCAAATGAGAGGTGGAGTGCAGTAACGTTAAACCAATCGCGTAATTCGTTATGCCACCTCGTTGCAAAAAACGTTATTTCCAACCAACTGAGAGAGAACCATATTATAGATTATCAACATTAGTGTTATTCACAGTTGCAGCACTAAAGAAGAAAAATCCAAAAAAATTAACAAAAAACATTCAAGTCGTAGGAGTCTTGTATTTTCTGAGCTCACATTATAAGTGTCCACATCAACTGATGGATGGAAAGTCGATTCATCTCTAGAAATGAGAATTCGGCAGTTTATCCATGGTCTGCAGGCTTTAGAGCCTGTAACGAAAGAAAGGGTTACGCTTTATAGTCACCTTTGCTACTAGTGCTTCCTAACTGATAGCAGGCGTATAAACAAACAATAACCTTGCGCTTGGTATATCATTTAATAGTTTCATAGTAATTATATGATGTCAAAGCCCCGCTCTTTATTTTGGAACATACATTAGAGTTCAAACAACTTATTGGATGGACATATGTTATGTTATGTTAACAATAGACAAATTGTTCTTTGCCTCAGCAATAAAATTTTAGTGAATAATTCTTATACGAGTTATCGTTCTATGAATTATATTTTACTAGTGCTCTAAAGTTCCCAATTTTTCTTTACCTTGTGATTTTAGAAGATTTATTCATGTGGCAAATTTTTTAACTGACTATTTTAAAGATAATCCTTTTTCAATTGAAATACGTTATACTGTTCATTTACCTAAAGATAATATAGGCCGTAACGTTTTATTTTTATACAATATCATAATTTTCTAGTTTTGTTTCTACTTAGAAAATGAGGCAGATCGAGAACATCCCCATTTTGTACACTCTATAAACTTAAATTGTGTAAATGATGCGAATAATGACGGGACAAAGTTCTTGAATATTTGATAGTCTTTGATGATAATAGCTGCTACAAATAAATATTTAATACTCCTTCTTATATATAGAGACAACTATTTGCGATCGGATTTATATTTGAAATCAAAATATATAGCGTGTAATATGAGTTATAAGAAAGATACGAGGTCTGGCTATTAAATAACGAGACTGGTTACGAAAAAGGGTTTTATTATAAAAATTATTCTACATTCGAATGCTCCCCTTCAATATACTCCCTTCCCCTCGCCACACACCTTTCCATATGGTTTTTCCATTGATCGAAGCAGTGCTGGAAGTCTTCTTTGGTGAGTGCCTTTAGGAGCTCTGCCGTTTTTTGCTTCGTCACTTCCGTCGACTCAAATCGGGTCCCTTTCAAAGCATATTTTATCTTCGGAAACAAAAATAGCCGCACGTTGCCAAATCTGGTGATTACGGCAGGTGTTTGATCACTGCAGTGAGCTTACTGGCCAAATACTGCTTCACATATAACGCGTTATGGGCAGGTGCGTTGTCTTGGTGCCAAATCGGACCGTTTTTTACGAAATCATTCTCGCAGTGATGCCAAAACTGACAAATAGTAAGTCTGGTTGACAGTCTGACCATCTGGAACCCATTCAGTCATCACGATACTGTCGAAAAAAACGATCAACATTGCCTAGAATTTTGATTTAGTCTCTCTGCCCTAACTAAAGCTCAAAAACACGCGCACGAGATAGAGAATTGTCCCCATAGGCCTCTTGCACCAATGTATAGCGATCAGTCGGAGTTTCAAACCACTACTGCACAAATACTATAATAGTGACGGAAACGTGTTTTGGGACATGCATAGTCAAGATATCTAGATACCCAACGCACTACTCGTTTCTCATCCCACCCGACTAGGGCGCCATCTAGGCGCAAAATCTCGTTATTCAATAGTCAGATCTCGTATTGTATTCATCATTTCGAAAATATAGATCTAAGAGTATTTGATATTACAAATCACAATATAACTTTTCCATAAACTTGAAGCTTTAGTATCACGAAATTTAACTGAAATAAACCTACTTAGCAACTACACATCAAAAAACGTAACGCGTTGGTAGATCGGAGATTCTTTCCGAAATCTATAATCGTAGACTGTCTGAGGAGTCGATTTAGGTTTTTAGCCAGTTTGCACAGATTGATATTGATAGACTCTGTATGCCAGGGTCCTGTTTTCAAAATACATAGACTCCTACCAAAGTGTTAGCATTACTCCTTCGAGGTACCTATTTGATGAAATGGACGAGGCAATCGTAAAGTGAATGTACTGCCCTGTCTATCGTGTACATGTGGTATTTGACATTGGGCATTGACCTGTCAGAAGACCGACCAGCACTTTAATGGAAATCACGAGTAGTACCTCAGATCACTAAGCCGATATGGTTATAAATCTTTTGGATTGTTTCAGAACATGAAGTTTTTCTCTAGTAAGACCCCATTTGATTCTTTAGGCTTAGTTCGTTTTTGTTAAGACATCTCAAGAGGATACAATAGGACTATGGTCCAAAATAAAGAGTCGTTATCCTTTTTTTGGAAAGGCTGTCTGATCTTCATTACCTGGTATACCCTGGTACCCTAGTAACCACATTAGGGTTACTTTGTTGCTGTTAGCTAATTGAACATTTATTTAACGCCTGTTGGCTATTGGAAAGAATGTTAACGTGCTTTCCAGATAGGTTTCTATCCAAGAAACATATTTTTGTTGAAACTATATCTGAAATATTTAATGTAATGTGATTTTTCCTTTGATCTAGAAAATATATATATATATATATAATAAATCTAAAAAAATGTTTTAATATTATCAAGTGTCATATTTCAAATAAAACACTATTTTTAAAGAAAAAATTCAAGACTTCTCCTATTTTAAAACAATTCATCCCACTTCCTATAGACCCGGAAATGTATGTTTTTTCAGCTCAGATCATTTTCCCCGCACCTGATATATAGGTAAACGTTTTCGTTCCTATCGACTTTGAAATGATTCTCTCTTGACATGGAAAACAGTAGAAAACCTTTTACAGTTTCCAGCTTTCCTTTATTCTCCTCCACCGTTCACGTAGGCTTGGAAGTCTAATCGAGGGTGGGCTAATAAATAGTAATGGTGCGGAACGAAGCCTTCTAACGCTATTATTTTCTAATCAAATTAGCAAACTAGACATTAATGTCTGTTGAAATTCTAAATTGAGATCAATAAGGAACTTTGTACGACGGTTTTCCAATTTCGGAAAGTTAAGAACATCCACAAGTATGGTTTTATATATCGCTTTTCCATTAATCTAATCCCGATCGCACCCTCTTTACAGATCTAGTATTTAATGTATGAAAACAAATCCAATATATTCAGAATTTGATGTTTCCTGAAATATCAGTAATAAACCTAGAAAAATTTGGCAATTTTTACAAGAAGTAAGTTCGAGCACACTATCCGTACAGGTGATATCCTTTATTATCCGGTGAGTAACATCCTTCAAAGCTGTCCTCATTCGATTGAATAAAACGTTCCCAGTAATGTTTCTATTTTCGTAATTATCATCACTGTATTATTACATTGAAGAACTAAAAATCGTAGAGAGCTACTTCAAGGCTGTATGGAGGCAAAGACTTAGTGTTTTGTTAAATATTGCAGCACAATGTTCGATGAATGCTATGTTACATCGAGCAGACAAACCCTACTTATGAGACTTGTAAACGCTTTTCTCAAAGTGCGTCACGGATTATTTTCAATACTTCATCATGTATCCCTTTGTAGCTTTCATAATTAACTAATATAATAAAGAGGTGTGTTCACTTTGCGCAGACTATGGCGATTTTTTAATCTTGTCAATCCTGAATGCCTCCACGGAATTAATGGATTCTGGCAATTGAGATATGATACATCACCAATAATCTAATTTATGTTTTTATACTTGAAGTGAAAGATCGTGAAGATCAATGCAACTAGAGAAAGTTTCACATATTATTTAATCAAGACTAGCACCTACTCACAAGAACTTTGTCTTTATAATTTGTTTTACTGACTGAATAGATGAAAGTTGTGTACATACAATAGGAAAGAAATGTTAAATAAATTATTCAAACTGACAAAACTTATTTTATTTCTACACATATCACAATAAATTTAATATTTAGAATCAAAAATGATGTACTATTACGAATTTCAATTTTTTCTCGAAAATCTAAACTTATTATCGAATTCTTCACAAATTCTTTGATACCAGGCAGATTTCTTTGACAATAAATGATGTATCTGTATGTGTATCTTCAGCTTCTAGAAAGCGGATTTCTCTCCCCAATCTGTTAGTTAATTTCACTACCAAAAAAGCAACTTTATCCAACAGTTAGTTGATTACTAGAAGACATGCAGTCTTCTGAGTGATTCATCTGTTGTTAATAATTGCATGTTTTTATAAATACGTTATTGGGATAAATATGCCTTGAAATTAAAAAAGTGACAATTGGCAACTCTGTTTTCACATGTGCATCTTCTTATGAAAAATCCGTTGGGTTCCATATATAATTTTAACGATTTCAGAAAAGTAGAACGAGTAATAATCGCGTTGGTAACGCTAGAAATGTTAAATAGTGATAACGTAACGATGACAGTTTTCTTTCATTGTACAGGATGGGTGAAAGCAATCAAACTTGAAGATTAACGTACACCACAAATATTTATTAACATTTTTTGTGTCGGCCAATGTTCGGGAGTTGATGTATCACGATAATATTTCTCCACAAATTAGAGATCAGAGAGTTGAATTTTACATGAGAATAATGTCATTGGGTGTCCTCCACCTTATTTGCCAAATTCAATCCTGTGTGGGCTCTAGTTATAAAACATCCTAAAGAAACAAGGTTGACGTTTCACGACGGAACATTCGTTTTATCAATTTTTAAGAGCTTTTCAAACAAGTTTTCCAGTTTCGGTAACTTATGTTACGAATGCATTGATGTAGGTGGTGATTATTTACAATACAAATACAATTATTCTCCTGACAAGAATCATGGTTTTTTCGTATCTCAGAATATATGGCGTCTCCTACGTATAGAGTACAGATGGAGACAACTAAGTAAATCGCACTATGTGAAGTGAAAAGTGAAGTTCCCTGTGTTAATCAGTAGTTGTGTATTTCCTCTTGTATGTATGGATTTGGGGTCTCGTATACACTACGACCCAAAGGATCTATTGTGTACCCCTTTCTTGCTGCGCTACTGGTGAACCCAGTGTTTACAGCTGATCCATCAACTCCACCCCTTTTAAAAAGTCTAGAATGTGGGATGGTTTTGATTGCCAGAGATCTTCGTCTGCTCCTGTTAGTAATCGTAGATTTTTTTCTTTCTTAGGTTGATATATTTAGCAGCTATCTACCTTCTTTTCCATTGTTCTGTAGCTGATACCACAGAAGAGTTCGGGTCCCATTAAGGGCTTGTCTGCACCCGCTTTGGCGAGCTCATCAGCTATTTCATTTCCCTTCGTTCCGTTATGTCCCGGAATCCATTGTAGGGTAATTTTATTTTTTCTTGTCTAGCTCGTTTAACGAGTTTGGATTTTATGATCTCCTGTTTGCGAGAGCTCCTCTCTGGATTGAACTGAACACATTTTTCAATTGCATAGATTTCTGCTTGAAAATGCTTGGTGCGCTTCCCAGCCTTTCAGAGTGTTTGGTTCTGGTCCCGTACACTCCTATTCCAGTTCCGTCTGCTGTTTTTTATCCATACGTTTACCATTTAATGGCGTTACCGTTCATTTTTTGTATGGTATTTTGATTTCACTTGCTTACAGTTTATTGTGTTATTGTGGTTATTTGTTACACTCTAGAAAGTGTAACAAGAAGATTTCCACTTTGCTGAATGTTTTTATCATGATACATTAACAACATTACAATATACTGATTTCTATTCCGCACCTTTCTTCATATACTTCCAAAATTTAGCGTGTTCAGGGTGAATGTCTCCTTATATAGAATATATTGTATTGTAACTAGATGAGTTGTTCAATAAGTTAGGTTATTCGTCTTTTCTTTGTTACTTTTTCTTTACGTAGTATGATTACGGTTATAAAATAATCTTTAAAGATTCATTTTGAAAGAAGAAAGTTGACAGAAAATATGTTAATAAAATAGTTGATATTGCAGTGAATACTCTGTTAATACACTAGTTAAAAAAATGAGTATTTAAAAAAACACATGTAAAGAGGTAAGTTGTACACTTATTTAGGTTATTTTCTTTCCTTTTATAACTTATTCTTCGTCTCTTTGATTACGCAGGTAAGGTACGTTCTGGAGACTAGCTATGAAAAGAAGAAGAGAAATTTACTTATGGAAATTATGGAAAAAGTATTAAAGTATGATTTCTGTTATCTCAATAATAGTTATAAAAACATATATTACTTGTGACAAAAGCAGCAGCATATTGGGAAAATAAAAACAACACAGATATATTTTAAATATTTATTGCTCAAATATGAGTTGACATTGATTTATTTACAAATATTACAAACGATAAATTAGGTACATATTGTAAGATTGTGTTATCATTTACTGAATACACATCTATAGAAGATTTGCCTTTGTTATAGTCGAACACGGCTTAAGGCTTCACATCCATTTCTGATCTCTGTCAATATTTATTGTCTCAAAAGCATAATTTTTAGAAAGCACCATTATCCTTCCATTTTAGTATTGTTATTCCTTTATCGTTTTCTTTGCTAGTAATTTCATTTCTTCAGCTTCTTTTGTACAATATCTATGGGTAGTCCTATTTTTTCTCAATGTCCCCAATAAATGAGTTTGGTTTCCTTGCAGCTTTCAGACTATCTTCAAATTTGTATAATACACACAAAAAAACATCCTTTGTTGCAATTTATCTTTGGATCTACACCCCACATGGAGTGAAGAAAACTTTTGGGCCCTGAGGAAAGTTTATCAATTTTGGTTGGGGCTCAACGTGTTTAAGTGAAAGATACATATTTACCATTTAATCTCAACAGGAAATCTTAAATGTATAAGGTAATTATAAATGTGAACCCGAATTAAAATAATAATATTTTTTGTTCACTTTTCATCACTTGGAGTTTTTTCCCGTAACAACAGCAACTGCGCCGCCCATTTCTAATGGGTTCAAATATTATTCCACTAATAACCAAACTTGCCAACTCATCCCTTCACTTACTGTTCAATTGTCACGTGACATCAAACTACCCGCCACGGGCGTAGATCAGATTGAATGTTATCCCACTAAAATCACCGAAAAGGTAAACATATCAGTAACAACGTTTTTCCGGGAAGGTCTTTAATTGTCAGTGTTAGACATCTTAGAGAAAACTGTTTTCCGATTAGAAATTTTTTACCATGTATTTGTAGTACTTTCAGATGTTTTTTTAACAAATACCAAATTTGGAACAAAATTCAAAATAAGCCGAAAAGAATGATCAAAAAAACTAAAAGAATTTTACTGTTCAATTCAGCTAACCGTTTACAAAACACCCAGAAGAAGCTCTTCACAGTAAATGATAACAACAATATTTCATAATAATATTTAAAACTTACTACTAAAAGTTATTTGTTGCAAATATTGAACCAACACTACAATTTGAAACACGGTTGACACAACTGTACACTTTTCCAAAAATAATGATTTATTGTATTTATAATTTGATTCAAAACAGAATTGAGCGTATTATTTTGTTTATCAATTTTTTTGTTGAATGTATAGTGACATATTCAACGGAAATGGAAATGTAAATCCATTGTGAGAATCACAGATCAGCATTTAAAGAAATAAGGTAGTAAATAGTTTGTAAATGTAACAAATATTTATTTTGAAAAGAAAATAAAAAGGAAATTTCTCAATCATAACAAAGCTTAATATTAAAAATTACAAGAGCATTATCCAGGATAATACCTCCTTGGTTAACCATAGATTAATAAACTACTGTGATCCTCTAAATCTCAATTACTCTTCAACTTTATTTTTATCATAAAGTCTTTAAGCTTAAAGAATGAATCGTTCTTGTCGTTATTTGCCAGTGGTTTTCGTTAGCCTAGTACCACGAATCACACGCTTGTTAAACATTTGCAGGGTCATATTATGTGCTCTATTAATTGACTCACAGTTTTGATCGTTTTTATTATTTCCCTTATTAGTTTGGCGGTGAATTTTGAAGTTCTAATATAACTGTTTCGATTGTTTGGTGTGCTTTTCAGCCATAGAGATGTACTTCATCAATATTAGGTGGCCCGTTCAAATGTTATTTTTGCAAAGCTGTTCGATTCCAATGAGTGGAACTGACGCAGCTGTTTTGACCATTTCGTCTGCCTTTTGGAATTGAGTGCTATCAGAATGGCTGTCGTCTTTTCATTTATTCCAACTAGTAGTGGATCCCCTCATTGCACTTAGAAAATTATAGTATATTAGTAGAACATTATCTTGCAAGATGTCACCAAATAATCAAAAAATTTTTGTATTACATAATTTACTTGCCAAATGATATAACAGCCAGGGTCGGCATCAGCCTCATCAACAATATCTGATCACTCCACTTTGTTGTCGATTTCACCTCTCTATCCATTCTATACCACACTCTTAAGTCTGTCTCCACATCTTCTATCCATCTCAATATATGTCCTCTTCAAAATGAGTGGTATAAATTCTGGCATTCAAGATTTTATAAAATGTCTCATAGTTCTCAATTCTCCGCACATGATCAAGCCATCTCAGCCCTCGTTTTGCACATTTTCATACAAATCCAAAGGCGTATCAGTCGCTTTTGATGAGACTTCCTAATCCTTTAAGTTTGTGGCGAATCAAACCGCACTCTCTCCTTTCTTACAGTGTGTCTTTGCCATGTTATTAACAAATTCTCACTATCCAATTAGTTTTTTCTTTCCAACCCAACATCTGACAATAATAGGTGAAGTAGAATGTTCTTAATGAGTGAAATGGAAATATCCACTAAATTGATCAATATTGTCATAATGACACTGCAAAAATCTTGTGCTAAAGTTGAAATAGGTGGCAAATTAAGTGCTCCATTTGACATCACATCTGGTTTTAAACAAGGAGATAGTCTTTCAATAATACTTTAATCAACCAAGATTTTTACTCATGCACATGAAATTGCAATATTAAAGAAATAAAGAAAGACTGATAGAACTTTTGAAAGATATAGAAAAATAATGTAAAGATCTAGGCATAGTTATAAATGAATATAAAACAGTAATTATAAAATTATTGATAGCAGAGATTGTAAGAGAGTAGTTGCAAACCTGAAGCTCCTGAAAAACAGACTAATAACAAGAAGAACGAAGTATGAAATCTACAGGACGTTAATAAGACCAATCGTAACTTATGGCAGCAATTGTTATAAAAATACCAAGATAGCTTAATAATATTTGAGAGAACTAAGCAGACTGGATAAATCCGATAAATCAATGAAATACTAGGCAGGGAAAACACTCATTAAAGCCCAGGGGTTGGGATGGTTGGGCCACACAAAGAATTGAGGATAAATGCCAAAATATACAGCAATAGAATAAGAGCAGACCTCGTTTCAAAAGGTCTGATCAAGTTCCCGAAGACTTATAAACAATGAATGTAAGAAGATGGGGATGTGGATGAAGAACAGACCAGTTTGGAAGTGAATTGTCGACGAGACCAAGTCTCAGAGTGAGCTGTAGTAGTGAAATGAGAATAATCTAAACACAATTTTTTGTATTCCAATACTTGAGCAATACGAGGTCAGTCAATAAATCGAATCAGTTCATTCCAAATATTTTTTACTGTTGCAAAGGTAAAAAGTTTCGTAATATACAACAGTTGGGATATGAGTCAGCATCAATTTCTATTCTATTACTTTCAAATGCTGAACCTTATTTTTAGAATAAATCAAAATTAATAAAAAGATACATTATATCATCTATTTTGTGGAAAACAGACAAATCGATGTAAACGTATATACCTATGTTGGTTCATTATTATTGCATAGGAAGAAACTTAATATTTAAAATACTTACGGACTAGATGATAATAAAAATATTTTTATACACTTTAAAACTGCTGAATATAAAAATTTAGTGTCACAATGATGAGTAAATTTGGCACAATAATAAGGAATATAGAATAGGAAAACTTTAAAATACGTTCAAACAATAAACACAATAAATAAACACTTTTTATACTTGAAGAAACATATAATGGTACTTATATTACGCATAGAGCTTATGAAGAAAAAAATTTGGTTAGATTTTTGTCGAGATTAAACAAAGTACAAGTAAATAAAAACTGTAAATGCAAGAGTTATTACCAAAAAATTATAACAACCTTTCATCTTAAAGCCATTAAAAACATTGTAGAGCCTTTGCGAGTCAAAGCAAACCTTTCGAAATGAAGTTGATAGTAAATAGTTTTGATTTCCACTTCTTGGATTCTTATTTATTATAATTTGACTCCTGTTTATTCTGTGAATAATAGAAACACTAAAAAATGTTTCATACGTTTCATTGCACGAACCCATCTTTTGAGAATGCGCAAAATGGAATATATAGATGAACAAAATATTGAATGCAAATATTTTTTTTCTGAACTGAGAGTATAGTATAGGAATGAAGTTACATAAATTCCCATCAAGCTGAAAATCAGTAAAATTGTTTAAAATACAATTGAAAATAAAATTTGAATGTTCCGTGTATGGAAAAAATTTTATTCAAGGTCAAACGTCAAAAAAATGAGTTTTTCGCGATTATGAACTGAATGAGAACATGTAAGCATATACATTCAAGAACAGGAAAAAAGACCTACAAAAAAATAT
Source organism: Diorhabda sublineata (assembly GCF_026230105.1). Classification (NCBI taxonomy): domain Eukaryota; kingdom Metazoa; phylum Arthropoda; class Insecta; order Coleoptera; family Chrysomelidae; genus Diorhabda; species Diorhabda sublineata. The sequence goes on from NC_079477.1 coordinate 30,735,426, forward strand.
ATAAATAGAGACTGTCATTTGAAAATATGAAGGTGCATGTAAAATATTGTATATTTAATTTCAATTCTAAAGGCAGCTTGACATGGTGCAACACAACGTGCAAGAAATTTTGCATTTTTTTCCAAAGTCAAAACATTTCATAGATTAATATTGCACATCGTTTGACATTATGAAAGTATCTTACCATTGCATCATGGCAACCCCTAACAAAAATTACCTTCATTCAATATTTTGGAACCGATTTGAAAATGAACATAACAAATTTTCTCAGCCTACCCCTCCATAATGTAGCCAGTGAAATTGACTATTTATTATTTATGTTTCTCAAGCTTGAGTTGATATAGAAACTTCAAAATTTCATAAATGTCGTGGAATTGCAAAGTCCTAATCATTAAGGTTGCTTGACATGATTCAATACAACGTGCAATAGAGTGCAAGACGCAATTTTTCTTGATAAAAAGCATACGCAGATGAAATTCAGCTGATTATTTCATACAATATCTCGCACTTGCATCATTAGTTTGGTGCCAATTTTATTGTGTGCATACTACAATTCTACAATTCTAAAGAGAAAGTTACTTTTGACTTAACAACCAATCTGTCAATATAATTAATGATAGTGATTAATCTATGAAATATTTTTACTTTGAAAAAAATGCATTCAATTTCTAGCACGTTTTCTTCCACCATGTCAAGCTGCTTTCAAGAAATTCAAATGATTTCATGCAATTTTTGTATAAAATATTTATCTCAGTGTGGCTCAATTTAGTATGAATAACTCCGGACTTTTTGGTTTTTATTATAATTTAATTGTAATAATAATAAGAACAACGCTTCTCAATTTTATATTTATTGCTATAAATATGAGCATTTTACCTATTATAATGAATGTATTGCACTGTTATTCGGAATTCTTAGACATTTAACGGAATTCTTAGACATTTAATAATGTTAAACTTAATTGAGCTTAATTTTTGGTCCATAACTCAAGCTATAGAAGAAATTTTAGTAAAAAATGTAGATTCAAGGAAAATGTTTTAATTTTTTTTCCAATTCGGAAAGCTTTCATAAAAATTTACTCTACAGCAACTCATCGATGATCGAAAAATCGTATTAGAACTGATTATTTGACAAATAATACAATCTAGACTCAAAGTTACTTACTCTATAGTAAGTACCAGAGAAAAATTGAAAACAATGTTATTTTGAATTTTTAGAAAATTATGAGATACATTAGAATAATACAGGTACGCAGTTTTTTCTTCATAAGTAGTAAAGCAAGTTCTAACTACTAAATATCACTGAAAATTTCAACATATTGAGCAAATAAATTGGCACATTACGTAAGGGACATTTAACAATAACACAATAAAATATAAATAATCTACTATGTACAGATACAAGAAATATTGTTCTGAATAATTGTAAATTACTTATTAAATTTTCAAACTGGGTATTTCAAAATGAACTGAACTATAATTCCTGAACGAGTGTCGAATTAAATTTAATATTTTTTATTGGGTTTATGGAAATTATGTAATAATAAAACCAGAAAGTTTTTTTATGGTTTTCAAGTCATTTTCTGATAGACATACTTTAGATAATAAATAAACTTATACATAATATCAAAATTATTATTTCTGTTTGAAATTTTCAATAAAACCATCACTTTTTTGCACAAGATTGTTATTGTTGTTTTTATGGGAAGTGAAATGTTTGCATCATTCATGTGATCACTGTTGGATTATCTACTACAATCTACCATGAAATATTATAAAACTTAATGCATGATTTTATTATGCTAGTTGAATATAAAGAGTTTTAGGTGGGACTGGAGTCTAGGATGGAGTTTTTTCGACACTTTTTTATTAGCTTCGCGTGTGTCTATGTAACAGATTTTTTCAGCTTCATTTTCTTCAACTTCAAGTCAATGGGATTAGTTTACAATTCAGCACTCTTATCAAAAACTGATAACAATTTTTTTTCACAAAAGAAGCAAGCACAAGAGGATAATCCCTATTACACTGGAGTAGTTCGAGTGTTGCTTGCCGTGTGGATATTGATCTTGAATATCTGTAGGTTGTAGTGTCCGGTGGCTCATTTCATTCTCCAAAGAGGAGATTCCCGATAAACGGACGTTCTGAGGGTCTGCAGGCGAAGTAGGTCACGTTGGCCAGTCGAGTAGTTATTACAAATACTGGTATAGGTGGGATTATGTTGGACAGCTCAGAAGAGCATCTGTTGTGGCATTATCGGTAAAACAGAGTCAGATCAGCGACCATTTTCGTATGCTCTAAGCTATCCAGGTTGCTGGTTAACTCTGTATCGCCTATAAGTTGAATTGCTCTCTTTTGTAACGACTCGATCATCATCAGAGTATGGTTGGAAGCCGCGCTCCAAATATGCGACCTATACTTCAAAGGTGGATACATTCTAGTATCAGGGCCTTGTAGACAAAACCTGTTGCGGAGATAGGTATAGATGGTGGTTAGGTGGAGATCTTTTACTGTCTACAGATTTGAACAACGACAACAGTACAGTTTGCAGTTTTGTCGAGTAGATTGTTGACGTACAGGAGAAACAGCGTAGGTCACAAGATGCATTCCTAGGGAACACCAACGTTGGCATCAAAACTTTCAGACAGGTGTCCATCGATAAGTAGGGACGAAAAAATGTACGATATAAATTTTTTTAGAAGGTTGTCATGCCAAACCCTCTCAAAAGCATTCGATTCCCCATATTTTTTTGTAACTTCTGTCCATACGTTGTGACATAGACCACGTGATTCCTGGTTGATATATGTTTACGAAAGCCATATTGACGGTCGCTGATGATGTTAGGAGACTCAAGATATCTTAAGTTTTGCTGGTTAACGACTTTCTTCATGACCTTGGAAACGGCTGGGACTAAAGCAATTGGACGGTGATTGTTGGAAATCATCTTTTTTTCTTTTGGTATGGGTTTTATATAGAATCTTACGAAAGAGCTTTATTTCTCAATTTAACCTTGGCGTAACTATTTGTTTCTAACACCATTATGTCTACCAACTATTTCGTGAAATAGAGCTTAAGAAATTGTAGTGGTTCCTCGATGTTGAAAACTTTAATGGGCCCTGGTACTCAAAATGACGTATTCTGAATAATGCAAACTATACAGCAAACCCAATATAAAATCGAAATGATTCAATATAGTTCAAATCATTATATATTTTAGTTTGAAAAATGAGATATTTACGTAAGTTTTTCATAAATTTAGTATTGGACTACAAGTTGCAAGTTTATTGAACTAAAGCTTGAAACCCAAAGGAATTCAACATCTCTGCTATAATAATCATAAAAATCAATAATACACTTCAATAAGTAAGCTGTGCCAATATAGAGAGCAATTTTATCTTCAAAATAAAGTTGATGAAAAAGAGAAATTCTAATATATTTTATACAGTTAAGATAAAAATTTTAAATGGAAAGATAGCAGTGGCAAAAATGTTGAGTAGTTTACCAATCAATGTATCGAGGTCTAGAGATTTACTGCTCAATACATATTGAGTGGCTTGACATGAAAAGTGAAGACAGCCAAAACAAGTGAAGTATTTGCATTAGATAAATTTGGAAACAAATTATTACAATGGTCACCAAACTTCATAACATGGGACTTTTAAAAAAATGAATAATTTAATAAAAAATTTGCACATATATAGGAAAAATCTCTAAAAAATAATAATATAGTATTCAGACAAATATAACTGTGGTTCGTTAGGCGGATATGTATTTTATAATTTTTTTTAACCAAAAAAATCTATAATATACTAAACTATAGATTATCTTAAATAAATATCCTTCATTGAATAAATATATTGTAATATGGTATTTATATTACAATGAGATCAAACTTTCGAAAATCTATTTCACTGAGCATATGGAAAAAATGGATTTTATCTATTTTTTAAGGAGTTTGTAAAATAGTACTCTAAATATGGTAGTTTCATTTTGATTAGATTCTCATTTCACTGTATCTGTTATTGTTCTCATTGCAATACTAATTCTTTGCTATTACATTTTTATACAACCAGACAAATAGGAACTGAATAATCTATCAATATAAAAATACTCTGATTCAATTTTGGCACATAGTTTTTAGTTAAAATACTTTTTAAGCTGTATTCATGATAGAAGTTGATCTTCTACTGTATCCTCTTCTTGTTACAGTTGCACCTTGAGCCTCACATTCTTTTTTCACCCTGTTAATAATATCTGCTACTAGTTTCTCTTCCTTTACTCGTTGTTCTTCCCAATCCACAGATTTATCAGTTTTTTTCCGAATTACTGGTGCTGGAATTTCGTTACTAGTTTCTACGATTTCTTCCTTAACCACTACTTTTAGTTCTTGGTTAGAAGTATCCGAATGCCTAGGAAAATATTAACTAGAATAAGTTTGACGTACTGACAAGAAAGTGCATTGTACTTTATTTTTGCATGAATTACGAAATTTTGGAAACTACATTTTCTAAAATAGCTTTTTTGATTTATTGTAAAGTTATATACAGAGGGACTTTTATCAGTTCGATTGTGAGTAGGCAATGGATATGAAAATCTACGAAATATTGAAATATTAAAATTAGATCACTTTTATTTAAATAACAGTAGGAATTCACAAAGATCCAAAGTGGAAAAAAGACGCCTCTTATTCTTCTCAATATGATTTAATAAAAATTAACTAATCAAGTAGGAATTCCGTGGTTATGTTTTCGATATCACTTAATTATCCAATTGTATAGTTTACTTTAGTTCTGATTGGTTCTCTCCTAATTTGGTAGTTTTCCTTTCAATTTTTATTGTTTTTGTAGTTACAGAGCCTTTTAAGTATATATTGCAGCTTAGTGAGTTAACCGAAAGTTTTGTTTTTTTTTAATAATATTAATAATTGATAATATACTCTAATTACTATTTTATTGCAAGAAAAATGTGGATATATTTCATAAATTAACGAAGAAAACATGAAAAATATGAGAAAACGACCAAAAAACTAATATTCCAATATAAAAGCAAGTTTTCAACTTAAATAGAGTAAAAGTAGAAACTTTAATAAATTAATTAATTCATTTTAGTTTATATCATTTCATAATTTAAAGATTGCATACAATTGAGTCTTGTCTAGTACATAGTTTACAACCCAAATTAAAAATAGTGAAAAATAGAGGTATAAAACACTTTGATTCACATTTTTCTATCAAAAACTGAAAAAAGGAGCAAAATGAAAACAAATCAATTAGGACTTGTCAAGAACAATGACATTTTCAACATTGATTTAGGGCTATTGTCAGTTGTATATCTTTGCTCAGAATAATAATTTGAAATAATCTTAAGGGTAGTAACTACAATCAAAGTTAATATAGCAGATAACATGGTTAATTAGTGATTGTGTAATGTGACAAAAAATTCCTCTACTTCACTTTTATGTCCATAAATAAGTATAGAAAAAAGTTATTTCAAACATCCCTAAGCTTCCCCGAGTTAATATTAAACGGTTAAGACTTAACAAAGTGTTAAGATTGGTGAATACATATACCAATATGAACCCAATAGAAATATTTAGAATAAGGACAGACTGGAGAAGTCTAGAAATTCCACTTTAAAATAATTATAAGTAAAAATAATAAAAATGACAATTGCTTACTTCAACCGCGTTTCAAGAAATGGAGAATAGTAGAAAACATAACTAAAAAATCATGCAGAAAATGATACAGAATACAGATACAGAAATTACAGAAAGTATTATGAACTCTAAACTTCCATAATGGACATACTTAACAAGAATAGTAGAAGAATATACTGAAGAAACCAGATTTTCGACGTTCATTCTTCACAAAAACTTTAGTATATTTAAAAAGATAAGTAGAATTAATACTTTGACTTTGCAATAAATTCTTTTTTTTTCCTATTGGGTGTATTCCCTAGAAAATGTAGTAGTGGTATTCCCAATATAGTAGATACAAACCCCAAAAGCAAGAACAAAAACCTAACCTTTCATGAAATTATTGATATTTTACGAAAAAGAATTTTCTAAATTGAGAGACGTTTTGAAGAACAACGCCTGTTCTGTTTCCTTATTAGGATTACTCAACAACAGTACAATACAGATTCTAAAATTATTTCCAAAACTGTTTCCACCTTTTTCCAGCATTTCATTATATTCTGATTAAATTGGTATGTAGATGGAATAGATTCATGTAAAAAGTATTTTTTTTCGACTAGTTTCACGATTCCTTTGGTGGAAAATTTCGATAATTTAGTATAATAAATATAATTTTTTCCATGTGAAAATTTTTGCCGAACCAAAAGATTGTCAGATAGTGAATTATCCGGATGGATATACTGAAAATTGCCGACAACCCTCCCCCCGTTATTCAATCAACTCCGGGAGGTTCTTAAATCTCCTCTAGTAATCTGGTCAATTGTTGAAAGTGAGGTACCGAATCTATCGTTTGACCAGTTTACAGAATTTCATAGTATATCACTCAATTCGATTTTGCAGGCGTTTATAGTGAATAATGGATCTTAGAAAATTGGAAAAGTGAATACTATTATTAATATTCACATTTTTATTGCAACAATAATCAAATGTAAATGGAATTTCCGCGATTCTCATCCTTTTCGAACGAAAGGTTAACCAACACTTGAAATTACTTGATACTAGTTTCAAACTACATACCTCGATGCAATATGACCCGTGTATCCCTTCCGACTTTTGAAAAACACATTACAATGATTACACATAAATAAAGGAGCTGGACTCACTAACTTTTGATTCGCTTGTAACACATGCACTTTATATTTATGTCGATACCAATGTGTTCGTGAAGCCAAAACTTCGCCACATCTTTTACATATAACACTACCGTCTGGTTGGACTAAATATTCCAAAAGTTCGCTTTTCTTCTTTTCGTAACTATCGTTGTCTAGAGGATCTATACTTATGGTGAGACTTTTTTCGTCAGAAAGAAAGTGAACCCCAGCACTGGGTTCCGGTTCTGGAGATGGTTGATATTTGTCGTCGATATCTAAGGTTTCGTGCAGTAAGTGTCTTGCGGCTTCTGTTGAAATAATCACTGATTCTTGTTTGATTGCTGGTAGCAGTTCTACTGTTATAGCAGAAGGAAGATTTGTATGATTCTGGTTGTTTTCTGGATAATCGTGCTCTTCTGAAAATTGAAATAAAGGATTAAACAGTTAAACAATATTTAATATACCATCCTACTTGGAGTGTTATTGATATATGGTAAATTGTAATTTCTAGAAAAGCTAATTGAAATTATTTAGAACCACTGATTATTTCTCTGGTATATTGATAAGGTTTTGAACTGCTAGTAGCCTCTTTATTAGTTATAACTAGTACATTTTGAAAATAGACAAGTCTTCTTCTCACTGTCTTAGCTGTTATTTATGTAAATGACATATTTCCACAATTATTTTATATTTCATTTGAACGTGTTTATTTCTTGTATGTTTGATCCTTTAGTAGTTAAATTATTCGAAGAATTAATAACAATCCAATTAATTCTAGAGTTTGTTAAAAAAATTGAAATAACGTTTCAAAACTCAGTTCTCGATAGAGTCACCCAAAAAGTTGAATATACATATTGCAATTAAAAATATATTTCATTGGTCCATATTAATATTAACCAAAGTTGTGAGTTTTTCATAAAACAAAGGCTATTTTTTCAAATATCAGCCCCTGTACATGTTCCAAATGTCCATACTCTGTAACTTCGAACTTATTTGGTCATGAAATGAACGTGAATTACTTCCCAGTTGATTAAAATGATCAAGTTATGTTTTGCAGATATATATCTGGAAAATAATATAAAAGTAAAAAATATTAGAAAATGGAAGCCCTTCAATTGTACTTTCTCCTTTGATACACCTACTTTAAAAAAAATATTAGGATTATTGGGAACTGAAATATCGAAGTTTGATCAAGAACCATCTTGCTGAAACCAAACTATATTGAAATTATTACTAGCAATTGCGTGATAACAAAATTATTTGTGTTGTCTTCGACAATTCTAATAATATCTACACGCTAATTTATCACAAGGTTTTCGTAATTTTACTGCAATATCCATCTGGTCTTGGTAAGGCTCCAATATCGGTAGCAAAACTGCCTTCTACCTTATGCTCTCATAAAATTACAATTTGTAGTAGGAATCATCTCCAAACAACTCTCATTAAAGTTTTAGTTTGTTTTTTTTTTATACTATAAAGTGTGGAATAGTTTTGACGATTTGACATTAATGGTAACAGTAAACTTCAATTAGTCCTATTTCTTCAAAGCGATTTAAATTCTACATTTTTTGTAATTGATTTTTGATTTATATAGTTTTAATTACCATAACCTATCATTTTTTTCTTTGCAATTCATACTATATTAATATTGAAAAAATTGATAAAATTAATAGCTTCGAAAGAAAAAAGTCACCATTGATACTAATACTTCGTTAAATACATTGTTATTAAAAAAACAATAATTTGATTACAGCAAAAATGATTTCTTCTTATTATTTTTCCTTACTTATATGTCCCTATAACATTCAAACTCATGAAGTCAAAGATATGCAGTTTCCACTTTAGCGGAAGCTGATATTAATATCATATAATGCATTTAATGAGAAATATACAGGAATTACTATTTAAAATATTTTTTAATATAAAGAAAAGAACATGGTTGATTAATATTAGTATGAACTAATGTTTAAGCTGGAAAACATTTATTTCATGTTTATTACTTCTCAAACATATTGTGGTTACTCCATGTTTTACAGGAATATTTAAAAAGTGCAGTTAACCAGTGTCGTTAAATTGAATCCAAAATATTTTGGATCCTTTCGAATAGTACAGAACTGGACAAATTTTGATTTAAGATTATCAATCTAAAATCACTAATCATCTTAATTCTAATCTACCAATATGAGTTTCAGTAGAACTTCATGATTAATTATGATAAATTAAACTGTCCTATTGGATCACATTTTCACTTTTAGAGTATAGTAAAAATGGAAAAATTATCTTTATCTTGAATTTGCTTCCATTGATTAGTTTTAAAGCTACATAAGATGATATTATATTATATAAAAAAATATATTCAAATTGAATTCAAATTTTCGGATTATTTATATATATATATATATATATATATATATATATATATATATATATATATAGTGGACAGTCTGTTTACTACCTCTACAATTACACTATCTGTCGAAGTATTATTTTCGCTCTTGAAGATGAAAAGTTTGTTATCGAAACACCAGAGAGTGTATTAATGTGATTGCGAGTGTTAGTATAATGGTAAATCAATTTATAAAAGATAAACAAAGATGTTACTTCTGCTTTGAAGCACAAACCACCCATGAATTATCAACCTGGTGAAATTGTTATTCCAAATCAAATTATATGTGAGGTTAAGGATTATTTATATAATACTTTATAAAATTATTTCTTGTCACAGTGCTATCAAGAGGACTCTCAGATTACCAGATTTATCACCAGCTGATTTTTTTCTTTGGAATCATTTAAAATAAAATGATTATCGAAAGAGCAGCAATTTTTCACAAAATGAGAGGAAAAAATCTAGTTTTGTGGTAGAATTTTGGCTAAACTTGAGTTGTGAGACTATATCTACAACACCATTTAGCTGAAAGATATTTGAGTTATTTGAGCCCTTATTGCGACAAGTTTTTGTTTGGTATTGTTTTACTTTCCCTATGTAATATTTTGTAAATTCTTAAGATTGTTTTTTAAATCTTTTATATTCTTTAGAAACTACGTTATTTTCAAACGATTATAACAAAAATAAAACGATTTTTATAAGTTAAATTATTCAGTTATGTTTTGTTATAAATTTGAAAAAAAATATTGTTAAATTCTCATTTTTATGTGGAGGGCGTACACACTTCTTTTGATACCGATCGATTCGATGTTAATAAAGTAAAAGGGTACTTGAAGAGTGAAGTGGGAATCCTGTGGCACAATTAAGATTTCGAATCGAGTAAGTTAAGAGATTTTATATTTAAGTTTCTATATTGCGTCCAAAATAGACCCAAATTTCATACTTCTTGGTATTTTTGAAACCAGATATTCAACATTATTTGTTTCTTCACCTTTTCTCTTGTTTACTTTTGCTATTTGATTTCTTCAAATAAAATAGCTCTTTATTTTGGAGCAGATAGCAGAATTTTAATAAAACAAATTATTAGTTGCAATATATATTTTGTTGTAATAAACAGTGGCTACCAATGAATTTGGTTGAATTATATTTACGAGAGCCGTTCTTTTTTTGAACCTCCGATCGCTCCGTGCACATGAAATCGGGCATCCGCTGTAGGAGACTGCGAAGCTCCCGCACTACACACTCCGCCTGTCAACCATTATTGATGCTTCCGCCAAGTGTGAATTGCGAAGTGTGATTCGTTTTCTACAGACTGAAGGCCATTGCGCTGCAGAAATCCATAGGAGAATGAGTCGTGTGTATGGGGAAAACTTCATGAGTGATGATGTTGTGCGTGAATGGTGTCGAAAGTTTAAAGATAGCCGCATGTGCGTGATGAAAGGGAACAAGGACGCAAATCTGTCGTTTCGGATGACCTGGTTCAACGAGTTGAATTTTCAGAAGTTTTAAGGTCTGTTTTGTACACAATTGTTACTGAACGGTTAGACTACATTGGTGGCAACTTTCTTTGAAGAGGGTTTTGAAAAGCTTGTCCACAGTTATGTCAAATGTATCAATCTCTTCGGTGATTATGTCGTAACCGTAAGTGTATCAATCTTTTGGTAATAAAATTGTTTTATATTAACTTGTCTCTTATTTATAGCCTATCGGAGGTTGAAAAAAAAGCGGCTCCCATATATAAATATATAGATCCTACAAATACATAATTACTAGTATTCGTTTGGAAATTACTGGTAAAGAAAGAGGGGCATGGAAAAATGTTTGAAATGGATTAATATATTTTTATTAGAGGTAGATTTATTAATAAAGAAAAGTACAATGTTCAAAAAATTATTGAACCGTAGTGACACATTTCTAATTACATTTCATGATACGCGTCTGCACCAGTGTTACTAAAAATAAAATAACGGATATAAATATAAAACAATTATTATTCAAATACGATGTCACTATTAATAGATTATTAAAGCATAAAAAATTAATACAAAAAAAAAGAAATAACGATTTAAATTTTGTGATCACAAAAATAAGAAAATAAACACTACATCAATTTAACAAAAGAAAAGTATCGACACAATATATATAATGGACTGTATTTAATGGGAAAACATTTTTACTAATAATATAATTTGATATATTTGAATTTGATAAATATTATTCCACAATTATTATCAATTTAATTGATGAAATAAATGTGTTCTCATTTTTATAACAATAAATTACAAAATAATATCACTAGGAGTTTGTAAATCTGAATTTAAATATTTTGACAGAAATAGAAAATAATCATAGGTTGTCGACATGTTGAAAAGTTGCATTTACTAATTTGGCATTTTCGTTGAAATAAATTGTGCTGTAATGTCCAAAAAAATTTTTGTATTTGTATAAACATGCCATCATCTGCCTGATGGAGACAAGAATTTAACTGATCGATTTTTCAAAAAGAGAAAATTGTTTTTGTTCACTAAATCTTGGAATTTTCAAAAAATGATGGAAAAAATAAAACTGAAATGAGCTATATATGCTCAGAAATGTTTTTTGAAAAGGTCCTTATTGACCACCTAAGTGAGCTCCCTTACTTTAAATCATAATTGCGCTGTAATATTTTCCTAATATACTGACATGCCGGAGAAGAGAAAAAAAGTTTTCCTTTAAAGACAAGAATATCGTTTTTCCAAATGATAAAATTGTTTTTATACACTAAATCCTGAAATTTTCAAAAAATGATGAACAATTTAATACAGAGTTGTTAAATGAAGTCAAAAATTTCGAAATTAAACAGATCAATATTATATGTTGAACATAGGAAGTGTAATATATGAAAAAAGGGAAACAGAAAAAATATAATAATTCTTTCAAAACCTCCATACTCATCACTTGTCTATTTGCCTCTTTGAATGATTTATATTTTTCTTCTTGTCAATATTTGAACATAAATTTTACTCAGCAATAACATAAAAAGATCCAAAAAGATGTCTTTTATTTGTGCTTTTTAGATATCTTCCCATCAAAAACAGGCACAGTGTGAGATATAATACAAATGGAGCAAATTCAAAATTTGCCAAATAAAGTTATTCAAATTCTGAAACCTTAATACTAATAACGTTAGTATATAAATTTCTATATTAATTGCACTTAGGATTAACTATTCTTACTAACAAAGATTGCAACTAGTCTTGTAAGATTTGTAGTTACGATCTTAAATGGAAGAACGTTGATAAGACTGGCCTCGGCCTAACAAACGTTAAACAAAAAAAAAATTAAAAAGAAAAACAAAAACTATCACACGGTGATTCTAAACTATTGCGTAATTTATTTTTTTAATCCAGGATCTGATCTATAAGCCGAAGGTTATACAATTAAATTTTAAACTATCACTCGTTTTCCCAAAGAAAAAATTATTTTTTGTCAAACGATGTACAATTTTTAGTGAAACAAAAATTGAGTATGGACCCTGAATATACGAAGGTTGATCGTTAAATGACTGGTTTGTAATTTTTCACATCAAAGTTCAGTAAAATTATGGGAACTCTACATGAATTTAAATGAAAAAAAAATGGTTCGCTGAATTCAATTGTGGCTGGATGTTGAGGTGTTTATACTCAAAGCAATTGAAGAAATTCAAGATATGGTGCAGGTTGATTGGAAATTGAAAGTTCTAGGGATTGTGGAAGCCATAGGCTTCTCACAAGGCTTAATAGTATAAGAAAACTTTCCACAATATGAGTAGTTCACACACGTAACCATAATATAGAAGAGGTTTTCCTTTTTTTTAAATCGTGGACCTACCACGATACATAATATATAAGCAGGTAAAACAAATGGGTTGTCAGTCAATAAAGTCATTGTATATTAATACAAAAGATTGAAACAATCGATTGACAAATGACTTGATCCATGAATTAGGCTAGGAAGTACTCCTTCATCTATTCTCTGGATTCAGCTCCGAATAACTTATATCTAAATCTGAAGGAATTTCTCGACAGAAAGAGATTGTGATTATTAGTGATATATCACAGATACATATTTTGATTACCAGGACAAATTTTCTCATTTGGAAAAAATATCTTTGACAGACTGTATAGAACCAAAAAAATGTTAAATATATTAAAAACCTGTTTTATTAAAAAAGTGACGGACTTATTGATCTGCCGACGTAATATTGATATGATGGAATATTAAAATTCTATAAATTTCGATCCTTTGGGTTCCGAATAGGCTGTACTTTAAAAACAATTCATCTTTTTTTATGAAATTTATGTTTTTGTTTTGCGGGGAATAAGTATATAGCTTTTTTTGGATTAGTTGGTATTGACTAGAATAACATTCACTTGATTTTTAATCAAATTTAAATATTTAATGAATGTTAAAAGTATTCTTTGAAAACTACGTTATACAAAATCAACTGTATATTACAACATTATTAATAAGCTTATCATTATAAACAATTAAATATTAAATAAAATGTCTTATTGTCATTATTTCTTACAGTTCGCTATCATTACATAGATAATTGCGCGGAATCAACACTATTTCACTACCTGGTGTACGTTAATCCGTTTTGTTACTAAAGACAATAATATAGTAATGGAACGTGTATCAGATAGTGGAAGAAATGTACCGTTGGAGTAGTGGGAGTGAAAATTGTTATTGCTGTAAAATTTATAAACGGTTCCAGATTTGTGATAGTTGCACCTGTATATTTATAGTAATGAAAAAGTTCCTCACACAAACATATAGAAATCGATAAATTAAAGATTTTTTTAAAACAAAAATCATTTTATGGCATATATAGTACAGTTATCACGTTTAAAAAAAATTAAGCTCGTAATACAATAGCTCATACAATCCAAAATAATGTCTAGGAAAACGTATTGAAACTGTTTTCAAGCATATAAATAATTGCAAAAGTTATAAACTAATAAAGATGTTTTGTTTTTTTTGCAAAAATTTTAGAAACTGTTGATTGTTTTTGCTGTGAAATTTAATAAACGGTTCCAGAAGTCTGATAATTTTCAACATACATTTATAGTAATGAAAACGTTCCTCAGACAAACATAAAAATTTCTAAATTAATGATTTTTTTTATAACAAAAATCATTCTTTAAGAAAAATGAAGCTCGTAAGAATACAGTAGCTCATACAATCCGAAATAATATCTAGAAAAATGTATTAAAACGTTGTTCAAGAACATGAATAATTGCAAAAGTTATCAACTAATAAAGATGTTTTGTTTTTTGGTAAAAATTTTAAAAACAGTTAAGTAATAAGGAATTAAGAGGAATAGCTGCTCATTGTATAATTTAGGAATAAAATGAACATAGAAAAGATGGACCGTAAGGTTGTCTGCCCACGATGCCACCTTTGTTTAAAAACAGTTACATTGTGGGCGGTGGTAATAGATGTCTGGTTAGTTCATCCTAGTGCCAGCGGCAGGACATTTCTCTTTCGTAATTCAGAATGAATGGTGATCATTTACTTTTATTATTCATAAATTGTGATTAAATTCATATTCTCTTTAATATATAACGATCCAATTTCAAATTATTAAAACTGTGTTACAACACTTTTTAACGAAAATAGTGTAAACTTGGAGTATACTAAAAGTTGTTTTTTAATTTGCTTTTTATGACCATCTTCAGGGTGTTTTAGAAATGTTCTATTACTTTTATATTACTTTTATAAAACCACCGCATTTGTATAAATATATGAAATTGTTTATCCTAAATATACATGCACAGCATACTATGTTCATTTGCTGTTAATAAATCTTCACAGCATAACACATCAAATCTTTTTTAAAAATGGAGTTTAATATAGTTTCTTATCCCAAATTTCATACCTTAGGAATTGAAAGTGTCTAGATTTAACCACTAGGAGCTCTTAGTTTCGAGATTTTAGTTAGTATTATAGATTTAAAAATCAACAACGAGCATAATACACCTAAAGGAAGATAGTTAAAAGTTTGATGTTCATATCATACAATTTTTATAGTTTCATTGCCGTTACATTATTTGCAATATGCATATCGCTATGGTGTGTTTATTCACCAACAACAGTCTGTGTTTGATTAAGAATTATTTCATTTTTATTTTGACAGATTATAAACCACAGTTACTTAAAAAAATAACTTAAAACAAAGACAAAAAGTTTTCCTTTGTCTTTTTCAAATATTGTTAACGTATCACTGTTTTATATTAAAGAAAGACGCTTATTAGTATGTACAAAGAATTGATTTTGATAAGAAATTTCTGCATTCTCGAAAGGTTTGTAGACAAAAAAGATGGTGATATGATTAGAGAATTGTTTCTTCTTTCTAAAATTGTAATGAAATGTTCTCTGTAAAAATAATTCACTAACAATGTGATTTTTTATTGACGAAACAATTGTTGTGAACAATTTAACAACCTTGTTATATTCTTTTAAGCTATAAATAATTAAGAAAGCACAATTTGAAATAAAAAGTTTTTTTAAAATAAATAGAAAATAACTCTTTTCAAATTTGAAAATATTATTTTCCTAATTATCAGTAGTTTTAAACAAGAGTGTGAAAAAAGTCAATAAACAATGACATTGTTAATAAAGATTTGTTTTCATAATTACATATAGGACAAACAATAATAATTTTTTAAGAAAAAAATATATTCAACTTATCTTTATAAACATTAGAAAAATTTGGAAATTAAACAATTAGAAATGTTCTTCAAATCACAAATTTCAACAAAATAATATAACAAAAAATTTCAAAAATCTTAAGGGGGTCAATTTGTTTATCATCAATTTATAAACATATTTCGGGAAAATTTCATTCTTTAATACAAAAACGGTGAATTTAAAAGCATGTTATTTCTATGTTTAATTTTTTATTAATTTAAAAAATTGTTGAAAATATTATAAAATTCTCTAATGATACATTAAAAAGCACTACAAATATTTATTTTAATTTTGAAAAAACTTTCCATCCAGAATAAAATCTTGGAATTGTTCGTAATACACTATAACTCTCTAAAATTTCCACATTAATATTTAATAATTTGAAAACATTATTTTGTGTAATGATATTCTTGGCTCCATATCCTTAAATTGACATTCAACGTTAAATTGAAACTATAAATAAAATAGTTTTAGGAAAGGAAACTTTCCCTGTATTGAGATAATTTTCCTGAAATCTCTTGTTTATTAAAATGTTCTGAAATATACGCAAAAACTATGTACTTTCTTAATCTTTATTTTTTTGTAATTTTTGCAATTTATTATGAGATGTAGAAACGGTTTTACTACATTTGTCTAAAATTTTTCCAAGTAAAAACAACCACTGCACGTATTCTTCATAGTTTTATCTTATTTACAGTTTTCAACTTGTAATTTCAATAATAAAATATTTTTCCATAATACAGAAACTCTTATGGAGTAATTTGCAAAACACCCAAAATTTACTTAGTGAGTTTTAAGTGAGATTAAGCTATACTGAACTACACAAACTCTCACAATTACACTGCATGACGAGCGTTTCGACAACCAAATTATCGTCTTCAGAGACTGAGGGTAAATTATTTATATTTTCTCTTCAGTCTCTAAAGACGATATCTTGGTTATCAAAACGCGCGTCAGACATCTAATTGTGGATGTAGGGGTAATGGTAGTGTATGCAGTATGTTCAGTATGAATATCATAATCAGTTCCAAAAAATCCAACTAAAGAGATTAAGCTAGTTTTTTAATGGAATATTGCTAATATTTTGTAATAACAAATTATATTTTCAAAAATGAAAATTGAATTTATTCACACAACAACTTTTGCAATTCTAAAATAATCTAGATGCAGCTATTCAACATTGATAAAGTGGTTAGTTAATAATTATCGCCACTCTCCAAACGATTCATTTTGTATACTCAATTGCTACATACATTAAAAACAATCAATAATTTTCAAAAAAACTATTTATCAAATATTAATTTATGCTGAAAAATTGTGTCATTTTTTCTACGGTGTTGCGCAATCCATACTATAAAATCCCTTACAGCAGATATGATCAGACCAGGATAAATAGATATTTTATATCTAAGTTTGTACAAAGTTATATAAAAGGCACTTTGCCATAGAATATAATGTAACAAAATTAATATTGAAACAACAGACAGTATATTCACCAACAGAAAATCAAAGTGGGTCTATATATTATATACAATAAAGATATATTTCTTTTGCAAAGTAAAAAGTCAACAAGAAAAAAATAAGAACGATTGTTTTTGATAGCATCGGAAATTTATTCAATTAGAAATAGTTCACATCCTTATTGATCCACACTTCAAGTAGTACAAAATTCACTCTACCAAAAATTTTCATCCGAATATGAATTGGCATAGTTTCAAAGCTATTGAATATAATTTGAGAAAACAAGAACAAATTTTATATTCTAACTGACTGACAAGAGAACAAACATTTGGTAGAAAAGTGAAAATTCAGGATGAAGCAACGATTGATAAAATAAGATATTGATACAATGAAGATAAGGAAATCAACGGAAAGAGGTAGACCCCAAATGCAATTGTCAAGTATTCAACTTGCTTATAATATAAAAACATAGAAGATAGAAGTGGAGAAATATAATCAAAACTGGACCTTTGAGATATGTACAGTATGCCCTGAAACTCTTCTGGAAAATGCACTTACTACTTTTGTATACAAGTCTGTTTGGTGAGATGTAACTAAATCACATTTAATACCCCATTAAACAGTAAAGTTTCTATATACCCTGTGTATATAAAGTCGCCAATATCACAGAGGTAACATCATAATTTGTAGACTCAATTAATGAACCGAATTATTTCCTATGTGATTAGGATTGAAAAAGTGACTATGTTATGAGAATTACAGAAGAGTGATTAATAAGGAAGATATAAGATATATAAGATGGAAGGAAATAAAACAAGAGATACAAGATAGGAAAATATTGGAGCTACTGTGGATCAGGGTGCCCACGTAATGACTCAACTCCAGCATGCCTTACACCCGAAAAGATATAAAGGCTTCAGGATTAAGTGAGTAAAATTGAAAAAGTACTGTACAAAATTCCTGCAGAATATAATATGTGAGGATTGCATCTTCCACCCCTATATATAGGAAGTGATCTCTCTAAGTCAAGGTAGTCGAGAATATGTGACCAGTCTTATATTCGATCGTTAGAAGTATACATCAATAAACAAAATAAAAACTAAATACAAGTAACAATGACAATTTCAATGTGATAGATGAACTCTTTTTTGATGTCTAGATGTACTTTAGCCCAAATTACAATTAAGAAGAGACAAACTAAATAGAAATGAACTTTCTTGACAAAACCATATATCGATGAGATGACTTAAAGAGGAAAAGCAAGAAAAAATAAGGATTTATCCACAGGGAAAAAGGATCAAAAGAGCTCCGCAAGATCGGAAGAAACTCATTCGAATGAGTTTGGGGTCTATATATATATAAAGTTAAAAAATATTTTTAAAATTGGGAAAGAAAATTTGTATTTATATACCTTAAAGATTCGATTTGTATTTGAAAAATCATTCCAACAATACTACACATTTTAAACTAAAAGATAAAAAGCAAATGTCGAAGAAAAAATTAGATAATCACTATGTTAAATGATAATTTGTGATTTTAAAATTATTTTTCAATTTCACTTTTTGTATATGATTTCGAGTTAATGGATTAATTTAGTGATACTATTGTTGTTTCAGGATATGTCAGTTAAGCTAACAGCATTATAAATAAATATATTGTGGATTTACAATGGCATTGTAAAATTTAAATTAAAAACTATTTATTGTTTCTCATTGTCCCAACACCTAAACTAAATATTTAATAAAATCAACTAAATTATACATTTTTATATATTTTGTATGTGCGCCTGCGGCTGTTTTATATATATATATATATCTATATATAAAATATATAATATTGTCTACTTTGTGAAGTCAATACTTAAAAAAAAAGTTTCTATCTATATAAACATCTCTACAATTGTTATTGTTTTTAAAAAACGATTTGTTATAAACAAAAATTACCAAGTAAACATTATTCTAAATATATTTGCAAAACCCCTAAAAACTATCCAACCTGAAAAACTAAAATAAAACTTTTATTAACAAAACTAGCATATTGTTGCTGTTAAAAAAATATAGGGGTTGTCTCATTGGAAAACTATATATGTTTCCGTGTCAAAATATATTCTATTATCTAAACTTTCTGTTATATCACATCCAAGTTTGATTTTATTAGATTGAATCCTATTTTGCATTTCCAGAATCTATGATGAATGTGAATGTATTTAACTTTCGTAAAGTTATACGACGAGCTCAAAAATCAGCTGCAAATTCAGTTATTTTCGAAAATGGCATTCCCGTGTATGCAAAGTATGCCTGCAAAACTATATCTAAATTAAACAGTTTTTGTTTTGCAGAAATTTGGAAACACTAAAATTTCTTTGTAGTTATAACAGATATTTGATTGATCTTCAAGAAAAATTAATAAGAAACAAAACCGATATATCTGTTAATCACATGGAAATTTCAATTTTTCCAAGTTTCTATATAAACCATTTAATTTAAACATAAAGGTACAAGCTTCAGCCTCCTATTTTTAGTGTAAAGTCTTGTAACGTTGCTATTTGAATCTAGAGAATTACACGCTAAATATTTGAAAAATTAGTAAAAATTTAAGAAGCTTTGGGTAAAAGTTTGGTAATATTAGAATTGCCTTTTCATGTTTTCAAATAACTGACAAATGGAACCTTTTCGACATATATTAAGATATTCCAATTTATCATAGATTCTAAAAACGCAAATATAACAAAGTTTTTTCATTTACAAATAGTGATTCACACCTGGTGTAACTGCTAGTCGTAGAAAACTGAAAAAAGTTTAAGTGAAACAGTATATAAATTTTTCATAAGAACATAACCGATAGGTTCCAAAATATATGTTGTTGTATAGATTAATTTAAATATTCTGTATATATTCTCGTCGTTATTGTTATATTAACATTTATACACAATTCATAAGGTGCATTCTTTACGATGACAAATAGAAATTGAGTAGAACTGCCATGGACAAAGTTGAACTTTTTATGGAGAGATCTGATTTCTATTTCGCCAACATATCTTATAAAAACAATCATGCAAGGAGCTTTGCTTCAGATCCAGCGATACCCGGAGAATTATCCAATTCTGAAAAGCTTCAATGGGTGAGCGCTACAAAGGCAATTAAGACTGACATGTCTCCACCATCTTTAGTAATAGTGATAACCTTGCAGAGGATAAATAGAATGGTAAAGAAATAGAATGATATTATGAAGGTAATGTAACAAGTGTTGCAATGAACTTTAGTTTCACAATTAATTTAACACCTTAAATGATTAAATCTTGGTTACAAAAAGTATTCTTATATACTTTTTAACAACTTCGTTAATGTTATTTATTTTTAAAACCACTAGTAATACCAGCTTATTAGTAAATTTTAAAAAAAACGTAACCAAGTTTCTTTGTAATATTCAATATTCTCGTGTATTACATATTATTATGTAAGAAATATACAATTTGTTCAGTGTAGCTTACAAACGTAATGGAAAAATTAGAATAATATATGAAAATATATGTATAAAAATAGATATTTTGAATTGAAAATTCGTTTTTTTTTAACATATAACAGTTTACCAATGAAACTACCTTTATCTTCGATAATCACTGCTTAGCAGTTGTAAAATTACTAAAATAAAACCTTTCAGGTTATTTTTAACCACCATTGGTTAATCACATGTTTAAAAAAATTGTACTCTATATGATTAAATAAAGATTGCTTTACTTTTACAAAGAAGCACCAAGTACGAAATCAATTCTTTTTTATGCTGTTAGCTTTACATTGTTGGAAAGAATCCCATTGGTGGAAAAACGACGTCTTTTGGCATAAAACAATCGTGTACCGTCTTCATATGATTCTTCATCTTGTCGGGCCTTGAAAACTCTTTCTGGCAAACTGGACAAGGGAAAACTTTTCTTTGGTGACCTTCGTGATATAAGAATGCGTGTCGCTGGAAGCTGTATTTGTTCTTAAATGTCTTTTGTACGTCAACTTTAGCACATTCAGTGCACTGATATACTCCCTCATTTATCGATGCATATCTAAATAAATTTAACCCCCTTACAGACATTTCGGTGAGTGCTTCTGCGGGATCCTGACTTTGAGATGTCGCCCTACGCCTTACTCTTCTTTTGGACGGTTGCCTACCGGTAGATGGA
This sequence comes from Diorhabda sublineata, assembly GCF_026230105.1. Lineage (NCBI taxonomy): Eukaryota > Metazoa > Arthropoda > Insecta > Coleoptera > Chrysomelidae > Diorhabda > Diorhabda sublineata. The sequence continues at coordinate 30,756,940 of NC_079477.1, forward strand.
GCTCCCATTGAATTCGACAAGTTCTGCGGAAGATTCGACATATTTGGTAGGGAAGTTGAACTAGTGGAGGGTGTCATATTATTATTGTTATTTAGAAAATTGTCAGGAGTACTAATTCGAGATGATTCGGGAGTGTTTGAGAGCTGATTTGAGGGGTCTGAATTGGAACTTTCTGCGTTTTCATTCAGTTCCGTTTTGGGCGTCAAAAGCTTCTGGGCCAATAAGTCTAAAAACAAAATTCAAATAAAAAAATTGGTAAATGTAAAATAAACTCAAGCTATTATGAAAAAATAAATTGGTCAATGTTTATCAGTATACAAAATTACTTAAACTACGTAAACATTTATAGATTATCAATTTTATAATCATTTATTAAACATATCAATATTTCTCAACATTAATAATGACAATTCAAAACATACTGGAGCTTTGGATGTCACAGTTACTTCTTCGAAATGATTAATAATCATTAGGATGTATTTTTAGTACAAAATAATAAAATTAAAAAAAAATAACTAGCGATATTTATCTATATAAATTAATTGTTAACAATACAGTGCAGCAATTAGAATATTATTATACTGTTAGAGATTAACTTCAAAGATTCTGGTTGGTCGCCCCTTTGGACATAACCATATACATCTGATGCAAAAGGATAAAAGAAAATAAATCAATGCTGATCTATTTGACTCTAGTACCTATACACAAACACAATGAAAAATCTGATTTACAAGTCCAAGAAGAAATAGCAATTGATGTCTTTTAGTATATACAATGGGCTAATGTGAAAGATTAGTGATCATAGGGACATTATGTGGAAATAAAATAAATTATAAAAAACTACTTCTACAGGGTATAACCGTTCATTTTCTTGATAAATTTAGGGAAAATTTCAAATTATTTCCAAAGGGAAATTGAATATGGTCTTATGAAATGGCAATAACGTCGTTACAGTTTTGAGAAAGCCTACCAAAATGATTCTAATTCAAATGGGAGGAATCGACCAATTCATAACTACATATATAATTGAAATAAGGTCCAAAAAAGTGGTGCCTTTATATTTTCTAGGCCATTAATGCTTGTATGGACTAAGGATAGGTATTGCAGAGGCGATTAGGTTCCAGCATATAACTTTTGCAATTTGGAGGGAATGTGTTCTGTACATTCTTCAAAATTATGGTTTCGATCAGTTATATAATTTAATTGAGAAAAGGGAATCTAAACAAAAAGTGCACGTGTATCATGTAAAACTAACAATTTACTCATGTATGAAATGTAATCTTTTACTCTATCCAGAATGTTTTTTTTTTGTACCATCAACCATAAATTTTGACTTGTTGGCTTTTGGAGAAAAACTTTGAGAAACATATTAATAAAAAAGTTTTTCAATTCAGACTGTATATTAATAATTTTGTAATAACTTGTTTGTTTGATAAAAATAATTTCAAAGCTATATGATGTCATTATTCTAATTTTAATGCGGAATTGCTTGGTAGAAGTTACTCCTTAAGTAATCAAAAGCAACTGCGTTGATAATTATTCATTCATTCAAGACCACTATAAAACAATATCAATTAGAAAACATTTTTAAAAAAAGTTCTGGGCATTAATGGATTAATCCACCATTGACATTAAGGTTACAATTATCTGATCTAACAGCTACATAGTAACAGTTGTTTTTTAAACCATGTCAGAAAACGTTTTGTTTATATAAAATACTTCTACTCAATCTTTGAGTGAAACATAAAAATTGTTCAATACAGTAAACGAATGAATTATTTTTTGAATTCCTTATTTAACTATTATATTATTATTGTAAGTAGGCAATTATGCGGAATTGCAACAAATTATTTAATTGTTAAGTAATTAAGTGTTTTTCCAAAATATCCACTCTAAATGTATTAATTTTATATTAACATCTAACAAATGATATGACATTTTCATTTATTTTTAACCGTTCCATTATAAATTTAATATTTGATTATTTCGCAGTTATATTAATTTTTTGGTTTGTTTATGACCACAATATTAAGGCTAACACAATTTAAATAAATATATTGGGCATAAAGTCTTTCAATCCAACTTCCTAAATAAATTAGTGTTAATCTAATATAAATTGTAGATGACTGTAAATACAAGTAATAAGAACTAAGATTGAAAGTAAGTAGAATGGAAATTGTACCTGCATAAACATTGACCTTTCGCAAATAAAACAATACCATGCAATCATAATAAATCGGTTCAAATATAAATAAACAAAAAATAGTGAATAAAAAAACAAACATAATAAATAGCAAACTTAATTTTTATTTAGATTTCAACTAAAAATTTTGTATCTACACTATAAACCCTTTTGAATAATATACAAGGTAACTAAAGAAGTGCAAATAAATATCTACCAACTAAAAACGTTAAGTATTCAAAGAAAATATAAATTATGAAGTAAAACTGCAGCATTTACCTTAAATAGTACTTTCGTCAGTTCAGCGTTAAAACAAATCAACAAACTTGTTCCTTACACTTATTAGGGCAAGAATATTATAATGAGGCAAATAGAAATTTATTGTCAGTTCTTTCATATAACATATATATAATATACACTATCAATAATTTGCCAAATTATTTAAACATTCACACATTTGCAAATATATTAACATACGAAGCATTATTCATAATATGTATCTCTGTTTTACTTATTATAAAAATTTAATAAAAGCACATTTTCTTACATATTAAAAATATAAATACATAGAATAATTTTTACGACTGCCTGACAATTAATTCTTATCATAAATCGTTTTCTATATCAGATGTGATACTCAAGGTAATGTTGACCGTGAGTCTTATCGGGACACTGTCACCTCAATGGACAGATGAAGACACTATGAGACACTACAGAACTCACACTTCGAAGCTTATAAAATAGAAGACAAAGATATCTGGAAGCTACAGCCATCCCACATTCTAAATATTCCAAGAGAAGTGGGATTAACGAATAAGCAGTAAAAACTGGGTTCTCCACTATCACAACTTTGGGTTGTGGTGAATATGATACCCCATACATACCTATATACAAGGATACAAGTCTCACCAGTTCCAAGGAGAAGGAAACACTACAGATTTTCTTTATTTGCTATGTTATAATCTTGAAATCAAGCATTATATGACTTTTCATTGTGACTATTTAACCACCAATCATTAAAACATTGAGTATTCACATAAATCTTTAACAAAAATTGAAAATTCTATCTGTAAATCTGATGGTTATGGATTTTATATTTCAAAACAATTGAGGAAAACTTATTTCAATATTCGGTAATACTCTTAAACTTCACATCTATGCATAGACATATTTTTAAAACCTTTTTTAAATGTAAATTATCACTATCAATAGAAATGTTTATCTATGATAAATAAGAAAAAAAAGTATTCACCCAGAAAAAGCGAAATATCAAAATTAAATGATTATCAGTTTAAGATTATAAATTAAAGCTGCCTTCCAAAGTTTATTTGTAATTTGCAAAATCACCAGAATGACCCAAACTTATGGCTTGGACTGGGACCCTTCTACTGGGATTAACTTCTTTTCAAAATACACTGAACTGATTCCTCTTATTTAAAAACCGTTCAGATGAGTCATCTTGTCTATTGTGAATCCGGACGAATACCATGCCAATAGATTAGCCCGATTTTGTATGACAAGTGGCCTTAACTCTACTAGATGAAGAATATTATGAAACTTATGAGTAAGGTAGGTTTTTATTTATTCCGAATTGCTTAATGAAAGAATTGTTTCGTTACCTATGTCAATGTATAATAGGGTGCTTCGAAAATTTTTTTCCTTATTCTAACCCTCTCAAATGTTTCTTTCTGTTTGATGTAAAAAAATCCTCACAATACATAAGTTCTATAGCTCAACTTTAAAAAGTAGCTTTTTTATTACAGAAAAATTATATTATATTTTTAAAATTGGGTTTTTGGATTTTACTCTGTCAGAACAGAGTAAGAACAAAAGACTAGTTACAGTTTCTAATGATTAATGGAAAACGCATGTAATTATTGAATGTCTGTAACTACTCTTTTTTTGTACATAATCTCACCCAGTTTTACAGTTTTGTAAAGCTCAAAGACTTAATTTTAAATTTACAAAAAAATTTAAATCATATTTGAATGGAAATTTAAAATAAAACAGCGACCTCTTTTAGTTAAGCTATAGAGCTTATGTTTTGTGAGGATTTTTTTACATCAAATAGACATTTGAAAGTGTACTAATGAAAAAATTTTTTTGAAGCAATCTACTGTACATTGCCACTGGTAACAAAACAGAATTCTTTGATTAAGCAATTCGGAATAAATAAAAACCCTCCTATACTACTTATAAATTTCATAACATTCTCCATCTAATAGAACTAATGCCTCTCGTCCACTAAGGACTTAGTTCCTAAAAATTCTAGGCGAACATTGTTCAAACTAAATCCTGTTAATTCCTCAATTCCATTGCCTTTCTATTTGTCCGGAATTGGAATAGACGATAACTGTGCGGAATATTTTTTCAATATGAGAAATCGATTCAGTGAATTTTGAAAAATATAATTATCAGTAACATTTTGCACTGGCCGGAAGTTCTTATGAGACATTTTTTTCTTCACCAGATTAATACTTTACTAATTGTGCTGCAAATGTGTAAATATTCCTAAATATTTTTGGCATTTCTAGAATAAATGAGTATAAAATAACATAGATAAACTTATAAACTCCTTTTAAAGTTTTTAAATCTATTGCAACTTCAATAGATTCTTTAATTTATTTTTTACAACATTGAGTACCTATTTTTTATTGCCATTAATCAAAACTTTCAAACTGAAACTTCTAGTAGTAGTAAATAATGGAAATTTGAAATTCAATGCAGAATCATTGAGCATAGTTCCATGCTCCAAAATATCAAATAATTAGGTAAGAAATGAGTTCAAATTAACAAAAACGCAATTCAACAGATGCAGAATATCAAGAGATTGAGGTGCAATAGCATGTAGACGTTCGACGCTGGTTTAGAGCGTCAAATGAAGTCACGTGGTCTAATTTCGACTAGAACGTCATCTTAAATTAATGCGTCAAACAAAAAAATAACATCATTGGTTTTACGAACTTCAGATAATATGACCAATTACTCTCGATTATAATAAGAGATATAATGAGATGCTACAAAAATTTTATTACACTGTTTTTTACAGATTTTAACTTGATTTAAAAAATCTAGTTTCAACAAACAACAATAACTGTAACAGGCAAAAACTAGTAACCAACTGGTGGATTTATTCTCAAAAACTTTTCTTTTTCAAATTATTTTTACTTCAGGAAATCTACTAAACGCATGTACGATTCCTGAAGAACTGTATGTCAAGTTTCAATTATCGGTTTGACCTTAAAACTATTCAATTTTATATAAAAATATGTTAAATGTTATTTAACGTGGTAAGTATATAACATATAAAATATATTCTAAAAATAATCACACTCTCTTTTACAGTTCTAATCTTATCGATTTATATATATTTAGATACAAAGCTACTACAAACTATGTTGCTGAAAGTACAGAATTACATTTGACAAAAGTTAATTTGATTATTTCAGACTAAAAACCTGCAAATGTCTTCGTCACATATTATTTTCAAATTTAAAGTCACATTAACATTTGAAATATTAAATACTTCCTATTCCTGTTATTTGTTCGATAATATTTTCACATTCATCCATACCTCGTTGGCATCACATCACATAAGTTCTAACATCGCGTAAATCCAAGAAATGTCTTTTTTATTTTTGAATGTCATTCAATAGAGAATAGAAATATGCACCTCCAGACAAATAATACGAAAATCTTAAAATCGAACTAAGTTCATAAATTTTCAAAAAATTAAAATATAAACTCCTGGAGAAAATAAACCCACCGCTCATATTTTTCTCGATATTCTTTATTTATTGATAACTTACTGTAGGACAAGTAGGCCATGGACTTTTTAGTTTTCTGAGAAAATTTACCCTGGTGATGGTAATATTTTTTATACCAACAGGAAGAAGAGGTTTCAACGAACAAAAATCTCACCGACACAAACAAAAAAAGCTGATATTTTCCCCATTGGATAATTTTCGATTAGTTTTTTTCGATATTAATTCAAAATAAAGTTAAAAAAAAAATTCGTATCAAATGAAGTATATGGGGCATGAAAAGGTAACTTTTCACAAACGTTCGTTGAAAAAAATATTATTTGTAAAAGATGAAAATAAATAACCAACAAAGGTTGGGTTTTTGGAATTTTTTACATAAATTTTGAGGTTGTGTGAAAGAGTGTGACTACGAAAGTTGTAGATCATCTTATTAACTACAATTTTGTTATTCGACTTTTTCCATAGGATTTGTAGTTTTGCAGGAAATCGAGATAAACCGTTTTTCACTCTTAAAAATTCACCCTCTTTCCATTTCCCTCAGATCATTCGAAAATTATTTTTCTTTCAATCATATTCTTCTTCTTTTGCAAACGGTTTAATCCTACTATCTTTTTTTTTTGTTTAAAAAATTATCGACCCTGGTGTAGACTGATTCTTGTAAGGTTTGACCACTTTCTTTCTTTTAGATAATATCTGTAAACGGAATTTCTCATTTGATCCATGTATCATCAGAATTTAGTATATGTACAAAATTTCATGCCAATAGATCAAATATAAGTTGGTTAAAGTGTTTAACTTAACTATTGAATTTGATTTTATGTTTTAAAATGAAGGTAGATTATTTGTTCATAAAATGCTCATCGAACTAAAAGAGTTTGAAGATAACAAGAATAGAAAATACATACAGTCGACAATTTTATATGGGTCTAAAATAACCAATAAACAGAATTTATACCAACCATTTAAATCTATAAATGACCATTTATAAAAATAATTATTATGATAGTGCTAAAACAGATTCGATAAAAACATACATGGAGGGTACAACTATAAAAAATAATTCCATATATGATTAAAATGTACATAATGTTATTTAAATTTTATTTATAATAAATAACAATGAAAGTAGAATCTGATTAGCCTTTTCTGGTCGGTTTTTATAATTATATTAAAACGTTTTCAATTATATCTTTGGTAAGTTCTTTATTATGCATAAATGATAAGCATCAAAATTTCAGGTAAGCGTATATTTCTTCAAATATATGTATATTTTCGTTGATAATTATTATTTTATATTAACAAAAGCTTTTATATGTTAATATTGAGTTAAGTTTGTAATTTTATGATAAAAGAGTTTTAATTGTTATTTTTCTCATTGTCAAAAACTCACTACCCCGTAATTGAATATAGGTGACATAATAAAAAATTGTAAGCAATTAAAAGTTTCAACATCATAATAATAAGTGTCTTCAACTCTTGAAAAGTTATGTTTCAGGGTTAGCTCATTAAATATTTATCACGGAGTTTAATTTTTCAGTTTATGTAGATTAACTCACAAGTTGGAAATCGTAAAAATGTAGGCATTAGTTCATTTAGAACCAGGATGATATCTAAAAATGTATTGAAAAAGTTTTTAAGTACATAAATAGGTAAAGATGAAAAAATTTATTTAGTTTGTGGCAAATATTTAGAACACTGTCAAAAAATGTGAAAATGATAAAAAGAAATTTATAGAAAACAAGTCTGGCATGCCTAAAAACTCTATATCCCTTATTTATAATGTTAATTTTGATTTCAGGTCCGTGTGCGGCAATTTTAGGATGTTCAAGAATTGAGAGGGCAGCCTAGTCTGAAAATTTGGAAAAATCGATTTTTCGCATATTTCATGTCGGCGCCATTTTCTGAATTTTTTTTAGCTAAGGCCAATGCGAAGACGTCTTTACAGATTAGGAATTTACAAATTCTTAATCAGCCTGTTTTTTTTACGGCTTCTAGGCCAGAATACCCCTTTAAGCAAAAATATTTAAAAACTAAGTTGCTTATTCTGTACCAAAATTTGGTGATTGGTACTTAACTAAAATAATACCGAAACTATAACTAGATTAAATATAATAAAAAATATTCAAATAAATGGTCATAAAATGATTGGAGTTGTGAATATTCTATCATAATATACTTAATTGGATCACGTCATAAAAACTAACAAAAATTTAAAATCGATGTAATGTTTTAAAAAAGCATGTATTCAATTCAATAATTTACTTATTTTTTTATAGATGGTTTATAATCAAATTTATTACTTAATTGTTTATGAAATTTGTTCTTGATTTATTTGTCTTGTTAATAATAGTTAATTTTTTTTTTAATTTCAAAATGCATAATTGGCGGTACTCTTCAAATTAAAAAATATTTGTTTCATCAAAACATACACAATTTTATATTTATTATAGGAACAATCATATTCTCAAGTTTTGGAAAAAATTGTTTTCTCTACCTTTATGATAAACATTAAAATTTAATTTAGAAATTTTAAAACATGGAAAGGAAAAAATAATGTTTATATTGTTTATAATAAATCATGACGTTTGTTGTAAATAAAATATCACGTTAAAAGTACTTTTAAATTATGATTTTTGGAAAAGAAAAAATTTTTCAACCATTCATAGAACTATTAATTATAATAAAAATTTGTTTCTACGGAAAAATTTGTGAAATGAATGTGAAGAAATTTTCAGCAATACTAAGATAATCAATTAGTTTATAAATTATTTCTAAATAAAGGTTTCAAAAAATTTTGTTCCATTCAAAAAACAAAATATTAGCAAAAAGAAGTCAATTCGATTCTTCCATTTTTTATTCGATTAAAAAAATTTGAGAAGTTTTCGAATTTTCATGACATGATCTTATTTAATGGGGACATTAAAAGGGTATAAAAAATTTTATGGATAATTATCAAAACATTTTTGGTTTGAATAGGGACACCCTAATTGTTATTTGGAATTTACTGTTTCTTTTTTTCAGTTTTTGAGTCAACATCTGAAAATAAAGACTTCAAAATTGACTCTTGAATATCTATTTTTTTGATTAAATTAAAATTATAAAAATTAGAGATAGAGTTTCGGGAGTGAGACTTTTTATTAAACAATTATTCTTTAATAAACCTTAGAAAATATATTTTTCTAGACATCATTCCACATTTACACACTTATTTTTGACAGTTGTATCTTCGGAGTGTAAATTATTGGTGGTTAATTTGAGATTTTCATAAATCACTTTCCAGTGATAATAATTTTGTATTTGGATTATGATATAATAGAGAGGCTTTAGAAAATGATTATTTTAACACTGTAAATGCTTAGTTATTGAAAGACGTTCTAGTTTTCGATTTTATAAGTTTGACATTAGATTCAAACAATTTATGTTACCATTTGAGAGTATAATTTCAATTGTTCTAAAACTTATTCCACGCCAGTATTTCTAATATCAAAATCTACTTGTCTACCATTTCTACATCGAATTATAAAATTTTCTACTCGTCTGTAAAATGAAATGTTCAACATTTCATAACATTGAATCCTATTATTTTCAACAAAAATATACATAATATCGATAGATTTTGTTATACTTTTCTCAATGTATATAATTGTTTAAAGTAAAATATTTTATATGTATCTATTCAGTCTTACTAAAGGCAACAATTACAATTATATGATAAATTGAGTTCTAAATCCATGCACCACTCCTACATATTTCTTGGCCAAAAGAGCTTCGAGAATAATGTTAGAAAATATTTAAAAGGTATATAATTTCATACACTGTTACACAAAAGTCAAGGTTCATAACTTTATACATAAATTTTTGACGTTTTCTCAAAATTGTCTTCTCTTACTTTTCATTAACTTCATTTCCCTACTGTTATGGTGATACTTTCATATCTAAATCAAGGTTCTAGATTATTCTAACGAGCTCTAGAATATATAAGAACAATACAAAATATTAGATAAGTGCATAATTATACAGGCAACGCCTAACTTCAGTAGACTTCTGATCAATTCAAAAAATATATAACGCATATACTATATTTCAATAAATTAGAGTATCTAAAGGGTATAACAGAAAATAAATGGATGATGGAGGATATAAAAGAGATAATAATCAAAAATTTTAGAACCGTAATCTACAAATAAGTTCCAATTCCAGAAGATTTCTGCTCAGTTCAAAAAATATCCTCGAAATGTTGCAGCTAATTTCAATAGTTTTATAAAATATACAATGGAAAGAAGAATTAAAAAAGGTAGATGGATGAGATGATAAAGGGTAAAGAGAAATAAAAATTGGAGAAGCTAGGCCAAAGATAGGAAAAAATAGAGAAATGGATGGATATCTATGAACAGAACCATAATTTACAAATACATAAGATTTAAAAGTTTCTAATTCCAGTAGATGAGTATCTAAAAAAGATAATGAAAAATAGAATAAGAAAAAAAGATGGATGAATGTGATGATGAATGGTATGAACGAGTTAATATTTAAAATATATAGAAGATAGAAAATATTCGAAAAAATTGAGAAATGATGGATGCCTATGAACAGAACTACAAATACATTAGTTCAAGTGTTTCCAATTCCAGTAGACTTCAATAGACTAGAATTCAATAATCGATAGGTTGTAAAAATTTTAATAGTTTCAAATATCTACAGAAGATAATAGAATGAAAGAAAGAATAAAAAAAGAATTACTAAGATGATGAATGGTATAAAAGAAATAAAAATTGAAAATTGGAGAAGCATGCCACAGATACAAAGAAATAGAAAAACAATGGATACCTATGAACAGAGCCAAAGTTCACACATGCTTTTTTTTTATTTGTTTCGTATAATCCTATAACTTTAATTCGTGCTTTAAGATATTTGAAATTCTACATAGTTCTTACAAAACAATTCGAAAAATCTGGATTTTGAAATCAAGGTTCTGTTCACTGAGCTATAAATTACTTCCAATTACAAAATAAGTTGAATTGCAAAAACTGAATATACTGTTAATACCAGTACCATAGAAGATGATAAGTTAGTTACATGCTTGACAGTGAAATTATGATTGTTGGTGCAGTTGTAGCATACAGTATGTTACATAAGAATACCACTATATGCAGGTATAAAAAGTAATTTTCTGAAAGAGAAAGAGTTAAAAATATCATTGTAGGAGGTACTGAGTGATTGGGACAATAATACCTGAGTGAAAAATTCATATAAATACATTATGATGATAATAAAAATATTTCACTTTACTTTACTTTTTTCGAATATTGTGGAGTATTTTAGACTATTCTGACTTCGTGTAACAATCTAGAAAGAACTGTATTAGCAGCACAAGAAGGAGAGAAAGGGAAAATGGAAAAATTGAAAATTTCAAGTACAAAGTGGTATTCATCCATATGTCATTTGAATACGGTTATCTGTATGACTTATAATTTAGTTTATATATGTATATCATAGTTCATCGAATATATTTTTATATTTAAATAAAAGATTAACTTACTCTAGTATTCACTATATGTTAAGAAAAAAAAAAAAATATATATATATATATATATATATATATATATATATATATATATATATATAATTCATATAGAGTGTGAGAAGAGCATATCAATCAATATTTAATATGATTTTTTATATAACAGACCTAATATTTGGATAAATTATATCCACGCTTAACAAAATCTTGAAAGCTCTTTTTTGGCCAAAATATTTATTACAACACCCGGCCTCACACGTACATTTAGTACCATCTTTATGGAAAATACGTTTTTTAAAATATCTACAAAATTCCATTGAGATAATAAACTTAATTCTCTTATAAAATATATCTAATTGATAGGCTTAACTCCTTTTGAAATCTTGTTATTGTTATCGAAAAAAAAACTTAAGTTTCATTAAAGATTTTTGTGTAAGTGTTTAGAAAATATCTGATTTTTTGTTTACTTTGGTTTAGAAAAAGATTCGATTTTGTAATTATAGTATAATGAATGAATGACACCATCTTCTTGTAAAGAATTGGGAATATATCGATAAAAAATCTTTGATATCGATAGTTTAAAGGTAAAGTGCGGTCGTTTCCAAATAACCTTAAGGTCATTGGACCAACACCAGAAATTTCAAAGTGATATCCATTTTTCAACAACATTTTTTCATAAATTTAAATAATTTAATGCCCCTAATGACATGTTAATAAAAAATAATTAGATTTTAGTTCTACTGAAGTTGGTCGGCAATGGCGTTAAAATTGAGATAAAATTATGAAACATAACAACTCTATGAAGTGTTGACGCCCAAGAAAATATATATTGTCAGACAGTTTATACATACTTTCATCAAACTCAATAATAGAAAAAAATGTATGGCTATTGAATAACGACGCTGTCGGGGCTACCAGCGACCGATAGCTGTTACAACGCAATGTAAACAAATCAGTATAGCCGGTCTTCGATCATAACAGTTGATTTTTTTAATCATCGGAAAAATGTTAAAGGTAATTGTAGAACAATAAATTGTTGTGAAATGTCATGTAAAAATTGAAAAATAATTTAAACACTCACCCATCGAAAATCGAATGAATATATCAAACAATTGATTAATTCGAACTGACCATGACTGAAGTATTCACAAGAATTGTTGAAACTGTACAAGAAAGTTTTAGCATGCAAATCTTATGTTTGAACAAGTTACTAGCAAAAATTTTTGTACTGATACTTTGATTGTCGTTGAAACTGATCCAAGCTAATTAGAACAATTTTTGTTGAACCTTTCAAAAGGATAAGGAGAAAAACGAACTGTGAAGGGCAAGGAGAACAGCATCCCATTGCGCTGAACTATTTGCCAGATCTTGAGATTTGGTTTCCAAGGTGAAATGTATATTAAAAGAAACAAGATTTGAATCTGTTGAAGTCATGAAAGAGAAAACATTCCAAAATAGCTGACAGAAGAAGACTTCCAGCACTATTTCCAGAGTCAGTCTTCATTCAATAGCCAACACCCAGTTTAAATTAGAACTTATGGCCGTCTTTTTCTACTTGTTATTGCAAATTTACTCCTAAATTATCGAATGATTATATGTTAGCATCTTTGTATGGAAACTGATTATATGAATATATATATTATAAATTTATTAAAATGCACAATTCTTTTCAAAATTCGTCAATTTCATTTATTTGTAAAAAAATTATTATAAAAAAATATTAGACAATGTTATGGACATAACTCTAGAACTTTCAATGAATTTAATCATTAAAAAAATTAGGTTAAAGCTTTATATAAATCTCATAAGTTGACATTTTCTCCACAAATTTAACACAATTTTATATGTTATTAAAACGCTAATCAAATAATTATTCCTTACTACTATTATTTTCAGTATCTCTGTATTGAAAATTGATATTTACTGATAAATTATTACAAATTGCATTGGCAAATCGTTAGATTGCAAATTAATTTAAATAACGCTTTCTATTCAACAGATATGTTCAAGAGATTAACAATCAATTCACGTCGTGCAAGAATTAAGATAATTAATTCAAGCTGACAAAAAATGTTATCATACTTGAATGAGGCTAGGTTATGTTGAATTTAAGGTAGATACTGGAAAGAAGATACTAATAAACCATCCTTACTTTTAAAAATGCATAGTAGAAGTGATTTAACTAAATATGACTTATAATTGGGATTCGTAATAATAAAAAAAAATATTTAAAGATATTCTCAAGATGTTGATATAAATAACTGGTAGTTCTTTTCAAATTTTCGAATCGTATGGAAACGAAAGTTGTATGAAGATGGCGGAAAAGTTTAAGGGGTTATTCTGGTCTACAAAAAAATCGATTATTTTGCATATTTTCAAAGCTTCGACCATTAAGAATATGACCTAAAACGGATTTTTAAAAATTCGCATTATTTCCAAAAATACATAGATTTTGTGAGCGTCTAACCCGGCAAGTGGAGCGAGTTATTCTATTGGAATTGTTTTTCAAACTTCAAACCCGTTTTTCTCGAAACTACTTTTTTTGAAGTGGTTTACATGATATTTCAAGTTCTACCTGATCATTTCCCTTGTAATTTGGCGAAAATCGACGTCTGCCTTGGATTTTAAAAAATTAAAATTTGGAGTATTTTTAAAAATTCGAAAGGGTCAAAAAAGGGGTAAGAAAATTGATATTTCATGCCACTTTGTGATTTTTTTTTTGATAAGGTCAATGCGATAGCGACGTCTTTACAGATTAAGAATTTTTCAATTTGTTTTGTTTCAGAGCACTACAAGAGCTGTAATCATGTCAACCAGGGTGCACCGTTTTTTGTAGCCCCCATTTTACCGACCTATAATTTATTGAAATTCTGATTCTTTTTTATATTCTTTAGAAGTCAATAAATATCATAAAAAAATGGATATTAAAAATGATTTTCATTTTTTTACGTTATTTTCAAAAATGCTTTAAATTTAGGCTTCTAGACCAGAACACCCCTGTAATCAAAAAATATATAAATATAAATTGCTTATTCTGATTCTCTCAATAGTCCAAGAAAAAGGGTCTTAAATAAGGTTTCGAGAGTGAGATTCTGAATTTTTACTAAAGTCACTTTGGATTCCACCCCACACCCCCAGGTAATGGCGAAAAAAATTAACAATAACTTTAATAGAAAGTTGTACAACAGTTGTCAAGGCATCAAGATTTTTGAATTGAAAGAGCCGAAGTGGTTGTTGCCATGATGTCAACATCATCCGCATAAGCGAGGTGCTGTGGGCTATTGCAAATTGTTCCTTGGGGATTCGCTCGGACGCCTCTCGCTGCATCTTCTAGTGAGAAATTGAACAGTGTATTAGAACCAACGGTCCCAGAAATTTCAGCTTGAGCACAAATGTGGTCATTTGAGAGTTTATTATTTTTTACGATGAAATATGTTTGTGTTCCCTTTTATAGAGATATAGGGTTATTAGTTTATCCTTTAGGGTTTTGCTCCTTTACATTTCTTTCGGGTGCCATACTAAAATATAGGAAAAATTCAGACAAGAAGGTATATTCAATTTTTTAGCTTAACAATCCTTCATAAGGACCATTGCTATAGAACTGTGCTATTTATTCTCAAATAAAATATACACAAGCTAAGGCTTATTTGGTATGAATCAAGAAATATTCCTCAAGGTAAATCAATTAATACCTTGAAAGTGACAGGTAGAATAAAATTTCAATCCCATAATTCATAAAATAGTAAGAAACATTTTCACTTATAACTTTGTTATAAACCAATTAGATATTCTCTGAAATTAATATTCATATATTTCTGATTTTTGTTAATCAAAAATTTTCAGGAAATTGATTTTTTAAAATTTGTAACTATCATCCCCTAAGCATAAATTTCGTTTAATATTCAAAGATCTACAATTTAAATTTGATTTTTTCCATAATTTTTACAGTTTTTAAAACATAATGAAAATAACACCGATTTTTATTACCTACCCGAGGGATTATTCCAAAAAATTCTTGTTACATCTATTCCAAAGTAAAAAAATTCAAGATTTTACCCCACAATTCCCATTTAAAGACTCATTATACTGGATGATTCCTTAGTGTCTCTTATAAGGATGAAATTAAGTAATTGATATAACAATGAATTGAATACCAATGCATTTTATGGTGAAAAAACTTTATAGTTGTAATTTATATTGATTTCAAAACAGAAATGTTCATTTTCAAATTAATCATAACGAAAAAAGTGAAGGCAAAAAATTCTAGGAAATTTTTTGGTTAACAAAGTAAATAGAGAATTAATTTTAACGTATTTTCGATAAATATGGAAGCTGTACGTTAGGTTTCCTATAAATACCATCCAGGAAAGTAAACTTAGCACCCTTATTTACTATCAACATACTTATTATTACAAGGCACTGTAACCTGTTTGTGTATAATTTTCAAATGAGCGACCATGTTGTCTTTTCTCGTGAAATCCTTTCCACAAACCGGACACGGAAAAGTTTTCACATCCATTTTGTGCGATGTCATGTAATGCCGACAAAAATTACTGATATGCGTATAATTTCTATAGCACACCGTACATCTGTAGAGATTGTCTTTTTCCCTGACGCAAAAATCTCTGGCGGACTTTTCGTGGTCCTTAGGCCTTTTTATCGAATTTGTAGGGAAACTCTTGTTGTATAACGCAGATTCGTCTACGACTATTTGATATTGAGCAAAATCGTCCAAGTCAATAACAGCCTTAGGTTTTTCTTTCTTTGTAGAATTGTGATTTGATTGTTCTAACGTCGATTTGTTCCAGCGCTTATCGTATTTTATTTGTGTATCTTGTATATCTTCTACCTCTATGTCATCCGAGTCAAGGGAATCTTGATACAAAATATCGATATCATTTTGTAGAGACGAATTTACTTCTAAGCTACTATTAGTATTAAATGAGGTAGTCGTTGCTTTTTCACCTAAAAATATACAATAAAAATATAAATATCCGAGTAAATAGAATAATTATTATGTACCGATTGAGCATATAAGGGTTACATATATCCCAGATTGTGATCGTTACATTACATATTGCATTTAATAAAAATGTATTTTCTTTCAACATTGAATGATAAATAAACGTAAATACAAAAGTAAAAAGGAATTGCTCCATAAACTTTAGGCTCGGGTCTCTTATAAACGCCGTCAGCCGCGTACAGCTCACGCTGTCGGCCGCTTACAGCGTCAATCTGTACGCCGCATCACGATGCTTAATATAGACATATACTGTTGTGGTCTCTTTCACACGCTAACGTTAGCGTTACGATTTAAGCCACGTTATTTCGAACCATTGCGGCGTAAAAGTCGTATCAGGCGTCAGCACAAATTGTCGAAATTCGAAAAAGAATTATTGATTGAATCAGTCCAATGTTATTGTGTATTATACAAGTGATGAACAACTTTTTCTTCAGAAGATATGGGCTAAGGATGCCTTTTTGAAGGCAGTTTTATTATATATTCCCGCACAAGTTCTACGATATGTTTAATTTCTTCTTGATTTTTAATAAATTTAGAATTGTTGTCCTTGGAAGTATTTCATTATCAAAATCTGGAAACATCTCATTCTAAATAATTAGAGCCTTATTGTTCTGTTTCTTCGTATGTTGTCGTCTTGTGCCTTCTCTTTAAGTAACATAAGCGTTGTCAAATGTGTCGAATTTATATCACACGACTAGACGCTAACGCTGTTTGTCGACTACCGTTGTGAACGAGACGTTGTCGTTCGCGTATGAAATTTATTGGCCGCTGACGCCGTGCCTGGCGTTCAGACGTCGATACGTCGGACGAAGCATACGAAACATTTAACAGGAGACCGAGGCCTTAAGCATCGTTTTTTATAATATAAATATGAATAGTTAAAACATTCTGTTATAAGTTTCGCATTTCATTGTTAAAAATCTATATCAACATTTTTCTTTATTTCGATGAATGTTTTTTTGTGTCGCATACGAAGGCGTATTGACTTTTCAATGTATTTTAAATTGTTTGGGGAGTTTGCCTTTTCAGCCACTTTGCACCTATACCTATAAGATATTTTGTACAATACGTTTTTTGTCCAACTTCTAAGGTTTCCATGTCAATGAGAAAGTTACTTCCCACTGAGAAAAATATTTTATTTCTCAACATTTCCCAGTTTTAGAACAGGAAGTCAGATAAGGTGAATGTGATAGATGGAGTAATAAATTAATAAAACGCCCTGGTACTTTCAAGGATTTTTAAAACAGATTGATGAATTACTTCAGAAAGATCCGAATTTTAAGAGAAATTCAACAAATTTGAATAAACAGTCATTTTGTATTTAATTTAATGTACATATATAATTTGTTCAGTTGCCAGATCCTACAATCTAAAAATAAGTTAGAAAAACGGGTCGTTTTGGCTGATAAAATTGCCTAAAAATTTTTGTCATTAGTAACGAACAGAATAAAAGAAACGATAGCATATCATCGATTAACTCTACAATGTGTTCTAAATCAAAGTTAACTGTTCAAGCCTGTATTAAGAAAAATAAATTAACAGTTACATATGCATGTGATTGCTATAGTCGATTTTTATGGATGAGAGAGTAATAAAAAGATGAAGCATTCATAATTTTGATAGGTCAAAACCTTTTTCTATTGTTTAGAACAGCTTATTGTCATAAAAGACCAACAAAAGATCTAAAACTTGTATAAGCTAGACTATAAAACAGGCCAAAGAGTTAAAGGAAAAATTAACGACAAATTTCGTGCAATTTGGATGGCGTTTGATATCAATGGGATTAAACATATCTCTTATTACATTGACTTCGAAAGACTATACTATTATACTTAAATTATATGAAAAACTGAATAAATGAATGAAAAACTAACAGCATACGACTGTATCCAAGATTCCAGTTAAGGTTTTCCCTAAAAAAATTTGAAATGTTTTTAGTTTTTTAAGGCATATGTTCTGAACAAAGTGTGTGTGTTTTTTTTAGAATATTTCATAAACTTTTATAGAGTGGATAATTGCTAACATTTGTGTATATGAGCTCTGTAAGCTTTATAGTCAAATTCATTTTTAATAGTAATCTGTCAAAAATTAAATTCTTTACTTTTGTATTTACCTATTAAATATTGTTACCAATTTTTGGGTAACTCCAAGTCGTCGGATTCTCCTTAGATATTTCAATGGTGAAACTGTTTAAAAACTAAAGATTATTTTATAATGGATATGACGTCCTTATCTGCTCACCCGATTCATGTTTTAAAAGCACCAAAATATTGCATAATATATGATCTGACACCAAAATGTTTATTTTGAAGAAATGAGAAGGTAAAGTGGTATATATCTATTTTTGTAAATTTTCAAATAAACTTCATTGGCAAAGGGAATATAAATTTACAATTAAATAAAGTGTATTTTGCTCATTTTGAATATGACAAAATACAAAATCTATAGAATGAGCGATTAGTAACATAATGAGGGTTTCTTCCAACCGACAATTTTGGGATAGTCACGAAACCTATCACAAACTGCACTGACTATTTTTGTGAGCATATACAGATTTGATACATTTTTCAAATAATCCCGAAAAATGTCAAATTGGAATGGTGTTAATACTGTTAATAGATGTAGAAAGTTTTAGATAAAAGTAGTCATGAAAATATCGGTTGTTATCAATTATATGCGCGATTTCTCTCGACATTATAAAATGTTGAATTGATGAATATCATCTCGTCTAGAATTGCAAATACAATAAATAAAATTAATACCACTGTGGGAGTTTAACTAACATATAAAATTTCCATTTATCAGGAAGTCTATTGAAAAATTGAAAATTAAATTGTCGTCTTTCTGCAGGTTGGTTTTTACACCTTCCGGGTTGAAATTTCATGAATTTACTAATCCTTTTATTACAATGTATATTTATTTTAGACAATACAAGTATAACAAAAAGCAGGTCTTGCTCCACTGCGGCAAGCTGTTTTTGAGAGTATTCAAGGATTTTTTTCCTTTTGTTTCCAGTTTTTCTCTCAGTTTTTCTAATTTCCTTTATTAAATTTCCAGCAAATCTCGTGATTGTTTGTCTTTTTGTGATGAGTCATATCGTAAGCAGGCATTTCTCATAGACAGTATCATAGATTTTGAAATATCTACTTTTTATTAGTCCAACAATTTTTTTGTAGATAATCGTACACTAATTTTCGGCCTAAATTTTTTTAAACTAATGTTTTCGATTATTTCCATCCAAAAATCATCTACTCTATCACATTTGGAATATTTTTCCATCATATTAAGAGTGATCTGATTCGTCAGTGGCGTGGCATCTGTTTGCAGTTAACAAAAAGTAAAATGCTTCAGATATCAGTTGCACGGATTGTTCCGGATCGTAACTAGTCTTATTGGGATTAAGAAAACTTATTGCTCCAATTAATTTGAATGCTAAAGAGCATTAGCATATAAAGCGACGTGAGCACAGTTGCAGTTACGAGGGGGGTTCAACATATTGTATCGATTCGATGATGTTCGAGATCAATCGGAATATTTTTGAATTATACCAACACCAACTTGCTATGCCTGGTTAGCTCAATCAAAATTACTGGATATTTCCGGTTTATACGAAAACTCCTGTCTAATCCCTGGTTTTTCCCAGGGATTTCCCGACTTTTTTCTGATTTTCAAGGCTCCTAGACACTCTGTTTATGATTTGTGATTATTTTTCAACCACTCTGAATCATATACACGGTTCATAAGTACTAAAATATTTGAAGATTTATTGAAAATAAAAATGTATATAGAAGAATAATCATTCGGATTATTAAGTTATATATTTGTTTAAATATAGGGATGTAAACGAAACATTATTCGTTATTTTTCAAACATTAACATTTCAAAACATTTCAAACATTAATATATCGTTCATAAACATCGATAGCGACACCTAAAACATCGATGTAACATCGTTCTTCACGTCAGTACACACGCAAATATATATCTCTCTTAGTCACAAGCCCAGATTTTTCTATGCAGTGCCTCATTCGCTCTGCAATAAAAACGCTTCCCAGGCTTCATAGCTTAGCTATGAACTATTTACCTATCGTGGCAACTTCGGTACCCAATGAGCGGTTATTCTCTGAAGCTGGAGCAGGAGAAAACCGCTTACCGTGCATCAGGTTGTAAATCTCGAATTGTATATTCAAGTAATCAAAACAAAGATGATGATCATAGACACAGAAACAAAGATACAAGACATGAAAATAGGAAATAGATCAATAGAACACTTCAAATATCTATGCTCAATAATAGCAGAAGATGAAAAATTAGCGGAAGAAATAACAGAAAGAACAGCAAACACAGGAAAACGATTAAACGCGTTAAAAACATCTTTTACATGGAACAATAAATATCTAAAGAAATTTACAAAAGAATACTTACATCTATACTAACATATATTATGATTTTGAAGCATGGACAACGACAGAAAATCGTAGGAAAAAGATACCAACAAAAGAAATGAAATTCTTCGGGAAAATTGAAAACAAGGCTAGATTAGACCACATAAAAAACGAAACACAAATATTAAATACAAAACCTGTAGGGAAATACATTTAAGCTAATCAACTAAGATGGTTTGGACACTTGAAAAGGATAAATGGGGAATACAAAAAACCAAAACAGTAAGAGCGAGAAACGGAAGAAGACATGGATAGACGAAACAAAGCGATTAAGAACACAGTGAAGAAACTACATGAGGTGCTACCACAAACAAAAGACCAGAAGAAAATGTAAAACCTCTGGCAGAAATACTACATGAAAAAAGAAGTTCAGCCCAACGTCTTACACTCGTAAGGGTAGATAGACATAAGGATTAAGAAAGTAAATGTCTCATTACTACTTAAAAACATCGATATATAGTTCATAAAGTTGTTTTTAACATCAATGTTTCCCTTTTCTGAACATCGATGTTTTCTTGGGAGCGATGTGGTATCCCTACTTATATACTGTGTTCTCGGATAGGTGAAACGACTACGACTATTGTAAAAGTTGGAAAATTTTCGACTTAAAGTTTCATTATCTGAAGTCCAGCTCTGTTTGGTTGAAAACTAAAGTCTAACATAATTTTAGTTTTGAAAAGTTAAGTATTTGAAAATTTTAATTAGATAAATTGTTTAAGGATCGACAAGTATAATTTTCAACTTATTTATGTTCTTTTCACAAATAAAAGAAAGAAGTTGATAAGAGAAAAGGAAATCAATTGAACTTCTAAGACACAATCTAATGACAATAAAAAAGCAAGAAAATGTGAAGAAACTAGCGACCAGAATGCACGTCAGCTTCATCCTGTGAGAAACTATAGTTTTTCTCAATTTTCCTATATAACAGACACACCTCAAGCATAAAATATTTACATTAATACGAACACCTTACTAATAAGCCTTTTTTGATGACATAATCATTTTAAATTCCGAGAAATTCAAAACAAACTGACGAAAAGTTTTTTCTCAGATCACGGATGTACACTTTGGAAATATACCAAAAAAAATGCTGTCATAGAAGTATTTTGAAAAAGTAAGTTTAAATGTTGAATAAACAATCCCTTATATGGAAAAAGTATGTAAAAAGTAAGAAAAACTAACAACAACTTTATCAACTCCGAGCAATAGTTTGGGAACTATTATCCAATAAAGTACATCGAAGAAAAAACCAATATAAGGTATATACAGAAAATAACAAATAGCAAATATACGAGAGGAGATAAAAAACATGCTATACAAAAACAAAGTTGTATCCATTATTAATCTTTTAAAATCATCTGTCAAACAATACTACAATATTAAAGAAAAACTTATGTGATTCGATGTTATGGAAACGTCGAAAGATTCATTGAAACATATCTAAATACTGCAATGAAAAAAAGAGTTGCTTGACGATTGATGAAGAGATTTCTTACAACAGGCTTTAATTATAAGAATATACAAAAACTTATGATAGAAATGATGATTTAATTACTTTCAATTTAATAGATGAAGATCTCAAAATGTCACTCTGAAATCGAAGCGTAAGATACAAAGATAAGTAAAACACATTTACCAAATATATATAAAGCAAACAAAATTTTAAGGTACAAAGTCAAAATTTATCACACTACGTTACGAAGTTAGGCGGATCACCATCAAAGTGAAAATTTAATTCGTCGCTTAGGATGATTTTGCTGGAAAAATCAGCATTCATTCAACTCTCTTCGCTGTGCATAGTCATTAGGCTTCAATTGTGTTGATTGAATTTTTCAAATCCTCAGTCGACAACGCAACGCAACAAATTGAGGTTCCTGGATTGTTACCGACACTCTCACGCACTGCTTCTATATTGACATTCGAACGACTTGTTTTTGGAGGACCAGTATGTGCGGCCGTCAAGCTTTCGTTATTTTTGAAATAATGTTCAATAATGAAATCTCGTTGTTTTAACGTGTAACGCTCCATTTTTACTCACCGTAATCTGTCAGGTATCTATTTGTTGCTACGAGTTCCGTTTTTTTAATCTCCGATCGCTCCGTGCAGCGGCTACGCGAAAATGCGCTGTAGACGACTGCGAAGCTATCGCACAACACACTAGGTCATTGTTGACATTTAGGCGTCAGTCGGCGTTATGCTACAGCCAAGTAAACATGTCCGCCATTATTGATGATGCCGCCAAGTATGAATTGCGAAGTGTGATTCGTTTTTTACTGGCTGAAAGCCATAGTGCTGCAGAAATCAATCGAAAAATGAGTCGTGTGTATGGGTAAAACTTCATGAGTGAATTGTGTCGAAAGTTTGGAGATGGTCGTAATGATGTGCATGATGAAGGGGGCCAAAGATGCAAATATGTCGTTTCAGATGACCTGGTTCAATGAGTTGACAGAATGGTTAAAGAAAATCGCGAATTCAAACTATGTTTTTCATTACAAACGCCAATCAGAGTAATATGGCATCATTGAACGAAGAACATGCTGATTTATTGATGATAAGCAAGTTGAAAGTACTGAAAATATTATTGACTACCCCAACACTCATAATTACACTCGTTTGTGTAAGCATTTTATCATATATCAACTTGAAATGAAAAGAAGACTAAGACAAGAGAAAGTAAAATACAAAAAACAGGCTCCATCTTTCACCATACAGCACAGTGCATGGGATAGTCAATCGATATGGTATTATCAAGAGAAGTGTAAAAGGTTTTTGGTAAATTTGTGGAATAAATGAAAACAAAAAGAATACATAGAAATACGCAATGATGACATAGATAAAAGCAAATATAATAAATGGATAGCAAGTGGAAAAGAATAATGATTTGACCAATCTGATTATCTAGAAGTAACCGTAACATCTACAGATCGAGACGAAAATGAGGTAGGTAAGAGAATTCTGAAAAGTAACAGAGCCGTGGGATCACTTTTAAAAATAGTAAGGAAATCAAAGCATACGGTAAAATATGCAGCGGTATCTTCTGTAACAAAAACAATCCCCCATTCGGAACATTCTATACAGTTTATACTGCTGAACAAGTTCATGCAGTTCTGAAAACGAAATAATTGAAATAGAATTTACAGCTCCTGTCAGTCCTCAAGCACCGCATTCGAATAACCAATTGTAATTGGTTTGGTTTGGAGATTAATGATCTCACAAGAGAATTATGACACGATTGTGAAGGCCAATCAGAGCAATATGGCATCATTGAATGATTTTACCAAAGAAAACGGGCTTGATGTTAAAACGGGGTTATGAACATAAGTCAGAGGAATGGATACTCTGTTTTTAGGAGAAGTAATTTTAGAAACTATAAATTTTCATAAATACATAATTTTTTCTGACTTTCACCACCAGTGTTGTTCTGTTTTTCTAAGGCTACACCTACATTGGATCCGTATTTCTCCCGATCCGATCCTACCCGATTGCCCCCGACCGTCGGAGGAAAACCAAACATAAGCATTTTAACACAGGTGCATACAGTCTTTCTTTACTTCCGATCGGATTCGATCCAATGACTTCTGATTCGACGGCCGTTTCCAGACTGGCATCGAACACACGACGCTACTAACAGTTTCTTTAATTATTCGGTGATATTTCTTAAATTTATCATTGTGATTGGCTTTTTGTAAGAAGCTCTCCTCCAAATTAAAATCATGCACCCAAGCCTCCATCTTAGGTCTCATCTATTCTGAGACTTCTCACATGTACAGACATGTTCGACTATTTGAATATAATGAATTTCTATTCCAACTAGGAACTAGGATGTGTACGGAATAAATTGTTAGAAGAAGACAAGACGACTGAATCTTGGGGTTCAATCATTTGCTTTTATAAGGATCGAACGAAACAATAATAATAGCTGGGAGTTGTTACAATGATAACGTTTTACATTTAATTATAAAAATTAAAGATATTTGTTTGCGAATTATTACAATAATTCACAAGGCTATAGGTGATACTATATGATCATGATATCTACTATCACGAAACTTACACGCAATTCATTATATTGTGACGGACTAGTTGTTTTATCGATGGAAAAATAATAACAAAAATGTAGGTCACATTTAGAACCACATATTCTATAACTAAATTGAACATAACTTATTTCAATGTAAATGTACACACAAAAAAGTTGCAGTCTTTGGAAAAAAAAATGAAAAAACGTTGTTTCATCTAATATTTCGTGAATTATTTCATATTTTGTAATGAAAATTGATATTTTATAAGGAACTGTTTTATATATTGAAAACTATCCGACCTCATTCTGAAAATGTCAGCACTTTATATGAGTAGAAATATATATTTGCGCATGCGTGGAGAGATTTTGGACGCTTAGTTTCTATTTGACAATCGTATAAGTGAGTTGTGGTGAAGATTTTTCTAAAAATGGGAGAAATGAGTATCGCGCTGTCATAAACGGCAATACGCCTACGCAAATTAAAGAAAAGTTAAACATTGTGTACGGCGACTCAACAACATAATTTACAATCGTGAAATTTTGGGCAGCTGAATTGATACGTGGCCGTCGGATTAGGATTAGAGGTACTGAATACGCTGCACACAATAACACTACACCAACACTAAACTGTTTACCTTCAGTCTCGGAACACGATAACTTGGTTATCGAAACGTACGTTAGACAGTGTAATTGTGAATGGTGGTGTACGTATTCAGTATGAATATCACCAACGGTTCCAGAAATTCCAGCTTAGTAGGAATAGAGGTGTAGAAGAGGCTACCGGCATATCAAAAGACCACATATGCCATATACTGAATGAAGAATTATACATGCGTAAAGCAGCAGCAGGCACGGCAATCCTGCAAGTGGAAGTTTGAGGTTAGGAAATAGGAAAAAGTAACTAGGGGCCAATATGGTGAAACGGTGGGTGGTTAACAAATTCAAAGTGCAATTAGGGTTTTTCCTAGCAACGCATATTTTACGCAGCGTAGAACGAAATGCGGTTGGCGTAAAACGCTCAACACTGGTCTAATGGAAATTAAATAAAGTAGTTTTCCTACATTGCGTGAAAACGACTTGCGCCAGCGTAATGCGAGGACAAGTGTTGACGAGGAAAATGCTCCGTTGATTTTATGAAAATGTATTTAAGAAAAACAAGAAATATGTTTTAGTAGTTCCAACGATGAACAGTTAATGGAAATAGTGAGTGGTTACCCATTCTTTAGGACATGAAATTTAACGAGTTCTAAAATGTTGTCAAAAGGACACAATCTGGAACGAAATGGACATAATGTTACCTCAATGTTTGGCCAAGTTTTGCAGCTGGCGAAATATGATAAATTCATTTAAACTAATTGCGAGCAATATTTTTTTACATTATCAAATGCAAAATCGGGGGTCGATTTGTCTTGATCTTGCTCAATCACCACAGCGTGTTGTCTGAAAAGTTAATCTTTCTTCCAAACCGGTCCCGATTTGAAAAAATTAGGATATCAAGTTGTTTTCAGTCCGTAATAAATTAATAAAAAATAAGTATTGATATACTATAAGATTGTGACGAGATAAAAAAGTTTTATTTTGCTTTTAACGGTATTTTCAACACGAATCTCGGGAAATAATTTGGGATGTAAAATTTTTTGTTAACTAATGTAATTTTACAAGTACATCTACAATTTTTGCCTTTTTTATCGTAAAGCTATCAGTTTCACTAAAAATCTGAAAGAAAAAAATTCTGTGAAATTTATAACAGTATAATATTCTCGTATATTACACACATCATAGGATCGTTGATATTCCCATTCAAAAAGCTAGATAGTTGAATTCAATGTAGATGTAGATTTATAGTTGTAACTTGTTCAATTTCGTTTGAAAGGGAAAAAATGTGCAAAAAAGAATGTAGGGACTTAAATGTCCTATAAATTCGTCTAGATTCACTTTTGACCTATTTGCTATAAAAACAGAAAAGATTATAATAAGCAATAAACATTTATTGTTCAGCCGTTGGAAAAATCACCGAAAATGTAAAAATATGGTATTTTCAAAGCACATCTGAAAACCATAACATACGATCTCGGAGATATCATTATTTTAGGTATCTAAAAGTTATATACATTTGTTATAAACATTTATCAAGATTAAAAAAATAATCTATGTTTTTTCACAATTTTTATCAACACCTGGACATTTGTATCCCCTTAAAAATATATATCTTCCTAATAAAAAATATATAAAAATTACAAATGTTCATAACTTTGAAATAAATTAAATAAATTATATCTCTCAGATTCATTTATAGATGTAATTGTAAAAAGAGTACAAAAATTCAAATTCTTCGGTTTTTTGTATATTTTTCAAAATACCGAGAAATAAATTTTGATCTTTTTTTGCAAATATCTCGGTTTCTATTGCCAAAATATAGTTGAGTATAGTTCAACATTTTTTACGTTTAAATGCATTCGGCTTCGGCTTGAGAATTTAGATGTAGAAAGTGAATGTCTATTTGATTTTCAGTTCTTTAAATTATATACGATATTTTATATTGACGTGAGATTTTTGTTTAAGCCGAATAAGCGGAATAACCGGAATTGTTGGTGATAATCATACTGAACACACTGTTTACACTTCTACTACAACAACACTCACAATTACACAGTTTGACACGCGTTTCGATAACCAAGTTATCGTCTTGAGAGAGAGATTAATTCCATCAGGGAAATCTGTTTTGCAAGAAAATTAAAACAATTTTTGGATAATCTCAACGTTAAATACGGCAAAGAGTGGTATCTATGAAATTAGCTATAATAATTGTGATAGGAAGTATATTGGACAGACTAAGTGATCCGTTAATGTCCGATTTAAAGAGCACATAGCTGATTTAAAATATGGACACTGTCTGTCATGCGTTTTGATAACCAAATTGTCGTCTTTAGAGTGTGAATTTAAACTTTTAATTGTGTAATTGTAAGTCGTATAAACAGTGTTTCAGTGTAAAATTATGTCGCATGAAATAGTATATTTCATAACTAAACATTCTCCGCACCAAACTATAAATTATTTATGTTGACAGTTTATTAATATCGCAAGTTAATATAACAATGAATAACTAATGTTATAAACAGTATCAATTCTAATATCGAAGAAGTGATAATACTCCTCACATAAACAACCATCGAGGTATAAAAATAACATTCTCGTTGTCAAATCATATCTTATGCAATGCATATGGAAAACTAGATGAAAGCGAAATATAGAAAAAAAGTAAAGAAAACATTAAAATTATAAAACATCCACCACCAAAGTATTGTAAAGGGAAAAGCTACAGGGAATAAGCCGCAAGGATTTTAAATAGTCTGTGATAGGAAATAATTAGGCCTGTCTGTAATGAAGCAAATTCCACCAACAATAAATTCTTATTATTTTACCAATAGATTGTTATTATTTTTGAATGAATCATTTATATGTTATACTTATCAATCGTTTATATTATTCCTTTTTTTTTGTAAGTATTAGTAACTTGAGCCTGTTGGAAATATTAAAAAGAAAAAAAATACGATTCTTATTTTCTGTAAAAATATATCGAAATCAAGATGTAGAACATTCTCAATTTAAATTTAGACATCAAAATTTCCTATACAACATTCTTATAAGTAATTTTAGATGTATACGATGAATCGCTAGTAAAAAACGAGACTTACGCTTTTATAGAAAATCTAGCTATTTAAGCGAAACCTTATAATACGAATTTAGTGTTTAACGTTACTGTAAACAAATCAGTATAACCGTTACCACATATGAATTGTAATGAAAGAACTGTCGACAGTATGACGTATTTTTGAACGTTTTCAAGCCGTACGAGAAGACGTTCTAGATAATTCCCGCAAATCCACATCAAAAACATCGAAAATATGAGTAATAATACTGTCGAGTCCGTATTTTATTCGTATAATTGCTGAAACTTTAGTAAAACTCCTACGGTAAATGTTTCGTTTAACAAGGAGTAAATACTTTTGATATTATCATTCATTGAAAGAGATGCTAGCACCTGATACACTGTTTTAAATAATAGAAGGTTGTAGGGATCGAAAAAGGCTACGCATTGAAGATTATAATAAATAAAGGTATGGAGTTAAAATGAACTATTTCAATCAGTTGTTGAACAGCCGAACGTCTATTTTTATTTAGATGATAAATTTCGATCCATAATTTTCTAAAATTCCTTCAAAGGACACGAAAGATTTGAAACGAAAATTTTCTTCTTCATCGTACTTTAGGACTTAGTCCTTTGTTTGCATCAATGGTTGGCTAGCTGCAGCTGGGAAGACCAGCTTTCATACCATCTTGTATATCACATATCTCCCACATCTCCATGTACTTTTTTTCCTACGAGCAACCATTTCTGAGATATAAAGATTCAAAAAGTTGTAAAAGTTTAATGTTTCAGATTTACTGTCGTATTTAATGGCTATAATGATTGCACGAGAAATGCCAAAGCTGCAGAACAACATCCCCGAAAATTTGATCGAAAATAAATCAAATGATAAATGTATAACTATTAAGAAATTAATAAAAATGACAAAAAATGGAGAAGAATTCGCATTTTGCATTTTTTCAAATTTTTTAGTATTCTAAAAGATTCTATTGCAATGCAAGTTTCATGACAATTTTCAATGCCAATATTTTTTGTTTGAGAATTTCTTAAATATATTTTACTATTATTGGGATGTATCAATTATAAACCTCTTAAAAATATGCCGTCATCTACATCTTGAAACATATTTTCAAATAAATCTATGTATATGAAACTGTCGCTTTCTCTATTGATACTTATGATAGTTGGACTGTTATTTCTCAATATTTATTTTGTCCATATTTATTCTATGTTTCTTTTCTCAGCGCTTAATCCCTTATTGTTAAATGTTTATCCACGCATTACATCGTGGGCCATATCGGCACCATATTTCTTTAACCTATTAGTAGCTACTTAATTTTAGTTCTTGTTTAAAGCCGTCTAATATAATGTTGAATGTTGGGTTTGTCTGGTCGTTTTTTTAAGGTTATGAACTCATTTTCTCTGTATCTCTGTATCGCGTCTATCTAAATAAAACTAAATGTCTTTTTCAATACAAGAAAATTCTCAACTATCAATAATGAAGATACTACTTATTGGTTAAAAAAGTTCTAAGTCTAATTCTATTACTAATTACTAATAAAAAGTTGTTTATATATTCAAATTTGAATTTTCCATTTCGTAATAGAAATAATAGTCAATGGATGGTATTGAACTGGTTAAAAAACCACTACAAAATTCATCAGTTTCGGT
The DNA here is from genome assembly GCF_026230105.1 of Diorhabda sublineata. Lineage (NCBI taxonomy): Eukaryota > Metazoa > Arthropoda > Insecta > Coleoptera > Chrysomelidae > Diorhabda > Diorhabda sublineata. Next base: position 30,787,216 of record NC_079477.1, read on the forward strand.
GTACGAGCATCTTATAAGCAGAAATACTACGTGGAAAGAAGCCTGGATAGAAGCTGCGGGTATAGCACTGAGCTCTTACTTAATCAACTAACATGGGAGTGTTAAAGAGATGAAAGAGAAAAAAATAATCTGTACTGTTAATTATCCAGCCCGCTTTTTTAAGTTGATAAAACATTTTGCTATGTGCCAAAAACACACCCATGGAGATGCGAAATTTGAACGTGGTTAATGAAGGTGAATCTAATCGTAGACTGGAATTTCACGAAGTAGTCCTAATTTCTTATAAAGCTAGGTACACATAACATGGGCACGTCAAATGATACTACATCCATCGTTGGATTAAAAAATTTACTCAAACTCATACTGAACCGTTTCCCTGGTATTAAGAATTTTATTTATCTGTAATTAGTATCGCAACTCATTGGTTACAAAAATACGAGCGCATCTTAATGAAATGTTTCCAAATCGAATGATGGAGAGAAGGTGCTTAATTGAGGCACCAACAATATAATCCAATCTGATTCCATTAGATTTTTATGGAGGCTTTACCAATGACAAAATTACACCAGTAACGTTTGCACATATATTAGCGATTAGAGAATTATATCAATAGCGTACAGGATTTTAAGAGATTTTCAGTAAAAAATTTGTATTGCAATTGAAAAATAATAACCTTCCATCGAAGGAAGAAAGTTGAGGTTTGCTGCAACCCTAACAGAAAATAAAAATTGACAGGATTCAGAATATTTGCGACTAATTTTTATTTATATTGACAGAATCTGCTTCAGAAAAGGAAAGTAGCACTATATGAAATATTAGAAAGTGAGATGCTAATTTTATTGATAAATTGACCTCTTTCTTTGAAGGTCAGTTTGTTCCAAACATCACACAAGACATACTAGCAACAAATTAAAATTGTACTGTCAATCTGGGCAGTATTCCAATTATTGATGACGAAAAAAACGTGGAAACAGTTGTTGGAAAATATTATCTTCTCGTTCATTAGAGAATCTTTTAATTGTCCTAATTTATTAAGTATTCAAGAGACGCACTCAGTTTTTAAATATCAAACAGTGGAATTGTAACATAAAATTAAACTCGTTCAAAATGGCGTGGATAATTTTTTAAAACTGTGTTAGTAATTTAAGCTATCAAAAAATTGTCTTACTATGGTTGTGAGTAATTGCAAAGTAATTCAAATATTTTTTTATGTAGCAGACTGATATTCTAAAGAATTACTAAATCATATTTTTACCACGCAAATGACATAATTCGAAGAAAGTGACAAGCATGGAAAAAACCGATGCACGTCAAAATCGTAGGAAAGCTCCGAATTTATTGTAACTAGTACATTTTTCCTATGATGAGATACCAAAAGATGAAGATGCACAAATGAAAAGTGGACAAAGGTCGAGGAGTGAGATATTTTGAAGGACTCACCATGGCAACGTTTAAACTTAGTGGTAATGTTGTAGATTGAAGATTCTTAAGACAAACTGCCAGGAGCACAGGAATCCTTCATACCCAGCGAATTCATTTTCAACAAGAACATTATTTAAAACTGGGCCAATAAAAAAGATATCTACAAATTTTTGCTATATTATAAATACTAAGGTTCAAAAGAGATGACGCTGTTAGGTTCTTCGTTTTACAGGTGCTTGATAGAGACAGTGTGGCTACCATGTTTAACCCAAACTCGACTGATTTAGCATTGTTGTTCTTCTCATAAAAACGCTTATAAAATTGTAATTTATATTCTCAAATATTTAATCAAAAACTTTTCAAAAGCCAATTTCATTTTTAACTAAAAAAATACGAAAATAATTTATTTTTTGTCGTAGTTTGGGTTAAACATGGCGGCCACTCTCATGTGACCACACTGTCTATATCAAGCTACTGTACTTCGTTTTAGATCCATGAAGTGCATATAGATTCATCATCTGTAATTCAAACAGTAAATCCACGTGAAGGACGGTCAATATAATAAATCACACATGATATTAGCCGAAAAAGATTTAGTTGAAGTCGTATGCATCCCATTAGGCTATGCGAGCAATATTTTGGCGAAAGTACTAGGTTTCTGACATTCCTACTCGACCAGTTTAGGATAAACGGGTGCTTCATCGCTTTTGTTGCATGCCAAATTCATACGGAATTTTTTCTATATTGACGACGCGATGCTGTTATTTCGCTATCAAGCTCATCAAGACAAAAATATGGACTCGCTTAGGATTGGAGAATGCAAACCAAAGTGAATAATTTTCCTAAAATAACTTTTTTGGAATAGTTAACACAAAAAACTAACAGCATTAGGGTCGCAGTTTAAGATGCTGATGAGTTCCATAATTATTGGAAACTTTGTTTCATTATTGAAAGGAAAAACTGAACCTCTGAAGAAATTCAACAATTCAGTTTAACCTAAAGGATGTACTTGTTGAAAAGTATTTACTGATAAAGGTAAGTATAAAAAATCTTTTGAAAGATTGCATTTTTGAATACAATTTCAGGCACTGTCACAAAAGAATTGTATCAAATTTGTAATAAATATACAGTTTGAACCATGTACGTACAAGACATGCTTTTTTCGAATACCAAAATGATATATATAAAAAACAGACCAAGAACTGAATTTAGCACCAAGCTATAAATACAGCCACTGTTTCCGAAGGTTACGTGCAAAAAGTGGAGTAGAATCGCCTTTAGTGCTACTAGTACATGATTTCAACAATGCTGCTGAAGATCATTACGTTTCCCTATCAACTTCAACTTCCATGAGTCACTTTACAAAATGTTTCAACTTTTCAACTATTAACTCACTTTCCAAATTCTTTCAAATATAACCGTTAATTAAATTCTAAGCCGCGTTTTGAAAACAAATGAAACAGCTAAGTACATCTGTACCAAATTAGGTTGAGAATATTGAATAAAATAATTAAAATCGTACAACTTTATTTTGGTTATTATTTGGAAGTGGAGTCCACCCTATTGTTGGTCATGTAAAATCGAAAAATATCTTCAATTATCTTTTTTCTTCATTTTGTTAATTTTTTTCAGTACATTTAGAATAAAAAATGAGACTTAAGTTCGAAAATAAAAAATCCAAAAACCATGAAATTCCTGATCCTTTTCTGAAAACCTTTTCAAAAAACCCATATTTGTTTTTGGAAAGTACGTACAAAAACGAGCAATTTGAAAAAAGAATCAGATGTATAGCGTAATTTAAACAATTTTTAAAAATTATCAAAACATTTTTAGGTTAGGTTAGGATTTCCTTTCTTCATGCGTTTTTTCTAAGGTAGTGTGAATTTCACAATGATTTAATTAATTTAATACGATCAATAATATGATAAAATGAAAAAACAATAATTGAAAATATTAATTTCTCTATTCTTTATGAACTATTTTTCATTTTAAACAGATACAAACAAATTTACAATATTTGTCTAACAATAGATTTTAACCAGCTAACAAACTTAAGGACAGCAGTGTATATGCAATTTCAAATGTGAAGTTTTAAATTTATTATTGTTCTTACCAGCAAATTTTCCATTGAATAATATCTGTACATATAAAAAATTAATGCTTTTAAATGTTCTTGATTTTAAGTCTCTTCTGTTTTAAAATTGGTTTTTTTCAATAATTCATGAAAGCTGGACAAAGTTTAAAACAAAAGAGACCTAAAAGCAAGAACAAGAAGTATTAATATATCAAAAGGTCTAAGAAATAAGAAATTGAAGAAATCTATATAAAAAATTATACCTCTGTATAGGTTAATAAAATGTATTTAATATCGGTGGAATTCGCTTTTTTTTTCTAACAGACTAACCTACTTACAAAAAAATTGGCTCATTCCATTAACTCTTCCCTTATCTCTATAAATATACTGATAACTCACCTCGTAAACGATGCACAATATTAAAAAAAATTCACTATTAGACACCACTATAGCTTTTCCCTTCACTCAAAATATCGCAATAATAAACAAATTCTGAAAATTGCAAATTTATTAAAACGTGGTGTGTTCGTATCCTAATTACGTAATAATGCTCAAATTTTTTTAAGACATTGTTACAAGTAGTTTTCCATATAAACATAATTATATTTATGATGTTTCATTTATACAGGTTCGAGTAAAATGGTAGAAGCACCGAATTTGCAGGTTAATTAGAACTCTTATGAAAAATAAAATTTTTGTATATTTCGTATAGTATTTAGTGGTGTTTGTCACATTTTTTTTAACTATGACAACATTAGGTAATATTTTAATTGAGTTACCCTGTATTTACTTTTTTTTGAGTGGACATAACATTACTGGATTTATGGTTCAGTGGGTGTCTGATTACAGTTTAACAACATCAAATTCAATTGTAAGTCCTCATATCAATATCCTAGGTAATGGTTCTGAAAATGATGTCGGGTTTGAATTTTTAAATGATTGGGTACGCCGTAACATAAATTTGGCAGTTTTTAAAAGTGTGATATTGTTACAACCAAGTTCGCAAAATGGGTCTTCAGGCTGGCCCTGTCCAGCTACAATGGAATTTCAAAAATTCGGCAAATTCGCGCGGCGTCTCACATTTTTTATAAATTGCGGAAGCGCCTTTGATGTTTCCATTTAGAACTTTTTATTATAGCGGGCGGTTTATTTACAATATTTCTTCTAAATAATTTCTAGGAAAAACTAAGTGTATTGAATAGTGTGTAAATAAATTAAGAACGTAATTCACCCCACGAAAAGGAGTGTAAATAAATACGAAAAACGTTATAATATTTTTACTCCGCCCTAACTTCTTCATGCAACGCGCCAATTGCTTAATTACGTCACCAGCGCCGATTGAGTACACCACGTTACTTTGTTTTACCATCCTTCCGCGTCATATTAGTTGTATTTTTTGTTAAGATGTCGTAGTTCGGATTGAAAAATGTTCTTTATAAATATTGTATTGCAACAAAATGTACCAACACCACTATTACTGCACCAAATAAATTATTTTTAAGTAACCGTGAGGGAGAAAACTTACGAAAGATATGGTCTGATCTTATGGAGAGTGAAAGGAATACTGTTTTATCAAGTACAAGTAATCGGTTTTGTTGTGAAGATTAATTCGAAGTAAGTACGTACTTTCATTTCTTAAATAGTATATTTAGTAGAATAAATTAACGGGTACCATCGGTTTTTAAGAATTAATAATTTTTAAGATTCACATTTAACACGGAGCAAATTTTATCCCTAGAGTATTTGTAAAAAATAGAATTGGTCTGATTTTCATGAAGAAATCGTGTAAATATTGTGCGGACATATTATTTTTATATAAAAACCTTCATATTGTTCCTATTAAGTATTAAGTATGACAACCTAAGAATTCAATATCAAAAATTACAATAAATAATGATATTGAAGAAAGATTTGTAAAAAGTATACTTAAAGCCATGATTTTCATTCTTACAAAAAATGCAATTACAAAAAGATTCAAATAATGGATGGATCTGTTAAACAATTACAGTTTTATGAAACAATTATGAGTGAAATTGAAATAAATAATACATTTATGAATAGCATTGTATTTTCCCATAAGGTAACATTTTGCTTGTGAATCGACATAATTGGTGATATTGGTCGGATAATAATCCGCATTGGACGTTAGAAGGTAAAATCTAAAACTAAATATGGCATTCAAGAGATTGTTTCATGTTACTAGTTTGATTTTTGCACCTACAGGGCCTTAATAGAAAATGCCAGGAAAACTGAATACAATTGTTATTCATTGGTTATTTAATTCAGAAATAAAGAAAAATACAACTATTACGAACAAAGAAATACGTATAAACAAAACACACGAAGGAAGTCTGAATAAAAATAATGAGACAGTAACTTAATTTGACATGATTCAAGTCTTCTCAAAGTGTTATTGTTTTAAATCGCATCATTTTCAATGGCTTGTATAGCTGAATATGATAAACGTTGTTAAAACAGACACTTTCAAGACACTGAAAGATCGTTCCACCGTTTCAGGGATGGTCAAAAACAATTACAGAAGGTCGAACAAATTAGTGAATATATTTTGGTTGCGAAATTTTCCAAACTTGAATTTAGAAAACAAATTTGGCACAAGATGTCGATCAAGTTGGTGGTATGATCATTATTTTACCTTACCATTGAATTTGATAGTAAACAGTAAATCGTAAATCAGAGACCCACTAAACCTGGTATCAGTACATTCAGCAATATCAAATCTAATCAAATATAATTATATAGATACCAAATATCTCAACATAAATAGAAAATCTGCATCATTAGAAGCATATAAAATATACAAAACTTAATTTCAGTTAATTTTTCATAAGTCTTAATTAAGCCAGAAATTCAGTGTTCCGCCAATTGGCCCGAACGTGTATATACATAATTGGAAGGAAAGCTGTTACATCATAGTTTCATAATTAGCATCATACTATAATGTTTTCGGTAAATATGTTTAATAAATAATCATCGATATCCATATATACAGTACACGGTCAATTTCTTTTTATATGCCAGGCTAATCAATCATTCCAAAATAGTGGTATAAAAGACGATTGGGAAAAAGCCGGTTTTTAAAAACCGTTTTTACTTATAATTTACGCTATTAATATAAATTTATTTCCATCTCTGACACATAAACTATTTTTAAAAAAGTTTCAGGTACCATGAAAATAACAACATAGTATATTAAAGTGTAATAGTAGGGTCTTTAAAACAAACTAGATTACGAAAGCACGACGGCGTAGAATGTGTAGAGTATCCTCGAATAATTTCAGTTTTTTTTTATTGAATGCAAAACATTAGGGAGTGAGTAGATGAGGTGAAAAACATGCTGTGACATAATTTTCTCATTGTTTCTGAGTTAAAGGTGTTTAAAGTTGCTAAATCAGAACTTATATTTTCTAACTTACACATTCGAACATCCGTAACTTTTACAAGGATAACTTGTACAATATAAAGATAGCAAAAATAAATTTTTCAATCGATTTTTCAACAACTCTTTGATTCACTCGATAGAATAAATGGTTTAGGAAATATTTAGATTTTTAGAAGTGTGTTGAAGTGCACGGTACCCACTTCGAACATTTATTATAGTTTTTTTGTTTTTATTTGATAAATTGCAGACTAACCAAGTTAATTTTGCTACATTTCAATTTTTTCTTTATGTAAGTAATGTCGATGTTCAACAGTATATAGTTCAGCCAGAAATGTTTGATTGTGTTTTAATACGTCCTGTAACTTTTTGATAAACAATCTATTTAAAAATTCACTTTTGCTATCTTTAGATTGTACAGGTTGTTCCCTGTTAAAGTTACGGATGTTCGAATGTATTAGTTTAAAAATATAAGTTCTGATTTCGCAATTTTAAACTCCTATAAATCAGAAACAAGTGGTATGAGAAAATTATGTCACAGCATTATTTTCACGCCATCTGCTCACTCCCGAATTTTTTGCATCAAGTCCCGAAACACCCTGTATAAACTGTGTCCACTTAAGATCGCACCATATTCGCAAATAAAACTTATTTTTTGTACAAAGTTCTGCATGGTTTAAAAACCAAAATACAACCAACAGATTTAAAAAATATTCAGTCGTATACGAGGTACGATTAAAAATATGAATTCCACTCAAGAGCAAAGTACCTTAATTTTTCATAATAACGAAAATTAACTGATTTGTTTTGAAAAATTTGATAACATTTTAGTTTCCAACTTCTTTATTGCAACATTTTGTTGATGTTATAAAATAATTGATACACATGACAAAATTTATTATTTAACAATTTAACGTATAATAAAATGCTAAATGAAAAGGTACATAAAATGTATACCACAATGTAAAGTTGTATTGCTACGGGACTATTATTTTGTTATTTGCAATTACAAAGAAAAGAAATTGAATAAAAGCTGTTTTAATACTCTTTTACTTTCCTTCCAGCACTGTTTTATTACTAAAAATATCAAATATCTGGTTAAAATACTGTTTTGATCAAAGTAAAACGAACTTAAAACAAATCATTATTTCAAATAATCTTGTGCCTTGACGAAGCCAGAGAAAAATACTAAATTCACCTGAGAGAACCAGCAGCATCGGCGCCAAAAAATTGAAGAAGAGCGTCAATGCCGAAAAGAAGAGAAGAGAATAAATTCAAGGTTTAAAAGAAAATCTGAATAAGAACCGACGCAACATCATCTCTAATATTGAAAAACCCCTACTATTCAATCGTAGGTTTTTAAAGTAAACAATTTTTAGGTAAAAGTACAGCATAACATAATTTGATCACATGTAGCCAGAGATGAATCAAATCGAGCGAAAAATCTGCTTTCACTGATTCGAGCTGGGAGCTGACGAACTATTTCGTTTAAGAGCAGCGATCTCAGTTGCGAACTACTATCTCCAAGACTACCAAGATTTCAAGTGCTACGTTTTTCTCACGTTTCTTATCGAATTTATTTTCATGTACTTTAAATGTTTCCATAATAGTCATTACTGTTGTATGGTGTATATTGTTTTCTTGATGTATGTTATTAAATATTTCAGCTACTTCCCCATATGATTAATGATAATCATCCACAATTAACACAATTTCTATTTTTTCTTCTAAATTCAATACCACAGGCATCTATACTTAGAATTTATTGTAACTTTTAAATATGTGTTCAACGTTTAATGTCGGATATGTAAATATCATGGGAAAATTTATCAATATGAACTTACTATTCAACGAGTTGACAATAGGAAAATGTACAAAATCATCATTTCTTTCAACATTTTGTTGGCTGTATATTTAAGCGCAGTTAACAATTTTAAATAAATTTTCTTAATGATATATAATATTCGATATTATAAAAAATTAAGGTAGTTTCCTCTTGAGTGGAATTCATATTTTTACTATACCTCTTATACGAGTGAAAAATTTTATAATCGGTTAGTTTTAGTTTTTGAACCATACAGAAGAACAACTATTTTTCGTAATATACACAAAAATAAAGTTTCCTATATACTACAAACTTAAGTGGACATTATATATATATATATATATATATATATATATTTAAGCTTTTTCGTAGTGGGATTGTGGCAAAATTAAACACCAAAGTGTACTTACTTTAATATATTCCGATCTTTCAAACACTTATGTATTCATCATCTAATAATTAGTTAAGATTCGGCGGTTTTAAATTGTGTGATTTCTTGTAAAAACATGAAATGCGTGGATTTCAAGATTCAATATCAAGCGCCAATTTGTATATTGAATATTGAAATAAATGAATTTTATGTGTTAACAAGAAACTACACAATTTAAAACCACCGAATCTTAACTAACTATTTCCCAGATGATGAATACATAAGTATTCGAACGCTCTGAATATATTAAAGTAAGTACACTTTGGTGTTTAATTTTGCCACAATATACAATTAATAAGTGTTTTCGTAGTGGGATTGCGGCAAAATTAAACACCAAAGTGTACTAGCTCTAATATATTTACGATTTAATCTTATCTAACCTATAAAAATTATTTCTATATCAACCAGAATCAATACGCTTAATATTTCCATCAAGCGTCGAGTTGAATAATGAATTTTGAAATTGATAAACCTAAACTAATTAATGTAAGTAATTTTTATTATTGTTATACTTTTATACATATTTTTATATTGTACTCGACCATAATTTCAGTCCCAGGCGATGAATACATAAGTATTCGAGAGCTCGGAAATATATTAGAGTTTGTACATTATCGTGTTTAATTTTGCCACTATCCCACCACGTAAACAATTATATATCGCGCTATAAACAAGCCATCTAAGCCCAAAGCAGGGTAATAATATTTTTCCATTCTTTTCTATTTCTTGTCTTCGCCTTCTAATCCTGAACTCCTCCGTACATTAGATCTCCTTCTGCCTCGGTATACCATCTTTTTTTGAGTTTTCCATATTTATAACGGTCATTTTCTTTGCTGCTCTAGTTTCCGGCATTATTTCTAAGTGTCCCAGCCATCCTAATCTTCTGTATCTTATAATTTTACTAATTTCTTATTCATACAGGTTCTTTATTTCTTCTTTTCCATACGCCACCCTTCTTTTTCCGTTCTAATATTTTCCTAAATAATTTCCTCTCCTTTATATCTGTTTTCCCCAGTTTCATTTAGCTTTGATATCATAAACATCACAAAAAAATTGAAATAAGAACTAAAAATTGAAAGTGTATCTTTCGTTGTCATGGAACTACTTAGAACATTTTAAAAGCTAAGTTTTTGTAGCATTGAAGGCTGTATTATTTCAATGTTTGTTTTATATGGGAACAAAGCATTCTTTGACACATTCAACACCCGAATGTTGCAACATAAATAATAACGATTGCGGATTTCTTCCTTTTGAATGATACTTTTGCCTTTTTTAGGTATTAGTTTAGGGCTCAGCTTAGATATTAATTAATTTAGGCAAATTATTTAGATTATATATATATATATATATATATATATATATATATATATATATATATATATTAATAAATTATATTAAAGACTTACCGGAAGGATGGAAGTCTTCGTTAAGTTTATTATTATACATTGACTGATCGTTGGAGGATCCGGCTACAGGTTCTGGTTCCGTTTTTACTTTTTCTTCATCCAAATCACCTTCGTTCTTTCCAACACTTGTATCTGAATTATTGCCCGCAAAATTATCCATTCCCATCTTAACTTCCAACATTTCCGGACTACCTTGTACAATATCCTTGTCATAATCATCAGGTCCATTAGAACATCCAGAGAGTTTCCGAGGCCTACCCCTTTTCCTTTTAGGTTGTAGTAAAGCGTTACCTAACATATTTAAATGATTGCCAAACCTTTTACTTTGTTGCAATCTTTGTAAATTTGGCAAATTTTGTAAATTTTGTTGTGTGAGCGAGGAAGCAATTGTATCACATTTTTCTTCATTTACTTCCGTTAGACCTTTTATTCTTAGACTTTCAGCAACTCTTAAAAATGCAGTCAGCCTATCTTGGTCGACACTAACTTCACCTCGATACATGAAATCTAACAGACATCTCATATCGTTATACGGGACGTCTTTTAATATCACAATTGGATGTTTATCAGGATGATTGATAAACAGTGCTTGGAAGTACGGACTGCATGCTGATAGTACCATTTTATGGGCTTTGAGCAATTGTCCTTCCACTGCGAGAGTTACATCAACGAAACTTTCATCGTGGAGTAACTGATCGAATACTGAGAGTAAATTGGATTGATGGTTGTTCCATCTGAGACAAAAACGTTGGGAAGACATGGCTGGCGCAGGTGCTGCTATTCCAGGTTTTAGATACGGTATTTGTTGCGGGTATCGATAGGGTTGGCTTGACATTGGCAATGTAAGGGGATTACTATTTCTGGATTACACTGAAATCATAAAAATATAGATTAATAACAAACTACCAACCACAACAATTATATTAATAAAATTTACACTATTTAAGTACAATAACCTTTTGATTATTTTCTTTCCTATTGACATTTTCGAGCTGTCAATCTAAATTAAACATATCTAAGTATACATATTTTGAAAATATAGTCACGGGGTGTAAATATCATTTCCCCCAATTAATTATCCATAGCAAAATAGAAGAAAAATGATTGGGGAGGACACAATTCTTTTGGCTTACTAATATTATGCATTGGGTAGGTCCAACAATTAAAGAATTGTTTAATGATAGTATGAAATTATTTAATGATAGCTTAAAAACAATCATGGATTACAAAGAAAAAGAAATCAAAATAAAATTCCTCTGAGCAAAGGCGCAAATGATTAGATTTAAAACTGATGTTATTGTTTGGTAGTTTATGACAAAGATAAAAAATATCTTGATTATACTGGAGAACTCAAAAAGCCATGTAACAAATGTATTGTCTAGATATATACAATAGGCAAATAAAATTATATGGTAATGGGACAAAAAGAAGAAGAACAATTAACAATGGTGACAGTAGTAGTAAACAGAATACTTTCAAAATGGGCGAAGAATTTTTATATTTAGGAGCCTGAAAAGCATAAAACCAAGTAGAATAGCAAGCGATAATGAAAAATCTAGAATCTTGTGGGGATAAAAAATTACTTGACCCCCTCAGAATTTAACGAAATTTTAGTGAAGGTTGTTCTCACAAATATTAAGAAAAATACCAATTTTTTATTCAAATTACGGCCTTCTTTTGATTCAGAGCACCACGTATTTTGTCATACAGTTTTTTTCAAAAATCAAATTCAAAATTTTTATTTTGATTTTCTTGTCTTTTTGAAAATTTTCAAAAAATTCCTATAAAAAGAATATACTTTTGGTAAGGGATTCTTGCAATTTCAAAGTGGGAAGCCGATGGGTTCATAGTTGAATAATAATTTTTACAAGGGAAGTTTTAAGAAACTATTATTCAGACTACCTACTACTGATTTCTTTACTATATTACATACTCGTAAATCATGAACTTAAAATTGATTATTTAATATTACATCGTAGGCAAAAATTATTCATATCTTTTGTGAAGTTATAACGACTTCTTCAGATGTTATTACATAATTCCTTCCTGTAGGAGTAGTGCGATCAACTTTACAAAGTACATCTGTCAGTGGTATCCGAAATATGTCCGGTTTTCTTAAATATGAAAATGATGAGAGAGAAATGCTTTATTGTCAAAAAATTGTTACATTTTGTAGACAAAAGCTTATAAAAGCTAATAAAATAACTAAATAAATATAAAAATAAAATTTCAATATACATATGAAAACCACAATGAGTAACAAAATTATAGGTAATAATTAGCGGCATCTCCGGAATTTAATATTATTATTAACATAGGAGTCGTCTAGAAAGTAGAAGGTACTTTCTAGTAAATATACCCTCAAATTATTGAGGAATGCAGGAAAATATATCGATTTGATTTCTATTGGCAAGTGATTGTGCATTTTTTTGCAATGTAAAATATTGAGCCCTTAACTAATTCTGAACGTGGAGTAGGTAGGTAAAGGACGTGCTCCGCGTTCCTAAGTGGATAGCTGAGCAACGATCTTTCTGAAACTGGAGAAGGGTGCTAACGAATTAGGCAAACGGATTCAAAGATGAATAAGGAAGGAAGAATCAGAATTTTTAATATTTTAAAGAAGTCTATTTCGTGAGCCCTGTAGTTTGAAGATTCGCTCAAATTGAGTCGTACCACACGTACCCCAGAAGCGAAGGGCATAACGTAAATGCGACTCAATAAGGGCATAATCACTGTTAAGAAGGTGGATAAGTTGAGTTCTTTGGAAACTGATCTCAGCGCAATGATGAAGAACCAGCACGATGCAGAGAAGTCACTTTTAGTTAATCTTCTTCATTCTTATCTAACACATACCAGTCATCAATATTGATCATAAGTTCGTTCCAACCCACCAATAAAGCGTCCTTAGTGCGGTGAAGATTCTACACAATAGAGATTACATGTTCAAACCGGGCGGTTACCTTTATACGAACGATTCTGTTTTGAGTTCCAACCGACTTAGGTACCGTTTTCGGGACGGAATTTTCGATACTTGGTTGATAGCAAGTACTGTTACAAGAATCGTGCATAGCCAGATATTGCGCAGAAAATATCTATAAACGCTTCTCATAACCGTTCCGAGAAAGGTCCCGACTATCAGGGTGGAACAAACCTCATATATAGCTGTTATATATCTACTAACTTCTGTCATTTGCAGTTTTTCTGGGTATTGGTTGGTCACTGCTCCCTCTGTTATATCTTCAGAGAATATTTTTACATATATCTTTTATAGATTTGAAATTATTGGTTGGCTGAAACGGTTATTCACACTCAACATACTCAGCTTGGGTGGAGAAGGTAAAACTAATGACAGATAAATTTTCAACTGCCCATTCATAAAGTTGGATATGTGTTAAAATTTGGTCTTCATATGGACGTTGTAGGCTTGCTTTTGCAGCAAATCTCTTCATTGTGCCCTCATCTCCATCACAAGGTCCTTTTCCATGGGTAGTGGCGGAAAATGTCATTCTGTCATCGACCCTCGTACTTTACATAGCTGCATTTATAAACCGTTTGAGATATTTGATAAAAATTGGCATTTTTCTTAATCTCTATGAGGACAACCTTCGCACCAAATTTCGTTAAATTCTTAGGGGGTCATTATACCCCGAATTGATTTGATATGGGGTGATCCCTCTACAGTAACCAGACCCACTACACTTTTAAATATAACAGATAGAAAGATATGAGAAGAAAATGATCAGAACAATTTCCACTGGAGTCTACACGGCAGTTGTCAAGGTTAGTGTTGAATTCGAAATGAAATCTAAGTTCCCCGAGATTCTCATGCTATGGAGATGAAACTATTCTAGAAATGGAGACACAACACAATGGCTCCAAGTCTGCATATATAAAGTGAGAAAACAAAAATCATGGTGATATCCAACAATCCAAATTAATTTTATGGTGAAATAACGAGCAGATGAGTAGGAATTAAGCAAGATAATCAGGTCCAGAAAGCAACTAGAATATCGAGGCGCTTGTGGGACATCGTAAGGGACAAAATGTATCAATAGGACTTAGGACTATATTCACCGATGCTTTAGAAACAAAGAGAAAAACCACACAACAGATACGAAGATAATATGAATAATGAAAACTATCACTACAGAATAAAAAACACAGTTGGACACCAGCATCTCGAAAGGACAAATAACAAAATTATTAAGTAATTGTATCTTAACATTTCTTCTTCGAAAGATTTCCTTATTGCTTAAGCTTAAGCACTTTTCTTAAAAATCTGCTTCGAAGCGATTTATCTATATAGGTTTGATTGACAACGTTTGAGCCCTGCCAGACAAGTGTAATATTTTACCTATTGACACTTTCCTAGATAGAAGATGAATATTGAACACATTGTTTACACTACCACTGGATCTACACTCACAATTACACTGTCTGACTCGCGTTTTGATAACCAAGTTAATGTCTTCAGACTGAAGGTACGCAATAAAATTCCAACTTAATAGAAGATGAATGTTTGAAACATTCATAGTTCTCAACTTTCTAAATTTGCTCGTTGGAAAATGAAGGCAGTATCTTCATTCGATTGACTCACAACCATTAATTTTTCAGCTCTTGATATTTTTCATAAGAAGAATTTGTCCTCATAAATATTTTTATATTTCAAAACGTCGTGGTCATTGAAACATCTGGATGATTTTTTGCAATGTATAAAATAAATAAAATGCCAATGACCATTTATTTGGTTAACTATTATTGTTATTTTGATGTAGACACGATTAATTATTTAGTTATTGAAACAATTTGACCAAATGCGTCATGTTTGGCATTTACATTGTCCTTGCAAATTATGATGACTGAATTGGCACGGAATTTTGAAAAAATGTAATGAATAATGGTATTTTTATTTTAACAGTTGACAGAAATGACGCTTCAAATACATAATAGTTTTGTGTAATACTCTTAGTTATTATCTAAATTTTGAACATTGAATTCACTAATTATACTTCGTACCCACTCTATTCGCCAGATCTAGTCCCTACAAATTTTATCTGTATGCAGAGTTAATAAAACGTCGAAAAGTAAAAATATTGCACTATATTGATGATTAAATGAGAATTTGTACAAATAAGTTTTGTTTTCTTCGTTTACTATGTTGTATAAAAATAAGTCCAACAGATTAGTAAAGATAAGAATATGAAGTCGTTTAAAAATCATTAATAAATTGAAGATTATTTTAGTGGTTGAAATTATTATATTTGAATTACAAATCAATTTTCAAAATATTTAAATACGTATTAAATATAATTAGTTATGCAGTGAAAAAGTCATTTTCAAATCTAACTTGTTATTTGTGGTATCAATTATTTATTTAATACTGAGTTTGTTTACTTTTAATAAAAACTTACAATTAAAATTCTTTTGCTAGATATTTCCAACTTACTAACTTAATTGTAGCTTTTTAAACCCAAATACCAACTATATATGAATAATGAAGTTTGTTTGAAAAATTATTTCACTTTTCTTCTTTTTTATGGAAACATTTGTTGCTGTATTATTAATTTTATTTCTGTATAATGTCTCTTCTATATTACACATCAATTTTTTTTGAGGGAGAAGAATAAAATCTTCAAGAAGACAACAGTCAGTTGACGTTAACCAGTAGCCACAAAGAACCCCTTCTCATTATAAGTACACAGTACTAGAGAATCTCTTTGATAGGACTTCATGGACTGCTACTTAACATAAGTAAATTTTTGCAAAATTTGAACAAAAAATGCAGGAATTCTTCAATAGATTATTTCAAAAGCTTGAAATATTTATACTAATCAATAATAAACATTATTCAGATATAATAATTGAATACATTCGTTCCATAAAATTTTAAGCCATAAAACAGTGAAATTATAAGATAAATTAAAATATGAAATAAATGGAGAGCATGTGCAATGGTTTATTTTCAAAAATGAAACATTTTAATAAACAAAGGAAGCCTTACTTAGCAAAAAAAGGAATTCCTGAGCTAGTAAATACTACTTCTAATAAATAGCTACCCCGATGAGATATCCAGAAATCATATAAGCTTTTGTAGTCGAAACGTAATTTGAAAAAAAAATATCAGAAGCAGCATTATAATTTCAGAATAAAACAATCCAAAACTACGCAGTTTTCTTTTTGAACATCTTATTTCCTTTGGTTCATTATTTAATTTTCCTCCCCCCACAACTGCAATTTACTGTATGGATACCCTCCTCAGTATTGTTTTTATATGTCTTCTGTTTATTTATCATATCTGTTTGGTTATATTTTCATGTGCCTGTATCAATTAAATGGCATCTATTATTTTTTTCATTGAATGTTCTTATTTAGCCATTTTCATTTTTCTTCTATTGTTTATCTTCATTGGTATCCACCTTACAATACATTCTTGTACTATGTAATATTCACTAGCATGTATTAACAAGTTGTTTATTCATGTTTTAATTTCCTAACCTAATACAATTTCTTAAAAAGGAGGCTAGCATCAAACACTTTCCATTTCTTTTGTTTTGAAGGTGTTTTACGATGTGTTCTGATAGTATTTATTTATTCATGAATCAAAGATGGTGCACACATTCTAAATTTGCTAGTCCTTAATTCATCTCGTTTCCCTCAATATGAAAAATTATATCTGGACAATATCTGTAGACCATTCCTCAGATCCTCAATAGAGTGTAAACATATTTGTTTAAATAATTTATAAACACTTGAATTTCTTTGTATGTTATCACTATTGTTAGATATCGAGATAATATTATCTTCAAAATGATATGATTATAGCTAAAATTTGTATGATTTTATTTTTCTGTTCTTCACATGTAAATTAAAATGCTAAATTATTTTTGTATAATTATAATTGTATAATTATATACATACTCGTTTTACTATGGTATTTTCTTAAAAATTCCAATACTTTCTTCAATTGAATGAAAATCAAGAAGTACACAGGAATAAATTATATTTGATTATTAGTATAAATAATTGGTCATCTCATGATTTCAACATCTTGTTCAATGTAATTTTCCACCATTCAGAATGTATTGAAAAGTACTTCCTATTTTGTATTAGTTTTGTAGCCTTTTTTTGAAATTCTTTCTATTTTTAGCAGTAAAGACAGTAAAGGGTCAAAAAATGCACTGTATTCATCTGCAGTCACAGTAGACTAGAGTAGAACACCTTGAAGACTATATTCTTTTATTCAATGTTACAAACTTTTGCTCATCAGTCCCAATTTTTGGTTGATATATTTTGGTGTTCCTCAGATCAATTTGGTGGTTTCGAGACATCCACTGTATCATAATAATCTAGCCTGTATTGAGAAGATTCCTTTTATCTGAGATAATGGTGCACTTAAAACCTATTCCATTTACTTGTAACAACTGTAATTTCTATTAAAAATTGGGTGTGCCAGAATGAAACTTGCAAGTTGTTTCTGGTGTTACAAATTTTTTAACAGTCCATTTGACATAGTAACTTGCTATTTTGAAATCTTATGATTGCCTTGAGTAGACCAGTGTTTTTAACTACAAAATTTTTTGTTAGGGTATTCTGCATTATATTTATTCTTATTATCATTAAAACAAAGAATGTCACTCATGAATTTAGATTGAAAGAAATGTCAGCATATGTTTTGATTTTTTGGCAATGTGTGAGTAAATAACAATAAAACCAGTTACCTTTTCACTGTGATAAAGTATTTTGGCAGGGGGTACAATAAAATATATTCATCAAATGGTTTTAAAAAGTGTATTGTTAAAATATAAATAAAAATAGAAGTAGTCAAATACTTTTGAGAGGTAATGACAGAGAAATAATTTAGTATCGACATGCTTTAATTTATAATGTTCCTTGAAGATTGGGTAATTAATTCATATAAGCATATAATTAATCCCTTTATATGAAAAACATCAATTTTTAAAAATAAAGTTCACAGAAACAAATTTGAAGCTCAAGAATTTTCTCAGAAGAAATGAAAAGTTATTAAGTATACAATGGTAGTGTTTAGGTTTCATTCAGGAGCAAATGATTAATTACAATATCATACAAAAGCCTTTCCAAAGAAGTATTGAACAAGCAGGAAAAAATAATTTATATTAGCGCCTTGTATACAAGGATATTTTTTCTTCCAATTGTAGATGATATCAGTATACAATTATAGGATAATAATTGAATAATATATAATTAGGTTCTTTTACAACTGTGAAGATGGTAGTTTGAAATATAATTAAGTACTAGGAAACTTACGGAATTGAATGAAATACTAAATAAGAAAGCAAAAGGCAAATTAAAAAGCACAATATTTCCAGTATAAGTATGTAAATAGTTTTTTAATGGAAACATTAGAAATCAATTTAAAACATATTTAACATAACAAAAGTAAGAATACCTGAAAGCATCAGGATGATTATCCAAGCAGAAAGAGTCTGAATTTAATAAGTTTTAATGGAGATTAAGTATAAAATGATAAATTATATTAATTGAAATGACAAATTAATGTTATTCTGACATAATATATTATTCATACTTAACACATTTGAAGTTATATAGAATAAATCTTAAAAATAAACATTTCCAATATTTTAAACCATTAACTTTTTTATAAATGGAGATGTAAAAAAAACTTTTTATTGAGCTTTAGGTTATTAAATGGTATGGAACCAGTTATTAATGGATATTTTATATATTATATTTTTACCGCATGAAAGTTGCACTTGTATTCACCAAACTACTATATCTATTTAATAGGTGAAATTGTCTAACAATAAAAAGAGATTTTTCCATAGTTGTTCATTATTAACCTGTATACTGAAAACCCACTATCTTATAATATGTATGTAGAAGTTTTTTATTGCAATAGATAAATTTTCATCTCATGTATGCTAAAAAACAATAAGAAGATGGTCTAAATATACTGGTAATATGAAACATAAGGCCTGATTGATGAACATTATTCACACAGGTGTCCACCAGAGATACGGAATCGTTCTTGAACTCATATTACATCATAGTGAATCTCCCCTCCCGTAAAGAAGTCAATAAAGCAATATAAACATAATAGTTTGTTATGTATTTACAGCCGGATTCTGATATTTATTTGACAATGAAGAGAATAATTAATTTAAAATAGGCAACCCTCGAAGCGAAAATGGCACAGCCCTCCGCCATATTTAAAATTCGCAAGTCGTGCAAAGCTACACCCCGCCTACTCTACAGTTTCGACTGAGTTTACGCAACCCTTTTCAAATTATCTAAATTTAAATCCACTATGAGAACAAAAATAACCATGTAAACGATGTTCCGATGAAAATGTGGGTGAATTAATTCATGCTGCGGGCACGTCATGAGGGTTTCGTATTGATTTAAGGAAATATATCGATTTAAAAAGCAGGGTAAATCAAAGCAACGTTAAAAGTTGTACTATTTCAAGTATTGACGTTAAATAAACTTGTATATGTATGTAGTGGATAGTGATTAAGATTTATAATTCAATGGTAATTACCTTTTGACAGTGTCACCATTAAAAACAAAAGGGTTAAATCCCCAAACAGGATAACTAAACACACCACAACACTTCAAGTCGCCATGTCAGCAAATAATAGTCTGTCTCTGTTGGGTTCGGAACTTATCGGGGTAGCTCGGGGTACAAAGAACCGCGAAGCCTTTGAATGTTTTTAGCGCACAATCGCGTTTTTCCCTTGTAAGACCTGCGGATATCATAAATGCACCGTTATACTTACCTTCCTGTACATAATTCTATTTCACACGGTTTGTGGTTAGATTAAATTATAGTATCCATTATGAATTTCCAAGAGAAATCTTTAGAAATTATATTCTAACAAATTCAAATAAAAGTTGTGTAATTAGCTGCATAAATAATATGCCATAGTGGATGTGTCATTTAAAAATTAAAGGTGTGTTAAAAATAGTTATTTAGTCAGTGAATCGGTTTTAAACAAATCTCAAACGGTATTATTTTAATCTCTAATATTATAATGTTGTAGCTTATGTCATGCGCCTTGAAGGAGGGTGTGCGCAAAACGCTTATATTCTAAAACACTTACGCAATATATTGTCCTTGTAACTAACTATCAAGCCTTGCCTGACGTCTCACAAATTGTTTACTTGCAGCACATGTAAAAACACACCACTAGTGTTGACAGTTCACAATGTTTACGGGCCGCGGGGTGCATTAGGAATGGGGTAGACGATGTACTAGTGTGCGGGTTGAACAAGAACAACTATCAGTGGTGCACACCCTTCTACTAACTAAATGGAACTCGACGGCGAGCCCCGCGCAACTATGGCTGAGAATACCACCACTACACAGTCGCGGTGACCTTGGGAGTTGTGGATGCCCAAACGTTCAAATGTTTACTGGGTGCGGTGGTCGTTTAGACGTGATTTGAGAACATCTGGCCGACTAGATATTAGCTCTTATGTTGAGGGCTCGAATAGTGGCCCAAATTTATTGTGATGGGTGTGTTGACTGCTATTTTACTCGATTCTCGTCTTGGGTGATTGCACTGAAACGGGGATACACGTGCACTCTTTACCGTGGGGTGGTTGACCCCCCAGAAAAAGAGGACGACTTTTTGACTCTTCGTAACACTTTTTTAAAAGAATGCTGCCCGTATATGTGCGTTCGGGTACACGATCACATAGGGGTGGGTGGAATTGAGATAAGGCAGTTCAAATCGAGTCAAGTAGAAAGTTAAAGCCGCATTATATATTTTCATATTTTGTGTAACAGGTGTGATATATGAGTATTTCATTCAAATATATATTTTTTATTGATCGCTGATAATTAGGATTATATTTTTTAATGCGTTTCTTTTTTTGTTGCTTATTAATTTAAAAAAAAAATATTGATGCATTTTTCAGGATATTTATTCAATTTGTTTTTACTCGCCAAAATTTGTTACGCATTACTGATTAAATTTTGAAATAGATTATACCAGGAACGTACTTTTAGTTTGGGGTCAATGATAATGAAATTATCAACCAATTTTGATTATATTTATAAAAAAAATTTACTTCGAGATGGGTTCTAAAAAAATTGAAAATCCTTTTGGATTAATCAACAATATTTATTGAATATTTAATTATGAATCATAAAAGTATATCAAGCAGTTTTTATTTTCTTTGCTAGGTTATCATATATTTTATTAGAATAAAAAATACATTATATAAAATCTAAACCAAAAGGTTTTATTGAAAAAAGACAGATATTGTCACATACAGCTATGAATTTTTTCAAGTTATTCTTCGTTTTTTGTTAGTTTCGGATTCAAGAAAGGAAGACTTTTAAGAATTCTCTGTTAAAGTTCATTGACCTACGTATCTACTAAGCTGTTTATGGATCATATTGGAAACATCAATATAAACTACTATTTTATTGAAATGTATTCTTTTAATATTATCAGTTAGAAAATGGGAATGATATAAATTGATATTTTAATTCGCCTTTTTATAAATTATAATTATTTTCGTTATAATTTCGGATAATTTTATACTTTAACGGTCCTCTTTTATTATCTAGAATACCGAAAAATCATCCGATTTCGATGAATTTTTTTTAAATCTTCGTTTTTACGGCGGATTTACGGAAAAAATGGGAAATTTCTCACCCGGAGATTTCATAATGTTTTATGACTTTAAATGTAATCATAAACGCACTTCTTCGCATATAATCGTTCACAACTTTTTTACAAAGCATCAAACTCAGTTTATATATTTATTTATGAATCTACACATTTTGGGAAAAAAAATTGAAAAATATTTCTCTATTCATTTTTTGTCTCTAACAGTAAGAACTTTTTTTAATTGTAAAAATTTTTCAATTTTTCCAAGTTAACTATTAATATTGTTCATGTATTTTGAAAATGTTTTTGTTCATATAACTTTAATAATTTATTAATAAAGAAAGCTACAAACGATTAAATGTGAGGAAAGGTCAATTTTAAGAGTAATTGTTATTATATTTAATTGAAAAAACATGATAAATCAATTTTTTTTTCAATTTGTTAGTTTTTTTGTGTAGATTATGAAAAAAATATAACTTCATTTGATTATTTGGAAAAAAGTTATCAACAATTATACGTGAATGAGTGCATTTTCATGAACATTTAAAACCCTGAAATCAATATAAGTTTTAATTTTTTTTATTTCCATAATTTTTTTCGTAAATCCGCCGTAAAAACGAAGATTTCAAAAAAATTCCTGGAAGTAGGATGATTTTTCGATTTTCTAGAGCCCAGAAGCGAGGTGACCGCGAATGTATAAAATTACCTAATTTCGTATCTTATATAAGGTTGAATGTTGTTGGAAAAATCTTTAGCTTTGTCCATTAGCATACCGAACTCCGTAATAACAATTTTTTTAAATTGATTCTCTGTAACTATTTTATCATAATGATGGCTATTCATCTATTTTATGTAATATAGAGATACTTATCTCAATTGAACTGCATCTCTCATCTGCTACAAGGTAGGTAGGTACTTTAATATAATTTAGAAGTGGAATATCAATACATACCTTGTCCATTATATTTTATTTGATTTTGTTTTGCATCTATTGGACTCACTGAAACTACAAGTAAATATATATTCATACAAAATACAATTAATATAATTTTAAAATTTAATAATGTTTATAAACGTCTGTAATCCAACTTTATTGAAACTATATGTTGGTTGTCTTGTAGAAGGATCAAATTGTCTATTTATGATTTTTAAAAGTGTATCTTGTCCAAAAAGATTTGGAAAAAACTTATTTTACAAAGATTCTTGGCGTTTCAATTTTTATAATCTTTAATAGAATGTGCAATGTTGAAATAATATCAACTCTGATTAATTCACCCACCATGATAAGTATAAAAGGTATAAGGTCATGTTTTTTGTGTATCTATTGATTATTTTTCTTTGCCAATCTTTATTTTTGAATATGAGTGGACTTTAACCTAATATTGTAATTTTTTGTAAAAACTATGATCTATTTGTATGAATGAGAGGGTAATAAAATAATCCATAGGTGTATCACTTCTTTTAATTGACAGTTGAATTATTTTCTCTATACTCTATACCTCGAGTATTTTGGTATGCAATAACATTTCTATAAATATAATGAATATATTGGGTGTACACTTACATTTTCACCTAATCAACCTGCTTATTAGTTTTAAATAGCGGGTAGTATTTTGAGAACATTATGTCACACTGGTTATATAGGTATAAGGGTTCAAAGTTTGATACTATAAGTTCAACTCTTCTTAGAATTCGAAATCAGATGAACGGTCCCAACCAATATTCACAACGAGTGGATCGATCATTTCAACAGTAATATTGTCCAACTTCTACGTTTTCTCTTTTTCTTCAATCGTATGATTAACTGACTTTTGCAAGTTTTCTTGCTTCTCATTATATACAGGCTTCAAAAACAACTGTTTAATATCACTTCTCTTAAAAGAATTAGTTTTTCTTGAAACTTCTTCCTTTATCTGTGCCCATAGTTCAATCAGGTTTAGTTCAGAATGATATGGTGGAGATCCAACCACTGTCATTCCACGATTTTCTGCAGCACCTAGAATACAGTTCTTCTCTCACAGAACCAGAATGAAATTTTATATTCTTTGAATTCAGCCAATTCCGTAACTCTTTTTTTAATTATTTGGTTTTGGACAAGGAAGAAGATCTATCATTTGTTCGAACAATTCTTTAAAAACATCAGTATTCATGTCCTCATAGTAGTTACCGGAACGAGTAGATTCAAAAGTTAATAAATGTGTTTGACGGTATAAATAATTCTGTATTACTATCTGAAAGCTAGGGTGTCTCGTGTCCAGTTGTTAACAATCCGTAACTTTTACAGGGACAACATGTACAATATAAATATAGCAAAAATGAATTTTTCATATGATTTTTTGTTTAACTCGATAAAATTCATGGTTTAGAAGGTATGTAGATTTTTAGATCGTTCTAGATGCCAAGGAAACTGTCCGCCATTATGAAAAATTCTGAAGAAAATCAGCATAAATTGTGATTATTAATTGAAATTTCTTCCAGGAGGTATCGAATTACATACTGTCGAACATCGAGTTACTATCTACATAAGAAAAAAGTTGAAATGTAGAAAATTTGGTTAATCTTCAACTTATCAAATAAAAACAAAAAACCATAATGCATGCTTAAAGTGAGCACTTTGCACTACTACACACTTCCGGAGTCTGCGGAAGATACTTTTTCGAACTTCTATGTTTACCGATGTTGCATATACCAAACATTTAAGATTTCCCAAAAAAAGTAATCCATTGTATTCAATTCAGGGGAACGTGGTGGCCATGCAAATGGACCTTCCCGACCAAGCCCCCTATTAGGAAAA
This sequence comes from Diorhabda sublineata, assembly GCF_026230105.1. Lineage (NCBI taxonomy): Eukaryota > Metazoa > Arthropoda > Insecta > Coleoptera > Chrysomelidae > Diorhabda > Diorhabda sublineata. The sequence goes on from NC_079477.1 coordinate 30,812,188, forward strand.
ATATTATTTTTTATATTTCAATTTTCAACCTCTTTCAAGTTTTTCTTTATGTCAGTAATAGGATCTTCGACAGTATGTAGTAGAAAAATTTCTTAATTTATTATTATTATTTATTATTAGTTCTCCAGGAAATTTTCTAATGCGTAAGAATTTTCAATAAATAATTAAAATTTCTGATAATTTTCTTCAGAATCTTTTTGTGGTGAACGGTTTCCTTGGCATGTACAACAATCTGAAAATTCACATATCTCGTAAACAATAAATTTTATCGATTTATCGATTTAAAAAATAGATTGAAAAATTTATTTATGCCATTTTTAGATTGTACAGGTTTACCCCTGTAAAAGTTACAGATTTTTAACGATTGGATTGAACCGCCCCTGGCTTAAGATAGTAGTGTAGAATTATATAATGCCTTCGAATACACTATAATTTAGGAAATATACTTGAATATAAGTTCTGATTTCGCAAGTCTCGAAACACCTTGTATAGCGAAGTTTGGTTGTATGTTTGTCATTTTGAAATATTGTTGATTGATTTTGAGTTCATTTTGATAACTTAGCTTTTTATCAAAATATTACCTGACAAAAGTAGCGGATCTACGGGGGTTGGTTATTGGGATGTAGCTTTCCTACAAAACGTATGAAAAATGTTTTGTAAGAAGGTAAATTTCATACAAATATAATAAGTTACATGCTTAAAATATATTCATTAGCCCAAACTACTTAGTTCTACTGCTAAGTCTCTAATTGTATGATATCTTTTTAATCGTTTTAATCATTTGTACAATAGCTTAGTTACATTTACTTTGCCAGCAATCAATCAACATAAAGGCCATTTGACATGAGGTAAGACAACGTGCAAGAAATGGCATGCAAGTTCTTGGAAGTTCAAAATATAGTATAGACGAATATTGTACGCTGCTTAACATTACGCAAGTTTCTTTCCATTGCATCATGGTTGGAGTGTGATGGGCAGAAAAGAGTACCTAGGCGATGGTGGGCCAGATAGAATAAAGGAAAACATGAATTCAGCTATAGAATTAATCGAGAAAACATTCAAAATTATATTTGAGAATGGATGAAGAATCAAAAAACTCCAAAGAAAAATAAAACATAAGATAAGTAAGAAATCCTTGGCAAGAGACGTAATATCACCAGATCAGAAACTCATTTTTTCCTAGAATTGCAATATAGATGTTTTGATTTTTGTGTCGTTTATCTAGTTTCATTGAAATGAACTCGCACTATCGAGGACGCACATTTAGTGACTCAGCGGTCCTTTCACAAAATTTTCCCCTGTCCAGCTCCCCACAATAAAATTCTAGATCCGCCACTGCCTGGTTTTTGAATGATAATTTCCGTACATAAATCAAAATATCCCTCGAAGATTTTTCGACCATCTTTGTTCAAATTCAAATTTAAATATACGAAATAGAAGCATTTATCAATTTCAACTTGAAACTGTAAAATCCTAATAATTTCGTTCACTCTAAGTTGTGGAATAATTGTGATGATGTCAGTTTATTGATGAATTTTAAACTATATAATGTATAAGAAACAAATTTAGTATGCACGAAAAGTTCCTTCATAATTAAAACAGTAAAAATATTAAAGACTTGATTAACATGCCACATCCTGCACAATCAGTACAGCCCTTTTATAAATTCAAGTTAATTACCACATACGACTAAGAAGTAAACAGGTTTGGTTTTCAATTTCTTCCTGTTTTTAATTGGCATCAGTAACGGTTTAGCATAATCCTGCTTTTATAAACGGACAGTCTGGAACTTGACGGCGACGTCGAAGTCAATTTGAATTATATAAATAGATACGGTTACAGGGGAGAATAAATTGGCCAAGTAATAGAAGGGTTTATGTGTTTGTTTCCTGTAATTTGGTTGCATATAAACCCAGCCTCACTCTAAAACTTTAATATAATTTGTAAACGGGTTCAAATAATATTTAAAAATTTAAATAAAATAGTTATTTAGGTAAAAAGTATGTAAAGTAGCTAATAGAAAAAATACTGTATGCAATTCGTGTGTAAACGCCCTTTTTTCGATGAATTGCATACAATTACATACAATATTTTTTCTAATAGCGAAAATTTTATCAAAATACAGAAGTGTGATGGTAATTTTCTTTATAAAATGTTTTATATATTTATTAACATTATGATCAAGATTAGAACAAAATAACAAAACAACTGACAATTTGTATTATTATATCTTTTAACTCTTCTCTTCGGCATGTAAAATAACAAAATCATTACTACATAAGTAGAAAAATAAAAAATAGGATCAGAGCGACTTAAACCTGGGACCTCCTGCATGTGAGCCTCGTACTCTAACTACTACACAACGAAGATCCGAATTATACGTTTATTAACGTACTACTGCTTAAAATATATTTCTTCACGCACTAGTGCGTAAAGTAAAGTTTCACGCACTCGGAATTGTGTCTATAGTATGTACTTTAAGCACGTTAGTAGAAAATCCTTATTTATGTGGTGTGTAAAGTACCTTTTTAGACGACGCCATCTGGAAATTGTTCGTTCCGTATTCATTTACATACCGAAAGTTGCGTTTTGAGTCGAAAACACAAACACATCTACAGAGATTCCATCAACATCTAGTAGAGATATACATATTCCATCTGCATCCAATCCAATAAATATTAATAATTGTCCTGTAGGTACAATCAACATTACTTTTTGCAAATAATTAATAAATATTGACATTGCAATTATCATTATTATATTGTCCAATAAATAAAACATTTATAATTCTCTATTATTTATTTTCTTTTCTCAGTGTAATTGAAAAAGTTTTGAATCTCATGGGTCGTCTAAAAAATATTGTGTACGCCGCGGTTGAAATACTACTTTGATGGACTGGTCTGTTGCTCGCCTCCCTTCGCTCGTCTCGCAATTTTTAGACTCAACCAACAAAGTAGTACTTTCAGTTCATGGCATACAAATAACCATTTTTTAGACGAATGAGTCGAAAAAGGCCATTACACACGAATTGCTTACAATATTTTTGCTACTAATGAAAATTTCATCGAAACACAGAATCTTTATGATTATTTTCTTCGCGCACAAAGAAACATGACTTTACGCACTAGTGCGTAAGCTAAGTTTAATTTTTCGTTACAAGAAACTATAACGATTTCTTATAAAATATATTATATGTTTATTGATATTAGAACAAAGCTTAGATCAAATTAACAAAAAAAGACGAATTCAATTAGTAACAATACTAATATTAAAGGTGCACTTGGTGCAGCTATTGAATTTGTCAATTCTTCTCTTGGGTATGTGAGTGCGACTTAAACCTGGGACCTCCCGCATATGAGCCTTGTACATTAGCCATTATGTCGCTATGAAGACCTTAATAATAATTTTCTCCACGCATATCTGCTTGAAATATGTTTGTTCACGCACTAGTTCGTAAATTGAAGTTTTATGCACTCGAAAGTGTGTCCAATGCACGTACTTTACGCATGGTAGCAGAAAAAAGTTTTTATTTCCAACAAAAACCACACGTTTAAAAAATAAGTGTTAGGCAAAAATTTTGATACAATTGGTCTTGAAGTTTGATTTAAATAATAGATGATGATAATTGAATTGAAAAACATATAGGTACAGAGATATAAGGGTGACTTGGTCATATAGGGAACCATTACTTTCCAATTATCAGCTTAAAAATTCACTATTGACTAAAGTTGAAATTCATTGTCATGAATACAAACGCATAAAGTTAAAATTATCAAAGAATAATTAAGATGTGGGAAAAACTACTTAAAGATGAAATGAATATAGTGATATCATAGGGTGTGGGTGTTACAAATTTTATTCCATTACTTTTAAACTCTCTGTAATGAAATACTTCATGGAAATACTATGATCATTTACCATTCAACAATTTTTTCACACACAACAACCATTTATAAAAATAATTATCACTGTACCATATTGTACGTTAGTATCCATGTGAATTAATTCTAACTCCACTCAATAGCGGATTTTTCAGCTAATTATTAGAAAGAAATAGTTCCTAAAAGACCAGCTTCCCTTCATATCACTTTACCTATATGTTCACAACTTATTTTTTTACTTAGATACCATTAAATTCATTATTTAAATAATTATACTAATAATTGCTTTAAATTTTTTTGTGCAATAAATGATTTTTTTATGTAAGTTTGAGAATAGTTTCGGAGTAAAAAATTACAACCTTTTTTAAGAAAAATTGACTTTGTAATTCATCTTCCTGAAGGGATTCAATATATCAACTATATAATCTAGTGCCAATAACATTTTTGAGTGATAGCTATCACAGAAAACAATTATGAGTACATTTTTTTTATTATCCACTAATTCAACTTATTATATTAGTTTGTCTCTTTTTTTGGTTATGGAACATTCTAATTAAGTTCTAATCAACCGATTGTCATGAAATTTCGCATACTTTCTCCTTTTTGATGACAATATATTGTTCTATAGTGAATTATTTAATAATATCGCGTGATTGAGTGACTTATTAAACTATTTTGTTTTCATTATTTAGTTGAGCTTAATATTATTTTCAGTAGTAAACTGGTAGCCTATAATCATCAATATAATATTGGTAAATCTGCCATTTTGTCAATTGTCATACATTATTGAAATAGTCGTCGACGAAACATAATAAAAAGTAAAGCTTCACTAAATAATATAAAAGTTCATTGATTCTGTAATAAATATGGATATATAAGTGGGCCATTTAAAAGAAAGCTTACAAATCAGGGGAATTTGCAAAATAATTTATTATCTGAATAAATTATATAACATACTGTAACCATAAATAAATAGAGAAACATCTTTTATTAAATAATATAATATCAAGTTTTATCTTCATTAAAATCTCGTGGTTTTCGTCGTCGACAAATCATTCGAAAAACACTTCTCTTGTAGATACAATTGCACGAGGCTATGACTCACCGACACCTCAAGGTGACTCGCAAATGCCTCGAGCAGCTCACCTAGGCCTCATGGCGATTCGCCGATGCTTCAAGCAACTCGCCGGTAACTCAAAGCGACTCTCCGATGCCTCAAGCAACTCGCTAATAGTTGAAAACCACTCACCTACTCCTCAAAGCGAGTTGCCGATGCCTCAATTAACTCTCCGATGCCTCAAAGCAACTGGTCGATGCCTCAAAGCAACTGACAAATACGTGACGCGTCGGCTCTTGTCGTAATCTGGTTGGACTTTATTACATGTGAAAAACTTTTTTTATGGGTACAGGATGTTATATTATTTAGTCAGAAAATAAATTATTTTGTGAATTTCCCTGTCTGTTTTGTCATTTTCATTCTAAATTCTCTCTAATATACTCGTATACACGTGCGTATTAGACTTCCGTGAGATGTTGGTGTGCTCTACCTTTAGGGCTACTCCCCTCGGATGGCAATTAGCTGGATCTCCACAACAGTTGGCCTTAACCAAATCATCACTTAAAAATATCATTGGTTATCCTACTAATTAAAATAATATATCAAAATACAAGTAACACAAGGCTTTTCATTTCAGCAAGAGTTCCAAACTCGTATTTCGGCTTTTATTCGCATTATTTATTCATAGAAAAATTGCTAAAAACATACATTAGGGAAATTACACCGTAACTTAGGTGCTCGGTTGGTAGTACGGATTCATGTTCGACAGTTGACTTTGGAAATATTATTTACTTAAGTCGGAAAAAAACTAGTCCTGTAAACGGAATGTCGAGTCAAGAAATTACACCACAATAATTGCGGGACGTCTCTTCTACCGCCATAAATAATTTCTTCATTGTAGATTTACATGTTTTGTCTATATTTTATGATTACATTTGCTTTGTTTAAAAGCTCATTAGAATTCATTGTGAATAGTATCTTAAAATGGAAATAACCTCACACCACCCTTATACAAATTCGTTTCTCAACATAGGTTCCCCTAAGAAAATAATGACGGCACGCATCTAATAGATTTCCCTAAAGCAGCCTTTTCAGAAACTCCAGCAAAATCGCCAGTGTTCTCAAGAGTAATAATATAAAAGGCAGATTTAAACTCGCTTTCAGAACAGTAAAATATATTTTTATTGTTTTCTTATTTTCTATTAATTGTTATAATAAATATTTGTAAAACGCTAATAAATTTATTATTGGCGCAGTCAGAAGGATATCTGAGTTATTGCGTATCAAAAGTGGTAATTTTGTTTTAACGATTGACTGAATATAGAAAATATAGTTGATTCGTTGTGGTTAAAGTGCAAGTCCAGTTATGCAAGGATCTTTACTTCCGGAGGAGAGATAAATCACAAATTTAGTGTTCATCCCTATACTTGTTAGGAAGGATTTATTCTATCGAGAATTTATCGGATATACTCAAAGGACTAAATTTCAGTAATTCTTCAATTAATTCTCATATTTATAAAAGTGTTAATTTCTTAAAAACTCAATCTACTATGGCTCAATTCAAATTGCATTCCCGAACTCGATTGTGAATTCATCTGCTTGAGGCCAAAAGCACCTCCACTTGCCACCAAACTCAAGTCCACTTGACTATTGAATCAGCTCGATGGATCCAACCAGTGGTTCAACTGTTAAACTAAAATGCTTCATACAAGAAGAAATCCAAAAATTAATTGGCACATTCCTCATCGAGATTCCTACGGGTTGCCAATTTATCGCCGATTATTCCAATATAACAAATGAGCAGCAATATTCAAATCCGAATCAGCCTATCCTGTTCCCCGACTTAGATGGCACAGTTGTGACAAACCCAAAAATTCAGCATCATCATCCGATTAGAGGAACTTTAAGAAATTTGCAGCCAACCGTTTAAAAATCAAGGCGATTTTCTTTGCAACAACCATTTCTACATTCTAGTGCTTGGACTATTCTTGTATATGGACTCATCGTAATCGGCAGCTGCTACCTAGTTTATAGCAAATATAACAACAAGATTCGAACTCCAGCACCCCAACAGATAGACCACCACGATGTTCACCTTCCTCTTTAACCCTCCGAAGCCGGATCTATGGGGGGGGGGAGGAATTATGTCGTCACCCAACATAGGTTAACATAAGAAAATGCTGACGGCCCGCATCCCTCAGTCGATTGACCTGAAGCAGCCTTTTCAGAAACTCCAACAAAATTGCCAGTGATATCAAGAGCAATAATATAACTCGCTCTCAGAATAGTAACATATATTTTTATTGTAATTGTTTTTATATTTTCTATCAATTGTTATAATAAATATTTTTAAAAAGCTACCTCGAGCTATAAAATTTATTATTCACATGACCGAATAATGCATCGTCCAGTTAGCTATCAAAATAAAACTGTTATCGTTTATATAATATGGAGTCCATTCTTACGAAAATATGTGCGAGAATAACCGAAAGAGAGAAATACTATTACAAGGTGAAAAAAAAACAAAATAGTTACTTAATTCACGCTATATTCAATATTTCACCAATTTTTTATTGAGTAATGTATGTAAAAACGAGAATGTATACGAAATTTCAAACCACTGATTCACATTTGATTAGAATATGTCATATAAATAGATAAACAAACAGGAAACCAATATAGTATGTTAAATAAAGTGTCGTAATAAAAAAATTGTATTCATAATTATTTTCGGTGACAATAAACCAAGTACCAACATGAATTTTATATTTATACAAAAACTTCCTACCACTTTTTTCGAAACATATAACTTATTGTAATTGTTTTGTATTTTAAAAAAGTCTTCATAAAGAAGTACTTCAAGGAAATAATACAGAATAGATAATAAATTCTTCGTTTAAAGACATAGTACGGTACAATTCTCAAATAAACTTCTAGGATATATCATACACGTGTTGAAGATGGTTAGCTAGGAAATCAAAGTCGCTTAGACAAACCCAAAAGTCTATGTAACAAGTAAAAAGGGCAATGACCGTGACAAACTCAAACATCATTACGGCACAGGGTTATTAAACACTAAACAACTTGTACAACTTTAATACCACTCTGTGAAAGGAAATACCTTCCTACAATTTTATGTAAAATGACGTAAAAAGTTTACTTTTTGAATAAACTTTTAACGTTTAGTACGGTAAGTGGTAATGCTTCTTCAATTTCTTGTGAAGTCGTGGTCGCTTAAAAAATTGACGGTAAATGTAATATGTAAGCGTTGAATTTTTGATTGTTTTTAAACTTGTTTTCTAATATGTTTACTACAAATTTATATAGAATGTCCTTAAAGTGAAGGAACATAAAAAAATTCCAAATTAGCGTTAACGGAAAAATCTATGATACGGTGTGAATAACTTTTGAATCATATCAAGTTAGAATGCGCTGATAGATTAAAATTAGTACAGCGTGGACAAAAACGGGAAAGCTGTTAATTTATTTACATTAATGCGGAATTATCGTATTTATTCATAGACTATTAAATAATAAATTAACCTTCAAAAGTGGGCTCCGTTGTGTTTTTCTGCTTTTAAGCTTTTAAGTTACAGATATTTCATTTGATGTACTCTTTGAATTCTTAATATCTATAAAAAAAATCCTATGAGGTGAATTCGGGTAATCCAGCAAGCGGTTTGGAAAAAGTTTGTCCATAATCTGGCGCACTATAATAATAAAGTAACTGTAAATATTTTGTAGTAGTGGTAGGTTGAAATTTTATTATGCAGTCGAAATTGTTGGAAACTTGATGGGAAAACAGTCGCTCCTGTCGAATGGGACATTTTGAATATTCAAATTTTGAAGAATAAGTCGGTTTTTCTCAGAATTGAAATCTTTCAGAATATGTCAACATATACAATGAATGAGACAGAAAATTTTAGAAATTTTATTGCAATTGTAGCAGACGAATTTACAGGTGCATTGTCTTGATGGAACAAAGCTTTTTTCTTCCTCAAATGGCGGTCATTTCTTTATCGTTTCCTCTTCTAAATAATCAATATACACTTGGAATCTCGAAACACTGTAGTGATGACCCATGTAGTGTAAAAATTAATAGTTTACAAAATTAAAAAACAAAGATTTCAATAATATACCAAACTGAAAATAAGAAAATCATTTTTTTAATGGTATAGTAATTAATGTCAAAAAGCGTGGTGTGCTTTTTATGATGCTTGTGTTAAAAAAAGCATCCCAGACTTTTTACATTAAATTTATACCTTTTATCAATTCCTGTACCCTCATTTGAAAATTAACTTCCCATTTTTAGTTTGGTTTGCTATTTATTTTTTCAAACAACTATTTATTCTTATTGTCGCTTATCTGAAAATACCGCGTTTTTCTTTGTTTTTGAAATACAAAATGCGCATGTGTAAGCACGTCTATTGGTAGTTGGGATATTAAATTTTTGTATTGTTATCGATTCTAAATAAATTGCAAATAAATCCGACATTTTGAAGTGTCCAAAAATCAATTTCCTCACATACATATATACCAAGTTAATATGAGCCACAAAATCATATGGCGACCACCCCGTGTGCCATCGGATTTGAAAATAAGTAATACTAGTACACATTTCCCCGAACATTTTCTTCAATAAAACAATAATCCTTCCCCCCCGACTGACTGATATCTAATCTCTCTCCTGGTATACGTTTTAGGAAAAACCAACACCCTTACATAAACCCAGCCGTTTTAAATCGAAGAGATGCTCATTTGGTTTTGGGACAACGCCTAAATCTCAGTGGAGCTATGCAGCTTATAGAGATTTCTTTATTATATATTCCCACATACAGAAAACTCTGGAAGAAGTGTTCTCCCTATATTGTAAGGTGTGGATTGCCCTTAATGACGGCTTCTAAAGCAAGTAGTCGAACAGTTGTAAGTAAACTGGGTGGTAATAATTAATGACATATAAAACAGGTATTTTATTATAATCATTGATTCAACTTAAAAGATAAGAAATATCTTCAATTTTTTGTTTCATCAACAATGTCAAAGTGACAATGATTTATTCATCTTTTTAAAAATGCTCTACGTTTAGGATAAACATTTTTTTCTATAAAACGGTGGATTTCAGCATAGAATATTCACACCACAAGCTTGAGAGACTTTAATATACGATTTTTCGTGAAAGTATGCCAAAAGCATGCTTTCTAATATTGTAGTAGCAGATTTTTTTGCACCATTTTTTGAAGTTTGATAAGATGCTTCTTACCTCATCCTCGATTTTTTTTGTAGCAACGACAGACAAGCAACATTTTCGTTTCTTGTTATGCAAATCTATGATGATGATCAATAAAATAATGATGCTGTAGAAATTGAAGAAAGTTGTTCAGAATTCTGCGAGAAGGAGAAAAAGTCTTCATACTTCACAGAATATAAGTACTAGAACTAGTCGGAATACCACGAGAAATAATCTCTCAAAGGTACAAAGACTGGCTTGCTTATGGGCAACTGGAGCTATGGGATCATGTCCAATAGCTGCACTGGAAGTGATTCTAAGTCCTCCAGCTCTCCACATAATACTGTAAAGCATGGCAGAGAAAAGATCACTTAGAATGTGCAGAGACGGATGTAAAGCATGGCAGAGAAAACATCACTTAGAATGTGAAGAGACGGAACATTAAAGGATACCCTTTCCTAGATAATGACCAACCCTGAGACATATCTTAGGACGTTGCATCAAAAAAGTTTGGCTTTGAGAAAAACTTCAATCTATAGAAGAAATGGACAAAAGTTGCATTAAATGGTATACGGATGGATCAAAAACAGCAGAGAACGGGAAGAGGAGTAAAAGGGCTTAGAACCAAACACTCTGGAAGCATGGGAAACGCACCAAGCATTTTTCAAGCAGAAATTTATGCAATTTAATCTAGAGGGGAACTAACGCAAAAAGGAGATCATCATCCTGTCCGATAGCCAAGCAGTCATTGCAGTTCCGATATCATAAAATTCAAACTCATTTGGGATTGCCTATAAAAATTAAACGAGATAGGCAAGAAAATAAAATTAGCTTACAATGGATTCCGAATCAAAGAGAAATGAAATAGCTGATAAGCATGCTAAATCGGGGACAGACAAGCCCTTCATAGGATCCGAACCCTTCTGTGATATCAGCTACCGTACAATGGAAAAAGCACTGAGAAAGAAAGTAGATAGGAGCAACACCAATTATTGAGACAATCTACAAGAGTTGAGACAAAGACTCTTCTGGGAAACTATAATGATATTTGTTGAATGTATCAACTTAAGTAAGAACAATCTACGAATACGATGGAACAGGAGTTCTATCGGGGCACTGTTGCCTCCACAAACACCTGAAGATGCTAGATCTAGCAGATAATGCGACGCGGCGTGCAGATTTCTATACATTCTATACTTTTGTGATATTGATATGTATACGAGACCCCAAATTCATACATACATTCCCTGTTGTATAAATAAATATTGTTAACTATAATTAACAAAAGAAATTAATTTTACAAATGTATTTTACAACATGTTATTGACACCGATGTATTGAGAAACTAATACATAAATGTTATGTCTGTATCTATTCAGTTCTTTGAGGTTTTCGAATAGAATTATCAACGAAAGGACCCATCCAACTATAACCAAAGAATTGGTATAGTGGGAATTTATTGATGTTTTTCTAATACCTGCGGTTACCACACAATTCTATTTATTCTATTTAAAGCAAAACGTTGTGATAGTTTGAAATGAAATTGTTAAAATATAATTATAAGGCAGAGTCGTTCCGGTGAAAATGATAAATAATTGTAAAATGATAAATAATATAAGTATATTTTAATAAATATACCAACATGTCTTGAACTATATTTTTTTCAACCCCCATTCTATTGTTTTCATGAATGATAAAGATATAACTCACGAAATTGAACAAGAAATGAGATCACTACTTAGGGTATATAAAATTAATGGACAATACAATGAGAAACAAATTCTAATGGAATGTTTCACTGGGTGTTTCTTAGGAGAGAATATTTGAGGGTTGTTTATTGGTGATAATGTTTCGATTAATACCTTTACTAAGTTTCCCAAAAAGTATTTTCTGAGAAAATCATGAGCGTGGTACAGTCAACAAAAAATGTATCAACTATAATTCACTTTATATGGTCTATAGACCGAATTATGAAGTATTTAAATATTGATAAATTGTTATCTAAATTTCCTATAGATTTTATTATAACCACCCAGTAAAAACTTGAATACTGTACATTATGTAATGTGAATCAGCAAACCCTAAGGTATTCACCAATAATTCTATACCTCAGTGACGGGAAATTATTTTTAAGTGCTTAAGTACTGGGGTAAGTCAAGGTGATGAACTCTAAGCAGCATTGTCTTATGTTGCAGTGGATGGCATAATCATAGCTTGTTATATCTGGGTAAGGATAACTCTAATAGCGGGGGACCAAAAAAGTCTTGAAGTTACATCAGAAACAACTGTGAGGGAGGTAGGAAGAAAAGAATTAAAAGAAAAAAACACACCTTATATCCTAGTGTACTTTGTCTATAGAAACAATAAAGATAATAAGAATAAATTATGAAGAATAACCCTGTAAAACTCAATGAAATGTCTACTAAAAATTTAACCTCCTTTGGTACATTTTGTTTATTCATTGTTAAAATATGACTTGGCAACTCTGCATAAAAATATATGACCATCAAATGAATCATAGAGATAAAATCTTTAAAATTTTTTTGTTATGAATGCTTAAAGAATTTTCTATGATATCTCATAAGTACCCAGCTGAATGTTGGTAACAGTGGGTAATTCTTTGTTAATGTGTTGTAACAAGTGTTGGCTTGGCAAAAATGTTAAAAAATCTTGTATTTTATATACATAATTGATAAGAGATAGACTTAAAGGTCACATAATTTACATTTTAATCATTTATATGAAAAATTGGTGCAAAATATTGTTTGAAAATATATTAATAATTAGATTTATTATTTTCCTATATAATCAGCTCTGAAAATACTTGTTGAGCCTATGAAATGAAATAGTTTTGTTTATTTTATACTTCAACGTACCTAGGAACAACTAAATAAATCTTCAATCACAGACGTGAAAGTTTTCATATCTTTTTCTTTATTGTCAAAAGCTTCCATCGAAAGGTTGGCATTTAGTTAAAATTATAAGTGACAAGCTTCATTCCAGCCCCTGGTGGCAGAAAAACGTACTACTAGCGTTTAAATTTTTCAACCTGCATTTCATATGTAGAAGTATCTCCTTATTCTTGATTTTGTGATTCCAATTCTATACTTCTGTCATAAAAGTGACTGCATGAAATTTTGGGCATATGAAAGCTGCCGGCACAATGGGTCCCTGCAGAGGTCTCACTCCGGGCAACCGTGAGACCTCTTAAGGGCTATGTTTGGTGCTGCTTAAGCGTCACCTCGTGACATTCGATGGACCATAGATTTACTGATACACACCAGTGACTGAGAAAGAGTCTAAGCTGAGTACTTGGTGAACCTGTTCTATAGAATTGCAAGATAGTTCTATCTGCGAGGAATGAGATAGCCTTCGGATTTTCGGATTTTACTTTCTGAAATGATTCCTGGCCGAAATTTTTAGCTGATTCAATACAAAATTTGAGAAGAAACGGCCTCATTTGGTGAAGAAAAAGTGCTCTTCTATCATGATAATACATCGGCTCATACTTCCGTCCATTTCACGTCCAATTGGGCTACGAACTGATACCTCATTAACCGTATTCTAGATATAAACTCGTGCGACTTCTGTTTGTTTCCAAACTTGAGAATGTCACTTGCTAGGTGAACTTTTGAGTCGAACGAGGAGGTCATATATAAAGGAGACCTTTATAAAACATAATTTCCAGAGAGGTTATACAAGATGGAGGGTTATTTGATTGAGTGTGTCAAGTTATATTCAAAAATGAATCGCCAATTTTCAAAAATTTGCATTTTTCTTTTGAAGGCTAAGTAATTATAGGACAAACCTTATACATATGAAGATATCGTGTAACTAGGAATCATTATAAATTTTCAATATTCACTGCAATAAAAATTGAAATAAATATTGCATGATCCAAATAATTTCCATGATAATTGCAAAAAAAATAGATTCGAACCTTTTTACATCTTGAGATTTCACATAGTTTTCTCGAAAGTATCTGTTAAAAAGAATACAAAAAATATCTTTGAGGTGTGAGATAAAAGTAATGAGATAGGCAACATAATATATCTTAAAGCAACGCAATCAAGTTTTTTATTGAAAAGACTTAGAAAGTTGGAACAGATCCATGGGAAAAATTTTTGATTAAGAATAAATGTTTTCCGTGGGTACAAATTATTTTTAAAAGGTCTTTGTTAAATAAAACTTTAACTTTAAAAACTGATCAACTATTTTGAAAGAAAATTTCACAAACGAGCAATCAATAGCATAATCTTGTTGACATATTGCCGACGACCAAAAGTCTTAACTGGTGTCCTTACGACTTTTTTCTTATCTCGAAATTAGAACATGTCTTTAAAGAGTGTAATTGGTGGACTAAGATATCTGATCTTCAAACATATGACACAAAGAAAATTTGATTTAGAACTTTCCTTTAAATATTAAAAGACCGTTTATGCTAAAATATACTATAAAGTTATAAATATTGTCAGTTCTAATCAACCTTGAAGAAATATGACATTATTTTGTCAAAACAAGTCATCTTTCAACAGTAGGGCTCTGACCACCTGCTGTTTGTGACACATAAAAACTGATTGGTTGAAGACAAGCGGTAATAAAATAGATGCTGGTCCCTTTTTGACCCAATTTATCATTCTAATAGGTTGTCTTGAATTTAATTTCTGATTTTTACAGTAAATGGAATATACGAGTATCTAGAAGTAATCAGATTGAGCTCATTTTAAAAGTGGAATTTGAGGTTACATTTTTATGAAGAAAGCTTTGTTAGTAAGAGTTTATATTAAGAGATATACATGGTTAAAAATGAGTGATATAACACATCAAAAACGTATAGAGATATTTGTGCTGTTCTCGGTGAATATGCTATAAATGATCTGACAGTACGTGGTTGGTTTTCATGTTGGTTCTTCACGGGAAAAGCTTATGAAATTTTACAACTGATTGAGTTAAATTGTCATATAAGTTATCAGGACTTCAGGGATGCACTGAGCATCAACAATCAAAAAGTTTGAGAACATTTCAAAAAGGTCGGGTATACTGTTGACTGAACTGCTTTGTAAGGATAAAATATGAGAACGTTAAACGTAAAGTTTGATTTAAATTGATACAGTAGCTAATTATCTAATAATATATTAATGACAATAATTACGGGATATATATTATTTCATTTCTACAAACTCACAACGTGAAAAGTCTTCTTCTACTTGGTTTAACCACTTAAACTTTGTTCTTTTTTTCTTTTTCTTCCTCCCGAATTGTAGCATTTACAAGGTTATTGTGTCTTTGTCGGCTATCCACAAATACCATAATCATTCTATCCTTTGGATTTCCATTCTTTTATTTACATCTTCTCATTTATTTCATAATTCATACCTTATTTGTTCTTATTATCCTTCTTTCCCCTATTATTAGTTTCTCTTTTCTTTATTGTCATTGTATACGCGTCGCCATTGGTTTAGAAATATTCATTTTGCTCTAGTAGTCGCTATTTAGCTTTATAACATTTTATTAGCATCTCTATATTTGATATTTTGTCATTGATCCACTACATTAATATCAATATTCTTTTTCATACGATCGAACCAATTGTAGAAGCATTTTGTCCATTTCGTTTGAGGTACCTCCAAAACATGATTTGAACTTCAGGTGTAGAAAACCCTGACCTCGCAATTTATTTCTGGTCTGCGAAAATAAGAAGATATACCAATGGTGGATAACCTATCAATTCGATGTTTCGACTGTCTAAACTGATGTGTGAGAGCCCACATGGGAGAATGATTCGTATTCTGCGTTTGTTTCCTCAGATTTTATCGAACCCTCCTGGCAAACAAATGCTGGTGTACCTTTCAGAAGTGACCTTCCTACGTTGCTCTAAGGGAACGGTGAGACATAGTTATTCCGAAAAATAATCTTCGAAGTGCTTCGTGCGCGAAAAACTTTTGTTGTATTTGAATGGTATTGAAAGACCCATTTTTGTTTAGCTTTGATTTCCTATGCATATATCCATGAGTCGTCGCCTGTCACGGTCTTATAGACGTGTTTTGAAGCACCGTGATTGAATTTGTTCATCATTTTTTTGCACCAATCGACATAAGCTTTTTTTAACGGTTGTCAAATTATGCGATATCCAACGCGAATAAATCTTTCGACAGCTAAATATTCAAGCAATATTGATTGTTTATCGAGTGGAGCTACTGCCCAACTACGCTGCAATCTCAGTTTATGCCATACGACTATCTTGCAATGTCTGTTTACGTACAGCATTGATGTTTTCTTGTATAACAGCCTATTTTGGACGACCTTCATGAAATTCATTTTGTAGCGTATTAAAATATCAATGAGATTCTGTTCATAACTGATCATCAATAATTATTATATTTATAATTGTACTTGTAAAAGTTTCTTGTACTTAAAAATATATTCAAGCTCCTAGACTATAAGTAGAAAAGTAGATTATTAAAAATCTTTATTGGAAAAATTAATGATCTCTTTTGTTATCTATTAAATCTATTTTGAAACCTGAATTTCAAAATAAATTTTATTTCATAGCTTCCCACTTGATTTTTAAATTGAATTAAACCGGAATGTTTTTTCGAAGGGCACTAACCTCAAACTTGGTCTATTGTTAGGAGATGCTAGATAATTTCTAGGGGTGAGCGCCCTTTCTGAAGCTGGCATCTGGCATGCCTTTTAAGATTCCGTCACACACCCACGAGGTTGATGAACCCTCTTGTTTACAATTGGTTCTAAATATCTAGTTTTTGTTGCCTTTTTTGTTATGGTAAAAACGCGTGAGGTACAAATGGGGGTTGGTGTTACTTAACAAATGTGAGATTAGGAAGTCAAATGTTCATACCTGCTTTATTAGGGTGTCAGCTTATCATTTTAAATATAATCATCTTCTAATGAAGACACATTCTACGAGGTGGTGCAAAACAAATTTTTATAAATTTGTTCTAAAAAAATACTAATATTTCGAAGCCGACAACTATAATTAATTTGCTTCATTAGATTTTCAATGGTTCAGGTAATGAAATTGAAGATGATTTGTTAATCTTTATGTCAATACAGGGGGTAACTGGATATCCTTTTACATATTCTTGCTTACATATCTTTTATATTGAACGACAAAATATGAAATCCTTCTAGATCTTTGTTGTTCAAACGGTTTTACTCAGCCTTTCAATCAATTTTATTACAAAACTTATAATGATAGATAAAATACTTATTATTCTGATGATGTATCGAAAAAGTTTGGCTTTGAGAAAAAATTTCCCTCAATATTAAGCTGTAGAAGTAAGTGGGATCAAAACACCATACAAAAAATGACTAGAAATACCATTAAATAGTATACGGGCGCAACAAAAACAGTAGACAGAACTGGAATAGGAGATTAAAGGCCCAGAACCAGATACTCTGAAAGCCTGGACAATACACCAAGCATTTTCCAAGCATAAATTTATACAATTGTCCAGTTAAATCTTTTGAATGTAGCAACCTAGGCAAGGATAATCTAGAAGTAATACCATGTGTCTTTTTGTGATCCTTTTGGCCTCAACGGGTACCTGAAGACGCTCATTGTCACTACAAGAAAATGTTTAATTTACTTTAAATTTTCGGGCTTTCTCGATAAAATTATCAGGTGCTTCAATACAGCATTCCCTTTTCGCCCTCTTAAAACTAACCATCACAAATCATTACGAAAGGACCACGTATTTCATCCAAGAATATTTTTTAACCCCTCTTTTTATTAGCAATCTGTAAAATTTTACAATGAGCAAATGGTTTAAAGCAATATAAACTGTCTTGTAGGAGAATAACCCAGTGGCAATTTGCATTTACTTAAAAAATCATCTGATTGAGGGATAACCACACAACACTATGACACTAAAATCTGTCAGACAGATTACATGGAAGATGCCTTCCAAGCCTTCGCTGGGGGAGGTCTCATTAGAGGTTGAGCCCAATGTCTTGGGATGGGTTTCCATTTGGCTAGAATATTTTTGGTTACTTTTTTAAATCAATTTTCCTTTGCTTGTTTTGTTATTAAATCTATGTCTAAGTAACTAGATTTTCGTACTACTTTAACAACTTACTATTCGTTGTTCGAATAGCATCTTCGCTATGGTGTGCCTTTCTGGTGGCACCTCTTCGAATCTATTTTTATTGTTTAAGTAGTAGAACGCATTGCAAATTCTATTTTAAAAAATACCAAATTTTAACTCTCCCCGTTCTTTTCATTTTAAAATCCATTTGTCTGGTTTAACTTAAAAAATTACCTTTTACAGATCTTGTTCATAAACTTAATTTAACAAATATTTAGAGATAAAACACTTAATTTTTACTGAATCGCTAATAACCTGGATACGTTTGATGCGAATTTTGTAACAAAAAAATATTTAGTATCAAGTAATATATTGTATTTTAATTCTTATTAAGCCTATTTGTTATTTTATATCATTATCAATCTAATCTATTTATTTTGTGATAGTCATTATTTTCAATAAGTTTATTCTTGAAAATATTTCTTATTAACAAATTGGGATATTCGTTAGGTGACAGTGGTGACAATTATTGATTTGACAATTTGCCAAGTAGGATATTTCTGTTCAAACTTAAAAATAGGAGATGATGCGATTTGAAGATAGATAGTTTTTTGTTTAGACTTATTAACAATTTCATCTGTATAACTTTTTAGGAACGTTGCCTACTATTTAGTATTGAATTAGCAAAATGAGAATGAATAATTCTAATAAAAACTTAACGCCGCTGACGTCCTATATATGCTTTATTTAAAATATGGTTTTTATTTTTTGAAATATATACAATAGATCCATAATTCAGGTTGAAACGTATAAACTTTCTATATATCATATAGAATTATTTGTTCCTATCCCCAGTGTCGGTTGGAAAGTATTCTTAGAAGATTTATACCTTTCTGACAATATAAAATCGATTTTTTTATACGATCATTCTGGTTTTTCGTCGAATATCAAATCTAAGAATATCGCGGAAGTTACATTATGTAGTTTGGTTTTCATAAAGTGTAAGCTCAGATGTCTCTCCACAGTTTTTTGGGAAATAATGTTTTTAGGTATTCAGAAAATGAAATCCCATTGCTGTGACCATTGCTGCAGTTTATCATATTGTTTCTATTTCGATATTATCCTTTCGTATATCTCTAAATAATCTGCATGTTAGCTTATTTTCATAGGGACATTTTTACTTGAATCATACAGTCCTCATAAATGATGAATTTTGGGCAAAGAAAATCATTTATTCTCATTAATATGATGACTTAAAATATCGCTTTTCTTTCTTAAATTTAATGACAATTCACGAATCAGTTAAAAATTGGTGACTTCTTCAATAATATCGCGTGAAGTAATTAACTGTTAACGGAATGTTATATTTTGCATTTTTGTATTTCTGTAATAGTATTTTTAATTGAAACAAATTCATTCATCACAACATAATTTTTATGAACCCTTTGTTAAATGAGGTTTCAAATGTAAAATAATTTTGATAGCTCAGTGGTTCATGCACTTTGCTTACCTATGGTTGATAGATCGAATCTTATTAGGATCGTGAATGAAAAAAGTCCATTAAAAAAAACTTTATTACATCTATATACAGCTCTCTACTTAAGCTGGAACCATAAGGAAATCGTTTTTATTAGTGGTTTTAGTTATCCTTGAGTTATACATGGTCCAAAAGTTAAAATGCAACCATCAGATATCAATTTTTTAAAGCATAATAAATGGCTGTAATTGTATATTTGAATAAAACTTAATTCAAAGCAGCTTTGTAAAAAATAAAGATACTTTACTCTTGCACAAAATTCAAATTTTTTGACAAACCTCGTATACTGCTTTAAAAAATTGATATCTGATGGTTGCATTTTAACTTTTGGACCATGCATAGCGTTTTATCAAGAATAACTTATTTTCATGCTAATAAAAAAGTTTTCCATATGGTTCCAACTTAAGTCACACTGTATAAAACTAATGTGGAATCTACTATTCCCTATTTCCTACTAATCCCTATTTCCTTTGGTGAAACCATTACGTGTGAACGGCTGGACCGATTTTACTATTTTTTGTTGTTGTGTTGGATATTGGAGAAGATTCTTATGAACGAAAAAATTGAAAAAATGGCGCGAAAAATTAGAAAATTTAAGAATACTTTTTTAAGAATATTGACTTCTAATCTAATCTCAGCGCTTTGGAGAATATAAACTTTTTGAATGCAACATTATGACGTTTGACATAGAATTGACAGAATGCGTGCTGCAATTATCATCAAAGAGTAAAAAGTTCAATTTAGTGTGGAGTTTCGGTAAGTTTGGATAGACTAACATGAACGTTATTAACGTAACAAGTGATATATTCGGTTATAAAGAGGAATAAGTACAATAATTTTCTTCAATTTACAGTTGAGCAACGCGAAGCGCGGAATGAAATTGAACGGAATCGAAGGAATTTAAATCAACAACACAGAAATGTTGCGTTTAACTCCTATCGAGCTGCAATTAATTATAATGTAGAAATTGAGTACAGTTCCCAGCAAATCGTTGCTATTGGACCAATGAACGTTGTATGCCAATATTGCAAGGCATTTAAATTTAAAAATGAAGCTCATGGATTGTGTTGCGCGAGCGGTCAAGACAAACTGACGCCATTGGTACCGCCACCAGAGCCGTTACATTCATTGGTTTCCGGACATGGGCCATATTCTAAACATTTGTTCAATCATATTCAGCAATACCATAATTGTTTTCAAATCAAGTTATTTGGTGCAACAAAGGTTATTGAAGATAATTTTATGCCAACTTTCAAGATTCAGGATCAAGAATATCATTAAACAGAGTCCTTATTGCCAATGCTGAATTGTGACTACAAATTCTTGCAAATTATGGGAGATTCAGTAAGACAAGTCGATCAGAGTAGTACGCACAATAATTCGGTGGAAAGACTAATTGTGGAACAACTCCAAACGTTTTTTCATCAACATAACGAATTTTTTACATTATTCACGACCGCTTTGGACCGCGTCTGATAATCACAAAATTGTAATCAAAGCTGATAAGACGCCAGCTGGAGAACACGCGAGACGTTTTTATGAGCCAAAACTGTCAAAGTCGCTGTTGTCGTCGTTGGTAAAAAATTAGAGAACCGAGGAATTGTTTTACATCGGCGTTGCAATCATCTGCAGCGTGTGTCCGTAACACATCGATCATATGATGCGCTACAATATCCTATCTTATTTTGGCAAAGTGAACATAGATATCAACTTTCAATGAACATGATACATCCAGTTACATGTTCCAGAACTAACAAAAAAGTTAGTTCAATGAATTATTATTCATCATACAGGCTGATGGTTCGGGAAAATGAAGATAATCATATCTTAAAATGTCGGCGTCTCTTTCACCAATATGTTGTGGATATGTACGTGAAAGTTGAAACAACAACAAAACTACGTTCTCAAGAACAACTATTATATTAGAAACATACGTCGGAAGTCCTCGAAATATGTATGAATACGCTCAGGATGCTATGTTGTATATACGTCAGTATTGCATACCAGATTTGTTTATAACAAAAGGGCTTGGCCAAAATTATAAATACGGAAAATTTTTTTAATTGTCGTTTTTTTGGAATAACTTTTAAATGGCTTTAACGATCGATTCCAAAATCAATTCAAATTCCCACTCTAAAATATTTTCACGATAAACCATCACAGTTACAGAAACCTCAGATCCATCTAGAAAATGTCCATGACTCGAAATGGAAGATCTTATACAAGAAAATTGATAATATACATAGTCTCCACAACAAAAAGTCTGAAACAATCTCTATTCCAATTGGTTAGGAAATAAAACAAGACATTTACAAGTAAGGAACTAGTTTCTTGGACAATCATGATGAATTTGCTCAAGTCAAGATTCACGGCTTACCAATGTTATCAGGAATAGCTGATCTAAGACAAAGTATTAAGCAAATGACACTGGAAAAAGTCTGCTGTCAATATTCATCGTTAAGACAGGACAACGTCTGTCGGATCAACTAGTTCGTTAATAATCAATAAAATGCAAAGGACTCGAGAAGAATTTGTACAATAATTTATTTTCTTACTTATTAATTACTATTTATTAGTAACGCCAATGAATAAATGAAAGTCAATCATAGAAAGCCTTCAGAAGTAGCTTCAATTTTGATATTGTTTTTATTTTTTTATATAATCAAAATCAGAAATTCTTTAAAGCTGGAACAAATGATTTGTTTTGTTCACACAGTATCAATAATCTTGATTTTAATTTTTTGTCTTAGTTCGACTTATTATGGAAAATAGAGAGATAGTAATTTGAATTTCTATTCTATTTTAATAATATATTTCAACTTTTATTTGAATTCATATAAACTAGAAAGCATTAAATTTATTTTAAATTACGCCGGATTGATTGATATCAAAACAACTTTAAGACAAAATATTCAAATAGTGAAAATATACAACTATATCCAATGGTCTACAATATTGATTAAATTCGATTTTAATCGTTGGAAGAAGAAAAATTATTTATTAAAAGAGTATTATTTTTTTAAATGCTCGATGGCAATAACAAATCATGACATAATTTCTTCTCATCAGTACTGAAAATTTGATGCTAATAAAAAATTATGAAATTAAAGAATTTATCAAGGAATTTGATAAAAAAATAGCTAATATTCTGTGTGATCCTCATTTTCACAATCATTGTAGCAATCTTGAAATACGATTGAGCGATTTTTGTCTAAAGGTGTGGAAAATTTCTAAGTTCCTGTTTGGTATCTGTGTTGACGCGAGTTGTGGTCGATAATTGCTTTTTGTAACTGATCTCAAGTATTATCATCAATAAAGCTATAGCGGCATGAAATTGTGGTCACTATTTCATTCTCACATACTTGTCTAGCCATTTTTCTAATCAATACAATCGACTAAGTATAATCATTGAAAAAATTCCTATCCATTCTATAAATATATGTTCTTCAATTTTTTGGATATGCCGTTGAATCAAGAGTTTCAATGGATTCATCCATAGTTATTATCGTCTAAAAACAATCCAAAATAAGACTCGTCCGTGAGGAGTACATTCCTCCATTAATTACGCTAGTGTTGATGTTTCAATGCCCAAGCAATCTTTGTTGTCTATGCGGACTCATCAATGGTATTCTCCTTTAAAGTCAGCTGGATTTTAAACTAATATTAAGGATTCTATTTGTGGTTGAAATCTAGGGATACTACAATCATTGAAAAAGTTCTTTCCCAGGATTCTGCAGCTATTACAAGGATTTTTATGACCCGTGAGTCTCTCGTAACAATTATAAATGGCTATTTATTCCTTAGGTCTTCTAGGTCTTCGTATTTTGACAAGTATTAAGTATCCTCGAAATGATACTATGGTTCGATGGTCAATTTTTTTAACAATATCAAAATTAACCAAACTCTTTGGAATAAAATAAAGCAATTCATAGATTACTATGACAATAGAGATACCAAAAAGAAAAATATCCAGGAAACAACAAAGAAAACTTCATTTTCCTCTAGTGAGACCAAATTTCAACAAATAATTCCAAATAGGTCGATTTAGTTCCGAATATAGGGCGAATTAGAAATAATCTCAACTTTGGTCAAGCTCTATATATAGATCCAAGACAACAGTAACTTCTTCGTTTTGACGTTTCAGTGTTTAGATTCCTTACGTTTGTTTGTATGATATGAGGTTGAAGATTATTTTTATACACCGTACCTACAGGATGTTCCGGGAGTTGATGCAAAAAGTTCAGGAATGATTATATGACGGGAAAATAATACTGTGACATTAAAAAATTTTCTCATAGGATTACTCGTTTTTGAGTTATGGGCATTTAAAGTTGGGAAATTTGAACTTATATTTAAGTATAGTTTCTAAATTATACATTCAATGTAGTTTACAGCGAAAACCAGTACAATCTGTAGATGGCAAAAATTAATCTTTCCATTGATTTTTTAACAAAAAGGTATTCTTTGTTTAACACTATAAAATTTATAGTTCAGGAGATACGTAGATTTTTACATCATTCTACATGCTAAGGAAACCTTTCGGCATAAGGAGACATTCTGAAAAAAAAAAACATATAAAAAATTGTAATTATTTATTGAGAAAACTTGCAGAGGGATTAAAGCACAATCAAACACATCTAATTGAACTGCATGCTGTCGAATATCGTGTTACTTACATAAGGAAAAAATTGAAATGCTGAAAAATTTAGTTTATTATCCTACAAATTATCAAATGAAAACAAACAAAAACTATAATAAATGTTCGAAGTTGGCACCATGCACTTCTTCACATTTCCGGAGTCTACGGAAGATATTTCTTTGAACATGGAAGAGCAAGATTCTACCTTATAACGTTACAATGGAAGTTTACTCTATCGATCATTTAATTCTTTGTGTTTTCCGGTGTTACATACACCAAGCTTTTAAGATATCCTCAAAACAAAAATGAATCCATTGTATTCAATTCAGGGGAACGTGATGGCCATGCAAACGGACCTCCCTGATCAATCCACCAATTAGGAAAAATGTTATTATCCATATTTTAATCATTAATCTCTTTCAAGTTTTTTTACCAGTAATATGATTTCCTATAGTATGTAGTACAAATATTTATTAATTCATTAGTTCTTCAAGAAATGTTTGATTTTATTTCAATACTTCCTGTAAGTATTTTCAATAAATAATTATAATTTATAATAATTTTCTTCGGAATGTCTCCTTATGGCCAACGGTGTCCTTGGCTTTTATAACAATTTAAAAATCTACATAACTCCTGAACCATAAATTTTATCAAATTAAAAGAGTATCTTTTTGTTGAAAAATCTATTGACAAATTATATTTTGCTATTTTTAAATTGTACAGGCTGTCCCATTAGGCATGAGCCGCCCCTAGTCTTCAGATAGTAGTGGAGAATAATTTTTTACGTCAAACACCCTACATGAACATTCGTAATCATCCATTAAAAATTCATAATGTTGGAATGTATAATTTAGAAAATATACTTAAATATAAGTCCTGATTTCGCAACTGCTAAGGCTTATAACTCAGTCATCATATGATGTTTTATAAAAATATCAAATATAAAAATATGTTTTACTCTCCTTGATAACATACATATGCTGCTGTTATCTATTTTCCTATTTAAAATTATCGTTTAGTTTATATTACTGATTAGCTACCCTACGATAGTATCGATTGTGGTTACGATGTTCCTCCATTTTAAACATCCGGAGGGACAAGAAAGCTTGAATTGATTATTTCCTAAGTGTACAAATAGTAACTTGTTATAGAATGTTACCTACTGTCGTATTTTTCTGGGACAATCAAAACTGATATGAATTATATTTTAAACACGTGAAAATATTTGTTAATATCAGCTTTGTTCGCGGTAAATAATTTGGATACATTTCTGGACGTGTCAATGCGCATGCTTTGTTCAAAATATGTTCTGAACATACATTCCCCCACGAACGATTGAATTCAAAACTGAGTACAGATTAGAAATAAATTAATATTTTTATTCCTTTCTCTTTCGTTGTATGTTTATCTTTATCCACCTTGATATAAGCTGTTTGCAAAACATTACATGAAACAACAATCATTCAGTCGATTCCTACTAAGCATAATTGCAGCTACCTGAATATGCAGATCAAATGTACTGTAAGTACAGATTAGATATAACGTAATATTTTAATTCCTTTCGCTTTCGTTGTATCTTTATCTATATTCATACGAGCAGTTCGATTGTTGATGATTCTGATATTAACTGCACAATATTAAATGAAACAACAACAACAACAAACATCATTTTATTGACAAATATTTTGAATGATTCTATAACAATTGTCACTCTACCATCGGTTTCTGTTTCAAATCTTTAACAAAGTAGTTGATATTTGTAGTAATAATAAATAAGATTCCCATTAATATAAGAAACCAATTCGCGTAAAGATGAAAGAATGTGATAATCAATAACGAAAGTAATATACCTACAAATGCTATTACACAATGAGACGTTCCACGAATTGCAGTTGGATATGATTCAATATTGATAACTGACAGTGCCGTTGTCGCTATACTAAACAAGAACATAAGAAGCGAACATATGATCATTCTTGTCATTCCATCTTCGACGAAGTGTAGTATAATAAAAGATATTCCAACTAGAAACATACCTATATATAAAGGGATTTTCCGACCGACGCGATCTAAAATCCATATCGCGGAAATTTCTCCAATTATTACGTTAGTAGATATCATGAGAAAGTTATAGAAAAGCTTATTCTCGCCTATACGTGGACACATTGTATTATTTTCATATGGATGTAAATAAACAACATCGAGACCACTACTCAAATTTTCACTTGTTACTAATTTTGCCATTAAAATATTCATACTCACTATATTCAAAATGGAAAGGGAAGTTTGAAGAGCTATTAGGGGTAACGTCACTGTTAAAAATGGTCTTGAAAATAATAATTTCATGCCTTTTCCTACCATACTCATTATATCGAACGTTATTCTGAGACATCCTGTATTATCCGATTGGTAAAGTAGACCATAGTCAAGAACGGTGTTCATAATGTCATCTTCTTTTATATCAAAAGAGTTACCATAACTAGATTTGTTGATAGCGTAAAATTGTTTCAATGTTAACACAGCTAGGTAATCCTTTTTAGCGTGCAAAAAGAACCTTGGACTCTCTTCTAGTAAAGCTGTTGCACAAGCCAATATCAAATTGATTCCTCCAGATATAGCAAACATCATTCTCCATGTTGTAACCCGCATGTCAATTACTCTATGTTCCACGTAACTTGGACTAGCGAAATAATATGCTACAACTGAAGCTTGTAGAAATCCCAACATCCAAAATAAGTCACATAAAGCTAAATAACGTCCGCGCTTTTTCGTTGGTAATATTTCTGCTAGATGAATTTTTACCACTGTTCTTTGGTGTTCCAATGAGCTTCCTAAAAAGAAAACTGCAAAAATAATCATATAACTGTTGTAAGCGAATGCTGCCATGAAAGTAGTCACAAAATTCACTACTAAACTCTGGGTTAAAAGTCTCTTTCTTCCAAATATATCACAAAAACAATCGACAATTCCACCAAAACTCCTTCCAATTGTAAAACTGATGAAAACTGCGTATAAAATATTTGGAGTGATTTCCGTTTCACAAGATGACAGAGGAATTGCTATTGGTATACAAAGAAATGCAGATGCATTGGCAAAACACGAAGCACAAGCCATTCCAATCATGAATTTGTAGTATAAACCCCATCCAGTTTTTGGTAAAACGTCTTCAAAATGTAAGTAAAATTCTCCTGACATCTTGTATCGATATGCTAACTGTGTCTATATAATTTTCATTTACGTATACTTTTATTAGTTTATTGGAGCACCTTAATTTGAGGATTACATTTTTGGATATATTTTGATGCAATCAGCTGTCTTAGACATTTTGGGAAAATGACATTGACAACACATCGATATATTATCATTCCGTACCAAATATATGACAATATTAGCGTCAACATTTTTCAAATTATTGGTAGAATACAATGTTTCCTTCAAAGGCTTAAGAAAGATCAGTCAGAGGCAGTACTAGTACTACACTTTTCTGAAAACAACAACATAATTAGTATATTTAGGAATCTTTGGTATTGGTACTGATATTAATATTTATTTACAACCTCTGTTATTGCGGAAGTTTAGTTTAGTTTAGTTTTCCAATAACATGGTTGCCGAAGAGCGCCTTAGTTCATGTCTGGTATATTCTTCGGGATTTTGAAGTTTTAGGTATTTTGTAAGAAGTTTCAGGACACTGCTGATGGTATTACGTCTAACATGTTGGGCGTAACACCGTATGCAACAAATAATCTTCTGCTGTTCATATTTTTTGGCCGTAGATC
Organism: Diorhabda sublineata; assembly: GCF_026230105.1. NCBI lineage: Eukaryota > Metazoa > Arthropoda > Insecta > Coleoptera > Chrysomelidae > Diorhabda > Diorhabda sublineata. The sequence goes on from NC_079477.1 coordinate 30,840,353, forward strand.
TGTATATTGACGTTAAAGTGTACAGGGCTCGAATGTACATCCCTTATTGGTAATGGTGGAACATATGATTTTCATCTCGCAAAAACACCAATAAAGTGCTCCTTATTTTCCACATCATCTAAACTCAAACGTATTAAATCATGTATCTCTACGAGCCAAATTATTATTAAATAACGAGACTTGCTATCAAATAACGAGACTGGTCACTTCAATATACTCCCCTCCCATCACCACACGCCTTTCCATATGGTTTTTCCATTGATCGAAGCAGTTCTGGAAGTCTTCTTTGATGAGGGCCTTTAGTAGCTTTGCTTTGCTTTGCTTTGCTTTGCTTTACCTCTTAATCGACTCTAATCGGGTCTTATTCAAAGCAGATCTTCGCTTCGCAGAGACTTCGCAGAGACTTTTGTCATGTGTAATTCCATGTGTAAAAGTTTCCGTTTTTTATCGGAGTTTTCAGCCTCGGTAATCATCCGGATGCTCATTCGACAATCTGCACGCACAATTTGGCTGATTTTGGTTACTGTTTCCGGAGTTGAAACAGTCACTGGGTGACCTGGGCGTTGGTCATCTTCAGTGCTCTCTCGGCATTCACTAAAGCGCTTACACAACTCAGAAACACGCGCACGAGATATATAATTGTCCTCATATGCCTCCTGCAACAATTTATAGCTCTCAGTCAGGTGTTTTTTTCAATTTAACATAAATTTGAGATTGGTAAGTTGCTCCTATCAAACATGGTTTTCGTTTCAAACTGCTACTGTTCAAATACTATAATAGTGACGGAGACGTGTTTTGGGACGTGCATAGACAAGATATCTAGATACCCAACGCTGTCTCTTTATTTAATAGCCAGACCTCAAATTGTTTATCTGAACCTTCACATTAAAATATGGTTTGTGGTTTGTTTTGCCGTTAGTACCCTGAACTTTTTTGGTATATAGCTCACAACCTGATGCTTAAAAATCCATAGTTTTTGCATATTTTGTGTTGTCCAAAATGTTTTTTATAGCTAAACAACGCTTCAGAATTGAAAACCGACTCCATAACGTAGAAGATTTCATATTATTGGTTTTTTTCACGAGACACATACACTGGTATGCTGAATTGTCGACTGAAATTTGACACGCCTCGTGCATGCCGTCCCGCTGCAATCAGAATGTTTTCTTGGCCATTACGATTAGGTTGGACTTGTACGCACTAACCGGATTTTTGTGTGTTTGTGATATTTTAAAATATTGCAGTTTCTATTTTGAGATCATAATACCGTCGCTACTTGCAAAAACACAAATCTAAAGAAATTAAAAATATTAAATATTTTGGTTTGCAAAAAAAAGAATTGACGAAGTAGTGGATAGGACTCTGTGGTCGAGAATATAAAATTAATTTAAAATATGGTAAATTAATGTCGTAAATCACAAAATAACAAACATTTTTTGAATAGTCATATTTATTTTATGTTGTCGATTCACTTGTAGAATTATCAACAAAAACGGTTTTAGTCTGGTTGGAAATATTTAGATATGATACCCCTTGATATGTTATTCACTTTAGCGTCTGTTTGTTCCATTCATTTCGAAGAGTATAGTTTTATATAATCCAAAATGTATAGCAGAGGTGTCAAACTAAATTTTGTAGAGGGCCATACATTAAATTTTGAATTCGTAGGTGGGCCAGCTTGAAAATAAAAAAGAAATGAACTGAATTGTTATAACATTATATTTATTAAATTATATAAGTTTATAATATACGGTTGTTAAAAATCATATCAAAGTTATAAAAGATGGTAGGTAATTATGTTGAGCTCGAGGATCCAGATACGTGACTTCTCTTGATTTTGACAAGTTCATTGATGTCAGGTATCATATTCGTTGTAATTATTTTAAGAACTTATTAGAGATGTTCTTTCGTAAGTCTTGTTCTTATTTATTTGCATGTCTGTCGGTGATTTAGTCCTCTGCTCCTTATAAAATTTACAATTTTAAGTATAGGTTGCATGCCATGGTCCATTTTTAAATGTTTGGATGCCAATGATTCCTGATGAATTATACAATGAAATCCCTCAAAATTCCCTGATGTTTTCTGCTTTAATTTAGTTACAACGCTCGAATGTTTGCCAGCCATGCCAGAAGTTCCATCCGTAGTTGTGCTGCTAATTATATTCCAGTCGAGTTCATATTCTGCTATCAAATGCTCAATTGCAGAATAAATATCATTTGCCGCTATAGTACATGTCAATGTACATACTATGTCAACACTTTAATAGTTCTTCAATTATTTCAAAGTTACTGTTAATGCCTCGTATAAAAACAGCCAGTTGACATGTATCAACAGTATCAGTGCTCTTCTCAATAGCCAGTAAAAAGTTTTTAAATTCCTTAATTTTCTCCTTCAGTTGAAGAACCAAATTTTGAAATAAATCATTTATTCTTGAAGCAACAGTGTTTCTTAAAGCGAAATATTTTAATTTATTGACTTTTGAGATGAAAATGAAACATCGGCAACTTTCAACATACAGTCTTTAATAAAATCACCATCAGTAAAAGGTTTTAATCTTTTCGCGATTTCTAATGCAATGATAAAACTTGATTTCAGGGCATCTTAGCTCTCTATATTAGCTTTAGTTAACATCGATTGTTGACCTTGAAGTTTAAATTTTGAAGATTACAATGTGTCTGTTCTTATTTTTTCAATGTAACAATCGAATTTTGACTTATGATTCTTATCATAGTGTCTCTTCAATTTAAACTTCTTACAAACAGCAACTGTTCGATCACAAATCTAACACAGTGGTTTACCTTTCCATTCTTTGAAAAAATATGCAATTTCCCATTTAGATTGAAAAACTCTGCACTCACTATCAACTTTATATTTTTGTGACGTTATGCCAAAATCGTAACATTTATGGAACTCGACACAACAATTATGGATATCGCACGCGCACGATACAAACAAATGCCCAATACCTTCACAATCACAACCTCGCTATACAATTAAAATCCTTCTCCAACAGTAGAAAGATCCAACTAATTTATTTTTGTACACACATACGTTCGTTTTAAAAGAATATTCGAGTTTTTATTAGAAAGTTTGTATTACTGTTAGACCACCAGCGACAATTTTGTGATGAGACGGTTCCGTTTGAGGAAAATGTTGCCTCATCGGAAAATATTATAGTTCTTGTAAAAAACGCGTCGTCATCCAACTCTTCTTGAATCAGAGCGCAGCATTCAAAACGAATATCGTAATCCCTTGGTAGTAACGTTAGTACAAATTGCGATTTGTATGGATGATATTTATTACCTTTCACAATATTTGCTAGTGAATATTTACTTACTAAAGTAGTTTGGATTGCAAAGGCCCTTTTTCTTAATGACATATCTGGGCGTTCTACGACAGAAAGCGTCACTTCAAATTCAGTGTCTTCATTCGCAACCCGTTTTCGACTTTCAGGTTTATTCTTAAATTTATTTTCTATACTTCCACTAGCCTTAAATTCATTTAAAATATTTGTAACTGTTGGTTATACTTATTGTTATCTATAACAAATGCGTGAAAATTATATCTTCTTAAATGAGACACACTATATATGTAATAAATCATTCTATTTGGCTACTACACTTTGTCATATTAATCTCAATTGTTTCATTGTAATCACCCCGCATGACCGTACATTTTTTATTTAAATCAAACGAACTATTGCCCTTTTGTTTCACCACTGGAGTACATATAAAACGGGCAGTCACCCTTAGGTACTTTTTTCAGTAGCAAATCCAGAAATAAATTGATCGTAATAGAGGAACTGCGGGTCAACATGTTTTCATATAATAATACAAAACAGTTGTAACACATTAGATTATAAATTCGGTAATTAAGGGCGGAGGGGTTAATTCGGGTCAAAGAACATTCACCATTGTGAAGCTTAGTTCACACGGATTTTGAATAATTTCCAGACTCAAATTTTTCAAATTTTTAGGAATGCTATGAGAATCTACATAGAGTTCCAATTTAAAAATCATAAGATTATTGTCAATATTACATTACAGTATAACTTAGTTATTTTAATAATAAAACATCGCTATTTGCTTACTTTTATGGTTTTCTTTGCTTCTAGAAGAACGAAAGGAACTACATACAATTTTTGATATCAGTAACCGGTAATGTCTAATAAATTATTTATCTCTTTTGTTTTCTTGTATTTTGTTATTTGGGGATTCTATAATAAACATGAATAAAAATGTTTTTATAATTCATTTTCCACAAGTTTTTGTATTTGACGTGATATAGTTCAATAAAAGTAGGGAAACTCAAGTCTGGAATGAACTAAACCGGAAGGATTCAGATTACGATTAGCTCTACTCGTCTATAAGAAGTTTCTAGAAGTTCTAGCTATAGTCAAATTGACCAACCTTATCAATGCGTCATTCAGACTGTGATAAGCTATGAGAAATACCAGACATTATTTCGAAATTTTAAGGGAAATTGTTCTTTAAGGGGCTAAACATATAATAGACGAAAAGAACGTCACTTCTTTCCATCAATTTGGCTTTTGCGAAAAATACTTTACCATCTGCAAAGCTTATAGGAACACAAACATGATAGAAATGTCGTTAGAGATAAAGTCCCTAGAAGTAGCCCAGAAACTTGCATAGGTGCCAATATTTAGAACTACTAAAATCTTATATATGGGACAGATATTTTAGAGAAAAACAAGAAGAAGCATACTCTTCTCTCATCTAACAGAAATTGAGGCAGGGGTACTTCAAGGTAGTGTACTAGGCCTTGTACTTTACTCAATGGTTACCAACGATACTTACAAAACTTCAAAACAATACAATTGTAGCCTTTGCTGGTGATACTCCTCTTTGGCCGAAGAAGCTAATATAAAATTACAAACATCCATAGACCAGATTAACACCTGGACTAATTGATAACGTATCAACTTGAACAAAAGCTAATCTGCTCATATTTACTTTACGATTAAATGGAAAGTATTTAGAAATGACCCTTGATGCTAAACTTTGTTGAAGAGTCAGATATTGAAACCCGTTTATGTTAATACACTTTGGTTTTGGTAATAATATCTAAGACTTTCACCTAAATGAGCAAGTCATCGAACAGGAGATTTTGGAGTAAAGGAACTCCTTAATTGAAACAACAAAGACTTTAATTCTTTAATAGTATCATTGTGGGTATCTGCATGTTCATTTGATATAGTCGGCCCTACTTTTTTGAAAATGTAACTCTGTAGAATATGTGAAAATGCTAAAACCTGTCATACTTCCAACGAGAGTTCGCCCATGGTTTTCTTTTAATTTGAGATTCTTAAAAATCGAGTCTACTTGAATAAACCAAGAATAATACTACAAATGAATGAAACAATTCGTCAAGAAATAGTAACACACCTCGCGTTATATGAAGAGAAGCTTTTGAAAAGATAAGAGCCAGTTTTGAACCGGCGAAATGGCAATGGAGGGCACTTGGATGATAATATTTCTAAGAAATAATTTTCTATATATGTTCTATCATATCACTATGTTAAATAGACATTTGCTTAAATACAATTTTTTGTCACAACAATTTCAAAAGTGAAGTAATTTGTTGTTCACCCTAAAGTAGTAGGAAAATTATAAATCTGTCAATTGAATTATGTCAATTTAAATGCTATTTTGCCAATAGTTTTCATTTCAACAGCTTGATGAAGACTTTTCCATTTGAATATTTTAAGAGAAATCTGGTTAGGTTAGGTTAGTTTTTTTGTTAGTAAAATCTATACTAATATACTTTTTTCTCGTTCAATACAGTTTTCCCACATTTTGTCTAGGTCTCGATCTTTTATTTGATTAACCTAACATGACTGATTTTGTCAAATGCTTAGGTTATATCTGATTATTGAACAAACTTCAAATTATATCTGATATTATGTATACCACTTAAGTGAAGAGTGTTTCTTTCTAAATTCTAATTGATGGTCGTCCAAAATTGGCTTTTCAATAAATTTTTTTTTTAAAATTTGAAAATACTGGTTAATAGTCTATTATTCTATAATATGCAATTAATTCTATTAAATTTCAGATAAAATTTTAATGAAAACACTGAAATAAAACCTTCAGTCACGATAATACCAATTCAATACCAGTTCCGACATTATTACTATGAATTTAATCTCGGAGGGGTGTTGTAAGTTTATTTTCGTGATATATTCGGTATTTTTATCTGCGGCAGGAAGAAGCGGGCCGGGCAACAGCATTCAGAATCAGAAAAGTCCACTTTTAACTCTTTGTCGACGACCGGGTTCAACGTACTCTGGTGGTGTACGAGCCCGCAGAGGCGACCCTCCTTATTGTGGCTAAAATTTCGATTAACGGGATTTCATTTAGAGAGAAAGCGGAGGTTTTATGTACGGATATAGCTTACGGGCAATTCCGTATGTGACTGATACTAGGTGTGACAAACGTTAAAGCAAGAAAATACCTAATGTATTTACGGTATGAATAAAATTTGTTCGTCCCACAATAATACTTATTTAAAACTAATAATCAACAAGCGCCAGTTAAATTCAATTCAAAAAATAGTTATTTAGTTATTAATGATGTGAATGCTAAAGGTATAAGTGACTTAAGGTTCACGAACAAAATCAAATCACTTTTAACACAAATGTTTTTTCTATAGCTGCTCTATTTTGATATTTTTCCAATTTTTGATTCGTGACTGCTTAATATGTTTGCTGATAGTGAAATAATTGATAAAAGTGGAGATTTGGTTCTTGGTGGATATAGAAGAGTCTACAAGTAGAGCAAATCGTACCTAAGACATCAACTCATTAGAACGATATTGCATATACCGATTTCCCGACCTGGTGTAAATTGAAAAATGTAGAAGTTAACTTCAGTGAACCTGTTTTCTACTTACAAGAAAAATTAAAAATATGGAGCTAATTAGGGCGGTTTGAAGACGGGTGGATATAGTAAAATGCGCTTCTTCTTCTTGGTCAGGAATAAAGTAAATTGGAACATCTATTCTACCCGATTAGGTAAGTAATTCATGTAGAATAGTCATGACATAAAATGCGAGCGATGTTCTCTTACCATGAATAAGTCCTGGTAATCGGGAAAATGGTACAAAAACATACCAGTTGTACGGCATCCGATGAATAACTATGCAAATTAATAATTCACGCATCGTAGTTTATGAGCAGCCGCCGTATCAAAACAGATAATAGTGTTAGAGATTAGTAAATCAAACTAAGTGGACACTCAAATACCAAGCTTCTAACGCCTTATATTCAAACGGATGAGAAGCACCAACCAATCGTCAAGCTCGAGAGATTTCCTAACCTAAATAAGCTCTTGCTTGTCCACAGCATGCCTACGTCTTGGAAACAAATATTATTAATAACAATAAATGTACTACCCAGTTTTATTTTTTTTTATTTCTAATTATTTCAATTTTATTCCATTAGTATTTTCTAGTGAATGAAATTTTTAAGATTCATTTCATTCATTCGAGATACAATAAAAGGATTTTTTATTTTTTTCATTTTTTCATATTTAAGTCTGTTTGTGGATTCTTCTAATTTACTTTTGATGAAAAAATGAAAGCATAAGTCATAGGTAATACTTGGAATATTATAATTAATTAAGAGCATAGAATTGAGCCGATTATCATGCTAGATTACTGATAGGCTAATTAAATTTAACTTATGAGTAGAAAATTTCTATTTTGGCAGTTGAAGACATTACATCAATCAATAAGCTGTGTGACTGTCACACAGATGCCGCTGCCATTGTCAAATCCATATGACGTTATGACGTTTATGAAGTACCAACATTCAAAAGATTATCTGTAAATTTTCATGACATTTCGATTAGTCAGAAAAAAGTTAGAGCCATTTATGTGAAGCTACTTTTGTTATGTTGAACACAATGGATTTAAAAAAATTTCGTGTCTTAATTTATCATTGCTTTTTAATGGAAAAAATTCTGCACAAGTTCAGCAATGGCTTCAAAAGTCTTATTCGGACTCTGCTCCATCAAAACAAAAAAAAAATTTTATTGGTTTACTGAATTTAAACGTATAGACACTGATGATGGTGAACGTTGTGGTGGTGTAATTGAGGTACTCATGAAAACATAAAGTTCACAAATTGATTATATCTAATCGTGAATTGAAAATGAGTGAGATAGTTGAGGCCATAAAGATATCCGAAGACAGTGTGTTTACAATTATGTATGAACATTTGACCATGAGAAAGTTTCATCAAAGTGGTTGCTGCCATTACTCACAGTCGATCAAAAACAACAACATGCTGATGATTCACAGCAATGTTTGGCAATGCTTACACGAAATAAATCACGCACTTCACTTCGAAATCAAAACGAAGCGTCCAAAGGCACAACAGTCAGCTGGGAAGATTATGGCTTCAGTATTTTGGGATGCGGATGGAATATTGCTCATCAACTATCTCCAAAAAGGAAAGACAGTAAATGGCGAATACTACATCATTTGAATGTAAAAATAAAAAAAAACCTGCTTCATATGTTGAAAAAAAGAGCACAGATAATGCTCCGATTCACAAGTTAATTGGATTGGATTAAATTAGACGAATTACGCTATATAATCCTCATTTGGCCCTCAGTGAGTACTGGTTTTCGCTGATCTCAAAAAATGTTCGCCGGTAAGAAATTCGGCTCAAATGAAGAAGCAATTACTGAAACTGAAGCCTATTTTGAGGCAAAAGACAAATTATTCGACAAGCACGGCATCGAGAAGTTGTAGAAGCGTTGGAATGATTTGATTTATTGCTCTTTAAAGAAATTACATTAATAAATATAATCTATTTTTGGCAAAAAAAAGTGTTCAGTCCCACGACTTATGAAGTGATGTGTTATATTTATTTTTTTAATTTAAGCCGGTATCAGAACTAACATCAATTAACCTGTAGCTCAAACATTAAAGCTAATGGAAAAACTGATTGGCATTTTCAAAATCGACATATTGAAAATATTAAAATCATTTGTTGAATTTCCAACATTCATTTTTATTTTGTTTGTCTATATGAAGAGCGTCACACTATTAGATTAGTTACTGGGTATCGTGACGAGGAGGTTCAAGTATCATAGTTTGGCCTACTTATTTTATTCCGATCGAATGTGTGGGACGCTGTAGTCGTTATAAATTTCGGTGCAACGAGGAAACAAAAAAATTAAAAAGGAAAAAATATTGATGTTACTAGATATACTATACAATTTATCTAATATGTGATTAAAATATAGTTCCTTTTCTAAAAAAGCTTAAAGAACAATTAAGTTTATTACATATTATTATTAAAGGATGCTTAAAAAACACGTTTCATTAGAATAACATTGAACATAATACATTTGACAGTTACCTATCATTTTATTATAAATCAAATAACTTGATTTTAGAAACACGCTTCAAAAGGGTACTTATTGGTAAATTGGTGATATATTTCTTTCGTTCGCCTTCGCAGGATTAATGCAATTATTTCAACTTCACTGCTACTATTTGGCAACTTGTTGCTTTATCTATAACGGTTACTGACTGTAGTGGAATTTTGATGAGAATCTGTTCTCTAAGCCAAGTTTCGAAACGAATCTGCTATCATGTCTACATGATAATCAGCCGCAAGCTTCAGTTAAGAAACCGTCTACTTAGACAGCAATTTTTACTATTTTCTACTCAATCGTCATCTACGACAAGGAAAATAATGGGTTTCCTGGTGCATGGGAAGTTTAAATTTAAGCAAATAACCACTATCGTACGATTACTACCCTTGATGATAAGGTAATCGTCATGCGTTTATAAAAATTCTTGTTTATAAAACCACAACCCGTTTGAGAAAAAAAACTTGTCCTTGAGATCTGCCGTGACGGATTTGACCTGTTGGAACAAAAAAGGGCCAAATAGTATATAGAGTACAGTATGTCAGACAGCAGTTCTTAGCCAAAATTGACCTATTTGACAGTGGCGAAAGCAAAATTGTGAGTCTACTTTGTCCAACAATTTAAATAGTACAATCTATGATAGTTTTCTTTTCTTCAAGTAGTCGATATAGATCATCACAACTTGTGAATCCCAAGCAGCCTTCTCGTGCTCAAAATTTTATTGAGGCCATCTTCTTATATGTTTACTGTCTCGGTTATCTGGCGTACCTACCTTCAATTGGCGGTCTAACAATACGAGATTCAAATACAACTACAAGTTCGATCTGGCTGAAATATTGACAGGGTATGATCTGTTTTGGTCGTGATGTATGTTTTTTTTTGTGTTTATAATATAGTAGATCTTTTCACATATTTGTAAATTTCTATTAACCCAATAAATGGAAGACTCATTGCATTTTTTTAACAGATATATTTGTTGACTTTGTATGTTGAAGTTACATTCATATGTGATAATATTATCACTTTTTTGGTCAAAAAAGCCATATTTTCCTTTAAAAACAAAACAGAACTGAGCAAAATATAATTCTTTATTCAACAGACAAAGCTACGAATCACACGCCTTTGCCTGTGGGAGTAAAAATGATTTATTATTTCTTTTCGTTTTCAGAAAAGTTTGAGAAAAATCGATTCAAATATTATATGAAAAACTTTTAGTAAATATGTTGTTCTGAAATTTGGATTTACAAAGATATAATGATGTCTAGACTAGAATACAAAAATTTTGCTTTATTATTTATTTGACCTGTGAAATAATAATAATTCATGCAACAAAACTCAGGAATATGAAATTAAGATGGGTCTTTCTTATAACAAAATTTCCTCAGCCCACCCCTTTCTTTAAAAGGTGGTGACTAAAATTGAGTTTTCATGCACTCGCAAAGGACTAACCACGGATATTTTTCCAATATGAAAACTTTTGAAGTGGAACTTTTATTACGTTTTAATTAAGAATATGTTTTGTTGTTAAAAGTGAAGATGTAAAATGTAATACGATTCATAATAAATGCTGGAAATGACCACTTAGTTCTTCGCAAGTGCACAAAAATTACAGAATTTCTAGTTTACAGAATTAGTGAAATTTGATAAAAAAAATAAAAACCCAATTTTAGTCACCACCTTTTAAGGTTGATACCTTGATTTTATACGAGCAATCGCCTCCTCAATTATGTCGCATGAATTTAGAAACACCCTATGTATATATCAAAGTTTCCTCGACCAGAAACAAAATAGGACTTATTTTGAAAAAAATTAGTGTCTAAATTTTGGTGATAGAAGTTCAACAAAAACAGATTCAAATACATGAAAGAACTTTTTCATAACTTTTATCCATTTTTGTTGAAACAAAACATTCTTTTTCATTTACACTGTTCGTAATATGTCGAGTACCCTTGCGACAACCAAATTTTTGATTTTAGTAAAAACCAAAAAATCATCTAATAAAACATTTTCTTAAAATATGTCTATTCTAATATTAACACCCTTTTAAATCTCCTGTGAGAGGTTTAGAACAGGATTTCCCAACCTTTTAAACTTTGCGACCACCTTCTAATAACATCTTGCAGTCTTGCCTACATTATAAGCAATAATTAACAGTCCTAAAATACGAAGTTACGTTAGGAATTCGTCCACTTACTTAGATCGTGAAGCCGGTCCTTCTTTATTATGTTAATAGTTTGGGGTATGAGGAAATTTTCAAAGGACTATTTACATTTTTTATATAAGGTGGCTTTTTCTTTATATTGTTTTATTAACTTATTGTGGGCGTTTTATACAATCAATTTCTAAAACGCCTATTTGTTTGTTTTCCCTCTGAATCCGAATGATCAAGAAATCGGATAGACAAGTAAAAAAAATAATATGCTAAGTGTTAGTGCATAGTTTTGTGGATAGTGATTACTTTAGTCCATTTGGTGTTAGTGTATAAATTAAAAGTAAATGAGAAACGTTCTGTATGCATTTATCTCACCGATAAAAACTATTGAGACGTTGGCGGATATTAATTTACTGATAATTGATAACCGGAATTGAAAATAAGTATCAACAAGAATTCCAAGAGTATATCTCAAGTATTGGTGATACATCCATTAACACATCATCTTTTTTATTACTATTATTTGAAGCTGTGTGGATAACAATCCTTTTTTTTTGGAAAAAGCCGTTTAATGAGCATGATACTGGCCTACACGATCAACTGTTAGATATATCAGTTGACCAGTTAAGGAATCTTACTTTTGACGTTGTTTGTCCCAACAAGTTTTGAATAAGTATAAAGAATAAAGAATCATAACTGACTAAAGTAGCGTAAATTAAAAAATAAAATCGTTTGGCATTAGAAATTAATATCATTTAGTGTTTCAGAGCAAATCAATCCAGATATTTAACATTTAGTTAATTTGTAATTAACTAAAGCTCAAGTTTTTCATTAAATCATTCTGCTAGATTTAATAAAACCAGTATTTTTTGGAATTTCGCAATGTATTTTGTATAGTGTAACTTTTCTGAGTAAACAACTTTTGTCTGACAACAATAAGACCTACGTTACGATAGAAGCGACTTGGCGGGCACCATCATTTTTAGCAGATATATTGAATCATTTATAGCTACTAGTCCTTATTATTAATCATAGTTGTATTGCATTGATTGCAATTGATATTGAGCAAGCGGCCTCAACTCAGGTTCTAAATGAATAATGGTCACTTGATCTGTAGCCTGAATGCTTTTTATTTTTATCATTTTCACTTGCGAATACCTCAGACCCGTCGCGCAATCCCTTTGAGGATTGTGATCCACCGGTTGAGAGCCTCTCCTGTTGTAAAAATCTCTCAACTTAAGCTATATTTACTGGTTGCATTTCAAGTTGGACATTTATTCCTGAATTTTTTTTATTTTGAAAAAAATAGTATAATTGTGCAGATGAGGTAGCTGGAGAAAATAGTAATTCTGTACTAATTTCGGAGGAAACATAGGAATAGCTTGGTGAAAACTAATGTTTAGTTTGGGCTTTAGCCTTCCTATGGCATGAGAGATTTCTACTCGGCCCTTTAAACTAAACTACTCGATAGTAAAACCAAAACCAATGTGGCTACAAATTTCCTACCAAATCTAAGAACTACCACAATGGCAAATGTACAGAATAGACCGTGACAAGGAATAAATCTGGCACCATGGCAAAAGGTATAGCGAAATTTTTGCAATTACCGAAACCGAAATCGTATACAAGACACTGTTTACTTTTTCACTCTAAAATAGATTCAGCCTATAATACCATTTGAACCTGAATACAACAATATTGTGGAAGCTCATCAACTTCGTAATCTACTAATTTAATTTTCAATTAACGAACATTTGTTGAAGGGAAAATACCTACCGGGATTATTTTCCAAAATTCTTCAAATATCACTGTACAATTCCGTGTAAAACATAAAAATTAATCGATGTGATTTTAGGAATTTTAATTCTAAATTTGGCTTCGAATACATAAAAACAACGCAAAAAAGAAATAGCGTACTTCTGTGTACAAGATAAATAAGTATTTTTTGTCTGTTCCACAATAAGCTATTGTTTGATTCCTCATATTAGTTACTTGAAGAAAGAGAATAGGGTGTGAGTTTTCTAATTAACACCTTGTATAATATTCATAGCATCGCTATGATTACGATTAAATAATAGCTCTTGTTCAATATAATATTTTAAATTATAATGATAAAGATTAACATGTGTTACTTTGTGTAGACATTTAGCATTTTTTGTTATTTTCGAGTAGTTTGACAGGTTATAAGATCAAGGTTAAACTTATATATAATATTCAGATTTTTCAGAAAGGAGTGAAAAATAATTTTAACAATTTTTTTACAAGTATAGAGAAAGAAACAGTTTAAATCAACTTACTAGTTTTCAGTTTTCTTACCAATTTTCAGTTCTTGCAAATATAATTTTCCACGCATTTTTTATTAGTATAGAAAATAATTTTTGTTTCTTCATTTTAATGGTTTATCATCTTATTAACTTTATTTATCCAGGCGCTTATGATTGACACTTTATGGAGATGCTCCTATTGTTGGTAATCTATATTCGTATACATAAGCAAATTTCTGTCACAATATTAGTTTCTCTCTTACTATTATTTCCTAAGTATTTCTTGCTTTGTAAGTTTCGGTATTTCTTCTATATAGGCGTCACATTTTTCTCAGTAAAACTATTTTTGAATCATATTGTTCTAAAGGCCCGTATTCACCCTCTTCATCAGAGTAAACATTTATAAAAACCGCTCAGGCACATTGTAGTTTTACAGTTCTTTAGATACATTTTTTAAATCGTTGAAGTTTCTCGTGAATTAATTTGTGCAACTTTGTCCATATAACAACGTGAATAGAATACAAAATATGCATTTTTACTTCAGAATGTATCATCCAGCTTCTCTGCGTAATTTCAGCGTTTTTCTCCGACATTTCCGTGACAACTAAATTTATTAAAATATTCAACAAAGAGAATTTCTATTTCTTTGATATATTTTGGCTTTGAAATTAGAATATGCTTCATACTCTAATGATGAAAATACATTGATAAAAGAGCTGATATTTACATTTTTTTAATAGATAGCCAGTAATATAAACAAAAGCATTGCCATTTGTACTTGAAAGATTTCTATAGTCACATGAAAAAACTTTTAGTTAATTTTGGTACAAAGATATCTTAATATTTTTGTAGAATATCAGAAGTTAGATTGAGGAATTTGCTCCTTCAACCTCATTTATTTAGTTATTTTTATTTTTGTTTTTTAGTTTTTACAAACTTTTGTCTACAAATTGTAACAATTTGTAGGCATTTCTCTCTCTCTCTCTCAATAAAATATTTCAAACTAAATAATGTTTTGCGGGTCATTCAAAATTGATTTTCGGTTGACTTTTTCGAATTTCCGAAACAATTTCTTTTCAGCCCCATTCTTTAAGTAACCCTGATTTGGGTTACTTCTTAAAAGAAATGAATATTTTTTGCATTTCAGGGTTTCATTTCAGCACACATCTTATTTCTTCATAAAATGGCAATTATTTCTCTGTGTCCATGAATGCGTTAAAGTTGAGGTGTAAAAATTTTTACAAATAAATTTTGCAGCAGGTAATCTATGTAAGGTAGCTGCAAGAGAGCGACTGAAGACCTCCAATGCAAATTTTACTTTCATTTTTTAAAAGTTACTTGGGAATACATGCTCGTTGGTACTTTAGGGCAATGTCTACTAGCTTTCTTTGTCATGATCTTAAAAAATATCTATATAACATTTTTAACAACTCATTTGATAAACGAAAATCATAAGAATAAAAATAGTTCCTTGTAGATTTCAAAAAATGAAGTACATCATATTTATATAAACGAGTATTTTATTTCTCCGAGAGAGCTGCAGAATGATAAAGAAATAAGCTATAGATTGCTTCCAACTGCTAGCAATACCTCGTACCATTACAACTAATGCTGAGGCTGCTCCTTGGGAATTGTCTGTAATTTTTTCTTCTTAAAAGGCTATTATGTTGTTATGGGATAGATCATGACAAAATGCGATTTGAAGCTAATTTAATCCAAGCAAATAATGCAGTTTCGTTCTTTTTCTTTCATTATTTCAGCCCGAGTATTCAGCAAGCGAAAAATGAATTCTTTCAAATCGGGATTTATCGCTCATTTCCTTGTAAAACAGCTCAAAGTGCTTTTTGATTGCAACCTGTATAATGTGGTAATTGGCTTGTATGTCCCAGAAAATATAAAGGCAATGCTAATTATGCTGTAGCAATGCTAATAAATATTTATTAACATAGTTAATTATTTGATTTTCACATTTAAAAAAATCAATCCAGCTACCGTATTTCAAGTGAGGACAATCAGTATATTTATGCACTTTTCTCTGCGACTCAACGTGGTGGACAACAGATTTATGTATGGCGAATGATTAGTGATAGATAATAAAACAATATTTTTTGTTTCTCTTGGAAAACTATCCCTGAAAATTTGCCGCTTTAGGTCACTCTTTTATCGGCCTAATCTTAAATTCACTCCTTGTGTCATAATATTCTATTATAATGCATTTCGTTAGTGCTGAGCTGAATTGTGTCCTCTTGTTCTTTTAATTTTTAGTATTTCAATATTCTATGCTTGTCTTTTTTAATTTATGTTTTAAGTTTTTCTCTTCAATCTTTATCTTTGTCTATGAATTATTATTCATGATACGCTATGGAGATATCCATGTTATAACACAATTAGTAATGGAAGATCTTGAGGGAACTGTCTTAAGCAAACTAAAAATAAATATTTAATTCCTTTCCATTATGTAGATGACTAACTGCTGTATCAAAAAATTAAATTGAAAACATAAATTAGGAAATACAATTATTTTTATCAATAACCTCAATGTTCAATCGAAATCGAACCAAATAATAAAATTAATTTTCTTGATGTCACATTTTGTGAAATTAACAATAACATAAGAACAGATTGGTATACAGAAAATGTTACAGAAAAAACATTGATTATAATAGCAACTATCAGATCTAGAGTCATTAACAAAACAGTAACTCACTACAAAACGTGAAAAAACTTTCCTTACCATATCTACAAAAACATAGATATGATATTAGTATAAATCATAAAATACATAATACATCATCCAAATATTTCACTAAACTGAAATCTCAAACATCCAAAAACCAAAGAAGTCCATTGTAATGATTGTGATGCTATTTACATAGGACAGATATCTCATTTTTCAGAAAACAGATTAAAAGGTCATCAATAACTACAATTTCACGACATATATTCAATTATAAAAATTCAAAAATTCTTGAGACGGAATCAAATGTAATATCAAAAAATTATAATTCTATTTTATAAATTTAAAAGAAACTATAAACAATTTAATTGACGGCTGTTAATTATTTTTGATATATGACAACTAAGAAAAAATTTGTTTTCATAGTTAAAACAGATATTTATTTTGATATTCGTGTTGTTAGTGATTGTCATTGATTAATATACTTATACAGTTGTTATATTTTATTAAGAGTGAAGTAAATCGAAATGTCAATTTTTTACCTTAATCAAAAATTAATTTTTCATCAGAGGAAATCTCAAAGCAAGAATATTTATTTACAAAAACATATAAAAAGCTAGAGAAAATTATTGTTCATATTCTTTCTATTCTGTTCGAAAGATATTTATTGTCCTTTCATTCAGTAATCTCTTATTTTTACTTTCGTCCTCTTGAAACTTTATATTTTTTATCGTTCCAGACATCTATTTTTGAAATTCAAGAATTATTTGTTTTTAATAATAATATAATAAAATGAGAAATATTCTGTGATGTTTAGGTATCGAATCACTCGTTAGCAATCCCATGATTCTAATCGCGTAGTTGGAATCTTAGCCAGAATCTGTTTCATATAAAGAACGAACGGAATTTGAAAAGTTACGTAACCGCGAGTTGATGCTAGATGTTTATTGTTCGGGTTAAGTGTTCTCTCCACTTGAATCGACTTTAGTCTCTTACACTTCATTGAAATTGATTTTTTATCGTAATAGCAGAAAGAGCTGGTCAACTCGTATCATATGACATACACTTCGGACTAGAAATAGTAGTGTCAATTTGGATGGATTATATTTTTTCAGTAGCGTCCGTCGACCTATTTCTATAAACTTCTTTTTGCAATACTACCTTTAATACCTTTTTGGGAAAGCAAATCAAATGAAAAAAAAATCATTTAAATCATTTAATTAAGTATTATCAAGTAGTTCACTCTTCACTCTTAGTATCCCAGAAATTAAAATGCTTATATCACATACCAAGGTTTAAAATTTGGGTCAAGTATTTTTTATTTACACTGAAAAAAATTATAACTGTAGGAATACTAAAGTAGCCAAAAAGGATTGCACAAATAAATATAATTTTTAAGTTCAATACTGTAGTAGTAAACGAAAAACACTTTTATCTAATAGTTTGCTTTATCCTTAATCTAACCTACCACAAATCCCACTATATAAATAACAATATGACCTCAGACAAATCATATGAATCATTTCTAATACTACTTGTACCTTTATTCATTCGTTGGATGGCTCTGGATTAACCATTAGATTTATTCAAAAAATTTATAAAAGTGAACAGAGTAGATGTCTCCTTCAATTAGAGACCAATCAACTCTTTCTGTAGCGCCTATTCACTTATTCTGGAAATGCATCTTGTTCGGAAACTATAAAAATAAATATTGAAAAGTGAAACATTTTTACATATTAGGTACTTTAGATTATTATAGTTTCTTTGACGCCGCCGACATAACAATTTGAGAGTCACACTCAATTCTGACTCGAACAATATTTGAACTAAAGAAATATAACAGAATGGTATATTTGCATATACAATAATAGAGAAATAAGAAATCTTTACCAGGAGGTAATAAGAGCACAAGGTAGAAACCAGAGAGGAGTAGGACAATGTAGAGATAAAGAGGGAGCAATCATAGGAGACCAGCACTTGATATTAAAAAGATGGGCCGAATACTTTGATAATGAACTGAACGACAATAGAGAAAAATCCAGTATCATGGAACAAAAAGCAGGATGTTGAAAGGGAAGTTGTAGTAGTGTGAAATATGGAAAATGAAAAATAATAAAAGTGGAGAAGAAAATGGTACCACAGCGGAGATTATAAAAAGGTGGGCTATAGGTGCTTAAAGGGATCTACAGATTGATAAGCAAAATTTGGGAAAAATTACAAAATGATTGGAACAACACTGTAATATGACCTATTTATAAGAAACGAGATAAGATCTGCTGCAAGAGCTACAGGGGTATAGCACTACTACATGTAACCTAGAAATTTTCAGCGAGGATAATAAAAAACAAATTGGGACCAATTTATAACCAAGAAGTCCGTAAAAATCGAAGTGGCTTTAGGGAGGGGTGAAGAACAGTGGACCAGGTTTTTACTTCAAAAACAATTCAGATCAATAATCAAGACAAAAATCTAGAAATAACTCTATTATTCATAAATTAAAAACGAGCTCACGATACAATAGAGAGGACAAAGTTGTATGACGCTTTAGAGTTTTTAGGTGTCCCCAGAAAACTGATAAGATTGGTGAAACTGACTGAATAGAATTGATATAAAAGTATTATCTGAAGGAAGGCTATCAGAAAGTTTATGAGGAAAAGGAGGACTGAGAGAGGGGAACTCATATGCATGTTACTTTTTAACCTCACATTAGACGTAGTCATAAGGGAAACGCAAATACAGACACAAGGTTTGATCTACCACCAGAAGCATAAAATTTTAGCATTTGGAGACGATATTGTGTTACTAGTCAGATCCTGGGGGGAATTGGAAAAAGTCTGTAGTAGACTGGAAAAGGAAACTAGGTCTCTCATGGAAAATATGCCAAATATTTGAAAATCTTCGAACGAGTACGGCCATACTACTTTCGGGGCTTTGAATTGGAACATACGAATAATTGATCAATTTCTTAACAACTTCCTATAAACTGTTACATGAAAAGAAGTAAGCTTCAGAAACATAAATTTGATCAATATTAATACGGTCTGATATATCGTACCATAAGTTAGCCATATTCAAGGCTCCTACGTTGCATGTAATCGTTCCCTTATTTCCTACTGCCATGATAACACCTCAAAACATAAAAATTGGCCTTTGTATATAATATAGTGTACTGGGTACGAAGCCTACAAAAGAAGTGTACATACGTAGAATACCAGTACCCGATAGGTGTTAGGGTGAATGTATCTTTTCCAAAGGCAATAGTTTCCATAACAAAACAGTGTAACTACTGCCCTTGTTCGTCTCATACTAATTTTTTTCTCGGGAAAAATGTGAACAGTAGAGCAACGATTTGTTGTGAAATTTTTTATTGCTTGCATTGTTTATCACTCGCACGTATTTTTGAATGGGTCTCTAGATGACTTATCATCCACATTAATTAATTAATTGTATGAAAATTCAATAGGTATGACAAGCATTTCTTCATGATTGAATTTATGGAATATACTAAACAAAAATCAACTGCAGGAAATGTTTTGCTGTTTTAAAATTTTTTTGTAGCGAACATCATTTCTCATCATAATTGCATTTTGTATTATAAATTGCATGATATAATCCGAGAAAGCATACAATGTATTTATTCTGTCAAGGTTAAAAACAGTAGAGACCAACTTAATTTACATAATGTTTTCTGTATTGCAGAATGAAAACACACGACAAATACATCTGGCATAATATATGTTACGGAAATGCAAGTAACTGTATCTTGATATCAGTTAAAAGTCACAATGCGTGTCTTTGTGAATGTCGATACTACATTTTTTAGAATTTCAATAAAATACGACTCTCAGGAAAATATGCACAAACGTCTCATTGATAATAATTTTATTTATATATTCAATTACTTTCCAAGGTCAACTTATGAGGTTGTAAGCTTATATCAACAGATTAACAAACTAAAAATGAAATTAGTCATCTACATAATCGGTATGTAAAAACAGCGACTAGCCCTTGTCTACCCAAAAGTGTAAGGCTGATTTCCATGATCGAAACTTGGCCCAATCTCTTTTATTTTTGTGCATCTTTTATCCAATATTTCTGATATACCTTTATTTCACGTTTAATTGGACTACTTTTTTTTTCGGTTGTTATTTGATCGTGCTTCCCATAGAGCTCCTATATAACTGATTAATTATTTGTTATTCTACCCATGTACCGGAACCATTTTTGCTTGTTCTTTTCTATTGTTTTAGCTCTTGATTCAATACTTAATTCTTCCCTGACGATTCTGATTCTGTCTTTTGGTGTTTTCCTTTACTCTCTTCAAGTACTTCATCTCCATTTCTTGTATTCCATTTTTTGTCCTATTTGTTGGTACCCAACTTTCACTTCCATATGTTAATATTGGTATACTGTCTTGTATACCGACATTTTGGTTTTCCTTTTGATTTCTTCAGTTTCGAGGGAATAGAGATTCTTTCATTTATTTTCTCATTGTTCGTTTTCCCCTGTGTATACTTATTTTTTCTTCCCAGGATTGTAAGTTATGATTTTATTTCATAAAACTTCATCTTGAAAAAAAGTTTTTATCTCCCCCGAATAATAAATAACAGAAATATGGCAAAAACGCCCATAGTTAGTCCTTTGCAAGTGCATCAAAATTACATAATTTCAAGTTTCTGGCTTTACTGAAATTTAGAACAAAATTAAAGCTCAATTTTAGTCACGAGCAATCACCTCTAGAAATTTGTCGCATGAATTTAAAACACCTTGTATATGTTATGTTAAAATTGCTGTGATTTTTAAAAATGTCACTTAAACGTCGTTTTCCATATTTTCCTAACATTTTTATATATATAAACAGGTCAACAGGCCTTATATGTTTGGTTTGGAGTCGATCTACTGCTTTCTTCCATCTAATTTTGTTCATAACTGCTTCACGCCAGCCTATTCTTTCTAAATCTTTTCTACATGCTTCTATCCATTTTTCCTTTGGACGCCCTCTTATCCTTTTTGCTGCCCTTAACAAGGATATTTTCCTCCAACTGTCTTTGTCCATTCTGGTTATATACCCCATCCAACGGAGTCTTTTTGCTTTGACCACATATCCCATCTCACCTTTATCTCTGCGTTCGTTCTTCTTCTCCACTCGTTTTGCTCTAGAACTCTTCCAAAAATCCTCCTTAGTACTTTTCTCTCCCATATGTTTATTTTGTTTTCTTCTTTTTCGTTCATGATCCAACACTCACTGCCATATAATACCGTTGGTTATATAACTATCTTCTAATTGCGGCTCTTAAAATATCTTTTGATCTTAATAGTCCTCCTTGACCTCCAAACATTTTGTTCCCTCTCGCCAGTCTTTTGTCGATTTCCCTGGTTTTATCTCTCTTTCGTTTGTCACTGTCACTCTCAGGTATTCGAACTCCTGGACTTTATCAAATCTGCACTCCTTATTTTGCTCTGTCGTCACTTTTAATTGGTTGCAGCTATTCAGATCCCTTCCCATCTCTATATATTTGGTCCATATTCTTTAGCTTTCTTTTCAAAGAGAGAAACACTTCTAGATCGTTCTACCACATCATCTGCGTAGGCAAGGAGAAACATTTTTACACTTAATCATTTTTTATTTTAGAATTCAATAAGAACTAACTACATCACTTGAATATAAATATTTATTTTCCAAAATAAATCTCTATAACATTTCAGTAAGTGTACAAGATATTTTAACTTAAAGGACATTTATATGGGATATTATTTTCACAGCAAAATTCTCTACCGGCTGACAAATTGGTTCCGTGCCATTTGTCAGTATGATTTTTTATGAATAAGTAAGCTCTCTCCTTGAAAACGTGTTCTCTGTCAACCGTAGCGCATATTATTTCGCTACTCTTTGGTAGATGCTTGATGATCTGAAACAACAATGGAAATAAATATAAAAACGTCTTCAACTTTGATTTAAAGACTATTCAACCAACGCTGTTAAAGAATTATAGTTATTATATTTATTTACGAACCAGGGTTAATTCCAATTCACTCAATTTACAGCCCAAAACATCTTAACAATAAACTAAATAACTTGTGGAAGTAGAACGAAAATTAGGTTGAAAAAAGGCGAATCAAAGATGATGATAAATTTGTTATAAATAAAAAAAATCAATAATAAAACTACTACTAGCCTAATTCAGTCAAAGGTAAATAGTCTAAGCAAAAATAAGCAGCTTAGGATTAACTTTATCCGTAACAAAATCCAATATTATTAAATTTAGCAGATAACAATATCTCTATGTGTCTTTATTGATAACAGCCGCCTTTCCGTTGTGATCACTGTGAAATTTGGGGTCAATCATTCGACTCTCAACTCACATGTAAATCCTAAAAATCAAACCAATTGCTACAAATTACTGAACATTACCAAAATCCTCTCAAATTATCACTAGGAAGCTGATGAAAGTTCTCTTCTCGAAATATACAGAGCCCTAATTCAATATTAGATTATGGTTAGGTTAGGTTATCTGCAAATCAGACCTCGGACACTCGGAGTATAAAACAGCTTTACGTCTTTTTTTAGGTCTTTTTCGATCCAGCCCCATAGAAAGCATTAACTATGAAACTAATGAGCCCCCACTTTGGAATAGACGACTTCAGACCTATCTACCCTCTATTTACCATTACCAATAAAAATGTATTCCAACCATCAACCATTCCATCAATAAAATCCATCCCATTTATTTTATCACAGCTTCTCAACGGTATATACGTCTCACAAACAAGCCCTTTTCCTACTTCTAGTACACCACCATGGACTAATGACCATCCTAAATTCAATACATCCCTTACGAGATTCGACAAATGCTCAATACCCAAACAAGAATCGAAAAGCTGTTATGTTGACTTTAAACGTAGTCAAAAAACCACAGACGAAGCTAAACTACGAGGTCCGTTGTTGTTCCAGGAAATATAAAAAAAAATCTCAAAAATGGTTTTGAGTGATGACAATTTAAGAGTTGCTTGAAATAATGATGCAGTCAAAGATGATATTTTCTATTATGTATTCATTTTTTTCGCATGAAAGATTTCTAGAAATATATTCTGCTGATTAAAAACAACTATGCATGGACTACTGAAAATGCTTTTTGGAGCTATTAAGCATAAGAAACAGGATTGTGTGCGATGTATCCTTGACTCAAATATACCGCTAATCCTGGGACTAAAAGTAATTGCATTTGAGCTCTATAATTGAATTTTGAAGAAAAAAACATTGTCTCTTACAAACTTAGTAAAATAAACTAATTGGGCAACTATATATAGGTAGATATTTATTTGTTATTTATAGTGCTATTTAATGTACTATTGGAACAATTATTGCCAAAATTCAAAGCACTTTATTTTAATTTTGACTTGGTTGGAGAAAAAATAGTGTATATCATACGGACTAAAAGTGCCTATTTCATAAAAAACAAAATCTAGGCTATATCACATATCATAGCAGAAAGAATTATTTGAAAATTTAAAACTCAATATGAATAAAAACAGCCTATTTTTACTACTGATTTAATCACCTTCTTATATTCGATTATAAAATAGAATCACATTTCACTTATCAAAAAAGTTTTCCAGGAATTATATCTTTAAATAACGGTAAGCTTTCTTTGACTGGTTTTTTCGTGGTCGAAAGTAGTTTTCAAAGTTAAAAAAATCTGAGTGTCCAAAAACTGTTACATCTGCTCTTCTAGAAGAAGCTTAGCAAGCCTGGAGAAAGTCGTCAGTCATATAGCTTCTTAACTTTTCATGCATACTGGTCTATACGTCCATGCAGTTATCCATATAAATTTTAAAAAACTTGATAAATGCACTCGCAATATCCTCTGTTTTGCGACCAGCAATGTCCTCGTGTTATATGACGAATATTATGTTTTGTGATGAAGCCACTTTCTGTATTAATGGAAACTGATACTGATACGTAACAATCCTCGTTGGAGGCCTGAGTCCTACACCCAATATTTTCCGAAAAACTGAATGTTTGTGCTGGAATAATAGGCGTCAAAATAATTGGCCCCTTTTTCATTGTATCAGCACATAAATTATGAAAAAATATTCAAATTTAACGAGTTTATTTAATCGTCACCATCTACTCGTAAATGTACAATATTCTTTGTAACTTTGGTGGAGATACTGTAAATGTAGTTATAACTTCGAAATTATGGCATTTAGGTATAGAGAATATCACATATAAAATAATCAGTATTTCTTAAGGATTTCTGAAAACATAAAATATATAGGCTAATCCTTTTGAAATAACAAAGTCATTATTTTTCCGAAAAAAGAAAAGATCTGACAACAATGTAGATACCATCATAATACCGGCCGTATCACAAGACCCTTGCACAAAAAAATGTATAAAAATCGTACAAGCCGTTTCCGTAATAATTGAGGTGTTCCATACATAAAACCCTGTATATCTGTTTATTCGGTTCTGTCGTCAATTCAAATATGAGAATATTCATTAATAAAATTGATAAAAAGAGAAAACAGGATAAGTACCACATACATCGTTGCTCGTCTGAAAAATCAAGAAAAATGTGAAAATTGTCAGTTTGCATCTAAACGTATTTCCGAAACTAAGAAAGATAAAAATATACCAAAAATAACTACAACAAGAGGACAAAAAATAGAGAAAAACGAAAGAAACAAAGCTAAAACCGATTCGCTGAATGATCACGGAATTTTAAGAAAGAATGGATTTGTCATTGATCAGAGCACTTTTGCAGTAATGTTTGAAATACTACTTCACATTCAAACTGAAAAATAATTTTTTTTTCAAATAAGCTTTTTTTTATTTTGATTTTTGTAATATGAAGTACACAGTAATTTCAAATGTTTAACGGTGTGCTATCAACTTCTTTCAACAAGATCCACATCTAACAACAATCTACACCAAATTTTTGATAAAACTAACTAAACATCTAATAGATTCCTTACTCTCCTCAAGATCATTTCCAATATGAGTACTTTCGGGAATGAAGACATTTTACTTGGTACATATTCTCATTTTCAGTTTCTTAATTGCGCATTCATTATACCTCTATCCACCCCTATTAAAGAAACCTTCAGAATTTCACACGGTCACCACGGCTTTGTATCTAGCACAATGGACGAATGGACCCCAATCAGATTCTAAATTACATACAATACCAACCCACCTACATCATATTTGAAAAAAATTCAAATCACAACCGGCCAAGTGTACAAAAAACTAGACGGTCCATTCCACCAGACAATTTAAATACCTAATTACATCGGGTGTAACTTCCCTCAGTAAATATAAAAGTATAAGCGTTTTCCACCCTGATAATCATGCTGAGCAACCGGTTAAGTATGAGAAACTTGATTCGTTTGAATTTTTGTGGTTATTTTTTATTTTGAGGGAGTGAAACAGTGACATGGCAGATTTGATTTCAACTTGGGGATAAGAAAAATATGTTTGTTATACAGATGTCAAGATACAATTTAAAATTTATTAATATATATTATATACATACTAGAGTAAAAGTTTTTGTAGTCATACTTAATCTTTTTTAATCTTAGCATTGCAAAAAAAGAATTCTAGAAATTTTCAAAAGAAAAGTAGAAAATAACAATAAAAATAAAGACAAAACTAATCAACTTACACCTCTAGTATCTTTCTAAGTGCCGTTTCACATAAAGCGTTCGAGGCACCTACGTCCTACGCTTCGAGTAAAACGTAGAGCGTTGATTTTATTTAAACTGGGAGTACCGGAGCAGTACCAAAATGGATGCGCAACTGTGTGCACTAATAGTTGTATTTGTAGCCCTATATTCCGATTTTAGCAAGCATTCGAGAAAGTTTGTGAATTATCTTCGGATAAGTATTAAGACTTTCAACGAATTGTATGTGTAAGTGGAATATCAACTCACATAATTGTGAATAATAGCAGCGGCAATGTCTTCCCAAAAAACGTCCAAATTTTGTTTTTCTCAGATAGCAGTTCATGGTAGTTCCTTATATAATCGCGTACCTACGTTGAGCGCGCAGACTAAGCGTGAGTCCACGCCATAAATAAGACAAACACTTACAGAACCTGTATATGACAGGATAAGTTTGTTCAGTACCAACCGAAACTCAAGCATAGTACGCAGTCTTTATTAAATATTTCTATATTTTTTGAAAAACAGATTTGTTTGTAATTTGTTTCCCTGTATGCACTGTACTTGAATAGACTAAGGGAATTGGACTTTCTGATCTAATCCATCTATTGATATGAGTTTATACTTCGATGAAAATGTGTTAGCCGACTTTATCGTTGTTTGTTAATTCTATATGTACTTTTTATTAGGTCGCTAATCATACATCTAACGCTAAAGATTTTTATGTAAGGTAACATTGAATATGACGTCTTCTTTGTACTTAAAGCTTCGTGTATCTTTACCATTTTTTTTTAATCTATCACTCGATTTCTCCAGTTCTTAATTCATTTGACGACAACTAACTCAGTTTCCTCCCATTTTTCTTTTGTATTTTTCATGCCATGTTCATGACATGTCTCTTTGGATCCATTCTTTCCAAATGACTCAACCATTGCAATCTTTTCAATCTGACTACGTCCGCTTATTCCAAAATAGCATTTACCAGTCCCAGTTTAACTTGTTTTTGAGCTTCTTATCCTGAACTCAAGCCAAGTAGTTTTTATCTGAAGAAATATGATGTATGGAAATCTTTTTCCAAATACATTTATATTGTGATATTTTTATAGTAAAAATATTGATCTCTTTCTGAGGTCCATTGCCCTCCGTCTCCTACGATCTTTTGTTTCAATTTTCCACTGCTAGACACCAATCTTAGATAAATCTAATTCAGATCCATCCTTTCACCTTTTTCTGGTTTGGCCATTTGATCTTAAACCATCCCGTGTGTCAGACATTACTTTTTTATTTATCTATTTTCCTTGGATCTCATTACATTATCTGTTCTCCTCAGGTTCCTTTTTTTTGTTACTTTTTATGGTATAAAATTAAGTTTAAGAATATTCCTTTAGTATATCACTTGTTTACTTTTTGTTAGTTCACAGGTTACTGATGAATATTTATCTTGAACAAAGTTAGTTTGGATTGTACTCTTAATAAATTCGATCTTAATAATGGTGTATCAGTAAAGTACGGAGTATTGTTTTAATTTTATTCGGCGTCATCTTTTCTATCCTTTAATAATACACTTGTAATCTTGAAATTTTATAAATTCATTTAATCCTAAACCATCTTATCATGTGGTGTATGGCTGTTTGTTTGGTCATGCATTATATTTTTCTTTCCATGCCTTTCTATATTTGGAATGCTCTTTTGTACTTTCCCATTTCTTCTATTTCTCTCAGCAGTTTTTTTTTTACTTTTTCAATCCATATTTTTCTTGGTCTTTATAATTTTCATCTGCTATTCTGACGTCGAATGTTTTTTTTTGTTATTCTACATTCGGGCATCTGGAATATGGCAAACCATTTCAATTATGCTCCATATATCTTATTTCTAACTGGTTTTATCTTTAAAATAAAAACTGAATTTTAGTCACCACCTTCCAAGGGTGACATCTCGAAAAGGGGTGGGCTGAGGAAACACCCTCTATATATAATACTATAAGTATGAAATAAGTACCAAGACAAAATATACTACTATCCAATTACGGCGTATCCAATGAAAAAATTCATTATTCACTAATTCTCTTTAATCGGTAGGTTTTTCTAAAATAACAATATATTGACTGAATTTTTGAATAAATTCAATTTCGTAAAGGGCTTTTTATGTCCAATTTCGCAAGGGATAATTACAAAATTCAATCAATATCATCCCTTTTAATAGTAGAATTAATACTCTACGCTAATGTCTAGGTTTAAACAGATAAAAACAAAGCATAACAATATTCTCACCAATTCTAAGCACTTGTTCGTGCACTGTCTGTTGCCTACTGCATTATTCATGAAAGGGGTGTCCATTTCCTGTGTCAAGACCGGCAACCCCTTTGGTTGCTTTTTTGACCCTTTCTTGAACTGTCCGCTTAAGAAAACTCCACAAGTGCACGGAACAGGATCTTTCCCTTCGTGGTCGTTATTCCTATCGTCCTTAAAATCTTTATGATGGATTAATCTTTCGACAAGAGACGGTCGGCGTTCTCTTGAATGGATTTCGTTACTTTGTTCGTCATCATCTTCTTTTTCTTGTTTGTCTTTCTAAAACAGAAACAAATATGAAAGAACTAATTAAACCGAATTAGCGTAAGAATGTTTATAATATATTTGTTCATTTCATGTTATGTCTCTAGCCGTTCAAGAGATTCTTAGAAATTATATATTTTTGATCAAAAATATTTAATTAACGACAGTGCTGGACATTTTTACAGAAACAAAAGTTACATATCTACATAAATATTCACTATTATTAACTGTAATACTATTTTCAAATTATATTTTGTGATCAAAGTTTGTAACTAATTCTAAGACTTTTTACAGTAACAGAACGACTTCCTCAAGATAGATAATGGTCTTTATTTATGACGTGGTTAATTAGAAATCTTAATACGAGGGCTGCTACTTAAGTTTTGAGATATGACAATACTGATATAAATATGTCAAATTTGACATTACCATAAAATATTTACATTTTTCATGGTAAACGTACTCAGAACGTGTTGGCACACGGGTGCTATTTGAGTTCACAGAATGAATTTCGTAAAGGTCAACCATAATCGGCTGTTGTGGCAGAAAACTTAGATACTGTGCCTAAACTGATATTGCAAGACAGTCATGTGACATGCCGTGAGATTGAGGTATACTTGGACATTAGTTCTACTCGCATACATTCAATATTGCATGAACATTTGGCTATCGAAAAAATTGTTCTATATCTATATCTATATCTATAAGATAGTGACATGAGACGAATGATAGATATATGCATATTAACCCGAAACTGAAAAATCGCAGACGAAGTACTTCGAAGCAAATGGTCGCCTGTTTTTATTGAATAACTGGACATGTCCCCACCATTCCAGTAGAGTAGCGTAGAACAATCAATTCTGAATGGTACATCAGCATTTGTTTCACAGAAGTAATGGAAAAAATCAAGAAAACCAATCGCAGAAGACGAACCATTCTCTACAACAACAACGCGAGTTGTTACACATCAGTTCAAACATGAACATTTTTGAACAGTCAAGAAATTGAATTGATTGGTCATGCACCGTACAGTCCTTGTTCGGGACCCAATAATTTTTACTTATTCCTGAAGTTAAAAAATAAATTGGGAAGTTTTGTTACCCCAGAAGAAGCAGTTGAACGTTCATATTACATGGTTTTAAGTTGCCTCAATCAGAATAGAAAAAATACTTCGACAATCAGTTTAAACGCGCGAAAAAA
The DNA here is from genome assembly GCF_026230105.1 of Diorhabda sublineata. Lineage (NCBI taxonomy): Eukaryota > Metazoa > Arthropoda > Insecta > Coleoptera > Chrysomelidae > Diorhabda > Diorhabda sublineata. The sequence continues at coordinate 30,870,274 of NC_079477.1, forward strand.
CATTTTTTTGAAAGCTATAGAGACGTTTCAGGATAATTTTGAAAAACATTTAGTTGATTTCGTACAACCCGTTTGAAAAATATATTTTTGTATATATTAGTTACGAAATTACTACAGTAACTCTACAGTTAATTCAATTGATTTCCTTATTTCACAACAGCCGTATTTTGAGGAATATATTTGATAATCTATTGTATGTCTAAAGCCTAAAAGTTTATTACTAAAATAAAAAAATCGCTTACTATTTCAGAAATTCTTTGCTTTGGAATGGGTTCACAAGTATTTGTTGGTGTTGGCGTTATAGCTTCTGTTGGTAAATAAGGGAGTTCTAAAATTCGTTTAGGTTCTTCATTTTTTTCTGTCGTTGTACTGAATACTTCTGTTTTATTCTCGACAGAATCCAAATCCTGTTTAGCTGATACGGGAATTAAAGAAATCGCACATATGGCAGCCGCAAATAAAAACTGAAACATAATCATATTGTAGAAGTTTTCTACCAAGCAGACAGTTGCAGAACCAATAAATGCGTAGTATATTTCCTTCATTTTAAATAATGTGATTATACATAAAAAATATATACATATGATCTGACAGGGAAAAGCTTCATTTTATGCTGAATAAATCCCAAACATATATTTCAAGTTTAAAATGTTAAAGGTTAATATCAAGCCTCAAAAGTATGTATTTGTACAAAAAATATCCACATTGAAACTATAGTGCTTATTCTAATAATTATTGTGGTTGGAATAAGCTCTAATATCAAGAACAAAAATTTTATTATAAGTAAGTGTTTTAAGTGTTTAAAGTAAATTGAGATATTGACATTAACTCAAAATTAACATCGAACCTGTGTTGCGAGATTCACTCACAAACAACTAATGAAATAAAGTGAAGAAAATGATGATGAATAAGGAATCCATTTATTAAAAAAGCTTTGCATGCACTTACAAGTGCAACACGTAACGTAATAAGTAATACAATGTTGCATTCAATGTGCGAACAATCGTCATTTAGTGCACCTTAAAAGGGATATTTAATTGCACGGAAAAATAAATACCGATGATGCTAGAAAGTTAACTAGACGCGCTTACCAAAACATTTCAAATATGTGAGAATTGGAATAAGGATAAACTATATTATTAATTAAGTCGCTACTTTGGAACCAACAATTTATAATAAATTTGCAAAATGTATAGTGAACATTCACATACAATTTTTATATGGGTCGCTCAAATCCTGTGAATTCCGGATTCTGGATAATTTTTCAAATAACTCAGTTCTCCACCAACTATTTTATGGTAACAGGCAATTCTGATATCAGTAGCGCCAGATGCTCTACAGCCATATGAGGATACAATATTAGCTCTACTAACACACTAAAACAACTAAAAATCCAATGTGCGTTTATTTCTTCTTTCTACTTAAAGTAGTTTACGTTAAATTACGTATTGCACTTGTACACGTATAAAAAGCTTGAAAAAGATCCAAGCAATTTACGCAAAGTGTTTTCTTCTTCGTTCATTAGAACGATAAAGATCAGATATATTCAAATATTTGAAAATGATTCTAAATGATGATGATCTTAACTTGAACTTCTCATATAAATTTAATTCTTTAATATTACACTCTAATTACTTAATATCAAAAAGAGAGAAATAAGATAACTGCTTGAATTATTTCTTGTTCTTAAAAAACACTTAATTATCATTTTACTTTGATGTTCGCTTCATTTTTAACGAAATGAAGGGTTGAAACAATAACTATAATTAATCTATAAGAAATCAAGAGGGTTTCTAATTGTTAACGGCGGCTATTTTACCGAATACTACGACGTTAAGAAGTAAGCGTTTTTAAGAAAGACTTCTGGAAAAATGCTCCAAATAGTTAATGCCATTCCTAATATTACAGTTAATCCACGTAAAACTATGAAAACTGGGATTAATATCGTTGAAATAGTTTGCTTTCAGAAGCTAATTTTGGGCTTGAGCTGCATTGGCTTATAGTTTATGATCTTGAGATTTGAATCCATCATAGCAAAAATTCAAATTCCAGTTTACTAACTTTAAATTTATCCTCAACTCTAACGTGACTGGGTAGATCCAAATCCTTAATCCAAAGACTCAAATCAAATGATACGAAATAATTGGGATGTAAGTCTTAACTCGAAATTAGCTTATAGTTGTTCCATTATCAATTGCAGAAAACAGTTATGCGAGGAACAATCAATATTTCATAAATACGCACAAATGATGACTCTAATTCAGACGATTCTGACTACCATGATTATTTATAAAGATATTTTAGAATTGAAATGTTTTCTGTTCTTTTGTTTTATTTATTTTTCTTCGTTGTTCTTGCTTTGAAATTTCGTTTTCCAGAAAAAAACGAATGGGGTACAAAAAGGGGTCAGTTCATGTCTGCCTTATAGGCAGGTACATTTGACTCGTCTGTTTATGTATGCGAGGTACAATAATGATTTCTTTGTAAGTTCCGAATAGGATTACAATTAAGTGCAACAAAATTGTCGGCAAGGGTTTTTATAATCTGCAATTGATATTGGAAGAACTATACCTAACTTCGAAAATAAAACCATAATTGAGCTCAGTGATTCTGAAAATTTTTAAAACCCAATTCGATCCCTTAGTAAGGAATTGTACTGAAAATAATACTTCAGTTTTCAAAAACAAAAATTATATAAACTTGAGTTGATCAAGCAAAAGGTAATAGAGAGGTAAAAAAGAGGAAATTCGATTCAATTTGTAATAATTAGAACTTAATCTCAAAACTTAAAATCAAAATACCAGATAATTACAATCGAAATTTTTCGAAATTAAAATATTTCTTCTCTTACCTTCCTCATTTTTGCTGAACACTTTTTATTATTAATAAGAACCTCTAAAACGTGTATCTATATTGAGGTCAATTCATTAGAAAAATATTACACTTTAAAAATGCATAGTTATCAAAACATTGAACGTAATGTATAAACAAGACAACCAAATTAAAAACAATGCAGATAAGAAATTATAAAGGGTGTTCGACAAAATCATTAACAATGCAATTTTTTAGAAATATGCATTTATGACTGAAAATAGAGTTCAAATTTAGAAAATCTCATCTCAAAGTATTTTAACTTTCAAGGAGCAGAAAAAGCAGTTAAAAAGTAAAACCTAAATCGTCCGATTTACATCTTCAGTTGTTGGATTTATATGTTACTACCAAAGACCGAAAACGATCAGTGGCCATTTTAAACAGCCTCAACACGATGTAGATCTTTCAGAACATCCACAACGCGACATGGACGACCACGATTGCTCAAAATTTAACTAGCCGAGTTTCAGCTGAAGCAACAGATAAAATTATTGAATCGCAAAAGACAAACTGGTATTATATTAAAGCTAAAAAGTAAACAATAATTGTAAGTAAAACAATAAAATGATTGGAGTACGTGTCTGCCGGATACGTGGAAACTATGGAATGGAAGGAAAGATATGATGTCCAAGAGACAGTAACAGTTCTAGACCGATGGAATTGTTATAAGTTGCTGTTGACACAGGAATAAGAGCCAAACGTCAAAATATATATACAGAAGTGATATCATCAATGATCAATGAAGAGAAAGCAAATAAGATAATAAGGGAGTGTACACTGGAAATTATACTGTTGGTACAAGACTGTAAAGGAAAAGACATGATCGAGAATCTGCTCTCAATGCCCTTCTTTGACTGGAAAAGGACGCCACATTCTGTGAGAATACACAATAGATTGTTTCGGAGAAATAGCAGATTTAAACTAGAATAGAAAACTCCATTCTGCTTTGGAAATGCATAAAATAATCTGTAAAAGGGAAGAAGATGGAAGAGAAGGTGGATAATTAAGTAAGTTTCCAAATTGTGGAAACTTAATCGACCAATCTAGGTGGCACCTACCAACCTAAAGTGTTCATTGAAAAAGGATACACTTACTTTTTGCCTGCGTAAATCAGAGTTCATACTTAATATCACTGTCATTGTCAGTTATAGATAATTCAATAATTAATTCGAGTTCAGTTGAAGGAAAAGTGTACTTAATGCTTCCTTACTTAACTGAAATTCAGAAAGCTGCCGTTATTGCCAAATTGGAAAATGGTTGGACTTAAAAGGTTGATAATTTTGGTACAATGAAAATATTTTGGTAAATACTTACCAGATATCTAAATATAGCTAAACGTGGCAATACATGTAAATTTACACAGTTAAAATTTTTTAAATATCTATATCAAGACTTATATGTTATTCCAATAAACAGAATTGTACAAAACTGGTATTAATGTTTTGCCACCAGCAAGAACTTTATAATAAAATAATTCCATAAGAAAAAATTATGCTTAGATGATTTAAATCATTTACCTTAAGTCTTCGGTTGTAATAATGTGTAGGAGGAATTGGAGTTTGTATTTTGAGGAAACACATTTTTCATTTTTCTAGAAGGCATGGAGTTTAATAGAAAATATCAATTTGTTTCAAAAAGAGTAAAAAATGTACATGTACATACAGCCCATTCCAATTTCTTGATACAGAATGCAGTGCATTAGTTTCAAGGGTCTCTTCACAACTAATTACAAGTGTTTATCACGTCTAAAGAGCGTGTAAATACTATCAGATCCGAACACGAAGAGTCAAAGGTACAAAACCAAAAAATTTATGTAAAGCTGTCAGTTCGGAAGGAAGGAAGTTTGAAATTTTCATATCGACCTCAATTGGTGTTACATTAAGTCTATATATATGCAAAACATTCGATCAAGAGAGAATTATTGTTTAATATCTATTAAAATTTATATTGATATTTATTAAAGTACCTTGTAATCATAAAAAGTCACCTTATCTAATACTTATTTCAGAAAAATTGTTATAAAGCATCACTCCTTTGTATAGAGAACATTCCGTAAGTACCTCGTAAAGAAGTGATACCATTAGGCATTGATTTAGTAAAAACTGGCATACATTATAAAATACCAGTTTCACGACTTATTGGGCAAAGTAGAAATAAAATTTATTTGATAGATTTTGCCGGAAATCATTAATGTTGGTTTTATGCATGGCCGCAACAGTGGGAAGACCGCTTCGGAAATATTGTATCAAGAGGGCGCGTTATGCAATACTGACTACTATGAGCTCGAAAAGCAAGGTCAATCATTAAGATTCTGTACGAGGGAAAGCATTAGTTTCTATTATCATTATACAACTGCATTTTTGAGTATGTACCTAATATTAAACTGAACAAACCAACCCGGTAAATCCAATGTTGAATAATGATGAAAAGGTCAACAATTTTTCATACTTTCACAATTTAAATGAATAAAACATTATTTAAAGCGGGTAAAACTGAAAGTTGAAACGATTGGAATGTCAGAGTCTTGACATATATTCTCAAAATATGATAAGACGCCAAGTATTTAATTAGAAAAAACTTTTAACAATTGTAAATAGTTTCCTTGAAATGTATTTAGAACGTAGTTGAGAAGGCATATTTAATTCAATATTGATTCAATTTGTTATTCATTCTGAGATTCAGATCTCCAAAGGAAATAGACAAGGAAGATTTATGAAACTTGTCGAAAGGAAAATCGTCAAATAATTAAAAAAACATTCTTGTTATTTTCTTTTTAAACATTATATTATACAGCAAGGCCTTAACCTCTTCTATTTCTCAAGAAAACATTCACACAACATTTAAGACAACTTCAGCCCTCGAGCTTATAAAACCAGACCACTCATCAAGTCATCAAGTTTTTTTGTTGTTTACTTCACTTTATACTTCACTACTACATCCCTTTGTTTTGACATAAGGGGCGAATTCTTAGCCACTGTCCATGCTATTCTTTGATGAATCAACATGTCCTGGTAGTCCTTAGTCTTTATTCTATTTTCTCTGCTGGTTGTGACCTTGAATGCCTGCTGTAATCTTCTTTAATCCGGCGACTTCTTCAATTGGATTTTGGAATTGGTCCTCAGCTATTGGTGGAATGTTCTCCTGTCAGTGAACTACTTGATCTGTTCAATATTCTTCTAGTCCAAATCTGTTAGGATTGGAGCGTCGTCATTTGATGACTCTTAATAGTATATTTACACGCTTTACCGAATGATAGGAATGCGGATAGCACCGATAAGGTGAAGAATGATTGTTAATTCCATTGATAACAAGCTCGCCTCTCCTACGATCTTAGTTATAAAAACATATTTGTGAACATTGTAGTTTTATCTTACGAAACTGGTGGCAATTTAGAAATTGACTGAATATCACCCTTTACGTTTGATGATTTTCTATGATTTCAAAAAAGGCCTTAATCAACAAAATTTGATAGAATCGCGTTGTATTACTTTTGGTAATGAAGCACTACCAGAGAAGGATGTTTGCAGAATTTCGTGCTGGTCGTGCCTCGTCAATGATGAAAGTTAACATCAGCCAAAATCGATTGTCATTCTGAGAAACTACGATGCTGTGCGCAACACAGAGATCGGCATGTGACTTCACAGAAGTATCTCTCAGGATATGGCAAACTGCAAAGCAATTGATTTTGCATAAACGTTCAGGTGTGAGAAATATAAGTAACAGATCGATTCCCAATGCCAGACTCCATAAAACACGTTATACAACTGAATCTTTGAAAGATAAAAACATCGAATGGATGTCTCGTTTTCACCCGATTTATCACCTAGTGTCTTTTTCTTGTTCCTCTCTATAAAACAAAAGAAGCGCAGACAGTGATTTTCATAATCTCAAGAAGCTTTCAATACCATGTTTCTATGATACCAACTTCAGAATTGATTTGAGTGTATGCAAACACTATGTCTGCTCTGATGGAAGAAGTAACATGTAGAATGTCTTTGATGTATCAATGTAAAAAAAATGTAAATGTTATGCCAGATCATTACTATATTTACGCCAAAAGAGACTCCTCTTGGAAGATATGGTCTCTCTCTTGCATAAAATAAATTATGCAAACACGACAACATATTGATTGGCCCAAAGATCATTATAGCCACTCAATGTCACTTGTTTCTTTCTATTTCAGCATCTTTCAGACTTCTTCCAATAATTTTATCACTTGTTTTGTGTTCTTCAAACTTTTCCAGAAAATTAACCATTTTTGCTCTGTATTTGTTATGTAAAGACAAACAATATTACCGGTCATTTCTAGTTATGGTAGATTTTCCCGACCTTTGCCTCTTCTTCTTCTCAAACTTTTTATTTATTTTCAACGAACTAACCCCAAAAGTAGGATGCACATCAATCATTTTTTAAATATCAATATGACAATGAGTAATAATCATGGAAAAACGCAATGGAAAAAAATCCACAGATGGATAAAACAATACAAACTGATGTAGTTGAAATATCAGTCTGAATAAAAATTATTCGAATGGTTTTATTAAGCCATGACGTGAATGAATTTTGTTCCAAATCGTGGGTATTCAACTGAGAAAATTATGGAAGTGCCAACATAGGAGTGGAATGAATGAAATATTTAGAGCAAGCAGACATGGCTATTAGAATGGCAGGAAAAACATCGATAACATTATAAAAATAGAAAATAAAATAGTTGAAAGATGTTTAAATAGGTATAGATACATAAGGAAAAGTACACCACAATGCCTAATTGAAAAGTGAGGGAAGCAGAAAGGTATTAGACAAGAAGGAGAGAAAGACACAAAAAACTTGATAAAACAAACAGTTACTGTATGTACTGTTATTCTTCAAGTAAAAAATCAATTCAAAAAGCGAATCCATTTTACGCACTTTCATATCGAAATATTACTTTATGATTCTCAAAGTAGCAGTCCACGTAACTGTAAAAACCTATATTCTACATCTGTATTTCACAATAAAAACGACGTGAAAAAAATTGTTGTAGTGGCTTCGAAAACATTCAAACTTCAACGAATTTTTACCAAACAGTAAACTGATGAAAATACTTTGAACCCAATGTGAGTTATTCAAAATCGACGAAAATATATGCGAAAATTTGATATTCGCAATTTGCGGTTTCAACAAAGAAGTTAATATCATAAGTGCTTCGACAAATGTTGAAAATTTTGTTTGAAGTTAACGATTTTCAGCATATCTTACCGGTTTTACTAGCAAAAGATTCAGCAGGATCCTCCACTAAAAAAATTATACATTACGCTCAAGAAATTGATAATCGCAATAATTTTCAAAAATACGATTACGGAAGTGTTGGTAATTTCATTGAATACGGTACTTTTGACCCACTTTCAAATCCACAGTGAAACCTCAAAGTAAGGAATATATAATAAAAATAATGATTCAGATTATAGACGCCTATTAACAACAGAGTACAATGTTTATTTAAATAATTAAGTCATTTAGAATTTCAATTATCGAAACAATAACTAACTACATCAGCAGCTAACCTCAACTCGTGCTTGTACCTAGGCACGTATGAGCTATAGTGATAGCTTGTGACTTATTCCAGCTTGCATTTCTAACGATACCTGCGGCATGTTTTTGCATTTAATTGCTTCGGGTTCAGATTTTTCCTGCATGTTTTCGTAAACAAACTTGCTGCTTTAGAATTCTCTCCACGCTAGATCCCTACTAGTACTCAGTATGGCATCCGTGATCAATCTACTAATTTTTTACGACAGCTAAACGTTTAAGTCGGCTTTTGGAGGTAACTGTTGGCATATATTAAATATATTGAAGGGACCAGATATAGAATAATATACTTCATTAAATATTCATATGAAAAAATCGAGCACTTAAAATTGTAATTAAACAATATTATTGGTTCTAATAAATTCACTATAAAAAGTAAATTAAATATTCAATCCTTTCCCTAAAAGAACAAACTATTTCGATATTCTGCCTCATGCGCATAAATTCATTGTCAACTATTTTCTCAGTATTCATGTTTTTCCCTCGTCCCTGACCTGTTTATTTGACTCACTAAATCTATCATTGTTTGTCCCGATCAGATGAACATCAACATTTACATAAATATACTGATTAAAGCATACAAATACCTGGATGTTCTAGCAGGAATTAGTGAGAATGTAAATGTTACATGGCGAGCTGTGTGAATCACGGATGAAAGGGACATCGAGGCAGGCTGTAATGCGACATGCGGTACATAGACGCAAAAAATTTAGGAGATTGACTAAAAGTTCAGAAAAAATAAGACAACGTCTGAGTATTCGTAAATATTCTCGTCTGCTATGGATTCACTCCACAGGTTGTATTGAATAAAAGTTTACTACTAATTTTTTTGTTTACTACTGTATATAACAAAAAAAGTGTAACTGAGAGCAGCATCTGAACAAATGTGTTTCTAAGGCGTCCAGCTGTAAATGTAAATAGACGTGGGTTAAAGAAAAAATTTACTACATTGAGATTTTTAGTTACGCAAGTTTTTAGTTACGCAAGTTTTCAGTTCCAGTATAGAGCTTTTTGAAAATATTAATTTATTAATATTGTTCTGAAGGAAGCAAAATACTTTAAATTTAAGTATTATTATAGTATTTAGTATTATATTTCATGTTATTCAATCTCTGTTTTAAACATAAAATTTTGAATCCGGCACTGATAACAACGAGTGCGGTGACATTACAAAATGGTCATCGTCCGCAGTGAGAGAGAACCACAAGAACACCCAATGATTATCATCAGAGCGATAGTTTCTAGGGGTCCAACAAGAGTTTCCATCTTACACAAAAAGGGTACTTCAAGGGCATGAGGGGGGTGATACGCACCGCTGGTACGGGTCGATAACCGGGCAACCCCGTGGAAGTCCGTACCACCACGGTACAAGTAATAGTAACAGGGTTGTCGGCTTTTTACGCGGAGTCACTGACTCCGGGAGAGGTTGTCAAGAGAACCTCGCTGTGATTTTAATAATATGCGTTATGAAAGAAAACTGAAATACATTTCATATATGTTTCTGCATCCTTTGAGTCACAAAAGCTTGCTAGAACCATTAGAATACCAAATGTAGGTACTAGAAATGCAAAAATATAAATGCGGTTAATTTGTCCGATTTATTAAGAGTTTATGATTATTTTATAGATACAGGGTGAGTTTCAAGTGTTACAAAAGTTGATACCTCCTAAATTATAAAAATTATCTCAAAAAGTTGTCAATTAAAATTTTAGGGTGTGTGCTCCTTACCTGGAAAATATGCGGAAATCTACAGTGTGACTTGCAAGACTTTAAATATTTCCTCATATTTAAATTTGTCCTATTATCTTAATTCCTATAATATGCATGCTTACCAATGTATATTCAGTGGGTGTTTATAAAGATATGACAATGGAAATTGCTACGAAATTAGTATGTACATGATTATTCATTGTTTAGTAAACAAGGCGAACTAGACGGAGAACTTACGATTTTAATATCAACAAATATTATTCAATTAAGATAAGCTACAAAATTATTCAATGAATATAATTTTGAGCTAACTTCATGTCAATACAATTTTTTTTACTAATCCCGGTAAACGATCTATCAGCTTTTCAGGAAAAATATTATATGAGTAGATGTATCAAATGAAATATTTGGAAGGAATAGAGGTAAACGTTTTGCAAGAAAATTAAGATATGTACACCAAACAAGCGACCGTACACCGTCAAAAATATTTTGTCTAATTACGTGGTCTCAAACTATACCATCCTGTATATACCACACCATATTATATTGACTAAGAGTTTTTATGATGAGTATGAATTGCTTTTTGATTTATTAAGAAATTTACGACTGTTCACCTCTCAATTTCTGTGAAAAGTAAGCTCGAAATTTGAGAAATACGACATAAAGCTAACCAACCACAATATTTATCATCTGTTAATTATTTGTGTAATTGAATATGGTGCGGATGTATTTTATATATGTGGAGGATATTTATGTTCCGACTAATATCCAAATATCGACTTGATAATTATACTTTCGTGTTTTTATTTTTTAATCGCAAATAAATGTTTGAAGAAACTCAGTTCCCACTTTAAGATCCTATTGACTGCGCCAATTTTATTTTCGTTTTTATTAGTAATTTCGTAATAAGTTCCAGTTTTGGTTTCCATCGTACAAATATTTCGCGACCCATTTTATTGTAAGCATTTTTTTTTTCTCTAGTGAAATTTTGTTGATAATCATTTAGTGTTCTTAATGCATACGGATTTGATTTGTCACTGCCAATGGGCTCTTAATAAAATACTACATTTATCGAAAAATTACAAGCATCCGTTATTAAGTTGAATAATTGTTTGAAAACAGGATTTTGTACTAATGGTTTATCGTTTTACAAGTTTCAAAACATTTTGCAAATTGAGAAGTATGTTCAATTTCAGCATTCTTTTTGAAACAAGTAATTAAGGGTTTTGTTATAAGCGCAAAATGAATTTTCAAGTAACAAAGGACTCCTAGAAATGATTTAATTTCTTAATTTCTGTAGCTGTTTTCTAAATGCTTCGTTCGGGATGGAGCTTATATGGTATGATGTGGCCTTCTCAATGGCAGGAATGGAGTCAAAACGTTTTGCTTTGGTTAATACTTTTAGCTTTCAAACACAATAAAACAAAGACTACGACCTTGATGATTTTAATTGACAGGACATAGAGTTAATTTTTCTAGGTATAAGAAAGTTTGAAACATTGTTAATAGATGGCGGTAACTACGCCCATTACATTAATACTTGAGTCAACACAACTTAGCCTCTTATTTTCAAGCAAACATCAGTAACATATCGATATAAGGGGGAAGACTTTTTTAAAATAATTAAAACTGAAATATTAAGCGTATATATTATCCTCAACCTCAAAGAATATCATCTTTTTGGCAAGGGATAGTTTGTCCTGTGGCTCATACCTATGGGTTCAACTTCATGTTCATTTCAATTGCGTGCTAATTAATAGTTAAAAGACCTTATTTTCTGCTTTTGAGTTTTTTAGGATATGCTCAAATAGTCAATCGGTTTGTTTAATTGCTAGGTCTGTCCATTGAGTATTTTCATCTTTTTTTTTTTCATCGCTCATATCACTTGTAAACAGTTAATTTTATTAGTTTCTTTCTCATGATTTTCCAATTTTAAAAGGAACTTAATATTGAAGCGTTGTATCAGATCCACGTTTCATTACAGACACTGCAAAGCTGTGTGCAAAGAGTCATATAATTATTGACGTTAAATGTAATTACACCCGCGACATCTCGAATTCTTTAATTTGAGCCCAGATTAGTTCAATGCGGTAAAGTTAACAGTGATGGTAATCGCAAAACTTTAACAGTACATTCTTTTGCTATTCCATATTCCAATCCGAGCTTTATTTTTTCTATTTTTTCCAATAAGCATTAGTTAAAGATTGTTTGTACCTTGAATGGTAATTGGAATTGTTAATAACTATCACAAAATTGGTCAGTACTAAATCAAGTCTGTTTTATAGATCCCTGCAACAATAGTTCTTCAAAACTTTCTTGGAATCCTTAGGTAGACAGACGTTGAAGAGAAATTTTTGTATAATTTAGTTGGACTGAAATATTTTTCATGAAGCATCAGCAGTAATTTCCTTCATAATCGTCTTCGGTAGAATTCTAACAAGCCTCTGTAGACAAATCCTTTATCAGTCAATATTGTCTCTAATTACAGAAATAATTTTGGTCTGAGAATCCTAAGATTATACGAATATAAATGTGAATCTTATCTAAAATAATTTACAATGTGTATAATACTCTCCATCAATTAGAAATTTAAATCTCTCTAGACTAGAATGACTAGAAAATATAAGAGAATAATTACAATAACGATTTTATTCTGTCACAAATAATACTGAACTTTTTATTTTAGAAATTCTCCTTAATTGATTTATGATGTTATATAGTGGTTTACCTTCTGGGTCATTATATTCTGAATAATTTTCAAACTAACTATAATATACGGAATTATAAAGAAGGTATTATTGCGAGATATATAATAAAATTTGTCCTCACTGTTTAATGAGCAAAAAAAGAAGCAGAATAAATAAAAACGAGTCGTGCTATGTCTAAATAGTCTTATTATTCATCTTCTTCGTTGTAGCATCAATTTCGATTAATTATACCGACAAAAAAGACCTATCGCCTCGCTTCTGAATCATTGGTTTTTCGTTTCGAGCTCGTTATGAATAAACAGAAATTTATTAAGGTCTGTTTTATAGATCCCTGCGACAATAGTTCTTCGAAACTTTCTTGGAATCCTTAGGTAGACAGACGTTAGAGAGAAATATTTGTTTTAGTTTTTTTTTTTTGAAGATTTGGTCTTAATACATCATATCGAAGTATTGTGGAGCATATTGCTCAGAGCAACATTAGAATAATTGTTCAATTCATTCTTCATTAATTCAACTTTCACTTTTCATCGAAATACAAATGTCGATTTGACATAACCTTCAAATTATGTCGTAGGAAACCAGCTTGTTCCTCATTTATACATTAATATCAAATTATTAGAAGTACAACTACAAGTACAATCACCAAACACTGGTAGGAATGAGTTTACTTTGGAAACTATTAGTGATTTAAACATAATACTTCTTACCTACTTACTACAAATACAAACAAAAATTGAGATATTCAAAATCCTTCTTTTCTGAATAATCGCTATCTTGTTTCACGGGCACAGATTGGAAGAAGAATCAGAAAGAATGAGATTTATAAACTAAGGTCGAAAAATTTTTAAGAAAAAAAAATAATGGTAGGATAAAAACCAATGGAAAAAAGGTGGATTTAATAAAAAGGGATGGAAAAATAGTTTACGGGCAAACTGAGTTCGAGAAGAGGGTGAAATTTTAAGGGTGAAAATCGGTTAATTTCGATTTACGGCAAAACCACAAATCCTATGGAAGAAGTTTAACAGCAAAGCTGTAGATGATAAAAAGATCTACAACTTTTGTATTAACACTATTTCCAAATAAATCCAAAATTAATGGGCAAAATTCAAAAAAACAAGTTTTTGGTTTTTTTATTTATATCTTTTTAAAAAAATATTTTTTTCCACGAAATTTTGTGAAAACTTACCTTTTTATGTCCCGAATACACTTTTCAATCTTATTTTGACTTAAGTCGAGATAAACCTTTTTTACCCTTAAAAATTTACCTCTTCTTATTATTATCAATTATTTTATTCCAATTTTTTTTACCCTGGTCTATTAAATCACAGTTTTCGAACGTCGTTCGCGTTCAATTTTCTGTGGAAATCTCAAATTTAAAACCTGATCTACTTTTTTGTGCGTTATCTCTACCATGATATTTATTTTGTTGTATAATAGATGCTAAATGTTTGATAATTGTTATTGACGAGTTATCCCGTCACATGGATTTTGTACTGACAATTCATACTAATAAGCTATAAGGTAAACTGTTTACCTTTAGCCTTTGATAACTGTTAGTGTTGGTGCAATGGTAGTATAAAGAGTGTGATCAGTATGAATATCACCAACGGTTCCCAAACTTCCAGCTTAGTATGGGATAATATTCTTCTAATAGTGGATGACTTCGGGTGGTGGATGTTCTTTGTCATCATTGTTGTGTTAACCTCTGAATACATTCTAGGTCTGTTTTCTTTCATTTCACGAATCCAAAAGAGTTCGATTAAACAGGCGTGGAAAAGGTATTGATTGCCTGGACTAAGTTGCCTGCATTTATTCTCTCAGTGTATTAATCCTCAATTCTAGCTTTTTCCTACTTGTGGTCCAATAACCCTTGGCAGATGAAATCCCACGCATTTGTAGGTTTCTCCATTTTCCATTGCTTGTATGATATTTCCGTTAGGTAGTTGCACATTTTTGTTTATGACACTGCCTTTGTCGATGTATAGTGTTTTGAATTTAGACATTCCAAATTCCATATGTATATTAGTGGAGAATCGATGAGTTATATCAACTCTCGATATAGCTTGATATCATCCATGTAGAGAAAATGGCAGATGATACAGTTGGTGTTTCTGTTAGCTTTGATGTTGAAACTTTACTTAGTATCATTGAGCGTGGTGGAAAGGGGATTCATGGTGAGATTGAACCACAACGGGCTCGACGAATGACACTTATCATTACAATATAACGACTTTTTTTACTGTATGTAGACTTGACAATTTGATTTCCAAAATCAGCCAGATGAATTATACGAGGTGCCGAAAAAATTTGAATTTGAATTCATTGATTTTGACAATCGTTTTTATCGATTTGGCTAAAAAGATTTTTTTCTACAGATGATACTATTTCATTGTTCGCCTCGAAATGGATTTCACCAAGTCCATTCTACCTAAATGATTTCTGTTTTAGTTTAGGTGTGTAGTACAGAATCTAGTGTTCACCCAGCCTAAAACGGCGCTCTGGAGTATCGTTTCGTTGTTTATATAACATCAAGAAAAAAGTTTTATTATGTATGACATTCTCATGTAAAATAGATATGGTGAATTCATACTGCAGGGGATGATTTTTCTCATACAACCGCCTCTATTGAATTTTCCACTCATTATTCATCATCGGTACTTGTTACACGTTTAAACTTATTAATAATTGACAAATTCTCTGATGGAAAATTACCATGTTAGCTTTCAAGCCATGCCTACTTAATAGCCGCATTGTTTGTCATTGCTCAAAAAATTCTAACTATTTTAATAAATTAATTCAAATTTAGTACTTCAAGGATAAGATATAGAAATTTAATTTGTATTCCGGTCTATCTGTATGAAGACGCATTTATTTATCGATGTGATTGTAATTTGCCGGAAGGAATAATGTGAACAGAATTATGACTGATATCATACTGACTTCTTGAATGAATCTTATAGTTTTAATACCAATCCATAAAAAAATGGTCGCGATAAACATTGATTTTATATAAATATCATCTTGATTTGTTGACATACAAAATAGTTGTTATGAATGATATTTGAAGCTAAGTATTATAAGTCATCTTGACTTGTCGAATGAGTTGTATTGGCAGCTCAATCGTTTCACCAAACATAGATTGCAACCAGATATCTGATGATGAACTCTAATTTTACATAAACAGCATCTTGACTAGTTGAAATTCGAAATACAAAATATTTGTGGTTGATGATATTTTGATACAGTAAGAAGGAAAATGTTTTAAGATTAAGAAGTCTAACATTACATGTTACTATTCTCAGTAAAATAAAAGTTTCTCAATTATTCACTGAAAAATAAAGAGCATCTTTCCCCATATTATTTTTATACGATATTTTCCCAATTCACAGTATCAAAATCGAAATATATTACCCCGTATACAAACGTTTACGTAGACAGAGTCAAAATTCTCATAAAAAAGAGTCGTGAAAGAATTCACTTGTCTGTATGGCAACCCTGTTCTACAGAGATTTTTCAAGCGTTACTTTTTAATCTTTTTATAAACAAGTATCATCCCCTTCGAAATGAATGCTCGGTCTGTTTCAGACAAAGGATTCATCCATCGTTGTTACCAATTACTACCTACCTTTATTGTTGGCATCACAAAAAAGACAATTCAAAAATACCCCTCGATCGTTTCAACGCTGTCGGAGTGTGTTTATTCCCTTTAATTTATTTGTGAATTGTAATAGGAATTTTATACAAAACGGATATTCATTAACTGAAAACCGGGCTCATTTAAAGACTATCAATCGGAATACGAGACTATTACAAAAAGGTAATACAGACTATTAAATTAGATTATCGGCATAATCGTGTTTCCTATTTTGTTTAAAACTGTATTACTTAATTACAATTTGTGAAGACTCAAATTATAATAATTATAGTTTGAATACTCTAAAAAACACGCTGTTAGCAATAATTAAACTAAAAACTAAAATATAATGTTAGCATAAAAATAAAATTACTGATGAGAAAACTTTGTATGATATTTTTAAACTTTTGGTTTTGTAACTAATAGGTCTGAGCCTAATTTCCAAATTAAGAATAACTTAGACTTAAGCTAATGAGAACATGCCGAGAGTCAAATGTGTCGATCGTTGTGGAACGTGTGGACACAGCTTTACAGTTAAGTTACGAAAACATTCCAATATATTTTTGCAGGCCTTTGAAGTAGCAAAATCTTCAATTATATTGTCGTATCAATTCTTGTTCATTATATCTCACTCTATGCATAAAAGAGCTGAAGCGTTAAGCATTTCTTCGTAAAATGATAGTTCTTCACTCTTTTCAAGCAAAAAGGCTTTTCTTATTTGATCAATCCAGCACTTGGTTTTATTAAAATTCTTTCAGATGAAAGGTAGCTTTGAAAGTGGACTATCAACTAATTCTGTTTCTAAATCAATAGGGTTCACTTTTTCCAAGAAACTAACTTTTCTATTAGATCCGATGGTAACAACTCACTCAGTTTTATAAGAAATGAAAATTTCAAACTAAATCCGATTTAGGTCAATTGCCGTTTTGCTTAGCTGCATATGAGTCTATTTATGTATGTATATGAGTCTATTATTGTGACATTATGCAAGCAATCATATTCAATTTTCTAATCAAAACCTCCGAATATTAAGGGCATTATCATACTAGTTGATTGCGAGCCTCTTCAAAGCGGAGCAGTCGCGATCACGCCACACACGCTCAACGAATTCGTTGCAGGCGCGCAACGAGATCGCAGTGTGGACGCCATTTTATAATGTCGTATAATAACAAATTGCCACCCGTACTTCAGTTCGTAACGAGACACGAATGCGAAGAGATGAAGGTGAATACTCGTATCGTCATGGCATCATTAGGAAATTCCGATATTGATACAGAACTATTTATAAGTAAAAGCATGGGAACAGATATGCCACCGTTATTTTGATAATTAGTGGGTAAGTTATAATTAACCGATTGATAATATTAACGAAGTATAATCACATCTCCTGATTATTTAACGTTAAAAACATAGTAATTACGAGCCTTTCTTCAGGTGTCACTGATAATCTTAAATGTATATCTTCGTGTCTTAAGTCGGTTTGTATCATGCCTAACAACTCATAAAATGTAGGTCGCAGGTAAGTACGAAATTTGTTTAGATTATTTTTTATCCGTTTGCAAAACAACACAAAGTAGTCGCTCTCTTCCATTCGATTAATTCGTCGATGCTTTCGTTTCAGTCTCCAGCGTCTTCGAAGTAGTGTTTTCTCATCGGAATCCATTTTGTTTATGAATGTGCACTACAAACACGATTCGCGACGCATTCGTTACGCGCCCGATCCGCCCCACAGTCGCTCGCAAACCACTAGTAAGTATGATAAGATTGTAACAAGACAAGAAGAGTCACTCTAGGCTTCTCCCCTCTTAATGACTGTCTCACATATATATCGGAAGCTCCTCGTTCTCGATCGCTCGAAGTCACCATGCATAAAACGGTTGTCCGCCACGTCGAGTCGTATAGAAAATGCATAAATATACCGAT
Organism: Diorhabda sublineata; assembly: GCF_026230105.1. NCBI lineage: Eukaryota > Metazoa > Arthropoda > Insecta > Coleoptera > Chrysomelidae > Diorhabda > Diorhabda sublineata. The sequence continues at coordinate 30,888,688 of NC_079477.1, forward strand.
TGTCCTTACTTGTTGTAGTGATAGCAAATCTTTTTTAAATTTAACAAATCATTCACTCAGTTTTACATTTTTTGTTACTGAAACTAGTTATGCTAATTGGGTGAGGACTCCATTGGAAATAAGAATAAAATTGCCGGCAACATTCTTCCTTTTTCCCAACTGTATGTGATGTTAAATGTTAAGATGCTTTAGATTAGTGCTGTAAGCTTCAATATAATAACATCCAAACTCGTTTGGGATTGCCTAGAAAAATTAAACGCGCTAGACAAGAAAAATAAAATTATTCTACAATGGGACATACCGAAGTGAAGGGAAATGAAAGCTGATAAGCTCTATAAAGCGGGGGCAGACAAACCCTTCAAGGGACCCGAACCCTTCTGTGGTATCCGCTACAGAACAATGGAAAAGCACTGGAAAAGAAGGTAGCAAAACCAATTATTGAGGCAACCTACAGGGGGTGAGATAGGCAAAGACTTTTTTCGGAAACTATAACCAGAGTATATCTGCTGAAGGAATCAAACTAAGTAAGAACAATCTACGAATACTAACATGAGTTCTGTCAGGGCACTGTCGCCTCAAACAATCACCTGAAGACGCTAGACCTAGCAGATAATGCGGCGTGCAAATTTTGATGCATAGAGGACGAAATCTCTATCCACATTCTCTCGAAGTGTGAAACACTAAGAAACTCCAGAGCACTACACTTCCCACACTCTAGACTTTTTAAAAGGAGTGGGATTAATGGATCAGCTAGGTTCTCGTAGCAAGAAAGGAAGACACAATAGATCCTTTGAGTCGCAGTGTATAAGAGACCCCAAATCTATATATACATATATTAGATGCTTTAAAAAATCCGTTACCTTATCAAGGTCTACATAAGGAACTGTTCTAATTGAATTGTTAATATTGCTATATGTATACAAATAAGAGAATGCTATTATTAAAACTTGGTCTATAAGATAAGTTAATGTAAAATATGCATAATTTTCTAATTATTGTGTTGCAAATTAACTTTGTTCATACATTTTTCATTGAGAATGAATAAATAAATAATTCAAAAAATCTAATTTTTTACAAAATTACTTTTAGCACTAGTGCCAAAAGTCATTTTTAACCAGTGTTAAAAGTATTATACACACACTTTTTTGAAAAATTCAATTTTCAATCATGACAGCTCGAATTAAAAATGTCAGTTTAAACGTAAAGTTTATAAAAAAAATGTATTGTACATTATTTTAAATGTCGCCTAAACAATGGACCAAAGAATTTTATATTTCCACGCCACTGTTAAGAATACAACAGACTGAAACAGTCACAGAAATTTCCGTATCACGTAACATAAGCTAGAAGCAGTAAAAAATTATTACTTAACCATACAAAACCAATGTTAATGCAATAGTTCAAATTTAGTGAGTGGTGTAAAATCGAGCTAGAAACACTCCAAACTGATCCATAAACTAAGGACCCAATTGAATAAGTGAAAAAATAATGACGGTTGAAGATGTACAAATTTTTATTGGAAACATCATTCACTGTAAAAGTCGTTTAAATCTAGAAGTAATAAAACCAGGCTTCGTTATTGTTATTGGTTCGAAGGTAAGTATATCGAAATTTATTATTGCCGGTATGCAATGTATTAATCAATATTTTGAGTGCGTCTGAGCGCATGGGCGTCATATCGACCGGGCAATTACGATATTCCAAAAAACCGGGATGTTATTCAAATTAATTCTTTTGTTCTTAGAACTAATTTAAAATAATCTCGGAGTGTATAACTCGATGATTTTGGTTAAAAGAGAAAATTGAGGTTGTATTTGTTGATTTTGTCGCAATTTTTATTAGCAGAATATAATTAAATTAAGACAAAAAAACTATTAAATACACTGGTAAACACTGCTTTTCTCACACGAACTTTATGATGATTTTTATTTGTTTTGATGTACCCTCATTCAAAAAAAAAATATTTATTTTCTTCCAGTCACCAGTTTTTTTGACAGATATTCTTTACGGGCCTCATTTATGTGTTTTTGTTTTAATAATTTAAATTAGGCGACTGTATAATGATTGCATATAAATAAGTTACTTTTGTTATATTGTAATATAATGTTATATGCAGCGAAAGCTGTCTAATAACCCGGACAGTTTTTGTTATGTGTATGGAGAATTAACTTTTATATCTAAGCGTTGAAAATTTACAAAATTTACGCTATTAATCGAAACGTGCTATTTAGACTATTATCGTTTTCCTGTGCGCCACCAAGATAAATCTTGAGCTCCACATAAATGTTGCGTAACGTGTGTCAGATTCCTATTAAGTTGGACTAAACAAGAATCTAGACGTATGCCTTTTGGTTTACCAATGATTCAGACGGAACTAAAAGATCTTGTAAGTGATTATTATTTTTGTTTGATTCAAACAAAAGGCGTCACAACCAAGCCCAAACACTCTGTCCAGTACCCAAACTTTTTATCGGCCAATAGACCAATCATACGTAGGGCCGAACTGACTGTGCTTAATCCTCCAAATCAAGCAGAAACTGAGGATGCTGTTTCTGGTACGGAATTTATTCTTAGTCAAACCGATAAGGTATCTCAAAAGAGTGACCCAAGTTATGAATCGTCAACTTTGAAATAAGCCGCATTTATTGATACAAAGTGATTTAAACGATTTAATACATAATTTGAATTTGTCTAAAAAACAAATTAAGCTTTTGGGCTAGATTAAACAACTAGAATTTGAAAGGAGACTTTACTTTTCTATAGCAGATGTTTTAATATATAATAATAACATTCCAGTAATGAATTTATTGAGATTGTCCATTGGCTGCTCAAAAACTAGCTTGGTTGCTATACAACAGCAAAAAATGTCCTTCAGTGTCGGTTGCCCATGATTCTCATATGAAAGAGATTTACAAGGGCATGAAGTTCCTTCTTGAAAAAATTAAATACAGTGAACATGTTTGGAAAATTTGTGGTGATTTTGAAGTAATTGCTCTTTTGCTTGGGTTACAGTTTGGTTACGCAAAATATTGTTGTTTCATTTGCGAATGTGACTGCAGAAACAGAAAAAATCATTACACAAAGAGTGTATGGCCCAAGCGTGGATCACTTACTCCAGGGCAGAAGAATGTTGAAAATGATTCTTTAGTGAACCCTGATGACATGTTTTTACCACCGTTGCATATAAAGCTCGGCCTAATGAAAAGAGGATAATTTATTGGTCTACGAATGCGGAAACTAATGAAGGATACAAACTGTGAAGGAAAGCTGAAAGATCTGGAAAAAGTCGCCTGGAAATGTTTTGTCAATGTTGTCCAAAATTTCTTAGGACACAATAAAGCGGAAAATAATAAAGACTTTTATATTCATACAAAGCTTTGTGATGTAATTTATCTTTAGAAATACATATTCTGCATTCTCATCTGGATTTCTTTCCCGAGAATTTGGGTGCTGTCAGCAACGAACAACATGAAAGATTTCATCAGGACTTTTCCTTAATACAAAAACTCAAAGGAAAAAAGTCCTGGAATGCTAGAAGATTACTGTGGGAGACTTAAAAGGAACCTACCACAAACAAAACATTTATTTTAGTTATTTTTGTACTTTTTCTAAAAATATATGTCTTGACGTTATAAAGAAACTATATTATTTTTTTGTGGCCATAGTACATCAAAGTCTCATCAAATTAAGGTATATCATTTTTCTATTAGTATTTAATGAAATTTTGAAAAGTAGTTTCGCACATAAAAATGGCGAAATTTAGTATCAATTATTTATTTGTAAATCAATTCAGTATATAAAGGACTTTGATCAGTTTTCTAGATTTAACACCATCCTTTCACACTGTACGTTTCAGCAAATTAATTACTTGATATTTATTTGAATTCTTTCAATTTAAATAATTAAAAAATATCTACAACAGATTTGTAATTCTTAGATACACCACTGAAGGAATAAACATATTGATAATATAACCCGAATCCATAAGTGTTTCAAAAGATTATAGTGCTTAAAAAGTTTAATAAACGTTGATTATTTGATATTTCTGTATAGAATGGAATTTTTCAGATGTTATCTTTTTTCACGCACAAACACAAAAAAAAATAATGAGAGCGAGTGACAGAAATTATTGAATTATAAACAAACACTTTTCGGAATAACATGAAGACATAATTTAAAATTTCTATCTTCCCATATTGACAGTAGAAACCCTTATTTACATCACGTACATTTATCTTTTAAATAATATAGTAGGATCTCTTGAATTAACAGCTTTGTTTGAGGAACTGATTCCGAATCCGTTTAGCGACCGATGTCATGTGAACGCGTTCGCGGGTGGGAGAAGTCATCGACACCTGGCATGGGACAAGCTATAAATGGACCTTCCGCCTCTCTGACCAAACAACTGCTCCACTTAAATAGGTGCGAAATTCGATTGGTGACTGGCCTTTTAACCGTGCACGGTCATCTAAGACGCCATCTCCACACTATAGGTATAACGGATGACCCAAAGTACCGCTGATAAATGGAGATGGAAAAAACCTCAACCAACACTCATACGAGCAAGCTTCAAACACATGAGCAAGCCTTGCAGTTTACTTAGTGACGTAAAAGGTTCGAGCCCAAGTGCCTAATTAGCTTTTCAAAGGACATCGGACATCGTAATTTCAAGTGGGACAAAAAGCCTATGTGCTTAAAGTCTTTAGCCGCTCACAATCCTAGTATAATCTATGAATTGAATTTTAAATAGTATTCTATAAGTTGCTTCTATTATTTTTCTGTTTTATTTCAAGGATAACTTATTCAACTTAATTGAATAATACGACTTTATTTGAGGAATTTCTAAAACCGTTAGTGACAATCATGTTGTACATACTGTTTGCGCTATCACTACATCAACACTTCACAACTGCACTTCACAATTATTCTATGTGAAACGCGTTTCGTAACCAAGTTATCGTCTTCAGAGATGGAACCTTGAGTGATAGTATAAAAAGTGTGTGCGTTATGACGTTATTTTCAGAATATGGACTTTTTTCTCGAAATCATCAGTAAAATGGAACATTAATGACGATTGATCGATAGAAATCGACAGTGTAATTGCTTTTTAGTGCCTAGCGACTGAAGTAACTGAACTGTCATCCGCTTCATGTTCGACGTAGTCAACCAGCATACAACCTTTCAACATTACAAATACTTTAAACTATCCAATTATTATTAATATGAATGAAAAGAAATAAGATTTGCAGGCCGATTTTTAAAAAGGAGGGGAATATGATAAAAATGAAATAAAAAAAATTACAAGCGATCTGAGTTTGGGAAGTGGAAGAGGGTAAAAAATGGTTTATCTCGATTTCCGGCAAAACTATTAGACGTGAAAAATAGATCCTTCACATTTACCTGGTTTGAGAAATAAATGTCAATATTATTTGAATTTAGTTGTCACAACAATGACAGTTTTATTAGTATCTCTGAAAATTTCTATCGAGGTCTTAATTATGCCTGCATCAGCATCTTCTACTTGTTTACGGGAAAACCCTTGTGACTGTAATCTTTTCATTAAAATTTTTATTATTTTGTCCTTTTTTTTTTCGTTAGATATAGACATTTTTCTTGCAAAAATGGTATTTGTAACTCTAGAATACTGTCTGTTTTTCTATGACTACGTTCTCCTCTTTTAGTTGAAGTAGCTGCTGGTACTGTTGTGACCGTAATTGATTTTTTAATTTCGGGGTAATATATTTCGATTTACAATTTATTCGCTTATTAATGTAACATGTAATCTTACGTTTTGTGAGTGTTAATTGTAATAAATAACTCAAAATTGGACATATAAATAATTTTACAAATAAATAAATATTTTAAATCAAATAAATTACAGTGTATTTGGGACATAAGAAAGAAAGTTTTCATCAAATTTCGTAGAAAATAATTTTTTTTGAAAAAGATAAAAATAAAAAGCCAAAATCTTGGCTATTTTGAATTATTCACATAAATATTGAGGATATGTGGAAAAATTGTGAATACAAAAGTTATAGATCTTTTTATTACCTACAACTTTGTCGGTTAACTTTTTTCCATAGGACTTGTAGTATTGCCGAAAATCAAGATAAGCCATTTTTTACCGTTAAAACTCACCCCCTCTAACTTCCCCAACTCAAATCGCCGTAATTTATTTTTCCTTTCATTTTTATCATATGTCTCCCCTTTTCTACAGTTACACAGCTAAAGTATTTTTGAATCTGGGCAATGTCGAAAAAAATATAATATGCGACGAGGCACTAAAGTCTTTGTCTGTCTTTGGTTTATGATTGGTTAGATAGTTCGAGCATTTTCACATTAATGAAATAGTCACGTTGAAAAATGATTATTTTATCCAGATCCAGCAAATTTTTGAGAAGACATCTTATACACAATAGTATTGATTTACATTCTTTATTTGTGTATAGTTTGAGATTACTTGAATCTAATATTTTTAGACGTTTATCTGTATAAACAATATATTTAATTTCACGATGTATGATTTCCAATCATCAACTCTAAGGTTTTAATAATAAACAGTTGATTAATTGAATACGATTTTATTTTTATTATATTGCTTTTGTATATACGTTGAAACTTCTTTCCGTATCCAAATTTCCAAATTTAAAATATATAACGTTGAGAAACAAAATAAGAAGGTAACATAAAATGTGAATTGATGTCATCTAAACTTCTCAACGTTTTATTTTTCATTAGAAGCATTTCCTGAAAGCATCTTTCGGAACAACTTTCATCTATTCCATCGTGATTTTCTCTATGTTAGAAATGGTGTTTCCTTTTCGCATATTTTCTTCGGAATGAGTCATAAATTGCATGATACTAAATTTGGTCGGTAGGGCAGATATGAATATGCTTTTATCTGTCAAAAGGCGACTTGTTGTTCTGGTGAAGAATAAAACCGTTTCCTCATTTTCTCTGTCTCAACATCTTCTTGAATACGGTCCAATATCCATTTGTAAAGCCAACTCAATTTATCTATATATCTAATCCGCTTTATATGTTCGTTTTTGAACATAAGTCTTCCACTACCATATCCATGCTTCTCTGTCTTAGAGGAGTTGCATCCATTTTGATCCAGCGGGCCTTCTCGAATCGTCTATCAAACACATTCGAGGTTTCCCTCTTTACCTCATTACTCTTTACGAGTAATTCCTCGGTCTCCAGTGAATTCATATCTTATTCCATGTCCAACGATATTTTTTTGACTAGTAACATCCCTTACATTTGTTTTTTCACATATCTAGTTCTTTATTTTCCTGTGATAATAATGACCATGATCTTTGTGCACAATTCTGACAGACCCTCTTTGGGACGATTAATGGTTTCTTTTGACCGCTCTGAAATTTTGTTTTAAAATCATAGTCTCAACTTTTCTATTTAGTAACAATTTTTTAACAAGAAATTCAACAATATGGTTACAGATCTTTAAATTTTTTTATAAATTGAAAATACATTTTCTTTTTGTACTGTCCGTCTGCAGCGATATCTCCTTGCAGAAGGAATAAATATTATTAGTTGTAAAAGCTGGAATGGGATTTTTGTTCAATTTGAATTTTTCATAATTATGAATTAATTTGATGATACGACTGTTTCATTTATAGATTGCAGCAGTAGGTGAAGAAACTGAATTGCCCCATAAACTAATACAACTTCAATTAAAATCTTGCGTAGCTACACGAGTCCTCAAAAAATCTCAAATTCTTATTCCTGGTTTAATTGATACTCATTTACATGCCCCGCAATATCCAAATTGTGGCTTGGGATATGATAAACCTCTTCTGGAATGGTTAAATACTTATATATATGAATTGGAAAAACAATACGTAGATCTGGATTTTTCTAGGCGAGTATACAAGGCAGTAGTGGTAAGTATATTTTGTACAGTTTAAAAAACTGAAAGCCCTAAAATTACTCTATTAAATGTAAAGCCATTCCTCAAAAACTTTCGCATTCATTCGTGATGGTAATCACAAATCTATCTAGATTTAAAGAGGCACCATTAATAAAACGATCTTCTAATCCTATCTGTAGTATAATAAATCGTCCTCGTATACTGGAAAAATGGTTTAGTGCATTGGAAGTCATTCTAAAGAGCCTGCTCTGGGAGCATTCATCATCCAGCTCATCTGAATCCACTGCTGAACACAAGCCTCCCGTAATTGAATGTTTTGTGAGCATGTGGGCTCACGCTCCGTAGGTAATTACTGGGAATACGCATTGATTCATTACGCTTCTCTTCAGACATTTTGGGATATCTGATTACAAGAAATGCTCTAAATTCCAATATGCATTCCATGTTAACCCAATTCTACGTTTTATCTCACAGGTCTAAATATTTTTAAGAACTTTTATAAAGATACCATTTAGCGATATAGTACATTCGCTTGTAACGACGTTGATCATAAAGTCTGTTTTGTTGGTGTTTATGTTAATCCCCACTGTTTCCGATGTATTCTATAGTCTTCACAACATCTCCTTAGCTTCATTGATACGATGTGTGATTATAACGACGTCGACGGGGAATCGCAGGTGATTTAATTAATGGCTGTTTATGTTTATGCCCATTTGTTATAAATGCTCTGCTTTAAACATATATTTCAAAGTACCGTGAATATCGTTGGGGATAGAATATCTCCTGTGGTACTCCTCGTTCCTCGGAAATCTTGCCTGTTTCCTGTTGTCTTGCTATATATGCTTTTAAGAATAGTTATATATCTGTGGTCAATACAGCATGTAAGGACATGTATTACTTTCGTTTGATTTATAGTATTAAATGCCTTTTCCTAGTCAACAAGTATCAAAATAGTGCTTGATTGATTTCCACGTACCTTTCATTGAGTCTGGTGGTGATCACTTGTGCCGTACCCAGCTTAAAAATCTGCAAGTTCGCTAGTTTGATATAGATCTAATCAATTAGTAGATTTCACCGTGAATAATGTATACGTGTGCAAGAGAATTGTATGATGTAAACCAGTCTCTTATGCTTTATAGCTTCAATTTCATTTTTTCATTCATTTGGTTTTGGATTTTATTTTCTTTATGGTATTTTTTGGTATTTACACCAATGACTCTCTCTTATTTGTTACTGAATGACCATTTGTGTCTTCTATTTTCTTATGTTTTTCTTGCTTTCTAAGAGGATCCTTAAAAGAGACTTCCTCCATTATTTTCTATGACCTTATTTATTTCGTTTGTGTTATCGAAGTGTCTTCGTTATTTTGAGCGGAAGTTTGGGTCCACTTCCGGTACGACCGGAAGTTTCAGAAAACTTAAATTATTTTAGCTGAAACGAGCATTTTGGAAAACCCATACTTTCCCACACGATAAGCATGCTGCTATTATATATTATTCTTTTCTTTCATATATTCAATAATAATGAAAAATCAGTATTTTGTACCTAAACCTCAAGTAAAACATTGTACTTCGACAATATAAATTCGAATATTCTAATCCAGTTTTTCCTTTTCATTTTATTTCAAGCGCAAAACCCTTTCTAATGGTACTACTACAGCATGTTATTACGGTTGTTTGTTTAACGAGAGTACCAATATTTTAGTAGATACAGTAGTGGAATATGGTCAAAGAGCATTAATAGGCAAAATTAATATGACTCGTTTAGCACCAGAAGAATACTTAGAAACACCTGAAGATTCAGTAGCTAATACTAAAAAGTTTGTTAAATACGTTTTCGAAAAAGAGGTACGTGAAACTTCATTTTTCGATTATATTTAAGCATTACAACTTACGGTTTATCGCAATAATTCATTTCATCCTCAGTTTCGCTTAATATAAGTCAAGTTATGCACTATGTAATACGAGGGTTGCTGCTTAAGTTTTAAGGTATGGTAAGCTGATGTGTGCTATTTAATTTGCTTACAGATACTTGAAATACTGATTTTGGTCAAAAAATGGAATTAAATAGCGAACATTTTCGTGCAATGGTTTTCTATGTCGTGGATTAACCCAATAGCAGTGTGCCGAAAAACTCACTTCGAATTCTGGTGATGAAGTACCATCTAGAGCCACTGTGTTTCGCTGGTTTTCCAAATTTAGTCGTGGTCGAACTCCGTTAAAGGATGACTAAACTAAAATCAGCTGAGGTGCCAGAAAACATCGATGCTGTGCGTAAAGTGATTTGCAACATCGTCATGTGACATACTGTGAGATTGCGGCGTACTTGGGCATTAATTCCACTCACATACATTCATATTGTATGAACATTTGGCTGTCAAAATGATTTTTTCGCACATCAGTTCAATCAAAAACGTTTTTGAACAGTAAAAACATCGAATCGATGGTTCATCCGCCGTACAGTCATTTTTCGGCATCCAATTTCTTCTTATAATCGCAGAACAAAAATAAATTGCGATCTCAACGTTTTTCTACACCTGAAGAAGCGGTTGATGCGCTCAAAGCACAAACGCATGCAAAAGTATCTTGATCTTAATGGAGAATATTTTGAAAGACAATAAAGCCATATCCAGTTATAAATATTTTTTTTATTTGCCTATCTCAAAATTTAAGTAACAACCCTCGTACAATAGGTACATTCCATTTAAATTCCATAACAATGTAACATCCTGTGTATAGTTCTATTTAAGGCTCATCGTTAGCGATCGCCGGTCGTCATATGTCACAGTTCCCGGCCTTCAATAACATATTACAGGTTTGCACCATTTTCAACAAACCACTTTTTACAATTTTAAAGATAACGTTGTATGGAAATGAAGTAACTTTTATCAAAAATGCAAACAGAAATTCACAGAAACCATTTTAAATTTTCACTGAAGTCGACGCGAAATATTTATTCTAAACTGAATGTACTCACCAAAATTTTCATTTACAATGCTTACGGTCTATGGTTTACGTAAATGGAATGAACATTCCAACGGTAGCAGGCGTATGTGGAACATATCTATGTTTCTATTATCATATTAAGATCAGCTGATGATTCACTCAAGATCTTGCAATTGCAACATTCTCGGTTTGTCCAAACAAGCCAACCAAATCAAATAATTGATTCGAGCAGTTTTTGATCATCTGTAGCAAATTTAATCTTCTTCTTTTAGTTCGAGATACTTAATGCTCAACGGCAATAACCTATCATGTTAAATAAGTGAAAGACTTCTCCTGTGCATTATTTTGATATTGCAAAAATTGTACAATATCTTGCACCATATCAAGTAGAAAAAGTTGATATAAACCGTTGGAATTGCACATTTTGAGTTGCAGCTGACAAATTATTGTCTTTCACACTTATGAAACATATAACTTTATAACTCGTAATGTAATCCAATTTTTGTTTGTTATTATAACATTGAACGCCGTTGGAATTTCTAAAACCGTCGGTGAACTATATTGTCTGAAGCGCGTTTCGATATCTTCGAGTTATCGTCTTCAGAGACCGAAGGTAAATTAAAACCTAATAACTTGTCCAACCTTTTGATACCAAATTTTCGCACGATTAAACTTTTCTGGAGAAAAAAATTCTAGCAGGAAAAAACCTTCAAATCCAACAATTTATTTACAGCAATACTCTATTTTCGGTCCGTCCAAAGGAACCAAGTGCTCTTGAAACCGGATATTAACATACCTCTTAGTCTGCCCAACATACTTCTTCCCTCAATCATTAGTATAATGTGAGTGTCGGTGTAGTGGTAGTGTGAACTGTGTGTTCAGTACAACATTGAACGAGAATTCACTCCAATAAATTGACGTAGCCTTGACATCATAAACAACATCGGATAATGGAAGTCACAACGGTGGTGGTTACTTTGTTGTGTGCATAAATATATTCAAGTGATATGATTTCATTTGAATAGTTTCACATCACTTTTCCGAGAAATCCAACTAAAGCTGCAGCAAAAGCAGTCGAATCGAAAGCAGCAGTTTGGACGTGTCGCTTCGACCTCAATTCCACTTTTGCTAAAAATGAATTTTAGTGACAAAGAACTTGTTAGGTTTATTCGTGATCAAAGTTACCTATGAAACACCAGTGATCCGAACTATAAAAATAAAGACATGACGGATTTATGGAGATAACAGTATCGTTCGGTATTGAAAAACAAGAAGTGGAAAATAAGGTTGACTGACTGGAATTGATGTCGTGTTTTTTCGATGAATCTTTGGTGCAATCATATTTAACATATTTGAGAATCTGAAATTTTCATTCGAAAAAAAAAAATGTTTGAATCCTGCATCACATCGTCCATTTTCTTTTTCCTCGAACAAGGCTAGATCGTACCCAAAACCTCCTTGGGCAGCGACGATGGTCCAGCTGACTACCAACTGTGGTAATTATAATTCCAGTAGCAGTCGTTACAGCATCTTCTTCTTCCCTTATTTTTTTAATTATAAAATTAAAAGCAATTCACTATTATAAATGTTGGTTGACACGTCCACATGTACCAGCTAGGTACTAAGGAGAGTCCGAAAGTCGAACGTGTTGATCGACACATATTACAGGCAATGTTTAATATTGTGTATTGAACTTATCAATTTACTGGACGCCTAATAAAAATAATTGATAAGAAACTGTTAAAAAAAAAGGATTTTATATAGTAAATCTAAATGCAAGAGATAAAATGCTTAACATTACCCAATGAGCACTTTGTTTAAATTGGTCTTTAAAATGAAATGGGTCCCTCTGCAAACAATAACGAAGTCATTCGAAAAACGTATACCACTACTCAGAAGTACGATATACTTATTATGTGTCGCTTAAAATAGGAGACTGATGTAACTTAGGTTTACTTTTAATGACATCAACGTGAAGATCAATTTCATTTACTATATAACTATCTTTGTGATTTTAGTCTGACCTAGTTCTACCAATTATCACTCCAAGGTTTGCTTTAAGCGTTACTATGGAATTAATGAAGGAACTTGGACAAATAGCCAAACTGGGAGATTTACACATTCAAGTAAATATTTATTTTTTATCATTTTCATAGAAAAAACTCATAACATCAAATTGTAAAACTTTCCTGCACTTTGATTTCAATACCATGTATGTAATGGTCTCAAGAAAGTGGTAAACTCGACATTGTTCGTGCTACTTCGAATTTGATTTCTTCAAAAAATTGATATAACATGTATCAAAAGTAATTCAGACATATTAAAATAATTTTCAATCGCTGCTCTTTCCATGTGAAGCATATCATTTAAGAATATACATACGTTAATGCTCATGATAGGGTTTGAAATGATTTAAATTATTTTTCTCTTCAAGCTCTAACTTTGGCAAAGAAATATGAAGCCTTCTTCTCATGTAATCTGGAATTGAATTTTCTCTTATCCAATAAAATCATACGATTTCCAAATTTGTGACTAATTTAAACAGATGTAATGAGTTCGTAAGCACCAGTAATCGATATGATCCATTATCGGTTTTTTGTAAACAAAGGATATTTACCATAAGCGATTCAAACCAATGGTGTGGACTATGAACTGGTGACGTATTCATACGAAGATTCTATATACAAAATATTGCTTATTTCCATCTAACTCTATTTTATTCCTGCTGAAGACACTGTACCATGTAATTTTATTGGAAGTTTGGAGTATAAAAATTGTTTTTTGAAAAAATTATCTTTTTTCCGTAAGGTTAGGGAGCAAAATTAGAAGGTGAAAAAACATTTGAATTGTCAATGAATAGCAAAGAATCAGACAATTAAGAATAACTATGAATTACACCAAAAATTCAAGAGGAAAGATTAGTAAATGAGACATTGAGATCGTCTTCAGATAATTTTCCATAAGCACCTGAAAATACTTTGAAGCACATAGCTAGGTGGTTATAAAAAATCAAAGATGTTTTTCCTCATTTTGGAGATAAGAGATTATAAATTCTAAAATGACCACAGCTATAACATTCCCTCTTGCATACAATATTTACATTTCTTTTAGAGGTCTCAATGAACCTAAAAAACACTAGCTGGAAAAAATCTGAGCACCACAGTTGTTGCTGAATTGGCATTAAAAATAAAAAATAGAACCTGATTTCACATACAACATAATTTTTTTTTGTGAACCAAAGACAATAATTAGAATTAATTTTAATAACTATCAATCCCAAAGAAAAAGGGCATGGAAATAATAAGTAAAAGTAATACAAGACACAGCATTTTAAAAGTCGTTTAATATTTTCATATTTTATTATTGATTTAGTTTTAAATTTATGAATTTACAAATTCAATTACAATTTTATAAATAAACAATAAAAAGCAAGAAAGGCTTCATGATTTGAAAGTATATTAAATGAAGCGTACAATTAGTGATAAGTACTAACGTGGTGGGAACCGCAGACTCAGCAATTTCATTTCTGTTAATCACATCGTTTTTCACTTTAACTTTAAATCTCTGAATTTGTCAGTTTCAAGTCAAGCTTTGTAAAAGATTCATAGAAAATAACCAATCCTGGTGAGGTTGATAATCGTTGGTAATCATATGAATATCTTAGTTGTCTTCTTGTTTGTATAGCGTCAGTCTTTTATCATCTATCATTAAGGTTATGTTAGTTATTCTTATTCATTTTTCAGACGCATATTTCCGAAAATGCTGAAGAAGTTAAATTAGTAGAATCCACTTATGGAATGCCGTATGCTCAAGTTTATGATAAAGCAAATTTATTAACGAGAAAAGTGAGTCAAGCAATAAATTATACAAACCTAACTGCTATATTTATACTTCTCTGATTATTTATGTCACAAATATTCGTTTATTATAATTTATAACAGTATTTTTACAGTATGTGTCGGGTGTCCTAAATTTGAGGTGTATCATCCCGAATCTTAAAGGTTATAATAACGGTTGAATAGTAATAAAGTTACACATTGAGAGAGTTACAACTTGTATTTTATATAACTAGAAACAAGGGATTTTTCGGATGATGTTCCTATTATAGTGGTTAACTCAGGTTTCATCTACAGCTAAGAATCGACGCAAAAAAATCTGACTAATTTGATGAATAATAGTGGAGAATTTTCGTATGCAGTATTTAATGACAATTCGATATCCAACTTTTTCCATTTTCAACAAAGCCTCCACAACTACTCACCTATAAAATTGTTAAACAGAAACTAAGTATCCAAAATGATTAAAATTTTAATGAGAATATATGTGGTTTACATCTTCAGGTTAAGGTCGGAAACTTTCCAGATAAACATCGTACATACATATGTGTTAGTAGTACTCGTCACCAAAGTGCAGAAGCAAAATTTCGAACAACACGTCGCGATCTAATTCTCTTTCTTAGGCATAAAAAGTTCGAGGAGGTCCATTAAAGCGTGCAGGATGACCCGCGAGGAGGGAGGTCGGTCGACGTGCACTTACTCGAAAACGCAGCGTGTACGCGCTGTGATCTGTAAAAATCGTCGATCAATGGTTCGAATTATAGCAGACGAAAGAACTTTTCCGAAACTACGGTCGGATCGACCATATCACTATCTGAATGTTCGGAAACTAACCCGGATCACTTATCGAGTTAATCGGGTCGTAGCCATACATGATCCTTTCTACCCTGGTAGACCTGTGGGTAAATACGATTAGATTATTTATTGCCCTTAAATGTTTACTATTAATTCTCATGAACAGCAACTTTGATATTTTACTGAGATGCAGTTTTTATACTTTTCGGGATTTTGGCATTAACACACAAAAAAATTATAAAAACCGATAGTTCTCATAGATTATGAAATTGGAAATTTCCACAAAAAAATGGAAAAGACATTCGGAAAGTGTGATCTAAAACTGGTTCTAAATTAGGATCCGCTATCAGCTAATAAATGATCTACATTAGCCCAGGTTATAGAGTCTGAAAAATCCCGAAGTAATCAGTGGTGTTCGAGGAGCTCACGTGCATCGAGCGCACAGGCACATTTAGAAAACATTTCGTGCATCTAGCGCACACTACCTGTGTCGAATCCGAAAGATCGTTGGACGAACTCATAAGAAAATTTAAGTTCTAGAGTCCTAAAGATGGGCAAACAGATTTGAATAATTATTATCATTAAGACAAAACGAAAAACCATTAGCAACATCTAATATTTCCCAAAATGAGCTTTTATAATTTTTCTTCTTTTATTTACGGTAACAAACATTTCAAGCTAAATGAAGGGATTGAATAAACCATCTTTATTCCTGCAAATGTGCACTCGATGCACTCTCCTATACAAACTGCGCGCTCGATGCACGCATTCGAAGTAATCTCTCAGCTGTAATTCTACCACAAAATTGAATTATTGTTCCCTTGATTCATAAGGATTTGTTAGTCTTCTAAAGCAAAAAATTATTTGGGTACAAATCTAGTGATCTCGGTGGCTATTTTATAGCACCTCGCGAAGAAGAAAGTTTTTCAACGTCTCATTCATTTTGAGCAGGACAATCGTCCGATTGACTCCAAATATTTTCAAAATTAAACAGAAATAATAAGAGAGAAAATAATACTTATTATACTCGTAATCAATCTATTCGATATAAATTTTTGTTCCTTTATCGACAGACCATTCTTGGCCATGGAATTTATTTATCCGACGAAGAAATTAAGTTACTAGTAGAAAGAGGCACTGCTGTTTCTCACTGTCCAGATTCTAACCTCTGCTTGAAATCCGGCTTGTGTAACGTGAGGAAATTATTAGAGAATGGAGTCAAAGTTGGATTAGGAACAGGTACAGGTTTAAATTAGTTTAGTTTATTTTTATGACCATACTACAACTTGATGGAACATATCTATCCATATTTGATCCACAAATTGTATTTTACTAAACTGCGGAATTTATTAATGACTGTGACAGTGGGATGCGCAAACAAAGAACGGAGACTACAAGTAAATGCCTAAATAGAATGGATATGTTCATTTTGAAGAGAAATTATAACAAATTCAATTTGATACGAAATCTTGAGCATAAGAGGCATAAATATATTCATTTTTTGAATTAGATGTATTAGTCAAAGCTTCGTCTTGAAGTATATGGATATTGAAATTTTTTATCTATTACGAAAATACTGATTTATACATCCGTAGTGAGATTATGAGTTCCTAGCCTCATATAGAAAAAAGGGCATAATGTATTGCATTTTCCAATACATCCCCCTTTGTTTCTACAAACTTTTCAGAACGCCTGCCTAAGCTTATTTGCCACTATAAAAATCTGATGCTTCTTAAGAGCCGAAATGTTCGTTGTTGGATCATAGTAAAACACTATAGTTTCGCCCAAACACTTGTTTTGGAACTGTTGGTCTGCATTGCAACTTCCTTCGCCGGTCACTAATTTGTTGTTTTCTGGAGTAATCACCATTACAGGTCCTCTCGCGCGTGGAACATCTATTGGTTCGCCCAATTTTTAATTATTGAAAATAATAGATACATGTCATCGTACATAGTCTCCAGTCTGTATTTAATTATGTTTGTTGTTTGATGAATTCTCTACAGATGTAGAAATACGTCGTTTCTTGGTAATGCTCCAAAACCTATATTGGGAATGATTTTACGCAAACTTCACTACCACCAAACCCCTAATTCATAATATAAGCGTCTACGAGTAGGTGGTGTTTTTTCTTGAACCAATTTTGAACAATTCCTAGCAAAACACTATCATTAATAATTACTGTTTTCCACTCAACCCTTTTCAATATTTTTCTGTTTTATAATAATTTTTACTATACCCTAGCTAATACCAACTGCTTATTCAATCATTTCTCTGTTTTCATAAACGATTTTCACTCTACGGCACCGCGGCGGCGTTTTTTTGAACAATGGTAGCTGATCAATGCGTATTTCAAGCATAGAGACAAAATAAAATTAGACAAGGTGTAGTTGTAAGTTAGGTACGAGCAACCTCGATTTAAAATTACCGCCCAGAATAAAGCTTTTTACTTTTACTATTTTTAATTATATTCTATGTTTTCGAGTAAATCTATTGTGTCATCACCCAGCATTTGAGGTCGTTTCTCCGTCAAGACTGGGCACCGGCTCTTCTACTCCGTTATACTCTTGTAATAGTTATCTCTAAAGGTATTCTGGTTTGATCGTTTCGTGAATCCTTCATTGATCCTTGGCTAAATCGCTCTGGATACCGTGCAATCAGTTCTGGGTGACCATATATCTTGATGTGTAATTATAATCTTTCAACATTTCTATCGGAAGTAGTACTGTAACTGTCTCTTCGCTTTTCTCTCCACTCGTCCCACCTCTAGCAAACCTATCTACTAAAGGGTTCCCTTCTACTTCATAATGTCCAGATACCAAGCAGAGACTCACTCCCGTGTCACGAATTTAGGAATTTAAAAGAGAAAGTTGAAGAACTAGAAGATGTTAAAAACGAATTTATTAATAATATTAAAGCAGGCGAGTTGAAAATTGAAAATTTCTCACTTGAATTGGATGATAAATTAAAAGGTATCGAAACTTTAAAGATTAATGAATTCCTCGGCGTATGCTTCGTGACGTGAAGGACAATTTCAGAAATCGCCTACAAGAATGCATTATTCGGAAGGACGCCATCTGACCGGTGGAATTTGTAAACGTTGATTAATTACACGTTTTGTCTATGCTTTTCAATACACAATAAGATTGTAACAATAAAATTCTGAAAAATGCATCCGTTTATTTTTCACAGCTATTTCAAAAATGCAGGATCAACTTCCGCATCCTTTTATATCTTTTATTCCATATCTTTTTATTTTATCCATTTCCTGCAATCTGTAGCTGTGGATGATGCTAAATTAAAACTTGCTTTTTGAAATATTCTCAAACTAAAATTACATTAATCGTTCCTATTAAGTCAAATCCACGATTGTTGCTATAAAGTGCTCGTTCTTACATCCCATCTTAACAACTCTGTTGGTACTAATAAATATTATATTTCAAGATATCTCAGGTGGAGCTTCGCCTTCGATAATTAAAGCAATGAAAACATGTTTGGATGTATCAATAGCGAAATCATTCCACGTTACTGAAGTGAAACCATTAAATTATGAAGAGGTTTTCTACTTAGCAACACTAGGAGGAAGTGAAGGTATCATAAAATCATTTAGGAAATTTAGTAATTATAATCAACATATGAATGTGGGTGGCTGGAAAAACGTTGCATGTCGTTTTTTTCACAAAGTCGGTTTTTGATGGATAAACGATCTTGCTTGATCGAATCCAACCTTGAAGTAGTTAGTTTTCAAACCGCTAGTTAGCCTATAATGCGCTAGAAGGGGGCGAATCATGCTTGGTTTTGGTGTAAAAACGTTTCATGTTGGCAGCGCTGATACCAACGTTATATTGTTGCTGTATGATGTGTTTGCATTGTTATTTACTCATTTCCCATCATGAATATATCGGTTAGTTATTTAGAAAATGTGCTATTCAGTTCGCGGAATGGAGTGATGTCGTTCCTAAAAAGGTTCCACCTTCAAATCCTCGAGGTTCTTCAGCTGCTTGTGACAAAGAAGGATGCATTTCTCTTAGTCTTACGTACGTTCATAGTTTATTGCGTCAGTTTTACAATTTGACGTATAATGAACAGTCTCTTTTACTTCTTAAATTCATAGCCCTACGGGAACCGCGGAAAAGGCGTACCGGTAAATCAGATTCCACATCAACACGACAAGCTACATTTGACTATTCTTTGGGAAACCTGTGTATCGTCGGTGTAACAGGTTTGCCATTACACAAAGGCGAATTCAAATTTTATAACAAAAAATGAAAGATGATCATCGTGCGCCAAAAGATAACAGGGGCACTCACTTGAACCGTCGTCATGCGATCGATGTTGCAGTGAAAGGGAACATTAGAGAGCTTATTGAATGTTTCCCTATCGAAATTAATCATTATAGTAGGAATGTCTCAAAAAATGTTCGAGTCCTGATTTCAGTGTCTCCAAAATGAACCGTTTATTCAAGCAGAAATACCCTGATAGTCCAGCAAACTCTACTTTGTATAGTAAAAGATGAAAAACACCTAGTCTGACACATGCAAACAGTGCGATCAATTTTACACCAAGTTAGTACTGGTTCGGAAGGAAGAAGAGAAGAAATCGATCGAAGTTGACAGTCGTCTGCATTGTTGCAAAGCTGACCAAGTATATAAGACTCTTTCAGAAGATTCAGCAAACGGAAATGCTATAACAATATGTGTAAACCTCCAGCAAGTCTTATTTACACCTATGTTAACTCATAGCGACGTGTACTACCAACGCCAATATTCTACATACAACTTGGCAATCCACAATATGACTGACAACGTTGCAAACATGTTTGTATGGCATGAGTCGCTAGCAAAACGGGGTTCGAAGGAAATCGGGTCATGCATTTTGAGATATATCACGTCCACATTTCGACCACTATCACCTGGCCAGGAAAGAAGATTAATCATTTGGTCAGACCGATGACGTACAGGTCTACACAATAACTGTAATACACTCATCCTGTATAGTTATTTAGCGAAAATGCGTTATTTCTGACACTCTGAGATTCACCAAAAACTTTTGATAACCGACCATTCATTGAAAGAGTGAAAGCCCTTGTTCCAGGTGATTGGAAACACGTAATAGTTGGTACAAAACTAAACAAACCTTTCTTAGTCTTTGAAATGGATCAAAGTGATTTTAAAGATATTGACGCGCTTTCCCCTGAAAAACCTAGAAAAAAAATCAAGATAAGATAACAAAATACATCTGGATGAAAATAACTGCCGATGGTCCAGTTTCACTGTATGTGAGATATACACACAACATATTGCGCCCTTGGATTTCAGAATAGGTGTCTCCGACCTGTGATCCATGTGACGTCAAGGATCTTTCCAACCTTTACTCAGCAGTCCTGTCTATACCAAAAGAGAAGTAGAAACACCTTATGGATATGGCTTGGTATCTCACAGATCCTGAGCATAGGGCGTTTTACCATCAGTTGAGTAATATTTTGAAGCAAGCTGAGTGTAGCACCTGTTTTTGTTTTCTTCAGTCACTCTAAATGTGTTCATTGTAAATGTTTGTGTAATTGGCATTGTTCTTGTCAGTATTAATTTATTTTCTGTAAATAAAATTGGTTCAACTGCTTCAATTTTATTCTTATCCCTCCTCCAATATCACAAGTCCTCCACTTTTCTGTTGTTCAACATCAAAATGTGAATGAACATACTAATGAATAAGTAGATTTTGTAAACCCAATAAATATGTTTTTACGACTGAGTGAGTTTTATTTAGTGGAAAAACGTTGTATGTGGCTCTTTAGTTTGCCAGTTGCCGTTTTAATTGCGGTATTCATATATTATTTAAAAGACTAACCTAAAAATTATTTGTAGCATTAGCTATGGAAAATAAAATTGGCAACTTTGATGTACACAAAGAATTTGATGCTTTGATAATTGATATGGGAATCAATATTGAAGATTATTTCATAGGATGTGATCCCAGAGAAATTTTGCAGAAATTCATTTATACTGGAGATGACAGAAACGTCGCAAGTGTATACGTCGCAGGTGTGGAGGTGAAATAATAGAAATAAATAATACCAGACAGCTTTCGAAGTTTCAATAACTTCTAATCAAAATAAACTAGCAACTTGCGGTTCACAGGAGCTATGATTGTTGATCTATTAGAGTGAATTAACAATTACATTTAGCTTTGGCTTTTACCAGTGAGAAAGTACAATTCCAGTATGGATTATGAAGCACAATTCGATCATATTCCATAATAAATTATTCTTTCAATATGTAATATAAAAATGTTACAATTTCTTCGAATATTATTTACAATTATTTAATTTACCTAAATATAATCCTAACACAACTATAAAATTAATGTAGTGGGAAGTGGTGCTTATAGTACTAATTCAATATAGGTACTGATTGCAGGTAGTAAAAAATATTGAATGTAAAAAATGGGCATATGAACACTACTATATCAAAAGATGAAGATTTAGAAGCTTACACCTGCAGAAATTTAAATATTCAGATTAAACGTATGTCCTGCTCTATACCAGTACATGTTCGATTCTACCACTAATTTTAAACCACAATAGGGCAATACAGGATTTTCTAATAATATTTTTTATGATAATATCTTCAGATTATATTTTGTTTGGTTACAATACATTCCAAAGACAGCACAAGATTTTCTAAAATAATTAATTTTGGCTCATTTACATTATTTCATTTCCAAGTGTCCACTAATAAGTTTTTTTAATTATAAATAGTATTTATTTGTTCATAACTAATTTAGCTGTACCAAATAAGACAACTTTATCACTGTCAGTAACACTACAGCTAAATTCCACTTTCATAATTTTTCTATTTTCAACTAATTTAATGGTCACTTTAACAGTTTCATCCACGTAACACTTATTTGGAAAATGTAAAGTTTGTTGAACAACAACTGCTCCGAAACCAGGTAACCGTGTCCCTATCACACCTGAAACAATCGAATTTAACAAAGCACCATGTACCACAGCCGCCTGTGAAGTTATAGTCGAATGAATTGGGTTGCTATCACCACTTAGAAGTGCAAAATTATCAACATCTTCTTTTCTTATTTTCCTTGTAATAGATGCTTCTTGTCCAACGTAATATTTTTTTGCAGCCAAGTTAGATGATCTTCTAATTATTTGATATATATTCATCTAAAACATTATTTATTGTTTAGAAATGAAGAAATATATAAAATTTTTTATACCTTAACTACGTTTAGTATGTCTTAATCACACACTATTTTTTAATTTTTTTTAAAGGTATATGAGTTCATAAGAAAAAATAAATTTAGATACCTAAATGACGCACAAAAACGCATTTGTTGTAACATGACTAAATGTGACTTTGTGTGACGTAGAAAGTAAGTAAACAGGCTTAAATGAGGTTAAAAGTAAATACAGTTTGAGCAGAGTTGTTGGGATTCTTTTAAAAACACTCGCACGGCTGTGAGTATTCAATTTTGTAGAGTACATGATAACGTATCGTTGGTACATTAAACCAGAATGTACAAACACTAGTATAAAAACACCAAATAAAGTTTTCGTGCAAGTCCCTCGAGAAGAAAAGCGACTAAAGCAATGGTTTCAAGCGAGCGTCAAACCTGTCAGTTCAGTATATGTGGAGACTATTTCAATACAAGTTTTATCTATTTGTAAAATGTTAACATATTGTTATTTTTTACTGTATCTTTAAACATATTTGGAATATTATATGATGTGGAAACTATAACAATGTAAAAAAATTTAAAAAAACTGCTATTCCAATCAAATTCCATTGCCAAATACCTCGTCCATTGGCATTAAAAAAACAAAAAACTGACATTATCGAAGAGCTTCTTAGTCCCTCAACTTAGCTGGCTGTTCAAAAGATGTAGAAACTTCAATGGATATCAACATTACAGAAGTTGCAAAAAATGATTCCCCATCAAATATTTTTTTTTACTGAAAGATGATACAAATGTTTTGACATCAAAAGCTTTAATCAAAACATAACCTTCAAAGCTATCATCTTTATGACTACATTTTAATAAAGTTCAAGCAAACAATTGTGATAATGATGTTACTAAAAGAAAGTCTAAAAAATTACAATGTAATGATTATATAGGTAAAGAATGGTTCCAAAATGGTCACTGGTATTTCTTGTTCTCTTGTAACATTCCATCAAATCATGTTACTGTGAGTCTCATAAAGTCACAAGTGGCTGATTTTTTTACTGAAATAATTCTGTCCATTTTCAGAAATAATTATTAGCAACATAATTACCCAAAAATATTCATAGTTCTAGAAAGTATGACTTCAAGTAATGTAAAAATAAAAAATGTGTATAATGAATAAATATGTGTTCAAAGGTATTCAGTGGTAGGTTCAAGGTTATCATGTTTTGTAGGGTAGAAAGTTGATAACTTTATTATAGACAGAAATTATTGGTAGAACGTGTGGTTCTTGGTACTATATGTAGGAAAGCCACGGGCAAAGAACTATATCAAGGATTTGGTCATTAAACTGATAAACTAAGAATATAATCAAGATTCAAAAGACTACAATAGTTATAAGAATGTCACAGTAAAAAAGACCATTAAGCAACTCCACAAAATATATCTGTCTATGGTGGAACACATATTCCATTGCTATTATTCAATTTGATGAAGTCCCATTCTGACCCACCAATATTTTATAGGCAAAGTCAAAGCCACATGGTCAAAAACAGCAAGCAAGTCTAAACAACCATGGAACTTGAGTGGAAAGATACAAATGCTGTCCCAACTATGTGGGTGTTAAGTGAAAAATATCAGATTTTAATATGTTAAATGATAAAATTGAGATTTTAAAATAATTTATTCATAGTAGAATTTTACCTGATAATATCTAACTTTACAAAAATGGTTCAGTTTAACCTTCAGCACTATGAAACACATTTAACTAGAATCTTGATTGGCAAATTCATTAAAATCCTATGATTAATCCAAATTTATCCATGATAATATTAATGATTATACTTTCAATAAATAAGAAGTTAATTCAATATTTCTCCATTCTTTTAATGAATTTCATCATATATTAACTGCAGATAGGAAAGACAGTGGTTCAAATAGAGTAATATATTTTGTTATTCTTAATATCTCGTCCTATTAAAACAGGTACACAGGAAGGAATTTGATAAAAAGAAACCATAACTAGATTCAGTAAAAGACTAATAATCAGTAATAAATACCTTGTGTTATTTCCCGTTATCCAAATACGTTTGAAGAAAAACTGAGCCCAAATTTTTAAATCTTCGATTATTGCTTGACTCATACTGCATTACAGTAGATTTCAAGTCATTGGGTATCACAATGTTATGTGACTCAAATAAGTAAAAAAGTGTTGTAAGTGCGTTTAAAGATATTTCTTCATTATCGTGGAGTAATAGGTCGGAAATTAGTTTTATACCATTAAGAGCCACAATATAATCCCGACTTTCTGGATCTAAAAAAATGGAAAATCAAAAAATCAAAAAATTCTAAATAACCTACACATAACGTACCACAAGCAATATTACAAAGTCCACCGAGAGCAAAATGTATGAGTTCCTCGTCACCGTTTGATAATTCGGCTAGGAATAGGTCAATAACATGAAGTTGTTTGATAAAATTATAATTTATTGGATCATATGCGAAATTAGCTAGGTTTGCCAATGTCTGCCTTTTGTTTTCTGAAATAAAAAATGTAATATCCCATAACTAACTGATGTGAAAATTGAATATAATACCATAAACAGTTGTTTTGGTGAATTCGTTTATGAGTTGTTTTAAAAAATCATATCGTCCAACACCAAACTCTCCAGTGCGTTGAATTAACTGTTCCTTCCTAGTAAACATTTATTCCCAATTCTATTATATATTCAATAACCACACATATAAATAATTTCTATTAATAATATTCTAAGCACTATTTAGATGTAACCTATTCACAAAGGTTAGTTTAAATTCTTCTTCTTTCTAAAGAAATGTTTCACTGATATGTCAATTTTTGGATGATGTGTGACATAGAAAAAACCCAAATATGCAAAGTGGATATTTTACATATTTTGCATATTATATGCATTGTTTAAATATCTTCATATATTCATAAGGAATAGTATATTTTGCATAATTGAACAAATTTTTATAGATGTAGATCTTTGGCAGGCGTTTCAAGACAAAACCAATTTTATAAACTTGCTAATCTGAAGCAATTACATTTCTCAAAAAATTCATTTTACAGCAGATAGTTAAACGGTTCAAAGAAAATGTATGAGTATTTCCAGTCTGAAATTTCAAACCCTTAACTCTGAGTTCTGTCGGACAATCTGAATAGGGTGTAGACCAATTTTTGTCGACTCTTATTTATTTTGTGCTTTTGGGCAGATAACATCAATTTGTGCTTGGTAGTCTTGAAGTATGTTAAAGTATTTGATCAATTTTAATTATAGTAGGGGAGCCCACGATGCTAAATGGGGATTTACTCGAGCGTCATAGAGACTTAATGAGTTGCGAAGCTTAGATAATAAAATTGGCTACAGTTTTTAGAAAATGAGAAAAAAACTGTTGCATTAACATACTCAAGCGCGTCAGATATTGATAGCATCCGTGTCCTACGTATCTTTAATAATGTCCGTTCGTTAATCTGATGGTTTGCATGATGGGGTGGACATAGGGTTGAAAATAAGGAAACAAATTTAATCAGGGTTGTCAGAATTTATAAGGGTTTGTTAAGTGAACTCATATAATAATTTGACTTTATTAGAATATTTATAAATACTGAAGCGCGTTAAATTTAGATATACTATATGGTTCATCTTCATGTCCTAGTCGTGCTGTCTCATTATCGTCTATTCTGACAACAATTTTTTTTTATTTTTTTATCATTGAGTTGACAACTCAATTATTAAAAAAGCTCAGGAAATAAAATACAAATAAGAAAATATTTTTAAAAAATTGAAATGTTATTATTAATTGATCATCATCTTCATCGGTAGAATTTGATTTTTGAAAATTAATTTCACCACAAACTACACACTTTATATTAATATCACTCATAGTTAATATTTATAAACAGAAATATTTTATTTATATACATTGTTAAACATGAATCCACATAACTTATATTAAAATAATAAAAGAAGCCAAAATTTTGGAAACACGTTGTAAATATTATCATGCCACGAACGAGTCTCTGTGATTAGCTGCGATGGCATCATGGCAACAGAAACCCATATATGTAATACTTCTTTATGGACAGTTTCTATAAGTGGAAGCTGTTCCGATTAAGGAAGATAGAATGACAACGATGTCTCCATGATGTAAAGACTACAAGGTATGTTCTTACCGAAGATCAATTTACAACCTCTACTGCGCAGTGCCCCTTTGCGCCATATTGGCTGTCACCAGCTGATTTATATTTATTTACATTGAGTGTATAGAGTAGTTAATGAAATGAAAATGCCTTCTTGTTCTGTACCTTCATGCACAAATAACAATACGAATTGTAGAGGTGAAGATATTAGTTTCCATTGATTTCCTACAAAAGATATTAAATTACTTAACGAATGGAAAAAAGTTTGTTGAGAAAGGCAGCTTAACATCCAACACGGTAAGTGTTTAAAAGTTTATACTATATTTTTTTGGTGGTTGATTTACCATTGATCAAATATTTATTTTTTGAATAGCAAGAATGTGCTCGAATCATTTTAGAAAAAGTTGCTACGTGCAAAAGCCCGAGCACTTGATTGTTAGTGGAGATACAAATATCTATGTGTTCTCCAAAGATGCAGTGCCAACTGAGAATCTATCTACCAGTGAAAGTTCATCATAAGTGTAAAAAAAATTAGCAGAAATGCTGTATGAGTATAAAATATTAGTAAGTAGCGCCATAATTACAATTTGTTTTATTAATAAATTGTTAAAAAATACGATGCATTTTATTTATTATCTAATTCTCCTTGTTAAACGAAAAAAATTATAATATACATTCTTTACGTTGCAAAAATTTTTCAATCTATCTAAATTTATTGAATTCACATTAATTTGAGCCCCGGGCCCCAGGTCCAAGAGGGCCCCATCATTTGGAAATTATTCTGTATTTTTTCATGTGTTCATACCACAAATCTAACGTATTGATATTATTTTGTGAGTTTTTCCGGGTTTCCGAATTCCTTAAGGGGCCCCGTCATTATTTTAGCCCCAGGCCTTATAAATCTTAATCTGGCCCTAAGAATTGTCCTTATTGAAATAACCTTATGCTGAAATAATTTTTCATAGTTTTGTATCACATTCGCTGCTCAACGTTTCGTCCATAACAATCTTAAAACGAAAAGATTCAAATTCCCGCATTGAATTTATTGGCCAGAAGGGGCCTCTCATTGGCTGTGGCTATCCGGCTGCGCATGAACACGCCTTGTAGTCTTTACATCATGGATTTCTCTATCCGCCGAGGTTCTAGCTCCGTTCTGCACATTCTCAAGCATGCGCAGCATAGATAAAGTGTCTCGACGAGAGAGAAAATTAATATTTTCGGCACCGTAACGTAGGGACGTTTTCTCCAATACCAACTGTTCATATAGGAGTATTACATATATGCAGAAACCAGAGTGTAGACGGAGTGAGGAAGTAATAGATAGAGAAAGAATGAGGGAGGAATACAAACGCGGAGAGGGGAATATAGGCATCACATAGCTGGACGCACTAAATTTTATGGACGGATTTTTGTTACTTCGGCTTGTGGAAATCACCAGATTATATATTTTTTGTTATTCTTGGATTATTTCCTTCAAACTGAAAAGAAAAGTTTAGCAACGCTCGAGAATGTCGTCATTTTTTTGCACAACTTTCTAGCCCTCCCCTTTCTTTACGTCATTTACGGAATTTTTTAGCATGTAATTAACTCACCCTACCTTAATCTGACGCGTTCGAGAATTTCTGATGATCAATTTTTACTGATCTGATCTATCATTGACCGGCGGATCATATATAGTTGGTGGAGGTACTTAACCGGATACAAGGTATCCCTCTGTATTTTAATCTGCCGCGCTTCAGTGAATCCCGAAGCCCCTGCCATTACTATTCTTTTTCCGGTTTATAAGGTAGAGTTTTGTTGATATTAGTAAATTACCTGAACGTAATATTGATGTTTAATACAGGAAGGATCATTTAAGCAACGCGCTTCATTTAAATTTAACACCTGCTATTGGTAAATTTCCAAACTAGCTCTCTCAACGCCACATATATGTTTAACCTAATTTTAATGCGAAAATAGATTGTAAATCTATTTTTGTATCAAAACATACATTACATTTCATACATCTAACGATGGCTACTCGTCGTAACAGAAACCGATTTGAGGAAGAATTGTTCCTGGAAGTGGTAAGTTATATATACATTAATGAATTGTACTACGTTCATTTTTGACTGTGGTATTTTGAGAATATTTTGACATATCTACGTATTGAAAGTAGGGAAGAATTATTCAAGTAAATTCATCCACAATACCTATACGTAATTCTTCTAAAAATAATAACAATATACAGGCAGAGAATTAGATTTTTGTTTTGATGATATTGTTTTTATATCACACATGAAATTTCTAGTTCGCATATAAATGAAGCAATACGTATAGAGAACTTTTCAATTCATGAGAAAATTTCAATATCTTCATTTCTTGAAATCAATGACAAATTTCTGCCTCTTTTTAATATATACAATGCAGTCTATATGCATGGAAAAAATCAATTTTAATGTTACTATGTGTTATGTGAAAAAAACCTGAAACCTCGATATTTATTCTTAAATTGACAATTTATAGTATGAAGATATTATCCCCTCTAGTACACCCTAGAAGATTTTAAATAAAAAAGTCCTCTGTTCAGCAATATAAAGTTTTTTAAATTTGGTGGAATTATAACTAGAAACTTTATGTAGAATGAAGATAATAATGTACTTTATAATTAAGTTTAATATTCAAAATGACCACAATTCACTTCTTGACAATAGCCGAGGCGAATTTGGAATTCTGGTATAACATTTTTTACGATCTCGAGGGTTATTTTGTTAATTTATTCCGTTATCCGAACTTTTAAATCAGCAATAGTGTCTGGTCTAATGGAATATACTTTAGAAATAATTAGATATTACCGTATCTGTTCTGCTAAACATCGAGAAAAAATCTTTGAAGATAGGGTACAATGGGGTAATGGCGGTCACTTAACGAAATTTGGGCATAAAAGTCAAAATATAAAACATACATTTATTCTGATCGAAGGAAAATGAAACATACATGTTACTCTAAGTCGTAAAATACAAACGAAACTGAAAATCTAATTAGTTACTTTGACGGTATTGTCGTAACATGGGGGAACACAGGGAGTGTGCCCATTGTCTACATATGACACACCTGTACCACATTTTATTATTCACAACACACAACACAACAATCACACATGAGACGAAATCTGTCTCATTATTTTCATTGTCATTACAGATATCGTCCATTTCAATATCAGAGCCAGATGATATTGCATCGTTTCTTTTTCTGATTTCGGGTGAATTTAGTATTTTTCTCTCGTCTTCGTCAAGACCTCACATTTTATTTGTTTCACCCTTGGTTTTTCCCAGTTTTGCTTTTTTCCTTTCTTCCTTTTCTTCCAATAAGTTTTTCAGTGGTGTAGATGTTAAAATACTCGAATGTCTTTTAGATCTCCTGTTCGGTTTTATCACTTTAATATTTTTCTTTGGTTTTGGAAGGAGGTCTTCAGCACTGCAATCGAGAGAAGATACTGATTTTGAAGTCGAAGCAATTACAGCAGCTTTAGGTGGGATTTCTGATGAAATATCTTTTTTAATCGCAGTGTCACCTCCATCATCAAATACTGCTATTTCTTCTGGGCCATTTAAAGCACCAGCCGCCAAAAAATCATCATCTTTGAAGACAGAAGGATCAATTGGGTAGATACCTGTTGCTCTGAAGCCTGACTCTCCTTTACCAACTGATGCAGCCAAAGCAAAAGCTTTCCGAAACAGTAAGGAAACTTCATATGGAGATATTTTTTCTCCTGCATTGGATTTCATGTAAAGATTGTACTCATTCCTATAATATGATTTGAGGAGTCCGTAGAATGCAACTTCTAAGTCCTATGCGACGTGTGGGGTTGTGAATGGATAACATTATAATATTATTAGCCCTGCAAAAATCATAGGCTGCCAAGGAGACATGACTGTCTAATATTAATAACACTTTTTCGTTTTCTGATGGTTTTGCATAGATGACAAAGTGCTGAAGCCATTGGACGAATAAATCTTTTCTGATACAACCATTCTTGGAACATAACTGTAGATATTGGAGCAGAGAAAATACTCCTACTACTGGATGTATGGGGTTCACACTCACACGGGATCAGTGAACTCGAGAAAAATAAGCAAACTAGCGTAACCATGCTATTTTTAGCCAAAAACTATTGAATGACGATACGTAAATCCATGAATTATTATTTGTACAGATTTGATACGTATTTCGCAAATTCAATTCACCAGTCCACGTATAAGGCTTCTTTTGTGTATTGTTTATATTCAGCAGGATCAATTTTTTTCACAACTGAACGTCATGTGGTTCCTGCTCAAGCTACTTATAGTTCAAATGCAGTAGAGGTGTTTTTAAACCGACCGACAAATTTGTAGTTGCAATTTCTCACAGTTACGTAGCTTATTGTGTTCACTTAAGATTTATATTTGTTATATTTTGTCATTTTGAAGTTCATCCCATCTGTCAAAAATACTCATATAAAGAAAACTCTTTTCTAGTCGAGTAAATATGGAGAAATCATGATTGAACATTATCTTCAACGTGGAAAAATAATTGGAAAGTAACGTGAATATTATCCTTAAAGTGCTCCGTCCAGTGGAATGATTTGTAAGTTGTTGTTTGTTTAAGATGGATGATGCTGAGCGTTCGGGAGCTTCGTTTACTGTACCCACATCAGAATATTTAATAAAATCTAGAGCTATCTGCAAAGTGGGTGTTGCTCAATTGCTCAATGCTAATTGAAAACTCTCTCGCATTAAAAATTCAAACAAATGTCTGGATATCTTCAACAAGATTACTTTTGGATGTGTACAAAAGATTGTCTAGGAAAAAATGTATTTTTCATAGAAAATTACCTTTTCATTTAAAAGTCACCCATTCTTACAAACTATACTTATGGGAATCTTTAATGTATAATAGTTAAACTGAATATTTCCAAAATTATTTCAAGTTGAATTGATCATTCATACCTTCTGTCATTTTTATTTTTAGGATAGACATTATTTTAATTATGATTTAGGAGAGGATAACGGAGACTCATTATTGGTTTATGGTGTATTGAAGGCTTTAGTTGAGGAAGATTATGATAGAGTGAAATCACTAGTCAGAAGAGGGCAGTCGATTAATATTAATGACAGTAGCGGTAACACTCCGTTACACGTCACTGTTCTTAAAGATAAGTAAGTTATCTGTTTAAGGGCATGCATCCCAAAATTAATAGTAAAAAATCGTTCATTCCGATACAACTGTCTATATGTGTAATCTTTGACAGTTTTTTTATTAATGTAACGTTTTACATTCTATTCGTGGGGTGAGTTAATCAACACTGTATCTTACCTTCTTAATTTATTTATACACTATACACTATTTATAATAATTCACTTACAAATTTCACTTATTAACTCGTTCCATTCACTACGACTATTTATTTGAAATTAAATAACTGTATTTACACAAATCATTAATATACCAATTTAAAATTCTACAAAGTTCTAGAACAAAAAAAAACAAAAGAAATAAAGTTCCGCCATTAATAAGAAATATGAAAGACGCCGCCCGAAAAGCGTCACGCGAATTCGCCGAATTATTAAAATTTCATAGTAGCTGGACAGGGCCGGCCTAGGGAACCATTTTGCCAACTTGTTCGTAAAATTAATAAAAATTTCTAAACTAAGTTTTGTGAAAATGTCTGTTTATTTTTATCATTTCTAATTCCTCCACTGATTGCATTTCCCATTCTTTCTCTCCTTTATCATTTTATTTCATTATACAGTGTATTAATAAAGTAACACAGCTTGCTAATATTTCAATTTTACTAAAAAAACTCCTTTCACAATCACCAAGATCTTGCAGTGTAATATATGGTCTTGGTCTTGCAGGGTCCAGTCTTGATCTTATTATTGCACCAAAAATTTTTTTAATATATTTAAATAAAAAAAGAAAAATAAATAGAGTGTTGTTAGTTTGAATGTCAAGAAAAGTTAATACAAATAAAGAGAGATAAAAATCGAAACAGGGAAAGTATAGATAACGATTTATGTCTACTTGAAGATGTAGGAGAAACAGTAGATAATGATGATGAAGATTTCTCAACTTGCACAGTAAAATGTACTGAGGACAGTTTAGAAGCGTTTATCCTGATGCACACGGACAGAGACATATTGATTAACATTCATACAAGTTTGGTTATTTAGAGACTATATGATTCAAGTTTTGGAATGAGGAGACTTATTAGCATCTAAATGGTTTTATAATCGTTTTATTCACGATTTTTTATGAATTTTTCGACAATATAGCAGTTTTATTATAATTATTCTAACAGTTAAGCTATAAATTAGTTATGAAAGCTGTTTTACATGTAAAATGTTTAGAATAAGATCTTGGAAATACATTATTTAGAGTTAAAATTGTAAGTTCAGGAGTACTGAAACTAATTTTGACACACTTAATTCCCGACATGTTTTTGAAGGTCTTTGTACGTTTTAAACATACAAAATAGTCAAATATCATCAAATATATAGTTACTTTACATCTACCATTCTTCCTATGGTAAAAGAAAAATACAGACATGATATTTACCAAGCATCGAAAGCTTTAACTTTGGGTTTTGAATTCTAAAATTTTAGTTCTAGAACGTGTTATGTTCTAGAACAAAGTTTTTTTAATATCCATGAATTATGCGTGGATAAGAACTTAAAACAGAAAATGAAGAGCAAGCAATAAGCCTTATGTTTATCTCTTGGTGGTACTTGACTGTATGGCTGGCGCTCCCGCGTATTATTTTATGCTCAACATCCTTAAGGTGTTTTGGAATGATATAAAATCCAAAAGACATTTAGGGATGATAAGTATATCCGTTTTTATTTATAACATGGTGTATTTTTATTTTAGCCTAGAAATTTTGGAGTTTTTACTTTCACAACCGAGTGTAGAAGTTAACAACAGAAATTTCACTGGTGAAACTCCTTTGTTAATAGCTATAAAATGTGGAAATATCAAAATAGCTGAAAAGCTGATACAATCTGGAGCCAATGTAAACATACCGAACTACGAAGAAGTAACTCCATTACATA
Organism: Diorhabda sublineata; assembly: GCF_026230105.1. Lineage (NCBI taxonomy): Eukaryota > Metazoa > Arthropoda > Insecta > Coleoptera > Chrysomelidae > Diorhabda > Diorhabda sublineata. The sequence goes on from NC_079477.1 coordinate 30,922,566, forward strand.
TGTCTGTGAGCCATGCCCGCTTAGCACATCTATTGATAAAATCTGGAGCGTATATAGACGCAAAAGATTACAGTGGAGATACGCCTTTGCATGATGCCGTTGCTGAAGAAAATTTAGAGACTGTTTGTATGTTATTATATTATAATGCCGATGCAAATGTACATGGTGTTAATAATCTCACACCTTTTATGAAAGCTATTATCTCAAAAAACGTCGAAATTCAAGCAGTTTTGATAGAATACGTAGATGATTTCAATATAGAAACATACGACAACGTTACTACTTTAGCTTTAGCTATAACGAATAGAACGCCATTTGTTGAAGAAATTATTTTGGGCGGTGCTGACGTTAACTATGCTTACGGATACGATTTGATCGACCCATTTGCTTTGTGCCTCCAATACCCAAATGCAAAAACTTTTAGACTAGTTTGGGATAGACTGATCTACAACGGGGATGACATGTCACTTGGTAGTATTTTATGGAGAATAAGTGGTACTCTGAGGAAAGATATTTTTAAACAATACGTAGATGTGATCATCGAAAGTGATAACATAAATCAAGCTGTGGAATCGCTTAATACCGCCGAAGATTTTTACATGGTGATTGTTCGATTCTGTGATTTTTTTCATCAACTTTCTTTAGATCAATTAACGAAGTTAACCTGTAGGATACTTACTTATGGTTATAACGCTACTAGTTTTGATATGAGTAAAATATTTTTGCATTACGGTTATTGCGAATTATTTCGAATCATGCTACACATGGATATTAAATATATTGGAAGAAGACCGCCGGATACATCAAGATTAATATACGATTTAAATTATAAGATGACTGATTTGCTGGATCAATTAGTTGACGTTATAAACATTGAATATTTACATAATACTATTTATCAAATATTAGATTACTGTATTTATCCCAAATTATTGATTGGATATCTGCAATTGGAAAGAGATGATTATGTAACATTTAAGATTCTTCATTTGCCTAAAATTCCATCTTTATTAGAATTAGCGAGGAATACGGCTAGAGAGTACGTCGTTGAAAAATTTAAAATAAAATCTTCAAGGCAGTTTTATACAATTATAAATTACATGAATATCAATAAAGTTTACAAAAAAATATTAACGTTTGAAAAGAAATTGTACTTTCCTACGTATTTATATTCATCAAAAAAATTAATAAACGCATCTGAATGAATTATCAATTTTTTTTATTCTATTTGTTTGTTGACATCAATTTTTAATCGAGCGATTGAGGATGATTTTTAGCAAGTGAAGGAGCGTCCACATTATGCCAAAACAGGCCGTTCGGCCTATGCCAAGTGGCAGTTCGGTTCGGCCTATTCGGGTCGGCACGACGTCCACATTGACTGTGCAGTATAGACGTCCCGAATTGTTGCTGAACCGCGCAGTTGTGAAAAATTATTTGAGCATTGAGCGTGAATTGCGTGATTCGTGTAAAACAATGATCAGCGATGATGATGCGATTCTGGCTGCAGCTGCTGCTATTATCATCTGCGTTACAGCTCGTCAGAGCCGATGTCTTCGCTATCGAAGATATTGGATTCGTCCCAGCAGTCTCAATGGCCGAAAAAAGTAAAGGATCAGCGAATCAGCGAAAGGATCGCGCATAGAATACTATACTATATAAAATGTTCCAACAGAGGAAAACACAAAAATTTTGGGAAAAAATTCATTTGTCAACGTAATATTCTTTTAGCTCCATACACTGTTCCCTGCAATGTTCAATAAGTTCGACAAGCTCCTCCAAATAGCCATTAACTGCCGGAGCCATTTTTTCAAGTCTGGGAACAGAAAATAATCCGAGGGGGCTAAATATAGCGAATAGGGTGCATGTGGTAGCAATTCAAACTTTAATTCATTAATTTTAGCCATTGCAATAACGGATGTTGGAGCTGGTGTATTGTCTTGATAAATTAACACTTTCTTCTTAGCCAAATGCGGCCGTTTTGCTTGGTTCTTTTCTTCAAAACGTTGCAATAAGTTCGCAAAATACTCGCCGCTGATGGTTTTTCCTTTTACAAGATAGTTAATAAAAATTATCCCACGCGCATCCTATAAAACCTAGGCCATTAACTTGCCAGCAGATGGAAGGATCTTTGCCTTCTTTGGAGTCGATTCTCCCTTTTCAGTCCATTGTTTTGAATTTATTTTGTTTCATCCGTAGTTATGAAAACGGTGCAATTATTCGGCTTTATTTTTAATTTCCAAACACTCGATGGAAACATCTTGACGACGTTGTTTTTGTTCTACTGTGAGCAAACTCGACACACATCTTGCGCACAGCTTCCTCATGTCCAAATTTCCAATTAATATGCGATATAACAAACTTTTTGAAATGTCTACTATATATGCTAGCTCGCACACTTTCATTACAGTTTTGTGGATTTCCTTCAAAATTTCTGGTGTCGTCACCTTATTTGGTCGATCACTGCGATGTGTCCAATGCTTCCAACGTTGAACGCTGATATGACTGGAAGAATCGTGTGGTCATACTGCGATTGTCGAATGTTTTTCTTCCAATGTTGTCATTGGAACGTCGATTTTTCTGAGCCCCGTCAAACGAGTACCCACCATTGGAAAAAAGCTGGAACCAACACTTGTATAACAACACTGACTTCTTGTCCTCTTGCGTCTAAATGCTACGTGTGTTGCCTGAAAAACCAAATTTGCCAGTATCATCCAGTTTATTTTAAAATATTTTATATCTGTTGCATGCTGTTCATCACTATTTTGCCACGTTTTCGATCCCATTAGTTTAGGTACGGCTTCGTTTAATGTTCAGCCAACGACGGAAAGTGAATTTTGGCGCAAACGCATCTTGTAGTATCGGCTTTAGATATTATATCAATTTTTACAGTAGGTATCTAGTTTGATAAAACATTTTACAGGTGATAGTAGATATATGATACTTTTGGAATAAAAGCTTATGATCAGTAATCATTTCTAATCTGTATACTGGAATACTGTGAAAGTTAGTGATAGAATAAATCATGTAAATAAGCTAGCTGATAAAAAGTTATCAATACTTGAAGTGTTTATTTGATAAAATTATTGATTGCAATTTGAAAACTGTTCAAATTATTCAAATTTCATCAAAACAATTTTATAAATTATCATCGCGTTTATTACGACTTAGAACACTCGCTTGCCAATGAATTGAAATCGTTTGTGCTTAATGAAATTGAAAAAAGAATGGGTGCTATCGATAGAGTAACTCCACTCGCCATAGCAACTGTATTGGATTCCAGAGACGCACTAATTGCTCTACAACAGTCACCAAAATTAATCACTAGTAAACAAGAGTTGGAAATCATCACAATCAGATGATGCAATTTTTGATGAATTATCAATCTACTTGTGTAGTCTAGTAGTAGGCTCTATGAGAATCATTAGAGATTTAGCAAGATCTAAAAATTCAATTTCATAAGCTTTATAAGATTGCCTTTAACTATTGTCGGAACTTCTGTTTCATCCGAACGATTATTTTCAAAGGCTGTTCAAATAGTTAATCAGCAAAGAAATAGAATGAAAGGTAAAAGTAAGTTTTGGAGATACCTAGATTAATGCTAGTATTAAATATGTCTTTATTTTTTTTTACTGTTTTAAAGTTTTGTGGTATGTAATAAAATATTTCTATTAATTTGTTGTTTTCATTTCACTTGCAAATGTAGGTATAACTCATCTCAGTCATCTCTATTTCTATTTAAGGAACACTCATAGAAAATCACTATCATTATACTACTAGTTCAGCTATATTACTCTAGTCTCTGATTCTACATTCACACATACAAAATCAAGGACCACCAAACTTTGCGTTTCCCTTGGAAGAGGTAATATTAAACTTGGAAAGTATTCGATAGTAAAAAATATCGATGTTTTTTAGCAATATATCGACGCTTCAATTCGATGTTTCAGTTCTTTACGACGAATGATGAAACGCATGTACTGTCGAGTTTACCGACCACGTCTCCTCCACTTACTTCACGAGGATGATTTCAATTGCAGCTGATGGGTGAAATATTTGAACGCGGATCATAGTTTTCGAATAGCCCTGATGTAGTCCAAACCATTTCTAAAGGATTAAACAGACAAAATACGTTATCCATAACATACCCGTTTTTCAACTTTTTAGAACTCCTTTTTGTAAGAATCTTTTTAGGAATATTCATATTTTCAATTTTCATATATGTTAATAACATTTTAAAGCTAGTGGTGGGTATTTTGGTTAATATTCGGTAGGAGCTGTCATATCTTCGTGGCAATTGTGGCACGGGATTAGGAAATGTAGCAAGGAGTATATAAGACTGAAATTTAGGTAAAAATAAACGCAGTCATAATTGAATACGTCAATAATTGAGATATAGAGCTGACACTCCACTCAAATAGCAAAAAAGGTTGTACCAATTTGGGGGAACATGTTACTGCTTGATTTAGGTGCAGAGTTTAAATGTACTAGTTCGGATCAAAACAGACTAATTAAAACCGTTTAGCAGAAATTTGAAAAAATGTCCATAGAACCTGTGTTCATAATACTGAAACACCTTGTACCGGTATCACTATTCATCCTAAGCACTTGAAATAATCAGATTAAACTTAAAAATAATGAAAAAACATATGAACGTGTCTGATATTGTTAACAGCTATGGAATATAGAATTAGAATTTAAAAACAATGAGATAAAGAAAAATATCTTTCTATAAAATCAATTGTAATAATAATTATTATTACAGAAGATAACTTCACAATGAAGTCGTTTGTGCTAATTTTTCTTTTTATTGGGACTGTTTCATTATGTCAAGCATCCAAGTTACCCAAATACGAAGTTAATAAGGCCGTGATACATTTAATGTTACACAAATATGTACAATCGCTAAGGTAAGTACAAATATTTTTCTTTCAAAGACATTTTCGTCATCTCTTTCGTATGCAAGTATCTTATTTTATACAGAAATCGATACTATACATATAATGGGCCTTTGATTTAATATAATAAGTGTTTTGGGTTTTTCATACAAGGATTAGAAGTATTTTAAGCAAGAACTTACACGTTTCATTCTTTTTGTTTTCAAATTAGGTTTGAATGTCTGATATATCGCAATTTAATAAACTAAAGAATTGCATCCTATCAATCAGTGTTGTTTCAATATCTGTATTTTAGATATTTACAGGGTTACAGCACTCACGACAATCACATTAACAACCACGTTTTGAGCGCTGGAGTAAATATTAAAAAATGTAAAAACAGATAAAATAAAACAAAAACTTTAAGAGGTTATGTTACAATTTGTAAGTTATTGAATTTTTTATTGGAGTATTTATCTAATTTACATTAAACAAAATCAAAATGTCGACAGCATCTAATAATGGGATAGATTCACATGGTTGCAATCTTTTTTGCGTAAAGTTTTGGAAATTCCGTTAAATCTTTCATCGCTCACTTCGACCCACCATTTGATATGGGTCGTGCGTTATGGCATCATTAATGACGTTCTCGCCTCGACCACAATGCCATGTGGGACTTCCAAGAGAGTATTTTAGGTGTTGTGAACGCTTAGTGGAATACACCATTTGTAAGGACAAAACTATTTGAAGTGAAGTATATAAATCATATATACTTCCCGTAGAGACATTCGACCTGGAAACAATGACACCTCCAAACTAAGCCTCGATTAAGAACAAAAACACAGAGGACAATTGAGAGTGTCTTGTTAGGAATCTAGCACTGATTTACGATCCATCAAGAGACGAGCAGGAGTCATGGACATCATAAGCTGAGTTGAGATAACAGTAAATGGAAAACGAGACCGAGAAGGATGTACAGAAGATCACAACACGGCGACCAAGTAGGAAGACCCCAGAAACAGTGGCTTGATGATATTAAAATAGTACCATGCCGACATTGGATGCAAACGAGACAAGACAGAATAACGTAGAAAATATTACCAGAGGCCTATGTCTAGGCGTGGATGCATAACGGATGATGAAGAAGAAAAACAAAGAAAATGTTCATGATCGGAATAAATCTAACTCCGAGGATGCGATGTATGATGTAGCAAGTATGGTCGGTAGTAGTAGGCAGTACTTTCCATTCCAATTCATTAATTGTTTCCAAAGTTCGTCTCAAACAGTGTTTCAAACAGTTTCATTGTCTTGTAGAATATTAATATTTTTTTTGCCAATCGCCGGATACTTTTCATTTGAAGATTGTTCAAAATTAAAATCTGTATTAACAGTTTTTCCGAGTATGAGCATTTCAAAATAAGCAGTCCCTGGTATCGCAAAAATCAAACTGAAAGGCCTATTTGGAATGTAAATCCAACTTCGCAAAACTTTGAGTTGATTCATTTGGAGAAAATCACTGGCTTTTGCAGTTTGGATATTCATATATATCATACTTTTAGTCTCCAGTTTCCTATTTCTATTCTATCATTTAATTTATTTCAACACTTTACACTACACTTAACTAACTTATATAATTTATTTAAATTCTTCAAATACTTTTTTATTTCGTTCTGTTTACCATGACTATTTATTAAAAATTAAATAACTCCGCTAAACAAACGCTTTTTATATCCAAAACGTATTTCTCAAAAATTCTAGAAAATAAAGAAACAAAACAAATATATAAATAAAAACCTTCCTAGAAATTAGTTCAAAACAAACGATGTAAACAAATCTGCTATGAAACAAACATCAAACGAGTTCCGCGGTATATAAAAAATATATTAAACGTGCCGCGCCTTCCCTGAATTTTAGAATTCCACTACAACCGGCTCCAAGAGACTTGTGTTTTTAAATTTATTAACAAAAGCCATAAAATGAAGCTGGCATTATGTTAACTGGGGTACTATATTATAGTTTCCTATAATTATGTTTTGACATTTTACAGTTTCTTCTCATATTTTTTCTGATAATTAACTAATATTATTTCAGAGGTGCTGGCATTACAGCAAATTTAAATGAGTTTGCAGAAAAACTATTCACCAATATTGAAACATATGCTGTTGCTAATGGATTTGACCCTAGTCCTCTCAATAATGTTTCAGCAAATGTGAGTTTCAACATATTTAAATTAATATGAAATAATATTGATAAAGAGAATTTTTGTCGAAGTACTTCTTCCAAATTAAATATATCTGTCAACTGAATACACTGTTTACACCACCAACACTCACAATTACACTGTCTGACGCGAGTTTCGATAACCAGTTTACTTTGAGTCTCCGAAAAAGAGAACTTGGTTATCGAAACGCGCGTCAGACATTGTAATTGTAAGTGTTGGTGTAGTGGTGGTGTAAACAGTGTATTCAATATGAATATCGCCAACGGTTCCACAAATTCCTTCTTAGTCATCGCTCCAAATTTCGGAATAAAATTTTTGGGACTCACTGTGTTTATAAGTGACTAAATCAATGGTAGTAGGACATGAGATGTGACCAATCTTAGGCTTACGTGAGCGACAAACTTTCAAACCAATGTTTAGGAGCATCCTAAGTGGGCGACAGGAGAGACGCTTTGAAGGCGTGCGTTGCGAGCGTATTTTGATATTTCAAATCTTGCAAATATTGTCTATCTATCGCAAAGTGCAGTTGCTGCTGTTGCTGTCATCGGCGTCACATAGGACGCTCTTTTTAGAATACACGAAAAAAACTTTGTATTTCTTAAAAATGATTGAAGCGGTTTTAACCATGAAATCCTATGAAATATTCATGTTCTTAATGGAAAATGATAAGCAGTTCCATTTGGTGCTATGATTTCACTATTCATAGTCCTATTAACTATCAATTTCTATTATAAAAACAAAACTATTTATAGTGAGCAAATCAAGCGTTCCGCTGGTGCCACTTTTGTCGCGTCGCTTCTGTCGGTCACGTAAGAATGGACGTTAGACTAATGTTGAAACTTTCACTAAACGCTATTTCTAGCGAATTCGTTCTGTGGCACATACAACATAGAAACTCAACATTACATTACACCACATTATGTAACATTCGTTAAGTTTAATAAAAATAATTTCGTTTGAATGAACTAAGCAAAAAGGAGCCAATATAGCCGTTATTTGAAAAATACATCTGTGAAAAACTGACAATTAACAGAAATCAAAAACGACTTGCTAGTTAACGTTCAACACGTTCCCGATTACTACCGCTTTCGGTATGTAGCTGAACTAAAACAATTATCACTAAACAAAGTACCCAAAGGGATGAAACCTAAATTGAAAACTTGTCGTTAAACATCTTATTAGCACGGTTTATTATGCATGTAATCTACAAAAGAAAAACGGAAAGCGATTCATTTTCCAATAGCCTCCGCTTAGTTCGATACACTTGACTCAGCGATGTTCTAACATCTTAATTCGTTCGAAACGTTTTCACGTCGCTTGCCCTGCGGATACAATGACCTCATCATTCGACTCAAATTACTGACCTGCGAGTGACTGCTCTACTTTTGGAAACAATAAAAGTTCCATGGGGTCAGATCCGGATCCATCCACCCATTATGGTGAATGGGTCAGTAATTAGTATCCCATCTTGACCTATTTGGGCGTGGCAAATGCGATAGTGTGAATCGACGCGTTATCACGGTTGAAGAGTTATTTTTCTTCATCAAATGGGCCCGTTTATTCTTCTCAGAAAACGGTCACCATAATCTATCTCGCCAGTAGAACAGTCTTCATCACTGTTTAGACTGTTCCTTAGTCTCTGGTGCATGCCAGTGAATCCATGTTTCGTCTACTATCACAAAACGACTTGGAGCCCCCCCTCCGAAACGCTAGTTGTGTGAAGAGAGCAAACCAGCACCCACTGCGCCGACAGCTTACATATATCCAAAATTTCTTGCAAGATATCATCTATGCGATCTTTTAATGCTACTGTCTCAGCTATCTCACGCACCTCCAATCGGTGGTGTGTAGATGCTAGGATTTTTGTAGCTTAATCAGATACGCTCTTTGATTTCGCTGTGCGATATCCCTTCTAAAAATATACGAAATACAACCACGATTCTAGTTCAGCTGAAATTTTCACGGTAGTCGTCTACAAGAATGTACTGCACATAGTGAATTGTTATTGTGGTACAGGCGTCAATGAGCGGTGAAGCTACTTAGCGCGCTTGTCTTCGTAGATCATATTTTTAATTGCTTGAAATCGCATTTAAAAGATTACTACTTATGAAAAATTGTAACGAAGGACGACATTTTAATCTAAAACTGAAAAAGCTCTTAAAAATCAAATCAAATCAAAATGATGAAAGTTTGTAGGAAGTACTTAAATATTGACTGTAAAAAATACTTTAAAGGTATCAATTTTTAATTAGTTTCTCTAGATTTCATGAAAATCTTCAAGGATATTTGTATTATTGTATGTATTAACAACGCTTGATTCTACACCGTTCAAAGTATCAAATTCTATACTTATCAAACGGAGGCTCTTATCATTTCACCATTTCTACCAACCCATTGTTATTATTGGTGCACCCTACCATCCCCCTATTATCACTACTAGAAAGTCATATTATAACACACCAGTTTCCTTTCCTTGGATGAAAAAAATAAATTTTCTGTTTTCCAGCTTGTACTTGTAGATGTTGAACTAACGAACGGAACACTCCATGGAATTTCAACATTAGACAAATATGATGACGTCTTAGTTTCCTACACACATGATGATAGAACATTAACCATTACGTTGCCAATAACATTTACAGAACTAGGTGTAAGTATTTTAGACTAAAAATTGTATTATAACACACTGAGATTCAATTTATTCAGTTCAAGGACTTCACAAAAATTGACATTATGAAACGTTCAGTATTTTCTCGAATATTCATGTCCTCAAACAATCTCCAAAATATTTGGTGTAGGTACTGAGCATAATAAACTATTATGGGTCTTTATGTCTTTGAAAATTTATAGTGAAACATTGAACATTCTTATTCAGTTGTTTTTCATACTATAATCTTTAAATTGTTTTCTGTTAAATAACAGAAAATTATTGCTCCGGATAGCTCTCTCTACACATCTTTTCTGTTATCTTGTCCTGTTTTATAGAGTCCTTAGAAGAATGGAAAATGAACAAGGAGTAATGATAACCATAAATACTCGTAAACTTCGACAAGCCAGCAAGGCAAAACATTTGAAAAAAGAGGTCCGGAAAGGAAACGAACATCCTGCCTTAAGAACCTTAGAACCTAGCTCATCTCTCGCATTACTGTCTTGATGATCACCAACATCCGTCACGAATGGACACCGCAGAGAAATTTGGCATTATTATAATCTGAAAATTTCACCTCTGTAAAGCTAACAGAGTAAATCACCGAAAACGAATGTACTACTTGAATAAAGTGATTTTTATGTGCTAATTATTTGCCGCAATGAAAAATTTGGTGCTTTTTTTATTTCTCTCGAAATTGAAAATTGAAAGTGCTAGGGTAGCTTACTATCAAGCTAGCAGAGCATCGGTAATCTTTGCGATGCTAGTATTTGATTTATCATAATATTTTTGTGTATATCAGAATCGAATTATTAATTTTTTTCCCGGAAATAACGCCTTTTAGGTCAAAGTTACCATTTAAAATAAACGTAAGTCATCTTCTTGACATCGGCCAATTAAATTGTAGTGCTTCAAAACCTAAATCTTCGATTTTCTCAAAATACAAGCCATGCGAGTCCAGAGCTACCCTCTGATAAGAAAATGGACTGTTTTTGCGATGTCGCCAATTTAAATGACAAATTTAAATGCTATTATTTCTTTGAGAATATCGCATACCTGGACTAACATTCCTAAAAGGTCCAAGCTACCATCTGATAAGAACATGGACTATTTATATGATATCGCCAATTAAAATTACCTCACATTTTCAATAAATCATTCACTTCTATATTATTTATTATTATACAAACAATAAAATTTTAGTTATTAAGAATTGAATGTTTTTATTTTTCGTTTTTAGTTTGAATATAACTATGCATTACATATAATGGGAATAGGTCCATCAGGAACTATGGATGGTCAAATTTCGAAATTTAAGTTTTATCTTGAATTATGTTTTGACATCGCCAACTTGGAATTTAGTATAAAAGAATTAAGAACAACAGACAGTGGGTAAGTATGTTACAGAAAATATCTTGTTATTCCAAAAGATATCGAATTTGGATAAGAATTGAACACTTTTGAGAAGTCTCGAGTCAGTTATTCCTTGTTATACGTATGCGGTCCATGAGCTCTTAGCCTAACATGAATAGAACGGTGAGAAATAAACAAAACTGTGATCCATTTTCAATATATTCTCCCTTTATTTCCACACACTTTTCAGAACTTCCGACTTAAGTTTCTAGGGCACTATAAAAATATGATGTAAAAAAATATCGTACACCGCCACTTAATTTCATCATCGCTGTTAAATATTTCACATCCTAACTGGGCTTTCAACTTTACGAACAATTAATTGCCTGACGGGACCAGATCAGGCTATAAGGTGGGTGTTTCTGTGGAGCCACATTCGTGTACAGTAGCCTTGGAAAGCACAGCAGTGTGAATTGGTGTCCTCACAGTCCAAATATATTGCAGCCATCACTTTTTGGTGCTTATTGTGATATTTGCTTTTTTGGCCCATGCTCTTCTTTCCGACGCCACTCCATAGTTCCATTACCTGTTACAATTTCCATTCCACTTTCTTGGTCCTCCTGCAAAGCTCTATTTAGTATTTTCTGGAGTACTACCGTCACAGGACCATCCACACGTTGATAATCTTCTAATTGTTCCCGTCCCCAGTGAAACAACTTGAACCAATGATTGACATAATTCACAGTAATCAGCCGCCATTCCCTTTTTGATTTGTATTGGTGTTAATCCACTCAATTCGAGACATTTTTCAAAACCACTTAACTGAGTAGTCGTTCGAGCGCTACTAGTGGATACTACTAACCTCATACTGAAAAAAAGATAACGTTAAAATCGTTATCTGCAACTAGATGGTCAGCTCGATATGAAGCAGTTCAAGTACTCAATCAACATTTTAATGAAATAATTGAGACTTTGATTATTCTTGAAGCTAAAGAAATTCAAATTCAATTAGAGCAACTTGAGACAGGATTTATGCAGATACTTTGGTATGTTTTACTCTCAAGCTTTAACGCTGTTATCCAAAGATTGCAAAAAATTTATTGAAATATTGCTGTGATTATATTTGATCGATGATTATCATGGTTTGATCAAAGTTGCTGATACGCGAAATGAAAAAACGGCTTAAAAAATTTTGGAAATTCAAGAATATAAAACAACAGTTTGTAGAATAAGAAAATTACATTGATGAATCGCGGGATGGAGATGTACAACTGTCAGGTCGGGACCATTTTAGAGTTGATACTTTTAATGTCATTCTTGAAATTCTGAATTGCGCAAAAGATTTGCAGCATATGAAAAAAATTCAGGAGTTCTCAGTTATCACTGAATTTGGCAACTTGGATAATAGAGTCTTCAGATTTCGAATCCTCATTAGATAGCGAATTTCTGCACTTCCATGCTTATTTACTGAAAAAATGATAGGACGTAATTCACTTTTCGATCTTTTGAAATTGTTGCATGCAAACGACTTTTACACTGAGTTTCCAAACGTGGAAGTTTTCTATCGAATATTTATGACATTAGCTGTAACAAACAGTAGCGCAGAGCGATCGTTGTCATGTTTGAAGAGAGTTGAAAACTTCTAACGTTATACAATGACTGCTAACAGACTCAATAGCCTTAGCTATTCTATGCATCGAATCAGACATACTTCAACGTTTAAGTTGCGAAGATTTAAGGTAATTACCCACTTGTCGGCATCGGACTGACTACACGCACTCATCGGACGGATCGGATTTTCCGAGTGTGATTAAAAACTTTGATTCAAATGGATCTGCGCGCACAAATTGGCTATTATCGTATGTTTCGGAGATCGCCAATGCCGACGAGAATCCGAAAAGGGACATTCATTCCGAATCATCCGTATGGAGGGTTAACAGTATCAGGAATTCCTGGAATATGCGCGCCCCCTTCTTTCTCTCCGTACGGAGCCAATTGTAGTTAGAATATTCAATCTGACGTTTAGCACGTGTTGGCCCCGTGTCGCCTATCTATGTATTATTTATTAATGTATCTAAAAGTTCTTGATTTCAGGTCCCTTCTCTTTTAAAATTAGTTTTTTTAATAATTTTCGGAAGATAATATTTGACATTTCAACTTTTCTCTAAGAGACCTATAATCAAGAACTTTTAGCTGCATTAATATATCAAAAGATCAAAGAAATCAGAAATTTATATTATTTATTACCTATTTATTATAATTTCTCAATATCCCTATTGTACATTTCACAAAAACTCACAAAGTCAAAAACCAATCGCTCGAGACTTCTACAGCGACACGATGTCACTCAAACTCACGACTGGCGAGAGACCTCGGAATCGGTAATTTGTGGAGCTTACGTACCTGCGTGCGCAGCCGTCGAAATAAATCCGATCCGTCCGTTGCGAACGCTCCGTCCGATGATAACAAGTGGGTGACTACCTTTACTCCACCAATTCACAATTCAAAAAGTCAGACGTGTTTGATGTTAATATTGATATTACAAAAAAGTTTTTCGATTATATAACATATAAAAAAGTTTCTGCAATAAATCAGTTATTTTAATTTTGAAAAAAAATTATATATATAAACTAACTAAAGTTAAAGTAGAATTCCAGTATTGGAGCGGATTTTTTTCGGGTGCCAGGAGCGGCATTAAGTTTAAATCCGGCCTTTATTTTCTAATATTTTTCTCGTTGCCACGCCCGCTTTAGATGTTTGTTTCCAATAATGTCTTAGCAATACAATATTTATTGCACTCCATATTATTTATTGTAAAAATATACTGTGTTGTCAATGAACAAATCGAAAATGCTTCAAAGAAATTTTAAAAAACTGTACTCTTCCTAGAGTTAGAGACGAGTCTTGACAAGTTATAACATGTTGAAATTGAAGCGTACAAACATTATTTATGGGACACCCCCTGTGTATATAAAGTGGGTCCAATACTTTTGACTGGATATCTATTTTTGAAAATTAGTCTTTAACTATAATCACGTTTTGATTAACCTGTGTGAAATGTATTTTCAACAATTATATTTGCAAGTATATAGACTTTTTTACAAAAATGTTTTATTTGAAAAATTATTCCTTTGTATGTATCTAATTTTTTTTATTACAGTCACATCTCTGTTCACTGGCATGGGAATATAACTGACATAATTCTTAACATTCTATCGGAATTCGTAACCACAATTTTGCATCCTTTAATACAAGGAGTTATCGAAGGAATAATCAAGACTGTGGCATCAAAAGTAGTAGACGATATTAATCAAGTACTTTACGATATAACCCATCCTTCTAATACCACTATCAACATATCGGATATAACGAAATTTACACAGTATTCATTGAATTAATATTAGTTCAATTTCGAACACAGTGTATCAAATTCTAAATATATTATTCCTCATATTATAAAATATATTCAGTTTAAAGCAATTTCTCTATTATTAGGTAGTGTTTGATTTATTCGTCTCGATTGTCGAATAATATTTTGTTCTTTCCTGTTAAGTAAAATTATCAAAGTTGTAACTTGTACCTAATTAATAAATAATATTAGTGATTGGATCAAATTTTAAATTGCCTTTCATCATACGCTAGTTTTGATGGCCTAGGGTTGTTTATCTTTGGAAGGCAAAAGAGCTTTACAAAGTTACCAATGACAAAATTGTTTTGAGTGTTACAGTGTTACACTAATCACTTTAGGTTTGTTCCAGCAGTATACTCTGATCATATTTCAAACTTTGGTGCACTGCGCATGACGTGTGTTTATAATCTATTGAGCAATGAAACGAATTTTCAAAATCAGCTAATGCACAAGCCACCAGGGGGTAAACAAATGCTTTTTTCGTAAGTTTTTGTGGTTTGTTATTTGATGGATTTTAGACCTTGATGTTCCCAGTTTTATTGCTAAATTGCTTCTTAAAGAAATGCTACGAAGAATCCCGACTCTACAGTTATTTTTGTAGCGGATGTCTGCGGATACTGCGCTTTTTATTATAAATAGTTGGCGGTTCTGCTAATGACATTTTTTAAGTGCTGTCATGTTGATTTTTATTTGACTTCATATATTCAAGTTCGCTTGTAATTTGAAATTACTTTGTCAAGTAATTGATAACTCTGTAAAACCATAAATCGTGTTTGAATTTATTTAGATTAGAATATGAAAATCACATCATGTTTAAAGTTCGACTAACTGCGTTGTGTTCGGTGTTTTGTGATTGCCTCAAACGCTAAGTTCGAGTTCGACCAGCTCTAAAATGAATTGCGTGAAAGGTATCAAACCATTGAAAGGTGTAGAAGATTGGCCGACGTCGAAGGATAGTGTTATGGACGTGTTGCATGATGCGGTCGGAATCGTTGAAGCTACCAGGTACCAGGAAGAAGACTGAGTTTTCATCTGAAACGCCAAGTAAGACTGAAAAGGCAAAACCCGAAGAGTACAATAAGTGTGCAGCTCAAGCTAAAATAATCATTTCTTGGTGAATTAGCGACGATCTTCACCAGCAAATTGCAGGTAGGCTGTCAGTTAAGGTTTATGGCACAACAGCCGATTTTGAACGTCTTTCACGAGTTTCATCCTGTAGCGAATTGAATCCGGAAAACAAGCGAAACATGGTGGCTCAAGATGTTAATGGTGTTAACCAATACGCCATTGTTGGTTTAATCAACTTCAGAAGTCACAGAAAATCATCGCACGAAAATGTTCGCGATTAAATTTTTGACCAATATAAAGTATCTGTATCTGTAAATAGCACTCTTATGACATCACGTTCTGAGTACGTTCACCATTGAAAATATCAAATTTTATGATGACAATGTCACTTTTGACATATTCACAACAGTGAAGCCATATCCCAAAATTTAAGTAGCAACCCTTTTAGTTTAAATGATCGTTGCAGAATCGACAATCCAGTAGACTCACGTAGCAACACGAGTTTGAAGTGCGTTCTGAATGTCGAAATTATTTAATGTACAGTTTTATAGATTGATTTTGTCTGATCAAATGTTTATCAGCTGAATAATCACACTACCTACATGTTTTAGTCTCGGTGAATGAGTATCCATAACATTTTGGAGTTAACAGTTTAGTTATAAAGGGTTTTACGGAAACTATAATTGAATTAACCAGATTACGATCCAGTGGTACAATCTAGCTTCCAAACCAGCGAAGACCGCAGGATTCTCCTATTCTAGAGCCTTCATGAGCTACAGCGAGGGGATTATCCAGGCTACTATGACAGAAAAGGCATTCCTATACTCATCCCTTCATAAATCTTGACTATTATCTTCTATTAGGGGAAGGAACGGGAGAATGAATAAATAAAAATACCGCATATAAATAAATAGGTTTACTAGATTGTAAAATAAACTGTAAATTAACATGTTTTTTTCTAATATTGAATATCACTAACCTGTTTGGCTATATAACTTCAAAATTGGCACAAATATTGTGCAATACACTTATCTGATTATAAATGGGCAAAATGAACGAAATAAATACCTTCAACCATTTGAATTTATTAAGTTCGAATTAACTCTAATAGTTTTTGGTATTTCTAATACAGACAACAAATGTGCTTTTTGGTGAAACAATCGAAGAGTTTAATTTCAACTAATAAAATTCTTCAAAAAAGTTATATAAGATTTTCAGCTACTTTTAGAGTTGCTTTATGTTTTTAATAACTTATGGAGATTTTTTCCTCAAAGATAAGCAACGTTCTGGTCGGCCAACTGAAGTTGATGATGACCAAATCAAAGTTATAATTGAAGAGGATCGTCATATAACTGTTCGAAAGGTTGCGAAGGGGCTACATGTATCGCACACAACAATTGGAAAATTAAATATCTTGGGCTAGTTGAGAAGCTTGATATTTGGTTACCTAACAAATTGAAAGAAATTAACACAAATAATCAACATTTGCGATAAACGAAATGAGCCCGACCCTTTCTTGGATAGAATTATCACTGGTGAAAGAAAATGTGTTTTATATAGTAAGATAATTCAAAAACGATCATGGTGCAAATACGATGAATCAGCAAAAACCACATCGAAAGCTGAAAAACAACAAAAAAGCTCATGCTGTCAGTTTGGTGGGATTACAAAGGTTTTGTGCTTTTTGAGCTGCTTTCAAGGAACCAAACGATCAATTCTGATATTTACTGTCAACAACTCATGAAACAATCACAGAAAAACGGCCAGAATTGTCAAATCGGAAAGGTTTAATATTCCACCATGATATTGCAAAGCCTCACATATCTTTGGCAACTCGTGGAAAACTATTGGAGCTTGGAAGGAAGTGATGCCCTCATACAAACCTGATCGGGCACCATCTGATTACCATTTATTTCGAAGTTTGTAGAATTTTTTCAATGGTCAAACTTTCACAAATGACGATGACCTTTAATCGCACTTGGTCAGTTTTTTGCTGATAAGAACCAGATATTTCATGAGCGCGGAATCATGAAGTTGAAAGAAAGATGGCAAAAGGTCATTGAGCAAAATGGAAAATATATAATTTATAAAAAACTATTCTTTGTTAAAAAAAAGTGTTTTACTTAAAACCGAAATTACTTTGTCGCCAACCAATAATAGAATGTATTATATTTATTGAAATCATTGAATTTCGAAACATTACTCTTTTCAATAACATACTTTTCACTTTCCTCATCCCTTCAATTACAACGGGGGCACGTGTACCGTAAAAGTTGAAACAACTATTTCAACCCCTATTCTAAGTATATCCATAGGATATACAACCCAATATAAACCGTTTTAATCTCAAATTTTCACGTCTATTGTTTTTATGGAAATATAGGTTTTTTTCTTTTACTTGATTAATTTAATGTGTACTACGGTAAAGCTGCTACTATATTACCACTATTCTTCAGTAAAAATTACAGCTTTTTTTGTCCTCTTCATTCGATCTCTATTTCGTAAATAGGTAGAATATTGTAAAAAAGGAAAAGGGACGTGTGAGAAACAAAAGTATATTTTGGAAACGAAAATAAATAGCTTTCAAAAAAGAAATTGCAATGATTGAAAAGTGCTGGTATTTTTATATCGCTTTTTCAAGGTAATATTATGTGAAACCGATTTTAACAAAAACATTCCTTACATAGGAAACTAAATAACGTGATACAAATCCAGCATACTGCATTGACAGACCGACGATTGAAAAAGCGAGATTGTGGATTATTCTGCATGAAATTTTGGACATAAGAAAGTTCTTGGCACGATGAGTACTGTCTTTGTTTACTGTGGGAAACCTCAGAGCAGTGTTTTAAGCGCCATCCTAAAGAGTTTCCGCGTCATTTTATGACAATAAACGAAACATAGATCCACTGGTACACACCAGAAATCATGAAACAGTCTGAACAGTGGAATATTGTTTTTCACATCAACTTTTCCATTAGAAAGTCACCATTTTAAACACCCTTTCCTGTCTGCGAGTTTCATTCTGGTATAAGCATAACTTGCAATTGGTTGGTTGATATGACTTGATACCAATTTTTAAATAGTTTTAATGGACTCTTACCGTATGTGCAGTGAAGAGTTTTTGGCATATTGTATCATTCAAGATATATATCGGAGGTAGGTGTGCTTTGTTGGATTTTGTCGAGTCGAGCTTCGTTCTTTGTTACAGAAATTAGAAATTGACTTTCTTAAAAAAATTAATTCGAACTTAAAATTTGCTTAAACAAACCCAAATCTTAATTCTAAGAAATTAGAATAGTATTCTAGCTTTTTTAACATTTTTAGTTTTTAAACATGTATATTTGACATAAATACCGTGATGGGATATTGAACGTTCTGCAGCAAAGTAGAGCGGACGAAAAAGCGTTTTGTGTATAATTTGATGAAAAATAAACGATTACTATTTTTTTAAAGGGAGAAATGGAGTGAATGGAATGGAATTGCTTTTATCCCTCTCCGACAAATGACAGAATTCGGGAAAAAACAAATGAACCACAACGTGGATTTGGCTGACTATTTCCTTCGAAAAATTTAAGCCAACCAAAAAGCTGTAATATTTTATGTTTACCTAGCAACGATCAAATTTCAGCGATAATACTGCACTAGTGCAAATTATCGATAATTTGCATTAGTGCCAAATTTTCGTCTAGGATTAATAAACATCATTTGGTTTTAATTTTATATTTTAAGAAAAGGAACAATTATTGTTTATTTTAAATTAAATTTTTCTCAGGAAATAGTCTGTCAAAATGCCCTCTCGTGCATGTCAAATTCTCTCATAATTTCTCACAAGTAACTTTGCAGTATCCAAGTTTTTTTTCAATTATTGGAATGTCCTCGAATTTATTCATGTCAAACAATAAAAAAACTCAGATCTCACGCATGACTAGATGGATTAGGATGTTAAAAAAATATGTTGTGATGTTATATAGCTTCAGAGGTGGGAAATCACATCAAAGTATTTCACACATATTTTATAGTACGAATAATACTTAGTCGTGTATGGTACGTTTTTATTCTGCAATAGTTCCCCCGAATAATAAAAAAAATTTCAAAAATCAATAAATAATAAAACAAATATATACAAAACTTTTCATTTTAGATATATATCAAACATTATACTGCAATAAATCATTGGTGGAATTGTCCAGAAGGAAATACAGTCACAAAAACATGGAAAATAAGGAAATTAGAAATCACAAAAGAAAATTCGAATTTTTTCGAAATAGTGATGTATAAATATATAGTCATAGGTTTAGTTTATAATAGTGCAGTCGAACTCATATGATTATTAAAATAACATCGTTCAATCGTTTAGGAAAATACATATTAATAAGAAATTGTTCCTTTTCCTAAATGACTTCATTTTACTGTAAAAAAACCGTAGAACCCAGCAGATATAACGAAAGTTAGAGAGATCGGAAGAAACTTGGAAGAGCTCTCAACATAGAGATGAGGAAGTTGCTCAACTACACTAAAAATAATCAATAAATGTCGAAAAATCAGCTGGATCTTGACCAACAGTGAAGGCAATAAGAAAATTAATAAGAAAGAGGACCCGCTGATCATTAGAGCGATTAGCAGAATCTCGAGTGAATATTATAAACAAGTTTTTACTCCTAACCACTTGTTTTTAACTCACAAGAATCTGCATCTTATAGAGATTGCGAAATAAAAAACAAAATAGGTAGAATATTGTGAAGAAAGGAAGAGATTAACCGGATACAGTATAAACACGGAAAATTATCAGTTTTATCAAACGTATCGAGGTGCGGTGGAAATTCTTCTCGAAATGAGCGTTCTTTGATGAATTTTACAAGGGACGTGTGAGAACCAAATACATATTTTGGAAACGAAGATAAATAGTTTTCAAAAACGAAAATGGAATGATTGAAAAATGCTGTTATCTTTATATCGCTTTTCAAGGTTAATATATGGAACCGATTTGGACAAAAACATTCCTTTGATAGGAAACTAAATAACGTGATAAAAATCCACGATATCGTATTGGCAGACCGGTTGAAGAAGCTTGTGGATTATATTGAACATAGGAAGCTATTGGCACTGTAAGCAACCATAAGAACACTTCAGAGTAGTATTTGACGCTGTTTAAGCGTCATCCTAAAAAGTTTCTGCTTTGTTTTATGACAGTAGACGAAACATGAATCCACTGGCTCACAACTCCGCACTCTCCACGGCTAAATTGGGCTAGGAACTGCTATCGCATCCACCGTAGTCCTTATATTTGGTCCCGGGGGACTTCTTGATTCAAAGCATAAGTTTGAGTCAAATAAGGAGGTTAAAGAAGTCGAAGCATCGCTGGGTTAAGTGTATCGAACAAGAAGGTCACTATATTGAAAAATGAATCGCCAATTGTTCTAATTTTATTTTGTATGTTAAACTTATCGGAATATCCTCTTATGTTTTTTCACTGAGTGTCTTTTCTGTTTGTTTTTCAACTTTTATAATGTTGATATACATACAGAAACAAGGAATAATACGCCAGAGGTAAGGACAGTATACCCCTCACTGAAAGGGTTAAAATAAATTAAAATTTCAAGTCTCATTAAATTCACAAAAAAAAATAAAAATCGTTCAATGCGGTCAATGTGTGTGTGAGCAAATAATTTTCAAAAAAACGTACCACACAGCCTTAGAAGCATCCAGAAATACTATAGGTATTTATAATTAATCCAAAATATATCAATATATATACAATACATAAAAAAAAAGAAAAACACTTATATTAATTCCTAATTATCAGTATTCTAGAATTAAATCTAAAGTTCACTTTTCAATGTAAAGGGGTATGACGTGTATTTATAAACTTAGATCGAAATTTTTTGTTAATTCAGTCTCAATAAACATGTAGTTATAATTATTTATAAAACAATTAATGATGATAATGTTTTGAAATAATCTGAAAAAAAGTGATTCTCCGAAGTCTCCTGATCTTATTCTAAAACAGTTGTAGAGAAAGTGGTCTTTATAATTTCTCTACTTCTCTAGTTTAATAGAAATTAAGTTGATTCGTTGTTTCCTATATTTGCTTCTTATTCTGTATATTTTGTATAAAAATAAATGAAAAGGAAGTATCCAAGTGAAATTCAAGACGGAACACTAATGACTACAAAATATATTTTGAAATAAATTTTTTTCCGAAAGAAATTTTTTGAATTATGAAAGGAGCGGTTTTATACGAGTTGCGTTTCGCGGTCTGTTTAATCCGGGTCGTAAACTAATTGCGTCCCGAAGACCTTCCAAGAACTGTGGTACTAAATACTTCTGTAAACTAATCACACTTCCCAGGATTGCTGATATCTATAGTTTATTTCAGAAAGGTATAGAGGAATAATACCTCATTAGGTATGCAAAGGGACCACAGAGTGACCCAACGAATATTTAAGCCACTTTCATAGTTTGGCATTGATTTCATTGTAAAATTCTTTTTCAAGTGCAGGTAGTACCACCCGGGTTGAGGTAAATTTATTGGTTTAGCCTATTGTTATCCATTCACAAACACTGAAAATAATGTGCCAAAGGCGGGTCGGTAGGATACTCGTAAAAAGGAAAGAATTTTATTTTAACAAAATAAAAATTAGGCATTATGTAAACTGTAAACGGTACCTGTTAAGCGCAAAACGTAACTGTATAATCTACTACCAAAGTAATCCCTACACAATATTTCTATATTGACACTTCAGGCCAGAAAACATACTTTCACTAATTCTCTTACGCAATTACTTGAAATTTTAATATTACAAACAATACTATTTCAAGACCTACACCGAAATTGAGCCGAACTGGACGGAATTCCTCATTTTATTACTCTATACCTTTCTGAAATAGACTATAAATATTGATTTCTGGTTAACCATTCTTTTACCTGGAGTATGATCAAAATACATAACTAATCATATTATGTTGGGATAACTATTATGGATAGGGATAAATTTATAGTAATTGGTTGACCTAACCCAACCAAAAATATTTTTGCAAATTTTATTCCCTCTACGAAATGCTTTATTTTATTCATTACCTACGACTTTTTGACTATAATCCAGTAATTCCAACATTCTAACAATCCGGCACCCTCCGGTTTTTAATAGTGCCGGATTATTGAGATTATACTGTATAAATATCTTTAAGATGATAAAAGATATAATTTGACAATGAAGCGTTTGGAACAATATTCAGTAATAAATTGTTTTCAAGACGATTAGATTTTATTTAGTAGTAAGTAACTTGTTTTGTGTACCTAAATATTTTCATAATTATTTCTTGTATTATTTTTTTCACAGAATGTGATACTTTATTTTTAGAAAATATAAACCTTTTTAAGAACTTTTTTCTATTTTGTGCTTATAAATCCGGTCTTTAGGGTGGACAACTGACTGGTGGTGTACATATATTCATCCAATTTTATAACGAATTTTCATGCGGACTCCACTAGAGACGACGAAAACCCCTAAGTAGTAAAATTGAACTCATTTCCGGCAATATTTTCCGAGTTATAAATGTTTAATTTTTTAACCATTCGAGATGAACTTTTCAAAATGCAAATTTCATTTCTTATTCATAATTTTTGTTCAGAAAGTTTCTCGAGGTTCTCCCGAATCGAATGAACTTTGTTGCATATTGATCTTGATTCTATTTATAAAATAAACTGTTTTTTATGTTAGGCCACAAAATTTTTTAATAAATAAATTTACTTAATTCGAAATATTCGATAATTTTGTCCATACGGTATAAATCAAGAGACTGTAAATTCTTTAAGAATAAAAGTACCACTTTTTTACATTACTAACAATTACTGTGATGACATTTTTATGATTTCAACTCATCCCTTATACCTTAATGTGTACTTGTTATTGAAAAAGATACTTTAGTAAAAATACAACATCAGGAAAACACCAATTTTGATCCTAACAGTGGACAGCAACAAAATTTTAATACATGAAGCACCTTCTAATTGCATAAATGAGAAGCTTGTTTCCAAAACATACTAAAGCCACAAAAATGCAAATCGCTGTACTTTGTGTTGTATATTTCTTTCCTATATGCGATCAAAATGTCATTTTGTACCAAAGTGATTTACATCCATTCGAAAATAATAGAACTAAAATCGATTTTGAGCCAAAGTGTACAACATCCAAATGTTTTGTATGTTCAAAATCCATTTTAACCAATAAACGACATTTACAGTTTTGTTTCACATTTGAATTTAAGAACCTTATTCTTCAAGTAGCGTCTCTATTACTTGGTTATTTTTCTATAAATCTGTACTTAATCGTTTAAGAAACGACTGACGAGAAGTTCAATCTACTTCAAATCCAAGAAAGCGGAAAATAGATAAAAATTGGAGAGGATTGTTGCTAAGAAAAACTGGTACGAATACATGTTACCACATGATGGTAGAGTATGTGAAACCACAAAATTACCAGCTGCTATTATACGTGCTTTCCATTATAATCTCAAGAATTGCTTTTAAATGTTTTTGATTTTAGGTCTGTTCTGTTTTAAAATTAGTTTTTTTAATGATTTTATATCACCTGCATCATGAACATCAAAATAAAATCAAAATGGAAATTAAGTATTTTCCTTAATTCTTACTAAATATGTAGCATAAATCAATTAAATTATTCGTTTTATTGGAATTTACAAAATAAAGATATAAATTTTACTCAAATTATTTAGATCTTTTTTATCATTTAAAGCTTTTGGTTCTTATGAATGTGAATAATTTTTAAAAATACTCTTTTTCTGGTATTAGATTCCGTTCCAAGAATCTTTATAATTGCATTTTTTTGATATTTCATCACCCGTTAATGCAGTTTTATTTTTTTTATCGTATTAATGACCTTTTAGTCTATTTCCTAAATACTGATTTGTCTGCCCTATGTAGACAGCGTCACAATTAGTACAGGGCATATATAATATTACTTCTGTCGTTTTTTGATGTTTTATATTTTAATTTAGTGAAATATTTGGATAATGTATTATGTCCTCTACAACTAAAATCATATTTATCGATATAATTCAACAGTTTTTGGGAAAGTTTCTGTTTTGCTTTTCAATTGATTGTAATTTATCATTTTATTCTGGATAACTAGTTTCTTTCAATGCAGTTTTTGCGTTTTGAAAGGGGCAGACATCTCCATATTTAGAAAATAAACTAAAAGGTCAACAATACGATAAAAAAATGGAACTGCATTAACGAACCACAAAATAACAAAAAAACATAAATTTAATTATAAAATATAATATAAATAATTTAAGTAAAATTTATAGCTCTATTTTGTAAATTCTAATAAAACTACAAATAATTTAATTAATTACTGCTACATATTTGAGATGTAAGGACTAAGGAAAAAATAAATTTCTATTTTGATTTTGTTTTTATTTTGATGCTCATAATTTAAGTGATGTATTGACTAATATAAATACGCAAATTGTCAGTATCAATAATATGTTTTGATAAAGACTTGAAATTAGTTGAAACGTCAATTTTTATCTATCTTTTAAAAATTATTTAAAAAAAAATTATATTAATAATTTTGAAAAAGAAGAGACCTAAAATCAAAAACATTTATAGACAAATCAAAATGTTTAAGAAATAAAAAAATTGCAACATTTCTGGAAATATGATACTGCTTTTTCGCAATAAAAGCTTCATAAATGCGTCCGACACCGGTGGAGCACCGAAAAGACACAGACCGAATGAAGATAGATCTGAAGGCCCTATAAGAGTATAATATTCGGTTCAATCTAATCCACACCCTGTACTAGATGAAGCAGAATCAACCTTTGCCAAAAACACTAAACAGGTATGGTATTACCTTCTTGGGGTGATGAACACGGAAAACTAAATAAAGAAAACGTATCTTTTCATCTGTAGTTAGAATCAGAACGAGGAAGAAGTTGCATCTTGTTTATGATAGTTCTTCAAAATTAATATGATTGTTAGGGATATAAAAACCATTCGATTATTTTCTCGACAGTTCTTCGCAAAATAAGAATTACACAACACTTTTGATGGTAATGATTTTGTCGTGGAAGTACAAAGTCAACAATGAATGGTTTTTCCCAGAACCTGGCCATTCATACATGTCAGGGGATCTGGCATTTGATTTTCTTGAAAAAAAAACTTCGAAAAAAAGAAAGTATCATATTTCCTCATGAATATGATGAAATTGTAGAATCTGTTGGAACTTATACACTGTTCCATATAACTTTAAATAGATGAGCATAAGTTACTAGGAAAGTAGTGACATCTAATAACAGAGGCGAGACGTATAGTTATCAATCACACAGCTCCAAAGATTGGTCTTGTTCTTTCTTAAATCTCACCTCCCATTTGTGAGCACAGTTCTTAAGAGAGGCATGAAAAGAGAACTGATATAATTTTTCTGCTCAAAAAAATGGGATTCAAAGTTGAAAATGTTACAGAGACGATTTGCAAAAGATCCAAGATAACAACAGGGAAGATTCAGATTAAACATTCTTTAATATTATCAACTATTAGTTTTATAAACAACATTTATGTACTATTTAAGTTACAAGACATTATTAGTCTCTTTTAATTCCCAAACGTATTACATCCCAATTTTTTTCACAAAATGTACTAAATTCAAATAGTTTTTCTTTGTAAAATTGATTTGACATATTCTTTGAGAAGAAAACAAAATATTGAGATGAAAGTATCAGAAAAGCACAAGAAAAAAAGTTGATTTCTGAAAATTATCATTTAACGGATTTTGTACTTTTTGGAAATAAGCTTCTCAATTATAAATTGGTTATATAAATTATAGATCAATAAAATTGTAATAATATGAAAATTAATCATTGTCGCATGCAAAATTTCAAATTTAAAAAAAATGTAGAAGTTTAATTAATGAAAGAAACAATTGGAAGATAAATGCGATAATCAAAGATTGTTTTTTACCAATGAAAATGATGCTTAAGATCAATAAAGTACTTGATGGTTTGGAACAAAAATAATTTTGGATAGTTATATACAACTTTTATTATAATTTTTTTCAATTTTTTGATCAATTTATAGAAAAAAAATTATTGAAAATTCAAAAATTTTGTAGGTAGTTCAAACATTTCAGGTAAGACCTCCACATTGCCAGATGTCACAGGTATAAAATAAATATAAAATACGTTTATTATGATTTTAATTTTTAACGTGATTATTTTATACTGTAAGAGCTTAACTTATAAAAGTTTTATTCACTTTATTCTTATATATAGAAAAATCATTTATTTATACGTAACTAATAAATAAGAACTGTATAACAACACACGCTACGTTGCCCTCAACGATAACCTCGTGATCATCAAGCAGACAAGTGCTCAATGTTTTTATTAAACCTAGGACGTCAAAACTGAAAACCAATGAGAAACGTTTTCTTCTGTAATTCAAAATTTGAAATGTTTGCGATTTTCAATTAAATATTTAGATATTATTTTTTCACGTTTAATTGAATATTTTACTTTCTGACCTTATTTCATATCAAGAACTCATAAAATAAACAAAAAAATATAAACTTTTAAAAAAATGCAAGTACCATATTAAAGGCTTCGTAGATAAACACCTTTATATTGACAATTTGCAGTTATAACATCCTCAATCTATCGAAAATTCAATAATTTTACGATATATTAAAAACTGGTGGTAAGTTGGGAGACAATAAAAACGGCCTACCATCTCCCCTGGGAGGGCCTATTGGGGTTGGCGTGAGGTAAATCTAGCTGTAATTTGACATTGTTCAGTTAGTTATTATGATTTTTTGTGAATTCACTTCATTTTTTATAATTTGAATAATGTACCAGCCAAATATAAGAAAATATTATATTCGATTTGAAATAAATAACACTGTAAAATGAAACCGAATAAGAGACTACTAAATACTTCAAATAAACAACAAACTTTTATAGAATTCAAAATATTAACTAGAAACCTTTATGGACTTTTTCATAGACAATATTTTGACTGAATCTTTATTAACGGTGTATATCTAAGAAGTCTTTAATTCAAAAGCTTATTTTTTTATGGCTATTTGATTAAAAATTTGTAGATATTGTGGAGAAATACAGTATTTAATTTATAAATAATCTATACGTTTTTATGTATCTTTGGAAAATAACAACGAACTATATTTAAAAAATTTTGATCTGAATAGAAAAGAAAAAAATGGAATTGGTCATAGAAACACAAAATATATGATATTCATTCGAATTTATTGTTTAATTTCAAGAGTATTCTTGTCTAAAATACACTCATCCCAATCATAGCGATAAAGACAAGATGGAAAGGTTTTTCCACCAGCATTGATGGTGAATATGATGCTTTCAGCTTTGTTAAATAAACTGTATCAAGTTGATAATTATGCCTCCACATTGAACATATTGATATATGATTCGATATGTATTTTTAATAAAAAAAAAACTTAATACTGAAAAAAATATAGACAGCAAATAATAAATGTATCAACTATAAGTTTATCCCTGCAAAGATCACAGACATGCCAATAGAATAAGTACGACTTTAACAACAGAAAATAACTGTTCTGGTTACCCTACACGTGCTACTGTAACAGATAACTAGTCAGTTCCAAAGATTAAAGATCATAAAGATAAACTGCAACTTCTGTCACTTTAATTAACCCTTTGATTTAATCACCTATTTCACAAGGATCATCAGTGGTCAAAGCAAAATAAAAAGGTCACTGCTACAATTTCAACACTGACTTCAAATACGCAAAAAATAAATAATAATACTATAAAATAAATTCGTCCAACAAGAGAGAACAATATTATTAAAAATTTTCTATTTGACTCTGAGAGTGATGAGCTTTTGAAGACAGTCCAGATGTAAGAGAGAAAGATGGGTCATGAAAATCCTATTTGTATCTGAGGATGATAAAAAATCTCTTACACCAAGATGCCAAAGAAAGACAAACACAAGTAATGAAGATCCTATTTAAATCTGAGAAATATGTGAAACCTTTTGATATCCGGATGTGAAATGAAAAGATAGACTACAAAGATCTATTTGAATCTGAATATGGCAAAAAACCTTTTTAAGAAGACCCACATTCAAAATAAAGACAGGTCTTGAAGATCCTATTTGAATCTGAGACTTATGAAAAACCTTTTGAAGCCCAAATATAACATAAAAAGACAGGTCACATTTGAATCTAAGAAAACCTCTTAAGATCCAGTTGCAGAATGGAAAAAAAACAGGTCACATAAATCCTATTTGCATCTAAAAATTATGTAAAACTTTCAAATACCCAGGTGGAACTTCATATTGATGAATGTAAGTACATATATTTCGATTATCTCATTTAAAACCTGATGCATACTAAGGTCAATGAATTATTTTCTTTCTGCTCATTCTTAACAGGTTTGTCCAACTTATTTGAACAATGTGTTGATCAAGATATTATATAAAACAGTATACCCATTAAGGAGAAAAGTGTTGCTTAACTATTTGGTAGGAGGCGCCTTTCCGAATTAGATCACTAAAGAATTTCAGTACCACTAGATCCGAGTATATGGATCTCAGTAAAATGAAACTACACCTCTTAACTATCACCTTAAGAGATTAGTTCTAGTAGAAACTGGCGATTGTAGATTCTGTATGGAGGAGGAAGATTTCAGGTTTAACTAGTTCTAGAATGTCTTGCCTATACAAGCATATGCAAAAAATGCTTTAGACAAGAAATCTGTAAGAGAGAAGTTCCTTGAAGTGAACTATAAATGTTGAAAACATCTACAATAGGTGGCATAATATACCTCAAGGTTGCAGTGCAATGAGACACGTAAACTATGTCTCCAACTATTTGGTGTCCATCAAATTACCCTATATTTCAGAACATTTGTAATATGGATAAGTTACAAATAATAAAGTTGCATCATAGTGACTTAAATTTTTTATAAAATTAGAGCACATATTAAAACTCCTATATATTTGTTTGCCAATATTAATTACTTCTCATAAAATGAAAAGTCTGTTTTGAACATTTTGAAGATGCTTTATGTATAGAACTATTAAGGTTTACCCTAAAAAACTCACTTTTGTAAGAGATTCTCGAGACTATCAGCTATAGAGTTAGTATCATCCGCAATACTTGATTCTTCACACGAACCTTCCACAATTTTAGATAAATCATCAACAATCGATTCCAATTCATTACTATTACTAACTTTGTTTTCACATTTATTCACACTGCTAGTATCACTAACAAATTGTTCGTTAACTCTACTTCCTTCTATTTCTGCTATCTGTTCACTTATAACTTGGGCAATGTGAAAACCTGGTTCATTTGAACTACTCATTTCTTCAGTTCCAAGAGGAAAATCGACAGCTCGAGATTTATGATCTCGATCAGTTTCTGAAACAACAGGTACAGACTCTGCTTGTACGTTAGAACTACTTACATTGCCACACCTTTCATATGGTACATGGCTATTATCTAAGTCAGTTTCCAATAAGTTTGACTTATTTGGACCTGCAGAGTTTTCAGGAATTTGCTGTGGTAAAATGGTTTCTTTTTGATTGAAAT
The DNA here is from genome assembly GCF_026230105.1 of Diorhabda sublineata. Classification (NCBI taxonomy): domain Eukaryota; kingdom Metazoa; phylum Arthropoda; class Insecta; order Coleoptera; family Chrysomelidae; genus Diorhabda; species Diorhabda sublineata. Next base: position 30,952,756 of record NC_079477.1, read on the forward strand.
CAAGAGGTTGGACATTTTCACATAAAGAAAATGGAGTTGAAGGAATTTCTTCACTTCTATTGTTAATATCACAATCTACTTCTGATAAACTATTTATTAAAACATGTTCTGTAGTATTATATTTTTCTTCTGGATTATAACTCTGCTTATTATGTTGCAACAACTGTGAATTTGAATCCTTATAATGATTTTCATCTGTTTGTGACATCAATTCATTGTGATCAGTTTCCATTGGTTGACTTTCTATCAGATTATTCTGTGATTGTGTTGAATGTACTCCAACAAATTTGTTCATCAGTTCACTTTCATCATTAGGTAACTGAAGTTGTGTATTGAAACTACTATCTTGATAGACCAATTCATTTTCGTTATATGACAGCTTTGGAATCTTAGGAACATTTGAACTACTTTCAATGTCATCTCTAAGTTGACTTTCATCACATGAAGATTCTATTAGATGCGGATCACTAGTATTATGTCTGTCAAAATTATTTTTATCTTGTCGATGATCCTCAAGATTATTAGTTGTAAAATGTTTTTCATCACTAGCACCTGCCGCAACTTCACTATTTCTTTCAAAACTTATAGTATGAATTTCATCAGAAAGTGGTGGACCATATGAAGTACTTTCTTGGATACAGACAGGTTGGTTTTCATCATATGATACTATATGTGATAAAGCAGAACTATTTTCAGTAAAGCTGTTACCTACAGGTTGAATACTATCAGAAAGTACTATTGCAGTCTTTGTAGTACTTGAATTATTCTCTTGGATACATACAGGTTGGTTTTCTTCATATGATACTACATGTGATAAAATATCATAACTGCTTTTTTCAAACCTATTGTTCATTGTTTGATTTTCAACTCGAGACGGTAGTATTTCCCTTTGTGGAACATTAGAACTACTTTCTTCATTATATATCGATGAATATTCATCAGTGTGGATTGTTTCAGAACTTTCTTCTTCTCTTCTATAATCAGATTGAACCTCATTTTCAGTATTTGATATATCAAAACTAGCCTTGTTATTGATACAACTCACAAGTGCAATATTTTCTATTTGTGATGAATTTTGATCAACAAAATCAGTTTTCTGAGATATATTAATAGTTTGTTGGTACATAGAATCATTTTCAACGAGTGTAGCTAAATTATTCTGATCTTTAAGTAGAGGTTGAATTTGGAGCATATCCAATGTATTTGATTTCTTTATCAAATATTGATCTTTTGGATCAAGGATTTCTCCAGTAACTTGACAGTCTGTAGAAGAATTATCTGCAGATTCACTATAACAATTGTTTTCTTCCCCATAATATTCATTCATTGGCTGAATTTCATCAGAATTGGGTTTCGAGGTTAGATTTCTTCCTAAATTATCAAAACCTTCACTCATTTCGTGATCCATATTTTCGGGATTGTTTTCAGATATATTTTGGTGATCTATTGGAATATTCCCCGATTGAGGAGCAAATTGGGCCTCCATTTGATAATCATCAATATCGTTTTGGTTATTTTTATCATCGGATACTTTTGAACTATCTTCAAAGTGATAAATCTGATCCATTTTTGAATCATCTAATGTGTAATCTTTATGTAAACTTGAATAACTTATTGATATTATTGGTTTTTCATCCACTGAATATGTTTTATTAAGTTCGTCAGTATCAATAGCTTGGTTAATATTTGAGCTTGTAGATTGCATTTGTATGGGTTCTGTTTCTACATAATTTTTATCAGTATCGGTATCGATTTCATCACTGAAGTGTGCCTCTGGAATTATGGAAATTGTTGGAGTTTGTTCATTTTCATGATCGAATTTTTCTTCATTTGCAATAGTTTGCAAGGTATTATAGGATGAGGTGACTGTTAATGTTTCTTGGACAACTTGATCAGTTTCTAACTGTCTTGATTCTTGAATCAATGTTATTTGTTGAGTCATAGGTTGTATATCTTCCTCCTCTATCTTATTAATATTCTGTTCATTTTCTGTAAGCAATTCTTCTTTAATTTTGAATGAAAAGTTAGCTGGACAACTAATTAATTCATCATCTTCACTGGTATCCATTTTATTTTGAATTGTATTGTCTTGACTGTGACTCATTGAAGTTGTTGCTTCAGTTGCTTCATTTCCTACTAGTAATAATTGAATCATTTGTTTTCCCAGAGGATTTGAGTTACTATCTTCAGTTTCAATCAATGTTAAAATGGGTTTCTGGTCTTCATTTTGAGATGCTGTTTCATCAAATTCATTAAACTCCTGTTCTTCTTCATATGATGCTTCTATTTCGGTAGTTAGTTGTTCCATTTTTCTATCTTCTTCCTGTTCGCTCACAACATTTGTAATTTTAAATCCCATTTCTCTGCATACATCAGATGATTGACTATCATCTTTTTCTGTTACTACTTCACTTATATGAAACCCCAACGAGTTATCAGTCTGATCCACCATTGTAGTACTATCTGAGCTACTTTGGTTAAGTCCAAGCGGGTCTTCCAATGGATCTTTAATGGCTTTTAATTCGGCTACATTAACAATTTTTAAAGTATGTTGTTCTTCAGGTTTATGAGTTATACTTTGAACATCCATTATTATGGGTTTAGAACGCCTAGTAATACGTCTACCAAAATTATCAAAACTACTGTCATAGCAACCGATCAATTGCTCCTCTACAGATACAGAAGATTCACTAAAACCGACGAGATTGTCTTCTATTTCAATTGAATCGTCATACAGGGGTTCAGATTTGATATCTTGTATTTGCACAAAAGAATCTGCTTGATCTGTATGAGGTTCTCTAACAATTGTGGATTCATCATAGCTCAGATCAGAGGCAGGATGGAAATATTTTGCTACTTTGCTTCTTGGACGTGAGCGAGTACCTTTTCGTGAAAGTGCTGGTGGTGGACTCTAAAAAAATATTAATATATAGGTAATAAATGAGAAAAATTTAATTCGAATTCAATATAAATTTTGTCAGTGTTTCATTATAGGATTTTATTCTAAAATGAATTGTGCCTAGAAGAATAATTTAAAAGGTACCTATACATAAAAATGAGGATCAGTGAAAATTATAGAAGTCTTGTACATGCAAGTTATCAACTCTATACAGAAATTTTGAAAAAAAAAGAATGAAACACTGCTTGGACAAATAACCCAGTGATAATATAGACACAGTAAGAAACTAGAAAAAAATATTATAGAGGAAAAGAAATGTTTCTACTTCTAGAATGAAATCCATAAGGCACAAAAAAATGAAAATGGGAATTAACTTGAAACAATATATAAAATGAAGACATTTAAAAGGGAACAAAACAAGAATGCTTAATAGGAAAAATACACAACAAACAGCTTAATTTGAAAGTACATATCATAAGAATGATAACAGAAAACAAACTGATAAACTAAACAATGAAAAAGGTGAAAAGTTTAAGAGAAAGAAAGTAAAATACACTGAATACGTAGAGAGCAAACAAGGTAAAAATATCATAATGGTAAATAAGCAGACAGATATGGGCAAATTTCAAATGGAAGTGTTCAATTGAGAAGTGCAGACTTGTAAATAGTACATGAAACCTCCAGAATTTTCAATTATTGACGAGATAACTGTTATACAAGGTGAAGATAATAAATATTTTGGCTTGTTTTTTATTAGGAATTAATTGTTTTCAGAATGTAGCTTTACACTATGCACTAATTAAAATCATCTAATTTTTAAATTGAAACTGATAATTTTGCTTACCTCCTCTCTATCATCCGTTAACTTCCTCTTCTTTAATTTTTTCTGTAAAGTACGTTTTACATTAACATTTTTGGGATCCCTGGTAACAGGAAGTTTATTTGGTTTTGGATCTTTTGTTACTTCTTCATATACAGGTTTGAGAAGACCAAAAGGATTTGAAAAATCACTTGTACTTGGAGTATCTTTAGTTATCGGTATTTTTTCTATCACTGGCAGTTTCTCTTTTTCTAATCTTTTGTCACGTTTTTTCGATTCAACAAAAGTTTTTTGTTTGTTTTTCAATATTGGTAGTGGATTTTGAATTACAACTTTAGGTACTTTAGAGCTTTTAACGAGTGGTTTTTCTGGTGATGGAATTATTGTCACTCTTTTCTTTTCCTTGATTTCTTTTGTTTCTTCTTTTTTCTTAGTTTGCTTTTCTTCTTTTCTAGTAAGGTCTTTTTCTTCCCTTTTCTTCAATGGTTTAATTTCTGATATTTTCATTTCATCTTTCTTTTTGATTTCTTTTTCTTCTTTCTTTTTCATCTCCTTTTCTTCTTTCTTTTTGATATCTTTTTCTTCTTTCTTTTTTACTTCCTTTTCCTCTCTCTTCTTCACTTCTTTTTCCTCTTTCTTTTTGATTTCCTTTTCTTCCTTTTTCTTAACTTCTTTTTCTTCCTTTCTCTTGAATTCTCTATCTTCTTTCTTCCTCAATTCTTTTTCCTTTTCATCAATTTTCTCTTCTTTAATGGGAACTATAAATTCTGGTTTTGTGTCTATCATATTCATGTCACGTTGACCAGCAAGTCCTTTTATCTAAAATGTATTAAAGGTATTCAATAAGGTAAAAAATAATGATAAGAAATTACCTTGAGCATTTCCGCAACAGCAAGTAATTCTTCTAGCTTATTCTGAAGAATGTGTACTTCCCCAGAATACATAAAATCACAAAGGCATTTCAAAATCCAGAAAGGTATATCCTTCATAAACAATACTGGATGTTGATATGGGCTAATACTCGCAAGGACTTCTTCGAAATAAGGACTACATGATGATAAAATGACCTAAAAAAAATAAGTTCAACTCACCACCAATACTTTAGTACTCTGTATAATAGAAAAGAGGGATCTAATGACTTGTTTTAGAAGTGTTTTTATACATGTTTGGATTAGATCATAAGAATTTTTAATAAAAATGTTCCCAGAAAACCCTATACATTCACCATTGAAGATATAAAAAATAAACAATTCAACTATAGGTAGATCATATTCATTTCTCACCCTATGACATTTCAAAGTCTGACCATCAGCAACAAGAGTAGCATCTACATATTGTTCTCGGAGCAATAAATTTGGAAAAGTATGCTGCATATTGGAATGGTGACTGTTCCATTTAAGACACACCTCTTCTATGGCCGGGGGAGGTAGTATAGGTGAAGGTGCTGATGGTTTTAGTTGTCTTGTTACTTTCAGTTTTGTTGGGGATAGGGGTTGACTTTGTAAGAGTTGTTCTGATACTGGTGCTTCAGGTGGTGCAGTTAATACTGTTGCTGCTGTCGTAGGAGCTTTCAGACGCTGTTCTAATGGCATAGAATCTAGAATGATAAAAGCTCAATATCTTATTGTTATCAATTAATAATATAAAAAAATTAAACTACAATTCTTCAAATTCATCATAGATTTCAAGAATGCAATAGAAATCTCCTTTAAAAAATAAGGTGTGATCCACTTTAAGTATAATCTAAAATCAAGTAAACGAGCTCCTAGGAAAGCTCCCATATACAAATTTAAAAAAAGATCAGTCTATGCCCAATTCAATTGATCTAATTTTAACAAATACTAAATATGTAGTTCAGTCTAACATCATATTTAAATTTGCTCATTTTTTTAATGAATTCTTAGTTACAATTAGAACAAAGAAATGAAAAAATGTGTCGAGGATGTATGAATCGCTCAAAACATGGTAGTGAATCAGTTTAATAATTTCAACAAATTCTTTAGCTATTGAATATTTTGGTTAATAATAGTCCCGCATATTTTACATATATCATTACTATCTAATAATAATAATTAATAATATAAAGGCCTAGAAAATTTAATTAAAAATATTTATCATAAAATTTCAGTACCTAACGTATCACTTTCCTTAACTTCTTTAGGAATAATATTTTTTTCCTGCTTTTGCAAAAGAAGTCTAGTCTTGCACCTCCACCTCCTGATGTTATATTCAGGCACTCCATAAAGTCTTCGAGCTTCTTTGTTACCTTTTTTTTCAGCAAAACTTACAACAGTTTTTTTAAATTCTGGATCATATACTGTAGGTTTGGTTAACTTTAACTTGTCTAGCATTTGTTTTTTAACATGACGTATTTTAGATTTTTTTAACTTCATGATTCTATACTAAAGAATTGAATGATTTGTAGGTATTTGGTAGTTTATCTCCGAAACATTTTTTACAAATATACTCTATGTGAAATATTTTATTGTCTCACTTGTTTTCAAGTAAACGCGAATTGAAAACAATGGATAATTTCTGAATTTCATAATAATTTATGTAATTAAGGTTTTCTTAATTATACACAAAAACACATAAAAAAGTAATATTGACGATAATTGTGAGAAAAATAAAATTTTGTAAAATTTCAAAAGAAATTTACATGAAGGATACTTTCTGAAATATTTCCTTACTACATGTAGTAAATTTGCATTTTCAAATTAAAATCAAGTACTTTTTGTCAGACTTACATTTAAATTGTGAACGTTAAAAACAATGTCAATATTATAGTGAACAAACCTTCATCGTCGAGTTCAGTCAGTGGTTCCCAAACATTAGTCACATCCAATACTAAAGACAAAAAATAATTTTAAACCTAGCACCACCACTTGTCGTAAAAAGACATACCCTCGTCTTCGTAGTATTTAACACCTATAAAATCATCAGGATGATATAGATGTTGACATTTCTTCCACTTATTTTTTACTTCTTGCAATGTCCTTTTTTCCATACTCACTGAATTGACCTCTTTTGTCACTTCTAGCCAGGCTCTATGTCTAGCAATTTTGTTGATAGCCTTTTTAGAGAATTCTCCATACAAGGTTTCGTAGTGATTACCAACTGTCTTCATTAAAACTTCTATTTCATCTTGTGAAAAATTGCTTTTTCTATGTTTTTTTAGCACTTCGGCCATTTTGAAGTCGATGTTTAGCACTACTACACCAGAACTCGCGATTGAATTTATAATTTATCCACTAACATTTAATAAATTCACTTTATATATCTATATTAAGTAATGTGATACAAAACCAAAAAAATAACACTAATAAATACTTTTTTCTTTGGTGCTAGGCTAGCCCCGTCACTACGAGCAAATCTAGTCATTAACTAAGTACTGTGGTTCTAAAACAATCGTAGAGCAATTGATGTAATCGTTTGATTTCTATTAATCAATAAAAAAAAGTCATTACCGTATACGTATGGCAAGAAGCCGGCAATCTGTACTTCGACACTACATAATCTGTTTGAAATCAGACAAAAAGCACCTATTTTAATCAATTGACACTGGAGATAACCTTACCACAATAGGGTTTTACACTTAACTTAATAATAAAATTGAATAAAACATTCAATCAAATTTGATAATCTATGCTTTGGGGGATACCACTACCAAAAACTACATAATTGTTATCAATATTATTTACAAATTTGGCTGAAAGCAGTCTAGTTGTCACAACAATTCGATCTTATTCGTTTCTCTCGGAAAGCAAGCGCGACAACTCGTTCAAAGCTTTATTCAGATCTACATTGAACTACTTTAGTAACAGTGACAGAAAGCTGGTCAGTCAAGTAATGTTTACTTTTTGGTTGAGAGACCTCGAAGTATTTGCTGAATCGCTTTATCTTACTATTCGCCAGAACAAGATTCGTGGTTGAGATGTAGACGAAGGCTTTACAATGAAAATCAGCGCTGCTCAAAATGTTGTACTTAAAGGATGGAAAAAGAAAAAGTCAATATTTCACCATTTTAAAGTTTATATTTAGGAAATTCAAATCATCGGTTGCTGTTTGATAGTTATAGTATATATAAATAGAAAAATGTATGTAAGGTTATTATTATAAAAAAATGTCATGCAGAAAGGATGAAATTTAAAATTAAATGAATTACAATATTATACAGTTAAAACAATTTAGTCAGTTTCAAAATTCATAGTTCTTACCTGCAGTTGATCCAGATGGCTCATCATTGATTAAAAGATCCAAGAAGTTATGAAAATCTAAAGCACCATGATCAAAAATTTTATTCCTTGCAATTGCAATTGATTGAGCATCAGGCATGTGGTTATGAGGAATATTTAAATATGGAACTCCTAAAGAAGTAGTTGAAATGCTGCCCTATAAATACAAATTACTATGAAGTGTATACCAGCTTCAATACATAATTAATGTTTATAGTGCCTTATTATATATTTAAATTATATGTTCAATGTATATTATATTAATTATTTATTGTAAACTGTAATAAGTAAATACATTGTCGGTGTATGTATTGAAATTTTTCAGAATTATTGATCACTTTAAATACTAAAATTTTATTAGAAACATGTAAAAGTTCGTCAATTATTCTTTCAAATGTTCAAATATTTCAAAATGTTATAATAATTATTCATGATTACTATATTCTTTAAATAATTAGAAGCCAAACATTATTTTGTTTCAATACGAATTTAAGTTATGTGTACAAAGTTGTTAATGACTTACTTTACAATTTAGACTTCTTTGAGCACATCTCCATCGAATACCTCCACACTTTTTATTTTTATGAACTGTATACATATATCCCTTATGTATTATTTTTTGACCACCCTTATTTGATCGGATATATTCGATTTCTTCCATTATATACAATGAAAACCAATTGAATATATCGTAATGTTTAATTTATTAAACTTTTGTGAGCCACCGTATTTATATTAGAATGTGAGGAATGGCCTTGCAACTTCTTTAACTAATTGTGGAATGTTACATCCTACTAAATTTTTTATCAAAATCACTGAGGAATTAACTGAATTATTTGAAGCGTTATAAAATAAACTTTTTATCAAGCAGATATAGGTAACACTAAATTTATTTTTGGACCACTTGGGTACCAAATCTAAAAATACTACAGCGCAGTAAAGTTCTTTGAAAATAAATCCTATCAATTTTATCCTAGTGCCTCAAAATAACAGGTATCACAATTAATAATAAAACGAGTCACGGGATCATATTTAAAGATAAATTTAGTGAATATTTATTTTATATTTCCCACATTAAGTGTAGAGTAATTTATTTTTTTATGTTGACTTCACAGCTATTTTCAAGTTGGCACTACGACACAGACTATAATTTGTCGAAATGTCAATTTGTTATAACCTTAAATGTATACTAAATATTTATTGTAAGAAGTTGTAAATTCAAATATTTAATTTAACGATGGCAGAAACTCTACCTTCTGCCATTGAACAGGAATTGTTAGGCATAAAAACTCTCCTTTGGGGCAACGAAATTAAACTAGATATTTTTAAGAGGTGGTCACAAGGTATTTATAACAATTTTTTTCTTATATCTTATTGAAGTTTTTATGACATAATTTGTATTTGTAGGTTTTTATTTTAGTAGCAGTGAAAAAAGTGCTTTAGAACAAACTGAGGGTGGACCATGTGCAATAATAGCCCCCGTTGAAGCATTTATACTAAAAAACTTACTTTTAGAGTACCAAGATCTTTCTTTTCGAGAAGTGGTTTGTATACTTCTTTAACTTTCATCTAAATGTAGAGGTCTTTATAAAAAAATAAATATTATATATTACTTTAAACGATTAGTTTATTCATTCAAGATTATTAAGCAGGATAAATAACTTATTTTTAACTAGACAGGTTTTTTAGTTGAGATATAAGCATTGGGATCAATTTGTACCTAATCAATATGTTTATTTGTACTCTATTTTATATTTTTAGATTATTTTTATGAATAACATTAATGTTTTAATGAAACTTAATATATGTTTTTATTTTTTAGATCAATTCAGATATTCAAAATCACATATTAGTAACAGCTCTCTGTGAAATTTTGGGACAATGTAATACCAGAAAGTATTATGTAGTATATTTAAATAGTGATTTTACTGAGCCTATAAACCAATCCCATCTTACTGCTGAAGCAGAGCCAAGTAATCCCGTTGAACATATAGAAATAGACCCATCCCAGTTCCACAATGAACTTAAAGTGCATTGTTATCAGTGCCTGGAGGATGTTAATAAGTATTATTGCGAGAATATTGCTAAATTGAAAGCAAAATATGGCATTTTGTTGTTTTTATATTCTGTGATAGCTTCAAAGGTAAATATCTTCAACAATATTTAAGGCAAGAGCACAGAGCCAGACAGTGTTCCTATATCTGACACTTTCTAGTTTGATCCACAAAATTCATAAACTGTCTCAATCTGTCTGGTAATAAGTAAATTAGAAATAGGATCCCACATTAAACACATTAAACAACCAACTTTCCATCATTTAGTGGAGTAAACAAGACATATTTTGCTACGATTAAATACAGACTCTTAAATTTCAAACTTGGAGTATAGTTTTTAGTTTTCTGTGACTTTAGGTAATAACCATTAAACAAACATACAATGAATATGTTGTATCGCAAAGTAGACAAAATCAAATTTGGGCAAAAATATAAACAGATTTTTTCAATTTTACAAATTTGCATGTAGCAAAGAGTAGATGTCTTTAGCTCTGTCTTGGGATCTTCCCTTATGTTTCCTCCAGAACAAGAAGAAAAAAGTGTTTAATTGATTAAATTTATGGCAAATAATTAATATAACATTGTGTGCTGTGTACTAAAAAAGTTTTTAACTTCTAATTATGTCAGTATTACTTGGTACCAACTACCTAATAACTCTGCATTAGAAATTGAAGATATTCTGTATTTCTTTTATTTGAAATTTATTTTGTAAATAAATCCTCATTAAAGTCTCTGCCACTGGTGCTCTTACCTTAATACAGATACACAACTTAATAATAAGTGAACATTATGAGTTATATTTTATCAACATATCCTCCACTATTTCAATTTCGCATGTAGCACCAGGCCCTACTGCCGGTGCAGTTTTTTATAGTTTTTGAGCCAACTCATTCTATGGCCATAGAACCAGGTCTCTTAGCAGGCTTTACCTTGACCTCCGGGCTGGAAGCCTTGGGTGGAAGTTTGTTGGAGCTGTTGAGTCTCTAGGTACCTTTAGCCTTCCTTCTCCACCACTGATAATGAGGCGTTAGAGTTGGGCCTTGTCAAAAGCATCGATCAGAGCAATGATAGAAACTGATGATTTGGGGGGAAGATTTTCTGCAAGCATTGTTTGCTATATCTGATTAGGGCGTACGTACTATTCATTTCTCAGAACGATTATTACATCCATAAAAATGAGTCGTTCTATGCACTGGCCCTCCTCATGCCCACATAGGCCCGTCCGAGGAGGACTGCCGCCGGGCCCCCTCAACAATGTCAAAGTCCAACGACTTCTTGAGGGGGAATATTTTGATATGTTATGTCCTTTTTTCCAGGGTTTGGAAAGAGTAAAATCTGAATCAGATTCCCAGGACCCTTTAATTGATGAGACTTATGGTTATGGGAGTCAAAGTCTCATTAATTTGATGATAACTGGTAGAGCAACCACATATGTATGGGATCACTATGAAGATGTTGGCGGATTAAGTGAGTATTGGATCATAATTCATAATTTTGATCAAAGCATTCTACTAAATTTGAAATGGATAAATAGATTAATGTGTTTAAATCATACCAAATTAAGCTAGAGTTCCATACAAAAGTAATTGAAGCAAAATCAAACAAGATTCAAATTTTAATGATACAGGGCAGTACTCTTGGACTATATGATTTGCAACAGAAGAGAATATCGATGTAAAATCTAATCTTTATATTACAGCATTATTTTCACGTCATCTACTTCAGAATTTTTTGCATCAAGCCTTGAAAAACCCTGTAGAATTTTTTATTTTTTGATTAATTAAAGTTTCATTTTCAGAATTATTAGGCATTGAGAAACAAAGCCAAATAGGATTTATAACTGTAATGGAATACCATAGGTACTGTACTGTTGGGTCATTTTATAAAAATCCAATCCACCCTGTTTGGGTGGTAGCCTCAGATACGCATCTAACAGGTAAATAAACAATAGATCTATAAAATAAATCAGTTCTTCTAAATTAATGGCAAGACAGTCACTCTAGAACTATGTAAACTGTAGTTTTCTCCCCTTTTTTCAACACCTGACCTCCTCACCCAGAATGTACACTCATCAATTTCCGTTGGGTTTAAATATTGTTGATAAGACATAAAATGCAAATAAGGATACGGTGAACGTTAAATCATAAATTCAATATTTCTTCCAAAAATGTCATCAAGATTTCTGGTAGAAAATTGGAAATTTTGAAAAAAATATGAAAGAAAATATATATACTAGTTCCAAAATCTACTACAACCCAACAAAAGACTTTATATTTAAGTGAGTTGCAAACTACCAAGAATAATCATTAGAAGGCGCAGTGGCAGTTATAGGACAGTTGGGCTCCTAAACCAAATGATGGGATGTATTCTAGATTAATTAAAAGAAAATTGTATTCACCTTGTTAATGAATTACAGGACAATTATTCTTAATGGTCGAAATTTATTTATTATTTATTAGAATATTTACATACTTTTTCCATTAGTAACGCTAGTGGTTTTTAAAAAATGAAATTGTAGTATTGATAACTAAAAACTCACACAAAAGTGAAACGAAACCATTTTAATCATAGTAAATTGAATATAGAACAAGTTCTAATGTCATTATGTTAACAACTGTACTTGCATTTATTGATGCTCAAAAGGCTAATATGCACTTCTTGAGTTATGAAGAGCCTTAATGGTTAAACATATGTATACTTACACTATTAAAATAATCGTTTACCAAATCCTGAAACGTTGATGACGAAAAACAGGACGATAAAGTTTACATTTCAAACAGCTGCTTTGAAATGTACTCTCTTTTATTCAGGCTTATCACAATGTTATTGCTTCTATTGAAGTAAATTCCAGTAGTGCCAGAGTTTATAACTGTTGATAAGAACTTTTTCCAAAAAGCAAATTACCCACAGCAACTTTTTAAATACATCGTATGAATAGAGATATTCTTTAGAAGAATCTACAGGAAATATACACAAATAACTATTCGGAAAGTACTTATAAAAACTAACCACGTTTATAAGAATATTATGACAGATTTTCATATGTTAAAAATGTCAAATTTTACACACCCTATTCGCCAGATTTAGTCCCCTCGGATTATTTTCTGTTCCCAGACTTGAAACAATGATTCGGTGATCAAAGATTTTCCAACAATGAAGAGTTGATGTCGGCAGTTGATGGCTTTTTTGAGTAGCTTGATGATTCTTATTATAAAAAGGGTATCGAACTTATTGAACATCGCTGGGAAAAGTGTATAGAGCTAAAAGGAGACCAGGTTGAAAAATAACTAAATTTTTTTCAAAAATTTTCGTACTTTCTTTGTTGGACCAGGTAAGGTACTTCTGGGACTATCCTCGCACAATTTTGATTTACAATGATTTAGAGGAGTATAAAAAATCTCACATCTCTTTATGTTCCAAGAAGGACCTTTTCTATACCACAGATAATATATCCTTAATAGATTTCATTTTTAAAACAATAATATATTTAAATATCAATTATTTTAATTACTACTGCAACAAAGTATTTCAGAAAAAAAGAAGATATAACTTTATGAAAGGGTGAAGTGTATTTTTATTAATACATCCCAACAAATTATTTTGCAGTTCTGTTTAGTGATGAACGTAAACTAGTGAGTCCTGAAACTAAAAGTGAGCAAGCTAGGAGGGTATTCAAAAGTTTCGATCCACACGGAAATAATTTTATTAGTTCGGATAAATTACAAGATGTTCTCAAAACTTTAGAACTTGTTAGCGAACTCGAATAGTAAGTAATAGACAGTTTTTTAAAAATCAATTTGTTTAGCTTCTTCAATTTTTTGTAAGTATATGTTATACCAATTTGGAAATTTGAACTATTGAACGTTATTTCAGCGTGAATATAATGAAGAAAAAATTAGATAACGAAAACTTAGGCATCATTCTACTAAACGCTTTTATGGATGAGTTCTTTCCCAAGGAGGAATCTTCTACACCTGATATGTTCACTCTAATACATTATAATGGATTATCTAGAAGTAATGCTAATGGCGAAGTAAGTTTATATCCCAATATTTTAAAGCAGGCCGACTTTTTTTGTGTTATTCTTAATTCTACAAAAACATATCTCATGATTTGAATTCACCCAGGTTATACACTAACAATAATGTTAGTTTTAGTTTCTATTCATTATTTCCCTTTGTCACATGTAATCTCCTTATTAAAACGTTTTCCAAAATATATAATCTAGTCTAGGGTGTTTTCGAATCTTAAAAAAATCTTCTAGGTCAACTTAGGTGATAATGAAATTGAGCACATGAAGTAGAGCATTAGTATATTTGGTAATATCCAAAAAAAGTCGATGGATTTAATGGTAGGAAAGAGAATAAATTATTTATATATACTAAATAAAGTTTTCCACAATCTTTATCTTGTCCCGGAAAAGTATGCTGCATCTATTACATTAATAGGACGAGTCTTTTCACAAGTTACCTTGTTCCGGAAAAGTATGCTGCAGCTATTACATTAATAGGACGAGTCTTTTCACAAGTTACCTTGTCCCGGAAAAGTATGCTGCAGCTATTACATTAATAGGACGAGTCTTATCACAAGTTACCATATGGAATAATGAAATCTCTTTGTTTTCTTCAATAGTGGTTGAAATTTTATACTTGCAATATTTTTTAAGGTTAAAAAACTTCACTATGGAGTCTTATTTAATTTCTCTATTTTCTAGTTTGTTATGCATGTTTGTCTATATTCGGTTTCTTTCCTCTTTTTTTCACTAATCTGACACTGTTCTGTTTAATTTCGAAAATTTAGCATCTTGACCTCTTCTTAGGCGCTAAGCTCTAGGTCTCATACCATCTTTTTGATGATCTGCACAGTGGTCTCAGTGTATTTGGTTTTATAGCTATTTTGTCCATTAGTTTTCTGGCATTATATCGACATGATGTCTCCAACTTCTTTTACATTCTCTAACAGATCTAATGTCTTGACTTCTCATTCTAACTGTGAGGCTCATTTTCATTCTATTTCGTTTTTTATTATTTTGTAGTTTGATATTTCCCTAATTTATCGATTTTGATAGAATTATCCATATATTCTGGGTGCTAACTTTCTGGTAGACAAACAACGGTGCTATTGGCATCAAGCATTCTGAAGAGTAATCTGAAGAGATTGTATCATATACAAGAATTTTGAGGATTTTTCTTTTGATATAAATCCAGTATCTGATTCAATCATATTTTCAAGTCTCACATTATTTTGATTTTAGTTCAATGTCAAATTCATATTTGATTCTCTGTACAGTTGTGTGTCTAACAGAATTTAATGTTTTTTTTTGTAGATTCAGTTTCACATTGGATCTGCAATTTTACTGGAATCTGACATAAAATCCGTATGTGAGTCGAATCCAATGCTGACCGTATTACAGACGAAGTGGCCAACTATAGAAGTGAACTGGTGTGATAATATCACCCCTTCACTTAACTGAAAAAAAATTCTTCGGTTTTTTCCACATAAAAAAGTCCACTCCTAATCATACGCATTTATTATTATATAACTCGTTACAAACGTCAATAAACCTTTAATTTCGCTAAAATTAAATTTTTTGGAAAAATCTGTGGACGTAGATATTTATTTAACAAAAACTTCCATTAATTTTGTAAATACTATTTAGATGTATTTATTTCCATGTATTTCTGAGTTTTATTATTCTAATTTGGAAATATTTTATTCAAATATCACAATTTTGGTAATACAGATGCTCTTTTCTAATATATTCGATTATCTAAGAGTTTTTTTCTGAAAAGTCTTGGTATTTTTGAAAATTTTGGACAATTTGATTAATACGATAAATATATGTGAAATTACAATTTTCCTAGATATGTTTTCTAATTTGTTCCCCCTGGATTGAGTTAAAAATAATTTTATGATCACAAAGTTGTTTTTGTGTAGATGTATAAAGTTCACTTACCAATTTCTTTTTGGAAAGTAAATAATTAGAAAAAAAATTGTTTCATGTTTGTTGATTCTGAAGTAATACCTATTACTGGAAAGGATAAGAATAATTGGAAGACTTAATGAATCGAGATGTTCTAGTTTGCCAGAAACGTTTTTTAGTTCTCTTGGTTTCAACATATTCAGTAGAACTTAAGTATAAAAACCTTCAAGGAGCCATCGGAACTATTTCGTACTAACAGAATGATGCACAAAACGGTAGAATCATTTCTTGATTGCATATATACTCAACTTACGAAAAAATATTATAAATGCGAAGAAATTCTTTATTACTAACTTAAAAAGTCTAATTTGAGTTTTTGACAATCTTTTGTTCGGTAATAAGAACTTAGAACATTGTCAATTCATAACACAATTGTTTTCATAAGATCATTATCAAATTTAGTCAAAACAAATACACTGAACGTTTCCATAGCCTTCAAAGTCCTTGTTTGTTATGGGTGCTTATCAATTCAAATACTCGCAGTACGTCGTTAATATCATCTGCGTTTAAAGATGGTACATTCTAGAATGTTTCTAATAGTTGAAAATTATTCTTTACTTATATTGGGTCCAGGTATCTTGAATCATTAGCTATGTAGTTACTGGATGATTTCAAGGACAAGTTTCACACGATAATGTACTTTTAAAGCTCTAATCATACCTTGATCCATGGGTTGTAACAATAATGTAATTTGAGATAGAAGTACCTGGGTTATGCTTTTCAAATTTTTAGAATGGATTTATACAGGACAGTTGTCAACTAACAACAGTTTGCTTACTGTTGTACCATTAACGGGTATTCCTCGTTCGAAGTGAGGCTTGAACCATTCTAACAATGCCTTATCCACCTGCTCATGAGTATAGTTTGGTTTATTCAACCAAAATTAAAACTAAATTAATTTCATCATTTCATCCAGACACCTTTTGCAGGCTCTTTTATTCTTTTAAATTTATTCCATTTGATGGGACTTCTACAGATTAACGCTAGAAACCATTGAATAAATCAGCACTTTCATTTTATAGCAAATTGTTCCGTATTTTTCATGTCATCCATATATCCAGTTTTTTCATGGTGTTTTTTCATTTCCTCTAGTTATGCGGTTTTGTCATAAATATTACCTCCCAAATATGTATAGCGTGCACCTCTTACAATTCATAGTTTTTACATTTGCATAATTTTCTATTGGTCATCTCATCCAAATTGCAATGAAATGCTTCCAAATATCTTCTACTGTTTTTTTTTTCATTGTTATCACTTCCTACGGATTGTCGATTGTCCATACTTAACTTCATCATCATCATCATGCTGTTTAATCTCTTTGATTATGGCTAGCGCTTGGGATGCCTACATATCCCTTTGTTGGGGCGGATTGCTCTCCCTGTTCTTTTATTATAGTTTTTTGTTGGTCCTAGCCTCGTTTTGCAGCTTTCTTCATTCTTTTCTGTTAGGTATTTTTCGCCAGATATTTCTTGGTCTTTTTTCTCGATTATCTTCGGGTCTTCCTCTTCCTTTTTATTTTTAACAGTTGTTTCCATGGCGTACGCAATTACTGGTCTTATTAATGTTTTATATATTTTTATTTTGTTATTTTTACTAATATTCTTGCTTTCGAGTAACTTTTTATTTTATCCAAATGTTCAATAACCTTTTTGTATTCTCTCCCGCTCTTTCTTTTTTTACATTCTTCTTTATCGTTTAGGTATAATTACTCCAGTATCCACTACTCTGGGATCTTGTTTTGTTTTCAGATGGTCCCGTTGTGAATTTGTTTTTTAATTTGTTCTCCATATTTCAACAGCTCATCTTTTATTCTATCTTCTTTAGGGGCTTTTCCATTACGCAGTGTTTTTATTTCTTCTTCTACTTCATTTTTACTTGGGCATTTTGCTTCTTCTTCTTCTTTTGACATTTCTGAATTTTCCCTTATATTTTTTCCATTTTTGTATAATTTATTTTCATAGTACTCTTTCCATATTTTATCATTTTGTATTTTAGGGTAGTGGTTTGATGTGTTATCTGTTTATAAAATTGTCTCATATTCGTATTATATCCCTCTTGCTCCAACTTTTCCAATTTCTTATTCAGCAATTCATTCTTTTTTGATAATTCCTTTTGTTTTGTTCTTCTCTTCTATCGATACATTTCATTCTTGCCATGTTTTTTTTTGTTTTCAGGCTTCTTCACACTCTTAGTCGTACTAGTTTTTGTATTCTCGCATGTTTTCTTTGTTAATATTGTTCTGCAGCTTTTAATATATTATCTTGTAGTTTTTTCCATTGGTTTTTGCCATCGTATGTTACCTACACATTTTTCCTGGTATTTTTCTATTGTCTCCCCTTTTTCCTCCTATTACTCGGTTTCCACTTGTGCTCCTCTGTATGATATGGTGCCCTTTACTTTTGGCCAATCTTTTTAGTAGCTAGTATATAGTTTATTTTA
Organism: Diorhabda sublineata; assembly: GCF_026230105.1. Taxonomy (NCBI): domain Eukaryota; kingdom Metazoa; phylum Arthropoda; class Insecta; order Coleoptera; family Chrysomelidae; genus Diorhabda; species Diorhabda sublineata. The sequence continues at coordinate 30,971,186 of NC_079477.1, forward strand.
TTCTCTATTTTCTGGGGTGTTCAAATTTTATTGATAATATGGTCATGTTCAGTGTATCTGCTAATTGACACAATCTGTGGCCGTTGTCATTAGTTAAATCTTGTTTGATTCCTTTTCCATTGCCTCCCACTTAACTTACTATGGATAAAACTGTTCTATAATCAGCACTTTCATTTTTTGGCGACTGTCTTTCTTGAATTTTGCTTGTACTTTGTGTGTAAACGATCACTACAAATTCCTACCATCATTCCAATTCCACTACCAAAATAAATAACACTATGAATCATCAATAAGAAGACAATGAGCTTGTAGGTCTATTTTCTTGTTGCTGAAATGTTGTTAGATTCAATGTTTCTACGATTGTTGGTGAAGTGGAAAATAGTTCACATTTGATGAATCATTGATATGTAGCGTTAAGCATATTGTGAGTTCTACGCGGTTCACTGTTAAAACAAATTCTACCATTAATGAAACTATTAGTAGAAATAAATTTAAGATTTTGGTAAATAACTGGGGTGTATTAAACATTTTTTATATTATATTGATAGAAATTTTTGAGTATTTAAGTCAGTTTATATATACCTATTATATTTATATTTATCTATTAATTTAGATACCGTCCACAGATTATATAGTAAAAATTTCTTAAAAGATTTTTTATTCAATTTGATATCGACTGTATACAAGAAAGCGAACAGTTTGATCAATGAATAATGAAAGAGTACCTGAAACAGGGACGATAAAGCTTCGTGATTTGAATAAAGAATTTTAACATTGTCAATATTTTGTTTTATTATTTTGTTTCTTTATATTCAACGAAAATCCGTCAATATAAGCGTACAGCAAGCATCTGTTATTTTGTGATTGTGATTCTCTTTGTTCAAACATCCTCAACTTTAGTATTGGCTCATCAAGTACAGAGTATATCAAAATGATCTAAGTCAACAAATATATCGGAGAATATTTTTCTCAAAATTTGGATATGGCAGTTTTGTTTAAAATATTTTCAGTTCTCAACGACATCCGATTACACTGGGAATGAATTCCATTTTTTTGTTTTTTATTAAAACCCACTATTTTATATAACAATTCCATAGTACAATTCATTTCAAAATAATTATAATCAAGTATCATGATATGATATATATTATATATGTTACAGGCTCTCAGTTTTCGGTTAATCAACTTTATAAGACAAATACAAAAAAAATTTTGGAAAAAGGTCAAAAACTACCAGAATTCGCTCAAATTAAAGAAAATTATATAGGGGATCAAAAATTTGTGTCTACTATTTAGAAAATGGTGTAACCAAGGTTTGTCAATTGGCAACCCAACTCAGCATTGATATCTTTTAGATAATAACCAAACGGATATTTTTCCTTGATTCTATGAAAATAATTTGATAAAGGCTTGTAGGCATAAACTTCGCTTATCCATTAACCCATCAAGGCATAGTGTTGCCAAATGGCGACAGTAAATATATAATTTTACAGAGCGAATTTCAAAAAAGCTTAGGAAAGTATTGGATAGATAGCAGCATATATTTACTTGGATTTATAAACAGTCTTCTCTATTCATGACAAGTTGCAGATAGTGTTCGAACAGTTTGTCAGCAGGTTAATGAAACACCTCGTGGCCATGCCGATAAAAATGGACATAAGGTTCGAGTGAGTAAAAATTCTCTTTTCACCAGAAATAAATATTCACACTTTTCTGATGTGGTATTTAAGTAAACACGAATACATGTTTCTATAAGAAGTCGTATTGATAATACTGATTTGTGTAACACCTGCACATGTTTATTTTGATGTGTAGCCAGCCATACAGCAACTCGTAGATACGCAAAATTTCGATGTGAAATAATATGCAAATTTTTCACATTTTTTTAGAGGAAGCTCTTCAAATTGCATATTCTTATTAACTACCAGTGGACTTAATACATATTGAACCCCCCGAACCCAGTTCTCTTTGTGGTGAAGAATCGGGGGATGAAAATTAAAATGATTGTAACATAGATAAGCTTTCTGATCGACAGTTAGCATCTGGCGCGGAAGTGGTCTTAGCAGATGTTCATAGAATTGGTCTTACTGAAGAAGATATGACCAACGATATCAATATTGAAGAAAAACTATATATTACAGAAGCGAATCGAATAGAAATCTTTAAAAACATCACAGAAGACAGACCATCGAAAGAGGAAATTAAAAGGGTATTTTCAACTTCAACTACTGTTGGCGACATTCAACCTACGTCTAAGTCCTTTCTCGAACCAGTCCACAACCAATATTATAATATGTCTCTCCTGTAGAGTTGTTTGTGCTATTTTTCGATGAAGATGTTTCCCAACATTTGCATATAGAGATACGAGATTATGCACTTTTCAAAATCTATGCTGATCCAAACATCACAGTTGATGAACTGAAATGCTTTATTGGATTTTTTATTCTTAGTAGTTATAACATTCTCCTCGGAAAACGTAGTTATTGGGACACCGAAGCTGATATGCACAATAATATGATCTCAAATACTATGAGAAAAAACCGATTTTGCACAATAATAGTTTATACACTGTATGAATAACAACGCAGTTGATAAAAACGATAAGCTTTTTAAATTACAGCCTCTCTTGAATATGCTGAATCAAAGGTTTCTTGAAAAAATTGTCCCCGAGCAAAACCTGAACTGTGACGAATCAATAATCAAATACTTTAGCCGTCATCCAAATAAGCAATGCATCTGTGGAAAAACGATAAGGTTTGGTTTCAAAATGTAGTGTATCGATGCTGCATCTGGGTATCTTGTTGGCTGTGATATGTACCAGGGTAAAAATAAAAATTGCAGTTCTGAAGACGAACAGTTTTTTGGAAAGTGTACAGAGACACATTTGTTTCAATTTTAACAGAAATAGCAAAGGAAAAATACATACCATACAACTTCTGTGATAACTTTTTCACAAACTTCAATCTGTTAGTCTACCTTAGGGAGATGGTTTTACAGGAACAGGTACCATCCGCAATAATAGGATCCCAAAGGACTGTCCGTTGCCCAACAAAAAGATCATGGGTAAACAATATAAAAGAGGAGCGCACAAATCTACGCTAGAGCGAACGAACGGAAAGACTTTTAAGTTAATGTACATGGGAACAGGGTTTCAAAAGCAGAAAAAGTTCCCTCTGTTTTCACTTTCAATACCAGATTTAATTATCTTATATATACTATTATCATTGACTTTATAAACTCATTATCGTTAAGGTAAATAAGTTTCATTATTGTTGTAATCAACCCTCTATAATGTAAATATATATCTTGTTACCTTGTCTCTTCAATCTACTTTCAATTTCTTCTACTTATAAAGTTATTTTTATTATTATTTATGAATCAGGGTTTTTACATTATATACAATATACCATTTTATTACATTTTAAGTGTATATATTATATTATACAAGTATAGGTATAGACCAACTTTGAAAGTTTACAGATGTTATAAATCTTATTATTTTATTTATATATCAATTATTAATACAATGAAAGTAAATTTGGTTAGTGACCAATATTAAGTAATGTTTAATATTCGATCTAAAATTATCATAGTTGAACAGTATTCCTGTCAGTCCTATTTATATTTTACATAATAATATCATGGCTTTTTGCCCTCTTTAGCTCCATCTCGACCTTCTCTTTCTAATATTGGCACTTCGGAACTAGTTGTGAAAAGATAGGTAAGGTGGGTTCATAACCTTTAATAAGTCTATGGAAGCACATAAGGAGACCCCGAATTTTAAATAAATAATACCTAAGAGGCATAATTTCGGAAAATGGAACAACAAAATATAAGAAATTGAGTACAAGAGGAAAAAGTTACACAAATTCTGAACTCATAGCTTTGGCCGGAAAAAAATTAAACTAATCACAAAAATGACAATATACAGTCTTAGTGGAGCCCATTTTAACGTAAGGATGCGAATACTGGCAACTGGATAAACAAGAGAAAACAATAGATGTCGTGGAAATGGGCTACTTGAAAAGATCGTGTAGGATATCCAGAACAGAATAAAATGAAGATACGATAAACAACAGGTCGAGTATACACGACTTCAAAGAGAATACAGACTAAACAATTGCTCTGGTATAGACATGTAATTAGGATGGAGAAGAACAGGTAGCCGAAGGAAGCATTGATGTATCAACTGCAGAATAGAAGAAGGCGAAGAAGACCCTCAAGGACCTGGAAGAAGGGATTTAACAAACCTAAAAATCCAGAACTATCCAGGAAAACGAGTGGGTAGATGAAAAGTTTGACGTACGAAATACGGGATGCGGCAAAGGAAGCTGTAGACCCCCACTTTATGTATATTGTATAGTAATATTTTATTTTTTTTATAGACAAATTCTTTTTGAGTCAGGTGTATGTTTTTGTAGTCCATCGAACAATCATCGTTGGATGTAAATGAATTTCTCATAAAAAAATAATATTCAAACATAAATTTTTATTAATGTCTGTGTTACCACAATTAACAGAAACACATTATATTTAAACATTATTTTATTCTTTTGCCAGTTTCAGCAGTATCTGTTACTTTACGATATGGCAGTATTGCAAGCTACACCGGAATGATATAGTATTCCTATATAAATGTTCGAATAAAAGATAACAATAAAAACATTTCAAAATATAATTTCATCAAAATTGTAACAAAATATAATAGGTAGTTGAGAAAAATTACTTGTTCAGAATACAAAAAAAAACTAGTCACGAAATACCTCACTTGCACCTAATATGACTGATTTTTTAAACTGCACTTTTTATGTAATAACAGTAGGGGCGTCACGGCCGGTGAATTTCTTCAGTTGAGAAATTTCCAAACCAACTTCAATTAGAGGTTTCAACATTTCCTAAAAATAAAAAAAGACAATAAAGAATGGGTTGTATTCCAATCTTGATGAACTTGATTTAAAACATAAAATTCGATATTTCACATATAAAATTGGCGTTATCTAAATCTCCCGGCATGAATCTAGACTTTTAATAAGAATAAACGGAAAATAAACAAAATTTAGTTAATTGCAAATAAAGAAGTAATAAATTTGGAAACCATCTAAATACATAAATCAATACTTTCACTTGAAAACACATAGTTTGTTTATACTTGTAAATGTTTCTTTTATAATTTTTTGAAGACAGATGAACTTTTGAGGTTTTGAAAAAAATTAAAGAAATTTATTTTCTTTTGTTGATGCACGACAAATATATCAAATCGCAGCAGTCATCATTGTTGTCAAACTTTTGACTTTATTCACACTTTAGATACGTTTTATAACACTCATCATCCATTTAAAAACTATATGATATTACTTCCCTAAACAATTCTGCAAAATTGTACAACTTACTAATTTTTTTTCTAACTTTCGGACATTTGCACACTAGAATTCATACTGACATATACAAACGTTCATAATATTGATAAATGAAATAGTCATTTTATTATACAGTAAAAAAAGAAAGAAGAATCAAAGACAACAACTTATTAACCGCCATAATGTATGAGTCCAAGGGTATTTGGCAAATGCAAGTATCAACTGATTAAAGCTTCAAATTCATAATTTTTGTCAAATTGATACAACTGATTTGGATAAAACTAAGTTTAGCTGGGCTAAACCTACCCTTAACTAATATTGGGTTTAACCTATACCACATATTCAGTTTAAATATTACCAATGATCCTGAAATGCTGAAAATGAATTTTTCTCTATATTGAGACATTACTAATAGTGAGTGGAGTAGATGTTTCAATAGAAGGGAACAGAATGAAAAACCATTTCTTACTTTCCCTGATGTATCAAATGAAAATTTCTTGAAATAAAATGCATAATGAATATTCCTCATACTGTGAATGTTAGGTTTTCAAATGATTGGAATTACTACTTTATTTAAATGACCTTACAAATTATGTAAAAAAAAGTGTTCCATAAGTACAAATCTTTATCAAGTGTGATATGTGTTTATTGAGTAATTTCATATGAAATAATATATATTATCAATTTTTGGAACCAACACTCGCAATTACACTGTTTGACGCGCCTTTTGATAACCAAGTTATCATATTCATAAACTGAAATTAAACTAAAACCTAATGACTTGACTTACCTGTTTTATACTAAATTTTCCCACCAATGAACTTTCTCACGCGAAATTTAATTCCAGCCAGAAAACCTTCTGCACGGAAATCTTTACATTTATTCTTTGACTACTAAACTATTAATTGGCCCTTTGTCCCTATTTAAGCTACTCTTACATTTAGCAATTTCAATGCTTTCAAATGTATCTAACAGTTTATTATTGGATACATTGATAGATTTACCTCTCAATTCTGTTTATACAAAAGAATTGAAAGGAATATTTAACAGAGTGGGTTTTATATTGGTTTATAAATCCAACAATACATTAAAACAATTGTTGGGCAAGCCTAAGGAAAAAATACGAGATTTGAAAAAGAATGGTATACATGAAATTAGTTGTGGTGCTTGTGACGGGAAGTATATTGGACATACTTGGACCGCTGGATGAGAAAATTTAGTATAAAGCAGTTAAGTCATTAGGTTTTAGTTTAACTTCAGTCTCTGAAGAAAACTTAGTTATAGAAACGCGCGTCTGACAATGTAATTGTGAGTGTTATTGTAGTGGTGATGTAAACATTGTGTTCAGTATGAATCAAAAGTGAAATGGACAAAAATTTGTGAGAGAAAGTGAATGTACTGATGAAACAATAAAAAAAAACACAATACTTAAATGTACACTAAAATTAAGCGAAATCATGAATTCTTGCTAGATAATGTTATCACAAGTTGATGGATGAGAAAAAAGCTGGGACATTAGAACAAATAAAAATAAGAAATAAGGTTTTAAGATATTAGAGAGCAACACATATGCGAATGGATAGAAAAAAAATAAGTAAAGATAGCAGTGATACATGTATCCTGATAAAGACTGAATGCAGAATTGTAACAACTCTTATTCTCTTATTTATAAAAGTAGTTACTCACTTGTGCATCAGAGAGAACGTTTTTCTTTTCATAACTGTCAATATATACTCTTATTGTAGCACCGCTGCTTCCTGTACCTGACAATCTATAGATTAATCTTGAGCCGTCGTCAAATAAAATTCTTATACCCTGAAACATTTTTTTTAAGAAACTATAAAGTAAAAGCTAATTTTTAAAAATATGATATGGAATCAGATTTCAAGGACTTATTAGATTATTGGATGTTCAAATTGAAATAATTATGATTGAATATAATTCAATACCTGATTTTTAGTAACGCTGTTGTCAATGGGATCAACATAAGAGAAGTTATCGGCTTTGGTGACGGTGAAGTTTTTACCATTGTAGGCAAAAGATTTTCCTATTAGGCCATTGGTTTCTATCAAATTTTCTAAGTGTTTCATCATCGCATTTGCCGCGTCACTCTCACATTCTTCATAATCGTATCTGAAATAATAAAACTTTATGTTAGATAGTATTTCAAAGTTAACTGTTGAAGGGATGAATATACCTTGTAATCAAATGCTTACTAAAAATTTTAGGATCTTGCCGGGAATCGGGAAATGTTAGGAATTTTGAGGATTGATAATGGCGAGGTGTCTCATCTGAAAAATATATTAAAGTTTTTATTGAAAACTTGTTACTGAAAACCAGTTTCTTTAGAATTCTTGTGGTAGGTATTTCAACAACAATGGCATTCTTTACATACTTAAATATTTCTTTTGTAATTATTTATAAATTAAAGTTGTGGTAATAGAGGATATATATATATATATATATATATATATATATATATATATATATATATATATAAAATATCCAATACATGAAAATATAAAGCAAGTTTAGAATCATACGCATAAAACTATCTCTTATTTATATTAGTGATGAACGAAGTAATGAAAAATATAAAGAAAATGAATTAGAAGAATGAGAGAATATGAGATGATTGACTTGCAAATAAGGGAAGCAAAATATGAAATGAAAGTAGACAAAAAAAATTAAAAAAAATAAAGAGGAGAAAATTAGTATATAAGGACGAGAGCCGAAATAACTTGTAGATTGTAAAGGGGGTTTTTTTAGCTTTACAGCCATTCTGCACCTATACTTAAAAGATATTTTGTACAAGACTCTAGATCTCATTGTTCTGCTTCCAAGATACGCATGTATAAAAAAATTGTTTCAAATCTTAATTTAATTGTTACAAAAATAAATATCTTTCTTTAATTGCTTGTAGTATTAAACATTTATGTAGTGTACCTGCATTGTAATTATTAAAAATGCTATATACAAACCTGGTGAAGTAGTTTCTTCCGTATATACTCCAATGTTCTTTCAAAATCTCTTCTACACTCATATTTTTGTGTTCAATAATCGACAACCATGCGAGTACTGCCCATATACCATCTTTCTCTCGGATATGATCCGATCCCGTACTAAAAAATCAATCTTTTCTCAGAAACTCGTTGTAATTAGAAAATCTTGAAGATAAAATGAGATAACCTCAAATTTTTGAAGTTATATAAATTCATTTTGAGAATTTTTATTTGATACACCTATTACCAATTATTTATATTGGCATATTCTGTTATTTTGCTTTGTTAGGTTTATTTTAGCAAATATAAAAGCTAGAATTGTTTTGTAGCGTTTAATTTTTACTATTGAAAAATAGAGCAAAGGTAAAATAACATACCCAAAATTTTTAAAGATGTGTAAATTCATTTTGAAATTTTTCATTTAATACACATATTTCCAATTTATATTGGCATATTCTGTTATTTTGCTTTGTTAGTTTTATTTTAGTAAATATAAAGACTAGAATTGTTTTGTAGCGTTTAATTTTTACTATTGAAGAATTTTGGAAGCTTATTCGATGTATAACAATTGATATTTCAAACTTAATCCTTAAATTAGAGGCTTGCTTTTCATAATTATATTATGGCATGGTTGTGAGGAGTCCTTCATTAGCAGTGGCACTGTCTCTTTTAGCTTCTCTTCTTTATTCAAATTCTAAAGATGTTCATTAATTATCCTGTTTCGGCCCCAGATAACAGAGAAGATTTTACATTGGTCTGAAAGAGTCTAGTTGTTGTTGAAATGTTTTTTTAAGATTATATTTTATACAGTGACTTAAAAACGTTTTGCGCCGGGCATAATCTTCTTTCATTGTCATTTACAGTACCTCATTTTCTACTTACCATACTGACTAAATAACAAAATAACTCCTTCCAAATAGATGGCGCTTTCTGTTTCGTAATCTTTTACTGTTTATGTTTAGTTCGACTGTTATTATGAAGCCTGTTAGTTTTCTCTTGTATTTGTTGTTAATAGACATAACAGGTTTCAGTTTAATCCTGATTTTTCATCCATTGTTTTAGTTATTATGTAATCCATTACAATATTAAACATGATTGGTAGTGGCAAAAATCCATGTGTCACCCTCTATTCGATTTTTATTTGATGGGATAATTGTCCTTCGTGTTATATCCTGGTTATCATAAAAAATTGTTATTATTCTGATAGTCCCTACGGATTTAATCTTCTCTACTTTACTTCTCTATTTATCTAGTTAAATGCTTTTATGAAGTATATAAATATCTTCATTTTGCTCTTTTATTGACTCAGTTTTCAAAAACCTCAATATAAAGTAAATTAAAAACATTTTGAACAAAAACTACAAAAACAAGATAGTTGACTTTATTTTTTTTTTCATAAAAATAAAGCCTCCAATTTTCAAACTTACCCGAAACTTTCTTCCCCACAAAGAGACAACCTACCAGCATCCATTAGGTTACCAAAGTATTTCCAACCTGTTGGAACTTCAAACATTTCTTTGCCCAATTTCTCAGCAACCCTAAAATAAATATTATAATGATTTCGGTACATGGATTTTGATTTGGTTCTTGAAGAAATTAATCTTAACTTTTAATTGAGAGCTCAAAAAATAACACAACAGCTTAATAAATCTCTTTTCGACAGCTTAAAAAATTGCATACAAAAAACTTTGAAATCAGTCTGTACTAATTTTTACCAAAAGTGTGGTAGAACATTATTCACATATCTTAACCTCTGCTTTATACAGTGTGTTCAGAAACTAACAAACAGCTCAATAAATCTGTTTTCGACAGCTTTGAAAAAAAATTAGGTATTAGGTAGTTCTTTCCTTTTAAATAGAAACATCTGAATACTTTTTACTGAAACTCTATCCACTCAACAGTGAAAATTGGATGTTGATGTTAGGAAATAGTTTGAATGTCATGGAGACGTTGCATAATATTGCTGTATTAATTCTAAAAATATTTACTTGTCATGTTCTTACTTTACTCGATTTACCATAAATATTTTATACTTGTGTCCTTACCTATCAACTGCAGCAGCTGTTGGCATAGATCTCGCGAAACCTCGAACCCCATGTTTTTTGAAATATGGAATGCACTCCAGATTATTGGCTAATACAGCTAAACTGTCGCTCGGAGTAACGAAGAAAGCGTTTTTACCGATAATCATATTACGATCCTAAAATAAAACGGACATGAAAAATAGCATGTTCCAACAACTACATAAGATTATGTACTTACTCCGTCTCCGTCAAATGCTGCTCCCAAATCGTAACTAGGATTAGCTTTAACTTTATCTACGAGATCTTTGGCATATGTGAGATTGGGATCTGGATGTATTTCACCGAAATTATCTAATGGAACAATTCTGCAAACGTTATTGTCTGGACTAGCTCCTAGCTCGTCGACAAAAATACGTCTAACATATACTCCAGTAACTGAAAAATTAAATTAAATGTACAATTGGCACAGGCTTGGTACGCTATCTATAATTTGATAGAGAATTATGTATAGACATTTCTAGAGCTGATAGTACATATAATATTAGGGTATTTCTTTATATGTACTCATTTTTTTTGACTTAGATAATAAAAGAAAACCTTATTTTCTGACATATCTGCCCGAAAAGAGTTCTTACTGTGAGAGTCATGGACTGGTTTTTAATGGATTTGTGCATGTACCGTCACCTGAAAGATCTATTTTGTCCCCCTTTGATAGATCTAAGATCAAACATCTATGCAACAGTTCTTCGTACTGTCTCATAGCGTTGATGAATACTATTACTGGAGGCTTCAAGGAGGTTAGTACTTTATTTTCTTCTTGGTCAACTCAAATATTCTCAGTACATGCACAAATTATGTGTTCAGATGTTGTTTTACCTTCTTCTGCCTACAGTCACTGATGTTTTTCATTTTTACTCTCTCAAAGTGTGTATCCATTTGACAGTTTCATGTCAGTCTCCCAAAAATACGTGGGTTGTTGCTGGTCAGGTCGGATATATTTATTTCCCAGGAACAGTAGCGAATGTCTAAGACCTAACCTAACCCAATTGAAAATGGATACTTTGAAATCCTTGTTGATTTTCAAAAATAGTTTAAATACAATCTGTATGGAATATATATACAAAAATATACAGGAAAACAAAAATTTGTTAAAAGCAATTCATTATCCCGAAAAATATAAAAAAACAAACTAAATTGAATAATTTCTTATGTTTTATTATGTGATTATATTAGGTATGGGTCATGTTATGTGTATTATGTTTTATTTTTATATTGTAAAATCTTATTTTAGTTTTTACATTTCTTGTCTTTAAATAAACACAATATTTTTTGATATCTAAATTTTTTTTTACTTAGGTATACAGGTTGGGCGTGGCTCGTCAAAATTCATGTTGTCCTAGTTTCAGTTTACTAGGTCATCTTAGTTTACACAGATTAGATAAATCAGAGTTTTTTGAAAGAAAATACAACAGTTCATGCGAGTATTAGTATATATTGAATGGAAATGTTATTTATTAAAAAAATTATTTAGCTTTTAGGATTAAACTTGAACATATACGATTAATTTCAATAAAACACTCACCTCCATTCATTGAATCAATAAGTACATTAAACGGTGGACGTTGTTCAGTTCCACGGATGAGAGTTCTTAATTTTTTGAAATCGAATATCTCTTTCATGAGAGACACGTAATTCTCTGAAGAGTCGATTACTTCAACGACAAAATCACGTCCATCCACCTAGAAATAAAATTTTAAATTAAGCCTTTTAATATGCCTAATTTCAGTGGAAATTAGGTGAAATCATCCTCATACCAAAGGCTGGAAAACCACCTGAAGAAGTTACTTTCTACAGACCACTCAGTTCACTTAAGATATTAAAAACAAGAACAAATAATCAAACCTTAATAAGAACCAAGTAAACCGAAAGTATCAATTTGGATTCTGAAAGGAACGTTCTACCATCGGGCGCAAGTACGGAGAATAACAAATAAAATCATGCATGATCTGGGAGATAAAAATTACTGCTCCGGGATATTCCTCGAAGTAAATCAATCCTTTGATAAAGTGTGTCACTTAGGTTTACTTTACAAAATCAGAAAATTCCTTCCCTTAAATTATTTTCCTATTCTCAAATCCTAACTTAAAGATTGGTATTCATAGTCTAATCAACGTAGGTGTTCCCCAAGGTAGCGTTTTGGGTCCACTACTATATCTTCTATATACAGCCGATTTACTCACGTCAGATAACACACTTAGTGGAACACATGCTGATGACACTACCTTACTACCTTCACAACGAGATTCTCAAACTGCATCACAAATCCTCAAGCAAATATGGATAAGTTACAGCAATGGTAAGAATATGGCGAATTCAAGTTAACGAGACTAAATCCATCCACGTGACCTTCACAAAAAGACAACAAAACTGTTCCTTCGTTATAATAAAAGAGCATGAAAGGAAGGAAGCCAAATACCTTAAATTCTCTTGGAGGACACACCTTTTCAGGAGAAAAAAAAACCGCTCGGGATTTAATTTAGACAACTATATAGGATATTTGGCGGCAAATCACAACTATCCATCGGGAATAAGTTATTGGTATATACTTAAAATTATTTGTGGACATATGGAATCCAGCTGTGGGGTTCAGCGACTAACTCAAATATAAATATTCGAGAGGAAGATAACAAATGCTCCATCATGATATGTGGACAAAAACGGAATTGCGAAGAATCTTCTAGCCCTCTCGGAATAAGTATAGAGAATAAATTGAAGTGATCAGTGAAAAGTACAACGGAAGACTTCAGCATCACCAATCAATTGGCTAAAAACCTAGTGTTAGAACGTAAACTCTAGCAGATGTTAATATATTTTATATGAATTAATAGTTTCAATTAAGAATGTCTAATGCCAGAACCTATTAGCTGACGTTGACACCATGTTAACTAACTTTACTAATTTACATACATTTGTGATAAAAGTAGATATTTGCATAAACTAGACAATCAAGGGGAAAACCACAGGTTTTACTTCTCAAGTCATTTTTTTCTATTCATGTAAGATTTACGAGAAGATCTATTTCTATTTGTTATCTCATGATAGTTATACTTTTTTTTTCATTATAAATAATTCCATACAGTTATTGAAAAATAACTAAATTTCATAATATTGAGGTGACTTAGTAATTTAGAAAATATACTTGAATATAAGTTCTAATTTTGAAACTTTGAACGCCTATGAAATTTTTTTCTATGTCACAACATTATTTTCACGTCATCCACTCACTCCTGAATTTTTTGCATCGAGTCCCGGAACATCCTGAATTATTTAAATAATTCTTAATGACCAGTTTGTACCAAGATATAGTTAAAAAGTTAATGTTTTAGTGCATGTTAAACAAAGTGTTGTTTATAAAACACTTTTTTTTAATTACTTTTATCATATAAAATTAGAAATAGTATCAGAATATAAGATTTTTATGTTTTCTAAGAAAAACTGTCTGTTTAATTAAGCTATTGAAGCATCATTTGGTTGAAGGCCATATAAAAAATGAAATTGATCAATTCATAAAATTTAAGTCAATAAGATAATTGTGTGTTAGTAAGAAGTTCTTTAAAAAATTACGTGTAAATAGATATAGTCCGGGAGCGGTCAATTCTGCCGTGTGTAATGATAGGCCAAGGATAAATCAGTGGTATTCTTATGTATTTTGAATCCAAATATGCCCGGCGTTTTTGCAAAAAACTGGTACGTTTTGTTTAACTCGCAATTCAGTGCGGACAATTTTTTTATGCAAATATGGCCCATTTTGACAAGATTGAAAGTCAAAAAATTCTTTTTCTTTTTTCAGATGAGGCTCATTTACATTTAAATGGGTTCTTAGACCGACAAAATTGTCGTTATTAGACCGAAAAAATGTTCAGTTCGACAAAAGTTATTAACATCGACTTTCAAAAATTTATAAAGTTTTGAATATGAATTATACGAAAAAATGACAAGACACCTTATCTTCTTAAAATGGGACATATTTGCATAAAAACCGAAACCATTTGTTGATAATTTGTTTAAACAATTGTGATTTAAACAAAACGGACCAGTTTTTCGCAAAAGCGCCGGGCTTATTTGAATTTGGCGGCTCAAAATACATAAGAATCCTTGGACCCATGATTGGACACGGCAGCATTGACTGTCCCCGGACTAATAAACAGAATGGTAAAAATAAAATTTGTTAACAGTAAAGGTGTCACAGTAATTAATGTAATAAAAAAAGCATTCGCAAATTATGATTAATCTATTATGAGTAAACTGTTCTAGAACTGCATATTTTGACTAAAGTCTGTTTAAAATGCATAGCCGAACAATAGCTCATGGCGGGCTTTAATCACTATTGCAGTCATTTTTCGGAGTCATTGAAAAAACCTATTTTTGTATATATTGTTTTATAAATGCTGTAAACATTTCTATTTAAACAAAAGCAGGTGTGAATTGAATAGGAAGGTCAACAATTTATAATTGTGTAATTTCTGCTGTTATCGACATTGTTATCATAAAACAATCAACTAGGCATTTCAATGCAGTTGATCTTATTGCAATTTACAAATAATATTCCAATAACTTTGGTTTCATCATAGCATTTTAATAAAAAATCCTTATTATGTTTGACTTGATACATTAACGCGATGCACAACTGAAATTTTAATACATATATATCAATAACGATAAATTCTCAGAATACACTCATTAGTTGCCAATTCCAAACAAAATTTGGTATACATTTAAAGTTAAAAAACTTGCTATGAATCATCTCGCCACTCCTTATGGGAACCATTTAAGATCTGTTAACTATACGAGAATATATTGAAAAATTCTTAGCCTACTATAGAACCAAACAAAATTTCAATGTCACAATATTTTATTACTCAACATATTCTACTCTTAATTGTATTCATTTATTACAGCGAACCTGCAACGTCTCTAGACCTTTCAAAAAAAATGTTGTTCTGCAAACCAGATCTCCACATCTTTTATTACCTCTTCGTTGGAAGAAAATTTACGAGCTTTTGAATCTTTGAGTTGAGGAATGAGATCATATTCGGATGAAGACAAACCTGGCGAATAAGGGGGGGTTTCTAGTACTTCAATCCCTAAATCACGAATTTTTTGCATGGAAATATGAGATTTGTGTGCAGGGGCGTTGTCCTGCAAAAACAAAACATATTTGGATAGCTTTCCGCGTCTTTTCTCTTTAATTTTTTCCCGTAGAGTGGTCAGTAATGCCAAATAGTAATGATTACTCCATGGCAATTCCAAAAAACTGAAGCAAGAACTTTTCCAGCAGATTTTTGGACACGAAACTTCTTAGGTCCTGGAGAACCAGAATGTCACCATTCCATCGATTGTTGCTTTGTTTTTGGATCGTAGAAATGTACCCAAGTCTCATCCATAGTAAAAATTCGGTTTAAGAAGTCTACATCGTTTTCAAATCGAGCACGCGATGCTTCTACCCTTGTACGCTTTTGGTCAACATTCAACCAAAAAAAAAAACGAATACATTCGAATCCTACTTTTTATTTAGATTATATTTTACAATTTATATGTTACTTTAAGGACGCACTGTATGTCAATTAATTTTCATTTTAAATAATATGAAGGACATTTGTGGTAACAAATTTATTAAGATTCGTCATGTTGGCAAAAACTTAATTTATCAATAAAAACTAATTATAGGAAAACCAGTGAAAAATCACGTACTTGGAAATTTTGCGATTCCTAAATCGACAATAAATAATAGAATTAATAGACAGTATTGGTAAAACTCTACGTCTTCTAGGATGAAACAAGTCTTCATTACATCGATAAAATCTACATCTTTTGAAATATGCAATAAATTATCTGCGTAAACTTCACTATCACTATTTATTTTAAAATAATAACTTGTTATACGTTATAGCAAAATTAGTAAAATCTTGAAAAAACTGTCCTAAGCAAACTTGATTCCCAATCGAAATCGAACAAAATAATAAACCAATTTCCTTGATGTCACTAACAATAACATAAGAACAGAATGGTATACGACTTGGTCCTCAAGATATTTAAACTTCAATTCGTGTCATCCTATGTCACAAAACAGATCAGTGATAATAAGTTTGGCTGATAGATCTATCCATCTATCAGATCCTGAATTTAGATGCTTAGCTATTCAAAACGCAAAAACTGCATTGAAAGAAAATAATTATCCGGGAAAAATTATACACAATATATTAATGAACAGATACTTCAATCAATTGAAAAACAAAACAGAAACGAAACATCAAAACCTAAAATATTTCACCTTAGCATATGTACAAGGACTTTCCCAGTAATTATCTAATTATTTCAATAAATATATTAATATAGGTTATATAGGACATTATACACTATCAAAATATTTCTCTAAACTAAAATCTTAAACACCAAAAAACCAAAAGAAAAAAAGGAAAGGATACAAAAAGGCTATCAAGCCTATGGAAAACCTATTAAAAAAACAGAAACAAACCGGTAATGTGATAGAAACAACAGTAATCAACGAAAGGGAAGAACTAGAACTTAAAAGAATCGAGAGAAACATAATGAACTATAAGGAAAGCAAAGGAAAACGAAGAAATAGAGCTGGAGATGGAATATATGGTGAGATACATAAAAGCAAAAAGACTCAACTGGGCTGGGAATATAATGAGAAGAAAACCAACTTAAATGATCAAAAAATAACGCAATGGATCTCATTGTGGCCAAGGAGAAAAGGCAAGCCGAGAAAGACTTGGAAAAACGAAATAGAGGAGGACATAAGAGCACTTAATATAGAGAGCTGAGGGCACAATGCCGGAACCGAAAGGAATGGAAAATAATAACAGAAGCAGCTAAGACGAACGATAAACTATAAAGAAAACATAAATAGAAAACGAGGAGTAATTCACCCCAAAAAAGGATTTTAAAGCTCTATAAGCGATAGCGATAATCCAAAGGATTGAAAGCCTTGATGATGATAAAATGGTTACTTTTAAAGCAAATAACCACTTAAATAACAGTTTCAGTCACTTTGTACAATAGATATATTAAAAGCCCACAATTACTATTCGCCGCAAATTGAAGATTTCACCTAAGGTTCCAAGGGAGAGTGAGGGGAATGGTCTCTGATAAATTTGTAATTGAAATTTGGGGTTTCAACATTTTTTTATAATCAAACTAAACGAAATAAAGAATTTAATCTATTTGGATTTTGCATTTGCTAATTCTGTTTTGACTGTGGTAGGTGGAAAACTTGACATATTTTTAGCATGATAAATTATTATATCTGAAATTTACTTATCAATTACATACAACTTTTGCACTCATTTGTAATATTCAAAGAATCTCCCGTTTATTGCAAAATATTTCCTATAAATATGACAATTATTGACTAGGAAATGATCGTTACAGAACATATTTTGTTAATAATTTCCAATTAACAAAATAATTAGTGTATTAACAAATTTTGTTTAGTCAGTTTATTATTATCAATGCGTATGGATTTAGTAAAAATAATGACACAACAGTTAAATAAATCATTATTTCATTATAATGTCATAATGATTAATATTTATTTTGATGCCAAAAATATAAAGTATGTCAATTTTCGACGCAGCGTATAGCCTAAAATATATATAATCTTCTAAGTAGGGGTATAACCTCATTATAAAAATATTGTGGATTTTAGTGATACTTCTCATAACTGACACATTGTTATTTTTTTTGTACTGAAGATTTTCAACAGAAGGAAAATAATGAAGACCTGGAGATGCCTGTGGATATTGGTCTTGAGCTTCTGTAGGTTGTAGTGTTCGGGAAAAACGTGCCTGGGTAGCCGATTCCACAGGCTTGCACGTCTCCAAAGAAAGGAGTCCTGCTAAATTAAAGCTCTGGGCGTCTGCAGTATGGGCGTGTTCATTAGAAGCTGTTGCAAAGTATATAGTTTTTAGGCATTAAATAGGGCTTCAATTTCTTGTGCTCTGCCTTAGCTAATTCCGCCACGGGACTATGCTAGGACATGTTGCTACACACCTCACCACCCAACAAACGAATTTACGTTGATAATATTTTATGTCCAAATAGGATCAATCAGACCAAATTTACAAGATCGGTATTGATGGTAGTGAGCTGTTGCTGTCTACGGATTTGGGTGTTAGCCGAAATTATTGGGGTTTGGGATTTGAACGACGACATCAGTGTGCTATCATAGGTGAAGCTTGCAGTTTTGTCGAGTAGATCATTGATGTATAGAAGAAATAGAGTAAGTGACAAGATGAATCCTTGGGAAACACCAGTGTTGACCTCAAACCTTTCTGAGGTGTCCATTGATAGCAATCTGGATGGAAAGATCTTTGAGAAAGCTACTAAACCGGTCGATAAGTGAGGACGACAAACTGTACGATTTCAATTCATTTAAAAGGCTGTCATACCAAATCCTGTCAAAAGCCTTCGATATGTCCAGTGCAATTTCCCATATTTCTCTATAAAGCCTTATTTAACCATTTAACTTCTAGGGAACTTCTAAATTCATTTGAGTCTGGTCGCAATATTCTTCAAAACACATCTAGAGAATTAGTTTCTTAATTTTTATCCTTTTCTAGTCTAGCAGTGAGATTTTGAAGAGTTCTCAGATTGAAATATCTTTTATATTGAGTTATTTCTCGTTTATTGTCTTTTATTATTATTGATTTATTGTTAAACACTATGACCAAGTTCGACTTTTCCGAGAGGAAATCCATGTTGTGCCAATCTTATAATTAAGTTTACCACAAATTTTCCTCTTTAGTAGTTATGTAAAGTAGTGGATCAATACTATCCTTCTGTTTCATAAAAAAAGGATAATTAAGGGACATGATATTTGGGCAGCTTCTCAAATCATCCTTGATTGAATTTTTTATTACTCGAAGGAAGTGTTTCAGAATTTGGTGTTCAATTAGAGGCATATTACTTTGTTACAAGAAATATGTAACTCATTATTTAGGAATTATGGAAGGTGTATGAGGCTCTCATACTTGACAAGCTTGCCCTTGTTCTTTATGAGAAATCTGCTTTAGTCACGATTATTTTTAATATTACTCTCTCTTCTAACACAATTTTACGGTTTTTTGTAGCGCATCTGGCAGTACAACCTTTTGAAAAATAAATTATATCTATATATTTTTTTATATTATTTGTGAAGTTAGTAAATAATATATTTTTAAAGTGAGTACTATTATTATAATTAGTTTTTGGTTACTGAAGCCCAAATTTGCTTCAATTAATGAAAATCAAGAAATTTTATCCCATAGTGAAGGTATTATTTGCTATTATCAATTTTATTTCCAATACTATTGAGCAATTTTAGACCTCAAATGAAGGAATTCTATCTGTATTATACAAAGTGAGTCAAAAGGCGTTATGAACTAATAAATACTTACATTGAAGGTAGTTGTGCCTAAAATATCAATAAGTCTATCGGTTTCCAATTTAGGCGTGAATTTATACGATTTTATTTTGGTAGTATGTTCATAGATTGCATCAGTAACATGATCAGGAGCTGGACCTCCATTTTCAATGTTGTATTTGATACCGAAATCATTGCGGATACCACCAGGATTGTGAGAAGCCGTCAGCACAATTCCTCCTGGAAATTCAACAGCACTATTATGTACAAGCTTAGAATTCCAGCAACATCTCATGTCTTGTAGATTAAATCAAAAACTCTTCATTATTAAATTGAGGGTACTGCTAATTTCTGATCATTAATTGTAAAATTATTTTGTTTTCTTAAGTTCTAAAGTAATGGAAGATATTATCTGGTCAAATTAGACCAAAAAATAAAAGTGAAGCTACATTAATTCCCGCCAAGCTAAAAATCAGTGAAATTGTTTAAAATATAATTAAAAATTAAATTTCAAAGTTTCACGATTTTCAGCAGAACGGCAAGTACTATCATAAAAATACTTCAGACAAAAATTGTACATCTACAAAAACGTATCATTACTTTTTTTAATATGCACACGTTTCCACGCCACCTATGAGGTAGTGTACTTAGTGCGTTTTTTAACGATGTATATTAAAACCAACCTTTTGACAAAAATTTGATACTGATGTTTGTTTTAACTAATACTGAGTGTGTGTGGAGCCGTGCAAATACTTACTCGGTATTTAATTAAAATTTATGAAGCTCCACTATAAAAAACACCAAAAGCAGTGCAGTCAACTGAAGTGGAGAGGAATAAATTAGACAACTGAGGGAAAGTGTGAAAGGGTCACACATATAGAAACCTTGGATGTAATCATGTGAGTGATAAGGATATCTAAGAAGTAACATTAAAAAGTTTAATGCATTAAGTTGAAGCCTCATAATGTTCAAGGTTTTTCCTTAAAATGATCAGTAAACATTTTTCCAACCAAAAGTTGAAAAGGGACAATTTTACCAAAAATGTTGAAGAGTCGATCTTTTTAGTGGATCTAGATGTTAGTGAAAAATGTATAAAATGACAAAACACCAATTCAGTATGAGCTATATTATTTAAAGTGAATAGAGGATAAAACTAAAGATGTTGAATGGCACATTTCCCGTTTTTGTGAATCAAAATGAAAATATATTTTGATGTAACAATTCTTTCATGGACTTGGATTGAACCCACTAGTACAAGCAGAGTGAAAAATATAACTCATTTCAGTATAAATCCAGTTAAATTATTGATTAGGTTAGGTTGAAAAAGAATATATAAATAATAGATACATTCCAATTGTTGTTTATTATTTAGAAAAAATACAAAGAACTATCACAACAAGTAAATATATGGGAAGTATTTGGAAACTTACCTAATACTTTGTGATGTCTAATAAGACTTGATACTGCAGGTGTAGAAAGAATTCCAAGTTGGCCAATAAGCAGTTTAGATACCTGTAACAAATACAAGATGACTGAAAAACATTCACATCACATAAATGAAAACGTTTGTCTTTACCTTTGGATAAAAATTAACATAAATCACTAAAAAGTTGAAAATAGTATAACAAAGGATTTATAAACTCAATTGTCAATTTCATATTATTTCTTGAGAGAAATACAAAAATCACAACTTTTCGTATACAGGTTGTTTCAAAAAAAGGTGATTCCGTCTCTAACATAGATAGAAAACTGAAAAATATTTGGAGTTTCCTCAGTAAAAAATGTTTGTAATGTCATCCGTATTTAAGATAAAAGGCGTCGAAGAAAAAAACGCACATTTTTTACGATTTTGCCGCAACTACTGGCAACATTGTATTGAAATTTTATACGAATATGTTTTGGTAGCTTATACATCCAATGAATTTGTTTTTATATATGACTCTCATAGAGAACGCTGGTTACTGGTTTATTTGAAAATTATAAAGTAACAACCGATACTGGTATAAAGTATTAATTAAGTTTTGTCGCGTAAATGAGACCCCATCCAGAATTTATACAACTTAAAGCCTCCACAAATCTCAATTAATTATTTCCCAGACGATGAATACATAAGTATTCAAAAGCTCAGAAAATATATTAGTCTACTTTGGTGTTTCATTGCCACGTTCCCAATAAGAAAAAGCTCATAATATAGCTGGCAAAGACTTCGTTATAATTCATATATCAGAATCTTGACTGATCCAATGGCTATGGGATCTGGTATTCGATAAAGGGATTATCTGGGTCTTGTTCTTTTCAAAATCATTGTGGAAGAAATAATCAATGTTAACCTGGGACAGTAATTTAATTACTTTACTAAATCATTTAATATGACATAATCAGAGGTTATAGAACAGATAACAATAATAACATGTCATTGAAATGTCACAAAATGGAAAAATGAAAATATTAAAATATAAGCCAAGTCAAAGAATTGTAAGACCAACTATAACACATGCTGTATAAACTCGACCTGATAGTTAAACCAAAACAGTTACTAGAGACAACAGAAATGAGTATACTCAATAGAATAACTGAAAAAATCTTTCTGGACGAAGAGAGAAGTGATAACCTGAGGAAAACATGCAAGATTGAACATCTTAACGACAAGGTGCTGTTTAGAAAAAAGGTTTATTATCCAAACTAATGAGTTTCTTATTAATTAAAACAGCATCAAAGATTTAAATGAAATCAAAACTATTTAGATAAGGTTTTATCAGTTTTTATTTTCACATAAGTAGAATTAATTATATATTTTTGAAACTGTTTCCAAGTATATAATAAGGGAAATTGTGTTATATTGTATTTCCAGATTTTCATCTCTAGTATTCAGTTAATTTTATTCTACTTGTATGAATATCTTAATCCATTTGTATAATTACTGCTCTAGAAATATAGACTTTATTAAATCCATTAATATTTACAATATTTAAAAGGTAAAACATGCTATTAGAAGATAAGGTTCATATAAACTTGCAATTTCTAATAAATATACGAAAAAGGTTATCAAAAAGCAACCAGTGCAAATTATGATAAACTGATTCATTAACATTGCCCAAAGAAATTATTATATAACTGAAATAGTACATTTGGAAATATTCAAGAACGGATAATAAATAATGAAAAATATATTTCAGATTGTTTTAGTATCCTATTTAGTTCCATCTAAATTGGTTTTGAGGTTAAAGAGTACATCTTTTTAGAAAAATTTTGACTTTTCCAACTACCATTACCTCTAGTGTTCAAATTTGCTCTGATAAGCTATTTTATAAAAAAGTTAGTCATTCATTTAATTATTTTGAGTTGTGATAAACTGACTTGATTTGAGAACTCTACATTATGTACATCTTAGAAAACCATTGTATTGAAAAAAAATTAATTCTAGACATACCATTTTGCATTCTTATCTGACCACCCAGTATTAATAAATATAAATAAAAAAACAGTTTTTTGTTGTCATTATTATTATTTGAATTAAGTTTTGATGTGTCCATTACTATCTAATTAATGATCTTTTTATGCATATTTTTTATTACAAGTTTTATGTATGTATTCATTGGATATTGTTCAAACACTGGTTTTATATAGCTGAGAGGACCACTTTATGGATAAAAATTCCATTTTAAATAGAATATTTTGGCATATATCTCTCAATCATTAAGTGGAATTTTTATTACTTGAAATAAGTTACGTCAGTACAATATATTCATTTATATATTAGCTTATATTAGCAAATAGCAGAGCATTCCATCAGTATAATATATATTGAACTAAGTTGATTGTTTAAGAACTACTTAAATGGATTTGCAATAAAAAAGAAGTATTGCAGAAACTCATGAAAATGACATAAATTTACCTATGTATATAGAGTTGTCAAAATATTAATAGAAAAATATGAATAAACTTATGAAAGATTACTGAGAGTAAATTACAAAAATGGCAGAGACCATTGAAATTTTAAAGAATAATAATATCAGTAGGAAATAATAATATTGATAAATGAAAAGTTAGGAAGCAAAGAATAATTAGAGAATAATATTTATAATTATAATTTTAAATAGGAAAAAAGGGTAAAAGTTGAAAATTCTAAAATTCATAGATTGATAAAGATTCAAATGAAATCATAACCAAGTACTTAGATCAATAGAATGATTGAAGAACAGTAGAAAATCAATTTTTTGTTGTTGTGGTGTTTGGTAAAAACTCACTTTTTATTTTTGTTTTTATACTAATATATTTGATATAATTTTTTGTATTCTTGAAAATTAATTGAAATTTGTTTTATTTTGAAAGTCAACAGATAAATTAAATGTTACCATCTACTTCATAATATTTCTTCAATATTTTATATAGATTGCATCATACATACATAATATTTAACTCGGTATTTGAATCTCTAAATAATTCAAATAAAATTGAAATAAATCTAAATAGCAAATATATTAATAGTTGCTAGTTAAAAAAAGTAAATATATGTACATGTACACATTCTAAGAGTTCTTTTATTTAGAAAATACAAATGCTAAGGAAAATTAAGCAAAAGAAAATACGAACCCCATTTGCAGATGCAATCCTTATAATAATGTTTATAGCTTGTTTGGAAAAATATCTGCCATCTCCTCCAACAATTAATGTAGATCCTTTAGCTTTATCCCCAAGAGCGTTTATTATACACTGTATAAAATTTTCTGTATAATGTTTTTCCATAAATACTTTGACTTTCTTTCTTAACCCGCTTGTACCGGGCTTTTGGCCTTCGAAGGGGGTTGTTTCTACATCTAGTGTACTAAGTGCCATGTTTAATAACCTAGAAATTGTAAATGTAATTAGTTGTGTGGAAATGATAATTAAATTATTTGATATATTTACAAATGCCACGAAGGTATTTAATTATTTTCAATTATCGTTTTTTTGAATTTAAGGTTAGGAATTTTTGGAAATATATTGATATACTATAAAAGAACTTACCTCTAGAAGGTAAATAGATCGTATGTCGACTATTCAGTGCAGTAATGTTTTTACTTTTTTAAGTGAATATTTAACTAGTGACAGGTTCACTTTTCCTTATATTTTGAACACTCCAATGTCATTAGGAGGTCGCCCAGTGCGCAACTGATTCCTGTCATTATTACCTATAAATAATTGTCTTAAAATACTGGAAACATAGGCAACCAAGTATTCAATGGTTTGGAATTTGTTAAGAAAATAGAGTTGCATATATAACAAATCTTAATATCATTTATCAGCTACAATAAATTCATAAAATTATAAACATAATTTCAAGAATTATTACTCATTATTTGTTCAATATCATTTAACAATCAAACAATATGTACATTTGAGATAATTTCAAGTATTTTTCTTAATTTCAATATTTTTTAATCGTTATGAAAGAACAGGACCGGCTAACAAACTGACAGTCAGAAATGTATGAGTAAACAATAACATTTTTAAGCAGGCGGAGTTGCTTAAAAACTCACTGTCATTACTGACATGGACGACATTAAGTTGTTGTTCAGAAGATAAACGAAGGGCTGTTATTTGTCAAGAAGTCATATTTTGCCGCATAATGGTTACCTCTTCAAAGTAGTATTTGTCTAGGAAATTGTTGGGTTAATTTAAGGACTCTTCCACAAAAAATAGGACAGTCTATTTCCGTCAATCCCACAAATACACAATTTTGTAACGTCACAAATTACAGCAAGCGTTTAGCCATCCTATAAAAGCCTCATCTCGGTGACATTGATAAGAACAATGTTAATTTTTTATTACATTATTTATTATTATATTGTTGGTTTACATTTTAATATAAAGTAAGGTAATGTCTTGTAATTTGTGAAGTCAGGAGACATTCTGATAGGTTTGGTTGGTATACCATCCTATTATTCGTGGAAGTGTGCTTGGCTTCAATTCTGGTTTGGTTATGTTAGGTTGGGTTAGGTTAGGCTAGGTCAAGGACGCTTCCTCTAAGAATAGGAAGTTCTACCTAACCAAATCTGTTAGACGGTCTTCTGATTTCACGAATTACACGACATACCTTCCTTTATAGTCAAATTTTAAGCAAATTACATAGTAATTAATAATATGGTTTCTTTTATGCACAACTCATTTTATTAGCCGAATAAAAAGTGTGTAGCTTGAAAACAGTTATTAAATTATAAGTACACCATGAGAAACAGACATAAAAATTAAATCGGAACAGTATATCAACTCAAAAGATTGAAGAATTATCAATTGGATTCAAAATGAACATTGTTCTTGTCAATGCCACCAAGATGTGAACTTTCATAGGATTTAATGTAATTTATGACGTCACAAAATTGGATTGTGTAGAGTAATTAAAAGTAGGACGTTCTATTCCTTGTGGAACAGTCCTTGAGATTAAGTTAGGATAGGTTGAGTTACGTGAGGTTAGGTTAAGTTAGGTTACGTTTGTGCCTTCTAATGTCCACCTCGTTTCATGCATTGCCTCCTTTCGGTATGCTATGGCTCCGTGAAGCACCCTCCCGAAATTGGCGTCCATTATTCCCTTTCCCCAGTAAAATATTTTGAATTCAAACTTCCATATTTCCGAATGTAAGCGTTTCAAAAAAATTTGGTCAATCACTTCCTCATTCAATGTGCAAGTTTTTTTCCAGGACATTATGTATTGTACGGAAAAAACTGATGAATACCTATTCTTCCAGTTTCACGGATTAGTTGCGAAAAACTATCATTCTCTAATGATTTTCAACTGCACGAAATAATGGATGAAATAAATATTTTTGGGATTTCGATAATGTATATTGATTAAAAATAAACACAACGACATAATTAGTGCAACGGACAAAATCTCAACGAAGTTGTAGTTTAGTTTCCCTTGAATCGTTTGATTTATAATTTGGTTCCTTGGAAACATAACTGACCAGATACCACACTCAGTTACTTTTTTTTGTTAGATACAATGACGAATAAAACTAATTAAAATTGAGCTTTTGTGGACTACACCGTAGAGTGAATATATATACGAGGATGCTCCCAGAAGTTCCTGGTCAGATTCAGATATGACGGTAGGTGAGACTGCTCCTTCATTATTAACAGTAAAATATTGGGCAACAGAGTTTAAAAAGGCCGTATGACCCGCGAAGACCAGCATCGCATTGGTCGACTAAATAAGGTGACGACTCCAGAAATGTTGGAGAAAATCTACAAAGAGGTACTGAACTGAAAGTGTGCGAGCTAGCAGACATAGTAGGCATTTCAAAAAGTGCAGTACATTGCTTATTAACTGAAAATTTGGACATGAGAAAGCTGTGCGCAAAATGGGTGCCGCGTTTGCTTACAATGGAACAAAAATAGCGTCGTGAAGATGTTTCATTCGAGTGTTTGGAAATGTTTCACAGAAATAAAGCCTTTTCATAATAATTGATGATACGTGAGTCCATCACTTCACACCCGAAACAAAAGAACAATTAAAACAATGGACTGAAAAGGGAGAAACGACTACAAAGAGGACAAAGACACTTCCATCTGCAGGCAAGGTCGATTTTTTTGGGATGCGCGTGGAATAATTTTCATTGACTATCTTGAAAAAGGAAAAAACTATCAACGGCGTGTTTTATGCGAACTTACTGCAACGTTTGAGTGAAGAAATCTAGCAAAAACGGTTCGGTGATCAAAGATTTTCCAACAATGAAGACGTTAATGTATATTTTGAGGAGCTTGACGATTCTTATTATAAAAAGGGTATAGAACTTATTGTAAAAGTGTATGGAGCTAAGAGGAGATTAAGTTGAAAAATAAATATATTTCTTATCCAACATTTTTGTGATTTCTTTGTTGGGATAGGAACTAGGAATTTTTAGCGGAATTTAAACAATTTCTGTGGTATTAGTATCAACATAAATTTCTGGTTAAACAATTTTTAATTCATAGGAAACCACAGTAAATAAAATGTTCAGCTCTGCTCAATAGCCTCTACATCTATAGTCGTGGTAGCTCCGCGTTTGTCTTCAAGTAGCCAAATTGAGATTGTTTTGACCACGTACATGTATAATATTCAATTTTCAATTAAGGCAACTGCCATAGCCACATCCGTGCGATGCATGTAACCAATTTAATTGAAAAATCAATAGGATACTAAGAATTATAGAAACTATGGCAACGAAATTAACTTTAAAAAAAATTAGCATAGCCGTAATTTATTCCAAAATTCAGATATTGTAATGCATAAAACAAGGAAATGTTTCGAAAATATGAGGTACTGTTTGCAAATATTCTCGTCAGTGACCGATTCATTTCTCGGGGTATTCCGATTAAAACATGAATTCAGATTCTTTTTCTTCACCCCTGTATATACCAAAAAAACGAAGTAACTGAAAACGATATCTCAAAAATCATGTCCCGAGGAATCGAGCAACAATTTTAAGAATGGACTATAAACTGTGTTAAAATTTTGTCTATTCTCTTCTAATTTTACGATATTTATATATTTAGCAATTTTGACATTGCCTGAGCTTCCTCAATTGTATAGGTTTTTATATTTTTCTCTTACAGATACTATCTTATACTTGGAAATAGTTGTAATGTTCTCACAACAAATATTTTCAGGTCCAGTTAGGGACAATTCCTTATCTAAAAAATTATTCCCTTCCCCTCTGGGGTACGTGTGGTGCGAATCAATTAGAACGAATACCCTACAAAAGCTGTTAGATATTTACTCGGACTAAACAGCAGGGCTCAACGCCGGGACTGCTTTAAAACATTAAAAATTCTGACTCTTCCTTCCTTATTCATCTTTGAATCCGTTCAGAATTAGTTAAGAGCTCAATATTTTACAATGTAAAAAATGTACAATTATTTGCCAATTGAAATCAAATTGTTATATTTACATAATTACATATTTACTGGAAACTGCCTTCTACTCTGTAAACGACTCCTATTCTAATAATAATATTTAATTCCAGACTGTTTAATTTTGCTATGGTCTTATATAATAATTATTACTGCTTCTAAATGTTCTTGATTTTAGGTCTCTTCTGTTTTAAAATTATTTTTTTTTAATAAGTCTTAAGAGATTGATAAAAAACTGTCGGTTCGACTAATTTTAAGTCTCTATTATATTTTTACTGATTTCACCAATCTCTTAAAAATTATTAAAAAAAAACTAATTTCAAAACAGAAGAGACCTGAAATCAAGAGCATTGGGTAGCATTAATATATTAAAAGGTCTAAGAAATTCAAATATTTATTACCTATTACTATTACCTATAATTCTGTTATTCATAATGGTTTTTTTCAGTGTATTGAAATTTTATTTTATTTGTATCTTTATGTAGTTATTTTTGTTTGTTTTCAAGTTTTTATAAGCTTTTGTCTACAAATTGTCTCTCTCTCCCTATATATATTTACTAATAACTGCCACTATGTATGAATAATATAATTGCATTACCCTGTATACAGAACACATGAAGTTTTCTACTGAAAAAATATCGTTTCTTCAAATATATTCTTCCTCCCAAGAAATCTAACATGGTTTATTATTTTTCAAAATGTTAAAACACATGTTAGAAATTTCATAACCAGATGCCTTCATTATTCTATTTAAAGTCAGATACTTTCCTCTCTTTTCAACATACGGTAATAATATGAAGAATATTGTATGTAAAAATTAATGACATTTTATCGTCTCATCTTACCCAGCAGCTACTTAGTCCGATAGAATTATAACCAAAATAAAATACTCATTATTTAGATACATAATAAGTTATAAGTTTATTATTACTGCTACCCATTTTTTATTCATGTAGTTTAAAATAGAGTATCTCAATTCCGTAGTGATACAAAATTAAGTCGCACCTCTGATATGCCCTTTCCTTCTGGGACTTAAAACTACAAAAGAGAGCTGTGAGATATTTACTTGGACTGAACAGCAGGGCTCTTTGCAGATACTTCTTTAAAAGATTATTCCTCCTTATTCATCTTTGAATCCGTTTGACTAATTCGTAATCACGTTTTTCCAATTTCGTTGCACGGCTATTCACTTAGGAACGCGTAGCACGACCTTTACTTACCTACTCCACGTTCAGTATTTGTTAAGGGCTCAATATTTTACAATGCAAAAATGCACAATCACTTGCCAATTGAAATCAAATCGATATGCATATTGGTTTAATTTTTCTATGGACTTATATACTAATTATTACGCTTTACTATTACCTATAATTTTGTTACTCATTGTGGTTTTCTTCTGTATATGGAAATTTTATTATATTCTCATCTTTATTTAGTTATTTTCATGTTTATTTTTTACAAGTTTTTGTCTACAAATTGTAACATTTTTTTGACAATAAAGCATTTCTATCTCTTTCTCTATCTACCATAACACTGAGGTCATAATCTTATTATTTTTTGCTTTCTTGGAAGCAATAAATCCCATTGGTTTGGAAGTATAAAAAATTCACTTAGATTACTTAAAAATTGCCAGTGTGAACGAGCTTTTGATCAGTGTCAAGCACAATGGTTTTTCATATGCAGCTTAACATATTTACGTATGAAATACATAATATAATCAAATTTAACGATGGTTTCGAAATTGTGAAGTTGAATGATGAAGCGGTGTCCCGTATAGAAACCATTTGTTATTCAAAAAATCTGCAAGCATTGAAAACATTCTGTTTGCTTTGTATGATCATCAGACTTCTGTTTTTGTTTTAACTGTTTAACTAAGTCGCAGCTTTTGAGTGAGAAGACATTGTAGAGAGCTTAATAAAATTTGCAATGATCTTGGATTTTCTCCAAACATTTCATTTCCTATGAATGTTACATCAACTCTAGTTGATGCAGCAAGGTAAGTAGGTATTCATAAAACTCACTCATTTTATTACATACATTTAGATAGGTTATAACTCTTTAATCAATTTGATAGTGCATATTAAGATACCTCTTAAGCACGTATTGGTATAGCGTATATCCCTTACTATTTTGATTTTTTTTTCTACAGCTCCATTGGAAGATGTATTTTTCGACAACTTATATTACATACATTTATGTAACTTTAGAAGGTAAAATTATCATTATTATTCTATTTCTAGCTCAATTATTGAGCTTTATATTAACACTTTATCAACTATTCTTAAGTTTCACCAGATTGATATTTCATATTTAGAGAAGTAAGTATAATTCCAGCCGATTATTGAATTTAAATATTTATTGTACACTGGGCTACCATGTGACATAGTGATCAAATAGTTTTTTTGCTATAGTAAATTCAAATGTATTTCTACATTAGGATTTCTGATATCCAAGTGATTGTTAAGTGCCACCAGGAGTACGTTGTTAATTGAAAAAAAATAAAATTTGTGAAGTGATATTAATCAAATCGATATTCTATACCATAACAGGGATACTAAAATAAATTGAGGTAAGTTTATTTCAGCAAATTCATTTATTTATATGTATACATCATAAACATAGAATAATAGATAACGAGGAACAGATTTGGGAACAAAAGACGTATTTAGAGTTTATATAGAGAAGCTCACGATGTATAACAAAGTAAATCATATTCTCAGAAGCTCTCATCGATGTAGACAAAGAGCATGTTCACTGAATACACTGTTTGATGCTGATACTAGATCTAGACTAACATTTTCATTGTCTCTGTTATGATAACCAAGTTATAGTCTTCAGAGAACAAAGCTTACAAGTTAAATTTGTTTAAAATTATAATTATTAAAAAAGTATATCATTAGTGCATTGAAATGTTACATTTCATCTTGCGTTTCACAGAATACGCAATTTTATCGATGTGTGAGGGGGTCACTGGAAGCTCAACAACAAGTTTGTGGTGCTGTAACCCTTGTCCCTCGGTCGCCATTTTAGAAAATGGGGTGCAAATACCTTTTTCGTTAAACCTCGCGAACTATTCATCGTAAAAAAAATTTTTAACGCTGTGTCTACAATTATGTTTTTATGACTTTTTGTTGTAAGTCGCAAATATGAAAAGTTATGAACTAAAAAGGACAAAAATTTTGTCAAAAATTTCCTTTTTACCTCTTTTTTTTTGATTTCACAAAAAATTACTTCAGAACAATCTGCTAGATCGTCTTTTCAGGATTAATTTTACCTATAATTTTTTAGAGCGCTCCAAAAGTTTTGGGGCGCTTCAATACTCATAACATTGCGAACATTGTGAAATCTAATACTTTTTTTCTCGACATATTTTTTAGATTTTCTGCAACTTTCCTATATTATTTTTTTTATTTACACTCATTTCTCATAATTCTATCTGTTTTATTATCATATGTCAATCCAAAAGTAAGTTCTTGGCTCCATTATTACTGCAGGTCGACTCAAATGCTCTGCGCCATGTCTTGATTGTCTTGGCGAAACTTGCAGTAACGCAATATCATGGAAATATTAATATTAATAGAAGAAAATGAACTTTCAACTATGATTCCAATTTTAATTTCCGTAATTCCCCAAACCTCTACTTTGGACATTGATGTAGATCCTGAACTACAGCCTGGACTATCAAAAAGAGGTAAAATAGATTAGCTAGTAAAAAACTGCAAAAAAATGTAAGCATACCCAAAACTATCTCACCTACAAGTTATCTGTGGATTAGACTTACTGGGGATACCACGTAAAAAAACGCGCCTACGAACTCTACCTTATAGGTGAGGTAGAAAAAAGTCATTAAAAATAATATAGGAATGTTGCAAAAAATCTGAGCAAGTATGTTGAAATAAAAATATATGAAATAAAAGGAAACGCCTCGTTCTCGCTGCAATGTTGTGAGTATTGAAGCGCTTTTGGAGCGCTCTAAACCCACAAAAATTGGTCAAATTAAAAAATTGATCATTAAAAGACGATCTAAAAGATTGTTCTCAGGTTTTTTTTAAGTACCGACTTATCGCACTTCCACAGCAAATAGTTTTGCTGAGAAACTTTCACCTCCACTGCGGGTTCCTGCATCGCGGTGGGGCTCGGACGGATTGTATGTCCTCTGTTAGTCGCTTTTATCTGAACTCCGCTCATTAATCATTATGGCACCATTAACAAATATTTCTTCATAATGATGAGCTGCCTTTCTTGTGATTCCTTCTTTTCTGTTTAGCTCCCTACGTCTCCCTTCCCCTGCTGCATGCAGGGACGAGGAGTTCGGGTCTATCTATTTATTATCTTCTAATGTTGCTGTGTGTTTGGACCTCTTTGTCTACTGTCCTGTTCCTTTCTTTTTAGAATTTTTTCCACCATACTCTCAACAGCTTTCCATTTAAAATCTACTTCCATCATGATCTGCACTATATTTTCTGGTCGTAACTCAGCTCTTACTGTTATTTCAGACAAGTTTCTAATATCCGCCCACGCAGGACATCTGAAAATTGTGTGCTCTGCATTATCTATCTCCGAGCTACAGTATAGGCAGGGGTCATGTTCAGCTTTACCTATTCTCCTAACATAACTTTGGAAGGAGCCATGGGCTGTCATTGTTTGGGTCAAATAGTATCCAATTTCACCACAGGATCTCTCATACCACCGCGTAATATCTGGTAGCAGTTTGTGAAGCCACACGTCCTTGTCGCTGGCGTTCCATCTATTTTGCCATTTCTGTACCGTTTCTTTTCGAAGAGCCTTTTTCTCACCTGCTGTCATTCCTATCGCTCTCGATCTCTCTTCAACTAGAAGATCTATAGGTATTATTCGTGCAAGTACTCTTGCAGCCTCGTTTGAGATAGTACGATAGCCCCTGCATATTCTCAGCGCTACTCTTCTTTGTACTCGGCTGGCTACGGTGATATATTTGTTATTCTCTAGAACACTAACCCAGATTGCAGCTGCGTATAAAAGTATAGATTCTGCCACGCACCCCAGAATCCTCCTTTTTGCTTCACATGGGTCTCCCATATTAGGCATTAGACGACTGAGAGCAGAAACTGTAACGTTCGCCTTGTTACTCACATATCTGAGGTGTTCAGTGAACTTGAGCCTTCTGTCTATGATTACATCTAGGTATTTCACATGGTTCTTTGGGTGAATGGCGAGACCTCCGATCTTAAGTTCTACTGGGTTCTCAGGTATTTTTTTTTGTAAAATCAAAAGAAAAAAGTTATAGAGCAAAGAAAAAAAATTTTTGCTAACATTTCTGCAGTTTTTAGGTCATAACTTTTTAAATTTGCGACTTAAGACAAAAAGTCATATCAACATAATTGTAAACAAAGCAATTTTCCAAAAAAAAAGTTTTAAATACAAAAGATGACAAATATTATTATCAACAAAAAATATCTTCGCAATTTTTGTCGTACGATGCGCGGTTCGCGAGATATTTAATAAAACGTGTTTTTCAAGATGGCCGCTGAAGTGAAGCCCCCCCCCATGACGCCCACTTGGATTTACATTCAGCGGACTCCCCTGAACACATTCAAAAAAAAAATACCTGTTCCCGTACGTTTCTTTCAGAACCCACTTTTTTGGTTAGGACTCTTGGACTAGAATAAAGATTAACGAAGTGAAACATTATTATTATTATTCATTAATTCATTCTGATTAGAGATATATTTAATATTGAAATAATGCCTTAGATTTCGTTTAAAATTTTTTATCGTACTTATTTTTAACCTGGTTTTGATAAGAACGTGGCTACCTAGTTGTAACGGAAATTAAATTGTGATAAGGATAAAAAAATTGAAATACGCATTGCATAATTTCTGTTGCTTACAATTATTAAAATCACAACACATTTATATTCATCTTTTCATCACAAATGAATTTATCAAAAATTGAACTATATCCTCGAAAAATAACGTTTGCTTGGTTAAAATTGATGAGTTTATTGAATTTAAAATGTTTCACTTATATTTTTGGGAATATTTTTTTACAGGTCTGTAAGTAATTTTACGAAAAACTCCTCAATAATTATTTGATAAGATTTATTATTAATAATACCAATGAAATCCTTCGTTGATTGACACTCGTGATTCAAATACAATCAGAAAGTATAGAATGAAAATTGCAACATGTGGTTGCCGTCAAAATGTGTAGAGATCTTTGCGAACAATCAGATAACATCCCGCAAAATTTACTTCAAAATTTGAATGAATGTAAATAATCTTTCTTTCGTATTATGAACGTTGTTTGATTGGGAAAGTTTCGTATTTACTCAAATCAACTCAAACATTAATTCATTCAAATTTTTATAGAGACTGAGCTTTTGATCAGCATTAAGCATGCAAAATATTGTATATCCGTCCTGTGGAAACATTTACTCAATTAAAATTTCACGATCGTATTCGACGATGGCTAATTACAAGGGCACAGATTTTAATAATGTCTAGGGTAGTTATGATAAATGTTGGGCTTGGGCGTTCAGTATCAACTGTATTTATATGGCCAATTATAAAATAATAATATAATGATAATAACTATATTCACAAGTAATATAATGGTTACAACTACAATGAAACGAAATAAATGAATAAATAAGAAATGAACGATAACTACCTGAGTACTTGTTTCAATCTATTATGCATATGACATACACATACACCACTTACTCGTATTGGGAATGTGGCAATCAAACACCAAAGTAGACTAACTTCAATATATATTCCGAGCTTTCGGATACTTATGTATTCATCGTCTGGGAAATAGTTAATTAAGATTTATGGCGGTTTTAAAAGTTGTTAGCTCTTGTAAAAACAAACATGGGTTTCAAAGTTTAAAATTCACAATGATTTTCAATATTAAATTTTGAAACCCATAAATTTAATTTCTGGTGCAATACGAAAAGAGGGAACTTGGCGATCGTCAACTTCGACCGTTCGCGACAATATTCAGTAAGCTCAAAATTACAGCAGATAGGCGAATTACTATAGATCAGGTCTCATCTTCTTGAATCACTCGCCACCAGTGACCTATCAAATCATCCAAGTCGAATACAAAAGCTGTGTGCGCGCAATAAATACCACGAATGCTTACTGCAACAAAGAAAATCAAACGTTTGGATATCTGCCAATGTTTATTGGATCGCTTCGACGTTGGAGGCGACTTATTTTGAAGCAGAATAATGCTATAATGCTATTGATGAAACAGGAAAACAGAAGGTCTTTTACTGGATGACTACTTAGACAGAGAAAATAGTGTGATATATAGGGATTACTTAGTCAACAAGATGAAGCCTGCGATTTTAAACAAATGAACGACGATGTCCGATCTACTGCACAGAAGCAACCAACACGTTGGGATTTGAGATCCTCGAACCTCTTTGCAGACTAGATCTCGCTCCATCAGACTTTATCTCAAGGAAGCTTTGAAAAGTTGTCGATTTGCTTTAAACATTTACGTTCGGGTTGTAGTTCAAAAGTGTATTCATAACCAGCCGAAAACCAAGGAGGTATCCGGAAGCTTGTGGCTCGCTGCATCAGGGGCATTGCTGAAAAATAAAGTTTTTGCTGTACACTTATCTTAGTTTAATGAAGTTTACAACAAAAAGTGTCGATGATTTTTTATTTACCCTCTTATACGATGATTCTGTAGCCTTTTACAAATAATTTTGAGATTTTTTTTTGACTAAAATCTTGTTATAATGTGTTTTTTCAGCAGGCTCATTAATGTTTTCTGATAGATGACTGAGAACCATTCTTTCTGAGACACTCGGTATAGTTACAACCATAAAATATCTTGAAAATACTTATCATGTATCCGGAAATTATTGCAAATATTGCCTCGTTGAGGGGGGCATAGTTCTAGTTAGGTTACAAAATATATTAGTCGTTTGTAGTGGTTAATTTATCTACTTCCACAATATTGTATGAAATATAATCTCCAGATCCAGAAGATTCGATCGAAACTTGATTAGAATATTAAGATATTTGAATAATACTTGTCAGTTTCAAGTTTCTTTAATTCTCTTTAAAAACTAGCAAATGCTGTTCGGATAATATCATAAGCAACAGTTTCACTTCCGTCATCGCTGTGTTTTATCTGCAAAAACCACACCACAGAAATGTATTTTCTTATCTCTCTCTCAACACTTGCGTTAACATTCATAATTGATTGTTCCACATCTGTATAAATTGAAATTTTTATCATATGAATTCTCTCAAAATATTTTTCTTAGTTTATGATATTCTTAAATTTTTAACTAAGTTAAAAATTACGCAGTGGTTATTTCTTCAAAATATCAAATATTAATTTTTTATTGTGTACTTGTATGATGAGGATTTTTATTAGCTGAAAATTGAGATGCCTCTTTAACATGTGCGCAAACATTTAACTGGGTATAGCCAAGGAATGTCTGTGAAAAAACTTGAAAAAGCATCACTTGAGTCCATTAGATTGAGAAAAAAAAATGTTAGTAGACGAAAACTCAAAGTTAGTAAAGGACCGAGTGTCGTTGACAGCCATTACGGTGAAAAATTTTTGAAAGTCGTTTTAGATTCATACGTTTTGATGCATTCAAAAATAAATTTTTGGATAACTTGAATAATAGCGAGGGAAAATATATGAAAATCGAAGGCTTCAAGATGATTCTGATAAATGGCAACATACAAGTATACAAGCTGCGAACCAGTACCAGTTGCTCAAGAACTGTAAACAGCATACTTTATACTGAATTTTCTTCAAAAACCTTACAGTGGGGGAAAATGAACGAGGAAAGACCAAAAAACCTGCTTGACATTGAAACTTGTTTTTGCATATCAAAATATGGTTTGTTTGTAAACCAAAATTTGCTTTTTCTAGGTGCTTCTCCAGATGGATTTTCCATCTATTTCTTCTGTTTTTAATTGTTACCACTAGATATTTCAATTGAGTTTCCTCTTCAAAGCAGTTTTATTTTTCATTGTCCACTTTTATTGATGAATTATCTTTGGTCTATGTGAGTTACCTTCCATTACCATATATTTCTTTTGATGCTTATTCACAGGTAGTCTATGCACTCCTGCTCTTATTTCTAGTCTGGTTAAGACGTTGTGCATTTCAATTTTGATCTACGAGTATTTAAAAGTATTACATCGTCTTTGGCACAGTTTTATTTAAATTGTATTAATCGACCACAAAATTACCAAGCAATCACATGTTTATAACGCAAAGTTCAAAAATGCGGCAGCAGCTAAATACTTTTATGGCTTTCTCGACCGCTCGATAGGGAGGAACTTAAACGTTCCACAAGCTTTGATTGGCTAAACCTTGTTGTTAATTTGCGATTAATCTATACGTTATAGACACGTGATTGTTTGATGATTTTTAATGGATTTTTTTCGATTACGCATGCGAAAGTTATGAAACACCCTGTATATTGATTTTAAATACTTTTATAATCACTATCTCGATTTTTCTTAAACTTTTTGTAACAGAATATTTCTTCAACGTATTAGAACAAAGTTTTGATTTTTATAAATGAGAAACATAGCAAGTTGTCAGGTTTATTATTTCCATGCAGCGTTGATTTGTAATCATCTGGTACTCATTGAAATAGTCTCATGAGACTATGTGTTAATTTGACTAATGTCAGTAAAATGGAATAAATGGTCGGCGGTATAGAAATAGATCTGTTCCATCATGGTGGCTGAGGTCAACACATTTGGAATCTTCTTCAAAGCTGCTTTTATAGAACTACCATATATTCTTCCTTCAGTTGATTCATTCAGTGTTCAATTCCTTTAAAATGTAGAGAGATTCTCTGGTTTTTGTGAGAGATAAAAAATAAATAGAGTTGTTTATATTCGTTTTTTGTACGATGAATAGTATCAATTTATCCAATCTCTGAGTATGAAAACTGAATGGGACATCTTGCTCTTTTCACGCTTTTCTTGATGGTGTGTTTGTCCATCGACCAGTTGTGTATGGCTAATCAAGGGATATCTGTGATTCATTTTTATGAGGTTATAAATTGATGCTACAATCCAAATGTACCAAATTAATTTTCCGGTTTTGGCCACTGTAGTTGACCGACTATACGGTCAGCTTATTGGTTGCTTTTATTATTAAATACTGAACTGTCCATGAGTAAATACAAGATGTCCTCTTCTTTCTGCTATCACTTCGTTCCTAAGGATACACCATGTGTTATTGTTAGGATTGTCATGGACGGTATATTTTGGAGTCCAGAACTTCCGAAGATAGAAGCTTTGCAGTTTGTCAGGTTGGGTAGGAAGCGGAGTAACGTTTTAAGGTACTACACAATAAAAGGACTCAAGTTGTTGGAATTACTATTATATTCTAAGAATTTTATGTCTTCATAGAGTTTGGAAAAGTTCAATTTGACGAAAATTTCTCCTAAGTTTCTCTAGCTCTAAGGTACAAAATTTGAAGTTAAGCTTTTCGAGTACCTTTTTACTTCATATTAAAAATTTAAGGTTCATTTGCTTTGAATCAACTATGACTCCATTTTGATTTAATATTCTAAGAGTAGCATATATTCCTTTATATTAAAGCGGTTTGAATGGAAAGAGCTACAAATATTTATTTATATTGTCCTTGAAAAGTAAATTAACATTTTGTTATTTACATATTACATCCTAAACGGCAGATAGATGGGAAGTTTTAAATGTGACACCTCGTATATATTCTAATAAAGTCACATTGAAAACTTGTAAATTCAGATAAAGTATGTCTACGTAATAATGTGGTTTTTTTCTCAATAGCAGCCAACCATTTTAGTTCATTAGCAAGATATTTATCCCTTATCGCAGTGACCACATTTCCTTTTCCACGCCCATTGTCCCTTGTTATAAATAAGATTTTTTCAAATAATCCGTTTATTTAATTGAAATTATTTTACTATAACGGTTGTTTAATTGTTTTTTCAAAAAGTTAATTTCTGGTATAGTGATGATGAGCTAAACATCTACAGTAACAGGTAAATAAGTGTTTTTGATACTAGTGATAAGGTCTTATTTTATATGGAAATATTCTCAAAAAATTTTCTAGAAATAATTAATTTGTAGCTTTAGTTGTCATTTACAATTTTTATCCATTATTATGAACGCATCCATGTCAAAACTATCTATAATCTTATTTGGTTTCCTTGTGCAATTCTCACTTTTTTCATAATTGGTAGTGGCGATTTTTTTTTATTTGTTTCCTGAGTGAATTTGTTTAATTCGGCAGTAATCTTATGAATAAAGCCGTTATTTTCCAATATCAAATATTTCTGGAGATTATTCATTAGGAAAAATATTTTCATTCTAGTGAGATCAAGTGGAATGTGTTATATAATATATGTAATTATGTAATATAATATTTTTTATATATATTATACTTTTTTATATAAAAAAGTAGTAAAATGATTCGAAGATTGTATTAACATACATAGAATTGGTAATTCTGGATGGAAGAAATGCAAATAGTGACTTATGATTGATTCATTGTCTCTAGTTACGCCTGTCAATATACTTGAAACTTCATTTTCCGATAAATTTCTATATCCTTCAATATTTCTAGTACTATTCCATCCGCCACAGTGCTTCAACATAATCATACTAGTTTCAGCTTCTGCTAAAAAGGATTGACGACGTTCGACATTAACAATGACCAGAGTACTTTACAGGATTGTTCGAACCCAAATATTTTGCAATAATATAATGAACTTTCCCATTTGGGTTGTAAAATGAAGAGGTCTTGTCTTTCATATAAGTTTCAAAATATTCGTTTGGTCTTAATCAACACCGGCACCATCACTATAGAGACGGGTTTTTTATTTTCTACATGTGTGACTAACATATTTATAAGTTGCTGCCGTCGACATCCATAAAATAATAGTATGACCGTGTTCACTAAAAACGTTTCATTAAGTGCTTCATGGATACATTTCAGGATATTTTTTCAAGATAACGCGGTGGGTACAATTTTGACCTCTGAATTGAATACTTACGTATATTGTGAATTATTCATATTCTTATCCACAATTAAAATTTTCTTTATCATCGATAATTAGCTAACAGAGGTCGAGCAAAATATATTATACCCCAACGATATTTTCGCTAATGCTTTCTACAAAATTTTTTGATATGTACTTCATAAATTGGTTATATTCTTTGTCGTGAAAGTCTCTAAATTTTCTCGGTAACTGGTTTTGCGTTGCCATTCTTGCCATTTTTTTGTAATTTCACCGAAAATTTCAAAATATTTCATTTTTGATTTTCGACATTAATATTCTAAATATTTTGATACTAATCTTCTTAGCACACAATAATAATTTGACGGTAATAAACCAGGTAAAAGTAAAAAATTCGTAAATCAAATTAAATTGAAAAAGAAAACTATTTATAATGAGCTTGTATGACATAAAAGTTTGCGAGCTACCCCCTTATGGTACTAATAGATATATGCCCTTTGGCTTTAGGGCATAATCATTTACTTAGTATCCTTGATACTATAACTCATCAGTTTCAGTTATTTTTCATTTCGATTTCATTCAAAATGAGTTTGTCAAACGGAACACATTGTTCATTGGAAATTATTGGGTAAAATTCATGTTTTTTCAATAATTTCTTAGATTATATTAAATAAAAATATCTTCATTAATTCAATATACATACAACGGTCTTACCGATATCATTTTTTAGCTTTTTTAGCTTCAAAATAGGTGTAAAATGTTTATCCAGCGAGCATCTTTTTGAGGTCTGAGAATAGAAAAAATTAATAGTCGCTGGCGGCTAGTTCGGGAGAATACGATGTATGAGGAAGAAATTCGAAGCCTAATTTATGCAATTTTGTCATCTTTTCTAATGATTTGTAACGTGGTTCATTGTTTTGATAAAACAGCACTTTCTTTTTCCCCAAATTAGACCTTATTTCCGCGATTTTTTGCTTCAAACGCTCCAATAACGTTACGTCATAGTCGCCGCTCATATTTTTTTTATTTTCGAAACAGTCAATGCTGATACCACAACCTTGTCCGCTGACTTTTGCGTTTTTTTTATGGCTTGGAGTCGGTTCATCAGATACAGTCTACGAAGATGACTGTCGATTGGACTCCTATGTGAAATGATAGATGTTTCATCCATTGTCATATATCTATGCAAAAATTGGTGTACATCACGATTGAATAGTTCCAAACACTGCTCAGAAGCAATCAATTTTTTGTTGTTTTTCGTCGATTGTGAGGTCGCGTGATATTTATTTCGAACAGAGCTTTCGCGTACCCAAATATTCATTCATGACATTTCCTCTATATTCCCAGAGTCTCAGCAATCTCATTCACCTTCACATTATGTTTATTCAAATTATGTTGGGGATTTTTTGATGTTTTCTTCAGTGACAGTCTTTTTGGGGCGTCCACTGCGTGCATAGTCCTCGGTTAAACTTAAACTACTTCTGAATGGTTGATTATCTTGAGGCAAATTTGAAAAATGTTTATCAAGCCAAGGCTTAGCTTTAATAGTATTTTTTTTTTGCTAGAAAGCGATGCTTTATTAACAGTCGAAAATCCTTTTTATTCATTGTTTTAAAGTAACAGAAATTGCTTCTTTGAAAATAGTCAAAAACTAATAGTACGGCAGCTATCATATTTATACAGGTTATTTAGTAGCCCTGAGCGCTGTTTCTAGCTATCTCGTATAATTATTTTCAGTACTAGATTAAAAGCGACTGTCGATATTGGGTTTTCTTCTTCTTTTTTCAACCCTTAATTTCTCCGATATAATTTCATTAGTCCATACTGTAGTATGTTAGTTATCTAATGTCGTTTTGACGAAGTTAAAAACTTTGTCGGGATTCCTAGTAGATTAAAGGCAGCACACATTTTATTTCTGTCTTAAGTGTAACAAGCCTGTTCGATATCTATAAACATAATGTGAAGGCCTAGATTTTTCTCATGGCTTATATCCATGATCGGTCGGGATAACCTTGTCCAGCCGACCCCTATCCTTACTTTTCACTTCTTACTGCGCTTTCAAATCTTTATAAGGTGTGGTTTCTAGAAAACTTTTTTTATATTATTTGACTCAAAAAAATATGGAATATTATGATTGGGCTATTATAAAGAGCAATATAGAAAAAATTTTAAGGCAACATGGACTCAGCAGAATACTCCAAAACTGTAATAGCACTTTTTGTTCTCATTTTTAACTTATTCTTACCCCGGAACGAACTGGACATTGGGGCCAATGTTGGCGCCAGCGCCAGCTACAAGCAGAGCCAACATAATATTATTTTACTGCAAAACCAAAATAAGCGTCCCCGCAGAAGAAGATGGTGGGTCATAACACTTTACAGACTACGAAACCAGTAAGTATTGAATGAAACATGTTAAGACGATTTATAACGCGTCAATATGTGGCCGAATACAGAAATATTGGGGCAAATTCCCTTTGATGTCTCGTCAAAAAACGGACACAAGACGACTAACTCCCAACGTTCGAGTCAACGTTGGCGCCAACAGGCACCAACACCATAAACCTCGATCCACACATTGGAGAAGCGTAGTTGGCGTCAATATTGGCCCCAATGTACGGCGGTGCCAGCCTTAGATTCGTATGAAACTTCAATCATTTAGTATGTGCTTTATTTTATAAAATAAATATACACTTTTAATAAAAAGTCAGTTATACGTAAAACCGATTCTGTTTGTTGAGAAACAAGAAATTCCACTTCGATAATCTGAATATACAAATAAATAAACTATTTTAGTATTTAGTAAGATAATTATTTATTCATACATTTCATATTTTGACATTGTAGATATTTCGGTCTGCCAGCAAAGTATTCCATTGAAAGAATTGTTCATTTCAGTATTCCAGTATTTTATCCCATTCCTAAACATAAATTCCTCTAAAGACCTTAATGCAATGGGTTGTTATTATCTTTCATCTTCACGTGTAATCTTTTTCTTGAGTATTTATTCTCTTCATGCGTTTTTCTAAACTCAATAGAACTTGTACATCTCTTCTCTTTCTATCTGAGGTGTTTAAGGATGATTCTGGTGTCCTGTAAATATTTTCATTTCAATGAAATTTTTTCCTCTCCCCTATCTGCTTTATTTAATCTCTTCTTTGAGTAAATCACGGGAAGGAATGTGAAGGACCAGAGGTATGACTTACTACACACACACATACACACACACCTCTGTGGACATTGCTATTGTTTATCCTCAGTGTTTGTATAATTTCTATATTACTAAATTTCATGTTATCCGTATATTTTTGAGTAAATTAACATTATTATTTCTGAGTTCCACTTTCTAAGGATTGAAATTCTGCATGAGTTGAACAACACCAAATGCGCTTCACGTAACTAGAGATATTTCTGCATCTGGATGTGAAGTGAATTTGAGAGTACTTTCCGTTTTATATGCGCCGTTTTTAGTTCTAAGACTTTTTACATTTCGGGAGATTATGTTTCCTACCAACTCCCTCAATGACGTTGGTGGTGACATTTGAGATGATTCCTGTGGCTCCAATGATGGTGGGGAATATTTTAATTACCAGATTCCATATGTGTTGTATTTTGATTTGCAGATGCTTATACTAAAGAGTCTTTTCTGCTTTTTTCTGTGTGCTGTTATAGTACGAGGGGATGATAACATTTCATGTCAGGTAATGCTTTTTTCTTATTTTTAACAATGAAGTATGTCTAGATTGCAGCTTTTCTCTCTGCATGTATCTGAGTATGATGTACTGGTAAATCTTGTCACTTACATCTCTCTTGTATTCTTGGCAGATCTTCCAGTGGAACTATGTTGTATCGCTCCATATGATGCATGCGATCACTAAAATATTCTCAAAGTTTATATTTAGTTAATTTATTATATTTATCTTTTCTACAGTATATGATAGTGTACATGTGTTCAAAGAGTAATATATTTTATTACGAAACAATTATATTATTTAATTAACTTGTACTTTAAACACACACAGAGTTAAAGTGAACCGATGAATAGTGCAAAGGAGATCCGTTTCGTAATTTTTTACAGTTAGAAGATGATCGGATATGGAAAATTTGACTATGTTCCAACTTTGTGCTGTAGGGCTCGTCAAAGGGTAACTGGCGTATCTGTTAAAACAGCTAGCTGCCTTTTGAAGGGCAATATTGCAAAGGTTGAATACAACGTTACCATCGAAATATATCAGCAAA
This sequence comes from Diorhabda sublineata, assembly GCF_026230105.1. Classification (NCBI taxonomy): domain Eukaryota; kingdom Metazoa; phylum Arthropoda; class Insecta; order Coleoptera; family Chrysomelidae; genus Diorhabda; species Diorhabda sublineata. The sequence continues at coordinate 31,016,094 of NC_079477.1, forward strand.
TAAACATCAGCACGTCGTCTAGGTAAGAAGAGGACCATCATATGAATTTTAGTGATAAATCTAAAATTTAACGGATTGAGAACACTGATATTATTATTTCGTTTACATATACTAGCAAGTTTAAAAAAATTCCCATAATTTTCTAGTTTAACCTACGATAGTAATTGATTTAGCTGTGCAACATAAAACTTAATAGGCTTATTTATAACAAATGAGTAGCTGACTGTTGAAATTTTTTAATTTTGTTTGTTATTGTTGACTTCATAGTATAACAATTTAAAATATGTGATTTACTACCGACTGACCTCGCTGGAGAAGTAGCAATGATCGAAAGTGGCTAATTGTACAGCCGCAGTGTTCGATGATCAAAATCTATTTTTCGTCGTTAGATTATACGTAGCAAATATAGGATTTGGAGACAACGTCAAAGCAGAACAAGCGTGTTAATTGAAAAACGAACTAGACGAAGTGGAATTTGAATACCACAATTATAAAGACATCTTTGATTGCTCAACAACATAAAAATTGTAATAGAATGATAATCAATGGTTGGCTAGAGCTCTCACCCATTGGCTTCAAATTTTTACCAGATACACTAGAGGATTGAACCTAAAAGGGTTTTTGACGTCTCGCAAGTTTAGGTGGTTTTGACTGCTACAATAACAAATTTGACGTTTTAATAAATTATTATTGTTGAAGTTTATTGAAAGTAACAATAGATCGTTTATCTGAAAAAGAAAGAATCGATATTTTAATGATATTAGGATATGCTGATACGCGTAGAAGTAAACAAGAAGCGTGTAATATCTTTAATAATTTCTATCCTAACTGAAATCCCACAAATTCTACTGTCAGTAAATTAGTAAAGTTGAACGAAGTAAAAGATTCATTCAAATTAGGGCGCAGAAAAACTGCATAAACTGAAAACAAATCTTTAGAATTCCATCCATACAAAGTAACGTTGATTCAAGAGTTATCAGACGACGATTTTGATAGACGTGAAGAGTTTGCAGACATAATGATGAAAAAAAGTTACAAATAAGGCCACTTTTTGTACTTATTTATAGAAACCTATATCGGCGTAATTGTAGATACTGCTCCCTTATCCCAAAAAACTGAATGTATGAGCTGGAATAATAGGCGTCAAAATAATTGGTCCCTTTTTCATTGAGGGTAACTTAGATGGTCCAGCACATTTAGATTTATTGGGAAATAGTATTATACCTGAGTTGGCTTGGATTTTTCCAAATCCCAGTAAGTATTTTCAATTAGATTTAAAAAAAACTTCGTTATTAGAAATTTTCAGATAATAACAACATCCCTAACGACAATATTTGGCTAACAAAGGAAGCCGCTCCACCTCAGTATGCGTGTGTGTTGAGGCTATACCTAAATAATGTGTTTTCCAGAAGATGGATTGGAAGGCGCGGTTTTATCGAATAGCCCCCGCGATCACAATGGTTACAACACAAAACCTGCCAAACTTCAAGAATCAAAAGATAGAATTACCACAGAGATAAGAAGAATTGAGGAGTCAGGGATGTTGCAAAATGTATTGCAAATTTTTAAAAATCACATGGCTTGTTGTATTGAAGTAGATGGACAATATTTTGAGCATCTGCTTTAATCGCCTTCACTTTATATTTTCTAAAATTCGTAATTTTTCTACTTCACAAATCTACTTCTAAATCACAAAAACATTTAAAGATTTGTCTTCAGTTGTTGTAGGTTTTCTGCGCCATGATTTGGATAAATCTTTTACTGCAGCAGTTTCGTGAAACTTTTTACCAACTTACTAAAACTTGACCTTGTTACGAGTTTTGTATTAGCACATAAACTATTAAAGAATATTCAAACTAAACGAGTTTATCGTAGTCACCTAAATGTACAATATTCATTGTAACATTGTTGATACTGTAAATGTAGCTGTAACTCCGAAATTATGGCATTTGGGTATAGAGAATATTTCATAAAAAATAATCAGTATTTTTTAAGGATTTATAAAAACACAAAATATATAGGTTTATCCATTTAAAATAACAAAATTCATCATTTTTTTGACAAAAGAAAGATCTGACAACAATGTAGATACCACCATAATACCGGCCATATCACAAGACCCTTAAACACAAAAATTTGTAGAAATCGTACAAGCTGTTTCCGAGATAATTTGAACATTTTATACATAAAACTCACTCTGTATAACTTTCTTTCATTCAGTTGAAATATTCACTTCTTTGTTCATTAAATTGCCAATTTTAAAAAATTTACTATTTCCATTTATTGGCTAGATACTTTCAAATCACCCTCATAGTATTAACACTGTACGTACATTTATACATAGTAGCTACAACATATTATAATTATTAAAGTTTAGCTATATCGGAACTAAATCTTATAATTAATTTTATCAATCCCAATTTCTATGATTTCTTTTAGTTATAATATCTGTTGAAAATTTCTATATGAATTTCCAGCGATAACACGAACTTTCAATGCCGTTTTTCTAGGATATCTATTTATTTTTCATTACTAAACATCAAACTTAATTTCTGTTGAATTCGTCAATAACCACACATTAGTTCATTAAATGCCAAGAATATTCTCTAGAATTTATTATTCATCTTATACATTCTCCCAAAGAATGAAGTAGATACGAAAAAACAATTTTTTTTGGGTCTGAAATTATATCGATTTTCACGGCGACAGACAGCAAATCAGACGGCGCCAAAAATACTAACAGTTGCTATATCGATCAATTGTAATGATGCTATAACTTCAGTTAACAAATATTTTATCATCTTAACAACAGATTGGAGTATTAAAGTTATAGTTTTGGTTGATGACAAATCATCATTATGAATTAAGAGCTAAGGAATTAACAATAAACTAAACTTACTTATGCATTAAAAATTGTAATTTAGACTAAGTAATTTTTTCGAATTAGACAAAATTGTTTATTTTCCTGTCAATTTCAATCATATTCGTGGATAGTTCTTGTTAAATTGAGGTGAATTAATCGTAGCAGTTATATTGCTTAATGCACTGAAGCATCACTATGAAGGGGTATAATAAGGATGGAGTTGATTTGTGTGGTTTTTGACTACGGCCGTTTTCAAAATTCAAAAAGAAATCGTGAAATTATATTAGGCAAAGGGAATTGTAGATTACGTATGAATTGAATTTTTATTCATGAATTATATACTGGTTAAATGCCCAAAGAACTGATTCCTGTGCAGACTAAACTGTTGCACAAATACTTGATTCTATAAGTGGAAATAATTTGGGATATTACTCTACTACTAATCACAAAAATAAAATGGAACAGTACCATAACATTTGCATTTTGCTTTAAATCTTACATTAAACATCATTTTAACAGTAGAGTATATATACAAGACATGTCAATATAATACAAACTCAAATTTTGATAGATAGTGTTTCCACTAAAATTTTTTAAAATCATTTGGCGATGAAGAGATTCAAATGACGAGGAGTTGGTTTTGTTTGAAATTATGAGTAGTGATTCAATTTTCATAGAAAAACAACGTGTTCTCAACATGTAGTGAAATGACATTGATCTTTCCTATGAGGTAGATGGCAGAGAGAGCCAGGTGAAGTTCTTCAACGACAAAAATCAGCATAAGGTTTTTCTAGGTATATTACCGGTGGTTTCCACGTGCGTTATCATTTTATACCCACAAGTAAAATAACGATTATGGGTGCTGAATACCCTGTATAAAGAACAACAACTAAATTTAACGTTGCGTCCTCTGACAGTAGAGTAATGACAACAAACTTCTTCTGAGATTTTTGTGTTATACTCCGAACGTAGCTACATTATAAATTCAGATAGTTATTAATCTAACAATATTGCTAAAGCAGAACTGGAATTATTGCGACAGTTCAGGTTAGAAATTGGCACCCAATCACTATACCCTGCCGTTGAGGAAGCATTTATCCACGTAACATCTGCCAAGACCAAGATCAACGTACAAGGTCCTGATTTTTACCAAGAGAGTTAATACTACGTTATAATACAAACCTAAATAGACTTGGTGATTGTGGAAATAAATGATAGGCATGTATGGTTTATTTATTTTCTTTCTATTTTTATTAAATATTCCTTCCTTTGCTTTTGAGAGAATTCCCTTCTAGTTGTTATTGCAGTATTCCTTTGGTCCATTTATTGATATCTTTTATGATATATCAATGTCAGTTTTATTTTAGTTTTTTTATCAAATATAAATACAATGCTTTTGGTCATCAAACCGCTTTATTACTCTCCTCTCTCTCTCAATCTCAAGCATGAGATTGGTAAAAAACTATGAATATTTATCTGCCAATACATGAAGATTAGCAGTATCTCAAGTAGGATTATGGTGTTATCCTGAAGGAAAGATGAGGATATTCACAAATTTCTACTTAGTATTTTTGTACGTATTCTGTCTCATGATCAAGAGGAGGAATATTTTCTTATATATAACCTCTATATTATAACCTCGATTTGTCGTTTACCTTAGTATCATAAATTTATTAAATCGCTCTTTGTTATCTTCTTTATATTTTTAAAGTTTAGGTTATGAACAAAGCGAGTTTATGGTTCAAGTTTCTTTGCGGTTGCTCAGCAAAAAGGAATAAGTTTAGATGAATAATAATTCAAACTATTAGTTAGAATTGTGTTTAATATCAAACAAGTACATAATACAAATATTATAGTTAAGATAATAAATAGAAAATTGTTTATTGAACTTAAATTTCCCCTCGTAAACTACGGTGATTTTCTGTAGCGCATGATTCTGTTCGTAATCGATATTAGGAATGAGAAGATCCAATTTCATTCATATATTCAGCTCCGTCCTTCGTGACATTTACTTCATCATTTTTCCAAAGAAAACATGTATCTTCTGTTTCTTCTTTCCTTACATATATTTCGAAGAATATAGAAAAAATTTAATTGAATTATTGTTGTGTGTTTTGTGTTAGTTTTCGACAAAATGTTAGCTACAGGGGGTATAAATATGAATGAAAAAAGTTATATGCTGGAGGGTGGAGGACGAAGACATTTGTCGGAAGATCGGGTAAGTAGGTCAAACAACTGGAAATTTACACGGTAAATAAAACTTGATATCTTTACGGTTGTGTACTTAATTAAAATATGTCTGATAAATAAATGACTTTATCTGAAATTTTTCTGTGATATTCCATATCATTTATTATTAAAATAAACAAAAAATTTGGTAGCAACAAAGTTTTCAAAATGGAATTGTGTCCTTTGCTCATTTTTTATTAATAATAATTTTTAATTTTTCATCAAAATACGTACCTACTTTCGTTATAATTTTGAATAATTATAGTCAGAATGCTTAAAGGTCATATTAGTTTTAAAAATATATCTTATCTAGACACGATTGATGACTTTATTATATTGGGTGTTAACATTTTAATAGTACTTTTATATTTCAAAGTGCAAATACAATATAATCTCATTTTTCAACCTACCTACCGGGTTACCTCAATAATCGCATGCGCTTGTGACCAAATAACCTATTAGCCTTTCTTCCCGTAACGTTTGAGGCATTCAATTCTTAATTTATGGATTAGTTTTTCCCATTTTTTTCTATCAATTACCAGGATTACTTTTGTTTGCGTCAATACTTTATCTGCACGATTTACATCTATAGGGCCATCCCATGAGGTTGGTGGTCTGCCCCTGAGCTTTTTTCGTGTCTTCTTTGCTTCCAAACTTTCTCTAGCTGTCTTCCATTCTATATCAAGCATTTAAGATCGGAAATACAACTAGACCACGACTAGTTAAGATAAAAGGCAGAGTAAAAATGAAAACAGAAGACGGACCATCCATTGGATTTTTAGATTAGATTTTAGATTAGATCCATTAGAATTTAAAATCTAAGAAAAAAGGATTAGGCACATGATACTATCCTAAAGGAAAGAGGATTACCACAGGATTCTACTGAATATTGCATCACTAAGATTGTAGTTTTGTCTTCATCTATGTTTCGTCCAATTTTTTGTATTGTTGGTCTTTCTCTTAGCTTTTTCTAGTGTCTTCTAGACTCCCAACTTTCTTTACCTCACTCTCATACTTCATCCGTATCGTTTCAGTTTTATGATTTCAGTATTTTTTGGAATCGATTTAACGTTTAGCTTCCTCTTTATTTAGTTTCCATACATTTCTGTTATTCCTAGGATTTTTCTCAGCTTTTGAACCTCGAGTCCCAGGGCGGTTCACCGAACTAATATGGCTTTAGAAGCTCATATATAATTCTAAAAGCGATAAATAAGTAGTTTATATCAAAGTTACCGAACTTTATTTGGGATATTATGTGATGGATACCCTTTGTAAAGAGTTGGATCAAATAATTTTTTGGTTATCAGCTGATTATTATGTATTCAACCCCATAGAATTAATGTAGGAGTTTTTAAAAGATAAATTGAGAAGATCATCAAATTAATAATCATTGAAGACTATATAGATGTTAAAAGAAATTATATCAAATATTTGTATGTTATTTCCAAAAAGAGCTAATATTCAATACGATTTGTCGATTTGAATAAATGTTAGTTTGATTTGAAGTAAATAAAATAACAAAAATATACTTACATGAAATTTAATATCTATATATTCATAGGAAAAATTACTGATACTACGTGTATCAGCATTACGATGTTTGGTAAACCTTTCAACCAATTGTTGAATTGTATGATCAAGAAATGGAATGAAAAAATTAATTTTGTAATACGTGTATACATCCAATTAATTAATTGTCTTCCGACGACGCGTGGCATTTGCAGTATAACACCATTTTCTTCCAGTAAAATCTTTGCGTCTCCATGGAGATGAAGATATTCGACGTCAGTGTTGTTTCTCAGGAGTTTTAAGACATTAATAACATCATCTAGATGTTGAAATGCCGTGATGAGATCGATGTCAATTGTTTGTAATTGTTTTTATAGCGACAGTGTATAGCTCATAACTTTTTGAAGAATCAGAGTTCTTCGAGAGCGTTCACAATCGCTGAATAAATTTCCCTAATTTTTATAATATCTTCAAGTTGGTGGCCTTGAAGAGCTAGTACCGAAGGGTAGTAGCTCTTCAAGCTCTTGAATTTTTTCTTTCAACAAAGCAGTGCGTTGAGCAGAATGTCGAAAGTAGGAACCAATAGACTGTACAATCCCAATGCAATTTTTGAACATTTGCTAATGAACATGAATCAGTAATAGTAAGGTTGAGGGAGTGTGCACTACAGTGTACATAAAGAGCAAGAGAACATGAGCTTGGGCACCATGCAAATACCCACTCATAGCTGCAGTCCTATAGTAACCTTGACCATCCACATGAGAACATTTAAGTCCATTCTTTTTCAGAGTTGTAATAATAAGATTTGCGAGACCGGATCCTGAAACATCGACCGGTGGAATATACTCAAGTAACATCTCTTTGAGTCTATGGTGTTTATTATCTGTAAAATTAACAATAACGAGACTTGTCCTTCCTATTTTTCCCTTTCATTTTTTGACATTATTAATGATTCATATTAACCCCCAAAACCCTCCCCTTGGCTACGCCCGTGGCTGTTAATTGTTTTTATGATGTTTTTCTTTTAGACAGGAAGCTGGCTACAAAAAACAGGGTCGATAAGGTGCGCTTCTAAACTGGCGACCCCAACTTAGTACATCACCAAACGCCACTTCTTAAGGTCAGCACAGGTAGGATTTTGAAATGCTAGCCGGTTTTCACAAACAAACAAAAATTGCTGAAAAACCTGATCTCGGGCGCGCGTGAAACCTTTTGTAACGTGGGCTTTAAATCTCAAATAATAGCAAGAAGTTTTGGAGGCCGGAAAACAACTAAGAACAGTGTTATAGCGCAATTGCTTAATGGAAAATTATTTTTGATGTCTCCATTCAAAATATCTGTTTGAGCTACCCGAAATTAAAAAAATAATCATCAGGATACGATGAAAACTTGCGGAAATATAATAATTTTTTATCGCGCGCTTGATTTTATAGCGCCTACTCATTTTCCACCTGCTCGAGCCGCCGCCAGCAACGCAAAAAACGGGCTTCTAATTTTTTTTAATTCATTTACTGCGCCAATTATCAATTGATTTTGATCAAATTTTTCTTAAAACTTCTGGGAATACTTATAATTTTTGTTGCTCAGTATTGGGTAACAGCTCGTGGTGCCCCAAGAAACTGCTCTTAGTTGAGACCCCAAAAACCTAAAAAAAAGTTTCGCGCGCGCACGTTATGAGGTTTTTCAGATGAGCTCTCCGGCACTCTCGATCACTTCTTACGGGGTTTTTCCGGCCTAAAAAATTTCTTGCGCTATCACACCGCTCTTATTTGAGGCATAAGCCCCATGTAATAAAAGGTTTCACGGGCGTCCATTATGAGGTTTTTCAGCTAATTTTTTCGTTCGGGAAAACCGGCTAGCGTTTTCATATCCGACCTGTGCTGACCTTAAGAAGTGGCGTTTGGTGATGTACTAAGTTGGGGCTGCCAGTTTACAAGCTGAAATAGGATAAGTAATAGAACATTTTGTATTAGTTTAGATTATTATTATTTAAATTATGTAATACTGATTTTTGTTAGTTCTCAATTTTTTTTTATAGCTCTGCAGCACTCCTGTGACTAGCACGAGCTGCCGCTCCCACGAGATTCTATTCTCCTTTAGGAATTTGATTATGATCAAAGTTTATTTTTTTTATAACCCTCCACGCACAACACAAAACTTTGATACCTATATATACGAATAATGGGTATGGAAGTACTTCATGTAGAGAGGTTTTTATTCCTATATCCATTGTTATAATTTGAATGAAATTTTTAGCATTAATTTCATACTACATAAATGAAATCGATAACCTTGTTTATGAAAAGTTCATTACTCCAATTTGTACCTACTTATTGTATATATTGATAAAGTAATCCGTAGTGCGATATGATTAATTTCAGTGGTGATTATGTTTGATAAATTTCGATTGATATCGATTTATCCTGATAATAAACAAAAGATATATTTAAAAATATTCGATTCCAAGTATTTATTTATATTTGTCAATTTTTTGCTGAAATGTCAATGAAACAAATAACATTTGCCTGAAACGGTTTCAAAAATGTAAGAGGTTACTGTTCGACCCTACTGCTGAGTAAAAGTTCAATTCTAGTTGCAGCAACAAGTAAAGGACACGTAAGATCAGGACGATTTTAATGTTCAATCTTGATATATAATAAAAAAAACTAGGTTGTGTAATGAGGTATTAGAATTTTCAACCCTGTTGTCTGAAGATTCGTATATTCCTTTGGATTTTCTATTCAGAACTGATATTTAATAATAGTATAAAACTCGGATTTGAGTTGAAGCTATGAAGATATTTCAATGAGATTGAGATTCATCAACTGTACTAAAGTTTCCTATTAGCAAATCTTTTGGAGGATAATGCTACTGAAAAGATGTACAAAGTTTGTAATGTAATTAAAGAAAACAACAAACGTATTGTGTTTCTTCCTACACACATTTCTAAACACAGGTTGAATGATATTGTTAGAAATAGGATAAATATATAAATAAAATTAAGAGAACATGAATAAAGTTCACGTGGACCATAACATGAGTATGACCAGTGTATTTGGTACAATATGTATTTTGATGTCAAGAAGCGGGACTCGAACCGGTTAAGTAGCATATTTTTCACAATGTTCTGTACCTATTACAATATCTGTTTCCAGGTAATATAGTCTGACACTTGCAAGAGAGAATTATCATTCAGATAGAGAGAGCAAAATAAGTACAAAATATAATAGAGAATTGACGAGACAATTAAATTTGTAGAAATGTAAGGCGCGGGTAACAGTTATTGAAACGGTTCGACCTCCAACTGATACGAATATTTGTGTTTCATCGTTGTCATAACAAACTTCCCGAATAGACTATTAGTCTCTCCCATTTTATTGCAGAACAATATGGAGGCTTAGAATACGATGCGAAATATTTAGTTTACTACTCTATAAGGCAAAAAAATAGCTCCAAACTTTTATCATCGATTTTCACTCGATTCAACTCTTCTATACAATGATTCCAACGTTCTGAACACACTGTTAATACTACCATTACACCAACACTTACAATTACATTGTTTGACGCACGTTTCGATAACCAAATTATCGTCTTCAGAGACTGAAGGACTGTCTACCTTCAGTTTGTGAAGACGATGACTTGATCACAGAATTAAATTGTGAGTATTGGTGTAGTGGTAGTGTAAACAGTGTGTTCATCATGAAAATCACCAACGGTTCCAAAAATTCCTACTGAGATTCCTTCGTTGTTTCCACGATTCAAAGCATACTTGGAAATTGTCTGGGGTTGACTTGGTAAGAACCACGAATACATCTTCTTTGACTTCCTCTACGTAGCCATCAAGATGGGTTCCTTGGGAGTATGACTTCATTTTGGACAAAGAAAAGAGGCAATATGAGGAATATGTCCTATGTAAGGCATCTTTGGAAAGTCTTGTTTTGGAATGGAATGAGGAAGGCATCGGTGCATTGTCGTGTGTCTCGGTAATATGAATGCAAATATACTAGATAGCAATGGAAGTGATGTTGAGTTCAAATCGATTTTCCTTCAAGACAATACTCCAAATTAATTAACCAAACCGAATTGAATTATCTTAGAATAGATTTTAAGCAGAGCTTATGGTTTTCGCTCACAACAATGGAACTTGATACTACCAGACACAAAAGTAACGTTTTCCTGAAACAGAAGCAAAGTTAACTCAGAATATTTTAAAAGAGAAGGTGAGTAGTTTTATTTTACTGATATCCCGGGACAGTTTGAAGCAATGAATCAAAACTATGATAAAACAGAGTGGCGCTCACTCATAGACATACGGTCGAAAAGTTGTTTTATCACACAATGGTAATAAAAAACTGTGCATGCCAATAGGACACGCAGCGAATTGTAAAAAGAGCTATGAAATGATGCGTATTTAAATTAATTTAATAAAGTATGAAGAATACCAATGGAAAGTATGAGGCGACTTCAAGGTTATCCGTATGTTATTGGAATTGCAGGATGGTTACACAAAATAGTGTTGTTACCTTGGTTTGTGAGACAGTAGGGCTAAATATCATTATGCAAAAAAGAGTGGCGTATTCAGAATGAGTGTATTCTGGGCAAAATTAACATCAAACACGACTTGGTAGATCCAAATAACATCATTCTACCCAATTTACACATCTAATTGAGGCTCATGGAAAATTTGAGAAGGCCCTTGACAAAAACTGCTTTTACAAAAAATATTTCTAGAAATTACAGAGGGAAAACTGAAAGAGGGTATATTTGTTGGCCCACAAATGCGTAAAAATTTGAAATATTCTTAGTTTGAAAGCCTTTTATCTGTTAAAGAAAAATCTGAATGAAAGTCATTCAAAATGGTTGTGGAAAATTTTTTGGCAAATAAAGAAGGGAAAATTACAATTACAAAGATTCATTTTTACCTGAAAACTTATGAAAGGAAATGTTTTCACCAAGGTTCAAAGATTTTCGAAGAACGACATCAATGATTTTGGATGAAAACAGGTTAGGAGTTTACTTTTGGTATATTATATTAGAAACTAATTCAAATAGCTATGAAAAGATAGCAAGAATTAGTAATTTATCATTTTTTTAGTATTGACACCAAAATTATGTATTTCAGTTAAGTTAATAAATATTTCTTAAACCAGACGTGACAGAATTTTATTTTTTCTGGATAATTTTATCTAAATAAATAACAACTTTCAGCTGGGTATGTAAACAGTGGAAACTAGTGTACTATCACCACAAATTTTACTAAACTTACTTTGATTTTAACACTTTTAGAGCGTAGATAGATAAAGTTTAAGCATCGAAACTAAAGTTTACGTGAACAAATGAATATGTAAAATGTTTGGAAAAAAACGAAACAAGTCGAATGACATGTCACTAATACTCAAATGAAAAAATATTTGGGTTATCACTAACTTTTGTTTTTTATTTCAGGGAAGCAGTATTGATTCAAACGAAAATGCTTTTGATGATATGAAACAACTCATAAGTGTAAGTATGGAGCATATAAATGTGAAATATTTCAGTTTTTATTTATTAAATTAACCAATAGCAAATTCATAACTTATATTCATTTGAAAAACATACAGGTTGTCTATGTTAAAAATACAGCTTGTCTTTCAATGACCACACATACACCCATCTTCCTAGTAGACCAGTGTTTACCTTTAAATATGTCTGAACACAAATCTATATTTCGAAGAGATATATAAGTCTAAAAACCTCACTCAGGAAGATCTGAAAATAGTAAAGACCACGCTTCTCTTGTTTGAGATATGATAGGGCTAGAAAAACTTCTGGACTAACGCCGGGAGGAGTAAGGGGCGGCAAAACTAATTATAGGGAATAAAGAAGAGAATTGCGATACATATTTTCTGCAATTATCAAGCTCATACACAGCGGAGAATTATAGGATTTGAGATAATGGAAGAGCCTTGTTTAAAGCTAGCGACGCGACGGTCAGTTAAAAAAAATTGACAAGACTTCTTCGTTCTTAGAAATGATAAAGGTTAGAGCAGGTATCACTGAAATTGGCTGGAATGATTTTGACCTTTCCTACACATATTAAGTTCTTGAATACTCTTTACATTTTTTGGCTCCTATGTACTATTAAATAACGTCAAAATATTTAAGTAAAATATTCAAAGATGATCTAAAACATTTTTCATATGTCAAATAATTCAATGTTTATTTTATTATTAGACAAATTATGAACATTTTATGATTGGATTCAATTATAACATTCATAAGATATGCCTTTTTAGGATGACGAAAATGATAAGACTAATACCCTTCCATGGGCCAGCTTTAATTTTATTAATTCTATACTAGGAAGTGGGGTTATTGGTGAGTACTAAAACAGTTATAATATGATGATGCTACACTAAAAATTTTAAATCCTACATGCGGTTTTTCTTTTTTCACGTACATATCATTTTGCAACGTTACCCTATAATTCCCCATTTAGATGAAATTGTTTAAAATTTTTATCATTAGCCTGAATTGGACATATATTGAGATAGATAGGTCATATGGAACGAATCAGTATCTAAAAAGAAAGAAAGTACGATTGGAGGAAGAAGAAAAAGAGAAACAACGCTAAAAATAGAACAAAATTGATAAAAGAAAAATAACAAGTAAGCCTTCTAGGATATGTTTATTCTAATGAATAATCTATTGTACATTTTCGACAAGTAATGGTGGATATTCACTGAACGTAATCAAGATATACAAGATTAAAAGTACCATGGCGAACTATATCAATATTTATAAAGAAATTGAAGACGATAACCTCATTATGAATCACATTTTATAGTTCTAACGTCGATTTAATTTCCACAGTAATCATTAAAAGACGGCAACGTACCAATTTCAAACAGGGACTGATAAATTTTTGCATGTGAATATCAAAGTGAAATAATTGAAGAAAACCTAGATCCAAGCTTCATGACTTCTTGTACTATTAGGTGACTTCTCACTTCTATCTGTGTCATGCTTTAGAAACAAATAGAAGGGATTTACAGACTGACGACGAATCCGAAAGTTTACATTTAGGGAAATGTCACGCCAAATTTGCAATTTTAGATATTGACCGTATCGGGATGTGGACCCTTACTGAATGAGCAGAAAAAGAACCAATCTGTTACACTACGGCGATCACTTAATATTATCACAGTAGAAAATGACATTTCATACTGCTTTCTAAGCAGGAAAATCTTCAGGAGAAATGAAATAATGCAGAGATAGAAGTAAGCTCTCCTTTAATTTATCAAAAAAACTGATCGTGGTGATAATACAACTAATCATTAATCAAACAAATCTGATATCAAATCCAATATATGAGCAAGTTCCTGGTGTAATCGAAAAGCGTAAACCAAAATTTGGGACACAGAAAATAGTATTTTGCATCTTTCTCAGATATCTCTTATATCTTCAATAATATTTATTAGTTAATAGTATATTAGCGATAACACTTGCTGATGACACCATCCTATTAGCATCATTACTCAGTTTTTTTCGATGTGACAAAAATAGTTAAAGAAATCGCGCATGAAAGCAAATGAATGGAAATCTATTCAGGTAAACTAACCGCAAAAGTGATATTTTTTATAAAAATGAGAGTACTTGCAATCTTCCCTTCTATTTAGAGTTTAAAATCTTGGAAGGATTTCATTCGAGGTTCGTAAAAGTTATTAAAGATGACCTATTGTCTTTTTTCAACGCATGATACTCAAGTGTTTTTGGTTGATATGGAAACAACGAAGCTGTCCTTAAATAAGTTGCACATTCAACTACAGTGACTGGTATATAACATCACTCAACAAGTCGTCTAACTAACTTTGAAAAGACTATGTGTTAAATTTCATTTAATCAATGACATTGCGAGTAGTCAGAAAAAAGTGACAGCCATTAAAGTGAAGCTATTCTTGTTATTTTCAAAACAATGGATTCAAAACAATTTTTTGTGTTAATTTATCATTACTTCTTGATGAAAAAAATATTAAGCTTAAACGTGGTCGTACAGACATCGATGATTGTCCAATTGAGGTGGTTACTCCTGATCAAAAAAGTCCACAAATTGGTTATATCTAATCGTAAATTGAAATTGCGTGAGATAGCTGAGGTTGTAAAAATATCAAAAGGCATTGTGTTTACAATTATACATGATCAAGTGTAAGCTTTTTTCAAAGTGGGTGCCGCTTTTACTCACATCACTTCACTTCGGAATCAAAACGATCATCATCTGAGTGCACTGCAGATGATGCCTATTTTCTGTAGGCATCATCTGCCAAAGCGTCCAAAGGCACAACAGTCAGCTGGAAGGTTTGAGCTTCATAATTTTGGGATGCGCAAGATTATTGTTCGACTATTTCCAAAAGAGAGGGACAATCAATAGCGAATACTAAATGAAGTTGTTGGATCGTTTGAATGCAAAAATCAAGGAAAATCGGTTGAAAAAAAGCCACTGTTCCAGCAAGGCAATGGACCGATTCATAAGTCGACGGCAACTATGGTTAAATTGAACAAATTACACTTCGAATTGGTTCTACATCCACCGTATAATCCAGATCTGCTCCACAGCAACTGCTAGCTATTCACCCTTCTCAAAAAAATACTCGCTGGTAAGATATTCAGCTCTAATGAAGAAGCAATTGCTGAAACTGAAGTCTATTTTTAGGCAAAAGATAAATCCTTCTTCAAGCACAGCATCGAGAAGTTAGAGAAGCGTTGAAATTATTGTATTGCTCTTGAACGAGATTAAATCGATGAATAAAATCGATTTTTGGCCAAAAAATATATTTTTCATAGTTAGTCACACGACTTATTGAGTGTTATTTTTTCAAAATACTGTCAACAGTTATATACGAACAAATTAGAAGATTTTGATGAGTGCAGTTGATTTATATCAGTCAAAACAATAATCGATTTTCATAAAATATGATTAAAAAAGATTGTTTCAATACGTAGAAAGATTCATAAGCAAATTTTCCGAAAACCCGTTTTACAATGAAACGATTTCTATCTGAATTCCATTCTACTTATATTCAGTTTATTCAGTTCACGAACCTACGTTTTGTTGCTTATTACAGATTATTTTCAGGAATACCTTATGCACTTCACGAATCCGGATTTGGTTTTGGAATTTTGCTATTGATTTTCGTAGCGTTCGTTACTGACTATTCCTTAATTTTAATGGTACGAAGTGGGCACATCAGTGGAAAGTTCTCTTACCAGGGAATAATGGAAGCAGCATTCGGAAGAGCTGGTTATATTTTTCTTGGAATATTACAATTCGTTTACCCATTTATAGGTATTTTATTTCTAATAGTTTAGCTTTAGTACTAATTGCCACATATGCGGATATAACGAATTTGATTTTGGAAACGTTATTCTTTTGAAGCTTCACATACAATGTAAGATATTTTATGATAATAATCAACATTCAAACTTTTTTTCTACTGGGATTTTTATTGTCGTTCGTAACACCACAAACTAAATTTGGAATTTTAATAATATAAATGAATTATTTAGAACATATACTTTGAGATACAAGAATAGCCAAAGATACCCAAAGATACTACTAGTATATATGCTTGTACTTATGTTCAACGTGATCATCACCACGTACATTAATGCTTCTTTGTAACTGAAACCTCCACATTTTGAAAGTTTGAAATGTAACGTTCTTTTGTCGTCCTGTCTCGGTTTGACGCCAAAGCTCAGGTATCGGGTTACCTCGGGTGCCTGTTTTTTATCATGGTATGTTCCCCTTCACTCCAGCATCAATGCAGAAATGAAATATGGGTCAAATTGTGATGACGACTACGCTGAAGATACTTGAAGAGATTTGACTTGCCCCCTGAATTGGTGACTTGGGATTTTTCTGCTTACGAAAATATGGAGTCGTATAAAAAAGCGGAACAACACGATTTTTTTCATTAACAACTAGAAATAAAAATAAACTATACATGATGATGCATCAACATCAATGCTAATAGCTGGGAAAAGCAATGACACCAAAAGCGCTTTCGCGTAACAGGAAGTGGCATCACTGGCAAATACCTTAAAGAACTCTGTCAGTGGCGTACTTATTCAGTTTTAAGGTGTATAATGAAGAAAAAAGTTAATTTCAGTTAACAAAGGAAAAATTTCCAAACTATGTGCATTGTTTTCAAAATGAACTGTTAAAAAAAGCTCTCATCTAGATTAAAATACGGGCGTGACGTTCATCTACTTATTTTAAGTTTACGAAACAATATCTGTGGTAACAATTTTTCAAAGTAGTTTCCTACTCGGTTGGCTGAAGCCCCAAACACGACCATAACTGGTATGTGAATACTCAGCTCCTCCAGTAGTAGTTTCCTCACCGTCGGTATAATCGAAGAGCTAAATACTAAAGGCCCAAACAGAACCAACAGTGAGATGTGAAACTCAACTCCTTCAATGGTAGTTTCTTTAGTACGCGAAATCTTAAGCACGGCTGTTAAGAACAGCAATCTTAAAAGTAAGATAAACCCAAACTAATTTGAACGATCCGGTGCAGTCCTCTGCTGCCATAACTTCTACTGACTTACCTCTTACAAGTTAATGACCCATACCGTTTTACTTTGGTTTCTCCCGGACTTGCTCAAAAATAAGCGAAGCAATTGTATCTGTTACGCTATTAAATACGTCGAAATGCAGTTTTATGTATGCTGTGAAGAGAATAGATAAATTTCTTCATGGAGACTTTGCAGGTATTCCTAAAGACCGGGCTTTCATTGTAAAAGGTGGGGTTTATAAAAACGATTTTGAATATTGGCACGAATCTTCCTTAAAAAGAATGTTTCGAGATTTTTACCGGTAAATAGACCCATTTAAAGACATAGATTTTGAGTGTACCAGAAATGCACGTAGGGCAAAAAAAAAGAGAGCTACAAGCACTTCCAGAGAAAAAAGTTTTGTAGCTCTGACTGAAGTCATCAGCAAGGTTGTGAAGAAGATCGTTCATATAAGAACTTTTACCAAATATTTGCCCTCGAGCTCGCGTCAAGAAATGTCCTAAGCGTCTACTGCAGAAGATATTAAGCAGAGAGCTCAAATATAAAAAGAATAATTTCTTCTTAATTCCAAATTCAGTTTAGAAGAAGACAGGATTTTGATACAAAATTGTCCGATAAGTATCAACCAACTGATTGATTTTATACGTCTAGGTGCGCAGACTATTAACATTGTTGTCGATATAGGAGAAATAACCAATGACTTTGATAGGGTCTCGATACAACTCACAAGAAGTTATTCAAAATATTGGTCATTCTTCAACCGAGTCTCTCAAGCCATGCCAAAAGCTGAGCTACCGTTATAACTAGTTCAAAATCAACAATAATTTTAGGTTCAATATTTATACAAAAGAAATGAATCATTATTATCGGTCCTTCAATTTAGTAATTTTAACGAATATCACTCGAGCAATCGAAGATAATCGATTATTATTTTTCACTAGTAACTCGACGTAATCCTCAAAAACCACCCAAAATACGATACCGTGTTTTCGGCAACTTATGTCTCGCTACTTTAAAATCGATTATTTTCGAAGCTTTTTTTATATAATAACTGAGTTTATTCTTAAAAAAACTTTTCGGTAGGCTTTATAAAATTTGTGCAAATTGGGTAAAACGATAATGTAAAATAAATCATGTCCTTATATATACCAGAGAAGTGTAAACTTTATGTATTTTGTAGCGATGGTTTCCTACAACATTGTAGTAGGTGATACGGTAACAAAAGTGATAGTAAGACTGACGGGAATTGGACCAGATTCGATATTTGCCAAACGAGAAGTTATCGTGTTGATTGCTACCATATTCATCACGATTCCTCTTTGTCTCTACAGGGATGTAGCGAAACTGGCTAAAGTTTCATTCTTAAGTCTCATATGTATAGTTTTTATTTTGTTTTCGATATTTATGAGAATTGGACCACTCAGCGACATAGTGTAAGTAACTAGATAAATTATATATAGTTTCTTAACAATTAGGTACTCAATATTTGATATTATTATTAAACTCAAATTTCAAATCTATCATAGTTACCATATATGAATAAGCGATTATACTGCTGTTGACATGGTTTGATCACTTTGACTCTTTGGTGAGCCCAGCAATGTGTGTTGCCTTTAAAAAACATAAAGATTGGGAACGTCCTAACGTCGCAATTAGTCACCTCGGAATAGTTTCAAGTTGAGAAATAAGCTGAGCAATTAGGTCTTTATTCATATTCATTTTATTATTGCAACGAAAATCGCTCGAGCAATCAATAATCATCTAAGTTCAAAGCTTTTGTAATATTATATGTGATTTTCCAATTAGACATTCTTCTTTGACTTGTTCTTCGTCCACAATTATCGAACTAAGAATATGAATGTGTACTGAAGTAAAATATATTATTATAGACAAAATCAAAAACGAATCCCTAAATTATTATCTACGTGAATTAACAGATAATCAAACCACCGACTATTCACTGTGTACGAAAAGATTGAACACACCAATTCAACAGATTACGGCAATTCAAATGGATCTTCGGCACGTGATAATCATCAAAATGCAAATTGAGAATATTTTCAAAACTATTGACACAGGAAATAATGATGAAACTGTTAGTGACGATGATGGAGACAATAGAACTCTCTACATCTAAAGAGGCAATGAAAATAATTAAGAATAGCATAAACCCGAAGAAAACTCCGGTGTATGACCTAATAACAGGAAAAATATTACAGTATTTATCAAGAAAGGTCGTTATGAAACTAATAAATCTTATAAACGCAGTATTCAGGCTCCATATGTACCAATAACGTGGAAAACAGCTGAAAGGATAATGATACCCAAACCAGAAAAACCAGTGCATAAAGTTGAATCCTACATTCCGATATAATTACCAATTATTTAAAAATTATTTGTTGAGATACTATTAATAAGAATAAAAACCATACTTGATCAAAAGAAAATTATTCCATTCCATCAGCTTGGCTTCCGCAACAGGCACTCCAGAATATATTAAGTACATCGTGTAACAAATATAATAGAGACTTTGAAGAAAATAGAATATGCTTAACTGTTTTTTTAAGAATCGCTGAAGTATTTGATGGAGTGTGGAAATTTACTTGCTCATTTTCCTAATTAAAAGACCTAACATTCAGAGTTAAGCAAGAGAACGAAGACTCAGAGCTCTGAATGATTGAACCAAGGGCTCCTCAAGGAGTCATTGTTCTGGGAAACTGATATATACTTGTGACATCTCTGTTACGGAAAACATTAACGGGCTACATTTGCAGATGACACAACAAATCTAGCTGTTGGAGAGTCGATTGGAGAGGTTGTCAAGAATCTTCAAAATTCAATTAACAAAATAGATGACAGGGTTAACAAATGTCATAATAAAATCTACCCATATCAACTGTAACTACAAAAAGATTAAACATTTTCAAAATAGACTAAACAATAAGATTATCCTATATAAGATAACGGTGAATTATCTAGGACAATATCTGGATTCGAAACTAAACAGGATCAAATAGAAAAGAAAACGATGGAACTGCAACTCATGTATAGAAAACTATATTGGTTACTAGGAAGAATCTCACAACTTACTATGAGAAATAAGCTGCTATACTGCTATATTTGGAATACTAGGAATATTTAATACAGTAAAATACTTGGAGGATTAGATTAAATGTGAATTGTCGGTTAATGGTGAGATCAGATGTATTGTTTTCCTAATAAACATAAAAAACCTTTTTTTGTTGTTCTCCTTTTTGCTCTCTTATCGAACTGTTTCGTGTCTGTTGACCTATATGAGAATATTCGTGAGAATGGAATGGAGAGTAACGCACGACATAAGTTGAAAGTGATTAGAAACGTGTTAAGTATTGAAAATTATCGATACAGGAGGTTTTGTGAACCTGCATTATTGTAAATAAATAATTTACACTGCGCTTTGTATCGAGGTGTGTTTCTTGTTAGTTTTTGAACTCCTACTTATTAATATAATATATTCATGAAATTGTTATAATAATGTCAGTGATATTTGATGACCGTGTGGAATTTGAAGCTTTATCAACTGTAATTAATCTTCTTCTCCTTTTCGCTTCATATATACATATATATAGTAACTAATACCTAAATTCACTAATTACTGAATTTTGAGATACCTGAAAACTATTAGTGAAATTTTTCAGGATTTATTAAATGCTTTTACTGCAATAAATATTATTTATTCTATCTGTTACTAACGGGATTCTGCGGTCATTGTGTTGCAGGAAACAAGTTTTACTATATTTTGTAATTTTTAAATTGTAGGCCACAACATCCTGAGTCATGGAGCTTTATCAATAAGGATATTATACCAGCAATAGGAATAATGGCTTTTGGTACGTATTTTCCGTTTATAAAACAGTTTGTGGTCAAGAAGTAACTGAAAAAAAATCAAATAACCATAACAGATAACCTTATTCATCATTTTATTGACACGACATTCGAATATCATTTGATTAAATTCAAGGAAATGTCCTGCATATACGATGCACAATGCAAACCTGTTGTTCATTAATAATTTTTTTAGTGATTAACTCATCGTTTCTAGTGATCAGAACTTTGAATCAGTTTTGTGTCCCTATGAGTTTTCCTATAAATTCTTAAAGGAATCAAACATTTCAATTCAAAATTTAAAATAAATATCATATGGAAACTCATTAATTATGTATTATATTTATTTTCATTGTGGTGACCTTTTGAATTTTCCGTTCCTTAATTAAAAGGGGGTATTGCTTCTATCAACATGTTAGAAACGTATGTTTTGTATATTCATTTGTGTATTTAAATATATTTAATTACTTTGAAAAGTGTCAAACAAACTTGAATTGCTTAATTTGCGGCTTCTTTTATTGAAAGGATAGTATCGTACTGAATTAGATTAGATTAGATGAGTTAGGGCTTAAGGTTGCGAATCTTCCTCGCTAACACAAAGGAGGTTTCTGTGATTTCCTTTGATTCGTAGTTGAGTCGAATTTTAATCTCTTGAGCTAAATAATTTGAAGAGAACATGTGCGCTTTTTTTGCTGCGTGCTTGTTTTTAGAAGGTTAATAGTAGAAAAGTTATAATGAGGATGAAATGTAATTAGCATTGACATACACTTACTTAATGCACACGCTATTTATTAGAAGGTCCAGTCTTGAATGGCTTGGGTACTCCAATACATGAGCAGGGTCTTGTACGGCCGAATAGTCAGAAGCTGCAATGAGCTATGAACTCTTATTTGGCATCTGCCTTTTTACATATAGCAGTTAAATTTTTCAAGCACATCCTCATGCGTCACATTGGGTAAGACAGTTCATATACCGCCATTAGCTTTTCAAATACATGTCAGGAATACGACGCTCTACAGGTTTGGAGGCGGTGAGCTTATGATTGGTGGAGTGGACTTCATCATTTTTCTTCTCAAACTTTAGTCTAATTTAACAGTAACAATTTTTATCAAGATCCCTACGATTCATTCTACATCGGTATAGTTTAATTCTTTGTTTCCCTGCAGAATTTGCCGATTTTGACATTTTGACAATTTATCATCGCATTAAATATTTTCGCCGCTAGTTTACACAGTATAATTTTAAATGTTTACTACTGAGGTATTGTAAGTTAATCATTTTCTCACGATGCAGCGTAATTTTTTGTTAATTTCCAGTCAAATTTAGGATATGAACTTCATGGACATTCAAAGGATCTTTCCCAAGTGAAAGTAATTTGCGAGAATAATTTCTTAGGACTAAAATTTATTTTTATTTCAGCTTTTATGTGCCATCATAACACATTTTTAATATACAGCTCTATAGCTGATGCAAGTCAAAAGAAATGGGAAATTGTTACACATATTTCTATATTGACTAGTTTAGTTGTTGCAATCATGTTTGGAATTGCTGGATACTCAACATTTAAAGCTTACTCTCAAGGTAAATATTTAAATCTCGAGAACTATAACATTTGATTTTGATTTGATATGGTATAATTTTAGGAGACCTATTAGAAAATTATTGCTGGGACGATGATCTGATGAATATTAGTCGATTGCTTTTTAGTGTACAAATCCTCCTCACTTATCCAATTGAATGCTTGGTGAGTCGAGAAGTTATAGAAACGTCTTTATTCAGCAGAGATCCGAATGTTCCTGTATCAGAAAAACTTCATTATCTCATCACTTTAGGGGTAGTGATTACAACGTATTTAATTTCCATCACGACTTATTGTCTAGGAGTAGTTTTGGAACTGAACGTAAGTGATTACCTTGTTCAACTTTTCTCAAAGAATATTTATATAAAACTTGTTTTTCTTGGAATAATGAAATATAAAAATTACTCAATATAGCTACTAACATACCATCTCCTAAAAATATTTTGATTCTAAACATACCCCTAGATTATCACGTGGCTTGAGCAAATAACTCAAACATCCATTGATAGGAACTTCAAGCGTACTTCAATCAACCCTTCATTCTTTTGATCAGTCAAGGCCGTATACAGTAATCGGTAGTGAACTCCACCGAGTGATTAACGATTATAAAATTGTGTAAAATTACTCCATGGTACCAATCAGCTTGCGTTTTTCAAACTTATCGATCACCACCAATGGTTGCTTCAAACTTTGAGCCGGTTTTTTTACTATTAATGCCCTTGATATAATCGATTTACTCAGCCATTTGATAGTTTAACAGCACTTTTTGGAATGGTCAATACAATTCCTGCTTCCGATCCCAGAAAGACCATTTATATTAGTTTAATCCTCAAACGTCGGGTTAAACTACAGAAACTGTTTTTTTTTTCAAGTTTTATAGATGGCGTCCACTAACAAACTTCGGTTTAAACGTTACTGGCGGTCTAGAGGTAGTTTAAATTTCATCTCAACATGAAACGGAGGATCCGAACTTAACTTTTTCATGTGTCTTACATTTTTACAATATTATAAAGGGTTTTGGTAGAATGATTGAACGTTCGCACTTTATATTTGATGAACTCGACGATTAATATGAAGAAATTATCAACATTGCCTCACGTTTTTTAAATTTTTTGTGGTTCTAACGAAAACCTGACCGTTTTTGTTATTTTCATCATTAAATTCCCTTGCCAACTCTTCCCCTAGTTTTTTGCTGTTACTTCCAAGTTACCTTTACAAGGTTAACCAAAAGCACTAACTACTTGAGTCACTTGTAAAATAGAACAATCTTGTTTATTTTTGATATAAACTAAAGATCAAACCAAAGCTTAATCGGTTTTAATAATATATAATACATACAGAATTAGTTTTATGTATGGAAGGACTCAATTATCTCGGAAAAGGCTTGTACGATTTTTATAAATTTATGGGTACAAGGAATACATACGGCCGGTATTATGGTGGTATCTACATTGTTGTCAGATCTTTCTTTTTTCTGCTGATATTCGCAAATATTATTGGAAATATTGAACATTCGCTGAACCAGAGTAGAGTTGAAAAATGAAATACTTTTTCATTTATGGAAAAGTCTCTGTTTCCTGAAACATTACTTGAATCACAGTTTCCAGTATTTGAAATAAAATTATTTCGTGGAAATTTTGCACAGAATTTAAACGAGTATTAGTTTGCATATAAATTTTATTTTATTTCACAGGGTGTATTAGCAGCTGTCCCTCTGGCTTACGTCCTACCGGCATTATGTTATTTGCGGTTAGAAGAAGGTTTCATATTTTGTAGAAAAAAACTTCCTGCTCTTGGAGTCGTTTTATTTGGATTGGTAGTAGCAATAATGGGGGCAATATTTCTGATTGTAGACATAGATCAAGTTGACACCTGCATAGAGAGCCAAGTTATGGAATATTGCAACAGAACTATTACCAATATGACGTACAATAGCACTTAAGTCTTATATTTTCAATGGGATTCGTACATTGTAGAAGGTTAATGTATAAATCCATTGAGATTACCATTTGTTATATTGTGAGAAGATAATAAGTGGCAGTTATAGTTACAATAACTCTTCATTATTATTTGAGAAACGGACGTACATTTATTTATAATGCTATTTATTTGGGTATGTATCCTGAGTAGGCTGCTCAAAATCGAAACTAATTTTCAATGTACTGCAGTATATATTTATGAATCATTTATTGTTGATAAACTGTTGAAATTTCTCATTCTTACTGTTAATGTAAAATCTCTTTCTTATTGTTTTTATATAATATAGCTAAAATATTTTGTATACATTAGATTGGTACAATAATCAAAATACATGAAAGTTTTGATTCACTTTCTGTCTCAGAAGCTTCAAGACTGAGATTTTTAGGATATTTTTAAGTGACTGCCAAATCATATGTATATCATCGGACGTTCTCTTATTCATTCTATACAATTGATCATTGGTTAAGAGACACATGTCACAAAAGATAAAATTTTCCCTAGACAGAACTCTTGCATCTCATTATTAATAAGTGGCTCTACCTCTAGTATGGTTTCTAAATTTGTCCGGTGATAATGCAGTAAAAAACTTTATTTTTCTTTTTACGTGGAATGAGTTGATACTTGAATGAACGAGTGATAGGAAAGAAAAAATAAAAATTGATTCCAGTATATTGAAATTTCTTTTTCAAAATCTATCCTTCTGTTTACAGGACCTCTGCATGATTCAGATAAAATAAACGAGAGAAATATTCATATGTATTGGCGCCTATAAGGTGACATTTTTTTAGTTTCAAACAAGTCTTCGATTTTAATTTTTTGCATCAAATTACGTTTTTTTCAAAGATGTTAGGATATTTAGATAATTCACTTTCAACTGTCAACCATTACTGAATTTAAACAAAATTTGTACATTTTAATGTGAGACGGATCTTTTATTGAACATAAATACTTCTTATATATCTGATATCACACAAATACATCTCCATTTCTGATGTTACTAGGCAGCTGTTATTGATACATATTTTTCTAATACTATAGTAGTCTAAAAAGACCATCATATTTGACAAGGGACATTTTTCAGTTGAAAAATCATGATTCTAAACCATGAATCTTCTTTAATACTGAATGAAAATGCAGTAAAAAAGTTTCATTTTGTTTTCACGTGGAATGAGGTTGATACTCGTATGAAGGAATTATAGGAAACAACTTAAAAATAAAAATAAATTCCAGTTTATTGAAATTTCTTGATCAAAATCTGTCCTTCTGTTTACAGGATCTAATATGCATGATTCGGATAAAATAAACTTGAGAAATATTCATATCTATTGGCGTCTATGAAGTGACATTTTTTTAGTTTCAAACAAGTATTCAATTTTAATTTTTTACATAAAAAACTTTTTTTAAAGATGTTAGGATATTTAGATAATTCACTTCCTACTACCAACAATTACAGAATCTAAACAAAATTTATCTATTTCAATGTGAAACGGATCTTTTATTATACATAAAGTGTAACATCATCCAATAGGTTCACATGGTATTCGAGGAAGACCCCATTTAGCATCTTAGGATCTACTACTATCAGCCAACTGAAATACATTTTAAAAACGGATAAAACGAATCACCTGTAGAATTTTTCAATGAATCATCATTAAAAATTAGTTTGAACGTAATTCCTTATTTCAATAAATTCTTAGACTTCTTAAGATACATTAAATTAAAGAAAGCACTTGACATTTTCTCCTATTAATATTTTTTTTTCAATGGATAGTTGGGATAAGCTCTGTTTATAAACATATTTCCAATTTATTTTTTCTAGTTTGTTGGAATTGAAAACTTATAAATAACGGAAGGTTAGGTTAGGTATTATAGATAAAATTTTGTACTTAGGAATCAATTCATCTCAGATAATTAGTCCAACGTATAAAATCAATACTAGAAACTTTGAATGTCTCCACAGGCCGTTTGACGTGGGGCAATTACATCCAGTAGCATGATGTAATATCTTGAGATATTACATCATGTGATATATTGATGAAAGATATGCACAGTTATAGCTTATCGATTCATGCCAGATTTCAAAATTGCATATTTCTCGGCCTGCTGCCACTTACATTTCTAAGAAAACAATCTAGTCAAAATTGTTTCAAAAACCAACAAATCTGCTGAATGGTTTGAGTACTTTTGCAAAATTATTTTTAGATATAATTGTGAGCCTAAACTAATTTATTTTCTTTTTTTTTCATGGAATTTATTTGCGAGGTTTTTATTATTATTATTAATTAGTTTTGGATAGTGACAGCTATCCTACAATGTCAAATAACGTGCAATATTCAACATATGCAAATTCATTCTTGCACATTGGTTTGCAAAAAATCGAACAATTAATTAGTAAATACTACTAATACTTCGATATAAGTGAATATATAGTAACTAATTCATTTTGAATACGGTTCAGAGTTAACAATATTCATTATATATTTTACTGTAGTTATAGGTAAGTTTTTGTTTCTCAATTAAAAGTGAAGACGCCCACTTGAAATGTGTAAATTACATTTGTGACTTTGTCATCTTTTGTGCTACTGAACGAAGAATGCATGTCTTTGTGATGACAGGTCCCAATGATCGGAATCGATGTGCACAAATAATTTTTCCTTGTACATAATTGCGAACTAGAAGAACGTGGTCTTATCAATAACACCACCCTGCATATAAAAATATTTATGAAGTGTTTTTTTATGCTGATTCGATACCTGCTTCCCGTATTTCTCTATCATGTCCAGATTTTGTACAATTTCATATTCTAATTTCACTGGACGTTTTTTCATACACCAACAATATAAATTTTGTTTTCAATATTAGTTTACGTATACAGAGATGTATGAATGAAAGTAAATAGTTGACAAAGGATGAATTATTGATTATTTTGAAAAAAAAAATGATGAAGTCATTTCAAAGTATGTGAAATTAGATAAGATACTAACGTGAAAGTATTATATTTTAGCTCTCCAACATTCGTTTTTTTGATTTCTTGCTTATTTATTGGGTGTCTTGACAATCCCTCTTGTGATTCAAGTAATTGTCGTCCATCAAATATCTTTTATGTATTGGTGAAACCGTAATCTTAGGGAGATAGTCAAGTTGGGAATGTAGAATCCTACTAGGTTTGTGTACTTTAAATCTTTATTGTTGCTTCTTCCATTAACATTCGGATTTGTTGACCCATGAAAATTTCTGCCTTGATTTTTTCTGAGGTTGTGCAGAGAAATTTTTCGGGAAGTTAAGCGCCTTCTTTTGATAAAGCGTTTACGAATTGTTTAATCAATCCAAGTTTTATGTGCAGCGGTGATAGTAGAATCTTCTTAGGATCAATCAACGTTTCAAGCAGGATATTTCTTATACAAGGTTTAAAATTTTGTCGTTTATGCCACAATTTGTGCGTGTCTTGTTATTTAGTAGCCTGGAATGAATCATCACGATAGAAATTATCCATTTGTTAGTTAACCAGACGTGGCGGAAGCAAATGAATTGCATTTTGGAAATCAGCGTGCAAAAACTGCTTAAAGAAAATCTATTTTCATTCCGTCATAGATTTTGATGCAGGGTGGTGTAATTAAAATTACAACAATCACGTTTTTAAGGAAAATTTGATTTTATATTAGTCGTGGCATACTGCCAGAAGAGTACCTAGTTGATTTTTTCTCGTTGTTTCATTATAATTTTTGAAGATATATAAGTCTATCTACTATTTATAATTCAATTAATTGAATAGTAATAAATTTTAAATAATATCTTGACGATACATCGATGTCTCACTAACTGAATTTGAAGTTATAATACTCAGATAACGATGAAATAATTTAATTTTTCTTTCTTACTGGTTCAATCATTGATTCTTATTTCAGTTGCTTTGAACCTTAATTTTCAGAGATAACAAATACGAATACCCACAATTTTTTTTAGTACATTTACAATTGATCATATAAAATGATGCTCTTTCCGTAATTTCAAATTCAGTCTCATACAATCGAAGCTGTTTTAAAATGTTAGAACGGTGACTTACTATAATGTTATCAATCAAATATAGAGCTTATAATAAATTAAAATCAAGCAACGCAATATGACTAGACAGCCAAATATATTTCAGGGATTTACTAATTGAATATAAATTCATATAAATTTATATATATATTCTACATGCCAAGATATCTATAGAAGGTGGCTACGTTATGAAAAAAATTCTCTTTTACCAACCATTTATTTTGTTTATCAAATTGTATTCACTAATCATTGATTTCTTTGTAATTAAAATGTGTATCATCTAATACCACATTTGAAAGGACTTTTGAGAATTATTTTAGCAGTATCAAACTTACTTTTATAGGGAAAATAATTAATTAATTTATTCAGAGAATAATTTCACAACTATACGAACAGTGCCAACCACATTTATTTCGACAATAAGCACCATATTCTTCTTGTGTACATAGGCAATTTGTGGACAAAACCGTTTTTTTTTTAATTTTTATTTATTCACAAAAAACAAAATCTAGAAGTGTGGGATCTGGAGATCCTGGAGGAGTTCACCTTCCAGACCAACACTGATTAAAGCCTGATTCATAAACCTGACTTTCCGTTTGCTGTTTGATGATCATTCACCTTATTGATAAACTTTACGTTGCTGCCGTTAACCTAAAAACTTTGTTTTTCTTTTTGACGTGAATACTATTTTTCTGATACTTTTGTGTTCCGGTATTTATGGACGATTTTATGGAAAATAATGAAAAGTTTTTTTATTAGGACAAACGCAAATGTTATGAGCTCTTTTCTATTGCTACGAAAATTGCTACTAACGGCCGAACCAAAAAGATAATTCGTTTATGTTGAAAGTTACTAACGGCAGAAGGGGACGTCAAACGGCAACTGCGAATAGTCTTCTAATGAATTCCAATGTTTCTAATTTTGTAACAGCAAATGTCAACGGATGCGACAAACGGAAAGTCAAGTTTATGAATCGGTCTTAACATTCGTGAATACCGCGTGCCTAAGCAGGGGTGCACAATTTTATTGGTAAGTGAAAATTATTATAACCTAACTAGGTGAGTCACTTGAAATATTGAAATACAATAGCTTATTGTGTAAAAGAGTCAACATTACGAACTGCAGAATATATTTTTTGTTTATTCCGTAAAAATGATAATTGGCCAACTATACCATTACAGTATTAAAAGACCAGTCAAATTGGGTATTACAAGACTAACATTTAAATTCAAGAATTTTAACAAATAACTATTTTCTATTCTTAAATTAACTGTTTATATATATATATATATATATATATATATATATATATATATATTTAAAAGATTTCTTCAACCATTTGAGTATAAATTTATTTTTTTTCTCTCTAATTTCTTGGGTAGGTTGTTTGTCTGAATTGTCCTGAAAATTATATAGGAATGACTACACGATACTTGGAGAATGGAATAAATGATCACAAACACACCAAAAATGCATCGACTGCTCTACACGAACATGAAAAAAATTAACATCATAAATTTGATTTTAAAAAAATAAAAATCTTAGCTCAAGCCACAAACTCCCAAAAATTATTAATCAAAGAAATGATATACATAAAACAAGATAGACTGATATAAAGATATAAAAAAGCTCAGCCAAATTTACCATAAATTGATCAATTAGTTTATTACAATCTACCTGGTATGATATCGTTTTATTGAAATTTTGAGATAAATAGATTAATTCTAATACTTTGTTTTTAATATATTTTTAAAGATATCTACTCATATGTTTTTATCTATTCTAAAAATATTTTAATCATCATATATTAATCATTCTCTTGAAAATGGAAGGAGAGAAACGTTATGTTATACATATCTAACATAAAAATGTGATATTTCATCGAAGTTTGATTATTTCATCCAAACAACCTATGAACCCAAGAAATAAGAGAAAAAAAAAAGAAATTAGGCTTTTATACTTTTTAGACTTTTCTATATTTAATTTTCCATTTTCTGCTTTATTATGAGAAATAATTTTCATAGAGAAGATTTTGACGTTTTGGCGTTACTCCACTTTCTTCAAAATATTAATTAACATTGGCTACCTAGTATGGAAGGTAGAGAAAATCTGTGTACTTGAAAAGTGTCCGTCGAAATAAGGATCTCGCCAAATTTACATCAGGGTAAATTTTAAAGGAAGCGTCAAATATTATTAGTGAGAATGTCTGAGATGAAATGGACCTTTTTCGATAATAATTCTTATAGTTTATATTTTCACTCGATATACTTCAATTTATCTACAATTGCTATAATCATGCCATACCTTTTTATGAATCAGCGCCATTCTGGAAGGTTTTTCAACTGTTATTAATCGTATACAGCTAGACAATTTTTCGACTTTCCTCTATCCTCTCTACCCTCCATACTTGATATATGAAGAGATAAGAGTTGATAGATCACTCATCATACGAAATTTGAAAGATGATTTACTTCGATCACACAACATATTTAGTACGGATCTGTTTGTAAAAATTTTAATTTTTTTAATAAAGAAACGTAATCGTCCAAATTTACCTTGGACATGAATAAAATGCTTATTTTAGCTCATATCTTTTAAATCTTTTCAATCATCGATGACTCTACAATTTCAATGTAATGTAACTGAACTCCTTAAAAAGATTCGCATTTTTCTTTTTTTTTTTAATTGATTGCATATTTATTCTGAGGTTTCTTGATGTTATATTAATTTTTTGACGTAGTAATGATGACTAATAAAGAACTTAATGATTTATCAATATATTTTCATACTTTATAAGCCAGAAAAAACTAGGAAATAGAGTTATATACGTAGTTCCTCTTTCTATGTATGTAGAACAAACTTCTAAAGAAAAACAAACAACGAAATAGTATAAAGTGTACATTTTATTAACACAATACAGAAATCTTCGAAGCAAAATCAAATTTAATTTTCTAACCCCATTTAACATACAATCCGTCTTAATAAGACAATAAGTACTTGAGATATTAATTAAAGATGGCAATGAAGAAGTATCCTCCAATAAAGATATTCTTTTTACACTCTTTTAAATACTTTTTTATGACAACATGGACTAGAATTTATAACTGTCAGTTTTTATTATCTAGTTACTGAAATTTTTTTATATTCTAACTAAATATATTCAAAAGTTCGTTTGGTTTGAATCCTTTGAGAAGACGTTTTCTTCAGTTAGTTTCCTTATGAGTAGATTAGGGTGGGAACTTATTTTGGCACTTTAACTTAAACTTTTATTCTTGGCTCCATTCCTAACCGAAGCCACTAGAAGGTTCTTTCGATGATAGAATTAGGCACGTAGCTCGAAGCTTTCTAAGGGCTTTGTTCTGAAACCTTTGGAGGATTTCAATGTTGGATTACTTGGAATACCTCAAAGTTGAATTCGATAGGTCCATATGGGTTTTAAAATTATCTTATAGAGGAGCAGATTTTCAATGTTTGATTGAGTTTTTGCCAATTAGCATTTCTCTAAATTTGATACCAGTTGTTTCTTCTTTGTTAAGGTACGCTTTCTCCATGGTCTCTTTGTCTTGTTTTAACGCAATGTTGTTTAGTGCCACTAGTGGTTATTTGTATTTGCGTGAATTGAATGTTTTATGATTTGACTTATTTACGGCTTTAATTTCCACTTGTTCATCAAGATTTTAATTTTATTTGAGCTCCCTTATAAATTTTTTGGGACGTCTTGCAATAATAACTATGTCATTAACAAACGTTGCTATTTCTGTTTTCTTGTTGATTAGCATATCAAAAGTATCAACAAGATAGAGTATAGGTTCAAGTGTACTTCCTTGTGGTACCCCTGAGTTGATTGGGTATAATCCTCTAGGTTTATCTTGATATTTGACAAAGAAATATCTATCTTCCAAATTTGATTTTATTATTAGTAAAAGTGACAAGGAAGTTTATTCTTTATATTGTATATCAACCAGTCTTGCAAAATCTTATCAAACGCTTAGCTGATGTCTAAAAATGCTGAGAGACAAATTCTATGGATAAGCTTATGTATTGGTATTCCTTAATAGGTATTAAACGGCATGATAGCAGAGGATCTTGGATAAGATTGGTGATAAGCTTATTGGACGATATGACGACGATATCACTTTTTCCCTGGTTTTGGAACCATTGTTATTTGTGCAAGCTTTCATTGGAGAGGAAAATGATTTAGCCTAAGGGCATTGAAGATAATTTCAATGAATTTAAATCCCTTAATGAACATGTTTTATAATAGTTTTTCCGTTATAAGTTCGTTATATGGCGATTTCTTTGATTTTTTCTCCCATAGGATCACTCGTTTGATTTTAGCACATTAAAATTGTTTTATAGGTTTAAAGTCTATTTCGAGCTCAACATTTGCTTGCATACGGTTGAAACACTTTGGATGGATATTTTAGAAAAGCTTCGACTTTTTCAGTATTATTTCTAGTCTATCTACCTGCTGTGTCCTTCACTGGTAGAAATGTCTTATGAGGCCTTTTTAATGTGTTTTTATTATATAAAAAATCTAGGTAAGATACAGAAGACTATGTTATGAATTTATCTATTTCTATAAATTTTTTTCTGTCTGTATATCGGAAAACTGGATAAAGAATATGTACCTGATCGAACTGAATTGTATCTTTATATTATTGTGGCAAAAATCTATTGAATCATGGATTCCAATATCAAATACTACTTGATGTGTACTTGATATAAACCAAAATATCAATAATCTTCTCTTTAAAGCAGGTTTCTTATTAAAATAGACCTGAAATAGGGTCTAATCAATTGAAAAAAAGTTATTTTTGTAACAAGTAATACTTTTTTTACGAGTAGACCGTTTGACGGCAATTCCTACGAGTGAAAAAATGTTACTTTACTAACGAGTGTCATAAAAAAAATTTTCTACGTCTGTAGATTTAAAAAACATTGACAAAACTTTCATCAATTTTTATTTTGTGATAGTAATATTAAAAGTACAACTGTGAGTATTATTAATTTGAAGTGATGAAGAAGTTGCTTGAAGTCGAACTAGTTGTTCCCATTAAAATTTTCTCTGCGAAATCCATTTTGTTTTTTATTTAGTCGTCTACGTAACCCTCGACAACTGTGTTGGATTTCCACCCACCATGCTTCTTTAGTTGAATTATAACACCATCGGAATCCATTGATGGAGACGGCGAAGAGAGTCGAAATGTATGCCCAATGTAGTTTTAAATCCTAATATGTTCCGATAAGTGAGAGAATTTTTGAAACTGTATTGATACCTACAACTTGGGTTTTGCATTCTATACTGCAAAAAGAAATGATTTGTTTTGATATTTGTGGGCCGTTGGTTGTTATATTTTTTATAAATGTTCAATCTATTTCAGCAATAATAGTAAATTTTTTGGTGCCATACTTTATGCATGAGAAAATGATCGTCTAGAGCTTGCAACAGAAACTTATTAATTTCTTCACGGGCAAATATTTTAGATTTCTTGGATCTATAGTAAACCGATTTATTTGTCAAATATGCAATAAGTTTCGATGTCTATGTCGTCATTTACCATTAGAGTGCCTTTCAGTTTTGAATAAGTCCACCAAAGTATTGAATACTTCCATATTTTAGATTTAGTTTCAAAGTAAGTTAGTAACACTCTCTCTGTGAAGCTGTTTATGCCTTTTTTAGTACGTCACTCTATAAAGGAATTATATTCCTTCAAATACTGTTCAGGAAAAAGATTCATAGTCGCTGCAGTTGCCGATTCAACACCATATTCTGGTGTGCAGTTTTAATTTCTTCACTATTACCTACTCTCGATCACTAATAATAATACGAGTACTACACTCCTTTTAATTAGAACAAAATTTTCTTTAACGAATTTCCAGAAATAAAAGTGTGACAGTTGGTCGGAGAAACGAATTGACATGAGGAAGAAAGCATTCACAGTTCTCTATTTTAATAAAACAATTTTATAATAAAATGACAAGTAACGGCACTTTTTTTAATGCTAAAGTGTCAAAAATGAACCGCTACGGTACTTTTTTTTCACACTTTTTGACCGATTCAGGAATTACATTGTTTATGAATAAAAAAAAGTGAATATTATAACAGACATAGAAAAAATATGTTTTCTTGTTTTTTTACATATTTGACGATTATATACATTCTGTTTTGTGAAAAAAATTATTTTATTACGTTGAGCTTTATCAAAATATTAACTTACATTGGCAACTGTGATTTGTAAGTGTAACATTCTCATTTCTTTTGTTTTCAAAATAAAATTTATATTATTTTCTATTTTACAACTTGTGTTAACCTTTGTATCATATAATTTTCTATCTAATTTCTAGGTACTGAGATCCAAAAAGGGAACAGAAACTTTTTACTTTTTTGATTCATCTAAACAAAATGGGAAGAATTAATCCACGAGACAATTCAAAAATCAATCAAATAAATTTAATTTTATTTTCTGCGCCTTTTTGGACAAACTCGACAAGGGTTGTAGTTTATAATATTGAAAGTTTTTCAATTTTTACATTTATAGTATTTAATTATTCTCTTGTAATGCTGAATAGATTGAAATATAGTGAAAGTACTATATTCAAACTATTTTAAAGTTGAAAGTCATTGTTGCCAAATGTCATTTTGTGATCTAAACGAAATTATAATTATTTATTTTGAATAGGATAGTGAATATAGTATCGTACTGTATTTACATAGACTTTATTTGACATATGAATGAAGAATATTGAAATATTATATTGATCAAACTGAAAAGAAGTCGATGTAACTATAAATAGAGATTTTTATGTATATAGCATGCTATAATTATATAAAACAAGTAAATAAATAACTCAGCCATATTTATTTACCAAAAATATATTTTTCTCGTTATTTATACAAGTATTACTTAGTATATACAACATATATACATACAAGATGTATTTTTGTTATATCGGTTCTTATATTATATACTTTATTAAAATATAGAAAAAAGTTTAGTTATCTACTTGTTATACAATGTGATATCTTATATTCCTAATGTAGAATGTTTGTCTTTATCTTATAATTGTATATATCCATTTTGGAATGGAAGTAAACTCAAGAGTTACCAATGATTTTATGATATGAGTGGTTTTCAATAAGAGTAGTATTAAGTGGATGGACAGATAATGTGATATTCATAAAATGTTTATTAATATGCAATATGTTGGACAAAAATTAATAAAATCTGAAATGCATTAGCACTAAAATCCTGTGCCAAAAATCAAGTGGAAATTTAAAAAACTCACTAGATCCTTCATCCACTAGTGACTTTAGCTCTATTAATTTCTCATTATCAAATACTCCTTGATTACTTCACTGGTGGTAGCAAGTTCGGTCTAGGAATAAATGAACGTAATCACTATCGTATTTTTTGTAGAATGGTTAAGTTAGGGTCAGTTCTATTTCAATTCATTATCCAGAAAAGGCGAACGAATAAATACATATGGAGGACCTTAAGAATGAAATTCGGGAGTAAGTTCGCATTTTTCTCCACAGTCGCCGATCGTCCAAGACTAGACCAAGTAGAGGTGACTGATTTGCCATAATCTTCCTGTATTCCTCTGCTTGGCATTACAACAAATTTATGCTTTTGAAAATGGTTGACGTTAAAAAACACATAGCTTACACTTACCAAATTTGAAAAAAAAAACTGCAAGAATTTTGATACAACAACATTTAGTAGACAATAGATGGATATCCAATCAATCAGCTGTTCTTCAAGTCCTCAAATCTTCCAGTAGTGAGAGTAATGCTCATAATAGGGGTTAATTTGAATGGTCTTATATCATGTACCTAACAGAGTGACCCTGTAGTTTTAGATATAGATAAATCGGAAAAAATGCCGTTGCAAATTTTGCTTAGAAAATAATGCCACAATATTCCTCAAAAATATCACCATCATTTCCAGCAGCGCGCCAGCGGTAGTCTAGAAGACTCTCAGAAAATATTCGCGTTCAAAAAGCACTACTCCGGCGAACGTGAAGAAGAAGGCAGCTCAAGCTCGATGCTACTAGGTGGTTCTATCTTGATTTGCGCGCAAAACATCTTTCCTATAAACTTTTCAAGCATTGAATCTGCAACTGCATAATTAAATATACAAGCGTTTTATAAAAGTAAATTAGTCTTTTAGCAATGCTTGTTGAACTTATGCAAATTTATTTTCAATTGAATCGTCTATGTGAAAATGTACTAATTGTTGTATGAATTAAGTTAATGAACATTTATTGCGGGTAAATAATCGTTATTATGATCATTGCGTTGTTAATATCCATGGTAATGATTTATTATTTAATACGTGAAGAACCGCTTTCCTAAGTTGTAATATTTCGGTTTCTCACCAGATGAAATATGCGATGTCTTTACTTCCTTACATTTGTGTATTGGATATTGAAAATATTGATAATGAAAATAAAGAAATTATCTCATCAGATGAAAAATGTCTTTACCCCTTCCAAGAGGTGCTATTTTTTCCCAATCTATTTCCAGCCATTAATTCTGCTCGCTACCCTGTATGCACTCGAAAATATGACCATTTAATTCCCTATCATTACGTGCACTGTATGTCGCTATCAAGCTTTCACATAAATATAAATAAATTTATTTAATGTGCTTTTATATTATCTAGTTTTGATTTAAATAGTCCCCAGTTGATTGGGCGTTCTTCCTTTTGAGAAGTAGCCATTGTTATTTGATTTACTTTACGTTTACAACTTTCAATTTTTGCTTCGTTCATGTTAAGATTTTTGAAAAGTTTCAATATGTCTCTAGAATCGTTCACCGATTAAATAAATATGTTAAAAATTGTCCAATGTCTTAACAACTATCTTTCCGGTTTTCACAAAAGGGCAATTATTACGGAAGACGAGAAGGAACTTGGCACTTACCTTGAAGGTAGACTGCTGCTTCTCCCATCTCGTCGCTTGGGTGGTTTATTCGATGATTACTTTTTTTTCACTTAAACGTAATGTAAAATATGCAGTATGCTGTAGAAATGACAAAGTCTATTATCCGAACATAAGCGAATAAAAGAAACCTTTTTCTTTTTCAAAGGCCCACGCCTATCCTACTGACTACGCCAGTTATAACGTATGAAAATAAAGATCGGTTTTAAAAATATATACAAAGTATAAACAATATATTAAGAATGAATTCTGAACAGAGTTAAGGCAAGACTAACAAGATTGAATATAGCAAGCACTTTATTTCTCGAAAGAGTCTCGTATTACTGTAGCTGTCATGATAAGGTGACTTTTTTTATCACACATCATGTTTTACTTCATTTGTTATACAATTCAAGTCACGTCTGATCAATATCGAACATATAATTTTAATTTCACTCACTCATTGTGGAATCATTATTGTTTCTTAGAAAAATTCCATGTGACAAAAACACAATAGGACACCTGCTACTACCAGTTTCTGTTCTCATGTTTTTATGAAAAAAGGTATTTATAACATTTATTTGTCGAAGAATTTACGGACAAACATAAATATAAGTAATTTAATTGATTATTGGTGCTCAACTATTGTCTTGTAATCATGGAAGACATTTTTATTTGGGGGATACTCTCTTTATGGAATAAACAATTTCGTAATGTGTATAAAATACTTCTAAGTTTAGAATGTTACTTTGCTGAAATTGAAACCATTTAATAAGAGGAAATTCAATGGGTTGAAAATATCATTTCTGTATATAATAATAACATTACTAGTGGAAGTAATAAAAATAAGGCACCTCAACCATAGTTATTTTACATAAAGCGTAGAGCGTAGCGAAAATTATGTCCAGTATTTTTCAGCGCAACAAATTTTTTCCTAGAATTGAATGATCATTCGTTTATGAAAAACAATGGTTATTCTTCACAATTTAACGCTCAATACTTGAAATATCGCGATAAAAATGTCTTCCAAAGTAAAGATACTGCATTCATGAGTTCACTGTTAGCGCTGTTTGTGAATGATGATTTCATAATTTTCCTAAACGATCTTGTTGCACCACATTTTGCAAATTTTGCAGCTCTTAGCACCTGTTGTGATGTATATGTGACTTTTATTGTAAATTGAGAAATAAATTTATTTCATTATTATTCCTTAGTTTCATTTTCATTTAACATTAAAAAATGTGGATTCTCTTCAAAAAAAAAACAGCAATTGAACCACAAACACAAATAGTCTCCCAACTACTACAATTTCAGAACTTAATTCCAAGTCATCTCCCTGATTGTTCTGGAAGGCTGAATTCCTCAATTTCTTATATCCAAAAGGGCTCTTATGTCTCAACACAAGTTCAATGGACAGAAAAGCTGGAAAAAGCTTCTTGAACAGGTGGCTGAAAACCAATAGTATGTGACGCACCAAAACCCATTCCTGAAAGTCAAGTTATCGGGAGAAAGTCTTATCTGACTCGAAGTAAGTTACCTAAACCTGTTGATTGAGTTTATTATTGTTTATTGCTATACAGCAAAGCAACTAAACACGATGGATGCTCGATGTCCAAGATGCAAAGGCGAGGACGAAATTCCAAACCACCTATTTTTCAACTGCACTTTTAGGGGATCCGAGTACAAGGGATGAATTACTTAGCACCTGGTTCAGTCCAAATCTAATAGTGTTAGAAGGGGAAGCTCACATGAATGTCGTTGTTCAAAATATTTATGATTTTGTTGAAGAAAGATCTGATTGTAGAAGTGTGTAGAAGATGCTTCTTATCATTCATTTATTACTCAAGATATTAAGAAATGTCGCCAGTCAATCCGTGAAAACTCATATGAGAAAATGAGAATGATATAACTATGCTTATAGATTTCTAGTATGAACACGATAAAGCAAGTTCCAGGAAAGCGGAATTTGCAGGGGATACAACAAGTCTTCAAAACCTCGCATCAGTGAAATGTTAAGTTTTACGCGTTATAAGGAAATTTACAATTATCAGTATACTATTAAAACTATTGTTGAGAATTAGTGTAGAATAAAAATAAAAAGTTCAAGCAGTGAATGAATTATTGATATTTCAAAAGTAATTTTTTGATATGAACTTGTACACCGTGAGAGCAGCGTGCACAGTTGATTGGTTAGTTTGAAAAAATATTGAACTATAGACATAGCTAATAGTGAGTCCAGCTTCATTAACATGTTTTTTTACAAAGAAATGTAATATGAACTATGAACTCAAAGTTTGTCAAACCGATTCTCATAGCTCATCAAATGATGCTGGGATGTGACTGCTGTAGTACATGCAACTCCTCTTACACATAAAAGTTTATCAGGTATAGCGAAAAATGGACAAGAAACACATGACAAAAAACACGACGGATCAAACCTATTAAAGAATAGAGGGAACGGAAAATATTAGGAAAACCTGGAAAAACAAAACCTTGTGTGGAAATTTGATAACTACTTAAGGAAAGCTATCCATAATTCCCTGAACGTGATAAAAACATATATTAAATATGTTTTCGAGAAAATAAAATCTATATTAAAAGACATTTTGTTCGTAGAATATAATCTTTATTGTTTAGCCAGGGCTCAATCTTATGAGTTAATGTTTGGAGT
The DNA here is from genome assembly GCF_026230105.1 of Diorhabda sublineata. Lineage (NCBI taxonomy): Eukaryota > Metazoa > Arthropoda > Insecta > Coleoptera > Chrysomelidae > Diorhabda > Diorhabda sublineata. The sequence continues at coordinate 31,056,311 of NC_079477.1, forward strand.
TTTATCTTCTTGGATATTTGCTCACACTGCAATATTGGCAGTATCGTCTGCAAATCTATTTTGAGATTTCGTAAGTATAGATCAATCAAAGTACAGGTACCAGAACGCTACATTGCGTTACTCCAGCTTTCATTTCTGTAATTATCGAATATTCATCTTCCTGTTTAATAAGGAACATTCTTTCAGATAAGGTCTATCATGTCGTTAATTTGCTTCAAATATATCATTTGTATATTATAGATTAGCCCAGCATGTCAAATGCCTGGGAAGGTATTATTAGATTTTAGTACATAAATTGCGTAAAAATGTTTCCTCAAATGGAGATAATATACTATCACAGATCCGCTATTGCCACAGAGGCAAGAAATTAGTTCAGCGTCCGCCGTTTTCCTTATATTTTGCACCCAGAAATTACCGGCTGTTTCCAATATTCATAGATCACTTGCGTGGTAAACAATATTATTCGTATAACGTGTTATTGGATACTGTTTAATTCACGGAAAAGGCTTTGTTCAGAATATTTCCATTTCCGTTGTAAAATGATCTCATTATCTGGTTGGTTACGCTCATCAACATATAAGAACTACTTAATATGTGTTTTTGATATTAAAAACATTTTAAAATAAATGTTGTTATTCAATCTGTCGGATCAGATCAGATGTTTGCGATTATGTTTTGAGATAATTATTAAGGTATTGAGAAGATTATTTTTCATTATTTATATATAAAATAAGAAATACCCGTCGAATTAGAATTTTTTTAACGTGATTATATATGTTTTGTTGCTTTGCGAAAAAAACATACTAATGGTTAATGATATACTTCCTCTTGAATTTATTATTATACTTAACAATTTTCATGCACAACTACTTGGAAATATGACAGCGTTATTCATATACACTCAACCAAATTAACTTTAACTTCATGTAATACCTAATAAACACACGAATTAAATCAAAACGTTAGTAAGTTTTCATTAAGTGGCTACTTTTGCTTTGTTCTGCAAGTCTCTTAAGGTAATCATCGTCAGTAATCGTTGAAATTATTGGTAGCAATTATACTCATGACTGCGCCAGTTAACACTCTAAATTGCAGAATTATATTCTAGATGAGTTTGATTTTTGAAATATAATTAATATGTAATTCTAAAATCACATGAATTTTGTCCAAATACTAACATTGTTCACACTTGTTTGTAACACTTATAGACCTAATAGTCTTAAAAAGATAATATCTTTATCACAATAATGAATCATATCATTACTTCAAGTAGATAATTTAAGTGAAATATACTTTTTGTTTACACGCTGTTGTTTACATCATTTGAAACCTGCCTCCACATTTTTATTTATATCACGTGAATTGCAGTGACATAATAATAGTCTTAGTCTATGAACGTAATGATTTAATTGAGTGCACAGAAGTGTTTACAAAGATTGACTCTTCTCCACACGACATCGTTACAATGGAATTCGTTTTCTTCTTGCAATGTATAGTGCTCCAGAAAAAATTGATTCCATGGACAAATATAGATATTCTAGATTTGTAAAATCTGTAAGGAATAATAAAACGGTTTTCGTGTCTGCCTCTAACATCTGCTTCTGCCTTTCAACACTTGTATCGTGTGTATTATTAAGTTCAAGTGTGGCTAGGTAATGAACTGGACCCAGAAGGATGAGGTTGGAAATTAACAGATGATTATTTGGAGCCAATTCAAACTTTACTCCCGCTTGCTCCCGGAAAACTGCTTAATACTATTTCGTTGTAAATACAAGATGAATTGTAGTAAGAATTGTGGCTGTCAAAAAGTGGGAATATTTTGTTCTCCAGTATGCATCAATTGTTAGAGTCAGACTTGCCCCAATATTGAAACAAATACAACAGATGAAGATGTTTGTTATATGAAAATTATTCTACATTCAATATACTCCCTTCCTCTCGCCACACACCTTTCCATACGTTTTTTCCATTGATCGAAGCAGTGTTGGAAGTCTTCTTTGGTGAGTGTCTTTAGGAGCTCTGCCATTTTATGCTTTACCGCTTCCATAGACTCAAATCGGGTTCCTTTCAAAGCAGATTTTTTTCTAACCTTTCAAGGAAATCAGAGCAAGAGCTTTTGGTCAGGAGCCAGATTTTTTGGCACCAACTTCGCACAGACTTTTGTCATGTGTAATTTCTCGTGTAAAATTTTTCTGACCGTTTGTTTATCGGCATTTAAAGCCTCGACAATCATCCGGATGCTCATTCGACGATCTGCACGCACAATTTGGTTGAACTTAGTCACTCTTTCCGGAGTTGCAACAGTCACAGAAAAATAACTTTGAAAATAATACATCAAAGCAAGGCAAGGTGTTTAATTCAAATGGAAATTAATCCATGTGTCTATGTGTTCTTTATACATATTGTCTATGGACATATTTTTATTTGTCGCATTTTTGTAGTTACGATCGTATATGGAATAAGAATACTCGGAGGAGGAACGAATACAGATACGGCTCAAACTTAAAGAACAAAATATCTCAGGAAAAAATGTTTCTTAAGTCTCCACCAACGATAATATTTATATGTCCAACAAGGCTTATTAATTGACAAATCTTCGAAGCCCATTTTTAGAAATACGATAATTGGAATGGATCCGACAGGACCTCTTCAATTTTCGCGTCTCTAAGTTTGCGTGTGGTTTCCTTTCTCTCCCTTTAGTTACTAGAGTGAGATTAGGACCTCTATTCGTTTCATGACACGTTCGTTGCGGTGACTAGACACCTTGTCGTCTCCATTGTTTAATCGTCGTAAAATTGTGTTCCGTTAACCTTGGCCTTCTTTATAGCTTTCTCTGGTGTACATATTGGCAGTTGCCTAAGTACTTAGTTACAGGATTGGTGAGATGTCTCGATTTTTAGATCTTTTTTTAGCTCTTGGCTTTATTTTATTAGTGGCTATTTTATCCTTTTAAGTAAATAATGAGTAGGTTACAAGAAAACTCCCTTGCGATACAAAATACTACGATATTGACTGTGCTCCTACAGAGACATGTATTTGCATATTTTTTGCAACGTAGTTTGATTTTTTAATATTCAAAATGAGACGTAGTTGTGATAGCTTCTAGTTCATATAACCATTAGTAATTAGTTCCACTATTCGTTCTGCCGGACTTTGTTATTTAGTAACATGAATATGTGAGTTTATTTATCACAATAAACGTAAAATATTATTCAAAATCTACGAAACTTGAACCAATTATGTAACTTTTCTGGAACAATATTTCAACTCCAAGAAAAAATCAACGTATCACTTTATTAAAGCTAAATATTTATGATATTGAACATGAAATGGAAATAATATGAAATTATAATAGAAATTTAAAAATCATTCAAACATTGTGATTATATCACCTTCAATTGTCGCCTAGCGTATTTTGATAGTACTTAACATAATTTTCACTGCTAGTACTACACCAACAGACATAATAACATTGTCTAGTCAAGTTATGGTCTTCAGAGACCAACGCTAAAATGTATACTGTCCAGAAGTACACTTTTTAACGTTTCCAGAAATTATAACTTGAAAAAATAAGACACTATCAATTTAAAATAAAAAAGTTAAGATGACTCAATAAAACAGAAGGAATGCATAGGAAAATAGAAAAAATATGGTTGAAAATAAAGTGAATGCATTTGTTATCATATTCTCAACCAAAGCTTGTAAAATATCACTCTTCGAATATTGCCGCCAGAAGTTGGTTATGACAGACAACACCTAAACTAACCTCCTTTATTTCAACTTTTTCCACATACGTTCTATTGGATGAATCTCTGGAAACATTCTATTAAACAGATGTTGAAGTGAGCAGTAATATATTATGCACATGAGAACGGCCTATTTCAAATATTTGTTCAATAGTTATTTCTTACAACGATTTCTATCTCGTCTTAGTTGTCGATTGCATCGGCTGGTGCTGGAATGAAGTATTGCTAACCGAAGATCATCATCGTCATCTTATTACGATTCTCTAAAATATTTTCTGTGACTAGAACGAAAAATGTACAGGTTTCAGTCTAGACATTATTAAGGCGTAAGATAAATGCGGTATCTTTGAATATTTTCTCAATACCTGGACTTATAAACATTTCCATTTACAATTTTGATTTCTATTAAAGACAAGAAAAAATAAATGTGGACCATTTTTATCGATAGGTTTCACAAAATGTTTGGCTGGGTCAATGTTGTTAATTTACAGTGGGTTTTGGGTTTGTAGTTGCAAATAAATTGAGTCCAATCTTGATCAATGTTCGATTTATTGAACAGGATTTCAAAAGTGCGTTCAAATAACAATAATAACGGAATAACAATTTCGGAGCACGTTTTTCTTTCGCCTTTCTTTTCGCTTGTGTCACTATTACATGAAACTGTCAAAAGGTGCTTATCGCCTACTAACTTTTAATAAAATCAGAATACATTAGAATACATAATTACCAACTTTGACTCTATATAAAACAAAAGTATAGTGTGAAGTTGGATAGGGTCAAGGTTGGGTTGGGTTCGGGTCAGCTGTCAATTGATCAATTCTCAACAGTCAATTATATAATATACAGAGGAAGTAATGTCAGTTTTGATTTTGATGATTTACTTAATTAATCGTATAATCGAATATTCTGTTGTCCTAGGATGTAAAAAAGTGTAGACGCCAAATTTTCTGAGTAGGACAATGATTTTTAGCGCGGCAGTACGGAAAAATTAGCACAAACTCTTTCTTTGTATTAAATCTGAATTTTCCCAATACATATTTTAGAAAATCGTGAACTTTTTCAAAATAAAGGCAACTTATTTCTATTTTGCAGTTAAACAGCTTTTAAACTAGATATTCCTAGGTTAAAAAATCTATAAGTGGAGTTTAAAAGTTGTGGTAAGTGTATTTCAATGTATCAGATTTCTCTTAAATAAATCTCGATCTGCTACACCGCATTTTCAACATCTTATTTGTTCAATACCATCAAGTTCTTCAAGCTTATTTCGGAACTTTCGCAATATGTGGCATTGCATTGTGCTGTTGTAAGATACCTCAATTTAGGTTGACTAAATGTGAATATTCCTACTAAAAAACTTCATACATTCGCATGAAATGTCCACTATAAACCTCGGCATAATTATCACAACCATATGGAAAGATTTTGAACCACACTAAACCTTCACAATATACCAGGCACACAAACAACATTTTCCGCTAAAATTTCTCTTCGCGACGGGATCTGGTAATTATTCCTTGTCTACCTACTAATTTTTTTTGACGGGTTGTTTAGATAAACTCATTTTTCATCGCGAGTATCAGTACGTCTAATAAAATGACCAAACGTTTACGTATATCTGCTAAGAAGATGCAATTCGTCAAATGATGCGCAAGTTAGGAGATATCCAAATGCCGTATTAAACTCGTTGTTAAACATTGTTTTAATTTTAAGCTCTTTTTTGATGGATTGCACAATGCTATCCCCGTTAATCTTTACGAGCTGCCCCAGTGCGTTTTAGACTCTTTTTTATATAAATCAGTTTATTTTTTGTTATTCCATGAATCGAACCAAATGCTTTGGCGTATACAGGAATATCACGATCTAGGACGCGCACTCGGTACGATTAACTGGCATCATGGAGAGTAGCCGTGGATTCATTTTGAGACGGACTTCTTTGTTTGACAGTTACCACCGTAATTACTTCAGCTAGATATGAATTTTGTTCATTGTGGGAAAGCAGAAAATTGAAATGTTTTAATATGGAGTTTCTTTGCCACTCGTCAATCACAACAAAACACTTTAATCGCAATTACAAGGTGGTCCAGTTTCATGTGTCGATAATTTTATCTTTTCCACGCCCTCTGACAAGCGTTCTATTCTTTCTTTTTTTTGTGTCCATAATTTTATGTTTGATGGACACATCTGACTCACTGCTAGTCATAACCGTTAGCTGAAATATTATTGTAGCCATGCACAAAAATAACAACAGCCCAAACGTTTACCGACCATCAGAATACTGAATGAATTATTGAATACGTTAAAAATAATGTCTCATTCTATTTGAGATCGCTGGTTTCTTATTTGAACACTTGGACAAAGCTGTTTCTTTCCCTACACGCTATAGATTGAATAATAATTATCTCACGACTAGACCGATTTACTTACTTTTTGACTGTTTTAAACCAAGCTTCTTTAATCGGAGCATTTAATAGCGCCTATACCTAAATTTAGAATCAAATAGATCAAAATAAAACATTCAATACAAATATAAATCATTTCCAAATATTTCTCTACTTGCTATAATGGACAGTTCTTCACATAAATTTTCTCTCTCTAGAATAAATGAGATAACTTCATCAATTTTAACATTATTCGTGTGCAATAAATAATACCTTGCATATTAATTATTATTAAATAGTTCTTTTCCATTATTGCTTATCAGCTTATTATATTCCAAATGCTCAACATGATATTATGATTAGTTCAATTTTCTTCTGTTAGATTTTTGAAAATTCTAATCATAATAATTTCGAGATTTTTGTTTATAAGAAATTGTTTAGCTTGTTTAAATGTATATGATCTCACCGTTTGATTCAATTACTAATATCTACGATCTAAATTTACGAATGGTAATCAAAAATAGAATATTTCAAGAGTATAATTGGATTAGTTAAAAATAAAATTTGACTGTCGTTATCAACACTTATCGATGAACTATTTTCAACCTAATGGCTTTTTATGATCTAATTATAATCTAGAAAAGTCAGCACTTTAGTTGATTACTACAGAGTTTGATTGATCAGTGACAAATTTGAGGAATTTACAATTCATTTATCACATCTGATACGGAAGGCTCCATTACTTTTAATTTTCTAGATATTAGCTGGCAAGTTTATGTTCAAGACACGTGGGGCTAGTAGATAGAATAACAAGTCTTAGCAAGCCATTAACTTCATACAAACAGAATAAATAGGATAGTTTAACCCTCATCTTACATATTTTTAATAACACAATTATTTCTCTCAGATCACCGTTATTCATATATATCAAGATATTTGAATATACAAAAAATAAATGCATGTCTTGTCAATAGCGGATAGACTATGAACTAATTATTAAAGGCGGGATGCTCAAATTATTTGAGATGTGATTATAAAGACAATAAGGATTTAAGCCACATATTGAAGAGTTTTTTGATAAATTCCAATTTAATGGTTAGGGTACGATGGGAGAATGGTGGTCAGTTAGCAATACCGGTCACGTTAAAATCTCAACTTTCAAAAACATTCTGATATTACTATTAATGCTGCCATCTACTATGGGGCTGAGTAAACTTATTTACCAAGCGGCGTCATTTTGCATTGCGCGTAGTGAGTTTAACAGTTGTGTAAAGGTACGGATGTGTTTTGTTGTTTTAAAATCAAAAATTCAGTTGAAGGTAAGCTTAAAGTAATTTATACCATTGACTATATTCTTTAAATCTCATCACTATACATTTGCTTTCGTTCTTGTAAGATTTTGTGAAAGTTATTCACGTTTCTCGTGACAAACAAAATTTTGGGATTATGGCTATCATTCTAAGCGGGCAATACCGGTCAGTGACCGGTATTATCCCGTATGGGATTATATGTCTTATTATTAGTTTATTTGCAAAATAATGTCTCATTATTCACTTATTTTCATATTTAGGATAATTAACAGGGAAAGAGCCACAACGAAAGGAAAAGGTTAGAAGAGGAGATAGAAAAAGCTCTTGAAGCCGTTGGTACTGGAAATTCTCTAAGGTCAACAGCCAAGAAGTTCAGCATACCCTTAAGTACGCGACAGAATCTTATAAAGAAGAATGTTTTTGGTTAATTATAAAAAAGAGTTTATTTTGGTTAAAATATAAAAAAATTATAAACCAAGTTAAAGAGTGTTCCTATGCTGTCAAAGTAGAAATATGGATGATTTTTTAAATATATTTGGTGAAAATGTAAAAAAGAATCTAGATAATTATGATTACATTATAAAAAATAGAGATGATTTAAATAAAACGTCGTTTTAGTTTATTTTAGTACATGCTAGAAGCAAACCTGTGTTCATTGTGAATGACCAGTAATAACCCAACAGTAGACGGCCATTACCAGCACTATAGGGTAGTAGCGATCAATAAAAGGTTCTACAAAATGATTTGAAAATATGAAACCTGTGATAGATTAATAATGTGCTTGGAAAATATCTTTAGCCCACTATGTAGGCTCTATAAATAAATGATTATCAATACCGTAAGTCCCTAAAATATATTGAAAAATGTATCAATCGATTTTGTTGCTAGTATCCTCAAGATTTTTGACATAAGAACAAACTAGAAGAATGGGCAACAAATTTCACGATAGTTATATACTTGCAGCCTGGTAACCTTATTGAGAATACACTTGTGGGCAGGAAGTAATCTATTAATTCGTTTGCTTATTATTTGACTTATCTTTCACAATAATAAAACACGTATATTTATTAAATACGTACACTTTCTGTTTTAATTTAAAATTTAAAACTATTTTCAAAAAATGTTAAGTACAATATGTACAGGTACGATAATGGCGGTTGTTAGCGGGAGCTCACAACACGTTTTTATTTATATGAGAGTAAAAACTGACTTTTCAGTTATTAATAAATAATTATTGCACTCAAACTTAATGATAAATTTACAATGGGAGTGAAATTAACATTAGAGTTGCACAGAAAAATCAAAATAATACGTATAACATTCACTGCTTCGATCGATACAAAAAGGAAATTAAAATTGTAAATAAGAATTTATCGTACTATAATTATTTTATCCGATTCCCATCTTGCAATCCTATTGCGGATCTGTGGATAAAATAAAAAAAAAGTGAAAATCGCGATGGAAAAATAGGGGTTGATCGTAGAGGGTTGAAAATTTAGGGTTGTATGTATTTTTTAATGTTGTATCATAAAAAAACAAAAACTTTTATTTGAAAAATAAAAAAAATTAGGGGTGGACTACCCTTAACATCTATGGAGATGAAAAATAGATGTTCGATTCTCAGACCTACCCGCTTTGCACACAAAATTTCATGAGAATCGGTCAAGCGGTTTCGGAGGAGTTCAATTACAAACATCGCGACACGAGAATTTTATATATTTGATGTTACTTCTACCTATCTCAAATATGAGGTTGGTTTACAAAGATTTTGGTCCATTTAATTTCCATTTTCCGACTGGCGATCACTAATTCGATTCACTCTACTTTCCTTCTTGAAAGTCTGGAAACAAATTCCGTTACTGGCCAACAATAATATCAATTCAATTTCGGAAACAATTAAGTAACATTTAGCCTTGATATTCGTACTAATATTGGAGTAGAATCAAATAAGTTAATGGAAAATTGCAAGCATATACACCACAAGTCGTAGATATCAATTTGTCCGTCTGAACAAGCGTTGCGGACAGGACGGCAGCCGGTTCGGTAACGGCAAGTTTTTACAAGTAAGAGTCACTGAGCTTCTTAAAATATTACCTGTGTATATTGATGGGAGAAATCAACATTTTAGTTTTTTACATCAATACCAAATAAATGTCCCCCATTTTTTGTCTCGCCTAACGTATCCCCCGTTGAGCTCCCGTAGAATCCTGGTGGTCCACCTGGACCATTTTCAGAATCACTGATCTAAACCCAAAGCGAGTTGTAGATTCTCTCGATATTAAATCTTTTTATAATTATTTATAACAATTATGCATTCGATGCATTTTAATATGCCGGTTATTAAAAAAATCTCTCGGCGTTATTATTAAAACACATAACCATGACTTAACGATATCCGTAGATTTTAATAAGTGTAATCATTAATAATGAAATATTTTAAAATATTTAGTTTCAAGAAAATTATAGTCCAAGATTCTCGATATCATTTGTGAATAATTGAATCTAGGGAAATTTATCACGTAGGCAACAATATTTTGTTACTAATTATTTTGATTACATATTAAGTTTCAAAAATAAATCTATCATATGACAGAATTATTTATATTATTTGGATTATACTATGGTGCATAGGATTATAGATGAAAAAGATAGCACAATGATATTCTACAAAAGGTAAAGAACGTATTTAACAGAAATAAGAGCCGAAACAACGAACAGATTGACGAGGATGAGGAATACCAACGCTACAAACAATTAAGGGATAGTGCCGTAGAGATAAAATGATAATTGGTCAATAGATTTCTATGGGTTCAATTCACTTCGAAAGTCATAGAGAATCATGGCATGAAAATTTTCACGATTTAATTCCATTTTTTGACCAAAAAGAATTTTCAAACTATCTGTAAACAACTTAAATAATACTCGTATGACAACATGTTATAGGTCAAATTTTATGATGGCAATGTAAGATTTGACATATTCACATAAGTATTGGCATATATCAAAACTTAAATAGCAGCCCTCGTATTACCTTTTAGAATGTACATTGTCAAAATATTTATATGTAATATACATGTATATGTATACATGGTAAAACAAAACAAAATCAATGATACTAAAATATGTGAGAATTTGCATTACAAATTGATATATTGAAATTAAACCAGTGTATCGAATGTTCAGAATTAAATATTAGTATTAGAATACTAGTCGTTGACAAGGCACTTTCCAGTAAATATGCCTTTAAACATTTGCGAAATGCGATGAAAAATGTTATAGATTTTATTTTATATGGCAAATGATTGTGTATATTTTCGCATTCTATAGTATTGAGCTCTTAACTAATTCTAAACGTGGATTATGTGGAGAAAGATCGTGCTCCGCATTTCTAGTTGGATACCTATGCAATGACCTTTCTAAAATAGGAGGAAGGGTACTTGTTTCGGAGTAACTGTCTTAATAAAAGTTGATTTCCATCTTCTGCTTGATTCGGGGTGATCCTTGACAGCTAGTAGAGTTAGAAACTTACGAGTTCACTTCCTGTAGGCTTTATGAATACTACAGGTGATATTTTCTTTCGCTGGCTTATGATGTTATATTTCTTGGATAATAGAAATTTTTAAATAAACTATATCATCAACAAGAACATTATTCAAGATTATGTAAGCTTCTTTGATACTTTTTTTTTCATCTTGAAACAACGATTAATTGCTCAAAAATCATGTCTTATGACAGAATATGCAATGACGATCTCAATAAAACGTAATAACTGACAAGTTGAAACTATACAAGTACTAGTTGATTACCTCTAGTCTAGTATATAATCTAGTTGTGGACTAAAATTATTCAAAATATTATACTGATGTTTTTATATGGGTACGTCACATTTATTATTATAATAAAAATTGTTTTAACTACAAAGTAAAAAATTGCGGAATTACTCATTTCTGTAAAATGTCACGTTTAGTTGTATTTTAGGTGATGAATTATTCAATCGTTAGAATTTTTTAGTATTCACTATTGATTTTTTTAACATACTACCACATTTTTTTCAAATAATTTGATTGATTTCGAGATACAATTTTTTTTTGGTGCACGCATGAATCATTATATAGAATGAGGTAAGTGTTTATAGTTTCCACAGATTGACATTTTGATGCTTTAGAATTAATGAAGTCTCATAAACTCTCATAAATATTATCAATAAATTTCCAAAGAATATTTTTACTTATTATGGTACAGGAATATGATACAAAATAACTATCAATGAATGTTTTATATTGTGAATAAGCATTTATTCGTACAGGGAATTATTTCACAAAGAAAATCAAATTTAATAAACTTTAACACAAATATTTGACTGAAAAAACCATATGCTGGACAACATCAACAAAGCCCATTAGATGGAAAGTAGACTAGGTCAAGGAATACAATGGAGAACGAAATACAGTCAAGGAGACGCAGAAGACAAGGTGAGAGGACAAGTAGCTAGAGCAAATAAGGTTGTGGGATGTCTTCAGAACATAGTATTGCGGAAAAAGCAAGTGAGACAAGTAACAAAGGCACGACATCAGAAACAAGACCAGAAATAACAAAAACGAAGCAACTCTTGTAGACCACAGAAATGAAGCTTCTCAGGCGAATCTCGGGAAAAACACTATTAGACCAAGAAAGAAGGGGAAACATAAGATGATTACGTGATGTAGAAAACAATAACGAATGGATGAAAACAATGAAACCAACATTTAAGTCGAATGACAGACGATAGACTGGTAAAAATAGCAAGAGATTAATCTCCAATGGAACATGAAGAGTAGAGTTCGTCCACAAAAGAGGTGGAGTCACAATCTAGATCCAGCTGTTACTGCTTTTATGGAAGAACGAAGAAGAAGAAGACATATATCCTATAGTTTTTGTCTGACTTTATAAAATAGAAAAAAATATTTAAAAATAATCATATTTTTTGGCATCTCTTTCAGTTATTTTGTAACTGTTTAATGGTTATGTATGTATCCAGGTAGATGGTTAAACCCTGATGGCAATAGTCTTACAAAATCGAGGACATCTGGCTCAAGAGTTCATAAACTTTTATGTAATACCATTTATCTTTAAATAATGGTTTTTTCCAATTTATTTATTCAAATTTTCATTTTTACTCAAGACATTTTGATATTATCATTGTTTGCGTTTCTGTTACTAGGGAGAAATGTTTAATGTGCCAAAATGTCATAAGAACTTGAAATTTCCAGCGAAAATAGAAAAAGCCGAAAAGGCATAGTTAAATTTGTTAACGATAAGACCCATAGACTCATACCACAAAAAACGACATATTTAAAGTGGATGTCAAAAGATTTTGAAGAAAATATCAACTACACTGTGCTAATGGGTTAGCATCTATCTGAAAAATTTATTTCCAAGCTCTTTATGGCCTAAATATTTTATGATAAATAAGACTTTTATGGTAAAAAGAATATAATTTGTAATATTTGCAAATTATGTGAGGATTTGAAGCAAATGTCGTATGAGAAACAACCAAACACTTTGTTATAGAATTTATCCATGAGACAAATGGAACGTTTTCAATGAACAAGGTTGAATTATAGAGTATTTGGTGTATTTGGTGGATGTCGACGACGAGGAATCACTTTTTCCTAATGAGGCTAGGAACAAAAAACTAATTTTGGTGGTTTAATGTTTGGTTAAATCGTTGTGTTATTTTCATTTCATGACAAAAAAAGTTTTAGCGTGTGTTATTACCAATATAATCGTGTTTCACATCGTAATCTCATCTTCGATACAGTTTGTTAATATGCCTGAAGACAAAATACTATGTTATTGCGAAACTGTCATGGGATTGAATCATCTTTCAAATCTTATGCTCATTTTCCAGAAGTTCACTCAATTGTTAATATCTAAGTAATTAATGATAGATTATGATGAATAATCCGTACGACAATTTTAGTTTATATATAAAATTAGATTTAATTTGAAAGTCAAATGATAATTGCATAATGAATCCCCCATTTGAATTTTTAAAAATGCACAACAACTTTGCTACTATTTTTATTTAATAAATCCATTATGGAATAATTATTATTTCAACTAATTGGAATATCATAAAATTGAGCTTCGTAATTATACAGGAAATTTTTTTAATCGTTTGAAATTATCCATACGATTTAAATAATTGTATTAGCTTCTTCGGCCAAATCCATATTATTACTATGTTGAGAAATTTTCATCTTGTTTATACATTTCATTCCGACTACCCAATAAGTATCATAATGTTTCAGTTTTATATTTTCTCGTCTCAAAATTCTCTAGTTTTCTTATTTTTTCTTATCTGTTTCGACTGCTAAGGGGTATTGGCTCTCAACACCTACATGTTATCCTTATGTATGCTGTTTCAACTTAAATATTATTATACAGTTTAATTTCTTTTAGGAATTGTATTGCTCTTTGAATTTGTTTTTTCTGTCTTCTTATAATTCACACACAGATCATAAGACTTCATTTAACGGTCAGTTTCATATTACAGTCTCATAGAAGGCATTATTTCAAGCAAAGTTGAATCATGTACAAATTTTAAAGTGAGGTAATTATTTTCAAACTATCAACATTTATGTAATATGAATAAAGTTTATTCATATTTTTTATTGTAATCACAATTTAATGCGTTCTAGATCTGGCTATAAGCAGAAAAGAGCTAAAGCGTTTAACATTAGCATTTCTAGACTCGATTGTTAATAGTTCTCCACTCTTTTTGATCAAATAAGTTCTCGTGACCCAAACAATTTTACGCTGGTGTACACAGAGCAGAATGGAACAAAAAGTGGAAGGTAACTTTCAAAATTTACCCATTCCTAGACTAATTCCAATTATAACTCATTAAGCAATAATATTTCCAGGTAACTAACTGTTAGTACTGATCGTAACTAACTAGATTTTATAAAAGTGAAGTTTCAAGATAACTTTATGACCACGATAAACGTATTAACTCAAAAGTTCAATTCCAATATCTTTATCAGGTGTTCCAACAAATCCTTCTTGTCATCTTTTCCATTTCCTTGGTATATTATTTCCATAAGCCTTATTCTATCGCATTTTTTTGGCTGATCAAAACTCATCTTTTCAGTGAGAGCAATATTTTTTTATCAATTTTGTGGATCAAAATAAAAAATTTCGCTCAAGTTCACAGCCTACTGGAAATCCACCATTGGAGCTTGAGAAAAGCGCCTCAAACTGCATCAAATCCTCCAGAAACCCCTTATGAAGCTTTTAAGGAGTTAATCAAAATATTAATAAGATAGATGATAAATAGGTAGGTACAATAAGGGCATGTGGTGGCAATATAAGCTGAGTTGAGTAAACTTATAAAATTATTAATGAAAAATGAGTAATTGACTCAATTTTGTTTTGTATGGAAGGTAGTCTTTGTGACTTAAATTCTCTTCAATTAAATAGGGTTCATTATTTGGAAATTATAATTTATCGTGTACGGGTCTCTTTAACTCAAGGTAAAATAGTAAAATGTGTAAATTATCTCTACCACTGCTTACGTTTTTATATGACTGTGCATAAAAAATTAAAGATGATAAACAACTGATACATAAATTTCTTTGATAATCATATAAATTAACTGCAATGAGTTTGTTATTATTTGTTGAATAAATTGTATCATTGATGTTTGAAATTACCGATTCTATTTTAATTATTATCAAGTATAGATATAGTGACAATTGAAATTAGAATCCAAACATTACATGAGTTCAAAAAATGTATGCAACAAAATAACAACTAATAAACAGTACTATTTGACGTATCCTTTTTATTCTCGAAAGGATAACAAGGCTTACAATATTTTAAGTTTTCCAATTGTATCTCACATAAAAGTTTCAAAAATTACATTGAATTTTGAATTACATTATATTATTCATAAGATGGCGGCTCAAAAAATTGTTGCTTTTGTGGAAGTTGACACCACGATGATGATATTGTTAGTTTCCACTGTTTCCGATGTCATCTTTCAAAATTCTATAAATCTGATGAAGTGCCTCAAATTTCAAATCGAAATTGTGTCACTTGATTGCAGATTACACAAACAACGGATCAGAGTTAGACAAAAAAAGCTTAAAGAGAAGCGATTTCAGACAAATGAAAAGCCGATAATTTTTTTTTTAATATTTTGAATGAACTGTAAACGTGCTACATCAAATGTGTTGAGAAACAAGGATATAGTGATGAAAAATAGATATTTCCTATTTTTTCATTGTATTAATAACAGAAGTTCTGAAAATGAAAAAAATATGCAGAATGCTATGTCAATATGACAAAGAATCACGGGATTCCAATTGAATAAACAACATCCAATAATCTTATTGCCAGATTATACGTTGAAAAACATAAACTTCATTTACGGAATAAAGAATCGCTGGTTTTTAATTCAACTGATTGAACTGATTGAATTAAAATACCTATTTTCAAAATGAGTACGTGAAATTGTTCATGAAACTGATAGCAATGTAGTTCGAGTGTATTTTCATTTTTGGTTGTTATGACTCCTGTCTTGATTAGGCAATATTCATATAGGTATCTGCTTACGTGATATCAGCCAACCATGAATATAATCGTATATATGTATTTCTGATGCATCTACTTAAATAATCATGACTGATATCTTTTGTAGTTTTTGTTAAATAAATATTTAGTCAAATGAAAAAACACTATAAATATCATTTCAGAGGCGGTTTCTGTACGAATTTTCTGCCTTTTACAAAAATCAGTAATACCTTTTTTTAAAAAAGGCATATTCTATTTGAATCCTGCCAAAATATGAACAATCTGCGACATTTAGTTCATATTTTACAGTCATCGATAGCCCATTATCTCCTGTGATCATTAAATCAATAAGAATAGTTTTGTGAATCAGCACCAGTTCGGCTTGTATACCTAATTTTTATTTTTGAATGTTCCACTCAACTATGTACTACTAAATCTGGTATTGCCGGAGTTTGCTCAAAATTCTCTTTCTCAACTCTTCATGTGTAGTTGCTTCCCAACCTCTAGAATATACGTTTCGTTTCAAATTTCACCAAAAACGTTCAATTGGTCGCCTCAGTTGAGGTACATTAGGAATATTTCTAGATTTCTTAGCCTTCCCTATCTGGCCAAAACAAAACATACTTGTTTGCATACATCTTGGCGGTCACAGAATTTCTAGAAGAATAAATGTATGCTGAAGAACGACCACTAGATGATATCGCCAACCATATCGATACTTTCAAGTTGAACTTTTTGTGTCTTTGAAAATACACTTCTGAATTCACTTCCTCGGCTTTCTGACATTAATTAATTGAGTCGTATTGTTCGCCCTTCCCTTCTCGTCAAAAGAGAGATATGACTCGTCGTCGATAATGATTTCCGACGTTTTAGCGGGCAAATCGTTGTCATTAAGTTTTGATTTTTGTTCCATTTGTTACTTCTCAGAATATTTGGACGCCGATTTACTCACTTTCTAAACCACATTCTGTTACTTCAGAATGTTGCTTAGATATTTCTTATCGATTTTAAATTTTCTGCTCAATTTTTACAAACTGACTCCCAGTTTTCGTGAGCCAATCTAACCAAAGCTTCTCTCGTTTTTTTTGGCATTTTTCAGCTCTTACAAAGTGATTAACCGTAAACGATTTTTTCAGATCTTGATTTTGTTTATTGAGCTTGACAATTATTTTACTTCGTTCGTTTTCTTTTAGATTTTCCACTCCTGATTTACAATAGGCCATAGACATCGATCATACTCCATTGGTTCCTATTTAGAAATGACAATTTGGGTATGGGAAAGCTTTCTATGTTTGCTCGCCACAGCTTCGTACAATATGAATGCGCTTGGGCGTGGTTTAATAATCAATGTTTATCAATGAAAAGTAAATCAAAGTAAATCAAAAGGTGGGTTTTGTCATCCAAGTCATGGTGACGTTTTCTGGGATGTACATGATCAAAAAGATTGAAACAATTAATGGTGATTACTATACAAACTTAGATTTTAAGAAAAGATCCAACCTCATTGAATGTCATTGAAAGTCTACAATTTTTTTGCTGTTGGACATCTAGTGAATTAGATAATTAATGATGATAGTAATTTTACATCAAACTGGTAGCATTCCTAAGACGATCTGTTTTAATGATATTTCAGTACAAACATGCCAATATTTTCACCAAAAAATATATTCCAATAAATGTTCACGGTTCACTTAGAGCATTCTGCTAGTTTTTAAATAGTGGGCCTAAAAAATGCGTCAAAGACTTATTTATATAACATGCACTGTATCTTTCTGAAGCTTAATGTGTCTTAATTTTTTTCAACTATACATTTTCATAAGTTCATTCATCCATCACAGTAGCGTATAAATTCTATTGAATATTCCATACTACTTTTTTCATTATGCACACAGCTGTACTTCTCTAATCTCAAAATTATTCCAAATGATCAAAAAACTGACTCTAATAATAACAATATATTTATATGTAGTTCACACGCATGCGCAATCCAGAAGTAACCCAGAAGTAATTGAAACATATAGGAAATATATTCGAATTAGTGTCATCAAATTACAAAAAAAAACTGAAATAAAAAAATCTCTTATCCAAAACAAAAAAATCTATTAACTTTTCACCCTCTTTTCATAAAGACAAATGTGTGTTTTCTCATTAGAAAAATGTGATTTCTTTGAAAATTGAAGATTTCTTTCCAATCATATTTGCGGTCGTTGATTGTCCAAATATAACATTGAAAAAATAACCTTTTCCAAAAAAGATGCGGGTGAATATGTGCTTTATTATGTTTAAAAATTAGAACAACTCTGTAATATGCCCTATCTATAGGTAGGAACAAAGTTTTGATCAGGGTAATGAGGAAAAAACTGGAACCAATTCAATACAAAGGAGTTGGTGAATATCTAGGAGGCTTTAGAAAGGCGTCAAGCACGGTGGACAAGATTTTTACTTTAAACACAATAATGAACAATCACCAAGACCAAAATCTAGATCGGCATCTACTCTTGAGAACAGAGAACAAATTGTATGAAACTTTATCTTTAACATCTTAAGACAATTAATAATAATGATGAAACTAAATCTGGATGGAACTGAAATCAAAGAATTGTCCGAAGAAAGGTTATCAAGTTTTCAAGGTAAAAGAGTACTGAAGTGGGGAGATTTTGACACTATAATATTTTTTTTTGATATAATCTCACTGTTGATTGATTTTTTCGTTAATATTTTCTAGACTTCAACTAAATTTATTTTATGAGAGTCGAAGAATTATTAACACGCTTATATTAGATTGCATGTGGGTTTGGGAGTATGTTAGTTTGATTGTAACTCTTCTTTGGACTAAGAGAAGGTGGCTTATTATTGTTAGTATATCCCACCACTTTCATTACTTCAAACGAAGTGGGCTAAGACATCAACCTGCGGATTTGCCGGTCATGGGTTTAAATCCCACGATTTGCTGATTTGACTCCCCTTGTCTTTTTTTATGGGGTTAGGTGTACCATTTGATGATGTAGGCCATTTGGAGAGGATTATTTCTGAACAATGCCAAAAAATTACTCCAAATATGATTCACAATTAAATGTTTACAAAGAAAAGGTGAATATATCGAAGCTGTAGGACATTGAATTAAAATTTAATTATGTTTGTTTCTGTTTAATAAATATTCTTACTATGGATATTTCAATTTTTAGAATAAATAATTATTATTCATTCATTATGTATGTAAATTGTAACATTGTTTAAAAACAGTGATAAATATAGAGGTTATCATTTTTTAACAGGTAAGAGAGATAAATTGTATCCAGCCAGCATAATAAATAGAAAATGATTAGTAAATAATCAAAAAACCTGAATTCTCATAATAAATGGCTGTAATTGCATATGTGAATATAATTTTTAATACAAAACAGCTTTACTTTATAACATTTTTATGAATTGTGAAAAATAGAGATAGAAGATGAATTGTAACGAAGTCTACTTGAGGAACGTGGCAACGAAACACCCAAAGTGGACTAATTTTAATATATTTCCCGAGCTTTCGAATACTTATGTATTCATCGTCTGGGAAATAATTAAGATTTTCGTTGGTTTTGAATTGTATCAATTTTTGTGAAAATTTTTTAATTCATAGGTTTCAAAATTCAATATTCAAATATTTCTATCAACGTCAATTTGAATATTGAATTTTGAAACCTATGAATTTTTACAAGAATTAATACATTTACAAACCACCGAAAGTCTTAATTACTTATTTCCCATACGAAGAATACATAAGTATTCGAAAGCTCCTAAAATAAAATGAATTAGTCCACTTTGTTGTTTCATTGATTACCACTTTTGAAGCAGCCTGTATGTACAATATCCACATAATTTTAAAATGCCACTTATTCATTTTCTACATAAAAATTGGAATAATCAAGGAAAGTGAGGAATTTTTATGGCATTAAATAGGATTATAATAATTGATAAAAATACATACGTGACATCCTTCTTTCTAGCACCGAAAATTTGACAAAATAACGAATGAATTAATGAAATTATTATATAGAATTATTTAATTGCTTCAGAAAAGCATCACATATCAATTCTTCCAGTACAGCAGGAACCTCATTGAATCATTTTCAAAATTTATAATTTTGAGATTTGAGATAATTGCATTAACTTGTTATTGTATTCCAATTTTTTCTAGCTCTTTGTTTCACAAATAAAAATCTTCATTAAAAAATTTTTGTCTTTTCAAACACAAACTATATAGATATAGCCGAATTCGTAGAGGAGTGTCCTTCACTGCAGTGGAACAATATACAAGGTGTCTCATTAACATTTTAGAAAATGATACCGCGCTATCTGAAATGTGACGTACTAACAAAATACCCACGATTTATAACTGTCAAATTTCAATATCATAGTTCAATTAGCTTCCGAGATCTATAATGGCCAAAGCCTCGTTAGACATTCTGTATGATGAATTGGTTTATGTCAAATAGATATTCAATCATTGTGTTGATTTACAAATTGTTTAGAAAATATTTAGTGATTTTAAGTACATTTGAAAGTCCTTAGGGAAATTCAAGAGACAAGAGATAATGTTTTAACGATTAGTACTGAATCTTTTAGGGTTGAGTAGAAAAAGAAGAAAGTATTTGTGTCTATTATGTGATGAATTGTTTGATGTTTGCGTAATTCAGACACATATGAGCAAAAGACATTTTAAAATTGATAGTTATTAAAGGGGTGTGATGTATGAATGGTTGTCTACCCAATAGGTTC
Source organism: Diorhabda sublineata (assembly GCF_026230105.1). NCBI lineage: Eukaryota > Metazoa > Arthropoda > Insecta > Coleoptera > Chrysomelidae > Diorhabda > Diorhabda sublineata. Next base: position 31,077,068 of record NC_079477.1, read on the forward strand.
GGTTTTAGAGTAGGCTTCTAAGCCAAATAATAAGTTTGATTAAAAATTCTTGTACTAAAAGTATTCTGTTGATGTGGATACTAGGCTGAAATCAATTTATCTCGTTCTTTTATGCTTTTAAAAGCTCTTTGTTGATTGTAATCTTTTCGTATATGGTTAGTCCTCATGTAACGAACGCGTTCTTTCTTGATCTGATTTCTATCTATTGGTATTCGTTGCTGTTTTTTTCGAACAAAAGGTGGTACTATAGTAGTAGTGCTAGCTTGGAGAGATGGTAAAGCCATTCAATCGTAGTGATTTCTGGACGTATCATTAAGATTTATTGAGTATGACGCACATTATAGTAAACCGAACAGGCATACCTTGCGGTGGAGTAACATAATTCAGCTATGGAAGATTTCTTGGTAGTGGGTTTGCTGCCCTACAAACATCTGAGAAGTTTTGTCAGAATATTTTTCTTACTAGAAACTTTCTGTTGGATGTCAATGCAATGTTGTAGTTAAGAGACCTGTCAATCGTTACATTTTTGGAAATTGTTGTGTCCTAATTCAACTCCTGACCATATCTGAGTTCACGTTTGGATCCCTTAATTCTCAAGTGGAAAGAAATTATGTCTGATGTTTATGAATCAGATTTAATATGATTTGTATTATAGTATATTGAAATTTTTTAGGGCATTCTTCAAGCTGCTATTTATTGATCATTGGTTACTTTCACACTTTCAAATATACTTCGACGTTGAGTAGTTCTCTCAATTTAGTTTTTTCATGCATACACAATAACTATGTGTGTGCTACATAAGTCTTGTAGTAGTTCATTTTTTGACTGATGACATTGTTAACTGTAGCCTTAAAAAGTGCAGCCATATCGATACTGCTGATGTCATGGCCGCCAGATTATTCTCTGACAATATTATAAAGACTTTAAATGCAAAAATTATGTACAGGATGTCAAACAAAGGTGACCCATATACTTTTTTCAAAACCTGTAAGAGTTATAAAAAAACTTTAATCACAAAAAATCTTTGTAATCAAAGGAATTTTTGGATTATTGACTTTTGGATTATACAGGGTGTCCCAATTCTTCAGTATCGACATCAACTTTGGAATTTTAAATGGAACACCCTATATTTTATTGCGTTTCTTGATTTAGTGGTGAAAACAAAGGTAACTTTCATTAGACCGATCTATTTGATTTCCGCACGGTATAGGAAATATTTAAGGTTATTTGAATTTTGAAATGAGGCAAACTGACATATTTGCAAAATGAATTTAAACAGAACCTTTGATAGAACGCGCATGAAAATAATATAATCCCCATACCTATATATAATGGTTGTGGAATTATTTAACTTTTTCTCATTTTTTCGCCCATTCTATAGTGATTGAACAAACTGAGTATGAAATTTTTGTAAAAAACTGAATAAGAAATGTACTTCAAAAACAAAAAGCTCAAATCGTAGCCTGTAGCCTCCTAGGATTCCTGATTTAAGCGCGATGGACTTTTTTTGTGGGTACTTTGAAAAATAGGGTGTACGAAATAGGAAGAATTATACAGTGGCAAAACTGAGAGAAAAAATTTCAGAGGAAATTATCTTAATTAAACATATGTAGTACGAGAGACAATCCGAAGCATGGAAGCAAAAAAATGGAGGATATATAAAAAATTGTAAAATGCCGGTCCTTAAATATGATTAGTGTATTTTGATTGAGTATATTTTATTAATTTTCTGAATATTCATACTTCAAAGCTCTCGAGATGTTTGTTTCAATTATTCCTAATAAAAATATTTGTTTAACGGTACGATATTTTTTTAGCTTTTTGTTTTTGATAAAGATTTTCTATTTTAAAATTATGTTAAATTATTTTCAATATAGAATGGGTGAAAAAATTAAAAAAGTCAAATAATTCCACAGCCATTATATATAGGTATCGGACATATATGTATGAATTGATTCTTATTCCTGTGCCTGTTCAATTATTTAAAAATAATGAAATTTTGTTATTTACAAAATTCGAAACTCATACAGTAAAAAAAGACACCCACTATAGATTAGGAAATCACGAAAATTCAATAAACCCAAGTCTTATGTGATGATCGAATATTTTCTACACTGTGTGAAAATCTTACGAAAGTTACCACTAGATCATAAAACGCAATCAAATATAGAGTGTTCCATTTAAAATTGCAGATGATGTCGATACTGAATAATTGTGACAGCCTGTATAATCCAGAAGTCAATAAACTAAAAATAAAAAGTTTTTTGAGAGGTTATAAAATTATTATTTGAGATTATAAAATGTTCTCTATCTATTTTAAGGTATTAAGTACATTTTATATTTCATTCAGTTTATTAATTCTACGTCAAACGGTTTCGGTATTCCCGTTTTTTAATTATAAACATTACTTTCCTTCATTACTTTTATGTAATAATAGGTATAAAATTCAAATTGTATCGCTCAATTTTACAAGAAAAATTAATTCCATTTAGCTGTTACAAGACATCAGAATACTATTAATAAATGTCATTAAGGAAAAATTATGATAATTCATGTAACTGATAAGATTACAACTCTTTTCATTTGTTTTATCGTCTTAAAGAGAGTGTAAATGACCTACACAAGTATCCCCCAAAAAGGATTTGATCGTTGCCGACCAGAGTACACACAATTTGATTAAATTCATTATCATTGTAATTTGAAGTGTAGTAGGGGAAACCATGCAGTGAAAATCTTAAGTTTATATATTTATCAAGCATGGTAGCGAGATTTGTCACACTTGGTTGTTTCTAACTTGCGTCAAAGTGATGTGAAATAAAATAATTTTTAGTGCAAAAAAATTTCACTGTGATAATATTGAAAAAAATTATACGGTAAGTTCACTCAATTTAATTGAATAACTTCAAACATTGAACGGTTTAATTTTTATTTCATTCATAAATAAAAAAGTCAGATAATGAACTCATAATTCTACCGTTCTGAAAAAAATTACAATATTGTCAGATATTTTTATTTCAAGTAGTAATAGATAAAAAAGTTATTCAAAAACATTCCATGAAAATTATGGTGGTAGTATGTCTCTTCTTACAACACACTCAAACTATTTTTGAACAGATTCATTCCATTTCTATGAAGTGAGTTTCTACTTTCAATTTTACAGGTTACATGAATCGTTATAAGCATTTCCTCATTTCGATTTCTATGATATTTACTATTTGTGAAAAGTAGTTGATTGTTATTTATCTATGCCAGAGAAATTAGAAATTGTATTTATTCCTATATTTCTTCCACATACATTGAGCTGATTACTGGTTGTTATGAATATGAGATACCAACACAGATCCTTTTTGTTGATTTCAATAGAGCTTATGATAGTGTGAACAGAAAAAAGTTGAACCAAATATTACCAGAACTATAAATTCCAAAACTTATCGAACTATTTTAAATGACATGAGAGGACACAACCAATAGAATTAATAACAAGAAAAGTGAACCTTTCAAAACACAACAAGGATTAAGACAAGGAGACCCCCTATCAACGGTACTATTTAATCTAGCTTTGAAAGGTATAGTCAGAAGAGCCAATATCAACAGAAACGACATAATATTTAACAGAAATCACAAATGCTTAACTTATGCCGATGATATGGCGTTGATGACAAACCAAAGTTTATGTAAAGAACAAATGTGGCAGAAAAACTAAAACCAATTTTACAAAAACATAATGGAATGCTAATAGAATTCGAGAAAGTAGAAAATTTCAGATACTACGAGATAATAGACGCCCAGAAGAAAAAGAAATCGAACTATGAATTGCCAAAAGTAACAGCTGTCTTAGAAGAACATTAACATCAAAAGAGATATCCAGATTTACGAAAGTTCGAATTTATAAGACAACTAAACAGAAATTGGATATCTGAGAGAGAAAAATATTTAGGAGAATTTTTGGAAGAGAGCAGACAGAGTTGAGATGGGAAAGAAGATAGAACTATGAAATTTTTACACTTTTCAATAAGGCACCAACCAGCGCGTTTATAGATACAAAAAGATTACAACGGCTAGATCACTTAGAGCGAATGGACGAAGACAGGCTCTTGAAACGAGATGCATGGAAAATACCAGAGAGCAAGACAAGAAGAGGTAGACCAAAAAAAAACGGTGGAGAGAAGCGCTGGAAGAAGACCTTAGAGAGAGAAATATCCAGAGCTTGAGAGAAAAAGCAAGGGACCGAAAGATGTGGAGATAAGCTCGATATAATACTGTGGGCAAATAAAAACAACTTTCTCTCAGAGAAATAACAGAGAAAAAAGAGAATGTTTTCAAATTCAAAAGTAGAATTAGAACCAATATATTTTGTTCTATATGAAGGCTGAAAAAATATTTCAAATATTTCAATATTTCAATTCAAGCGGCTAGTACCGGTCATAAGGGAAAAAAATGACAAATAATTAAATATTTTTTTATTATAATATTTTCTTAGGAATTACAGAATTATATAATTGTAAAAAAATGTTTTTCCAATTATTTTTTCAACATCAGCGCAGATTAAAAAATGCCATTTCGATCAAAATGCGTTTAAAGTTTAAAGAACAGCTGTCAATCGCTCCAAACTGGTTGTAGAGCACCGAAAACACACGAAAACTTTCTTTTTATTTCGAAATGGTTATGAAATTTTAGCAGAGGTTTTTTGAAAATAGTTTACGAAGAATGTAAGAGAAAAAACTTTTCGAAAATCATAACTGGTACTAGTCCGTTAAATCCATTTGATCGGCTAATTACTCAACCATTCATATATATGATACTAAATCATTTAAACCAAAAAATGCACAATAAATTTATTGAATTTGTCACAATCTTCCCATTTTGACCCTCACAATTCAGATATCCATATTGGTGCTCCTGATTCACCAAGAAATCTACCCATATAATTCATCAAAATAATTTTTGATCAAAAAAATCACTCAGTACTAAATTCGCACATGGTGTTTGAAGAAGCAAATGCTCACCTAAATTTATTTATGAAATTTGATTTTGAAAATTGCATATATATGCACTCTTACATTGTCAAATGTGGTCTAACGAGGTCAATATTTTGAAATATTCCTCCTCATGCCTCTTCACCACCAAAAGACTTTTTTTACAAGATTTTCATCCTCCTTAATGCCCTAATGTCGATTTGGTAATTATTGTGACTCTGTATAATATTTTTTGTTTCATCTCAAAGCAATCAAACTAAATTACGCAACCTGTTTAAAGTTAAGAAGAAATGTTATTTAAAAGGCAAACTTATTGATTCTCCCTCGTAACAGTATGTTAGACTGCACCTTTCCTCTCAGATAATATCTATAATTCTTGAAACTATTTGTATATCATATAATCCATAATTGGTATTCAATGAAAAGCAAAAACTTCCGTCCATTTTGAACTAATAAAATCAACATTATTCAATAAAATTCTATCATGGTATTATTCACATTAATAATTAGCTATTTACGAAAGAAGCATAATGATTAAGTTCGATTTTACATGCTAGAACAAAAGTTAACTATTGGATGACAAAAACACTGAATACTGAAATTCAAATAAAGTGCTAATATACAATTATACAATAAAACACAAAAATTTATCAAGGAATTTAATAAAAAATAATGTTTCCACCACAATTAATACTCTCCCTCACCTTCATTCACACGAATGACAGCAGCACATCTCCGTAAAATGCCTTCATTCAAGTTGTCCAATAAATTTTCTGCTACCTCTACCCAAAGCTGGGAAGCAGATTTCTATTTTTTTTTATTTTTATTACTGATCCTGAGCATACTATATGGAATCTAGATTGGACGGCCTGGGTGGAATCAATAGATAGAGAACATTTTATTTTCTATTTCATTTAAAACCACCACAGCTAGTCATGGTCTCATATTATTATATATAAAACTGAACTAATGGCATGAAATTGTGACAGTATAGTGGACATCACTTAATCCGTATCTACCATCCAATATATTCTATTCAGTACGGTCTGTGAAACAAATTCATTCCCAAACCTTAATTGCATCACCTCGAGAGGGGTACATTTCTTGAACCCGCTATTGATACAAGGCTCAGCTCCTAACCATACCCTGAGAATGTATGACTCAATAAAGAAGAAAGCAATTGGTCTTATAGGCGAACGAGAGTTGACCAGTAATTTGGACAGCTTATTGCATAGAAGGAAGGTCGCTAACCTGACCACAGATTCTACCTCGGTAGATCCTCTTCGCTTTCCAACTTAATCCCACCTAAATCAGTATTTGCAAAACCTACTCGACAGGCTGATGTGGCTCATGAGCACCAATCTCTCCTGCAGACGCCGCCTAGAGCGTCAATTTAGCGGGACCCTTTTCTTTGGAGAAGAGCAAGCCTGTGGAATCAGCTACCAAAGCACGTTTTTCCCGAACGCTACAAGCTACAAAAGCTCAAGATCAATATCCACAGGCATCGCCACACGACAGGCACCACTAGAACTACTTGAGAGCGCGAGAAGACACTTCGATAGTGTATGAAATAGAACCATCAAACTACGTATCTAAAGAGCAGAGTTGACTGTTGTAGCAGTGAACTGTTCTGAAGAGATTCCAGTACATCCAATCCAAAGATTTTTCAATATTCTATTTGCAAATGGGACCAATTAGAGATGTCGATATGAGCAACTAGGTCTATGATCTTCACTGATTTTGAGGGTGTATAATTCAATATTCGTCATAACATAGTAGTTGGAAAGTAGTTGTTTTTTCACTTAGAATTATTATTTTGGGAACAAAACTGAGAAGATGGTAGGCAACAATTAAAAATGTAATGGACGTGAGTAATGGTTGATATACAATGTGTCACATAATTCAAAGAAGGAAAATAACTGTGAAAATATTATCTGAATAGAAATATGCATTCTTGTACACTATTATTAGTGTAAAAACTGGTAGGAATTAGGTCTTGGCAATAATTTCTTATAAAATTGGATATAGAAAGTTGTGAACTGCGAAATGCAAGAGTTTGTGATGTAGACAATAAATTGATCAAATATATCATTTATGATATTATCAGATAATCAGAACTTGATTACTACCCTGAAATACTTTTTTCAGACCAAATATACATAATTTTGAAAGAATTCTTCAAATACATTTCAAGTAGGAGATAAATAATGTATTGCTTTGTTTAGCTCGATGTGTCTAAAAATATTTAATTATATCAAATCATTTGCGGAAGTAATATTTGTCTAATTACGAATATTTTTCATTAAAGTGCGTACGATTTCAAATTAGCCATGCAATAATAATCTAACTTTTATAGGGGAACTATTTGAAATTCCCTATTAAATATCGATAAACATAGTTTGGAAACATTATGTGACATAAAGTAATAAATAACAGATATTCAAAACAATTCTTACTAAACTTATTCACACAATAGAAAAATAAAGTTTTTCATATTATTAACACATTTCAAAGAAATTTAACATCGAACAATATCGAGTTCTTGCGAAATCATTGGCACAGTGAGATTTTCTTTACGAAGGTAATACGATATTGAAAATCGTATTTCTCAAAGTCAATTTAAATAAATGTAGAATATGAATTTAGTCTGAGTTAGTGAAAATTTCTCACAAATTATATTTGTACTTGAGATTCCTCAGTCTGCTAAAAGTTATATCAACCTTATCACTTGTCTACTTTTTCCGGTACAAAAACGATAATTTTGGAAAAAATATGAAACAACAACAATTGTTCATTATCATGTATATCTGACCTATTGATAAGTTATCTAAGACTTTCAGTATTTTCGCAAGGTGCTGTGTAAATATATAAATGATATTTTTGTTTCATTCAAGACAAAAAAAGCAAATATACAACTTAATTCAAAATTTTCACCATCCGAATCTATTATGAACTGAACAATTGCAAGTTTTAAATACTTCAGTACTAACTAGAAAAAAGGATATACATATTGAAATTTTATGTATTTTGAAAAAGATTGCTACATGCAACATAAAATAACCAATTTCCATTTTGATAAATCTTTATATTAATTTTCCACTGAAAGATACAATATTGAGGCTGTAGCTTTGTTTGAACGTTATGATGTATATGATTATGATATAAAATACAGTAAATACTTATCTTATTCATAATACGTCTGAAGAAACTCTTCTTACCACCACTTTCTTTCCTTACTGAACATAATCAATTTTTTCTAGTTCATTCCTGTTATAAAATATTAAAAAATATTTTCTAGAGTAGGGATTTGAAATTAGTCAATAAACTCAACAATACTCGTAATTTGAAACAGTTATTAGCTAATGGTTGAGGCGGAAATAAAATTGAGCAAACTAAATCATTCAATTAACGGTTTAATGAGCACTTAGCTGATTTAAAATATAAAAGGGCATCAAAATCGAATATAGGCGAGAACGAAGTCAGTCATAAGCATAAGTATAAATAATTTGGAATTACGATAGTTGAAACATATGCAAAAATAAATCCATTTGGATGCTTTGAGATTATTAGATGTAAAAGTAATTAGAATTGTCACAAAGGACGAATTCCTTATAGTAAGTCCATTTTTTATTCATCAGATGTGAATTAAATCTGAAAATTTCTCACTAAAGTAATTTTTTCTTCTGAAGAAAGTTCGTTGGCGGAATATTCCAGTTTATTTAGGTGGGTCAACTAAATATGTGCGGATAGATAGGGATAGTTCGTGCCTAAGAACATCTGCGTTTACTTTCTGTATTTAACTCATCAGTCTTCAATTCCCAAGAAGAAGGAAATATAATTTTTTATCTGTTTTTGTAATCTGTTTGGCTATATTTCTTTTCAGTATTCGATTCCTTTTTGATCTTTAATCTATCTGACAATTGATTAGGAACTAATTGTTATCGTGGAAATTATGAAACATATAATTTTTAAATTCAACAGAATGTTTTCGTTTTTGTAATGGGATCACCTTAATGTCCTAATTAACGCCCTAATATACCACCCCAACACTTTGATTTTTGATTTATAAAAGTTTCTGTATCTTTCGCTGAAATAATAACTTAATATAATTTGAATTGATTATGAGATTATATCAGATGACTAGAAAAATGAGATAAAAAGTAATATTTATTCATTATAACTAGCAGCTTACAAATATCCTTGAACAAACTTGCATTAATTATAATCAATTAGCAAGTTGAAAGTTGCATAGTTTTTTTTGTTACATTTCTATATGTTTATCAAATTCTCTAGAAAATTCTTATCGACAATTCAAAGTGCAATTTAAAATATTCCAGGAATGTTCTTGGATTTATTTGCAAATTTCTATAGATATTTTCATTACCTCGAAGTATAATTCACACAGTTTACAATGACCAGAACAGTGAGGTTTCTTATGAGTTAGATTTTTAAGAATGTCATCTATTGCAGAGAAGATAGCGATTCTCTTTATGCAATTTTGAAGTGTATAATGTTGTTATGAAAAAAAAAGAGAGTAGATGGAAAATAGTGCTAAATGAGGAGCAATCTTGGTGCTTAAGCACTTAGAGACTGGACACTTTGGTGTATGGAAATGATAAATGTTGGTTCATTTATTTTCAAAAGCGTTTGAGAGAATTGATGTGGTATAGATCTTTTCTTATTATTAATTTTTATGATTATTTGGAGTCAAAATTATTTTTCTCATAACTTGTCTTGTTTCCTTGACCTCGGGTTTTTAATTGTTATTATCACTTCGTATTTATATCAATATTTTACATGAAGTATTAGATACACCAATTTCTGCTCTATTATGATGCATCCGTATCATCTAAACATATTATCAATATCTATCCTCTATTTATATCAATCTTTAGCAAATCAATCCCATCTATTTTATCATAGGATCTGGACGGCATGTATATTTCAAAAACAAGCCTTTTGCTTATTTCCTCTACTCCACAATGGACTATCAACCTAAATTAAACACATCTCTTACTAGATACTGAAAATATGTACAATCTAAACAAGTAAGTAAAAATACTCTCAATATAATGATTATACATGCATTCAGCCAGGAATAGAAGAGAAATAGGCTACGCAGCATAACAAATTTTAATAAAATCGTCCCCAATTTCGCTAATCTACCGTATTCACAAAGACAAACTATTCTGCATATTACAAGCTATCAATTTCATCAGTCGTTCTTATAAACTCGTTGTAATATCTACAGACTTACTTGCTTCAATTTCATGTATTAAAAATATATCAACCAATCACCCTATTGTCCAAAATACAGGGTCCTTCAGGACGAGCTGAATCGGTATGCATATGGGAAAGTACTGGGACTGGTATTCTGAAAATTTGCTTGCATGGGTTTTCCGAAATGCTCGTTTCAACTAAAATAATTTCAGTTTTCTGAAACTTCCGATTATACCAAACTTCGTTATGTTGAACGGAATGCTATGGTTTTTATTAAGTTTTTGGAATGTACGCGAAATTTCAATATGAGGCATTGTATGCCTAAAATTCACAATTTTTTAATTATTTCGCATTTTCGAAATTTTGGGACAAAATTATATTTCTAAGTTGAAGTGAGTCAGGTCTAATGTTTTTGAGATTTGGAAAAATAGCACTCACAGCTTCTGTGACAACCATGACAAAAATTTATATAGGGTGCCGAATTTAGCTACATAAAAACTTCGAAAACTCAATTTTTTCAAATGGTAATCCCCATTTTTCTCTTTACCATTGGATTCTAAGCTTTAAATTAAGGGGATTTCGTTAGTAAATTCATATATCACAAATTAACGATTTTTGTAGAAACTTGAAAATACTGAAATTTGCATGGTTTTCAATTATCGGTTATCTGGAGCAACAAAAAAAGAAGCATATAACATATTAACAAACAAACAATGAAAACAGCTTGAAGTTTAAGCGTTGCAAAAGTGTTCATAATGTTTCGTTAATGATTTATTAATTAAGATTATTTCAGTTTGTTGGTAATATTCGGCGAATATGATAGGGTTATTAAACGAGCATTTAAGCGTATGTAACGAAATAGCAGACTAGAACAAGCAAAAAGTACTTCAACATGTACTATTCTCGACAATATAACTATTTATAAGTACTTAAAATCACACTTTATAAAGAGTAACGTGGCAGAAAATACTGTTGATATTTCTTCACACTAATACAACTTCCTTAACCATGTGGCTTTCGTAATCCTCTCGAGAAAAGATTTAACCTTTAGAAGAAGAGTAAAAATCTGCTCAAGACTCATTGATATCTGTAGTTCAAACTTATCAATGGAACACATTATGATTGAATGTGACAAATTTGCCGTTCAAAGACAAAAATTTCAGCTTAAGACATCCTTAATGACTCGGAACAAATTACCTTCCTATTTCAATGGCTATAGTAAAATCTTAGAGCGAATGTAATAAAGTCGACAACGTTATTTATAGAAACCGAATGTGGATAACACCTTGCAGATCATTATAATATATTGAATCAAGCGTCAATGTCTAAGTAATATTAAAAAGTAAAAATGAACCCTTTTTTATCTAACAGACAAAGTTCTTCACCTTAATGCTTCAAGAGGATGGCTATTACATTCTAGCTTTCAAACACAGAATTTCAAAATCTATATGATTGTAATGAGAGTGTACCGAAAATTTCTTTCGCCTTCACCTATAACTCTACCCACCCATAGTTCGCTTCTTTGTGTATCTCACTGTCAACGTGAAATTGAAGAAGTTGTACTTTTTTGGTACCATTCTAATAGATACTTCTTTCGCCTACCTCTTACAATTCTCCCAGCTGTTTTTTTTTTCTTTGACCCTTTCCTGTTTCATGAGGCTTTCGCTTCGAATCTTTTTTTTTGAAGACTTTCTAATCTCATTAACTGTATATGTTGTGGTTTGTCCGTAACGTCTTTACTATGTGCTTGTTATCTGTACTTCCTTGACTGTAGCTAATATGTATAATATTTCACTTCAGTATTTTTGAGCCATATCTTTTCCTATTAATATAAATACATTTTATTCCTAAATATTCCATAATTTTAGACACAATTCCAGCAGGGTTATAAGGGTCATACTTCCCAATTTATATTCTTATACTAATGTCGTATGAGAATGATGCCAGAAGTACCTGGCCCGACCTAAAGATGCCGGTCGTTGCTTGATATATACCACTGTATTAGAAAGTACACAAACCCAACAGCATATGCTTCAAGTTTGAAGACGCCACGTTGTTTAGTGTTCGTTTGGCAACAATCAATAATGCATTTGGCTAAGAAGAAAGTGTTGTTTCATTATTTCATTAAGACAATAGACCAGCTCACACATTCGTTATTGCAATGGCTAAAATTAATAAATTAAAGCTTGAATTGCTACTCCATGCACCCTTTTCGGCAGATTTAGCCCCCTCAGATTATTTTCTGTTCGCACACTTGAAAAAATGATTCGGTGATCAAAGATTCTCCAGCAATGAAGAGTTGATGTCGGCATGTTATGACTATTTTGAGGGGCTTGGCAATTCTTATTATAAAAAAAAGTATACGGAGCTAAGAGGAGAATCCGTTGAATATAATTTTTTCACCAAAATTTTTGTTTTGTTTGTTGGGCCAGATACATCTAAAATCATCCTCGTATGTCTTCGTACTCTCAATGAACTTAATGCTTTAACGTAAAGTTACTATATATGTATATATTTGTGATGTTTAATTTTCATTTTCCTTATAAGCCTATTACAATATATCCGGTTTACACTGGGTATAAACGAAGAGCTACACTTCTCATTATATAAGATTATTTCCTCAAATATATGTAATTATAATTGATGATAGGGAAATTTTGCAATAATACTATTTATATACGATTATTTTTTTTTTTCTATGCTGCACTTTTATTTTTGTAAGACAATAGTGATTATTATTTTGTAACTGAAGGAGAAAAGTTTTCAATTCCCCAGTAGAATTTACATTCCTAAGTTTATTAAATTTTACAACTATATATTGATATTCACAATTCAAATTTATATCTGTAAATAAATTAACATATTCCATATAGCACAGATAACTTCACGATTTTTCAAACAAACATGTGTACACCTTGAACTATTTTTCTATTATTGTCTGCAGTAAAGGTCAATATCAAGGTAAAAAATGTTGTGCTAGTCATTTTGCTTTATGATTTCAATATAGTCCATATAATCTAGAAGTGGTTTTGATCGTATACTATAATACAGATAAAGGGTGGAACTTTGTACAGAAATTTATTATTCTCTTATTATACACTTTCATCCAAACGATTGAAAATTATTGCACAGGAAAAGCTTAATAAAATCGCAACGCTATTTTGAGAATAACTAATGAATAGATAAGATAATTCGATTAAAAGTTTGTATTAAAAAAAATTTCTCTGTTGGATACCAGATTTACAGACTAAAAAGACGAGTGGGGCTCTTTCTTTTATACATTTTCTTTATAAGAATAGCATGAGAAATATTTTTTCATCTTATTTTGTTGTGCACTTTTCAGGAATATACGAGAAATCTATTAACACATATTTGAATAGAGTGAAAAGCTGTACAAAAAAAGTTCTATACCAGTTTTCGCTGTGTCTACTGGCTCAAAAATTATTCGATGCTAGATAATCGGGGCACGGCACGTCAAGAACGAATAGGAATATACACTTAAAAAAATATTCAAACTTCTTAAATTCAAGCCCTCTTCACATCCATCGCTTCTATTGGATAAAATTTTTGGTTTTTAATGTTTGACTACCTACAGAGCCTACCACGAAAATTTGGTTCCATCTTCGAGATTCAGATCCCCCAAAAATGATGAAGACTTGTCCGTTCGTCCGGACACAAAATAAAAATAAACGTCTACGGTTTTTAGTAGTAGAAATTGTTCGAAAAAATTTTATAACAAATTTTGAAAGCTTGCTGCTTGGAATATGACCGACGCCAAAGGTCGTAGGTGTAGGCCTGTTTCTTATAAGCGACAAGCATTTATCAAAGTTGGATGGTTAGTCTGGTGGAAAATAATGATATAAAAAAAATAGAGCAAAAACACTTCATTGCAAGGTGCAAAAACAACGAACAATTAGAAAAGCTAAATACGCATGCTGTTAATAATTTGTTTGACTCGACAAAAAAATTATGGATTAGGAGATATATAGATGTTTAGATCGTTGTACATGCCAGAGAAGACGTTCGCCATAAAGAGACATTCTGAAGAAAATTTATCATACATTGTAATTATTTATTGAAAATTGTTACAGAAGGTATTACAACAGAATCAAACATTTCTAATTGAATTGCATATTGTCAAATATCTTGTTAGTTACATAAGGAAAAAATTGAAAAGTAGAAAAATTCAATTGGTTAATCCACAACTTATCAAAAAGCAGAAAAAATTATAATAAATGTTCGAAGTGGGCGGCACCTTGCACTTCCACACACTTTCGGAGTCTACGGAGGACATTTATTTGAATTTGGAAAAGCATTCAAGATTCTGCCTTATAGTCTTACAATGGAAGTTTATTCTATCGATCATTTGGTTCCACATTTTCACTCCAGAATTTTCTGCAGCAAGTCTTGGAACACCTTGTATTTAAATATGCAGTTTGTTTTGAGGTCGCATGTGTATATTTTCTCTTTTTTTCTCCAATACTTCAGAAATAACGTTGACAGTCACCAAATATGAGATTTTATATAAACTTATGAAAATAGAGAAGAATATTTTTCGATAATACTGAAAATAAAAATGTTTCCCCTCATGAAAATCTCATCCGTGTAAAATCAACTGAAACTGACCGTAATGCTTCCGCAATTAATAATTCTGCTAAAATCGGATCAAATTATGAAGGAAAAACAAATTAGAATGAAAAACAGTCTATTGAAAATTCCTCCCAAGTCATAAATAATAGTAACTGAATAAATCAATGGCTATTTTCATTGCCATGAGAAGAATATACCAACAAAGAACATTTGTAGAAAAGATATTATCATTTGTTTTCATTTAATCTTCAAAGTTCTTGTTATAATGTTTGTTATAAAATAATTATAAGGTACTAATATTTTTATTCGATCATGTTCACAGTTTTATTGTCGAATTTATTTTTGTATTAGAGAATTTCAATTATGATCTCTGATAAAAATAATCACAAAGTATGCGTATGATAACCAGTGACAAAGTTTAATCCAATTTTTTTAAATAAACTCTTGAATATGTACGCATTTACTGTGAAGGAATGGATGTGAGGATGATCCTAGTAAACGGTTTGGTGATCTTTATTCCATAGATATAATCCTCGTTAATTTATAAGGATCATAATAACGATCACTTTGGTATGAATATTATCTGATAACAAAGTGTGTATGATGATTATTGAAGATCCGAATTTCATACAGAGATTTGTAAACAGAAAATATTGATTAAACGAAACTCGGATTCCTAGAAAATAAAACAGTTCTTCCTCGAAGAAACTACTGCAATGTATTTAGAGGAGGCGAATAATGAGAAGCATTTGTTACTGGAACAATTATAGGATAATTATCACGTCTGACGTCAATTTATCAAATTGCAATAATGTAGTATCCGATTTTAATCGTAAAATTTTATGATTTTTAATTAA
Organism: Diorhabda sublineata; assembly: GCF_026230105.1. Taxonomy (NCBI): domain Eukaryota; kingdom Metazoa; phylum Arthropoda; class Insecta; order Coleoptera; family Chrysomelidae; genus Diorhabda; species Diorhabda sublineata. Next base: position 31,092,711 of record NC_079477.1, read on the forward strand.
TGTTTTATATTCTTGTCTAGTACGCATAATAATTTTAATCGTAGTACTTTAACAGAATGATCACAGTACTCAGGGACGGTTTATATATTGGAGTCATCATGTATCCCTGAAATGATAAAGTTTCAGTTTTTATCCACAAGTTAGTACGGAAGTTAGCGATATTGATGAATGATTTTATAGTAATACTGAAACCATTAAACTTTTTCATAACCTCTATGGCAACTTTGGTTTCTCATTCACCGAACAAGAGATTATGTTTTAGATCATAAATTCAGTTTTTCTATGACACAAGTATGTATATATGATTGTAGTCAGGGTGTACACTGCGACTCAAAGGATCTATTGTACCCCTATTTTTGCTGTGACACGGCGGATTCTCAGTGTCTGGTCTGGTTCATTAGTCCCACTTCTTTTAGCAAATTTAAAATGTGGAATGGTTCTAATTGTCAGAGATGTTTATCTTCTAATTCATAAGCTTCCAGGTGTAATGCTCTATAGTTTCCCATACTTGGATACGTGGATAGATGTTCCGTCCTCTACGTAACAGAACCTGCATGTTGCACTCTCTGCAAAACCTAGCGTATTCAGGTATACATCTTACGCTCAAAGACCGAAAACGGTCAGTGGCCGTTTAAAACAACCACAACGCGTTCCGTGTGCCTTGTGTTTACCAGAACGCGTTGTGGCTGTTCTGATGTAGCCAGAGCCCGAATGAAATTATTTTACATTTAGAAGACGTTAGCTGACGTAATATAATACTAATAATCTAAATGTAATTTTTTCTTTATTACAGAAAAATGCTAAGGAGTTTTGCTAAATTTTGGGAATACGGTGCTGGAAAAATCGTAAGTATAAAATTTATATTGATATTAGTACTAACATTCATATCATTTCATTACCAAAATGCTGTACACACAATATTATTATTGTTTGAAGTGAAATACTATTAGAATATCGTGTGGTAATTGTTAATGAATATATTTCAACAAGAAGAATTTGGGAAAAATCAAAAATCGATTGAGATTTTGAAAAGTAATTTCCTAGCCCAAAATACGATATATAAGACGGTAGAACTTTAACTTTGAAATATTTAATTTCCTACTACCCTATAGCTGTAATACTTCAGTTCTAAATTCTATTTAAAAACATTAAAAACAACAAAAAATTGTTCATGATCTCAGCCTTAAGAAATTTTTTTATTAAAAATAAAACCAATACAAATTATAATTTACGTTGTGCAAAAATCCTCTTAAAAATATAGTTTTGTTTCCAAATAGCTCTCCAAAGTAGGACTCCAAGTATAGAATTAAACTAATTTAGAAAGTATTTGTAATGTGAATCCATACTTTTTTGCTTGTTATCTGTTGAATCTTCTGACAAATTTTCATGAGAATATAAAAGTACATACTAAGCTGGAAGTGACCCTAGAGAAAATCAAAAGTGGTTTGACTTTGAATCGAATTTTAGTGAAAGTACGTCTAATTTAGTATGACTTCCTATACTTGCAAAATCATCATTGTCAAATTGGTAGAGGGTGATGCTACGAAAATGTGTATATAATAGAAAATGAGTACGAACGTCCCAATGTACCTTCAATAGAAATAATTAGTAGTCAAAGTTCACAAATATATATTTTTTATCCATGCATCACAATTATTTAAATGGACTTCTTTCACGTTCCAAGAGCTGTGTGCAGATTAATTGTTGTAATTTTTCTCTTATCAGTTTGACCAAATCGTGAGTCTTTGGAGACCTCAATTAGTATTTATATTTTCCTGTTAAGAATATTTTTTGAACCTGTGTTGATAACTGAGACAAGTAAGCACTATATTGATTTTTATCTAATTTCTTCCATGATCTGATACTCTATGTAGAGATCGGCATCATTCAGGCAACGCTCATAATTCTGACAACGCAGTCGAAAAAGATTAAAAAGAACCATGTTCGTGCCTCAGACAGTTATCGTCGAATAGACGCGTTTTCGATTCAAGTTCACGCTTCAAGAAAGAGTTTCAACATAAATTTTGCCGCTACCAAATCCTTAACATTGTGGAAAATGTAGCAGAAATTCTGAACCAGACACGGGCTTTGTTACCGACGCGCCACGTTCTGGACGATCGGTGGCGCTGGCAATAGTTGATCAGCGGAACCAATAAGCCGTGCGCCTATCGGGAGAACTTCAAATATCCGATCATTCTTTACGAAGAATGCTGAAACGGTTGCACTATCGAGTTTACCTCACGTGACTTCTCCACATACTTCACGAGGATGATCGCAGATTGGAATTTTGCGATTGGTATCCTGGATGCAGACATGATGATTTGCAGCTCCATCTTTTCATTTTGTGGTCGGATGAAACAAACTTCAAGCTGAACCGTACGGTTAATCGGCATAATTGCGTGTACTGGAACGGCTCGAATCCTTACGTCTTCATTGAAGAAGAATTAAACCTGCCTGGGGTGTATATGTAGGCAGGTATTTAAGCGAGAGATCTCGTGTGTCCGTACTTCTTCGAACTTCACGTGATGGGCCAAAATTATCTGGGAATGCTCTAAGATTTACGTGGACAAGTGGCTCCATCCTGCATGACCACGCACCCTTCCCGATCAACGAACTACAATTGGAGACAAATTTTATAGTCTTTCCCTTTTGTTAATTCATCTAATAAATTCACTATGACGCTGCATTTTTTACTCTTAATGCAAATTTGTTGACTGACTTATACTGACCTCTGTATATCAAAAGAATACAGCGCATATAGTTATTCTTTCTCACCGTACTAAATCTTTGTGACAGATAGAAAGATCAAGATTCTTCAAAGATCTTTTGATAAATTGGAGTTTTCGGAGCACTTGGTGACTAACCAATTATTCCTCTTAGGTCCCAAAACACGGTATACAACATCTTTCCCACTGACAGTGTAACCTTTTCACTGGCGTGCCTTCCTCTTTCTTCCCCCACCCAATAGACAAGCGTTTACTCGGGAAGATAGTGATGTATCCAAGTCTCGTCTGTGGTGAATATTCGGTGCAATAAATTTTCTCCTTCCTCTTCTAAGAATGTGAATTTCCGTTCAAAAATCGGAAGTCTTGGTATCAGCGCTGAGGTTATCATTGTTAACACTTCACTTCAGTGGCGCCGCGCATGTGGTAAGTTGTCTTGAAGAGATCCTCATCCCCAAAGTGATCGAGTCATTTTTAATAATTTTCCGCGGATTTTATATTATATTTGACAAAAAAACAAATAATGATGCGTTGCCCAACAGTCACTTTACATCCTTCTCGCTGATGGCTATAAGTACACTAAGCGAGGTTATTAGGCTGTTATTCAGACTTCCTAACATATCAGCCTAATATCCAGTACAGCCAGTTTTACGACACTTAATTTTTCGCGCGATTATTCAAACATTCCGGATTGTATTTGAACTACCCTCATAGTATTCTATTGTATTGTCAGTATTAGAACTGAAACATTTTGTGTCTAGTTCATTAGCACCCAGTAGTCTTGGAAAAAATATTTCTTATTGTATAAGATCTCGTTGAATGCTCTTCAGTTATTGAATATATCATCGTTTACTTTGGAAAACCTAAAAGATATGTATTTATTCTCGTTAATATTTAAAAAAAAAAACTGCTCACGTCAAATAATGACTGATATATAGACTTGTCAACCGCAATCACAGCTCAAAAGAACAATTCAAATAAAATACGGATACAAATTATTTGTGTTTAATACTGCCGATGCTGACCACTGTTCATTTAATGGGTTAAATTCGTCATCACTTAGGAAGTCACCACTTTTTAAATATCATTTAAGTTAATTCAATTAACCGATCTGAATCACTTCCGACATTTTCACATGTCTGACATGAAAAATATTATCTAATAATTAGTTGCTTTTGTGCACGGTTTCATTTGAGTTGACTTTATAATTGGCCCCAGAAAGAAATTAATCGAGTTTGAGCAATAGATAGTAAGTCTACAGTAACTAGTTTTAACTTTAGATAAAAATAGTTTTCTCTAGCTTTCTCAGATATAACGAAGGTTTTATTATTTTTATCTTCATTATATCAATGTAGAATCTGTTGTGCATCGTTTTATAGTAAACTTCTTCAACGACTTTCTCATTGAGAACCGCGTTCTAAAAACTTCTTAGTACGAGGCAGCCTCATTAATACAGAATTATTACTAATAGGACTAAAAAAAATGTCTCACGAAAACTTGATGTCAAAATCATTTCCAATCAGATTCTTTACAACATAGAAAATTAATAGAATGATTCATTTAAAGTGAACGCGGCCAAACAATATGATGTCAATAGTCTTACTGTTACATTATGTTGTTTATTTGTTTATGAGTAAATTAATTCTCAATCTTGCCAGAAAATTCCGAATTTCTCTAAAAATTCTCTAAAAATTCAAAAGTGAATATATTTTTTGTTTCCTACATTCTATTTTGATTAAAAAATTGTGAATGAAATGAATTTTCATGCGATATTATTTTTATTATAACGTAACATTTCCGTAATATAAGGTATAGTTGATGAACTATTTGATTAAAACATTCAAATTATTCAGAATATTAGTAATATCATAGGAAAATATGTCCCAATGCATAATTGAATTTTCCTTTGCTTACAGTGAGGCATTCGCGTAGAAATATCTGAAATATTATATAAACGAATTGAAAACGTGGAACGAATGAATGAGAAGACGAATGAATTTCAGTGGTGATAAGCTTCAAACTAAAGTAGGAATCGATGTAATTTCTAGACTTTCGGGACACTACATTTTGTGAATCTAATATTTATATAACTTGTGAGTTCCTAGGAAAGATATGCGGTATTTGTAATGTAAGATAATTTCTTAATATAGATTTTGTAAACTCTGTTTTGAGGACTAAACACATTGACAATTCGTACTCATATAATTGATCAGTTTCTATACAAAAATCAAAGTGCCTTTTCTTCGATCCAACTGAGAATGGCTTATTGCTAATTCACATTTTTATTGGAATCGTCTCTAGCTCATGACATTGGACACAATTATTCATAATACTGTGATTTCCAAATCTATCAAATCACGGCAGAGTATAATATTAGCACCTAAATTAAAGTTTTGAATGAAATATTGATTTGATGCTGAGAAAATATTGTGGTAAAAAATCCAAACGTAACCCACTAATAACTGGAAAAGTATTATCGTGACAAATGCTTTAGTAACGCGTTTTTTACCAGTTCAGTGCTGTCAGAACGTGGCTTGTTCTGTTCTTCTACAGTAGTTTTTTTGTTTACCTCACTTTACTTCTGTTTATTTATTAATTCCACCAAGTGAACAATATGGTTCTGTCAAATTTTGTTTTACGAGTATTCGTTAAAAATGCTGCTGAAACTGTTTCAATGTTTGAGATTAAAGAGATGGCGCTATATGCAAAACTCAAGTATGAGAAAGATGTGCACTGTAGTGGGCGATTATCAACGTAATGACAAAAATGGTTAGAAAAATCTTCCATGTGTTGGGAAGAATGCGCCACGGTGTTTTTCAAAAAGACCTGAATTTTTCACAGAAAAGAAACCAGATCATTCACTATGTCCATGCATCTATACACACGGGCTAAAAATGACTTGGTTGACCTGAACTGGTCCCTTGACGCCGATTCCACAATATTGAACAGGCTAAGAAAAATGAGGAAATATATGTTGGCCATTTCTATAAATGGGTACCAAAAATATTTTTAATAATAGTAGGAACCCGTGGAACAAATTTATTAGTGATAATGAGGAGTATTTTGAAGATTATGGTGTAGTTTTTTTAAAAATTTGGAACTAATTTTTTTATTGTAAAATTTTTTGATCCTATCCTATCTATTCACAGTTGTTAATTTAACAATAGATATAAAGACAAATAAAAAAGACAATTTCTCTCTTTTGGTTGTAAAATAAAATGACTAAAGAACGGATGTTATTTTATGTCATTAAAGTTTCACTTCAATTTTAACATCTAGAAAAAAATTCCATATGTTGAATTTTCGCATGGTTGAACAAGAAAATCTATTTTTTGAGCTAAAACACTGCACCGACATGCGATTTACAATCATTTGTATTTATTTGATTATATGATTGCAATTGAATTTAATAAATGGAATTCTCCAAATAATCGGAAGAATAATTTTTCTTTCAAATTTCTAATGAAAACAAATCAAATAGTCTAACCAAGGGAGTATACTTGTATTTTGACTTGTCTAAAACAATGTTTGTATGAAATATGAATGCTACAAGCAATAGCAAGATATTTGACGTTATTGTAATGTTTTTCTTCTAATTTATGCAAACAATTTTTCAAGCTAGTATATTTCTTACTCACTTATTCAATTATACACTACTACTATACCATACACTAACTCTAAACTTAACTAAACTATGCACTAAGACTTACTACTAGACACTTATGTCTAATTCTTGACATACTTATTTATTTAAACATATTGTTCAATTGTCTATCCCGATATATGTACGATGAATTGTGTCGGAAAGTATGGCTACACAATAAGAAAGGTGGAACAAAACGAATATTTGGTAATCAGAGGAGACGAAGCAAGAGAAATAAATAAAAATTACGTGTGACGTGCGTTTCGATAACGATGTAATCGTCTTCAGAGACTGAAGGTAAACTAAAACCTATTAACCTGACTCACCTGTTTTATACTGGATTTTCCCACCAATGAACCTTCTGCGGAAATTAATTCCAACGGGAAAACCTTCTTGGCGGGAATCTTCACATTCATTCTTTGACTACTAAACTATAGAGTGGGCTGTGAGGAATTGGCCGTTTGTCTTTATTAAATATTAAGCTATGTGCTCTTTGAACAGGACAATAACGGATCTCTTAGTCTGTCCAATTTACCTACCGTCACAATCACCACAGCAAATTTCATATATACCACTCTTTTCAAAATTTGGTATTTTATCCTTAGGATTACCCAACAATTGTTTTAATGTGTTTTTGGATTCAGAAACCAATTAAAAACGTACTCTGTGAAATATTCCTTCCAATACCTTTATATGATTGAAAGGTACCTGAGCAAATTTTTCCTGTTTATCCCTTTGAGTTTGTAAAAAAGTGGTTTCACTTAGAGGTTTCTTAAACTTTCAAAAAAGGTCCTTTCATTATTGTATCCCTCGATATGAAATAAAGTGAATTACACGATGTATCAGGAAATGGAGACTGGCCATCTTATGTTTGACACAATGAAAAGAATCAGTCGTGATGTACCTGCATGTAGCAGTGTTCTCCCTAAATACATCAAATTCTAGCCTATTACTATTTCCAGTTAATAAAGAATTTTAAAATGGTAACTGTCCATTATTTTCCATTTCATAGGTGAATTTTATAGATGATTATTCTGAGTTGAGCTCCAAAATGAATTCGTCTACGTATGCATTTTTCGTATTGAATATGGCGAAAATATAATCCACATACCTGTACCATAACCTGGGAAAATACTGAAACTCTTGACTGATTTGCTTTTCAAAATGACTCATGAACAGTTCAGCCTCAAATGGTAATAGGCAGTTTGCAGAATTCTTGGTTGTAATGGAAATATTTTTGTTCCTGTTACGATTGAGCTGTGCACTCTTTCGCAATAGTCCTTCTTGTTCATATAACAACCTTGTTTCCTCTAGTTGCTTTTAACTAAAAACAATATTTCCACCTCAACCTCCTGATAGTATTCAAATCTATTTTACTAATTGATGGATTTTTATACTTTATAGACATATTTTTCGAGCTCTGACTTCTGCACGCTTTCTAGACGAAATTCCTAGCGTCAAGAGGAAGACTTTGAATGGAAATTCAAATATATCAAATCAATTCGCCAAGAATGCCATCGCCAGAATCAGCAAAATCCAAAGCCTTATTCAACAACTCCATCTCTTTTCTGTCAAACGCCTGGGAAGAAAAGCTCTCGACAATGTCGATAGACTTCAGAGAAAGTTTCTTGGACTGTAGTTTCAATTTCTTCATTTTCTCATTCAAAACAGACATCTACTTAAATATTGAATCATCAATGAGCCTGAAGATGTTTCTTTGAAACTCACACCAGTTTTCAAATTCTAAATCGCTTGATTCATGTTTTAGTTTTTTGTAAAGTCGTCCGTATGCTTCGTTTACTGAGATATTTGATATTTAGATCTAGCTATTTCTTTCTTGCAAACTCACGAACTCTTTCTGAAACCATACTCTAGTGTACATCAACTTCAATAAAACTTAGAAGAGCACTTAACCTACGGCATGATTTAAGAAACCAAATATCAGCACTTACCAATCTGATCTTAATATTTAAGTTTTACGTACCTGTTCTGTTCCGTTGCTGGTGTTTCTTGAACCGTTGTGAACCGTTGTGAACCGTTGGTGATATTCATACTTAGCACACTGTTTACAATACCACTCACAATTACACTGTCTGACGTACGTTTCGATAACCAAGTTATCGTCTTCAGAGACTGAAGGTAAACTAAAACCTAATAACTTGACTTTCCTGTTTTATACTGAATTTTCCCATCAAAAAATCTTCTCCCGTGAAAATTAATTTTAGCGGGAAAAAATCCTTGGCGGCAATCTTCACATTTATTCCTTGACTACTAAACTATAGAGTGGGCTGTAAGGAATTGTCCATTATTTAGGCTTTTCTTACATTTAGCAATTTTCATTGGTATGTCGAAATCATTTTGGAACTTAATTCAGAATATTAATTTATAAAGTTCACCTATGAAATGAAAAATAATGGACAGTTACCATTTTTAGATACTTTAGTATTTGGGACTAGTAATAGGCTAGAATTTGATCTATTTAAGAAGAAAACCGCTACGTGCAGGTGAATCCCGGCTGATTCTTTTCATTGTATCCAACATAAGACGGCCAGTTTTTATTCCCTGGTACATCGTTTAATTCACTTTCCACATATCTTCGAGATATAAGGATAGAACCTTTATTGAAGATGTAGCTGTACTCAACGGTTATGATAAAAAAATGTAAATAGATTAATCAACCGTCATAACTTTGAGAAATCTCTATGTGAAACCATTTTTTTGTAGAAAAAAAATTTGCTCAGTTATTTTTCAATCCTGTTTATTTAAAGGTATTGGAAGGAATAATTGACAGAGTAGGTTTTTAATTAGTTTATAAATCCAAAAATACGTTAAAAAACTTGTTGGGTAATGCTAGGGATAAAATACTAAATTTTGAAAAGAGTGGTATATATGAAATTAGCTGTGGTGATTGTGACGGTAGGTAAATTGGACAGACTAAGAGAGTTATTATCCGGTTTAAAGAGCATTTAGCTCGTGTAAAATATGGACGAATCGAAAAATTGAATATTGCCAATCACGCTGCCAATCATAATCATGACATAAATCTTAATAATGTAAAACTGTTAAAAAATATATCTAATAATAAATTGTTGGATGCATTGGAATTGCTAAATGTAAGTAAAGCTTAAATGAGAATAAGGAGCTAATTCCTCACAGCCCACTCTATAGTTTAGTAGCCTAGTAATAAATGCTAAGATTCCCGCCAAGGAGGTTTTCCCGATGGAAAGTTTCGCGGGAGAAAGAAAATTCAGTATAAAACAAGTAAGTCGAGTTATTAGGTTTTAGTTTACCTTCAGTCTCTGAAGACAATAACTTGGTTATCGAAGCTCCAGAAATTCCTACTTAGATAGGAGCTAAATAACCTAGAATTATTGAAACGTGAATTACTCAGAAGGATTGGCGAAAATGGAGTGTATTAAAATTGTATGAGCGCCCAGTATAACCTATACAATTAAAGCACAGGGAGCGAGATAATTGAAACATATATGTAGAATAACAGAAGAAGTATGCGTGTAATGAGTACTGGAAGATAGAGAAGTTGGAGAAAAAGAACAGCTAGGACAAGGAAAGCATGGTTGGAGGAGGTGAGGAGAGATTTGAAATAAGTGGCAGTGAGGAAATATCAAAATTAAGCAAAAAATATTGAAAAGGGTGACTTCGAAGTCGAATCAAATAGGGCTGTGTGGTGAATTAACATAAAAATCCAACTGGTGATAATTCACGTCTGAATTTCTGCTATACAAAAAACCAACTTCAAATCAAGGTAACGCAGACATAGAAATATAGTTATAGGTTCAAATAATTCGAGCTCGAAATTATTGGTACACGAATTTACCTTAAAATAAACAAATACATCAGTTTCAAAATTATTATGAGGTTCAAACTGAGTTAACAATATCCAAACGTTTCAAAGAACTGAGCACAAATATTTTTTTTAATTCTTAAATTGGGTCAATAGAGATTTAATCATAATAATATTATAATTACTAGTACATTCGTGATTTTATAATAATACCTGTCGTTATTCAAATTGATGTTTATTTTTAATTCCGTTTGAACGATCACGGAAATTTCATCTAATGTGAAGTTCACTGTCAAGGTCGTTCTTATTATTTTGTACACATATGTTTATCATATTTTGTTTGTAATTTATTATGCAATGGTATATTAACGTTATCACGGTAGTGAACTAGTTAATGAGACGTTCTGTGGAAAATCATAATCGTTTCCACTATCACATTATTCGAGAAACTTTTCCTACGATGATATAATTTATCGTGTATTTTGAAAACATAATAACATTCTATTCTGAACAGAATAACTATAGATTCCATGAAACTAGTGTAAAGATGAGGCAATAGGTAGGTTCTACTTAACATCCACTACTACTACTACTATCTACTAATGCAAAAACTTTTGTATTGTTCCATCTACGGCCCGTGGTCCTCATGAAAGTTCGCTTCACTTAATAGTCGAAGACACTATTCGCTTACAATACCTGACTTTACAGTATCATTTACAATTTTTACCTAGAACGCTCGCAGCTTTTTCATATTAATGGAACAAGAATTTTAGCGACCGCAGACGTGGGCATTGAAAAACCTTACAACAACGATTATAGTTGTTCGCAAATATGGACCGTTCAAACGCTACTGAAGATGCTTACTTGGTTTTTTCATAGATTTTTTTTATTTGTTTTCTCATATATTATACATTCTGTCCTTGTTAAGAACAATAAGTATTTGGTATGACTGTTTGAAGAAACATGAAAGGGAATTGTTCTAATGATCATACATCTAAAATCTTTAAATAGTTCAGAATAAAACTAATTGTTTACCCCATGTTGATTAATGTTAAATTATTTAAACCTGTCTCGCAGGTCGGTTGACCTATAGTGCTTTAATCTTTATATCTCGAAACTATCATTAGTTGATTGGCTAGTACATTAGGATGTATAGTTCTTCCAATATCAATTGCAGATTATAAAAACCCCTACCGACATTTTTATTTGATCTACCATATGAGTGAATGGCTCATTTTAAAAATTTATCATTTTCACAAATACTTTTAAAAATATGTACATTTTATGCGAGAAAGTATTCGTTAAAAGGCAATCGAATCTTATAAATTGGACGGCATTATTTAAACAGACGCACTTAACTTAGGGAGTTCGGTTTAAACATGGTACCAGACATGAACTGAGCCCTTTTTGTATCCTATTCGTTTTTTTTTCCAGGAAAACGGAATTTTAAAATAACAATCATAAAGGAAAATAAATTCTTCGCTAATAAAACAAAAGAAAGAAAAAGCATTTCATTTCTAAAGTATCCTTATAAATAATCATGGTAGTCAGAATCGTCTGAATTAGAGACATCATTTGATTGAATTATGTAGGTTATAAATAGGGTGATACCACATACTCATCTTCTTCTTGGAAAACATGTTCAACACAGTTTTTCCAAAGCTCTTGGCGGTCTGCTGCTGGAATTCTCTTGACAAGTTCTACTACCTCTTTCTGTTCAATAGTTCTGGAGACTGATTACATTTTCTTAAATCGTTGTCCATAACGATTATCGACTGTGTAGGAATGATAGGTGAAGACAGTTCATCAAACCATTTTTCAAATAATTCTGCTATCATATCTTCACAATATTCAGCACAGTTTTTAATTTTTTTAGCAGATATTAATAAAGTATTAGGCATGAAACAGTATTTGCTACCAATTTGTACCTTTATAATGCGTTTACATTTAGAACATGGCCCATTCAAACAGCGATTTTCACTATTGTCAACACAACCGAAATTTACTCCATCGTGATTGTCAAACCATGTTTCATCTAGATAAATTATGTGTCTTCTAGAACTTCGGTAGTCTTTTATCTTAAAAAAATAATCTTGTCGCCATCGAACTATCCTTGACAATTCGGTTATTGCCAGCCGTTTATTCATTTTTTTTTTGTTTAAAACCACATACTTCTAAACTGGCATAATTGTATTCTGGATAATCTGCTACCTTTTGCTGTATTACTTCTAATGTCCCAACCCTGTTTTCCTTATATAAACTATAAATTGTTGTCCGTATAAAATCTTGAGTAGCTTTGTCAACTGATTTCAGTTTTTCTCTACATGTTTTTCGGTTCTGTAAATGATCCCTTTCGTGAAAACTCGATAAATGGAAAATTTATTCAATCTAGTTAATTCAGCAAATTTTATTATGATTGCATTATCAGATTGCTGAATATTTTCCTTTAGTAAACATTCGAATATATTCAAAATAACTTTCTGTGTTTGTATATATAAATATTTATTATTAACTTCATACCTGTTTTTATTCTTACTACACTGTGCAATTTTATTGTCTTTATTCGCCTATAATCTAAGGAACGCAATATTGCTATTTATTTAAAGAAATTTATGAATTAAATAAATATCACCAAACCACGCCACTGCTTATCGCACACTGTCTGGCAGGAATATTTCGAAGAAATTGTGTACATACGCTTTCCGACAGCTTCGGCCAATAGAAATTTATGTTTACGATTCGATGTTTTCATTGGTAAACAGTGGAGATGATGAATTTTGATACCCATCATCTACCAGGACTGACGGTTTGTTAGATGTTTACCGAATTTTATGCATTTATTAATTTGGTATAAGTGCCGTGCATATTTATAAAATATTGATTGTTCCTCGCATAACCGTTTTCTGCAATTGATATTGGAAGAACTATACTTTGACACGTTCACTATATTTTCACCATTCTTCTGAATCTCGTTTTGGCGAAATACGTCATTTGGTACTTACCACTGGGGGTTCACTATCATTCGAAGCACTTTACAATGAAATCTTTCCAAAATGGCTAGATTTGAGTTGCTTGCAATACCCCATATCCCATAACTGGGGTACTGTGCAGACGGGTTAAGCATTAGTTAGTATAATAATCCTGGTTATAGATAACTGGAGTCTTCTGCCAATTATCCGGTACATTTTATGTAATTGTAGACCAAGTTATTTTCTGTTCGCAAATATATGCCAAGATATACAACTGTCCTTGCATGATTCAATTGTTTCTTGTTGAATTGCATAGGAGGACAATTTTCTGTTCTATTTGTGAAGGTTGTATGAATTGATTTACTCTCATTTGTTTTCATTTTCCATATTTTTTACCAATTTTGTATTCTGTCTAGTAAGTTGTGAGATTCTCTTGTTGGATCTACGTGTGATGATAATATGGTGGTATCATCGGCCTATGTTGCTACAGTCGTTAAGCGTGTAATAGGCATATTAGCTGCATATAACAACGTAAAGTGTTCTAACACACTTCCTTGGAGGACGTCTGCTTGAATTTCTGTGTATTTCTGTGCACGCATCTTGGTGTTCAATTAAAAAGTGTCTGTTCTTCAAGTAAGAGACCTTTATATTCAATTTCTTATCAAGTCAAGTCAGACAGGCTTTATATATATCATAAAATATGTGTTATATATTTGTTTTTATCGACAAAAGCTAGAATTAATTTAGAAAACTTTTTTTTGGTATTTAATATCAATTTAACCTCAATGGTCACTCTGGCCACATTTGAACCCTATTGATGACGTGTACCGATTTCTATAATGTAACACTTTAATGTACATAGTTCTGATGTATTCCAAACGTTTTTCAAATTCTCATGTAGTTATTTATAATCAAGATATGTGAACAAAAATGTACGAAAATTCCAGTTGACATGATAAGCAAAATCTATCAGTTTGTTTGGTCATATTCTAATAACAATATTAGTTTTTCTATCAAATTCACCTGTGTCTAATAGCACGGCTACAATAATTCTAATGCAATTTATTCATGCTTTATATACGTGAAAGTTTGGAAAGTGGAATATTCACGGTGAGTTTTTCGGTTTTAAGAAAAGTGTTGTCCGATCAAATTGATTGTCATGTTTTTGAGAATAATATTACCTGTATCAATATAATGATTTGTGTAACTCAAAATATTGAACAACAGAGGTAAACATACAATATAATGACCAGTGTAAAGTTGATAGAATTAGTTTGTAGGGTTAAGAATAAATTAATTTTCTGACTAATTCAGATTTCCAATGATACATTGTGAGAAGAGGAAATTTTTATTATATCGGAAAACATTCGAAATTTTCCACTATGATTGGGTTAACTCGATCATGAGTTAATCTAGTCGTAATCATACGATATGATCCTTTCTACCCTGGTATACTATTGGTAAATGCGATTAGCTGACGAGTTGTTTTATTTGTCTATGGCTTTTTAAAGTTTGAAATTAATTCTCTTGAGTAGCATATTTGATAGGTTACTGAGGTTTGAGGTTTTTATACTTTTCAAAATAAACATAGTTCATTAGTATTAAACTTCAGAGCGAAATCTGTCTAAGTGGGTAAATTACCAATAATACCACTGCTCTATAAGAATTATAACTAACTAAATAATTTAGAATCTACCTGACCTCAGATCATAGTTTCTGAAAAGCCCTATTATGTTACAAGTGTAGTGTCTGCCGCTGTTGTAAACAATTTAGGAAAACCGCAACTGAAACATAAAACTTATTGAAGAAAAGATAATGAATATTTATTCCGTGCAAGAAGAGGAATTTGTGATTACTAATACATGGTACAAACTACCAGAAAAATTTATAGTAAAAGTCATAGATAATGAAAGTTTCAACCCCAGAACGAAGTAATGAATTATTGTTAAAAGTAAATAGGTAAAGACTGGGCACCTCTATTTAGATGGCTCGCAATAGTAAAAATACAGGATATGATTTTGCAAGTTTTGTTTTACGGAAATATTTGTGCGAAATGGATGCTACATGAGCCAATACCGGAAGAAAACACTCTAGTATGCGATTTTCTCAACTACGACCATGACTCTTGATTAAAACAAATCCTATAATGGATAAAACAATAAACGCAGGGTTTGATTGTGATACTTTGAATCAACTGAAAGTAAAAGTTGATAAAAGGATTGACACAAAAAAATTTTGCAAGATGACTAATCCTCGCATATACAACTCAAAAACTATCCATAAATTAGAGAACGAACTGTCATAACATTCAATCCATTCTCCAGATTTTGTTCCTTCTCAAATTTCTTGAACGTGTATCATGGAACGATGAGATACTAATATCTCTGAAGGCATATTTTCTCAGACTTCTAGATTCTCAATTCAGAAATAAAATCCCTTAATTCGATAATCACTAAACAAGTCATTAAATTTTAGGAACAGTAAATCTTTCAATCTGTTTGTCTTCAGTAAGTAGGATAGGAGGAAAATTTCTTTAATTCAGAAATGTCAACCATCTTCCGAAACTTCTAGAAACCTACCAGAAGAGTAGCTCATTGATATGAATGGAACTTCTGTATTGATTCATGAAAGAAAAGATTTTGAAGTACTTACCAATAGGTGTCAACGAAATTCGATATTTATTTTCAAAAATTATAGCTTTAAATATAAAACTCGATCTTTTCTAGAATTCTCCAATTGCATTTTAAATTAAAATTAATTTTTGTGTTAGCATCTCATTTTATGACTTGTTGATTCTAAAAATAGCATTATTTTCCAATTAGAATAATTTATTCTATATGTATGCATATATAAATTCACTTGTCAATTATCTGAGTTTGCTGCTTTTGGAATACCCCAAATAAAGAAAACAATGATGAGAAAAAAAATATATGAAATGATATTATAATCAAATCGTGGTCCTTCAAGCAAAACAAATGTGTGCGTTGGTGATAAAATTTTATTATTTCAAACTATTCATGGCTGGAATTACTATCAATATAATAAAATAGAAACGATATTCAAATTTCAATAGGATAACGTTTTAATGTCTTATGTGTATGAATATGGCTAAACTGTATATTTTCAGATAATTGTATTAGAATAATTATTAATTAAATGCAACAACTTATTGACGCCTAAGCTTATACCATGAACATGTAAGATAATGCAGTATAGAATTTTTTTCAGCCGATTGAACTTTTTGCATAGACTCTTATTATATAATAACTAACGATTTAAATCATTACCATCTCAAATACTGACAAAACTTCGAGGTTTATTACATGAGTAGGTAATGAGACTAAGATAATATACATAAGTATATAAGGTAATAAGAATATACAGGATGTTTCAAAAAAAGGTGATCCCATCTGTAGGATAGGTAGAAAACTGAAAAATATTTGAGGTTTGTTCAGTACAAAATTTTCGTAAAACCCTCTGTATTCAAGATAAAAGGGCAGTGAAGAAAGATTACTGGCAACATTGTATTGAAATTTTATACGAATATGTTTTCGAAGCTGATACATCCAATGAATTTGTTTTTATATCTGACTCTCATAGAGGGCGCTAGTTACAAGGTTTGTACCAGGTAATATTGAACATAACTTTTTCAAGATTAGATTTATAAAGCAAAATTTCAAGTGAATTTAACCATCATTTAATTTTATACCAAAAAGGTACTCTTGATAAAACTCGATACTGTGTACCGGCTTCGGAATATTTCGATTACGCTAACTGTTGGATTTTGATCAACTAAATTCAAAACACATTTTCTTGGTTAATGGCTCTTGTGGTTCTTGGCCTACCAGAATTTATTTTTTTGGGTCTCATATTCCCAGTTTCTCGACAACGTCGTTCAATGGCTCTAAATATATTTTTACTTGATAAGTTTCTTCGGGGAAACTTTCCTGCATAACGCGTAACAGCTGCACTAAAGTTTCCTAAACACTCACCTGGGTTAATAGCATGTCAATGTATTCAAAATTTGATTACATTTTGAATAAGAATATCCAATTTAACAAATAACAAGGTTTCAGAAAAGTGATTATTATTGAGTGAACGTCCTAAATATCAATATTGCCGGGTAGAATTTAAAGTTAGATAATTATGGGTACTCAGCTATTGAGGGGCACTAGTATGAAACAAACAACAGTTTGAATCTCAGAACCGCAAGACATGATCATCAATTTGTTTTTTTTATACTAAGGTCTCCAATAGCTCAGAGTCCATACTTATTTAACTTTGAAAAAGGAAATCTTCAGTCCCAATTTTTTTAAATGTATCCGTTTTATTGATGGGATCTCATTTACGCGACAAAAACTTTTCAATTCACATAATGCTTACCAATTAATAATAATAATAATAATAATAATAATAATCATAATAAGAATAATAATAATAACTCTATCAATACTTTATAGCAACATCGGTTATTACTTCATAATTTTCTGAAAACGGTACACAGTACCGAGCTTCATTAGATGTACCTTTATGGTGTAAAATTAAAAGATGTTGAAGTTCATTTTAAATTTTGCTCAATGAATCTAATATTGAAAAAGTTATATTCAATACTACTTCATAAGAATCGTGTAATTAGCGTCCTGTATAAGAGTCGAACATAAAAACAAATTCATTGGATTTATCAGCTTCAAAAACATATTCGTATAAAATTTTATTACAATGTTGCCAGTAATTGCGGCAAAGTCGTAAAAAATTTGTATAATTTTTTTCTTCAACGCCCTTTACCTTGAATACATAGCTTTACGAAAATTTTCTACTGAGAAGACTCCCAAATAAAATAGATTTAGGTGTATTACTTGGCCAATACCTACGTTGATCAGAACATACTATCCATGTCAGTGATAGACTGAAAGCGTTGGTGCATAAATTTTATGTTCTCGGGATTATTTTTTCACAAAAAAACTACTATTACTTCATATCTATTTAGCAGAATTTTTATTACATACTGTACAGTGGCCTGGGGCAATAACATTCTAGAAAAAATATGGAACGAAATCTCAAAAATGATAATAATAAAAAAAGGAACTTGAAAATTATATGTTCAATCAAACATACTCACTCTTTGCTCACCAATGTATAATACAAATATATAATAACGAGGAGAAATTCAACTGTATAAAACTAGATCAATCAACAATATAGAAATTCACGAACCATATTTCAAAATAGATTGAAGATCATTTTCGTTCTTAACTTCCATTGTGACGCTATAAGGCAGAATCGTTCAAGTTCCGTCGACTCCGGAAGTAGGTAGAAGTACAAAGTGCCCACTTCGAACATTTATCAAAAGTTTTTTTTTGTTTATATTTTATAAGTTGGAGGCTAACAAACAAAATTTTTCTGCATTTCAATTTTTTCCTTATCTAAGTAACACGATGTTGGACAGTATGCACTTCAATTAAAAATGTTCGATTGTGTTTTGATAATAAGTATTTTGAATAAATAACTACAATTTATAATAATTTTCTTAAGAATGCATCTTTATGGCGAACGGTTTTCGTAACACGTACAATGATCTAAAAGTCTACATATCTACTAATTCAAAAATTTTATTGAGTCAAACAAAGAGACCTTTTTATTAAATAATTTATAGAATAATTCATCTTTGCTATCTTTAGATTGTACAGGTTGTCCCTATAAAAGTTCCGGATTGTTAAACATTGGACATGAGCCGCCCCTGGCCTTCAGATAGTAGTCTAGAGTTATTTATTCCGACAAACACATTACATAGACATACGTGATGATCCTTTAGAAATTCATTTTGTTCGAATGTATAATTTAGGAAATATACTTAAATATAAGTTCTGATTTCGCAACTTTAAATACTTATAACTTAGAAACGAGGGGTCGTATGAGAATATGCTTCCTGTCACATACTTATTTTCATTTTGTTATTTTATTTTGTTTCAGTTCGCACTGGTTTTTGAAGATAATTTTTTTAAAAATAGGGTAGAAATGCATCTTATCCTTTATCATTTGAATAATATGTTCTTGGAGTTTGGAGCTTCCTGTATCGTTTTGGTTAATTAATAATTTAGGCCAAGTCAACTGATGTTTAGCTTTAGGAATTTTGTCATAGCTTCACAAACGGAAGTCAGTTTGGTATCATTTCTACTCTTTCAAGTTTCCAAATACCTTCAATTTCGATTGCCAAATTCTCGTATTTTGTTATATTTCCAATTTCAGGAACAAAGCTTGCACAATTAAAGCAGTTTTCTAAAGATATTGAGTAATGAAATGTCAGGCCTATTATACTCCATCGCTATTATTATGATTATTATACCATTATCATTCGAATGTGATAACTTAATGTATTAAATTCAATATCTGCACATTATAAAATGTAAAGCAGATGCCTGATTGAGGCGAACAAAAAAAGCAAAAATATCTAGGTTTTCACAATCAACTAGGCGTGCGTCAATATTAATAATAAATTATATGTTGTTAATTATTGCAAAATTTGACAGACTAGGACTAATTTGGTTGAAAATTTTCCAAACTATTCATTAGTGAGTCGAATTAGTATGAATAATTAACGGAATCGTTAACATTTTCCACTTTATGGAAACATTAATTGCCTACCTTTACAGTGTAAGTACCTAGATATACAAGGGTATATTTGAAAGGTATTTGATAATACTTCGATAGGAATTATTTGCTTAACCCAGACGAGAATGTATATTGGATTTGATTGTGTATACGGACAAGATGCGGAAGTAGAAGAGATAAATTTGCTAATGGGAAAGTTAAATCTTAATTTCAACCGCTACTGCACAACAGAAGGTGAAATAACGAATGTATAGATGGCAGGATATACTTTACATAATATCTTTGGTAAATACCAGTTTTTTTAACAAGACAATTAAATTTAACGTTTCATAACTTTTTATCTGTACTAATTTATAATGGAAAAATTTCGTTTTTCTGTTACGTAACAATATATTCTGTTACATGACAACATATTCCGAATGTATGTTAATGCACAATTGACAAAATACTTCAAATCTAACTTCATTAAATTCTAGATATAGGCATATTAGAAAGTCCATAGAAATTGGAGAAAGAAGAATGCGTTTTCTGTATATTTTTTGCTCCACTCTAAATTTATCAAATTTTATAAAGTTTTGACCGGTGTACGTTAAAAAAGGCTCTCGCAATTTTATGTATTTGGTAAAGTTACACCAAGGTTAAAATAATACTGTTTCTTCGAAATAATTGATCATATGCGCTGTGGATTTTTTGTAGCATTGCTGTTTCAGGAACTTGATCTTATTCTTTATTTCAGTTCATTTTTCATATTTATGTAATAATAATTTGCCCCCTTTGCTTGGATCGTTATCAGGAGCAGGAAGTGAGTACAACAAACCTATGTCCCATCTCTTCAATTTTTTACGTTTTACTTGAGCTATTTTTGGGTTGTTGTAGACGGTGCGTTTGAAAATTGAAACAGTTTCATTAGACTCGTTGATAAATAGGTTAAGACAAGCAAAAACACTTATTACCTCTTCCATTCTTTGTTGGCGTAAATTCAAATAATATAATAAAGAGTAATGTAAAATAATGTAAAAGTCTATTTAAGTGAGAGGGTTTGCTTATCGGCGCCGATAAATTGGTATGTTTTGTCAAACCAATAATAATATATGACATTGTTGAGAAGCAGTTTTTGATATTTTAATCCATTTCAATACATTGATGTTGGCAAAACTGTTTCCGATCAAATAGGGGAAGTAATTAATTACTTGCATTCAATAGGGGGATCGGTGGCTAAGAAAACAAAAAAAAATTGAAAGTCAGTCGCAATATTCAGAAATCAACTTAAGGGCGCTAGAAGAAATATCGGCGACTTAACAACTAGTTAAAAATATTATGATATAATGCAAAGACAAAATTTGTTCCAAACTTGACTAAAGCTGGATTTTAAAACATATAAGCTTTGCTCATTTTCCATCTTTTCGTTCGTGTCCAAATCAGTATTTTATAGAAAAAAGAGAAAATCTCACTGACAAAAATTAAAAAGAAAAATAGGCTCACGTGAATAAAGAAACGTACCATGGAACATTGCATTGCCAAAAGTTGGATCTGATGATAGAAGGAATCGTGTCATGGGAACTAAAGAACGAGTAATTCAAAATAACTGTTTTTAACTAAAGGGCAGTATTCCAGATCTCTCGATTGAGACATTGTCGCAAACATTAAGAAAAAGTTCAGATCAAATTCTGCAAGATTAATTCCTGAATACCGAATCCGCTTGTAACAAATAGACTTCAATTCATTTCATAGTTAGGCCAAACCAGTTTATACACTATATGATTTATATGCCAAATTATGGCTATCAAAAGATACTAAGTCAACTCATTCCATTGAGCCTAATATGAGCAACTACATTTTAGGATAAACTTTTTTTGATTAGAAAAATGAAAATAAACTTCGATATCTTCCATTTGCAGCTGCTAGACATTTGCGCAGCTGTAGCTCAACAAAACTTTTCCCTTAACTATCAAAATGTTTGGTAACTGCAGTTTTCTATTTCAATGTCTTGATTATTATCACCCACCTTTGAAAATTTTAAAATACAAATAATGGAGTGAAATAAAAAGAAATCGAAACTTATAGGCTTGGATTAGGCTGATGAAGGTGACTTTGTAAATTTAGTACAAATTGGGTCAAACTACTCTTGAAGTCTTCATATAGGATCAAATAGATAAGCGATCTTATGTTAGAATGGCTATAGGACGGAATAGTTTGGATAGTCTAAATTGGCTTATCATATCGTTTTTAGAAAGAAATAGTTTTTATTTAGAAAAAAAAAATAGTTTATCTTACGTTGTCCCGTAACATAAACAATTTTACATGTTTGATAGGCACATATTCGTCAGACAAAAACAAAATAAGTGATAATATTAATAATGAATTGCATTGGCCCAGATTCGTCTACCTTAGAAGTGTGAATGGTAAGTGTGATTAATATAGTTGACCTTCAATTTTTATCGAATGGAAATTCAACTGACCAGCTCAAGAATCATTTTCCAATCATACTAACCCATAAATTATGAGTTGTGAACATCTATGTAAATTAAACTGAATAATACCACGCAAACTTGATCTAAATACAAATTTTATCTTTGATGGGATCGGTCACGGGTTCTTGTTGGTTTTACCCATGAAATAATACTTTTTTCATTACATATAATGGAATGTACAACTAAAACCAACGAATCTTTATGAGATATGATAAAAAGCTTGAACTGAATAATTGACATAGAATGAGTAATGTATGTTTGGTCTCACATTAATCTTATTACATCACTCTATTATATGAACTATTGGTTTGGTTGGTTCATCATTTGACTGTTCTTATAATGGGTCATTCATTTAAAGGTCTGTCTCTCTCAATATTCAAAAAATATCTAATTAATGAATGTTTGCTTTGAAAACTGTACCTTTGGGTTGTCCTGGAAACAAAATAACTCTTCTTCAGATCAAATTCGGCTTTGATATCCTGACCGTTCACCATTTCCTCCTTAAATCACCAGTATCAATAAATATTTTCTTCAATCAATAAGGATTGGGGCATACCACTTTCTTACTCTAGTTTACCACTTGGTAAATGTATTCAGATTTAGGTATTGCCTCATCAAACCTGGCATTTCGGTTAGGATATAAATTATTAAAGATACTACATGTTTTTTGTTGACTTCTGTTTTCTTGATAAATAATAATTATTAAACACCTAACGTATATTATACTGAATAAAAATTAAAAAACAAAAAAAATGTATAAAGAAATGGAAATGAGAAATAATGCAATAAATAACGCACGAGACTAAAAGACTGAAAATAAGAGGTGTTTGTAGGCTTCCCAGTTAATAGGTGATCATCTGATTCAGGATCATAGTTTTGAATAAACTCTATAATTTCTCGATGACTTAGACTAACTCTTTGGCGATTCTTGGATTGAGAACTGTTTTATTTCGGACTAGGACAACTTGCTTTCTCCTATTAGATTTCATAAAAAAAATATTGTGGGCACCTTGTATAAAAACTTAATAATGTGATCGGAAGTAAATTGAATGTATTAAAATTTTTTTCTTATTCTTCGCGGTAAGAGCATATGCTACACCTTAGAATTTAAATCACTATTAAAGGTTATCTACTGTAATTTTTGCACAAAGTTATCGACAAACAGTTCCCGCACAGAACCGTAAAATTTATTTATTATTTAGAACATTTCAATTAAAAATATATCCAATATAAATCTCAAGGTCTATCCATGTACTTATTACAACTTTCCTTCCTTCCTTTTTATTCTTGTCCATTCTATTTTCCATGGAGTTCAATTTCAATCTTCATATTATCTAAAAAGAAGATACGAAAAACGTATGATACTAGAAGTGAGAAGACATTGGTTAGTTATGGATAATTCCATATTTACCAGTCACTATTTGTTGCCTTTCCAACTATTTTTGCAATTTCCACGGAAATTTCAAAATATTGTTCTATTTTTGATTTTAGAATTTGACACTGAACATTTCAATACTTTTCTCTCTAGTAACAAAAACAGGGACATTGATGTCAAGGTAATGTAGCAAGGAAAAATGAAAATTGGTTAACAAAATTAACTTTAAACAAATATTTTACATTCTAATCTTACTAGTATTACATAAATGGCTCAAGCGACTCACGATTCCTTGGGACAAAGATATTTAGCTTTGTAAGACTGTCGCCCACATTGTATAATCATTCTTTTTGTCCGAAAAGAGGGAAACAGGGCATCCGCACCGTTAGCGACCATACGAGACTGATTGGTGAGTTTACTACTCTTGTATGACCCAATACAATCTCTCCTCTTTAAACTGAACCTCTTTAGCATCCCACAAATTAGCTGTTCCTCGCTCTCTTTGCTTCTAATCTATTCATTCGTGGGACTGTTATCTTTTGAGCTATTGGTTCGTAAATGAATTTTTTGACCTTTTTTGTAATACTTTGAGTTCGAATGACTGAATGGCTCCCTACTTTCTCTTTGTTAAAGAGGTAGGATCGAAAGTACTCGTGTCCAAACAATAGTTGGCTCAAGTATGGTATATTTCCTGCAATGGCCGATACTGATGGCTCTGGAACAGAGCGGTGTGCACTGTCTCCTCTTAGTAGTAGTTAAACCCTCGAAATTTTTCATCTGCTTCTTTTCTTTTGTTCTCCAAAAACTAATTTTCGAGTAAAGGGTGAATCCTAGTTTTTTATGGATTCCGTTGTCTTCATAAAGAGCTCTGTGATATTCATCGCTTGAAAATTGTTAAATATTGACTTTTGCTTCTTGGTCAAGAAGATTGAATTCTAGAATTCTAGAATAGAGTCTTGTTTCCTTGTTACGTCGGAAACTTTGCAGATAACGCTCGTACAATCAAGAGAATTTTGTATTACTTATGAGACCCACATATATTTCTTGATAATACATAAATAAAAATATTTATTCATGAATCTAATAGTCCCGGATCTGTTTCATTACCACATTATGCAAGTATTTTTGGAAAACCACGATTAAAAAGCATGTGGTTAATAATTATTTTCATTGAATGTGGTTTGGAGAACTTAGAAAGCGAAACTTTTATGTGGTTTTATCGAAGGTGTGTTGATTGAATTATAATTCTAGTCAGTTTTTAAATTCTTAGGAAGATCTCATTAACTCATTGTTTCTACTATTGTGGTGTATAACATAATTTCTTGTGTCAAGAGTTATAGGTATGGAAGTGGAAGATATTCCATGGAAATGTTTGACAATATAAAGTTTCTAGAAATTATCATTATCGCTTGATGACTAGTACTAAAAGTTAAAGTGGAATTCTTTTACTCTCGCTATCTAAAATTGAATAGTTCATTAGTGCATTATCGAATGCAATGCAATATCTAATAATGAGAAAAGACAATATTAATCAACATTTTAAACGATACGGAATTTTTTTAATTTTAATTATTCAAATAAAATTATAAAAAATATATATAATATATAAAAAACACGCTTTTCGCAATGATTAAACTTTAAAGTGAAATAATAATTTTTTGGCATAAGAATAAGATCATCAGAAAATTACTCCACTTAATCCTGAAGCCTTCCAACCTTTTCAGGTCTAAGGTAATGATGTCATTATTATAGAAGTGTGGGGTGCGTTACACGACATCTTCAAACTAACTTTGCTATTTGTTCAAATTTACTATTTTAAACCTGTCTTTGGTATGTATAGATGTGTTGATAGTTGTATCTCGTTTAGTAAGTTTGAGACTGCGTGCTTACGTAGTTTGTCCACTAGTTGTATCTTTCTTACTCTAATTCGAAGAATACAGAAAAAAATTTATTAATCCTGACGAATCTGACAAGGACAATGATATTTTGATTGAATTATTGCATTGTTACCAGTGACAAGTATATAAAGCTCAAATTAAATCTGATTGCTGGAAGTACGGCAAAATCGAAGGCAAAAATTATTGCTTATTGTGAAACTAACATATAAGAGACAAAAAAAATTGATCAGAAAATAATAATGAGCAGAAACTAAACAAATTGTCAAATTATATGGAATCACATGCTGAGTAGAGGTCTGTTCAGAAACTATAATCCGGGTCCAGCTTAATCACCTATCAGTTGATTTCGACTCCTTATCCAGAATGTGACTCAGATCACAGTTACCGAACGTTGCGTTCAAGTTTCTGGGGAATATATACTATTAATCACAAATAGGATTACTCAACAGAAATAAAATTTTCCAGAGGACACTTTGGACCGGAAATAAAAAATATTTTCTAATCTGAATTTGCAACCACGGTTTTAATTAATATCTTTTTATCGAATCAACGAGAAAATTCGGATTTTGGATTTTCAGAACGAGCATTGAAAATCCTTTCGATTCATATATTTTTTCGAATATTTGGCTGCTAGCTTGATGGAGCTACATTCAATTTGCAATCACAAATATTGATACCAATAATTGAGATAAAAACTACCCTATCTCTCAAGTTGGACCAAATTACAGATGTTTAAAAAATTGCCATATTAGAGAAAAACATTGCGTCATCATATAATTTTTCATCTTTCTACTCCTGAAAGGAATGTCAAAAGGTGATGATGTAATCCTGATTCTCAATACTTTCTATTTCATTGCAATCATACACGTCTATGAATCCGTTAAAATCCTACGAACCTCTCAAATACATAAATCGCGAAGGCTATGCTATGAAACAGTTATTTATTTGTGGTGCGTCATGCAGACCGAATGAACATTGATCTTGACCTAACGAAACTCATAGACAAAGGTTGCCAGCAATTTTATTACAATTCTTATCTAATTTCATGCTCAATAAATAATTACCAAACTAACTTGATATTTTTAATAGCTCAATTAGAAAATTACGAACTGAATTTAAAATAAATTATTTAAATCGAGAACATCTGGTAAAATACCCAAATAACTGGTATCAGTTATTATTTTTTTGAAATAAATATGTAATTATTCAATTATACTGAGCATTCTCAACTAGAGACAATTTGGTTGAGTGACAAGTGAAGCAAACGTTGACTCATCGGAGGAAGCAATATTTTCGGTAAACCTTGATTTTCGTTCCACTAACTATCATTCTCATATAGTTTCGGAAGTAGTTGAATTTTGTATGGACGGTATTTTTTCTCAAAATTCCCAATAAAGATTGTTAACATCATTAAGAACACAAACTTCTCTTGTATATTTCTGTTATACAGGGTGTTTCTAAATTCATACGACAACATTTAGTAGGTGTTTATCAAATTACGGTGGATCTTTTCTATAAAAAAATTTTTATATCACTTTTAAAAGGTAGTGATAAAAATTGAGTTTTTATATTTCTTCTAAAATTTCAGAAAATTTAAAAACATGAAATACTGTAATTTTCGTACACTCGCAAAGGAGTAATTACGGGTATTTTATCAATATCCTCGGTGAAATTCACAGGTCTTAATTTTAAGTATTCATTTTGAATTGTATTACATCTTACATCTTTACTTTTTTCAACTCAATTTATCAAAAAAATACAAATTATAATGCTTATTTTTTTCTGTACGGCTGTTGGTGTTGGGAAATAAATTTAGAGATGAAAAATATTCTTAGTTACACCAAAGATTTTAAGTTATATTTTTATTTCGTAAAATGATATATTGAAAAAATGTGTTAATATGAAATAAAGTAAGGGTTCCTAATTTCACCCCCGTATAATGTAAAAAAAATATTGAAAAGATACCCGTGGTTAGTCCTTTGCGAGTGTATGAAAATTACAAATTTTCAAGTAAAAACTCAACTATATTTACCACCTTCTAAGGGAAGGGATGAGATGAGGAAATTTTATTATAGGAAAGACCCATCTTAATACGAGCAATCACCGAGAATTTTGTTGCATGAATTTAGAAACACCCTGTATATTAACTGAAGACAAGATACATATAGTGTTAGTTTAAAGTGTGGAAAAATCGTAATATCCCATAAAGGAAAAAGGTAAGAACAATAATTGCCAGAGAAGAATATTTTCGGTTCAAAATAAAACATACAGAGTGATTTAAAGAGCGGAGTGACTGTTACGATGCAATTTTTTAATGGAATATCTTGTCGCTTCTAGACTAACATTGTTATGTTAATTTATACCTTAATTCTATGGTGAACAATGAACAACATTCGTATTTCAGGATTGCTAAGGATAATAAAATGCACAGTATTAAAATCTTTGACATTGTCCAATTGAATTAGAGTCAGACCAGATTTTAATAGTTGCAAGATGTTTGATTATGATGTTGGTGAGATTACCATATCTCAATTGCTTCAAATGACGCTAGCGTCATAAGTAAAGTTAATTCCTCACTGATTTGTGAGTGGGTAACATTGTTATTGGAAATTGAACAAAATACTGAATCTTAACAGACACCACTACTGATTAGTGGAGTGGTATATTTCTTAATATTTTAGGTGATATTCGAACCATTTCAAAGAACTAGGTACCACATATTCCATAACGTTTCTTTCATCAAAATTTCACTATAAACATGATGAGAAATCTTACTAAGTAGGCTGTTTTTCTCCTTTTCATATTCAGGAGAATTTCTTTGACTTTTCTTATTCTTCTTATTAATTCATGGTACTCCTTCTGCAAATACTTCCAATTTATTGATCTATGAATTACTTAGTGTATGTTTTCATACCATACAACAATACTGACCATATTCAGCATCTAGTTACGCAGTAATATTCCTAAATTTGGAAAAAAAATTGTAGGGTAGGAGTACTACCTACCAGAAGTGAATTTAATAGTTTAAAAGTCAAAGAGATTTGATAAAAAACATTTTATCTTAGAAGAATGGGTGAAATACGTATTTTCATGATGATTTTTCGAAGGTACTACTACACCTGTGCAATACTACATCAGATGGCTTAAGAATATTGACATAGTTGGTCTATCAATAGAATATGAAGATCTGTTCTGAATACTGCTAATAGTTCGTAGAATTTCAAATGTATAAACAATTCTAAGAAAAAAACTATCCGCGATTGAAGGTAGTAGAAAGGAAAGGGCACAGCGACCTGCTGATATATTAGAACCTATATTTTTGCTCATGTTCATGGAGTAATTATTTAGTTCATAGGGATCATTTATAATGTGGTTACCTGACCTTTAAGTTTATATTTCTTAGTGAATGTGGTTATTGAACTAATCGTTATTCATAATGAAACCGATAAAAGTAGCGGCAGCAGTGGCAGTTGTACATAAACAAAAATGAACGAAATCGTTTATATTAGTTACTTTGAAAAATTACAGTCCTGTTAATAATTTCTATTTGCAAATATCTAACAAAGATATGATGTATATAACAAAGCAACACTAACCCTGATAATTGTAACCATATTGCGTTTGAGAATATACTTGCCGAGGGTTAGCAAATGTCCACAAGCCCTAACTCTTCACAAACGCTTGGATACCATGTACAAGCTTGCGAGTACATCAGTACGTTTCGGATATGTGAACCGTGCAGGCAAATAAGTTGAACATGGACTGAATTTCCTCGTTTTAGCGAAGCTATAACTAAACAATAAGTTTTTGTGAGTCCTCAAATTGAACAACATTTCCAAGATTCGCCGTTTATTTAATACCTAATTAAAAAAGAGAAATGAGCTGAAATGTAATATCTCTTAAAGTACATTTCCTTCAAACGCACCTGAACTTCAGGGAAGTGGAATGCAAGCATGTTGGTGGAGTACTTCTGATTTCTGGAATGAGATCTGTCTATCTATACCTCGGGGTATAGAAGAAACGCAAGCACCAAATAATGGTACATATTTTCACTATTTATGATTGTTTCTAGCTAAAATAATTCTTTTGACCTCTTCAAATTAAATCATTATTATTATTATAGGAAAGTGGTGAAAATAGAAGTGTGTGGCTCTCCAAAATGGTGGATAATGTAAGAAAACGGCAGTTATATTTGGATTCACTAATCTTGGTGATTCATTTCACATAAGAATCACGAAGATTAGTGCTGAGATTTTTTGCAAACAAAAACAAATTTTCACAAATGAGCTGAAGTGTCCAGGTTTTCTACTTTCGAAACTGTTTCTTAGGACCTATGACCTAGGAAGATCGAATCAACATATCGGCCTAAGTAGGGCTAATCTTTATTTTTCTCGGTTCAGCCTACACCTCCCATAGGTTTTACTGCGGTTACAAAACAATATGTCTCATCATTAATATAGTAAACAAGACTACCATAAGGAAAGAGACACTCTAAGATAAAGTTTGAGTGGTTCTTCTGTTTTGACATGTTAATTTAATTTCATAAATAGCTCGTTGAAAAACGTTTATAATTATGATTATTTTCAATAAACTATATTCCTTCGATTATTCCAATTCAATACTTTCCCATACATTAAATATTATCTACTCATATTCTAAAAATGATATGTTCGACTCAAGAATAATGACTTTTGAATTATATCAGAATGATGATAACTGAAAACAAATGAATCGCAGATATTGAACAACCAAGTTTATTGTTACCCAACTTCCGTACGTATTTATAAAACAAGAAAACTATCTTTATCGTCCCAACTCAAAACAATCTCACGATCAAAATAAATTGTAATGACGTACTGTAGATGAAAACAAAACAAATATTTCGCATAGTAGTGGTGATCTGAATAAGTAAACGGTTATAGTGTTTGTAAAGACTTTCATGCGGATCAGAAAATACTTCAATTATCACCAAAATGTAGTAAGTTAATATCAACGACGTTCGATTGACAATTTTTAATATCTGCAAAATTAATCTTATACATTTGTTCTCTCTAAAATATTAATGATTGATTAGCTTGCGAAAATTCTTGTTGATATAAATCAATATGAATAATTTGAAACTGTTTTCAAAGTGCATGTTATAATATGACTTTAAATAATAGGCACCGTGTTTACTTCTCATCAATATTTTTTTATCCACGGGAGGCTTTTTCAAGAAATTCAAAATCTGCTAAATACCATCGGTTGGGTAGGCGCATGGAAGGTGTCAGTAATCGTGAAAAAAAGTTTCTTTTTTCCCATTTGAAATTGTTATATAATACTATGAACGAAAAACTGAACATTTTCACTGCTAATACTTCGTAGAAATATAAAAATACTTGACAAATTCGACAAGATAATAATTTGGCAATGAATCACATCAAAGATTGGGCAAAAGATTATATGTCACCATGGATCGGTGTAAAAAATAATTACCTGGAATGTTATAAATATGAAGTTATGACCTACAATTCAAATTGAATTTCATCTTGAAAAATTTGCAAATCTCGATGCACGTTTGAAAAGGAAATAATCAAAAATTCATTGATGTCACCAAATTGTACGAATCATTAGGTTCTAATTTGAGTACCAGGATTTCATGTCTTCACGGGCTGCGATTTTAATTCAGCTTCTCACCCTAATAGTCACTTTTCAGGAGTCGAAAATAAGATTATTAAAAATCGGTTATTTTGCAACAAGGAAAAGGTATTTTTCAACTATAAAGATGCATTCAAATGGAATTATGACTTTTCAGGAATTGATGTTGATATTAAAACAATTCATTGAAATATTGGTAATTCTACAACAAGTAAAAGGAATTTTTCAATGTTACAAGGGCAGTCTGATTGAATAGTGATTTTTCAGAAGTTGACAACAAAATATTGAGATATTATTAATTTTTCAACGAGGAAAAGGTATTTCAACACAAATGAAACGGTCATTAACAACTGCCTATGCCTGTTGAATACTGGTATAAATGTGTAGAGTTGAAAATATTTATTTTGAGAGTATTGAAAGTTTTTATTAATGTAGACAGAAGATATAAATGAGAATAATACCGCTGTTGAAAATCCCGTACTTATTATGATGAACGACCTCTCCTGTGGCAACTAAATGAATCAACAAACTGTTTTCTTCAAACTTTCTGTCATTTTTCTAGAATATTTTCAACTTATATTATTTTGTTACAGGCTTTAGCTGCAATTTGTGCCCATTCGGTGTCCATTTCAATTGGTATTTGTCAAGGTTACAGTGCTATCCTCCTTCCCCAGTTAAATGAAACAGAGAAATACAGAAGCCTAACTGAAGACGAAAAATCATGGATAGGTATGTTTTATTTTCATATTATAAACCATCAAGTACCGTTCCTGTGTAGATGGGTCATCATTTGAAATACGAATATAGTTCAATCAAATATACCATATAATAATAAATAAATAAATAAATAATATTGAACAAGTACTTTCAGTCTTTATCAAAATATTATTTGGTTCTGAAAATCTCCGTATTTATATTAATCAATAGATAACCTACATAATGAATATTAGAATAAAAATAAAATCAAAATAGAAATCTATGAATTTTACTTAAATTATTCAGGTCTTGATAGGTATTGATATTATTATCATATTATTGATAGCTTTTTGTTTTTTGATGGCGTTTCAAGAATTTTTGAATATTTATATGAATGTATGTTTTTTTTTTGGTTCGTTAATGCAGTTTTATTTTATTTTTTTCCTTTATGACCTTTACTAACATCTATTGAACTAATTCGATAGTTGTTGGGAGAGTCCTTGTACTTTGGTATGGAAAAATATTTCATTTTTTGATGTTTAGTTTCTCCAAATAGTAACTATTTATCCTTATCTTGAATAAGTTGTTCATTATTTTTTCGGGATAATTATTTTATTTCAATGTAGTGTTTGCGTTTTGGATAGCTAAGCATTTAAATTCAGAATCTGATAGTTGGATAATTTTATCAGCCAAACTTATTATTATTGATTTTTTGTGACACGATTGGAAGTTTAAATATTTTGAGGACCAAGTTGATTTTATATACCATACTGTTCTTATGTTATTGTTAATTTTATGTAATGTGACATCAAGACATCTAATTTTATTATTTTGTTCGATTTCGATTGTTGACTTTCTTATAACAGAATTGAATTTTTGA
Source organism: Diorhabda sublineata (assembly GCF_026230105.1). Classification (NCBI taxonomy): domain Eukaryota; kingdom Metazoa; phylum Arthropoda; class Insecta; order Coleoptera; family Chrysomelidae; genus Diorhabda; species Diorhabda sublineata. The sequence goes on from NC_079477.1 coordinate 31,125,414, forward strand.
TTTATGATTTCAATTTCATTCTCTTGTACAGCAGTAATTCACAATCTACATAACGGAAAAATTATGGGATATTTGTATTTAGTTTACTTTAGACAGTTTCTTCAAATTCTTCTATTACTAGTCTTGCTATAACACTTGAGATGGAAACTTTCATAGCCCAACCATCAAATTGTTTATATATTTAATTTTTATATTTGAAAATATGTCGTAGTTTATCAGACTGTTTGGATGGAATTATCAAGTAATCAAATTTTCACTAATTATTAGTCAACCTATTGACTTGAAATTTTATATACTTTTCCCTTTTGATGACTATAAATTTTTAATGAAAAAAAATTCAATAATTCCGCGTGAATTAATTATATTAATTTTCATATGAAAAATAATGTTTTATTTCGCATTTTTATCATTCTATAATCGTATTTTTTATTTTTTATGAAATTGTTATATTATTTTTATTCTACAAATTTCATTAAATTTTTTTGTGAACAAAACCATTCATATGAACAGTTATCACTATGAGATTTCGAATATAGGATAGTTTCATAGTTCGTGAATGCGAACTACATCCTATTATTGGTATATCCAATCTCATTAGCGACGTGAATAAAAAGGTCAATTTTTCTTTATTCTCACTTTACAACTATAAACATCAATTCTTTTATAAAGGCCACTTGACATGGTACAAGACAACGTACAAGAAATTACATGCAATTTCTTCCGAGGTCAAAATATTGCGTAGATAAATTCTGTTTTGAAAAAGTGAGTTAAACAAATATCTGGCCTAAAATTTCATTCAATATTTTGTGACCGGTTTAAAATTTTTTAAAATAAAAAAATAAGTAAGTAAGTAACGAAGTGAAAAAGTGGTCAGTGGATCACTGTCTATATAAATACTGCTACCATGACTTTGGAGCCTGTTAGATTGGTTGATTGTTGAGCCAAAAGTAACTGGATTTCTCCCTAGAATAACAGCTTGCCAGCAATAAAAAAATGGCATCAATTCGATGATGTTGCAAGAGCGAAATCTTGAATGAATGAAACAATTAGCTGAACTTCATCTGCTCATGCTTTTGCATCATGTCAAACGGTCTTAAGAATGTATTTAAATATGAATGGTAAAAAAAATTGAAATAATATATTGTGCACATACAGATACAGAAATGTTGAAGTAAGTTTTTAAGATAGGAACTATTTCTAATTAGTTGAGAAAGCCGCTATTGAGTAAAATTAATGTAATACAATATTCAATTTCTCTTTACCTATTTCTTCACACAATACAACAATTTTTAGATTCTAACTTTTATCAGATTGTACGTATCCCCGACAAAGAAATTTAACTTCATTCAACAGCGGATTTTACAGATTATCGGAAAATTATACGAGCCATTTTCTTTCACCTTTTGTTCTGTATGTTCACATTATATTTTTTTACCTCCCTATATTGTAAACATTGCATTTTGACACTGTTTTGAACCACGTAAATAACAATTGAAAAAAGGTATCGATGGCCTTTAACAACGGCATGTCTACTTAACACACTAAGGTGGTAATAATTAATGTCACATAAAATGTTCATATTATTTGCTTCAAAAAATCTTACATTTGTTTAGTTTCAACTACAATGATACAAACTTGGACATATCTTTGAAAAAGGTGGACATCAGAATGTATATAGCTCAATGGAGACTTTTATTCGGCAATTTTTTTGTGAAAATACGGCAAAAGTTTTGAAACTGTAGTAGCAATCTCGATTTGGCATAATTTTTCCCATTTTTTGATAACGCTTGACGTTGTACATGAAATAACAATGCTTATGATGCTATAGAAACCGGTCAAAGCTGTATATAATTTGCAAAAAGTGTCGAATCAAATTATAGCGAATGGATCTTGTTACTTACATCCCTTTTCGTATAAATAATTATTTCAACATTATCAACCAATTGTAGCAAAAATTTTATTTTTTAATACATTTTAAATAAACTGTAATTCACAAAAAACAATTTTCTCATTTATTTTTTCAAATTAACAATAATAACATTTGAAAATGATTCTGGACATCTACGAGTATCAGCATAAACCATGACTTCCCGCGGCCCGACAGGAAACAATCAACAGATGTCGAATTGCACGAATTTGTAGGCCAATTAACAAGTCAATTGTTCGGAATTAATTTAACGAAATAATTTGATTTCAATAAATTGGGATTTGTGGTTACCATATGGCACAAATAGTTTTATCAAATTGAAGTCATATCTTATATGGAGCAACATCATGAATATTTTCAAACAAAAATCATTGACCTATGACGCCGCCAATGTATATATTGCAATAGCCAGTGCATTTTTCCGGATTCAACCGAGGAACTATGTGATAATACTATATGATGAAGTAAAAATAGTAGAAAGGCGAATCAACATAGTAATATTATAAATTGTGTGCGTCACTCTTCAACTATTTTTTTGACGAATTACAACCAATTATAAATAATTTTTATTTTATCACATTGTACATGTGATAAATCCATGGTAATAAATTCCTACTCCGCTCAAAAGTGGAATTCTCATCTTATTAATAGTTTTTCTATCACCTACTTTTTTTAACACCTATATGTTCATAATATACTCTCTCAACTTCATAAAGACCAATTACATCAAAATTTACATCAAAAAGTATATATTTTAAATATGGTTCTTAAAACTTGTAGCTCGATAATCGTATTATGAATTAAAAAGAGTTTATGTTCAATTTTTAGGAGCTAAACTTTTCCTCGGACAAAAGACAACAAACAATATTGCATATATTGATACAAATATCGATAATGAATTTTACATCAGTAACGGTTCATAACTAGTTGCTTAGCATAAAATAAAATTCAAAAAAATACGGAATTGATATCATATTCTCATCTCTAGTGTGCGAATGTGAAATGCGATAGTTAATTCATAAATTGTATTATTTCTTCATGCAATGACATTGTAGTTAATAAAAACCTTCACAACATTATTTGAATATCAAAGTTTAGTCCTTGAATGTTCTAAAATTTTTCAAATAAATTCGATGATTATCATGATATCTAATACAGTGTAAAATATGTAATGATTGATAGTAAAAAAGTGACAAAGTTGGTGAGGCATATATATATATATATATATATATATATATATATATATATATATATATTCATTATAATACATAATAAATTGTATGTATGTGTGTTATATATATTGTGATCCAAAAGATTTCCTGTGTCTCCTTTTCTTTCAATATATTAATCCCATTACTTTCCTATGTACATCTCTTTCTACTGTCCTCTATGGTATTGTAATTATACGAAGGGTATACCGTCCTACGTCTAGGTTTTAAGTAACTGGTTCAGGTATTCCCAAACCATTATATACCATTGGAGCTAAGAATTTTAATGACTGTTTCTTTCTAAGTTCACTTGAATACATTTTTCAATTGAATATATATTCCTACCTCAAAAATTCCCAGTGTATTGCCCAAGCTTTCAGAGTATTTCCCATTTTGACCGCTGTTGTAGAATCATACCTATACTTTTCTGCTATTTTATCTTGGGGCATGTCGGTTCTACTACATTATACGACGCCGATTTGACTAAATATTCTTTTAACTCTAGTTTAGTGCCTTTCAAATTTTTTCAAACCAGCCAAAAAATAGCCATTCGAAAGCAAAGTTTCGAAATTTTTGTTTGTATACCAAGCTTGCATGCCATACTTGTAAGACCAATCAACATATTGGGCAGTGGTTTGGAGAACTAGATCTAATCTAAATACCACAAGGAAAATCTCTTAAAGTACAAAGTCTGGCTTTCATATGTGCAACCGGGGCCAACAGGTGCATTAGAAGTGATTCTAAATCTCTCACCTCTCCACATAGTGCAGGAAGGCATGGCAGAGAAAACATCCCTGGAACTGGTATAGGAGTGTACGGGCCCAGAACCAAACACTCTGAAAGTCTAGGCAGCGCACCAAGCATTTTTCAAGCAGAAATTTATACAATAGAAAAATGTGTTCGGTTCAATCTAAGGAGGAACTATCGCAAACAAGAGATCATCATTCTGTCCGATAGTCTATTAGTCATTAAACCTCTAAGCTCCAATATCATAAACTTGTAAGGGATTGCCTAGAAAAATTGAGCCTAAAAAGAAAAATAAAATTACCCTACAATGGATTCCGAGACACACCGGAGTGAAGGGGAATGAACAAGCTGATAAGCTTGCTAAAGGGGCGGCAGTTTCAGCTACAGAGCATTGGAAAAAGCACCAAAAAAGAAGGTAGATAAGAGCAAAACCAATTATTGGGACAACCTACAAGGACTTTGGCAGGAAACCTAAGTAAAAACAATCTTCGAATACAAACAGGGATTCTATCAGGGCACTGTCGCGCCAACAAACACTCTAGCAGATCATGCGGCCTGAAGGTTTTATTGCACAGAGGACGAAACCTCCACCACATTCTCTCAAAGTGTGAAACACTAAGGAACTCCAGAGCACTACACCTGGGAGCGTATAAAATAAAAGACGAAGATCTCTGGCAATTAAAGCCTAATTTTCTCATTTATTCTACGTACTTAAGTTGGAATTTCTGGAACCTTTGGTGATATTCATACTGAATACACAGTTTACACTACCACTACACCAACACTCTGAAAACTGAAATCCAATGACCTGTTTAATACTTAATTTTCCCACCAATAAACCTTCTTCCGCGAAAATTAATTCCAGTAGAAAAACATCCTTTGCGGGAATCTTTATTCCTTGACTCCTTAGTACTACTTGTAGTCAGTAGTCTATGTACCTGCTGAATTGTTGAATGTTGGTGTCGAAATCCAAACGTGTGGTTCGGAATGATTTTATTTCTAGTTAGCATGAGGATTATTCTATTTAGGAGAAATTTTAGACAAAACTGGTAATAGAGTAATTGGTCTATACGACGTTAGATATTCAGCGGGCTTGCCAGGTTTAGGAATCAGTATGATTTGTGCTAGTTTCTATTGTGACCGAATGTGGTTCAGTCTTAGAATAGCACTGTTGGTAAACGAATCACTCCTACATATATATCTAGGTTTAAAATTGTATGTGGCATTTATGATAAATAAGAAATCGTCTGGCAATTTTTATATATTTTACCCTGAACCCTGAATTATTTTTATTTCACTTTCACTTGAAACAATTATATAAAAAATTAAAAATAGCATTGTGAAGTTCAATATAACAAATTCCAAGGATTTCTTAAATCCTGTCGACGTTTTAATTGCTCTTTTGGTTAATATGATACAGTGTACTCCATGCACGTATCAAATTAAATACAAGTTTCTCAAATTTTATCATATATCTTGATATGGAGTCTCTTTTGATAGACCAGCAGTTTTTGAAAATTGACGCTTCGACTATTGCGGTGTTAATTAAAATTTGACTTGACATTGAAAACTTGCATCATTATATCAATGTCTAGATCACCTACAATATGATTATTAAAATAAAAATCTACCTTGACTACCCTGGTTGTTTTATTTTTGAAAATAACTAGAAGTCACCAATTAAGTTATTTGTATTTGTATAGAAATTTATGAAATAGAACTATAATTTTTACTTAAATTGTTCAGATCTTTTTATCATTGACAGTTTTCTCTACGTGTCTGAACCGGTTCTCAAAATTCTTTCTTTTGTATTTGATTTCGTTTCTGTAAATTTTGAATTTTGGTCTATGTGGATATCTCCTTATATTTCAAGAATCGTTATTCTTTCTCTCATATTAATTATTCTAATTTCTAGAAACTGAGATATCTCTCCTATATAAACAGGTCACAATCAGTACAAGGTACATGATATGTGATCCTTTTACTGTTTTTAGGTGTTTAGATTTGAAATTAGACAAATATTTTGATATTATATCTGTTATGGCCTATGCTAAATATTATATGCATTGAAATGATTTGATAGTTGTTGGGAATGTTCTGGTGCTTAAGGTAAGATGTTTAGTTTTATTTCGTTCCTTAATTGATTATATTATTGATTCATCTTTTCCTGAAATATTTCTCATTTTATTTATATAATTCATTCCTTCAAATACATTTTTTGCTTTTTGAATAGCTAAACATCTAAATTCAAGATCTAATAGTTTCATAGCTTTATCAGCCAAAACTCCTAGATATATTTTTTTGAAAGAGGATAACATGAATTGAATATTGAATATCTTGAAGACCAGTACTCCCTACTCTTAAAAATCAATCTCCCTAAAGTCCTAATCAATAACTCATAAAATCCCCAAAATTAGTAGGGATTCCCCCTAAAAAACTTTTATTATATATCAAATGAATAATTAGATATTTTTGAATAGATAATACATTTTAAATAATAAAATATCATTCAACAAATGATAAATTTTAAACAATCAATAAATAATTTCATTCAACAGCATCACTTTCTTGGATTCATAAATTCCCATATTACACATTTATTTTGCTTTATTTAAAATAAAAAAATTTATGAAGTTATAAAATTCCCTAAAAATATCCCATCTCACATTTGCGCCTAAATTTGGGGGAAAATCCCTAAGCTGGAAACCCTGAAAGCCAAGTTGGTTTTATATATCTTTTAGTTTTTGTTATTATTGATTATGATATATTATTTTGTTCAATTTAGATTGAAAATTGAACTTTTTCAAAGAGGAGAATAATTGCAATTGCATTTTTTGATACAATATTGATAATAATTAACATAACAGCACAAGAATGGAATATTTATGTTAAGTTTCCCCAATACCTTCCATTACTAACTGTGCTGTAACATATGATATGGATGCCCATTGGAAACAACAATCAACTAATTCAACAATGAATAATTTCATTGGTGGCTGCTACTTTTTTGAGATAGAACGACTAAAGATAAAAAAATATTTTGTTTCTCATGTTTTTTATCCACACTAAACATATGTGATGCGATTTGATAAAGAGCAATTGATATTAAAATGAAAATATTAGTGGTTAGTCTACTATCTCTTTTATAGGTTTTCCAATTCAATATGCAAATCACTGCATAGTATTCTATTGATTTAAAAAATGATATATGAATGGTATGAAAATGAAACAACTCCAGTAATAATATCAATCACAAAAACACCTAAAAAAATAGAAAGTAGAAAATAGTTTTTAATACTGTATTATTATTATATCAAGCATGTAAATACAGAAATATTAAATCGATTATTCTTCATGGACTGGAGACTGTACGACAAGGCGAATCCTTTCTCGAAAATAATGGAAACTGTATGGATATATCGAAATATGAGAATTTTTAGATTTTTAGAAAGACCATTAAAAAATATGCCCTAACAACAATCAAAACCTAAATTTTTGAAGAAATTTACAAACTGTTGGAATAAACTTCAAAAATTGACGACATGGCACGTTTCAATTTGGTCTTAATAAAATTAGTAAAAAAATAGTAAAACCGCAATTACAAAAAATAAAGTTGGACCCTGCACGGGCGAGTCATGCTTGTTCTGATTATCAAAATGGCGAATATACTCGCGAGAAGAAATAAATTTGGCATCATGAAACATATAATGAAATTTTTGAAATTACCAAATCCGTTATTATATAGATACACACTACTCTTTTAAAAAATCAGCTGCGATCATTACCCTATGTAACACCAACTGAAAGGTTGGCACAACATCAGAAGAGGTCTGAAGCAAGAACATGTTCTTTCTGTTCAGCTTGACCTTGGAAAAGTCCGGGAGAAATCCTTCTTAACCGATTAAGACAAAAGGTAGCCCACGCAGACAATGTTGACCTTAATAATAAAGCTTAAATAAGACTTCCGGTCAATCAATGAAGAAAAAGGAGTACGGCAGCGTTTGAGGCAGATAATTATACCTACGAGCGTGTTAACAACTTCAAATACCTTGACGCTATCATAACTGAAAACTGAGTTTGCACTAGAGATACAGAAAAGATTGATAGTTTGAAACAAGACGTATTACAGTACCTACAAGATGCTGACGTCCTGCCTACAGCAGGCGCACAAAAGAGAGGATATACCGTACAGTACTAAGGCCACTTGTCATGTATGCTTCTGAAACCTGGGCAATGACTACTAGAAACGAACTGAGACTCAACTCGTAGCAGAGGAAAGTACTTCGGCGCCTCTATGATCCAATCCAGGACCAAAGAACCTATTTCTACGAAAAGGGATTTAAGCGACTGAAATTCGAAGCCCTACTAAAATCACCCTAACCCACCCACCAATAAAGGTTATGTCATAGAAACTAGTCGCGGGAATTGATAAACGCCATGTTCAATATTGGTAGATTTGATCAAAGTCCAATTGTCCGTTGAAAGATCAGATGCTAATATGTAGTTTTTTATTGTGGGTTATGCAATTCAGTATTTCTACTTTGGCTTGTCTATGTTCCAATTTCCTACAGAGTAAGCATCAAATTAACATTTACTCGAAAAGCATTGTCAGTAAATAATATGTTGTTACTGGTTTTCCATTTTTTATAGATGTTATTGTCTCGGTGGAAAAAATGAAGGATTTAGTCTTACAAAATCTGACTCAGGAAGGAAAAATATTAAAATCAATAATTGAACTGATGAATTAAATTTTGCAAATACAAAACAAATAACACTCATACCTATGATTTACTCTGGTTCTGTTTCTAACGACACATATTGGAAAACGACAAAAGTATTGTTAACGTGTTAAAGGAACCTTACTTGAGAGACCGTTACAAATCGAGTATGGGACCACTTCACTTCAACAACTATGTTAAAGGGGTCTTTAATCTAAAAGAACCTTTTTTTAAAGTGCCTGTTAGGGTAGGATTATAAAACCGGCCGTAATCTCATTTCTTAATCATAATGATAAAATACGTCAAAGCGAAAAGAAAAATGCATAACTGCAAAATCGACTAACATAGCAATAAAATTGTAAGCATTGTAGTCAAGAATTACATAACAAATAATATATAGTCAAACACAATATAATTAAGTAAATAAATGATATGGCAGTTTAAAAAAATGCTGATACAAGCTTTCTTTGTTTCCAGTAAAAAATAGTAAAACCGATTTTTTATCGTAACGCACATGCAGCTGACTGTATTGTGTGATATAAGAATAAAAATTCGTCAACAGACGCCTATGCTTGGCAAAAAATCAATCAACAATTCGCCAGAAGGAATATGAAATTAGCAAATTCACTTTGTTAACAAAATGAAAGCTACTACCCAATTAATTGTTAATACATTTTCCCAACAGGTGTTGCTCACCATAATTGGCACAAATTTATTGATTCGTAACTTCCGAAATTAAATATGTTGCAGGACCGAACGTAGATATACAAATTTCATAATTTTATTTCAAGTTGAATTGTTCTGAAAATTAAAGTACCTCTTACTATCGATCTCTGAAATCCATAACTTAGTTGTCGAAATGTGCGTCTAATAGTGTAATTGTGCATGTTGGTGTAGTGGTGGATCTAGTCCACAAAACAACTTATGTATATTAGTAAATTCTACGTGAATGTTCCCATATTTAAAAATCAGTATTTTTTCTAAAAACATTGCTTAATGTTATTGCATAACTTTACTCGACAAGAACAAAATAATATAAAGCATAGTAACCATATTCTGGAATAATTTCTTGAACACACTTGAACATAGTGTACAGCTCATTGTTGGTTAGTAGTAAAAAATAAAATTAATAATAGGCTATTGTCTGATATCTTCAAGCTACTTCTCGTCTTTTTGTTTTTACTTTTTGTCATCAATGTATTCCATCCATTTCGTCTTCCTATGATTCTTTATGTTTTTTGTTCTGGTAATGCTTCTTCTCAGCTTAGTACTTTTCATGACTTTTACCTGTTTCGCTATTATTTCTTATTAGAATCATTTCTAGAAAATAAGTACTGTATAGTATACAAATGTGGTGCGTTTTGATACTGGAATTTATTAGATCTGTTACGTGTTATCTATGCTTAATCTATTTTTATGTATATTTGTTTTCTGCTTTTCTACGGTGATGTTATTGATAATTTTGGTTTGTCAAGATTAATCTTCAGTATGAATCATTATCAATCTTCCTTCATGAAGAGTGAAAAGACCAAAATTATCATTTAGTTCGAGGAATCTGGTTGTATCTGGTTCTGCATCAACGATCCAGAGGAAGAACTCGCATTAGTAGGTATCTTTAGTTCTTTAATATGAACTATTTTTTTGTTTATAGTTTATTCTTCGGGTTAGAATAATTCCATGCATCTTTAAACTCTATTTCCATCCAATATTTTGTCATACTGTGAGGTACTGAAAATATTTTCTTTTATTTTTTGAGAAAGAAACTTTTTTGAATTTCAATGATAACGCTGTGAATTTCGAAAAATATTTTCAGTTGAATTGATAATAAATCGAAATCAACTGTCAAGTCAAAATGGGACAGTTGTTTTAGTGATAGTGCTAGTTTCCATATTATTTGAAGAACATAATGTAACTCGGTGGCGCCCAATGCCGGATTGTGCTGAAGCTTCATTTGAACGTGAATTAGTTTTCGAATGAAACAGCAGAGTTCTGTAAATTGAATTTGTTTATGGTTTCGAATTTTAAAATTAAATTTTTTTCACAACAAACTACAACGAAATGAAAGCTGTAAAAATTTTGTCACCAATAAATAATATTAATATTAATAATAAATAAAGAAAAACACGTAAAAATTTGCCATTAATTTGAAATCGAAGGCGCGAATAACGCGAATGGAATATTTATTTTTGAGTTTTTGAAAACGCTTTAATGTTATAATATGAGTATAACCAATGAATCCGAGAATTACCACTTGAGATATATAAAAATTTAAATCCGGTTCTGCTTACAAATAACGGAAACTGTACTACCGATTTACACAAGGTGGTTTAGTTCCACATTATTTACTAGATCTTGATATACGATTTATTATCAACTTGTCAAGGCCGTAGTCTTATAGTATTATTAACTAGCGTTAAAAAATATTTACATTTAATTTGTGAGATTCGGAAATATTTCCGGTAATGTCAATGAACTTTTTTATTCAGAGCAGTTAGTTATAAATTTAAGAGGAATTCATTGTTTTATTGAAAAAAATTACTATCTATCAAATGAATTTTTACATAAGATTGACACATTTATCGGTTTATCTGGTCAAACAATTCATAAATTAATCAGTGATTCGAAAAATATTCAATATTCGAATTACAAATCTACAAAAATTTAAGTATAAATATGTATGTGGAATGTTTTATGTAATGGAACTTATTGCTTCCAATTATACTTCTCTGGAACTTCCCAACTATTTTGTATAATAAAGAAAAAAATTTATTACTATTTTAGATAAATTAATATTCATTCGCATTATAATAATTATATATGTTTGTATTAAACTTTGGCAATAGAGAGAGAGAGAAATGCGTTATTGTAAAAAAATTTTTACAATTTTAGATAAAAGCTTGTAAAAACTGAAAAATAAACATAAAAGTAACTAAATAAAGATAAAACAATTGAAATAAAATCTCAATATACAGAATAAAGCCACAATAAGTGACTAATTTATAGATAACAGTCATAGGTAATAATTAGTAAATTATTGCGGAATGCAGGAAAAGATGATATCCATTCAATTTCAATTGGCAATTGATTGTGAATTTTTTGCATTGTAAAATATTGAGCCCTGAACTAATTCTGAACGTAGAGTAGGTAGGTAAACGTCGTGCTCCGCGTTCCTAAGTGGATTGCCGTGCAACGATCTTTCTGAAATTGGAGAAGCATGCTTATTAATTAGGTAAATGGATTCAAAAATTAATAAAGAAGGAAGAGTGAGAATTTTTAATCTTTTAAAGAAGTCCTTGCAATGAGCTCGTCTGTTAAGTCCGAGTAAATATCTAACAGCTCTCTTTTGTAGTTTGATGATTCGCTCAAATTGAGACGCACCACACGTACCCCAGAAGGGAAGTGTATAGGAGGTGGATAAGTTCAGTTCTTTGGAAACTGACTTCAGCGCAAAACAGTAGAAACTTAATTTTTAGAAAAGGCGTCAATATGTAACTCCCATTTCAACGAATTGTCCACAACAAGCCCTAAAAATTTTACAGATTCATCGACGTCAATGATGGTGTAATTCAATTAAAAAAGCTGCAATGTATTTTTATATGATAAAACGTTGGTTTAGAAACGTTGAGATGGAGAAGGTTACAATCGCACCATGATTTAAAGGTGATTATTGCAGTGTATATGGGATGTAAAAAGTAACTTTTTGATAAAAAAAAAGTTTATTTGTAGAAGATAAAAATTTAAAACGAAAAACTTGTTTTTTTGTATTTTTTACATAAATTTTGAGGTTATGTGAAAAAATATCTTATTATCTACAACTTTGGTATGCGGTTTTTTTCCATAGGACTTGTAGTTTTGCAAGAAATCGAAATAAACCGTTTTTAACCCTTAAAAACTCACCCACTTTCCCTTCCCGATCTCAGATTCCCCGTATATTATTTTTCCTTCAATTTTTATCATATCATAATGATATAAAAACAACTACGTAATTTTATTTTTCTTAACGAAAAATTCGTTTTTTAAAAAATATATTTATTAAAGCAATTACAAGTTTATTGTTATAGATCTGAACAGAGAATGAATTATATAAAATGAATTTACTAGAAAGTAAGATTTATCTACATATGTTCCTAAGTAAGAATTTCTGAGAATGTATAATGTTTCTGCTGCGCTTTTAAGTTTTCTTGATAAGCCGCGTATGTAACTACGTTTGATGTGGTTCTTATATTAGTGGATGATTAATATACATTCTTTAAACTATATCAATGATATCGAGAAATTGGAATTATGTTGGACTTGCGAGAGTCACAAAAGTTTCAGTTTCAGCTTGCATTGTTTTTGTGGAATATCTTTTATGGTTTTCTATTCAAGTATATAAAGTATGATAATATGTTTTCATTTACAGCTAGCTTGGGAACAATCACAAATCCAGTTGGTTCCATGCTATCTGGGTTTTTAGCTGAGTTTATGGGAAGAAGACGAGCAATCCAAATAACTGCTCTTCCATTAGTATTAGGGTGGATGTGTTTCGGATTAGCTCAGAATATATATTGGTTATACGCAGGACGACTCATAACTGGTATAGCGGCAGGTAATTTAACCGTTCCGATTTAAACCAAACATTCTAAAGTAACGATGTAATTCATTTTCAAGTATTGATCAAACTAAAAATTCAGGATGAGCTCAATATGTTAACAGAAAACTGTTTTAGATAAGTTTATGAACAATGAGGTGTAGCTTTATCTTACTTAATCCATATCAATGTCTGCGGAATCAATGCGGAATCTTCTCACGTTATATAAATAGATTATTTCTGCCAGAAAATTTCCCTGCCAAGGGAAGGAGAGCAAGTACCGCAGAATTGAAGAGCCAATTGCGGTGCAGTTATCGAAAATGGCATCGCAAGTATACATTGTAGACGAAGCTTCATGGAGGGTTTTTATTTAAGCCAAGACTTGAAAAATGTCCTATTCCGACAAAAGTTATTTTCATTAATAATCACTATGTCTAATATTTTCAATTTCTTTTTCATCATTACCCCCTTACATCGGAATAACTTTAGATTAATTTGGTTTCATGTAAACAACTTTTACGTAGAAGCAATTTTACTGAAAAAATTTTGTTCTGTTGATATTTTAGGTTCAATATTTTAAATACAATTATCATGCTACGGTACTTAAAGTTAAGTTTCCTAAAACTAGAAGTCGCAAATCCCTTAGGTACGCATTGGATCAAAAGGTCAAGCGGGGTAGCGATCTAGATTCACGTCCTTTACGCACTAGCTCAGCTAATCTGCTCTTGTTAATGGAATAATATTGAAGATTCAATTAATTGATATGATTCAATCATGTCGGAATAAACGTAAAATTTAAACCATTACGCATTATTTTAACGCAAGTTATGCGAGGCTGCTGTAGCCATCAGCCATCAGCCGCAATCACAAGAAAAGTCAGCTACATACAAGATATATGGATTAACAATCAACTTAAAGATCACTTCTTCTTCCAAAAATGTATTGTTCCTGTATATCATTAAATTGAGCACAAAAGTCATCCTTTCTATGGGCTTCCTACTCCATGGTAATACCCAGAATATTCACCATAACAACCCTCTGGATTACTACAATATATGAAGTTGCAAGTGTTCCTATAATACCAGTCCGAAGACCATTAGCCAAAAAATCTAAGACTTTTACACCGGATAAACTGTCTAAATTTCTTAAGGAAGTAATAGATCAACCATTCCTTCTGAACATATTGAATCGTCAAAAACAAAATATTCCATCAGTATTTCACACAGATTGCATTAATCATGGGTTTAATGGTAGCCTGCGGATCATTCTATAAAAATTTAGAATATAGATTACATTGGAGCTCTTATAGTCCATATACTTGTCACTAAAACAAAAATATCTAGATCGTTTACTGTACCAGGTGAATTTCATTTGTAGAAAATAACTTTTACTATGAGTATCTCATGTCACATCGGGCTACTTTATTTTCAAATTATGGTAAATGCATCATACAAAAGTTTGACAGAGATAAATTGGCAGCTATCAACAAACAAATTGATGTTTCTTAAACTGAAACTTTACATGGTTCGATCATGTTTTTGATCATCGGCCAAAGTTTTTGTAAGGGGACATCACAGCTGCCAAGAAAGAAATATCGTGGAAATCGCCACAGTTACCGAAGGTTGTCTCAACTAAATAACAAATTAAAATGATCTACAAGAAAGTTTACGTTAAAGATTTTTGATATCTCTGATAAATAAATTTTCTACATCCGATATCTTTTGAACGGTCAATTGGGCAAAAATTTTGCATAGGGCAGAAACATTAGTAAATTTTATAAGCTTTCGAATGGAATTAGCGAAAATATGAAATAATTTTGCCATTTTGGATAGAATTTAAGTTTATTGGCCAATTATGAGGAAATTCCTGATTTGGTCAAAAAAAATTCTAAGCACAGAATAGGTCAAAAGCCTATATTGACTAAACTATTCTCCTAAAATTACATTTTTATACTCACGAGGTTTTGACGATATGTACGTGTATATTGTGTTTTGTTTTGACAGTTGTATTATAAGTAAGTGGTAATGGCTATTACTTACTAATTGAATAATATACGAGTACTAGAAATTTACTTGATTCGACTATAAAAATGATCAGAAAACCTTTTTTACAAATTGCAATCATTCATTTCCAACCTTTGAAGGATTTTTCATGAAAATATGAAAACAAAGACTTCCAATTATAAAGAAACATATCTCTTCATGTTGATTTTCACAAAAAAAAACATGAAAAATACAATTGGGTATTTCTACAGGCTTCTAGAAATTAACGAAAGTTGGTCCTTAAAAATGTTATTGAAATCAAACAATAAAAAAGCATTATTAATGTTACGTGACTGTTGATAACGAAACTAATTCAAAGATACTGATTATATTTTTTTCTATTTTAGGAATGTCACCTGCGTGTTATACATACGTTGGAGAGATATCAACATCTGAAAATCGAGGATTTATGCAAACTCTCGGTCCAATATGCGCCTCGTTCGGTATTCTCTTAACGTACGTGCTAGGATACTTTTATAACTGGTCTACGGTAGCTTATATCAATATAAGTATGGCAATTTTTTCAGCAATAGTTATCCAATTGGTACCCGAAAGTCCGTCTTATCTATTGAAAAATCATCAGCAGGCGAAAGCATTTAAAACGTTACTTTGGCTTCGAGGAAACAATGCGTTAGCTCAACAAGAAATCGATAGATTCAACGAAAACCAAAAAGAGAGCAACAGCAATCTAATGAGTTTCAGAGAAATGTATTTCGGTCCGCAAACAGTCAAACCTTTTCTTATTTTGGTCGGATTATTCTTCTTGCAGGAATTTTCCGGAATTTATACTCTTCTATTTTATGCGGTGAACTTTTTCGAGGAGACCGATTTAAGTATCAATGAATACATAGCTTCAATTATTGTGGGAGCTATACGATTTTCTATGTCTGTAGTGATAGCTTTCTTAATTAATATATATGGAAGAAAAATACTATGCACCATGTCTAGCATAGGCATGGCAACAACTATGTCGATAGTTGCTGTTTATATTAAGTACTACGAATTTTATCCAGACGAAAAGAAAATCCTAAGTTATTTGCCCCTGATTGGGGTTATGGCTAACGTTGCATTCAGTATGGTAGGTATGCTACCAGTACCTTGGGTTATGGTAGGAGAAATGTTTCCTCTGAGAGTAAGACCGATAATGTCGGGAGTTGTAGTTAGTATAGCACAAATATTAATTTTCATTTGTGTCAAAATATATATTAATATGAATTCAGCATTGAACTTCAGTGGTACTTTGATGGTATTCGTAGCAGCGTCAGTAATATCAGCATTTTATTCTAAATTCATTTTAATAGAAACTAAAAACAAGACTTTGGAGGAGATAGAAGCTTTCTTCAGAGGAAATAAAAAAAATGTAGATGTTAATACTGAGACCGGTGTCGATAATAAAGCATTCGATATGTTTTCCGAAAATTTGGATGAAAACCGAGTGAATACGATACGTGTAATAGTCGAAACTTAGTGGAATTAATTGTGTTAAAAAAATATTGTTTCTATTTTTACAAGCAGTATTGTGATACAAAATAGGTTTTAAGGTTTAGATAAAACTTTTATATTACGGTTCTCATAGAATCATTTATTTATTTTGTTATTTTTAATAAAAGATGTTACTATCAATTTGTTGTTTTATTTTAATTTGGAAAAGTAAAACGTTACATTCATTTTGTATACAATGATATTCAGGATTGCCTAGATAATATTACTAATCTAATTAGAGTCACGTCTTATTTATTGATTGAGGATGAAGAAATCCAGCTGAATTATAGGGCGGTTTGATGAAAGGGTAACTTTTCAGAAGTCAACTACAGTTACGGTATGGTGATTGTGTCAGTTTCCACCATTTTCTACACAAATTTTCTCCAAGCTACATGTAGTGAAAAGATATTGTTTATATCTCAACTATTTCTGAATACGAGATATATCCATAAAGCAAGTTCCGTTTGGTTATACAGAAAAAAACGTGTATAGATGCCGAAATAAATTAATATACAAAAATCTACAATTTATAACTAATTTTCTACATAGCTTTCAAAATTATGTAGGCACTTGTCAAAGCGTGGCACAAGTTTGTGTAAGCATTCTTCATAAAACGTTGCGACTGTGTTTTAAGCCATGTGGTAACATGGTCTTTTAGCTTGTTATTATCGATGACATGTTGAGCACCAAGGTAAGATTTTTAGTGTAAGAAGAAATAAAAGTCGCTACGAGCGAAGTCAGGCCTGTATGGAGGATCGTCCAACACGTCCTAAACAAAATCTTGAAGAAGTTTTTTCAACAAGTTTAAAAGATGAGCTAGAGAATTATTTGAAAAACGCCACCTTTTGGTGGTGAGAAATAAATCAGCAACATGCCTCTGCTGCCCCCAAAAATGGTATACAGGTTGTTGTTTAATTCTTTTTTATTTCATTTTATTTATATTATTTATCTTCTGTACTCATTGTTTTAAAAAATCCCGATTATAGCTTCCCTACCTGAAATACATCTGTTTTGATTTGTAAAGGGGGTAGGAAGTTACTTTTGGGATTTTACGATATATAACAATCACAGATTAGTTTTATTATTACCCTATTCTTATCTATATATGATCTTTAAAATATAAATATAAAAATCTATAGTTTTGCTTTTATTTTTGTACCACGTAGACTATAGGGTGGGCTAAAACTTTTGACCGGTAGTGTATACGGTGAATATGGTTGGTACTTATACATAAGGCACACTTGTATATGTATGGAACGTCATACGTTTTTAAGAGGGATGTTAGGAAGGAATGGATATCATAAACCCTGGATATTCAAGTACTCTTAAGGTTTATTCCTGAGATGTATCTACTATTTAAAAATAATATTGTGTGTATATACCTAAGCAAGATACAGTGAAGGTTTAATATACATTACACATACTCCTTATATATTTTACTATATTCTATGTATATGTCAAACGTACACCTAGAATATACTGAGTATATGTTTGTTGTATCTGGGTGATAAAACTGTTCTTCTATTACTGTTGGAAACATTGTGAGCATGAGAAGTACGATCGTAGAAGATCCAAGATGCAACTACCACATTAAGACAACATTAACAATTACATGATAATCTTCACGTGAAAAAAAGTTATAGTCGTTGGTTGCCACATATGCTAAACGATTTGCATTAAGAAATATCGGAAAATATTGTAAACAGAGTTTTGAGTTTAGTAAAATATTCATGTGAAATGTATTTTCCTAAAATTGATTTTTAAAAAGTTTGAACTGTTCATCGTTTTCCATTTTCTATAAAATATTTCTGAAAGTCGTGACTGACACTAAACCACTTTGTATAGCAGAAAATAGACGGGATGATTTAAACCGTAGCCTGTATATAAAGTGACAGTAACGGATCGCGTGTTGGATTTGATTAAAACAGTCATTCAGAAAAAAACATATGATTTTGATACCGTTGGTCCAAATTTCTAACAACGTTTCATAAATCACCTTCAGCTGACCTTACTTTGTCGATTTCGGTAAATTTGGATTTTAAATGTGAATTTATTTTTGACCAGACGAATTTTAAATGAATTTTTAAATTATAGATATTCAATATATCTTTTAACTTCCTTCCAAAAGTATGTATAATTTTTTTGGAATTAATGTATGTTGAATAAGTAAACTTCAAAGTTTAATAATGCTCAAAGATTTATTTAATGTTACGGCCTAGATAAATTAATCATGACAATAAGATTGTATAATGATTAATGTATCGTTTTAAAATTGGTACCAAATACAAACAAACAAAATTTGGATTTACAAATTTTTTTAGATGGAATATTTTTTTTTGGGTAAATGAAAGTATACATAGTTGAATTAAAAATTAATTAAACTGCAATTCATAATTTAGTATATATGTTTTCACGATGAACGATGACAATTATTGTGGATTTAAAATTTATTAAACTGTATTGTTTATTTCAGTTTTCGAAGTAGCATAGCAACTAAATAAATTGGTGAATATAAAAATTTATTGTTTCGAAAAAATTAAAATGGAACATCTAAATCAAAAAATCAAATAATATATATATATATATATATATATATATATATATATATATATATATATCCGCTAGGAAGCTGTAAATAGTGATTTTGCGGAGTACGTGAACGTTTTAACTACTGCTGATATTGAATCAATCCTAAAGCGTAAAGTGCTCAAAGAATGAGAGAATAAAAGGTTAACGTCCACATAAATGTCGTGAAGTGAAAGACTCAGTAAAACTATGGTCTATACTACCGAAAAATCGCAGAGATGAGGCTCTTCTAACTCCGTCTAGGCCATACGCGACTAATTTGATGCGAAACATGAACCAAAATGTAGCAACTACAATTGCAAATTAACTATAAACAATCGCAGAATGTCCATCTTTTAACTCAGAAAGATTATCATCAAATCTACCACTCTTAACAATGCGCGTACTATTATTTATAAAATGATTATGACAGACTTAATATTTGTACAGAGGTTATGGATACCCAAATAATTTAATTCTTTATTTTATTTATAATTTATGTATATATAAATATATATATATATATATATATATATATATATATATCTGTTACTTTCAAAAATTGTATTCACAGGTAAATAATGTAAAAGAGTTTTTCCAAAAAATCAACAATCCTTCTAAAAATCATTATATTTATGTATTACAACAAGTAATCGTCATATGTTATGATGTTAAATTATATACTTATTGATAATTTTTTCACAGAATAACTTTAAGTTAATCAAAAACATCGAATATTTAGGAATTTGTACTTATGCTAAAAACTAAAGTTTGATGAGCATCAACAAACTATACTTGATTCTAACAGCCAGTCCAATTTGCTATAACAACGTTTTAAGTTCAAAAGTTGTCTAGATTCGTTTTATGCTAAAATTATTAATAGATTTTTGGTTTTTGTTTAAAACTGCAATTTTAGTTTTCAAACTTAGATGAATACGCAGACTTTTATGCGCATTCAAAGTTTAGGATCCTAACGACATCGAAATTTGTCTGTACTGTATAGTGTAGAGTGACCATTAAAAGAAACTGGAATAACAGTAACTTAGAATTTACAGAAATATTTTATTTGTTATTTGTAATATGGGTTCGGTGAGAGATTGTCTGGAATCCTCATATATTTATATTTCAGAGCAAAAATAGCACACAACCTTCAAATAGCACAACACTTAGATTTACGACTATAATATTCCTTAAATTACATCATTGTTGTTTTTCTGTCTATCAGTAAAAATCAGACTTTCAAATTTACCAAAATACGACGATGTACCTGTCGAGATAAACCAAATATTTTCACTATAGATATAACTAAACGAACATCTCCTGAATTGAATGTACATTCTCCAACCACAATACTTAATCTTCAATAAATAATATATCGCACCTCGTATGAAAAACGTGTGAAATTAATTCTAACTTATTTGAGATAAAATTTTTTCAGTATCGATCATATAATAAAAGATATTTTTTGACTTATGACGGACACTATATGAGCGGATATGCGAAATATAATATGTATTCGATAAACTTCTCTAGGGAATATTTTACAATATTTGTAAAGATATAGATCATTTATGTCCACTAGGTAAATGTTGTTAATATTTACATCGTGTTTAGCAAAGGAATTCTACAATTGATTGTTCATTTTTTAATAGGAATCAACATATCAGGCAGAGAAGTTATTTTTCATAGAATGTACTTTGCAGCAAAAAATATAATCATAAGTTATCAACACTTTCCAGAGGTTTATTAAAAAGAAAAAGTGCTTTCACTCCACTTCTAATAAGAAATAATTATAAAGATTGTTGAGAATTAGGAGCTACAATAAAATTTTGTAAAACTGTCATTTTTATATACTCCTATTAATTTATATATTAATTATTCACCTGTTTCTAAGCAATTAATAGTTCTTATTAATAAACGTGAATCACTGTAATAAATTTGAAAATATTAGTTGAATTATTTACAAATCGAATTATAGAGCGGCACTCTACTTCTGTCAAGCCGATTGGCCGAAAAGAAAGTGTCATAAGTTGTAGATATACAAAAAGTTATAATATTCACGACTGTACAATAGAGGTTATTATTCACGAGGAGATATTAACATAAATCATCCAGTGAATAATAACTCATTATACACAATTAGATACTATACTTTATCCAAGACTACTATATGTATATTTTGTTACATTATTAGAAACACTATTATTCTATTCTAACAAATATTCAATACAATATATTATTCTTCATTTAAACATAGTACATAGTCATCAAAAATTATAATCACCGTGTAATTTCTCCATGATTATCAACACAAAAATTTTTTAATAGCTAGATATTAAAAATCCCTGTTACCGTTTCAAAATTCATATGGCTTATTATATACTTTCCTTGACTTTTCCGCCAATAAACTTCATGAGCCAGGTCCATCAACTTCTCTAATTTCTAGTGGTGTCAAAAAAAAGTCACTTTCATTTTCTCTATCAATGTTGGTTGGTTTTTGAACATAGTTTTAGATAAAAAATTAAAACATTGAGAAATCTGAACGAACAATTATTTTTTGTTTAAGAAGCTATTGGTGAATTGTTTCATAAATCATGGTACATTAAGAAACAGATATATGTTAAACACATGCCGATGACAACGCAGTCTTCAAAATGGAGGTCTCGGTTTCGAGTCTGGTCTAGGAAAATTTACTTTTTCAGTATACAAAACTGAATTAAAAATATTTAATAATGTTTTACATGATAAAATTATAAAAACAGATTTCTTGTAACAAAACAATATAATAAAGCTAAATCGAGAAAGCATCTGGCAACAGTGATTAATGGATTCATTAATCACTGCCGTGATTAATGGGTATTAGGTCTAGCTTGCAGATGTATAATGGGTACATTATACAACAGTCGCGAATAAAATACATTTATCATCAGACAGATATTATTTGGATATGTATCTATGTAACAGAATCTTTAAACGTACTTTTTACTCACTTAAAAAATTGGTTTGATTAAACTTTATTTATCAAGGACGTAAAATACCAAGTGCTTTTTCAGAGATTCGCAAGATTGAGTTTATTTGATAACCCATATAACAGCTGATAGTTGCTTTAAGTTTAATTTAGTTTCAAATTTCAATGTGGATAGACTAAGAGCAACGTAACACTTACAAATTAGTTATCCAAATAATGGTTTTGTTAGTCAAACTCGATCAGATGACGTCTCTTACTGATAATGTGAGACACAGTACAGTATTGAAAAAGCTGTTGGCACTTTGCAAGGCAACATTGGAGAATCTTTCTCTTTATGGCAGATGTTACTAGACCATCGCGTTCGACGCCTATTCGGCAAATGGGCTAGAGCCCAAATTGATATTGGAGTTTTTTTCAATATTTTGCCCTTCGAGGAAGTCTATTTTGCTTTGATTCAGTACGTGAATAAGCAGAGTTATAGCAATATTTCTATTACTTGCGCAATACGAGGATGGACCCGGTAGTACTTGGCCCAACAAAAAGAAATACAAAAATTAAAAAAGAAATTATTTTTCTATGTAATATCCTTCTAGCTCCATACACCTTTCCCAGCGATGTTCAATAAGTTCGAAAAGAATCGTCAAGCTCCTCAAAATAGCCATTAACTGGCGACATCAAAATAATACGGTGGGACTAAATTTGACAAATGAGGTTCATGAGGTAGCAATTTAATCCATTAATTTTGGCCATTGCAATAACGGATATGTGAGCTGCTAATTTCGCTTGATTCCTTCGCTCAAACGTTGCAATAAGTTCTCATAATACTAGTCGCTGATAGTTTTTTCTTTTTCAAGATTATCAATATTATATTTCAATGAAAATTATCCCACGCGCCTCCTAAAAAAATCGACGCCATGACCTTGCCTGCAGATGGAACTGTCTTTGCATTCTTTCGAAACAGTTCTCCGTTTCCATTCCATTGTCTTTTATTTCGGGTGTGAAGTGATGGATCAACGCCTCATCCATTGTTATGAAACGGCGAGAAATTCGGCTTTATTTCTGTAAAATATTACTAAACATTTGATGGAAACACCTTCACGATGTTGTTTTTGTTCCATTAGGAGTAAACGCGGCACCCATCTTGGACACAGCTTTCTCATATCTAAATTTTGAGTTAATATGCGATTTACCGCCCATTCTTTGAGATGACACTACGTCTGCTCGCTAGCGCACTTCCTGTCGACAATCATCCAGTACCGCTTTATAAATTTTCTTCAACATTTCTATAGTCGCCACCTCATTTAGTCGACCACTGTAATGGTTTTCTTCGAAGATAGTACGGTCTCGTTTAAATTCTACTATCCAATATATTACAATTGATAACGAAAAAGCAGTATCACCCAGAGTAGAATCTACTTCATTTTTTGTATTGGTTGAGCCTAGTTCTTTTAAATAAAAGTATTTTTTCCATGTTTACAAATTCATTGAAAGCTTTCACTACGAGTATTGATGGCTGCCAAACAAACCCTAAAGAACGTGGCGTCTTCAAACTTGAAACATATGCTGTAGACATAGATTGTATACTTTTTAATACATTGATATTTTTCAAGTAACTACCGCCATCTCTATGTAAGGCCAGGACTTCAGGGAAATCCCCCTAATTTCCTTTGTGTACTTTTTAATGTAAAGAGGTATAGTTTTCATGACATGGAATGAATGATCATATCCATTAACTAGCTGTAGCCAGCTGTCGTGAACTCAAATATTTTTTCTATCCAATACTATTGATCAATTTATTTAGACGTTAGATAAGATACACACCCATCTCAAATATACATTAAACAAACATCTATAGCAAATCCTATTTAATTCTTGAATTGCGTTGTTTTTTATGAATGACATAATTTTCCTAGTCGCTGTAAACAAACGTTGTATCTTTGTTTTCTTCTTTTTGCAAGTGTATCCTGTTTTCCTGTTGTTGCTACTATAATTGAATCACCGGATGCTTAAATCAAAGTCAGTAGTATCTCCACTAAAGACAAAAAAAGGTCATAAGAACGTATATTTTTAAGAATATACCCAATATTACCAATGAAAGGCTGAGAAAAGAATGAAAATACTAACATGTCATCCCACTCCATAAATCAATATGTAATGATGTGTCTTTATAGCGCGTCAGAAGGTCAAAAGGACGGACGTTATTATAAAATAAATTTAGTTATATGAGCAGAAAGAAAAAAGAATGATTAGAATTTGAATTCACAATTAGTTGAATGTAGCGACTTTGACAGAGATGTTCTGGTAGATTGACTTGTTCTATCACGGAATTGAACATAGTGTTAACTGTATTCAATGACAATTATACCTCTAAGTCGTATGTGGAGATGTTGACAGAATAGTATAGAAACATGAAAAAGACAGAGTACCTCTGAGCGTCAAGCCGTTTCGAGCAACTAGCTCTACCAAAACCCTTCATGCTACTATGCGTCTAGCTTTGAGTAACGGTCTGGAGACCAAAATATACTTCTTAACATACTCTAAATTGATTTGGCCTCAATTCCGTCCACAATTTAGTACGTTCTTGAACTGTGTTCCATTGTCAATAACATTTTACTGCTTCATAGAATGGCATATAGAAATGCGTAATAGACCTGGCGTGGTAGATATTGGTATAAAGTGTGGATTGTTTTTAAAAAGACACAAAGACCAAAACAAGAAACCAATTTTATAATAGAGCTAGAAGAAAGCGGCGAAGAAGTAATGTCAAGTGAAGTAGTTGGATGATTGATAAGAAATGTAGTTGAAGTGTGGAATGTCACTATACCAAATCGGATCGGTTGAAGTAGAAACAATTTATCTAAAAGCGGTTATTGGCTTCAAATAGAATCTTGATAGGCGTGGGTCGATGTAACAAATGGTGGTATCAATAATAAAGTTACCAGTTATATAATTATACTAAACGTTTTTTTTAATCTACTATATAATGAGGAGTTTAGAATAAAAACATCCATAAATGATTTGTAGTCTTATAGTCAGAAGGATTAGATTAGATATTTTGGGAGCGCTTTTTATTCATAGTTTTTATATTATATTGTTCCCTGAGGTGCCATTAACTGATATTATTCCATCCTATTCACTTTCATATTCTTGTTATTACTCTCAGCCATGCGTGGCTTCTTCATGAAGTAATAACAATAAATTTTTTAGTCATTCAAACAAAATTGAAATGGAAATATAACTCACATGTTACGACACATGTAAATTTTTATTTAGCAATTTTTATTTGAGTACAATTAATGCACCGATTTCAAATATAACCAAAACACTCAAAATTTAAATTTCATAAGTATTTTGAAAATCGGTGGATTAATAAATTGAGAGCGAAATTATGGGATAACGGTTGTCCCAGAGACATGAATTTGAGTGAAAGTAAGAGGGATTGTGATTAATGCTGAACATGATTATGTAACGATCTAAATGACACAGAGCGATTAAAAAAATATAAAACCCTCAAAAAAAATTTTTGTGTGAATTAATTATTCATATTCTAATTGGAATTAATAAAAGAATGGGAAAAAAATTGAAAAATTATATTTAAAAAATAATTTTTTTGCCTATGATTGTGCTATATGATTCACAAAATGTGGTTAAGGCCTTATTGATTGTATATACTTCTTTAATTTCTTATTTTTTAGACCTTTTGATATATTCATGCATTAAATGTTCTTTTATTTTAAAATTAGCTTTTTCAATAATTTCTGAAAAAATGATAAAAATTGACGTTTCGACTCACTTCAGTCTCTATCAAAATATCAAATCAAATTTTGATGTTTCATGGAGTTGTAGAGACTTGAGCCTTTTTGATGTTTTACTTGAGCCATTGCTTATAAGAGGTATTCAAATAAGTTGATTTGAAAAGTAATGGGGCTTCATTGCTGTCTAACCATCGATATGCTTAATTTATACTCGGTGCTGTATCTTCCTAGTCTTACATGTAGGTTTTTATAACCATAAGGAGTATTCTGCAGTTCTCATGTTTTTCTACGGTTCAATCTTTCAAATGATAAATGGCAGTAAGCAATGGGTGAATTGAAATTTTATGACAAAATTCAGTCATCAAAGATATCCTTCTATCATGAGGTCAATTGTTAATAGTATACTACGGAATGGACCGTTTCATACTATATCATTTACAGCCTCACCTCTCATGGGTATTAAATCCTGAATGTTAGTCTTTCAGTTCACTACGCATCGAAGACAATTGTTTTGCATTTATCGTTCTCATATTTTATCCATTTCTCATTGCTTCCTGTCAATCTCTCTATTTCCTTGCGTCATAACAAACAACCGTAATTTAGATATTAAACTTCGTACAGTCTCCTCGAGTAGTAGTACTGCGGTTTCAAGGAAACACCTCTCGCATGATTTAAGTCACATCTCACCAGCAGAAGTCACTTTGTAAAGGTTTATACAAAGATATCTTCTTTCAAGGCAATGTAATGGGGAGAGACTTAGAACTAGGCCCTTTTGTTTCTTCTGCTTTTCGAAGAAATATCTTTCTGCAGAAGATTCTAGTTTCCCCCTTGAATTATGGTCCGATTCTAATCTTCTATGTCTTAATGTTCCTAAAGCAAAAGTTTTACTATATAAAAAACATTGCAGTATTTTTTGTACCAAACAAAACCACAATTAACATCGTTGAATATGCCTATTTTGCGCTGAAGTCCATTTCCACGGAACTTAACTTACGCGGGAGCGTGTCAAACTTGTCGTGTCGACTTTTGTATTTATTACGTTATGGGATTGGGATTTAGTACAAATTATTGATTCATTATTTAGCGTACATCAATAGTATAAGATCAGTATACTGATAAATAATTAAATAATAGGCTCATAAGCACGAGCGCCGTCTTTTTGTTCAGTTGTCTCCTGATATCTGACCTATTATGTGCAAAAAGTGATGATATCCTATCAAAAACATAGATGTGAAATGAGAGCCAAGTTCAATATTATGATATATGCATTGGTTGTTGAATTCAGCGACACAAGAAATGAAATTTAAAGTGACAACATGAAACATAATTTCTTCATCTAACTTAGGATAATATATGGTAGCCTAAGTTCTGACTTGGCTAGTTTTCATATACGAATTATATTGTAGCCTTCGCTAGTTACTTGTCGTTTCATTATTTTAATATTCCGAAAATTTGATATGGTGGTAGAAACCAACCACCGAACATAATAATTCGTGTATGAGATCTAGCCAAATCGGACCTCAGGCTACAATATATTATCCTAAGTTAGAAGTTATGTTTTTATAGACAAATTTCAGGAGTGACCATTGAACTTGGCACCTATTTAGAACTCACTTCTTTTATCGTAAGTATACAACCAACGCAATTAGCATAATATTGAACTTGGCTCTCATTTCACATTTATGTTTTTGATAGGAATAGTTATCTCAACAATAATTCCCCATCTAGGTGCATGATCGCATGGTTAGTATTTCAGCACATTCGATATTTTCGGAAATATTTACACATGATGTTGAATCTTATTAGTAAGAGACCGTCTAAACTAGAACCAAAAACTCGGAAATCGATAAAGACTTGTAGCCATGGCATTTTTTATGTAGAAAAAAACTGTCGGCATATTTTTTAGAATTAACTGATCAGTTTTGGTTATATTGGCATAGTCATAAAAGAAACTGACATTCAAATCTGCATAAGACGATCATTTAATTACCTATAAGTTTAAGCTCTATTTTTTATAAATTATTCAAACAATTTAAAACAAAATCTTAAATAATTTGGTTTCATGAAAAAATTGCAATCGAAAATATAGGACGTCCGAATAATAGAAAATAACCTAATTAGTTTTTTGCTAACTGCATATTTCTAATATTTTAGTTTTTCAAAACTCTGATTTTCATTTTATTGAGAAAGTCTTCTATTCAGGATAAAACCCAACAATTTTCTGAATTTACTTTGCTGGATAAAACAGTTATACGAGGACGATTTGAAGGAAAAAAATACTCAACTGCAAAGAAATTATATTTTTGAGCATAATTATAAATCTGGGTACTCATTCCATCCAATTTTGTAAAATCATCCAAAAAGTTGTAACATGCCTTTCAGCTTGTTACGTTTTTCAACAAATATTTTTAATATTTCTTTGTTCACATAATTTGGCTAAGTTGTCACTTCTATTTTAACTACAAGTTCAAGATTTTGAAGAAATTAATTTGTTGTCGATCTCCTGTATTCAAAAAAATTTTTTTTTAATTTCCACTAAGAATAAATCGGATGGCTTTGAGTTTCTAATAATTAACCATGATAATTAGTAAATATAAAAATAACTTTTCTATAAAAATAATAAAAGATTAATAATATTATTGGAAAATAATATCGACAAAATTAGGCGTATCTTTTGGATACACAGTTGATGCGAATTTATTACTTATTAATAATAAATTCAGTTTTTGTCTAGCTTTTTGTTATTGTTCAAAGCAATAAATATTAATTTCGAGAATCGTGTCCGGGTATAGCTTGTTTAGTTTTTATTAATTTTATTCATGAGATGTTTGAAGCTTTTTCACTTTTTCGTTATTTACTTTTAACTTCGTTCGTTAAAAAGCTGGTGACGTTCAATTTGATTATAACTTTGGACCCATCTGAGTACCAGTTATTCATATACTTTAAATGAGGCCGAATACCATTTCCTGAGAAATAGCCTCCAGCCGGGGAAGTAAGGTTACAAAACAATATTTCTGGAATGCCGCAAACACATTTACCATTGGCCAAAGAACAGTTTTATCTTGGATATCGAAAATTTTTAATGAGAGGGAGCTTTTGATCAACATTGAGCAAATGCGAAACCCATCTCTCAAAATATCATAAACGCGTTCGGTTGCAATATTGATAATCACTGACATTCAACATCATATCTGTTACTAAAAGCACCCAAAATTTATTTCAGGATTAGTTTTACGTAAGTTTTCTCCAATTTTCAATAGACATAATTATTATTTGTCACTCTATATCTAATACATGTTTTTTCTTCTTTCTGAAAAGGCACATCTCACATATTTGTTAACATCTCAAGACTCCTTCATCGACTCATGTCTTCAAGTGGAATCATAATTTCATTATTCTCAAGTATTAGGATGCGCAAAAATTGAAAACAAGGCTATTTAGTATAACAAGCAGATGATTTAAAAAAATTATTATGTTATAAGTAAAATAATAAATCCAAATAGAGAATTTCGATTGCTTTACTGTGCATATTTTCTCAAAAACTAATACATCAATTACTGTAAATGTTTAAACTCATTCTCAACTTTTATATTGGTGAAACGGCATCAGATGAATGAATAGGTCAAGAAATATCAAATTAATCTTCAATATTCCTAATTATGTCGTCCTCAAATTAATATTAATACTTATTTCACATATTCCATTTATTATATTCAGTACTGCAATACCAACAACGGAATTCTATTATTTACCGTATCATAACGCCGTATTCTCACAATAAAAGAACCGAGTGCATTAAAATTGGGCTTTAACAAATGTAAATTTACGGAATAATGTAACGATTATGTAAATCTTCTTACTATATAAGCGTTCACCGTTTCTCAAATCCTCAGACTGGGTTTTTATAGCCGCTGCTCTCCCTCCTTCAAGATCTACACTTCCTATAACACCATAAAAACTAACATGATTTTTTCACTCGCATTCACTATCACAAATTGCCTTTTGGTTTTGGTTACAATGGTTTTGGTGATGATTACGAAAAGTATTTACGATGATAAGAAAAGAAAAACTGAAGATATCAAAATTGAAGACGACGGTTTGATGGAACCTCCGACACCAAGAAAATTACCAATTATTGGACATCTTCACTTACTTGGAGGGTATGAAGTTCCGTATCAAGCGTTCAGTGCTATTGGACAGAAATTCGGGGATATCGTTAACCTTAAACTTGGAGAAGTAAAGTGTGTAGTGGTGAATGGACAGAAAAATATTAGGGAAGGTTTAGTAACTAAAGGAAATCATTTCGATTCACGACCTGCCTTCGAAAGATACCAGCAACTTTTTGACGGAAACAAAGAAAATTGTGAGTAAATTATCTAGTTAGTTCTATATCATTGACGATCTTAACGGAAATTGTTTATAATATTACATTGTTTATTGTGATATGAGTGTGATAACTTTAAAAATTTTGTTTATGAAGATAGATTTTGTTGCTGTTTTGTGTCTAATGAAATGACTTATAGAAGTTGAATTGTCAAAATTTAATAAAATTTTGTCTGAACTTCTATACACTCTATAAATAATACCGTTAATTGTGTTGTCTAGCCTTTAGTATTTAAGTGATTTTATTATCAGGTCAATAATTCCATATTTTATTTAGACACAGAAATGTGAAAAGTCGGTTGCGCTGTCTTAATATGTATTATTCCAAGCAATTTTGTATATCCTGGTTTAGAGATGTACTGATTGGATCATCCAAATGGTTCCAAGTAACTTCTAGCTCATAAAAAATTTGATATTTCAGCAACTTTCAACATTTTCCTCCCTGAAAATTGACTCAAAACTCACTTCTATCGACTTTTTAACATTATAAGCTCTTATGTACACTTTATGGGATGTCTACTGTATTTTTTCATCCATAGAAAAGCTCCTTTCACTTTTTATCATCTTAGCTTCTATCGATGTAATTCTGTTTTCTTTAGAAATCTTATAAATTGTATTTTCCTTTCACTCACTCACTTTGACTGGTGACATCTTCAACTCTGCGTAAGTACTTAATATTCGCTTCATGAATGTCATTCTTGAGTTTGCTAATACCCCAATTTATCTACCACGCGTGGAAACTGGTCTAAATATTGTTGTTTTATATACGATCATTCCACCTTCTTTCAAATTTGTTTTTTTTTTGTCCCAAACCATTCAAAACTCTCTAACTAACTATATTCTAAGTATTTCTTTTTTATTTTTTGTGCCCGACTAATATTATTTTTGATTATGTCCTATTCATTTTTATGAATGTAAATTTGAACTTCTGTTCTATGTTATAACATTTTTCTTACTCAACTTTTAACTCCTCTTTGTGGCAAAACATGGCTCACATTTCATGTAATTTATCAACTTCTCTCGTTATATTCTCTCCTTGATCTCTTGCCAAATATCCAAGTTCATTGAATCTATAGTACTACGGCTAAGTTTGTAAAAGTTTCATACTGAAACTTTTAACTCTATAATCAAATTATATTGATTGATTGATACTTCAAGTGTCCACCTGAGACTAAATCTTGAGTCTAGCGCAAACTATGGTCCATCTGCGATCACTTTCGATCTAGAGACCGCTTCCGGAGACTCAACATTCATTGCAGTCTCGAAATCTCGGTTATTTAATGTCCACCTTAGACTGTCCCGAAAAGAAATTTATCATAAAGTGTTCTATTCATATAAATGGATTAACTAGAGGCATTTGCTTTCATTAGCGGAGGCACTAGGCCCGAAAGAGTTGAAGTATTCTCATAAGACAATATGTACTCACAATGTTTGATATTGCTGTTGTTATGATGATTTCGTTGAACTTTAGCATTTTTTATCGCGATTTTTATACATTATATGCTAGACATTCCATACAAACTCATGCTCATCCTAAATACGAATCAACTTGACTTCATAGTCCATCCACTCTCTTTTATCTTTCATTTTAAAGAACAAAATCGCTTCGCTCTCGGAGAACTCTCCGCACTTGTCTCCGAGATAGTTCTCTGCCCCTTATACATCTGCGACTCGATGTTTCAGATGGACACGTACCTTCATTCTCACGGGACAGTAGTTTCAATTAAATCTTTTAAATTGTATTACAATCATATTGATAGGGAATTTTTGTTACAGCTTTGGCATTTTGTGATTGGTCAGATATCCAAAAAGCAAGAAGAGATATGCTGAAAACTCATACTTTTCCAAGATCTTTCACAAACACCTTCTTCAGTCTCGAAAAGCTCATAGCTACCGAAACTGAAAACATGATTTCTCAAATCATACCCGATACTACTACTGACTTGAAACAAATCATATTAAAAAATTGTGCCAATATATTTTTGAGTTACTTTTGTTCAAAAAAGTTCGATATTGAAGATAAAAAATTTGTACAGCTGGTAGAAAACTTTGATGAAATATTTTATGAAGTTAACCAGGGGTACGCTGCTGATTTTCTACCATTTCTGAATCCACTTTTAAGGAAGAATTTGAACAGAATGAAGATCATAACACACGAGATAAGATCTTTTGTTGAACGTGAAATTATAGAAAAGCGTTATGAGGAATTTGATACGAGCTCAGATGCTACTGACTATGTTGAGAGTTTAATAAAATACGTAAAAACAGATGGGGCGGATTTTGATTGGGAAACCGCTCTTTTTGCACTCGAAGATATTATTGGGGGACATTCAGCCGTTGGTAACTTTTTAATGAAAGTTTTTGGATTCCTAGTAAATGAGCCAGAAGTTCAAATGAAAATACAACAAGAGATAGATCAGAATATTGGTCGTGACAGAAACGTTACAATCGGGGATAGAAATTGCATGCCGTATACTGAAGCCGTTATATTTGAAGCCATTAGACTGATAGCATCACCAATTGTGCCAAGGGTGGCTAACAAAGATAGTTCTATTAATGGTGAGTATCACGTTGTTTGATTATTAAGAGAGATTATCTTTAAGATATATTTCATGCTATATATCTAATTACTGACTTACATACTTATATTTGATTTTTACTTTTTCCAGGCTATAGGATTGAGAAAGGATCCGTACTTTTTTTGAATAACTATGAACTCAATATGTCCGAAGAATTATGGGAATCACCCAAGAAATTCATGCCCGAAAGGTTTTTAAGGAATGGTAGTATATTCAAACCTGAATACTTTTTACCATTTGGAGGAGGAAGAAGGAGCTGCTTAGGTTATAGGATGGTTCAATTAATATCATTTGGAGTTGTTGGTTCTTTTTTGCAACACTTCACGATTAAAGCAGTAGAAAATGAAATTTATAAAGTTCCTATTGGCTCCCTTGCCCTTAAAAAAGATACTTTTAAATTCAAATTTGTTTCGAGATAATTTATTTCAAAAATTAAATAATTGTATTTCGATGATGTAATTTTGTGGACTGGTAATTTATGTATTATGTAAAGTTTATTTATTGTAACTTAGCTCTAAGGATACTTGTTGACTATGTTTAAAGTTTATACAGAATCTATTTTTTAATAAAAATTTAAATAAGACTTCTATCGATTTTTCTTTCTCGCCAATTCAACTTCGTCACTCGATATATATAATTTACATTGTGGTAATAGGAAAAATTAGATAAATTGGATTATTTTAAAACTCGTATTTGAAGAAGATAATAGATGTGAATGAATTACAAACCAAAATAAATTTTCAAGGATTAATGTCCGAATAATATTAATATTCCCATGAATGTTGAATGTAATGATTTATATATTTAATTGGGAAACCATATATAGGAATTTTCGACCTCAGGAAAATGATAGCCAGGAGAATGCTGGATAAAATAGTTTTTCAAAGACGAATTAACATCACCGGAGCTCAGATGTCACCAAAAAGTAAAATAGCTCCCATCAATAATACTGCAATAAAACAACTATTAATTTTTATTAAAATCATTTATGGAACTTATAATATGAAGTTTAATTTTTAACATTATTCTTTATTTGATCAATAAACGAACAAAAAACCAAATTCTGTCATCGATGTGCAAATTTTCAACGCCAGGTGAATTTCGGCCAAATCTATCAGATAAGTCAGTACATTTCAAGGTTTGTCTGGCACAGTGCGATCTTATATTGTGTTGCATAATAACGCTTTTTATAGTAACAAACGCCGGATGACTTCTAATGGAAAGCTGCATTAATACCTTATTAAGGTATTTTGTATACTTAATTTCTTGCATACTCTGCTAAATCCACGGAAGTACCCTTTTAGGATGTGTACCCTGTTTGGCAGTGGTAACTCATTTGGAGAGACCTTTGACAATTAATACCCATTCTTCGTCTCTAGTATTCAAAAAAATGTTCTGTATGGTGCGTTGATTATGATGAATCAGAGGGCTTTTCGCTCAACAGACAGGATTTGAAGGACCCAAACATCAGCTGCTCTGATAATTTTTTCAACAAGCTACAAATGTTCTTGGAAGGTCGACCAACATTAGTTAAGAATGTTAGTGAGTTCCTGGATGAATGTCTAATGCAGTTGGATTGATTGTAATTAATTTTAATCGCAGTTGATATGTCTTCTATATTCAGTTGGCTATTTCATCTTAAGTCGCAAAAAAATATAATAATAAAAAATTTAGAAGTAAACTAGTTACAGTAACCTCAAAATATGTTTGGACGAAGTACGTAATGAACTGACAAATTACAATCAAATATCGATATGCATGGAAACGATTTAACTTTACAATCCCCTTTTCATTCTTTGAGTGGAATGAATCACCATATTCTACATGATAAATTGTAGCTTCTAATTTGGTGATTACGGCATCTATATATACAAACTGTATTATCAAAAATATTGATAGATCACATATATTATTGTTATTTTGCGTATTTTCATTACAAATAATATTTACTCAGAGGTTTAATTGGAATATTTGTGAAGTTAATTTAAAAATAAGTATTTATACAATTTTCATAACCCAGAGGATAAGACCCAATAAAACGAAAAAGCTTTAAAATCAAATGTTCACCATTATTTTTTTCAAATAAAATATTTCTTTCTAAACCCATTTTTTTCATAATTCTATCAAGAAGTTTACCATTTATATGAATCCCTCTTTGGGGTATTCCTAGATTCTACAGCTCCTAGTTTGTTCATCTCCTCATTTGTTTCTATTTCTTCAAAGACGTTTCTCAGTATTCTCTCCTCCAACGTCCCACCATTCTTTGATTTATTTCGGTTTCCGAAAGGAAGATTCTAGAAACACTTCTGTCACTCACATTTACTTTGCTGAAAGCTACAATTAATTGAATGGTTAACAAGTTTTATTGAAATTTCAATTATGATCAGTACCGATACCAGTCTCTTGCTTAATTTGGAAATGAAATATTATTATGGTATGACTTCTCTTCTTTCTTTTCTTCTAAATGAATATATACTTATATAGACTTATGTGATTCCAATGGTTCGTCTGCTTATTCTGATCGTCAATACATTACTCATCATAATATATAAAAGTATTTTGTAGCGTGCGTTTGGTTGACGGATATCCCCATGAACCCTTCAGAATTATTCCAGTAGCTCTAATTCTAATTTGGATTAATATAATACAGGTACTGGTGAGTAGATTTTTTCACAATAGGTTCGTTTTACTTACAGAAAATTCGTGAATTTTATTCATTACGAACTAAAAACTGTAACCACTCTTGATATAAATGTCATCCGTGAAAATTTTTTTCCCAGATATCGTCTTTAAAATGCACATGAATAGATAGAGTTGGAAATATAATAATTCAACGATTCAAGAATCAGTTAGAAATCACATTATTCAACGGTGTCAACGATTCAATAGACAGTTAGAGATCGAATTATTCAATAATTCTGTAAAACAGTTCGGAAATTCAGATACTGATTCATATAGTGCAGTGATAGTGATATTAGGTATATAGAATGCGGCTATCTGTGTTCAAAACTTCATATTTTGGTGAGAAATGTTAAGGCAAAAAATTCCGTGACACATCAAAGTGTAACTTGTCTGGAAGCCCATACCTTGTTCTTTCAAAAAGTTAATGTCTGAAGGAGAATTCTTAGTAATAGTATTATTAACTTACTTGCATAGACGGCAATGTTAAATACTCTACTAATAATCAATTGGTACCATCAAGACGGCTACTTGACCGACCACAACTAACTCCACTAGATTTATTTTAATTCAAAAGTATACGCCAATCGACCTATTGATATTTAGGAATTGAAAAATTGTATTCATGAGGAATTTCAACGAATTGCAAAAATTATGTTTGTTTCTATCAGTAAAAATTATATTTGAGACTTTTTGCTTTTCAAAATTGTGACACTGTTCTTTGGATATCACATACCTACTAATAAAGTGACTATAATTTGAAACACCAAAGCGGGACACCAACCCGAGCTTTGGTCCAAAAAGGAAATTGTACACGAACAAGAAAATTTTGGGTGTATCATATTTTGAATCAACTTAGAGTTACAATTGAACGAAAACTTTATTATTTAGTGTATGAAAAGCTAGGGCTCGTTTGTCTACCGCTAATTCCACTTCACTTTTACCTGACGCAGTGTTATTAAAAAGCTTGTTTAATGAGTTTGAGGATGAATCTGAAACTTAAACGATTTCTATAAGTCACAATTGATCTTACAGTTCCGTTTAGGCATTTCAGCATCAAAATTCAATTTAAATTTCTAAAGCGGTATATTTGGCTTTCCCCACGGACACGTGAAACTCACCTTCACTAACAGTGTGATTTATATACTTCAAAGTTGATCAACAGTTGCTGGTTACTAACAATAATACTTCTTATTCTATCGTGAGAGTTGAAGCTTTTTATGGACTGCGTCAAGAAATTGGTTAGTTAATCTTACCACTCTTCCTAAATCTAAATAACGCTTTTAACTCCGATTTACGTGACTTAAGTTTCGAATTTTGATATTTTCTTATACTAGAATGCTTCAAATTGAGAATAATAAATACAACACAGTGCAACACGACCATAGATCATGCAAACAAGTCTTTCAGATAGTAGTAAATGAACGAAAACGCTTTCAAACCCATAAACTTACTTGTAGAAAAAAAGAAACAATAATATAGTTGAGCAACTGAAATTGGCTGGTCCCTAATAACAGTATTGGACAAGCCATCCTACAAAGAACACTCAATAGTTCATTCTATCTTAAGAGATGAAGCTTATTTAGATCTGCGCCACAAAATTTGACAATGAATCATACCACACTCTTTTTCTTAAAATTAAATAATGTTTTGAAATCTAATATATGTTGCTTGCGTTCAGAATTTTGATATTTTCTTGTATTAAATGCATTAAATGAAGAATTATAAAGTTAACACAGGAGCAACACGTCCATACATCCAAACAAGTCTTTCAGATAGTAGTTGAAACATACCAGTTGAAACAGAAAATGAAATCACCTTTATATATACGTACTTGTAGGCCTATACGTACTTGTAGAAAACAAGAAAATAGTATAGTTGAGCAATTGGAAGTTGCTGGAGTACTACTTCGAAATTCTAAGTAACTTGGACACGTCATCCAACAAAGAACACTCAAAAGCTTTTTCTATCTACATAAGTTTTACGTTTTACGTAAGTTTTGTGTGAAGGTTATATAAAATTATTGGAAATAATGGAGAAAATATTCATTATAAGCCAATGTTTCTTTCCCTTTTAATGTAAGCCTTCTAAGATTTACATTTCTTTTATTTGTTTTATGAACACAGAGTGTCAATTTGTACGACAATGCATTTTTCCTTGAAAGAATGAAAACTTTATCGGCAAACTCATCTTCTGGAACATGCTATTCAAAATAAGTTTTCCCTGCTTTCCATTGCGATTCCATCCTCATCATCCATCACAAATTCCAATTGTTTGTAAGGCACTGCCTAAAGACATGAAACCGTTAACGAGGAGAATAAAGAGTTTCAAACAGAAGTTGAGAGAAAAACTTCATCACTGTTTAGAAAATAAAGAGTAGAAATAATTAACGTTCCATTGATTTTTTCAAAGTACTAATAAAACCAACTATTCCTTTTTTATTAATATTCCATTGTATCCTGAATATAAAAAGTTTAATATTTAATTTAATCAAGGATGAATTAAAATGAAATTAAATGTTTTGGGCAACTAATTCTAACGTCAGTGGCCTTACGTGCCTTATTTTTAAATTTTCTCCGCTACTTTGTTTATATAACTGAATGTAACTGATTCTCTTCAATATACATTCAAAACAATTTTTGTAGCACGTAATTATGAAACCTAATTTTTTTGCATACTAAGTTCTATTTAGATAAGATAATTGGAAACAGTGACCTCTAGTTGTTTTTGAAACTTTGTGTAAATCGAAACTGGTAAACATAGTACCGCTACACTCCTTGTCAAAGAAAACCGTTAAATAACTGTATTCTCAAAAAAATTCTATGTATTTCGAGTGTGAATACGTTAAAAATTTCCAGATAAATTTCAAACACTAGTCTTATTAAATTGAATTTGGTGTTTTTATTTGGAGATGAATGTAAATTGTTTGTGTTCTCTAATACCCTTTATTGAGTGGAAAATATTATTTACAATTTTCACAGTAAAATTCAACCCACCAACAAAAGACAAACCACCTATTCACACGATTGACCAAAGGTTAAATCAATTTTCTAATTAATGTTCAAAGCCCTATATGGATCTGGCAGCAAAAGTAGACATCATGTTGGAACATTTGGCATAAAACTGACGAAGTTAATATTGGTAGGTACATCACATTGTTCAGGTTCTCTTAATGATTTATTATCACTATTTTGGGCGAGTGTTTTTGTGCCTTTTTGTTGTTATACAGTTGTACATTGCAAAAATATTAATGTAATGCATCCCTCATAGAAGCTTAGAATGTTTTAATAGACATAGCTGTCTATTAACAGAACTAAATTAACTGCAAGAATTACCCATTTTTTTATTTTATTTTTACTTTATCAATTAACTCTTTTTTTTTAAGATAATCATAACAAATTGTTGCTGGCTGCTACCAATTAAAATCAACCCTTATTTCTTCTGTTTTTTTTTCCAAATAGCTAATCCTTGAAACTTAAGAATGAAGTAAATAAATGGTAGTAACAAAATCATGAAAGAACAAAGCTAGATTTACCACAAAGTAATTGAGTTAGTTAAGAGACAGATTTACCAAGGTACATCAACAAATCAGCTGATCTTACTGACATTTGGTTGGTTGATCAAAGCTAATCATTTTTCTTCCTATACCTAGTTTGAAATTGTATTTGTTACGTCCCAAGCCCGATCTTGTACGGAGTCGAGCTTCGTACAATGAATTTGTACGAAGTCCGATCTGTACAAGCCATTTTGTACGAAGCGGAGATTGGTGGTCTTCGGACAGAGATGATTGTACGAAGTCGACTCTGTACAACGCTGGTTGTACGGAGTCGGAGCATCGATACTCACTCGGCAATGAGCGCGCTATTAAGATGTTAGTAAACACAAACTTAGTTATTGTGATTGAAAGTATGTTCTCCGGCTAGTTGGCTACCATCTATTGTTAGGTTAGGTTAGGTTAGGTTAGGTTAGGTTGCGTGTACTACTTCGAAATAACGCGCTCATTACCGAGTGAGTATCGATGCTCCGACTCCGTACAACCAGCGTTGTACAGAGTCGACTTCGTACAATGAATTTGTACGAAGCTCGACTCCGTACAAGATCGGGCTTGGGACGTAACATATACATTAGTGTAAATCGATCAGTTGTGCTTCTTATACGCAGGCTTTTGATCAAGATCTATTGCCTTTTGCATTAAATTGTACGTTATCTTGCTATATGTCAAGCAGTTTTGCTTATCTAAATTTGACAATGTCACACATACAGTCCTCTGATTATTTAAGTGAGGAATTTTCTTCATATTTCCATATTTTTGTTTTATTTATTCCTTTATTGATTGTGATGAGCGAAATTTAGAGAAAATCTGTTTATAACGGATATAAGACTTACTATTATAATGAAACATAATATATTATTGCATAAAAAAAGAGTAAATAAAGAACCAAATAAATCTCTAGTGTTAATTTCACATCTTCTTATACTGTTCCTTGGTTACCAATTTGACTGATAGTTTTTTCATTGTAAAATCAATTCTGTTACTCTTTAGGTATGCAATCTTTTATACACGCGCGTTAAAAGCTATGACTATAAAATCTGAATCAGACTTCGTTTTCTAGTTACGAAACTCAGTGACATTTGATTTACATATTATTTGAGTCACAGTGTTTTTCACAGCATACATATTATTTTCCGACGTCTGAATTATGAAGAAAATTCCTGTTATCATATATCATATGAAAAGCGAGGTCAGAAAGCTTATATTATCTTATACAGAACTGTATTCAACTATTTTGACAAGCTAAAAAAAGGGGCTTAAAACTTATTTTTCTTCGTAATTGATTTTTAACTTAGAAATTAACATTGTAAAGTAACATATAATGAATTCTCTCATTAAATTTAAAGGGTTGTTGGTTCAAAAGCGAAATTAAGATTTTTAGAAGATTGTTCTTAAAAAAATGTCCGTTTGAATATAAGTATAACCTCAAGACCAATCTGCAAAGCTGTTGAAATTTGAATACAAAATCATTTATGATGTGGTTACCAAAAACGGAAGTGCTTGTACGAATCGGTCAGTATACGCATACTGTATACCACCAAAACAACTAACAAAACTAGCAAATGAGGAAATGATTTTCAAAATAACGGGGTAAGCAGGATTGAGTGTCAATTATCACATATAGGACAATGGTTTGGGGTACAAGACCTAGTCTGAATACCACGAGGAACAATCTCTCGAATGTAGAAACACTGGCTTGCATATGTGCCACCGGTACCATGGAAGCATGCTAAGGCTGCACTAGAAGTGATTCTAAATTTCCCACCTCTCCACATAGTACTGGAAAGTGAGGCAAAAAACATCACTTAGAATATTCAGAGATGGAACCACCAAAGAAAAACCGTCCCTAAACAATGACGTGGGACATGTCTCAGGATGATGTAAGTGGGATCATAACACTATACAATAAATGAACAAAAATGTTATTAAATAGTATACGAACGGATCTAAAACAGCAGAGAGAACTCGAATAGGAGTGTACGGGCTCAGAACCAAACCCTCTGAAAGCCTAGGCAACACACCAAGCTGTTTCAAGCAGTAATTTATGCAATTGAAAAATGTTGTGCCCAGTTCAATTTAGAGAGGAATTATCGCACACAGAAGATCTTCATCCTATTCGATAGTCACGCAGACTTGCAGCTTTAAACAGTATTCCTTTTGGATTACGTAGAAAAATTACATGAGTTAGGCAAGAAAAATGAAGTTACGCAATAATGGATTCCGGGACACACCGGAGCGGGGACCGACAAGCCCTTCATGGGACCTGAATCCTGTAGTATCAGCTACAGAACAATAGAAAAATTATTGGGAATTAAGGTAGATACGAGCAAACCCAATAATTGGGACAACCTATAGGGGCTGAGACAGGCGCACACAGTCTCCTGGGAAAGTATAACCAGAGAAGATCTGCTGGATGTATCAACATGAGTAAGAACAATCTACAGATACTAATAGGAGTCCTATCGGGCACTATCACCTCAATAGCCACTTAAAGACACTAGACTTAGCAAATAATGCGGCGTGCAGAGGACGAAACCTCTATCCACATTCTCTCGATGTGTGAAACACTACGGAATTCCAGAGCACCACACCTGGGAACGAATGAAATAGAAGACGAAGATTTCTGACATCTGGACATTTTGAACTTTCTAAAAAGAGTGGGATTGACAGATCAGCTGTAAACACTAGGTTCCCCGTAATGTCAACAAGAAATAGGCACACGATAGATCCTTTGGGTCGTAGTGTATATGATACCCCAATACCTACATACATACATACATTATAGAGTGTCCCTGGAAAAACAACTGAGTTAAATAATACTCTGAATAAATTATATACAAACATAAAATAGGTAGTTAAAACTGATGCAATAAGAACTTCCCTGTATAATATATAATATCTTTATACATATATCAAATATAAACAATATTAATGGTACGAACTTGTGTAAATTATTTAAAGTGTAAAATCATTAATTCACTCCAATTTAACATTAGTCAAATTCTTGAATCATTCCGGACATCTAGGGCTTCTGATTCTATATAAACAAAAAAAAATCAAATATTGGAGATGTTGAATTCAGTGCAAGACATGCCAAAGTATTCCAAGTAATGCTTGTTATAGTTAAAAAAGTCCTTTTCAACCTTTTCATCCCTTCTAAAAAATAATGCGAACCAAACTGAATTTTGTAATTATTTCTGAAACCTCTCA
Source organism: Diorhabda sublineata (assembly GCF_026230105.1). Lineage (NCBI taxonomy): Eukaryota > Metazoa > Arthropoda > Insecta > Coleoptera > Chrysomelidae > Diorhabda > Diorhabda sublineata. The sequence continues at coordinate 31,167,800 of NC_079477.1, forward strand.
TTCACTATTTCTTACATGAGCTATAGTCCATACCGCGTGACTTCGATACGATCAAAGAAAATATACTAAACTCGAACAAAATAAAGAAAATAAAAAATTGGATATCTATGTTTAAAATTCAATAGTGAGATTTCAGCTTTTCATAATATTATTTACATTAAACTTTATTGAAAACACTAAAGGAAACAGGAACAGCTAAGATTGTTGATGTTAATGAAGATGATACTAGTAAAAATGAGAACGAGTCGAGAACAGAGAGTTAGTTTTTGATGTTTCATACTTAACAAAGTCGAATTAAGTTCGATTGTGAATCCTCCAGGCTATAAGAACATCCGTACCGGATGCATTTGTGAAGGAAGAACTACTAAACAACCAAAAGTAAAGAAAGTCGTGGAAGACCAATAATTTTTCATTCAAACACCAAATAAATCCGCTCGAAAGGCTAGTAGTGAGTCAGCAGTTTCTAAAGCGTACAAAACAAAGTGCTTACTTTGCTAACGAAAATTATTTCGCGAACTCAGGTTGATTCCACTCTACGAAGTACTAAATTTAATTGTACGTTTTTTACGATACGAAAAACGTTAATTATATATTAATTGATGTTTTGCGTTTGTACTACATATTCCGTGGTTAAATTTGAATCTAGAATATCATTAATATTTCAATATTGAGTCGACTGCATGTGATATTTGTTACTCAGAAAAATTTGAAAATAAACAATAAACATGTGAGAACAATCATTTTTCACGACGAGTACGGATCTGTTACCCAATTGCAGAGCGTTGACGAGAGCAGCTGTAAACAAAATATGTATGAACTTTATTGCTGCATTGAATAAGTGCCATTATTTGTGTATTAAACGCTTTCCATGCGTCTGCCACGAATAATCCTTCTCTGGGAAATAACATGCGTACATATTCCAACTCCAAAATTCATCCTGTTCCTTAGTTGACGTTCAGCTGTTTTTCGGGGAGAGTGCTACTTGGTTTTATTAACTGTTCTAAGTGGGACTTTCAAAAGACAGATAAAGGAAAAGTGATATTTTGGTAAGGTGTTTTAAGGTTTTTTTCATCAATAAGAGTATATTTCAAATTACTATTCATACATAACTTTAAATAAATTGATAATTCTTTTATTGTTCTTACGACGTTTGTATGTTTTGTCATAGTTTTTGAAAGAAAAAATGCCTCAAAATTATCGAATAATTTTAATTTATTATGAGTTCTTATCATTAGCATTAGATTTTTCACAAAATTTATCAATAATATATTGCTCCACACTTTTAAAACACTGATGTTTTCGTGGGATATGGGATAAGATTTTTATTTTTACGAAAACCATGTTTTAAATTACAAACTTAATGAATTAATTGTTGTGCTATGGTTTCGCGATGTTTGCATGTTGTTTTGTGGTATTTCTTGAAATATCGTCAGTTTATACTTTTGAAAATATACAAATTGTAAAAAAATATTTCAATATTGTTGATAGTTTACTTGATCTCGATTTTATAAATCATTTGTTGAAAGACAATGATTTAGATTCAATACTATAGTGTATATCATAACTCAATATGCTTCAAAATTTGTATTATATTCAATTATCATTATTGTTCAACTAGTTTATCTGAATTTGTTAATAATACATTCTTCAACGCTCTGAAATGCTTCGACAACAAAAATTCTAGATAGTTTTTCTACCTACATATTTTATTTCTTACATTTGCTCACCCATTTCCAAGAAATATCCTGTGTGGTATTTGGTCTCTGTAATAGGTATTCAGATGAGGTAATGAATTAATATTGAATTGGAACTACCAGCTGTTTAACGGAACGAAATTTACAAATAAACAAAAGGTGCGAAACCTGCATAAACCTCCTAAAAAATTAAAGTTCTTAAATAAAAGAAACCTAATCCTGACTACGTTCCTCCAAATAAAAATTGTCGAAAACCAAGTCTCAACGATAATATATTCAGTGAGGGAAGGAACAAAATACACGGCAGTCAATGAGTAAAAACAACTTGTAAACTTCTAGTCTAGGGTTTATTGTAACCAATGATGATGATGATGTAATTGTGATCTAGTTCTAGCTGCTGCAGAGCTATGAAAAACAAAATGGAAATCAAGAATACGGATGGAAACACTGAGAGGGAAATAGTTGATAGATCTGGGTAAAGGGATGCTCTGTTATACGAATAAGTTTTTATGGTATTATCTATATATTTATAAATCATAACTTTCAGTTGCAGCTTTTTGAGTTTCATTTGAAATTTCACAACAATATGTTGCTCTGTTTTCACGACTATAGTTTTTTACGGCAAGACAAAAAACAGCCTCTATACTTGGTCCACGGCTATACTGGTTTGTCACGGTAGACATCGTATTCGAATACTCTTCAAGCTAGACAGCTGACGTTAACCTTGGTGTTTGCGTACTTTTTCTGTAGTAGCGCTAGTTTCCTTGCTCCATAGCCATATTCCGTATTGTATTATTTATGTTCCTCAGAGAAACACGAAATAAAAATTATCACGAAAAAAAAAGTATTCAAATCGTTTGCTTCTCAGAATTAAATAAATGTATTATATTAACAAATCTTTGAAATAATAATTTTGTGAGCACTTCACACAAAAAAAAATAAATAAAATGTTTGTGATATAAAAAAGAATCGTTTTCTCAATCAGATTTTATTATTTTAAACTATTAGAACGGCTGTACAAAAAAGTAAAGTAAATGTACTATAGCGTCATAATAATTAACGGAATAGAAAAAATGTTTGACGAAGAACTTAACAGGCCGTTGGGTATCTCAAATTTTTTTAGTGCTATATAATAAAAATAATAATTCATTTTTCTCTTTCGAAATACACCGAAAGATTCGTTGTATTGATTCGGAGTATTTCGTGTTTTGAAAAAGTTAATAATAGTTACCATTTCATTTAGCTGCATAATGGGTACACCTGATATTGATTCCACACTAATCATTATTACAATTATATTTCACTTACATTGTGCTCTAGCAATTGAAAATATAGGAAAATACTAGCTTTTGCTTGCGGCTTTGGTCCCGAACTTTTATATAATCCTTGAAGATAATATCAAAATTACTGATAAGTATTCTTGTCTATTCATTTATAGTTTAGAATAATATACTCAAGTAACTAATAATTTTGATAAAGATTCAAATAGTCCATTGAAATGTTACATGAGCTATGGAACATGTAGGGTCAATACAAGCTTAACTCGCCATCTTGGAAAAAGTGGTGAAAACACGTTTTTCCCGATATCTTAAAAACCATCAAACTTACAAAAATTTGTAAAGACATATATACGGAAATATACTCGGATACTGTGAAAATAGGCTATATCCTGTGTTGGAGGAAGCGATGTTAGACTAAATGAATTTTTTGATACTGTCTTCAAGAATTGTTTGTATTTCATAGTGTCTAGAGAATCGTCATTAACGCCACCGTATAAAAAAACGAAAAAACGTTCGCCACCGAGACTGAGCAAAGAAGGATCTACTTTCTCATTCAGGAATAGCGCTGTATCACCAGCTAACTCAGGATGCTTTTCCAGAATTTTAATGAATTTTAGCTTGTCCAAATTACAGGAAGCTGATGTTTTGTCACATCCTAGAAAAGCATAGAGAAACAGTAAATTTTCCGCTATTAAATCTCCATACGTAAGGCCTGAAGGGCTATAAAAGTGGTCAGATGTACGCCCTTTAAAGGTTTTAAAAAGAAAATATTTGACTTAACTCCTCTTAAGAATTATTGTAAGAAACAATAATTTTTTAAGCTCTGTATTAGGGAAAAGAGTCAGTAATAAATAAGTGAAATTGTAGGGCTTGCAAAAAAATTATCAAAAATAGATTTCCAATAAAAAAAAATTTAAGTAGGATAGAAATGTTGCTTTGACCGGGTTGTCATTAGCATTGACGAACCCGGTCAACATTGGTGCGCTGTAACAGCGTTTTAAATGAATGAAATTCGAAAAAATTCGAAAAAAAGGAAAATCTTCGTGGAGAGATCTTCTATACAATTGTTCTGACATAATGTTTTGGTAGAATCAATAAAAAAAGTTATTACGCAAAAATTTAATTCATAATTTGCTCATAACTTATCAAATTTTGGATTTATGACAAAAAGTCGCATAAGCATAATTTTACGCAAAACAATTTGCTACAAAACATGTCTACATAAATTTTTTGTAAGATTCATAGTTTCTGAGATATCGCAAAAAAAATATTTTTTAACCACTTTTCCCAAGATGGCGGCCAGGGGACAAGAGCGGCAACCCCACAAACTTGGGGTTAAGATTGTATTGACCTAAAAATAGTTCAGTTTGGCCCTCAAATTGTAACATTTCAATAGACTAAAAACTGAGTATCTGAAATCGATAAGGTAAGGTAAGGATCGTCGGCTCAACTCTTGCCACACTCTAGCATAAATTTTTAAAATCCTTTCACTTCACTTCATTCAAGAAGCATTTGTGTAAATTTTATGGTTGTTACTAATAATACATTTATTGGAATGACTACGTACTCAGAAAAATGGCAGAAACGTCCTTTCTTGGCGTGTTGATGAAATAGTATTGTAAAGTATCGATCATAAACACCGATAGAGAACTGATAAATTACATTTGAAAAACTTGCAAATTTCCATCAAATATTTAAGACGTTTAAGAGTAAAAGATCTAAAAACCATTTTTTATTGGGAATTCACGTTTTAATGTTCAAATTTCTTGATTGTAGCTTTAGAAGTTCCGGATATACAATCGACAAAATCTTTTTCGTTGATAATTTCCTATTTTACATAAAACTATAATTTTTTACTTGTTATTTTTATTCTTCTTCTACATTTTTGCCTTATTGTTATATTTATATCCTTCAATTTTCATTGATGATGACGTTCAATATTATTATTTGCGATAATTCCCTTTTTGTAGGTTCCTATAGAAGTATAACCCAATATTTTCACTATAATAATAATCTTTGTTAACTATCTTGGACATGTCTGGCTATATCCGTTTTAAAGCAATTCAGTTACTCTTCCGTTTTTTTTATACAAATCTCACCGAACTCATTTTATATACTAGTAAAGAAATAAAGGAAATCTTTCATACGCGTGCTTAAATATTGATATTAGAAATAATGAGTTGTAATGCTAATTATATTTATTATCATTATAATGACATTTCGATAGCGTCCAATAATAAATAAATTTTAATCAGAATCACTACCGATGATAAATTATTTAGGAAATATAAATACTCAATGAAAGTGAATTAATTTAAAATTGTAATCAAAAAAACCTCTGGTACGAGCTAGTCGTTAGAACAACGACAACAAAGAAAAAATAAATGTGACTCAACCAAATCTCATCAACTCTTAAAACCAGCATATGAGAAGAGTTAATAATAAAGAGGGCTTAGTGAGAAAATACACAATTTAGATCCAAGGATAAAAATAGTACAATATCAATTCATATAAAAGAAATGACCGTTACCAATGAATAAATATTATATAAAACTTTGCACGGATAACAATCAATAAGTTGTTAGGACTTCAGAATAGCAGTTTTGAAATTCCACTGCAATGATATAAAACGGAAAGCGTATGGAGCAGCAGTAGTTTCTGACGAAAAAATCACTGGATTCAACGCAGAAACAATTAGATAAGGTATCACACAAAATAATTTTCTGTATTTTACATTCCATGGTACCGGTGTCCTATATATAGGACACTTAAAAAATATTTGTGAAATAATTTAATTTTTCATTTCAATGTAGAAGTCTGAGTAAACTTCAATAAACTATTTTTAAGCAGAATTTGGTTTTAATGCGTCATTATTATTGGTACTGATACTTAATGGATTTTAATGAAGTATTGATAACTCCAGTATGGTAAGAGATAGGTATAGAGAACAAACATAGGGTGCTTTGAATTTTAAGTAATAAGGTTATTGACGTTTGCATTTGCCCAAAGTGACCATTAATATTTGAATACTCTATTATGAACTAATGAAACAACAAATATTACGATCAAGAGCTCTAGGTGTTTTAAATCTCTGTGGTAAACATTCTGAAATCTCTAAATTAATTGAACTCATTGGATTCAACCTTATGAACCAATTCCCCATTTCCACAAAAAAATCAATATCTCAAGAACAGCAGAACCTAGGTTCAAAGCTGGTTCAATTTTGCATGTAGAAAACAAAATTTGGATCAATTATAGGACTTTCCATTTAAAAAATCGTATGTTTGATTATATTAGTCCAATATATACAATATATTCGGAGAACTGATTTTATATAAAACACTTGAAACACAAGTAATCAGTCATATAGCCCTGTATAACAAACCATAGAACTTGATGTAGGATTAATAATTTTTGACAAAATTCATTTTCCAAATATAATTTTGCAGGCGACGATGTTATATGGAAAACAAAGGGTATTGTGCGGTATAGTTATATACTTAGATATTTATAAAATTCAAACAAAGTCTGAGAGCGGAAAGATTCATCGTTGTGCTTTTTACTTTTTGGTCCTTGAGACTTGCGACTGTCATGCATGCAAATCGTTTCTGAGTACAAGCGAAAATCAATTTTCCGTGGAATAATTTTACACTTTTGAGATTTATGTTGACGAGTAAAATTAAATTGTTATGATAGTTACTGGAATTGTTCGAAACTGTTTTATATGTGACATATTCCTGAATATTTACACGATTAGCAAACCGTAGATTTTTGTATTGCAATATCTTCCTGAAGGTATTATAGTAACGAACCAAGTTGCATAATTATTATCATTGAATCATATCCAGTATTCATAAACAGAAGAAAATTACATCGAAATTTTTGGTCACATAATATTGTCAAACTGACATTTTTGTATCAAAATCTGTAATAGAAAATTAGCTTTTTGACAACTCTTTACATTTACATCCAGACTTCTGATAGCGAATATTGAAAATATTTTATGGCTATCAACATCTGATGTATTCAGTATTATTTATTCTTATTCATAAATTATGTCGAACGGAATTATATTTCCATAGTCCATAATCGTTTTTTGATATTCAATATAGTCCAGTCAATTAGGTTTTATCTACGGAAAAAATCCTAATTAGCTGAATTCTATTAGGGTTTACCACTTGTGCTTGCTTTTTACATAAAAAAATCTGCCAGTGAGGGTCATTTGGGTAAATTATACTAGATTTTACTAAGTTCCTAAAACTCTAAAAGATAAGTACACGAAAAAGCAGTTTACGTCTTAGTGTACGGTATAAAATACCGTGTGAGTCTAGTCGCTTTCTCAGCGCTGTACTCTAAAAACGGTTGATTTTACAGAAAAATACTAAATACATTTTTTGTAGACAGTTGTAGACAATTTTTATAATAACCGCTATTGACTTCCAAGCAAGGTACTTTCGAAAAACTGATTTTTGTGACTTTTTGACTTTTATAACTTTTTTAGCCGGCACGATATCGATTTTTCACATCTTCAATATAAAAGCATGTTGAAGGTATATACAAAAATTCAGCTCATTAGGAAGTTTTGCGCAGATTGCTGTTTAAAATGTCCAAAATGACTGGACTAATAAAATTATTGCCTACAACTCAATCTAAAAATGCATAGGTTTTTTCACAATATTCGAATTTGTCCTCATATTGAGCCATAGAAGTACATTATGTCGATGCTGTATTATTTTAAATTAATAACCTTATCTAAACTAACTTGTTTCCTCCAGTACTAAGGGTTTTCAATTTTCTAATAAAAGAAAAACTATAGACTACCTGAAAAGGCAGTGCTGGAGAACACACTAAATGATTTCTTTATAAACAGTTCAGAATTAATCATTGAAATGGATGACCTTTGATGAATTACCGAGGGAAGGATGGAAAATACTGCCTAAACACGCTGTAAACATATCACTTTCCTTAGGGTGACTAACATGTGAAACAATTTAGATTTAATCGATACATCACGCAATTTTTAACAAGAGACAAAAAATATATTAGATTACAATATATCATGACAGTCTTCATGACTGTACTTAATTATATTCACTTTCGAGCAACCCTCTTTTAATCATAGATATGTTTCATACTTAGGGTTCTCAATTTCATCTGTTTTTAGAAACGAATACTGCTTGGATGTTTGTAAATTATGATGACAAGGTAATTGAAAGTTATGAATTGATTTTAAAGACCCCGTAAGTGGTATAACGAACGTTTCAAATGAGAAACGGTGTCATTAGAGTTGTATTAATTTTGGAAAATTTATTTGATATGGATCTAGGTACCTATCTAAGTAAATTATTATTTCCAATCTACTTACTTTACTGCTTCAGAGACCGAAGGTAAACTGTTCGTAAACCGTCGGTATCTGAAGTCGATATCTTGGTTATCGAAACACGTGTGATACAATGTAACTGTTAGTGTTGGTATGAGGGTAATAGTCTATTAAGTATGATCATCACCGACGGTTCTATAAATTCCACCTTGTAACTAATTCTGGTATTGATTAAAAATATTGAATTACGATTTTCTTCTGAATAACTTTTTTCAATTTTTAACAAAATATATAATATGATAATCGATTTGAGTTCATTTTTCTGCATTCTGGAGAGATAATCTTCAACAAAATACTCATGATTATCGATTTATGTTCAAATGTCCCAAATTTAAACGTTCAGAACTTCAATGATAGAACAAATTGAACAGAAAGTTTCCAAGTTTCACGAAGTTGTAGTTTCATACTGTCCAACAAAATATATGCTACTACACATTTTATGATTTGAATTGCTTAAAGACTTAAATATGAGATAATAGAGGCAGCTTTCAAATTTCTAGACTTTACAACAGACATGGTAATTTATAAGTGGTTGGAATCGAAACTAGTAACTAGATGTGGATTTCAAGACAAAGTTAACACTTATTTTCTCATATCGACAAAATAAACTAGCAAACTTTGTGCAACATATTTCAATCGGGAAACCGTACTCATAATTTCTAAATTCATGGAAATGGAAGATTTTATCTTCATCTGTCATTAATATTGATCTTGTACCTACCTAACCCAACATTCACTTGTTTCCACGAAGACAGAAATCTGCTTGGCGTACATCTCAAGAGGCAGATGTCTATGACGCGGATATTTACAATTTTGTCTACTATTATGCAAATGCTTAAATAAGTTTATTGACTACGTAGGAAATTTTCCTTCACTCTTTCAAATGTAGGTAACTATTTTTTTTGTACGTCAGTTTTTATTCCAAAACATATTGTTCACTATTTGAATAGCCCTCGTGTTTTATTTGTAAAATGATTGAGTGTTATAAAATACGTTCATGCCAGTAGCATTGACCTTTTTGTTTTCAGTAAATAACTTGAAGCGTGATATAATAAAAGTTTGCAGGTTCGGCAGTTCTTCCGCATTTCCTTTTTTTCATCATTCGCATATTTTTAACTCTAGTCAAAAACTATTATATTCATATTATATTTAGAAAGACTAGTGCTATCAGGTAATTTTTTTAACTATTCTGAAATATATGATAACCTCATATCAATATATATGTACAGAGCGTCCACAAAAACTGTTCCGTTTTTTTTCAACCACCGATCGCTCCGTGCAGATGCAGAAGAAAGCAGGCATACGCTGTAAGCGACTACGAACCTCTCGCACTACACACTCCGCCATTGTTCACATTCAGGCGTCAGTCGGCGTTGTGCTACAGCCATGTAAACATGTCCGCCATTATTGATGCTTCCGCCAAGTGTCAATTGTGAAGTGTGAATCGTTTTCTACAAGCTGGATGCCATAGTGCTGCAGAAATCCATCGTAGAATAAGTCGTGTGAATGGGGAAAACCCTACCGAATATGGAAACAGATATTTATTAACCGATTAATATGTTTGATTTGTTAATTTTAATTTTGATCCATTGAAAATATCGATAATATTGGAATTTGACGATAAATTTTCCTCATAAACAAAATTACAGCGAAGCAAGGAACATAGTTTCCGATAAAACTCCCATAAATGCTTCAACAGAATGTTATTTTATTATACACTCACTAGGACATTATACACAAGGATTTGAGAATCTCTTAACTTCACGAAATGAATAACTTTATTCATAAATAAGAAGTTTCAATTATGTAATCACTTAATTTTACAAAGACTCCATCGATTGTTGTGTTAGCGTTTGTTGTAGCTTCTCATGAAGATCCTAAATCTATTCCATAAGTTGCTTCCAAAAAATTTTTGAATTCGGTGGTTGTTGAGAGATCTTGATTAAAATCTGTATGACTTTATCGTGATTTAACAATGTTTGTATTGATGTATGACCAGTGTATGAGTCCATATTTGTTGACGGATGTTTGTGAATATTTAATATGTTGATATCCTGATACTTGCAAAAAGTTATTTCTATTTGGTGACTACCAGATGTAAGGATTGATGAGTCCAAGTGTTGAGTATAAAGAATATCTTCATTTTTAGAATAGATTATTATTCCTTTTGCTTTTGGTGTATCAGAATGAGGGATTTGTATTGCAAAAAGTACTTTCAGGTTGATTTAATTAATTTTGTACTAATAATGGCAAAAATTCCTTTCGTTTAGACACATCTACAGTTATACAGGGATTAAATACTAAAAACCTGACCTCGCTAAAAAGACTAGAGATATGATTTTTGAAATGGCTATGAATTAGCTCTACTGGAAAAAACTTTTGGATAAAAGTAAATTAGGTCTGTAATTACAAAGTGTTGAACTCAACTTCAACCAACATAATTTAACTTTGAATATAATCTCTTTTTTACTTATGCAAACTTTAGTACCACTTTTTCATTTGTTTAAAATCGCTTTCCACCAAGTTTCATAACACAAAGTAATCGCGGATAGTCAAATCATGTAAATATGGCAAAGTTCGGTAGTAATATCATGTAAGCAAATCAGTATACTATTTCTTCTATCTTGGAAACATATTCCTCGGATGAAATCCTGTTTTGACTTGGTATAATGGTGTAACCAAGTTTTCTTTACCCTAACATATTGACAGCAATTTTCAATTGGATTCCATTCAAATATATTAGTGTTAAAAATACCATAAAAACATACATTTAATTTGAGAGTAACTATCTTGTCCTGGATTTTTTTTTATTTTAAATTGCACTGTACAATTCATTGTAAAAACCAAATTCAAATTAGCTTACGTTATCAAAAACCACATTTGGGATCTATTGAGTTATTTTCAATTTTTTTGACAACATTTGCTAATATAAACAACTACAATTTGCTGATACATTTGGAAATTGAATCGAGCCATACATTTACAAACATATAACTGCAAGAGGGATGCGAATTTATTTTGGTTTCAGAAAACCCCAACCCATTCCAAATGGATTGTTCTGACTTCAATAAGGGGATAAACTAGGATCTTTTGGTCCTTTATTCTATAAAATATATTCTATCAGTAACATGGTTTCACTGAATTGAATATTTGTCCAATTTACTTGAGGTTTGATATTATTAACATATAAATGAAAATAGTGTAAATAACTGAAATTTTGTGTTAATTTTCGAATAATCTTTCATTCGAAAAATCACAAGGTACTATTAGAATTATTATCGTCTCTAACAATATTATTCTCATATTCACGCTTATTAATACATATACAAAATACTCCTTAATACAATTACAAAAATCAGCATGAATTTTTAAAAGCATAAGAAATACTTCCATCATATGCATCAATATGACAAACTTTTTATAATTATACACAAAACCCAAACGTATCTAGAGGTATTAGTTACAGATCTTCTGTGGTCTCTTTGTAAATTAATTATGAAATAATCCGTGATTAAGGGCCCAAAGAGTAATATTGTGGACTAAGAAATATTTTGTTGACTTTAAACAGCAACCTAAAATATTTACATTTGGAATAAGAAAGGGATAAAATAAATCTGAGCAGTAAGAAACTTTATTGAGCTCATAGAAAAGTTGAATCTAGTGATCCTTTTCGTTGTAAATTGCGGGAGCGTCTCTACTAAAACTTGTATAAAAAAAGAAGATATTGAACATTATAATGTACTATAACTCATAAGAGATGTTTTCGATTCTCGGTTTAATCTTATTGAGTTAGAAGTAGATTTGTATCCAAGTTACAGGAGAAGGAGCAGCATGTTTTAACTATGGGACAAAAACGAAGGAAAATCCAATGCTCGGTTTCTCAACTACAATATTTCAAGCAGATTTATATACAGCCAGCGCTGGAAACATAAACAACCGATAACACAGGAACAAAATAATTTACATCTTGTTCAACAACCGACATGACTCGGGTCTAGGAAGGTTTGAGACTGTATTGAACAGAAAGAGAAAATGTCAACTAATAACTATGTCAAATTTGCCTGGTGTTCAAGAGAATGAAAAGAAAAATCAATTGGTGAAGTCACAAGTATCACAAGTACGCTACCGGCCTCCTCAATCATGTACCCAATGGTTTCATAAATATACTTCTGGGCGGAAGAGTCAACTGTACAAGTGGCTGGAGATCACCGCCATGCAACAAACCCAAAACCCTTTCTAGGCTAATAATCGGGTCAATTACTGGTCACTGATATTTGACAAAGTACCTTCTATCTACGTCAACAAGATATGCCTTATACTAGATGCTCAATGGCCAAGTTGTAGAGATGAGTAGACAAACCATGTATTGTTCAACTGCTCTCTTCTCTGGGATGTTTGAGAGGACTTCCTAGGAATAAGCGCAGAAAAGCAGATTGAAACCAATACGAGAGATATATGTAATCTTTTCCGGTTTGCACACGAAGTAGCTCGTCATAATCTGTAGAAAAACTAATGAATTGTTCTTCGTAGAGACTTGGCATAATGGCTGAATTGCAAGGCACCCGGTTCAATAAGAATATATTCTCAAAATCATGCACTGCAATCTTAAAATATATTCTCCCCACCACGCTTTTCAGTATAATTAAGAGAGAGATTATTGTTGAGATTGTCATGGGTGGATAGAGGAATCTTTGGAGGGATGTGTTTTACTTTTGTGGAATGGCCTAATGAAAGGAAAACTTTCATTTGCAAGGCTGATGTTGGTTGGGCGTGTTGGGGGCAGTGTTTTCAAAGTGAGTGTATTCACATTTAGCGTGAGTGAAATTAATTTGGGAGAAGAGACAGAGAAGAAATAGTGTTAGACTGTAGTGATTGGGCAAAAAGGCTAGCACAATTGCGGGTATTATTTATTTCTTGTCATCGAGTTTTTGGCTAATAAACAAGTTCAACATGTAACACGAAAACCGCAAAACACTTATAAAGCCGACGAGTCAGTTTGAGCCTAAGTACTCTTTTTATCTTTGTAAATTCTCTACTTCTCTATGGGAAAATGAAAATAAATCTATAGAATTGGAATCATAACAACAGTAACATGTATTTATTTTGACTAAGAGAAGATTTTCAACTAGTATGTAACTGTTGGTGAGATCATATCGAATCCACTTCTACCATTGCACCAACTTTCACAATTAGACTGTCTGACCCGCGTTTCGATAACCAATTTTACGCCTTCAAAAAAGTTTCACGCTTTACCTTCTGTCAGTGATAACTAGGTAAGTAAAACCTGTAGTGGTACTGTAAACAGTATTCAATCAATGTGCAGGTTTATTTGGTTGATGTTATTAATTGATAAAATATGAAAATTTCATCGAATAATATTTCATAAACACATTGTTTGTATAGATATTGTCTTTTGAATATGTGGGAATTATAGATTTTCTAATTAGATGCTAGTACATCAATTTATATATTCTTCTTTCTTTCTATATATATATACCTGATCTTTAGAACGATTCCCACAGCAACTTTCTATTTTTCTCAATATCCGTAAACTTAGTCCTCATTCGATTAGTTTCTTTCTGGATCTCAACTGCGAAAGTTTTTTCTATCTCCCACGCGAAACTTAAGCAAAACCCATAAAATAATCTTTCAATATAATCCGACTTTTTCCTCAGTATTTGAAGGGAATACAAAAAGAGGTTATCGACCTTTCGTGACAATAAATCAAACAAAGTCGTTTGCGTTGGAACTTCGATTTTTCCATTTTCCTTTTGCGTCTTCTTAATAGTGAACTTGAATTTTCATGTTTAATATTTTCCGAGTGAATGGAATATTGTTAGGGTCTATATGGAATAAAATTCACTTCGTGTAGATTAAATAAATTTTATGTCTTTAATATATGATTATTAAAATTAATTGATCTCGATTCAACTATTTCAATAATTCCACCTGATATCACTCATAAAATCATTTTGGTTTTGTATTGTTAGTATCTACAAGAGCGGTTTAATGGGAATTTGACTTTTCAATGGAAAATTTACTAATTTATATATAACGATTTTCATTATCAACACTACACACTTAGACATCGAGTTTCACAACTGTTTTGCACCATCCAACTTGGAAATTTTGGCAAAATATTCGTTTGTCTCTGCTATTACCTCATCATTTTTCTGCTGTCGTTTTCCACAAGCCTGTTTTTAAGGTTGGGAACAAATAATAATCGTAGAGAGCCAGAACAGGAGACTACTATGGATAAGGCAATAAATCGTAATGCATTTCAGCTGCATCATAGCCCAAGTGTTGTCAATCTTCAAAAATGTCATTATTTCGTCAAAACACCATCATAAAATAAAAATTAGTGAATCAATGAATTGGTATAATTTGGTTTAATGTAGGTACTAATGTAATAAGACTAAAATATTAAAAATGAGAGCTTATTAACACTAAGGTACATGTTTAACTAAACACAAAATAATATGAAAATAAGAGTATGGACAAAAACCGATAAATAACTCTATTAACACAGGAAGTAGCGCGCCTATTCCATAAAAATTCCTCGAATTTGTTTCTTAAATACCTAGAGACAAGTAGATTAGTTAGTCAGATATAAAAAACTGTTGTGAATGCACTGAGTGATGATATTAAATTGGATGTACTGCATGAATTTGAGGGCATCCTCCAACAAAGGATAATGAACAGCAAGTTGTAGTTCCTGTTTTATAGACGATTGATTAAATGGCGATAATTATTTAGTATCTCTCAAAGTAATGTAGATACAATTTTAACAATTTAGTACCACCATATCATCGACGTAATGTACTGAAGTACCTCGAAACGGCTTTTTCAAATAGTTAGATTGGGACATGAGAGTAACCAATGCGTTCAACTTATCTGAATCTGAAGTTTATAGTATTGCAGTGAATTTCGGTAATCAAATTTTTTCATGTCAACTTCCACATTGAAGTTGATAATATAGACCACCTCCTTTGATATAGAATGGATAGATCTTTGAAGCTTTATACTACAGCTGGCATATTCCGGTTAAAAAAAATTGAAGATAGTATACTTTATTCAAAGAAGTTAGAATGTAGGGATCACATTATTATAACCATGTATACTTAGCAAAAATAGAAATAGATCCTACGAATTCAATATTTTAGATTATGCTTCCAAATGTTCTTGATTTCAGGTCTCATCTGTTTCGAAATTTTTTTCGAAGTTTTTTTTTAATAATCTTGTGAAGAAGATTTTTATTTGACTATTTATCAAAATATGATATTGACACTGACAATTTGCGTATTTATATCAATCAATAGATTATCTGCATCATGAACATCAAAATAAGAATAAAACCAAAATAGAAATTCATTTTTTCCTTAGTCCTTACATTTCAAATATACAATAGTAATTAATTAAATTATTTGTGGTTTTTTTTTATTAGAAGCTACAAAATAGAGCTATAAATTTTTTCCGTTCCAAGAATTTTGAATCTTTATAATTAAATTTATGTTTTTTAGTTTATTTCATGGTTCGTTAATGCAGTTTTATTTTTGTTATCGTATTGATGACCTTTTAGTCTATTTTATAAATACTGAGATGTTTGCCCTACGTAGATAATTTCACAATTAGTATAAGTCACTTGATACATAATATTACTTCCTTTGTTTTTTGGTGTTTTAGATTTCAATTTAAATTTGAATTGGAGTTTTGAAACGTTGAGAAAACTGTGAAAGTTCCACACACTATGCAAGATTTCTTAGAAAAATTTATATAGAAATAACAAAATATATTTGAGTTAATTAGAAAACCAATAATTGTCTAAAAATTGAGTTCCGAACAATTCAATTCTCATTTGGAATTGTGGAATCTTTCTTTTCTGATCGAAAGTGTGTTGTGTTTTTGAAGAAGGAGTGGGGTTGTTCGTTCTCTTTACATTCTCAAATATTGCGGTACTGCCTATAGCTTGATAGATAATAAAGATAATGAAACCGGAAGCTCTTAGTTTTCGTTTTTAAGAAGTTTGATTGTTGGACATAATGTAGGCTAAATTACTTTCCACATTGATAAATGAAAAAATAGTTAAAGCACGTAAAATGAAAAATTTAGACTTAGTTGGTATTTATTCACACTTAAGTCCTTTATTATATATTCCAGCCGAAACCCAATACACAAAAAATATATAAAGCCACAGATTCAAAAATTATTGTGGGAATAGCGATTTAAAATCAATCGATAAATAAAAAAGTGGAAAAACTATGAGGGATAGATAATATCAATTCATCAGTTATTTACATTTTTAGTCATAAACTAATTCAACCATCATTTCATGAAATCACTACAAAACAAAGTTGACGTTTTTATAAACTTATTAAAGAACATAATCACATGATTTATATGTGAATTCTTGATAAGGTTGTAAGGAAATGTGTGTGTATGAAATAAAATGGTTTGAGAATGAGTCTTTTGGACACAGGATGTTTTTAATGATTCTATTCTTTAGATAACCAAGTTATTTTCTTCAGAGAATGATGATGAACAGTTTGACAGATATCTGTACTTCAAAGTGAGATTTGAAGGTAGGAAGTAGCTTTATTAGAAAAATTACAGTAGCAAATTGTTTTCTAAGTGTAATTTCTACACCAAAAACTTGCATCAAGATCATTGCTGTTACACGACAATGATTATATAACACCCAGATTGGCAACATTGGAGGGATATCTCCCATGACTTGTATTCATTCTAAATACACCAACTAAATAATATTTTACATATATTCATACATTCTGGTATCTAAGAAGTATCCTGACTCTTGGTCTATGGATTTACTCCAAACACCCGTGATTGTCCTTTCAAGATCATTATATTCTTTCTAGAGAATTATGCGGATAAGTCCATCATTTTTGCGATAGGCGTATTAAATGAAATAAAAAAGAAACTGAGTATGTCTAAGAATGATAAAACATTTACTATTAGATTCGCAATAAACCTTATATTAGATCATGAAATCTAGTTTTTATCGATTTACATAGATGTTTGTGTATAGTATTAACGTGGTTTTTACTGACCAATAAAAAGAGAACGATAATTAAAAACGTCCGACGATATTGGTATTCTAATTTAGTCTGAGTAAAGTTCACTCATTCTCAAAAAATAGGGTCACGAAAATCGATCATGTTGCGTAATATTTCAATGATGTTTAAAAAAAGGATTAACAGGAATACTTCAATCATTTGTATTGAATCAATTATTTCGTCCAAATTTATAGCCCGAGTAATCTAAGTAGAAGTTTTCTATTTATCTTATTTTCACTCAAACTTAGTGTTACTCAATGATATTCGCTATAAAGCTTCTCAATCCAAGTTAGACTAAATTAATCTCCAATATCCTATAGTTCAGAGTTTGGGAACTGAACTGGGCAAAGTTTTAATTTAGAAATTTCCATTTTCCAAGGAACCATTGAAAACTTGCGTGTCAATATACTAACTATGATTATCTAAAAAGTTTCCGACTCAACAAAGAAATCATACATTTGTTTCCATAATTATGTCTAGTTATTTTTAGTCTTTACACTTTTTTGCCGATTTTTTCCATAATCATTTTTATTTTTCAGCACCCAAATAATAGTTTGACTTCAAAATGGCGTTTACGTAGGTGTTAGGCCTCATCTAGTGAAAATCTCTCTTTTATTTATTGAAACTTGAAGATAACCTCACGGGAAAAGATCGCTGGTAGCTAGATTGCGGAAATTCGATGGTGGTCAATAACTTAGAAGTGTAATTCGTGAATTGGATCTGTGACGATCATCTAAGTACGATAATGTGTGTTTTCCCGATGGAGAAGCACTTTCTCTTTCTTTCTCAAACTAAACTGAACTAACCGCAGACAACAATTTTGAAAGTGTGCATTCGATCAGTCCCTAAACTGATTCAGAATCAGACCAGCGTACAAGCTAGTGTAGAATGTGAAAGTGGGAGTTCCGTGGGATCATTTTGGTTTGTTCTGCTTTTTGTTTTCATTGTTTGTAGACCATATTTTGTATCTAGTAATATATTGGTGTCTTACGATTCTGGCCACATTAATCATATTTTTCTCTCGACCTACATGTAAGTTTTAGGTAATCTAACCCAACTAATCATAAAACATGATGTGTTATAGAATTATTTATAAGAAAATAGTTTATGTATGAAATTTTTTACGTCAACAGAAATTTTCAATGAAATTTTACAATAGGATAATCAGATATTGATAAAGCAAAATACGTCCTGATTACAAAATTTGGGTAAAATTATAAAAATAAGTCCATTAACTCACTAGTAATGAGATATTAATCAAGTTATGATCTTTCTTGTATTTTTAAGATGTTATATTTACTGGTGAAGTACCGAGTACAAGGAATACAAAAAAAGGCCTGTTGCTTTATAATGTTAAAAAATTAGTCAACATTATTCTATCTCGATTTTTCCAGTTGTTATCATATGTTTCTACTTTCAGATTTAGAATAAAATGGATCCCGATACATCTGAAGAAAGTCCACAGGCATCGAGTAATATAGTTTTCGAGGCAGCAACACAAACTCCCACAAATGAACTATGCGACTCGCCTCTTTTTACACAGAAAGGTTATTGCTTGAAAACATCAGGACATAGTGTCCAAGCCCTTACGAATATACATAAAATGAAGCAGCACGGTCAAGTAAGTATGAAACTATAGTTTTAATTATGCAATATGATCAATCCAGATGATAGTTTAATCTAGATTAGATGGCTGTTGTGCATGACCGATATATAGTGAAGTTTATTTAGTGAATATCTCATTATTTAATTGCAACAATGGTTTTTAACTATGATAACATGAAAGCTGTGGCTAAATCTGAGTCTTTATTGGTGTGGTTTGGAGATTAAATATCAATCACACCGATACGAAAAGCTGAAAATGTTTTGAAAAATTTTTGAAATATTATAGTTATAGTCTATATGCAGTCTCTTCCCGGAAGAACTGGTTCAACCTATGTTTAACCAAAACATTTGAGCAAATGCTGAAATAAATTCCAATGTTGCTCTTTAACAGAAATGTTTTGTGATGTTCTTGAAAATTGTGAGTGTTTGAACAAGTTTGCTTTGTGGTGATCCAATGAGAACAAAGAGGTAATTGAATATCTTCAAATAATTCTTTATTTCAGTGATCAAAATATTTGGATTTCAAGCATTAAAAATGAAACTACAGTTATAATTTCCAATTCTACTTAATTTAACAAAGTGTGATATTCTGATGTCCAATTTCCAGACATTATTAGGCTCTTATAGGTTTGACGAAAAGTCTACGGTTTTGACTAAGATATGACTAATGAAACCTGTAATAAAACAAATTTATTATCATTGTTCTGTAGGTCAAGACAAAATATAAACTTTATTGTCGATTCAGAAAATGAAATAATCGGAATATGAAATAAGGATCACGTATTATTCATATGAGTTCATATTAACACATTCCGAATAAAGCTCACTAATACCAAGAAATAATCCATTCCTGAGAATATCATCGGGACAAAAGAAACGATTATCATAAAAAAGTATGTACCATGCGAATATGTGAGACCATGAACAGAAAAATGTGAAATATTTACCTCTCATAGAGCTGTCCAAAGCTCTGTTTCCACCATAGCACATTAAATTAGGCCCAATTGAAATTTTTTTCAAGCCGAACGATGGCAATGGAAGCGGATTTTTCTATAGGCAAAAAAAATTTTGTATTGAAATGAAATTTGCCTCAGCCATAAAAATTAATGGACTATTAAACTAATATGTTGATTTAATCGGAACTCTACAACACTACTGAAAACGGTATTACGAGATAACGATTGACCTATTTTCAGAGGTCCAGACCTTGCTAAAATATATTCGTTTCAAGTACTTGATGTATTTCTGAAAACTCTCTAATTGAAAAGATGTAGATAACAGTCTTCCAAATTTGCATACTCCATGATTAAAAATAGTTTAAGAAAAAATTAAATTCATCTCCACGTAATAATAAGGATAGTCGGTTTTATATACTAAAATGTATGTTTTATAGTGAATCAGTCGTCTGATCGTTGGGAACTTACATCTACTACTGGTACCTTAAACAAGCTTATAACAGAGAAAATGATGATAATCTAGCTCACAACTAATATTGAAGAGTTTGTGAAAACAATTGTGTGATAAAACAGATTTCTTAAAAACAGCTCGTAAATTTTGAACTAATGAATATCATTGAAATCACTGTTTTGCCCTTATAATGCTCCAGTTTTCTGTTTTGTCTTTTCAACACTGAAAGTACTTATTCAAGATACCTATTTTCAGTCAATATTGAATATAAAAGGTGATTCGTTGCAAATATTGATGCTGACTCATGAACATATGTTTTTGGTCCCTTGTACACGGGGCAAAGGTGCGCAGTTTTTCCCTGTAAGAATTTAAGTTGATTTCCATCCTCGGCTCGGGTGAGAAAATTCGCAAATTCGAGAATACCATACGTTTCTCCCTTAATATGCTTTGCCGAAGAAATATTCATCCTCTTCATGCCTCTAGGATGCTACCTGGATATTTCCAATTAGATATCAAAGTTTCATTTAAACTACACTCGCTGCAAAGTTTCAATATTTTGAAAGATGTTTTATCTTCCTTTTTGTGCAATATTTTCGATTTGTCTGGCTCCAAATTCAAAGTTAGCGCTCTTGTAATACTTTTTATCAGTATACTCGGAATATCACTAGTACTCTTTTCCTTAATCTTCGTTTGTTACCATTTGTCAAACTATTCTTTCAATATTCAAAACAGTTTTAAATCTTTGATTGGAAATATTGAAAGTTATTTGAATTATTACTGAGTGATTGCTGCTGAAGACGCTTGTTAATCAAACGTTAATGCCCTAGAGCAATAAAGTGGCGGTACTCAGTAAGCATCAACATTTCTTTGCCAGTAATAAGAAATTGATTCCTTTTTATAAGTGATTATCGAGAAAAGTTTGATTAATTGCTTCTACTTTTAAATATGGTATGAATCATTTTTGTATCACAAACAAAACAATAATCTAATCTATGGGTTCTTACCAAAAATATTCAATCAAAAATGTAGGTAAAGTGTAATAATCTGATAAATTTATTTTTCCTATTTAGCGATAAATACATTGACGTCATAGTAAAAACTATCAATAAAAACATTTAAATGAAGTCTTTGACCTTTCTGCACTGATGGCTGCCAATAATATAATAATGAGTGGAAGTAATGAGCATGATACTATGGAGGCAGGAATGATGTCATTTGCTAAAAAATATTACATTGAGATAATCGACATAATTTTATATAATAAGTAATCGCGTTCAACGCCGATCTTAAATACAATAAAATGCTCTAGTAAATAATATTCTTGTTTAAATCAGATCTTCTGATTTGGTTACTTGGCTACAGAAAATTTAGATAATTAGTTAATTGGGCATATTTATTCATAAAATTATGTGGAGTGAAGGGTTAAGTAATGAAGCAATAGGTTAAAATTGTAGAACGATCTCATTGAACAATAGAAAATAAAAAAAAATATGTGCTGTGGTGAGAAGAAATATATTACAGCATTAACTGTTTTTTATTCGTAATAACGTTAGATTGATATCAAAACCAGATATATTGATGTAACGTCATTAATATATCATGTAAGGAAGTTTTCAAAAGTGACCTTATATTTTTCAATATAGCCTCTTCTTATTTCGATACACTCAACCCACCGATGCTACAACTTCTTTAACCTATTTGAAAAATACATTCTCTCGAGGTGTGCAAAGTACCTAAGCATCCGTGACGTCAATGAACTCCTTAATTGACAAAAATTTCATCACAGTAATCGACTTTTTAAGTTTGGCAACAAAAATGTCGCACAAATCCAAACCTGGAAGAATATGATGAACAGGGGATGAGTTCGTATCCAAATTCGATCAATATAATAATGGAGAGTGTGGAGGTGTACATTGGTGCACCAAATGGGGCTGCTGTTTCCTCAATTTGGCGTCGAATCGGCCCAATGAATCGGCATAGTACAACCCTTCCACCGTTCTGTCCTTCTCCACGTAATCGATATAGATCACCTCTTTTGAATTCTAACAAACAGCTTATCACAGTCTTCGCCTTCAGTATAACCTTGTTTCGTCGCTAAAAACGACACAAAAACAGCCTCTAATACTCCTCTGAGGGGGTCTTACAGTTGCACTTGTTGCTTGGAGTGAAAGAACTAGCAATTTCATGCAGAAAATAATCTACGGGTTGTGTTGAGATACCTATTACTTCATTTATCTCGTGTATCTTCAATCTAGGATCTGCCAATTTGAGATAATCGCCATCCAAAAAGAAACTCATCATATAAAGCATCGAAATGCTCTTTGCTTTCGTTATTCGATTTTCCTTCTAAAAACAAGAATATGTTGTGATTACGAGACTGGCGTTATGGAGTGGTGGGGCCATTGGATGAATGGTTGAATGGATCCCTGCTCCTTTCTTTTTTCTTTTTCTCACAACTTGTATTCAATCATCCACGAGTACGGAATTCCCATTGCAAGGTAGAGTTCTGCCAGCGACTTACTGGCTACAATCCTGGATTACTTGTCGACATATCATTTTCCTATGTACAGAGGTCTAAAACAGCTTCACTGACGTTTTACCAGTGACTGGCAGCATTCCATAATAAGCTTTGATTGGGTGGTCCTTCTTTGGAGAGCTATTATTGTAGTTGTACCTTCCTATAAGCACAGTAATGCGGATATCTTGTACAGCCAGCTGGGTCGCAGTGAATATGGCCACTCGGTCGGTCTGCATAACTGTAGCGTACCTTCTTAGTCGAATGGTGTGTCCATCACTCTCTTTGCGTTACTATATTCGGGCTCCTGAGAGCTCACGTTTCTTATGCACATTCATGTAGTAGATGTCACCGTCAGAAACCAAGTTGACTGGTACAAATTTTCTTTAATCAATTTTTTTCAATAAATAGAAAGTATAGAATACTCATGAGCGATTTTCATATTTTCAAATGTTTTATGTTACGTTTGTTATGTTTAAAGAAATCTTTGAACTCGATTTTCCCCAACTTGAAAACATCCTGGATACCACGTAATGGATTTCTTGGATTATATTTTTTTTATCATTACTTATTTCTAATGATCAGATAAATTTAAAGTTTGCATACTTATCAAGACCTTATGATAATCCAGTAGTTTGAAAATTATGCTCCATTGTCCGTATCAAGATCATCAGGTTTAATTATTTCCATCCGGATACGAGGCCTAAAAAACGGAGTCTACAATATCGGCTGGGTGAATAAATAATAAATTATCACTGCTGTAAGATGGCGTTAAATTGATAGAAGTATTTATCGATTAAAAATTGTCATTGCTGGACATCGACAGTAATTAGAAGGTATAAGAAAAGAACAACTTGATTTTTAAAAATCATATTCTTTCGATCAATCGAACTGAAAAATAAATTATAGTTTGAAAAACTTGAAACTGAATTGAGGGACATACTAATGAGTTCATAATAGTAAGAAATAGTAAATAATTCTTGGTATCAGTACGAAATGAATTACTTTTTAATTTGATTAACTTTAGAAACCAGTTTGTTAATTTTTTTAAAACTAAAATTTGTAAAAAACCTAAACTGAATACACTGTTCACTATTATCATTACACCAACACCCTCATTTGAACTGTCTGAATTTGATAATAATAAAGTTTTTCTCTGGAACACTGTATATAAATATATAGATCAAGTTTATATGGGTATAATCAAATTTATTTGTGGATTTAAAAAATTATTAAAATTCGGTGTAAATTTTTATTATGTTGTCTTATAAAACTCCTGATTGAGTACATTTTTATATACTTTTTCTTTATAGCTTTGTGATATTACATTAAAAATAGGATTAGAAAAATTTAGAGCCCATAAGGTCGTTCTAGCATCAGTTAGTCCATATTTTTATGCAATGTTTAATGGTAAGTAGAAAAAAGTAGATATTCATTGTGAGGTTTTGAAATTTAAATTACTTCATCGTACCTAAGACTAAATACGTTTCGAGTCACTTAGAACTACTAGTGCATATTTTATTCGTGCATAAGCTTCATCATCATCTGATGTAACAAAATTTTAAACATGAAAACTATGATAGTAATAAGAATTTCAAAACCTAATATAAATTTCATAAGCTTCAATACAAAGTCTATATATCGAAGAAAAATAGTAAACTAAAACATACTCACGCGTAGTTCTCGTGATCGGAGTTGAAAACGCCAAAGCCGAGCATGTAACAGTTCTGCACTTAAGAAATAATTTGGGGTTTCATTCGGCAAATTAGTAATTTAAATTATAAATAATTATACACAATTATTATTACAAAAATACAAAATGTAAACGTGAACGACCAGAATATGGAATACATGAATTTAAAAATATGTTTATTGAAACATTAAAATAAATTCTCCATTTTTTACCTCAACAAACACATCTTAGGGGGGGCATCCATTAATTACGTGAACTCAGAATGAGAGGGAGGGTCTCAATGACATCTCACCAAACCTCATTTAAACTGAGGTCGGTATAATAGAAAATTTCACGTCAACCTAAAAAAATGGCCATTAAAATCAGTGTGAGAGACCAATATGTGTAGTCAAGCGTCATGCTAAAGTTTGGAATGAATAGACGAAGAAAAACGTAGACATTTCCTTCCCGCGACTGTCTTCCATCATTCCCAAAAATTCCAGATAATATGTGTCCAATTATTCCACTCGAAAAAGTACACGAGTCTCCATGGATTGAGTAAAATTTTTAAAAAAGTTTTGTTGTTATCTGTTTTTACTTTGAATTTTATTCAATTTATATAAATTAACAATAGTATACCTGAACGATTTATTATTTTTTCGAATAATAAATATAAATTCAGTTTGAAATATTTTTAGCGTCAATATCACATAAAAGGAGGGTGGTTCAAGCAAATCTCACTAAATCTAGCCTGAGGGGGAGGAGAAGGAAATGGCTTACGTAATTAATAGATGCCACCGTATTCCCCATCAAATGAAATTGAGTTTCCACTCTCGCCAACATTTATAATAAGGGGCTCAACATGCAAATCAATTACATTGTCTATATTCCACATTGTTCTTTCAACGACATGTTAAATACACTTTTTATACTTATCAGGTGTAATTCTTTAAATAGCTTCGTCAAAAATATTTTTAATGTCAGAAAATTTAAATGTTTTGTTTTCTGTTGCAACATATTGTTTCACATCTGCCCTGATTAACTCAATTGGATTGAGTTCATAATGGTAGGGCGGTAATCGTAAAATGGTTTTATTTCGTTTTATGACAATTTCATCAATAATATTTGAATTATACTTATTTTTATGCTCTTTGACACTTTCTAAAATCTCTGCCTTACCATCGTTTCATCAAAATCGATGTTTTTGGAAGTAAGCTATTTTTGAATACCTGCTTTCCTTCTGACCATTGTTGGAATTTTTTCAAGTTGCCTCGTGTAATACAAAGCATTGTCTAATACGACAACACAATTCTCTTGAAGCTTCGGTAGAGTTTTCGAAAACCAACTGTCGGAAGAGACCCCGTCCATATACTTGTGATAGTCTCTGGTTTTTTTCGGTTAAAATACTCATAAAGCGTCTGGTAGAAAACCAAGTACGTATACAATCAAACATAAAATGTGCTATTAATTTTATTTGTAATTAATTGTAATGAATATGGACATTATCTAAGTCAACCCAATAATAAATAATAGTAAGCAATCTTTTTAGAAACAAGCTTTTATTTGAATGAAATTTTAGAGAACTCACAATATGGCTTTGAAAATGGAAGAAGCTAAAATAACTTCTATTTAGAATTAAACAATCAAGTGAGAAATTGAAAATAAAGATAAGGAAATTCACTGTTTTATAGTTTTGGCGATAGCCTTTGATATAGTGCTATAAGTAGATGTCCATCAAAATGAAACTTGTGGAATGTCCATTCAAAAATGCTTGTCTTGAGGATAGTTTGGAAGAGTTCACCCAAACCTAATCTTTTGTATGTCCAGGGTTTACCTATGCTTCATCCAGATAGTAAATTTTTCTATTTTCTTCACAAAATTTCTCAATTTTTTGAAAGGTATTCTCGCCTCTACACAATTATTTCTGCTTTTTCCAATAATGAACTGTTCTTTCCACATTTTTTGCATTGAAATCCCATTTCTTTTAATAAATTATAAAATGTTGATCTTTTGAAATCCGCCAAGTCTTTATCTTCGTTAACTACTCTCAGAATTTTGTCCACTGTAGGTAACCCATTTTTACAGAAAAAATTGTATACAATTCTTCTGATGGCGCTTCCGTGAAAATCATCAACTTTATCAGCTGTATCCGTGTTTAAGAAAATTAAGCGCGTGTTTCACCCGAAATATTCACGTTTGTGATCATTGTTTTGGTTTACTATTTTTTTTTTCTATAAATAGACTTTAGTCTACTGTGTTATTATGAAAGAAACAATACACCTAATCCAACGAATAACCGACATTTTACATTTAACCTAATCTAAGTATTTTACTAAGTATTCCCATTGGTTTGGTTAAGATATTTTTTTAATTCTGAAATTATCCTGCTTCACAAATGAAAGGTATGAGTTATATGTCACAATTATATTTCATGCAATACAAGGCTCACTATAAACATTATAACAGAGTCTAGTCTTAATTATTAATGACTTGCCTTACCCAAAAATTTAGCTCTTGCGATATTAGTGGAATTTGATATTGAAATAAGTTAGTTTCATGTGTTGTATCCAATCTAATGAAGAGTCGAGTAAAGATTGGCACTTTAGGTCTTATTTATAAAATGTAATAATTAGAAAATATATCAGGGAGATAAAAATCAAACCGTAGAATCACCATACGTGATCTTCTCATTATACTTGCTGAAATTAGTTGAAGGTCGGCTAAAGAAGGCGAACGTTCCACTTCATCTCAACTACTTCCTCAAGTCAAATCTCAAAACTTTACAATTGAGGTCAGGAACAGAATGGGAAGTGGTCTACTTGTTGTAGGAATATTTTCCTTGTGTATTACTAGGGTCAGCTGAGTTAATGTTTGAGGGATTTCACTTTGGGCAGCATTCGCTCACCGTGTATGTAGTAGTTTCAAAAGAGAATAGAATAAAACAAAATTGTTCCACGAACTAAAGCTCTGTTGGGCTGTATTGCATAGGCGGAAGACAGGAAGGACGGGTACAGCTGGAGCAACGCAAAAAACCTACAACATCCACAAGAAGAATACCTGATTTCACAGTTTTTCACGCTGCATGGTCTAGATGCACCCTCTGAGGTCCAAGGGAAACTTTACAACAGGAGTGTACTTGAATTTACATAGCTAGATCTGATTTTTTGACAAGTTCACGTAACGGTATGCTCCATGCAAGAATCGTGTCACAATATGTTCCTTTTCTAAGCGTTATATTAAGATTCTCTATATCTATTTAATCAATATAACAGGAATAGTTCGAATCAAAATTATTGATTAGTTTTGTCTACAAAATTCCAGAAAAAATATGAGATACCTACATAATTGATAATAACAATTCTTGTACGCAGGTGGTTAAACCAAAGAGTGATCATTCAGTTACTTTACTGCAAGCAACATATTTCAATTATTATCATAATCTCCTCTTAACTGTTCACACTCTTCATTTGACTGAAGTCGATCTCAACAATCCAATTTGTGAGTTTGGGAATAGAGAATGTGAAAGTAAACCAGATGAGATGGATATGGCGAATGAGGTACTAAATCTGAATGCTTTCTAAGCAAGCGTATTGCAGTGATGAAGCTATGCAATTATTATCTTTCTCCTTTATAATAAATGAAGATTACTCCAAAACTATTGTGATCATCATCTTATTGGGCGAAAAAGGACACCAATTTGACTATCCAGTCCTGGAGTAATTATACAAAATGACCAAGAGATGTTAACTAAGCTTTGAGATAAATTATGTTGTGGTTAACAATACTACTCTGCTTATTACTTTCAGTTTAACGTAGAAAGGACTTTTTTCACAATAGCACAGTAATGATGCGAGTAGAAAAATGTAGTAATGCTTCATAGGATTTGGCTTAATTTTTTTCTTTATGAATAAACCAGTGAATTTCAATATTTTATACAATTTAAATACGTTTTCAAAATTCAGTAGATATGAAAGAACATCTTCTATCAGAAATTGAGATCCACGATTTGGACTCAACAGCAATTTCTCTCCTGATAGAATACGCTTATACGGGCCAGATAACTGTAACACCAGATAATGTTCAAGTATTGTTGCCAGCAAGCAGCTTACTTCAAATGCAAGAAGTCAGAGAAGCATGTTGCAGATTTTTACTACGACAGTTGCATCCCACAAATTGTTTAGGAATCAGAAGTTTTGCAGGTGAGTACAAATTTATTAAATCTATACTAGATCTGTGTAACTATCTTCAATTCTCAATTCTTCTTTGTTTTAAGTTTTTTTAATACACCTTGTAATATTAGATTGAATTGGTTTTGTGAATTTGTATATTTCTTTTGCCGCTCGCATAAGATTTCTCGTCTCTCGTGCTTTTGCTTTAAGATAGATGACTTGGTTTCTGTGACGGTTTTGACTCAATGGTTCATATCACTAATCAATGCTTTATGCAATTTGCGTTAATTTCTTGTTTTTCTATAGTCTTTTCTTCTCTGTTTATATTATTGACTGGAATGCCAGGAGAACCGTTTTGTGTATATTGAACGGTTATTTTGTTTAATCTTGTAAGGATTCCATTCCTGGAGCTATATATGTAGAACCTTGTTCCAATAAAGTTTGTGATGTCTTTTTCTTCTTTTTTATTTCTATTTTCATTTCACCCTCTCATATCTTATCCATAATTTGAGTTTCATATTGCTCCTTTATATTTGAATTATTTCAAACATTTTTTTTTTCTTTTGTGTCCATTTAGAATCTCTGCTAGGTATAGCATCCATTTTATGTAGTTTCTCATTGCATGAATACTACTGAACTGCTGATCCAATAAAGTTTACAAGAAAAAGTTAATAATATATTGAGGTAATAGATATTCATGTTGATGCAAACTATTAGTGTACATTCAACGAGATAGATATAATGTCAAATCCCTAATATGTATTAATATGACTTGAAAACCAGACTGAACTGAAAATTTGTTAGTGAATATGTGTGCATTTTTCAGATACACATTCTTGTAAGGAACTACATTTAAAATCGCATGTATATGCGTTACAGAATTTTCAGCAGGTAGTTGGTACAGAAGAATTTCTGCTGCTTCCATTCGAAGAGGTAAAAGTATAGTAAAATTATATTTTTTGTGTTAGAAATGTTTGACATTTTATTTCTATTGAAAGTCTTATTTTATAATAAATCAGTTTTTTGCATTCCGAATAACTTTCTTACAATTATTGTATATTTCAAAATTTCTGGTAATACTATATTATTTTTATTTAAAAGACCGTTTTCCAGAAAAATTCATAAATGTCTTATAATACCCGTAAATTAATTATTTTTTCAAAATTTTCATATTTATTCTATTACTTTCTTTTTCAATTTTCTTGGTATTTTCGTATATATCCCAGAATTTTTTTGATTTCCATGATTTTGCTCTAATTATCATATTTTTATAATTTTTTCATATTTTTAAGAATTCATCATAATGTTCCCATTGTTTTTTCTATTTTTGACAATTCCTCATCATTTTTTATAATTTTTCCATGATTTTTTGATAATTTTTCCACAATTTACATAAAATTGTTACAATGGTTCCCATATTGTGAAAACTCATTATTTGCAAAATCTTCTCATAATTGCTATAACCTTGACATGATTTACATCATATTTCCTCAATGTTTTTATAATTTTCCTCATATTTTCCTCGAAATTCTCATATTTTTTCAGAGTCTTCTCAATTGATACTTCAGATAATTTTCACATATTTTTAATATCTTTCCAATGCTCTCATGACTTTCTTCTCGACAATTTCCATAATTTCTTCATTATTCTAAAAATATTTCCAAATCTGTTTCATGATAATTAATTTACATAATTTCTTCAATATTCCCATTATTTTTTTATATTTTTTTGGCTACGAAACAAAGAGAAAAGTTTAATTTCGAGCTCCAGGTATGAATTGTAATTAGACTTATATTTTTTACAATATTCGAAAACTACTTATTTGACATTATTTCTCCGAACTACGAGTAGATCTTTTTCAAACATTATCCAGATTTAATTCTGCTCTTCTAGACTTCCTTTTTAAGTTTCTAAGCGTAATACGGCGTATTATCCAAAACTGTGAGGTTGTTATATTTAATCAGAGATAAAGTTATATAAATCCCCAAGCTAAAAATAATTACCAACAGGACCTTGACGTTTTGCAATTTTACGACCAATATGCGGCTTTCGACATTGTTTATGTCTTATCTATCTTGAAAATAATTTGATAAGTTAGGTGTAATTAAATGAACTTGAGTTACATCAACCAATGTTAAATAAATTTCAGGTTAACGAATTAATTTCTAATAGTCAACTGAATATCTCTTCCGAAGAGAATGTTTTCACTGCTGTTTTAAATTGGGTGAAGCATGATCTGGCAGAGAGGAGTAAATATATATCCAGGGTGAGTATGATTATTTTAAATGTTGATTTGCCTACTTCATTTTATAATATTCCAGACTCGTATGTTAAATTTTTTTATACTCTGTTCTACATGAGTATGGATTTTTTAATTATTAATATTTATAGAGTTCTGTCAACAATGTAAACGAGAGATGTGAATGAAGAGCTTACACTCGTAAGCTCTTATTTAAAACTATTTGAGTCACCATTTCATTGGTGTACGTTCAATGTTCTAAATATTAGGAAGTGTCATAGCTCATTAGAAACACTTGGTATATCTCTATTTAGTAGTATTTGACTAATTACGTCAATAAATCATTTTGCTTCAATTTGTAGATTTCTAAATTTTCTGTTTAGTTAATGCAGCACGTGAGATTACCATTGGTGAATAGGGAATTTCTTATGACTAGAGTGGACAACGAAAAATTGATAAGAGACAACAACGACTGTAGAGAACTACTTTTAGAAGCTATGAGATATCATCTAGCGCCGGAACGAAGGTGTGTTCTATCTAGCTCTAGAACTTTGGAAAGAAAACCTAACGGGGCTCAACCATATCTCTTTGCAATAGGTAAGATATAGTTTATGAGTAATACTTCAGGAAACATCAAATTATTAGTCAACTAAAGCGATTGTTAAAAAGTTTGATTAGCTTTCCAATTTGAGTATTTGCAGATATGGATTCGTACCTATAAGTGAGATAATCAGCTTAAAAATTATCATATAAAGGTTCTCATAATAAAAATAAAGAAAATAATTATTTTATAGCAGAAAAAAAGGCCAAAAACTGCCCGAATGACTCTACTGAAAACAAATGTGAAATGTATGAGCAAATTATAAATAACTTGTCGAAAGAAATTGACTTAGACCAGAATGAAGCTCTCAAAATGATATTTTAACAATAGGAGAGAAAAAGACAATAAAATTAAAAATAAAAGAATCATACTCGTAAAACTTAAGAAAGCATTTCATTCCTCCTCACATAGAAATGGGGAGAATGGGAAAAGAATGAAGAATAAAATTATGAAAATTATACAAAATATGAAGTAAACAAGAATTTTATAATACCGTATAACTTTAAATAAGACAAATGTAGAATTGAGACAAGGAGAAAAAACTAACATTAACATTTATTAACGGATATATGGACCACATTTAAAAAAAATGAATGGGAAATGAAAGAAAAGTTATTGATATGAGAATCAAGACAGAGTCTAAATAGTGGTTACTGTAGTAATAAGAATTATTACGAAAAAATATATGAAAAACTAAGCTGGAGTTTGAGTTAAACAATAACAAATAAACAAAACTAAAATACTGGTCAAAATATCAATAGATAAATGAAGTACCCAGCGTTCCAATGAAACTAGTAAAGAAGCGCAAAATTTGGGAATTCTGTTTCAAGAAGTAAGAAAATAAGATGCTGACATAAATGATAGAATTGAAAAAACCATTAAACTATACTATGACGAATCTATCTCCAAACAGAGATGAAAGTATATTACACTATTTATCGAGCAGAACACAATTAGCAGAAAAGAAATACCTCATACAAACATCAGAAGTGAATAGAAATGACAAAATCAAAATTACGAGAATGACAGGGGGGCAACAACGACAATCAAGCTGAACGTAGTCAAAGAATGGAAAATGATGGACAAGTAAAAATATATAGAGTAAAAATTCAAATTAATAGACAAAAGGAAGACAAAGACAAAAATCAATTACAGTATTGGATGGAATTCTACAAGTCAGAGGTCAATCGTGGAGAGAGATAAAAATGTTTGCAAGAAATGGAAAAGAATGGAAAATGTTCGTATATTTAATGTAAACCCGTCACTTTAGGTCATAATATATGTGTATATAATAAGAATGAATTTGTCTGAATTTACAATCCTGTAATATTTATAACAATCCAAAGGAACTTCCTTTTTCAAGAGAAATAATTATTCTGATGGTTTACATTGTAGGTATTCGATGTAACCTAGGCTCAACTATCAACCTAATAATAATTTTAATTTTTTGAGTAACGAAGAATCTTAGCTTAAGACATCTTTGCTTTCGTGTTCGTATTGTAATTAAATAATGCAATGAGGATGTATTGAAACCTTTATCCAAAATAATTTTATAACTTTCATCTTGATCCGTTCTACATACAATTTGGTGAAACCAACTCAACCTGGTCATTCTTAACACATGAACATACTTCATAATATATAAAGACACTCCTCTTTTTCACGTTTGTGATTTAGGACTATTGAAACATTTTGTTTTGCATGTCGAATTTTATAGGTGGAGGATCATTATTCGCAATACATTCTGAATGTGAAGTTTATAATCCAAAATCTGATTCTTGGTCAACAATAGCTCCGATGCAATGGCGACGATCTAGATCAGGTGTAACTGGTTTAAGACGACTACTTTACGTTGTCGGAGGGTGAGTATTTCGATATTCAAAGCGATAAAAGTGTCAAAATTAAAAATGATCTAATTGCTTTTTGAAACGTCAATAATCTTAGAACTAGATGTACCAGTATGTTTTGTAAATCATAGTAGCTACGATCATTTATTTTTTTGAGCGAAGTAGCTATTCCATTAAGTGCTGTTGCATCATATGATTGAGTTCACATGTGAGGGGAATTTATTTCCGGCCATAATATCACATTCAGATAGCATAACTTAATTTTTTCTGTTATCATTGACTATATCTTCTATATTCTATCGACCCCGAGAAAATGTATTTATAATTATTTGTTTGTTGTTCATATCGCTTACATAATAAATTTGTTTTTAATAAATTATAGATACGACGGGGCATCAGATATGGCAACAGCAGAATGTTACAATCCCTTAAGTAATAGTTGGTCTCCAATTACTCCAATGGGAACAAAGCGATCCTGTTTAGGTAAGCTTCAAGGGTATTTCAGTCAGGAAATTACTATAACAATTTATTTTCAGCAAAAACGTATACATTTTCTCTATATCATGAACTGTGTAAAAACTCTTGTAGGTTTTACGTGATTCACTCACCGATGGTATATAAAAGAAAGAGAGAAAGGAATATTAGATATTTTAATCATTGTCTTACACTGTGAAAATAAAACGCAAATACGGAATCGGATCACTTTTCTTCCCCTCAATTCACTTACATTAAAAGGTTGGATGCATTATCCTGAAGTAAAAAAGGTTCCTTTAAATCATTCAAGTATTTAGCATGAGATATTTCACTCTACTTATGAAACTAGAACTACCAAAAATTATGTCAACTTTTTCGAACTTTGTGAACAAATTTCAACATACTATACCAGGGCCGGATTAAGATTTATAAGGCCCGGGGCTAAAATAATAACGGGGCCCCTTAAGGAATTCGAAAACCCGGAAAAATTCACAAAATAATATCAATACGTTAGATTTGTGGTATCAACACATCAAAAAATACAGAATGATTTCCAAATGATGTGGCCCTCTTGGACCTGGGGCCCGGGGCTATAGCCCCCCAAGCCCCTAGCTTAATCTGGCCCTGTACTATACTGCCCAACTATGCGATGATGTTTTCACATACACACATGTGTTATACTATAGTGAAATAGTCATGTGGATTAGAAGTCAAAGTCTCTATGGTTAAATTGTTAGAATTAAAAATTGCTTTTTGAAACATCAATAATCTTAAACTAATTGCACCAGTTTCAAAGTAGCTAGGATGTTTAATTTTTTTTGGCGTATTATATAATGAACAAAAACTGTTTCTAAATTCATGTGACAAGCTTATTGCAAAGTACAATTGTGACATGAGTGTAAGGATGGTGAAAATCTTCGATTCAAGCTTAGTTTTTGATAGTTATGACTTCAATATATAATTTAAAATAGATATATATGTTACCGGAAATGTATGAAATCTAGGAATTGTATACAAATCCTAGGAAACTTATATAATTGCGAAGATATTTAGGAAATGTATAAAATATTGTTTCAAAAATTATTTACTATATAAATGTCCTTGGAAATGTGCACAAAAAATTCCTAGGATTTGTATATAATTCCAATATTGTATTATACGTATTAGGAAATGTATAGAAATAATGCCCTCTGTAATAAAACACTTTGTTAAAATGAGAATAATAATTTCTATTAAAGCACTCGTTAAGACAACAACGTAACAATCATATCGTAAAATATAATAAAGTCAAAATGTAAACGAGTCAGTCCATATAGACGGGGAGCTGGCTACAAAAAACAGGGTCGATAAGGTGCGCGCCATTTCAGCTTGTAAACTGGCGGTTCCCACTTAATACATCACCGAACGCCACTTCTTAAGGTCAGCACAGGTCGGATATGAAAATGCCAGCCGGTTTTCCCGGACGAAAAAATTGGCTGAAAAACTTCATAACGGGCGCGCGTGAAACCTTTAGTAACGTGGGGTTCAAACCTCAAATAAGAGCGGTGTAATAGCGCAAGAAGTTTTGCAGGCCGGAAAACCCTCGTAAGAAGTGATCGAAAGTGTCGGAAAACTCATCTGAAAAACCTCATAACGGGCGCGCGCGAAACCTTTTGTAACGTGCAGTTTAAGCCTCAAATAAGAGCGGTGTAATAGTGCAAGAAGTTTTGCAGGCCGGAAAACCCTCGTAAGAAGTGATCGAAAGTGTCGGAAAACTCATATGAAAAACCTCATAACGTGCGCGCGCGAAACTTTTTTATTAGGTTTTTTGGGTCTCAACTAAGAGCGGTGTGATAGCGCAAGAAGTTTTGCGGGCCGGAAAACCCCCGAAAAAAATTTCGATCATTTCTTACGAGGGTTTTCCGGCCTGCAAAACTTCTTGCACTATTACACCGCTCTTATTTGAGGCTTAAACTGCACGTTACAAAAGGTTTCGCGTGCGCCCGTTATGAGGTTTTTCAGATGAGTTTTTCGACACTTTCGATCACTTCTTACGAGGGTTTTCCGGCCTGCAAAACTTCTTGCACTATTACACCGCTCTTATTTGAGGTTTGAACCCCACGTTACTAAAGGTTTCACGCGCGCCCGTTATGAGGTTTTTCAGCCAATTTTTTCGTCCGGGAAAACCGGCTGGCATTTTCATATCCGACCTGTGCTGACCTTAAGAAGTGGCGTTCGGTGATGTATTAAGTGGGAACCGCCAGTTTACAAGCTGAAATGGCGCGCACCTTATCGACCCTGTTTTTTGTAGCCAGCTCTGGGACTAATATAGGTATTTATTTTTGCAGGGTAAGCCCAACGTAACCTAAATTAACTCTATAACGTTCATCTTCAATATAAGCAGTGTTCTTAGCTTTGTTAACGTTCTTAATAACGCTAAAATACTATAAAATCGCTCTTTCATAGGCGCGATGCGTGATTACCCATTTCCGTGCGATTTTAGGAATTACATATTTCCTAGGAATTGTATACAATGACGGATTACATACGTTTCCGATAACATACATAATGAATATGACTTTTATTCTATTACAGGAATTTGTTCATTAGATGGTCTAATTTACGTTTGCGGTGGTTACGACGGTGCTTCTTGTCTCAGTTCAATGGAAAGGTTCGATTCTTTAACAGGAATATGGTGTAGTTGTCCCGCTATGAATACAAGAAGACGCTACTGTCGAATAGCCGTTGTTGGTAGGTAACTAAACTTCAGTAACATTTGATACAATCTGTTGGGTTTTTATTTTCCAGAAAACTGCATTTATGCATTAGGTGGATTTGATTCGACTAACTATCAAGCATCTGTCGAGAAGTAAGTCATGATCCTAATATTACCTCCTTGTTTGGTCATCTAATCCAATTTTAATTACGTAGATTTGATCCAAGAGAAGGTACTTGGCAGTCCGTACCCTCTATGACTTCAAGAAGAAGTAGTTGCGGCGTAGCTGCTTTGAATGGTCAGTTGTATTGTATTGGAGGAAATGATGGTACGATGTGTATGGCAAGCGGTGAACGTTTTAATTTGAGAAGGAATGCCTGGGAACCCATCACTTCTATGAATAGTCGAAGGTAATTGGACCACATATTACTAGACAGAAGTTTAAAATTTACTCATATTTTGTAAAATAAAGAAAAGTATATAAGATAAATGTTAGGAAGCTCATTAAATATTAATATAAATAATATCAAAATTTTTGTATTCCGACATAAAAATACCAGATAGACGAAACGGAAAGATTTGTTAACATAAATTATTACCTTTCTTTGCTTGGATTATTGCTGCACATCTTATTGATATAATTGGAAGCCTCTGATTGCATCTTGGTAAAAAGATTAATCAAACATCTATAGAGACTTTCTTAATTGCATAGATTCCAAATAATGTGCTTTTTCTGTTCGTAATTTTAATTTTCAATTATTATTTACTACGTAGTGCTTTACCTCAAATTAATTTTTCGTTTTGAAAGCGTTTTGAAGAGACCAGTTTCACGTTTAAACCACCAGCAAAAGGTCGCCCAAGAACGTCTAGGACCACAAACACTATTGTTAGAGTGAGGGAGTCAGTACGAGAAAATCCTCATTTGTCTACTCGAAAGCGATCAGCGGCTTTAAACTTGTCGCGACGAAGTTTATAGTGAATTTTGAAGTTGAATTTTATGCTGCAATTCAGTTAACACTGAATTTGAAAGATTGTCATTTGCTGAAGAAATGATTAGTCGATTTTACACTTTTGAGAACATCCTTTTTTCAGATGAGGCTCATTTTCATTTAAATGGGTTTGTAAACCGACCAAATTGACGTTATTGAACCGAAGAAAATCTGTAACTGAAACATCAAAAACCACTGCATAGTTCGAAAATAACTGTATGTGCAGCAATCTGAAGCAAAGGAATTATTGGCACTTTCTTTGCAGATTCACGAGGACGAAACATCACCCTTTACATCGACCGCTATTTTGTGATATTAGAGGATATTTAACTGTAGAACTTGCGAGATCAAAAATAGCGATTACGAGAATTTGGTTTCAAGAAGACTGAGCGACATGTCTATGGCGATTGTGAGACAGATGTTTCCTACAAGACCAATTTCCACAAGAGGTGATATCCCTCATCCCCCACGTAGCCCTGACGATTTATTTTGTGGGGATACCTCAAACATAGAGTCTATATGAACAAGGGACATTAGTCAGCTAAAGGAAAATATCCGTCAGGAAATGGCAGCAATCACCCCGAATTTATTGACAAGAGTTTTCACAAATGTGCGTTCGCATTTAGAGAAGTGCCGTTTTCGAGAGGGCCGTCATTTAGATGATGTGATTTTTAAAAAATAAAAAATAAAACAACATTTAATTACCTCATATCTTCTTCTATATATACTTAATAAATGCACCCGTATATCAAAAGCTTTTTCCTTACTTCACACTTGTATAAACAATCATTCTGGAATCCCGGAAGATACCAAATCACTATACAATATCTAGCTCTGTAGTTTCAAAGTAATTTGGGAATGTGATGATGTTATATGTCTTTTGAACTAATTATAACCTTCTTTAGATCTACTCATGAAGTGGTTGCTATAGATGGTTTCATATACGCTCTAGGAGGCAACGACGGTTCTTCCAGTCTTAATGCAGTAGAACAATATGATCCTAGGACAAATAAATGGACGATTATGTCACCAATGAGCATCAGAAGAAGTTCTGTAGGCGCTGCAGTTCTAGAATGCATAGACATCGAGCATGTATTAAAGCAAACTAGAAATAGTTGACATAGATTAACGATGTAAGAAATTAGTTAAATCATTATTTGGCATTGAAAATGAAGATATTCAACGAAATTTCAATAATGTTTTGAGATTCTTTTACGAATTTATATATGAGAAATTCTAATTCTAGGATTATAACAATGAGAATCAATTGAATTGAATGCTCAATAATTATGAAAAATAACCGAATTTCGAAATTACTTAAGCTACGACTTATTTTGAAAATTTCAGGTGCGTTCTTTTTAATTTTGTTTTTGTTTCTTACTATTGTTTTGTGGTTCTTGTCATTCTTTAAAGTATATGTTACAGCTTCGTTTTGTTAATGCTTTCCTATTTTATTGGATAATTGATGTGAAGTGAATCTTTCAAATCGTCTCATTTCTTCATAGGCGGACAGTGGATATTTTAATAATAATAAGCGCAAATTTTCGAATTTAACGAAGAACATTCCAAAGATAAGAAAAAACAATCATTCCCATTTAACAGGAAAAGATCAAGTTGCGTATTGCTGGATTTGGTGCAAAGTATGCCCTGTATATGTACATTCGGTGCTATTGGCACTAGAAATTATTCTAAATATATTCTATTATATTCTAAATGCTTTTTATCTCTATATATTCTGGAAACATCTTCGAAAACGGTACTGAGAATATTTAGAGAAAAAATAATCAGACAGTAGGACACGCCTTCTATTGAAATACCGAAAAAATTTGCCTCAAAATTAAGTATTAAAAGTACGAAACCTCATATGAAATAGAGCACGAATATTTTTAGCATCCCTTACCCTGAATTTTCTGGAAGAAGCAGGATTAATAGATCAGCTATAAACACTGAACATCCCCAATGCAACATCAAAAAGGAGCATAATAAATCCGTTGGGTCTCAGTGTATATGATAGCTTGAGTTTTATATACTATTATAGAGGTCTGGAGACGTTGAGGCAACAAAGAAATGGTGGCTCTCCCCCTCACTACCAAAGAATTTTCCAAATAAACTGAACAATTCTCTTTTTATTTTCATTCAAGCAAAATTTATTGTGAAATAACGTTTATTTTCTTAGATTTTAACAAAAATATATAAATAGAATATGAAACGAGAATTATTTTAAATTTTAGTGGTAACGAACGGAAGCTGTTTTCACCAATAAATCGATAAATTAAGATACTTTTTCACGTTTCAAGTATCAATTATGAGGTTTCTTTTTTGTGGAAATCCCGATGCTATAGCCTCGGTTACTCTCCCTTAAATTCGGCCCAGAGTTTACGTTTGACCTTGAATAGAGTCGGTGAAAATTCAATAAAACAGTTAATTGATATACCTCACATTGATTCTTGTTTTCTTTCTACTCTTTTATACGTTTTTAGTGTCGTTCCGTTAACTTTCTTATTAAAAAAGAAACAAGATGTGATGGCTGGTATCAAACTAATTTGATCGTTACTTTATTTTACAACATAAATTTATCACAAAAAATAGAAAGTAAATCTTTTCAATTGTAATCTATCTAAAAATAAATAAAATTAACAAATAAAATGAGCAAACCTAAGGTTTTCAACTTTTATGGAGCATTGTTTTATTGGTTGATTCTCATTAGATTATAATACAAATTTTTGTTCTAGGGACAGTTTTTATAATATACATTTCACAACATTTCTATCGCTGTTGAGACTACGAAAAATTTGGACAAAAATATATGAAATAGACTTGAAAACTAATTCTTCATACATTTACTTAAAAAAAAAATTGCATCAGCTTTTGGCTTTTGAAGAGAAAAGTTACTTAAGTACCTATTCCAAGGAAATAATCACCTTTTTATTTGTATAAAATCGCAAAAATTTTGAATTTTTGGAATTCTTAACAAAGATACCAGGTGGGGAAAGTCATAACAGCCAAAACTGTTCCTAAAACAAGAAACCTGGATTTATACTTTTATCGGTACAAAAATACTGTTGATATTTAAAAAGAAATATTGTAGGTGTACATTAGAAATTTATATAAGTATATATATATATATATATATATATATATATATATATATATATATATATATATATATATATACTTTACTTTATATAAATTGATGTAAAGAAATGAGCGAAAATAGATTATTAACACAATTGAAACATAAGAAAATACTATGTAGTATACGTGTATTATTCGATTTAAAATTCCAAAAAAGCTTTTGTAAAGTGGCTTCGAAAATCAATGGTAAATTTGATGTGGCTTGTAGGATTAAAATTAACAATAAAACATTTCTGTGATATAAAGTATTCAGAAGAAATTGCAAAGGGAACCAAAGATCGTATTTTTGTAATTTCTTTGCTGTTAAATCACTTTTATGTTAGATGTTATTGAGTAGGACTGCATTGACAAAACCGAAGTTGTTGAAATTTCTCAATCTTTATCATTATTATTTGGGAAATCTACTGCATCCTGGGTCAATCCACTATCTATAAATATAAAAAAGAATGTTTGCCTGTATGTTCTTTATGGATTCCTAAACTATGCATTTGATCATATGATGATATTAAGCAAAGTTCTTGTGCGTGGGCCAACGAAGGTTTATGAGTGGTGCATTTACATTTCGAAGAAGAATTATGGGTACGCAAATTTTATAAATTCAAGACAATGATAAACAGTCTTGTTGAGGTTATAATTTTGGCTGGAAAATTCAAAGGTGGAGATGTAACTGCTGCCATGAGCATAAACTGTCACGGCAATGGCAGTGGCGCTACTTTATAATAAATTTCTCTCATTTTGAAACTAATTCTAGTTATTTTCAATTCAATTCAATTATTTCCAAATTATTTCGACTTATATCCGTATTTTCCCATTCATTGTTACCTGGATTCTTCGTTCCAATAGTAGTTTGTTTATCAAATAATCGTAAGATTTTCAATCGATGTACTGTTTTTTGAAATCAATTATTTATTTAGATAGTGCTTTTTAATCATCGGCATTCACACCTACGCTATACAAAACAAAAATATCAGGATCACAAATATATATCTATATATATTTTTTTCCAAATTTTGCTTTCTGAATCGTTCAAACATTCAGAAATCATTATTAGGCCTACAACCAATTAAAAAGCACCAAACTCTTCATTTTTTTTATAAGTATTTGAGTTATTCATGAAAAATCTATTAAAAACGTGGTTTATTTCGAGAAAAATAAATTTTCCATCGCGTATAACCCAAAAACTATTGAATGTTCAAAAAAACTATGCTACGAACTATTTTTGTTTAAAATTTGGACCTCTGTCGATATCCGCAGTTATTTTTACCCCTAGTTGGTAGAACTCACCCGCAGGGAAAAAACACATAAGGGTTCATGGAAATCGAAGGTAAAAACCTTGGTAGCCTAGACTAAAAGATAATCAAGAATTAATAACCTTTATAAAGTAGAAAACCATAAGATCGAATTTATATTTCGAAGAAGAATTTTTCAACCGATTTGGATGAAAATAGTTAATACTAATGTAGTCGAGAATGAAGAGAAAAATTAGTAGTGACATTCTCGTTGGTTTAAATTTAGTTGCATGTTTTAAATTTTTTCTGAAAATTGTGGAATTGAAAACGCAAATTTTGCGAACATTAAATGTTTTATAGAACTAGAAATAAAATAAACTAAATTGAATTAGAATAGTGTCAGTTTTAAAGTATGTTATTTTGCTTCAGTTACTTTTTGTACTTTGATCTCTATTATCGAAATTCCATGTCAAATCTAGTAAGTATGAAAAAGTATAAGATTTGGGGTTAATAATAATTATAATCAATTAAGCTTTGACGTCGCAAAGACACTCTCGCTTAAAATTTTTCTAAGGAAAACGTTTTATTATCTCGACTGAATTTATAATTCTGACTAAAATCAATCGGAAATCATTTCGTAATTGCAATTCGTATATAGATAAGAACATATATGAAAAATGCATGTATGTGAATTCGAAGAATGGTTCAAAGAGAGAAATTTGCGAACTTTCATAATTCAAACTAGATTTATTTTGTGAACCCAACTTTGATTGTCAGGTTTTTTTCATATATTTTCTGTCATTATTAAAGTTGACGACTTTATCTAGTGTTAAATCTGAAGAAGTTGGTTCGAAATGTTTCTAAACTATTCTTCAAATACGAATCGTATACCAGAAAGCTATCATCAACAAATCCTTGTGCAATATGCAAAAAAATAAGCGAAGACGAAGAAACATTCGAGCATTTTTATGTTGTTGATTTACCACAACTCGGCCTCATCTCCCTACCTTTGTACACATAATACATTAGTTTCGATTGTTGTTGGAATTGGATCACTGATCGAATACATATTCTCTGTAAATAAATAATTTCGACTCTTTCTAATAAAATTTGTATTCTTCATTTTCTTCATTAACGTTTTATTTAAAATACTACGTATTCTTGTTCTACTAATTTTAGTTGATTTCGTAAACATTAGTTCAGCAAACGACTGATATTCGAGAAAGTTTTACAGCAATCAAAATCCCCAAAGGTAGTTTAAAATCAATAATCTAAGCGAGCAGAAATAAAATATTTCTAGTGCTTAATTTTGAACTTGGAACTCATTGATTGGTAACATTTGCACACTTTCTCGAGAGAGTACTTTTCTATTTGATGATATTTATTTCTATATCAAGGTGAACTACTTTTATCTGATAGATAATAATTCTTTAAAGATGTTTTGGATATTACGATAAATCCGTTTAGACAAAATTGTGGGCTTCAACAAAACACCTTTAACTCAAGCTGAATATTCTAAATAATTGGATAACAATACTTTGATAATATTCTGTATAATTTAAATAATATGGAAGATGCTATATGGTGACTGATATCTTTTGTTCAAAGTGAAAGAAAATGGAGGAAAGACATAATCTTCTTCCGATAATTATATAGA
Source organism: Diorhabda sublineata (assembly GCF_026230105.1). NCBI lineage: Eukaryota > Metazoa > Arthropoda > Insecta > Coleoptera > Chrysomelidae > Diorhabda > Diorhabda sublineata. The sequence continues at coordinate 31,211,462 of NC_079477.1, forward strand.
CAGAGAATGAATTTAAAAATCTAAATACTGTTTCACATCACAACAGATCATTGTTTTTTCCTTTTTTTATCCTTTATAAATGATGCGTTCATTCATATTGGATGATGTAGCTTATCATTTTTATATATTTATAACGCCACCATTTTGGCTTGTGAAATATTTTACAGAACTTATTACGAAGGTCATTTTTCAAAAACCATTTTGTAAACGTGCTTGAGAAAATTTAACTGGAATGAATTCTACGAAGAACACAAATATGAAAAATTTTCTCTTCTATATTTAGTCACAATTAATATTCTAACATTTATCAAGACGTTGCATCATATTTTGGATCAAATGATTAAAAACTATGTTGCCTAAACATTTATGCTTAACTATTAGTTCAATTATTCCAGTGAAGTAATAAGGACCAATTTTACAACCTAGTGTAAAACTGGAGATTAAATTAAGGTTTAAACTATAGTTTGAACCAATAATAAACAAGATTTCAAAGTTATGCACATTTTTCTGCCAGTTATCACTAGCGTGGCAATATAAAGTTATATAGACAAACATGAATAAAGAACAATTTGCAAACACACAAACAAATGTTTCGATAGAAGCGAAACAAATTTAAAAAATAAGTGGGAATATTTGCTCTAGGACGAATAACTTTTTTTTTGAGCGCGTCGACAATATCGACAATTTCTTCATCATCATCGCCGAGTTCTTAAAATATAATGTGCTTAATTCAATAATTTTACCAAAAGCATTTATAATGTGGTAAAAATGTGAGGAATCTGCAAAAGTTAGGTTCGGATACTCCGTTTCATGTTAAACTGAATTTTAAACTATCCCCTGACTACCGGTAAAGTTTAAGCCGAAGTTTGTAGGTAAACGCCATCTATAAAACGCGAAAAAACCGGTAAAAATCATTCTTCGACTTGAGTATTTGCTCTTACTTTTAAATTTTTATCATTCATTATATCTTCACCATAAACTTAAATATACTTCCGGTGAAACATAGCTACGGCTACGAAGTAGTTTAACCATATAACCAACATCGACATAGACGTGAAACATTGAAGACTGACCTTGGTTAGGTTAGGTAGGCTGACCTTGGTATGATATCCGAATACGATATGCAATCGCGTCTTACATCATAAATGATCTTCGTATTAAGAAATATTTTGAATTATCTTAGAACCAATTATTCGTGAAATGTTGGATGAAACCTTTTATATATAAGATATATGAATAACCTCTTGATTGTACCTACTTTTCATAGAATACATTTTCCATATATGTTATACTTCTATTTGGACAGTTTCTATAAGTTTAAGCTGTTCTGACTTAGAAAGACAGAATAGCAACGATTTCTCTATCCTCCGAGGTTCCAGCTCTGTTTAGCGCATTCTCAAGCATGCGCACTATAGATAAAGTGTCTCGAACGAGAGAGGTAAAGAATATTGTCGGCACCATAAAGGAGTATTACATATAAGACATATTCTTAAATGTGTGATGCACTGCCATTTTTACATAAATAGCTTTTTAGCAAATTTTCATTATAGGTATATTATATTTAATGTGATATTGTTATCAATATTTCAGATTAAATACTATAAAATTTGATATTATTTTTATTTAACCCGATAGTTATAGTTCAAATTGATAAGAAACTGTCCCGCCCAAATCTTATTGACATTCCTTTTAATTTAAGCTAAGAAAAGAGATGAGAAATTTATCGAGCCAGAAATTCTCAACAAACTTTATTTTATATAAAAGTTCGATATCGATTCTAGTGAGATAAGGGAGCAAAAAAAATATCCACGTGTCTGATATGTTCAAAATTCATAACTATTGTCGAAAATTACGTGTCACTAGATGGCGCTAAATTTTGATTCTATAGAGGTAAACAACAATACAACCTGTAAAGGTGTTTGTTGGTGTTTAGTTTTTTTAGTGTTTCTGGCAGGATTTTCTTTATATTTTCAATTTCCGTTATTTCCTAAACGTGTTTTTGTAGCTAGAACAAAAAGTTCCTTTAAGAATTGGAAAAACTCCAATTTAGTGCTATAAATTGTTGCAAGAGGCCTATGGGGACAATTGTCTATCTCGTGCGCGTGTTTTTGAGTGCTGAAAGCGCTTAGTGATGGTCGAGAGAGTACTGAAGTTAACCAGCGCCCAGGTCGTCCTGTAACTGTTTCAACTCTGGAAACAGTGACCAGACTTAACCAAATTGTGCGTACAGATCGTCGGATGAGCATCCGGATGTTGCCGAGGCTATAAATGCCGATAAAGAAACGGTTAGAAAAATTTTACAAGAGGAATTACACATGACAAAAGTCTGTGCAAAGTTAGTGCCAAAAAATCTGACTCCTGACCGAAACCTCTTGTCTTTTCAAAGTCAAAAGATTTCATGGGTATGGGTGGGGGTATTTTGAACAATTTCCTAACGTCTAATTTTATTTAATATTTTGTGATCGACTTAAAAATGAAAATATAAAAAGTAAGTGGAATGAACAAGAAAAAAGTAGTCAGGAAATAACTACCAACAATGATTTAGCTTTTGGAGCCTGATGGATAGGTTGATGATTGTTACTGCACATTGTATTGCATAATGTTAAGCCGCCATTTTCGAAGAGAACTAGAAATATCTCGCTAGAAGGCAAAATATAATGATGTCTTGACAATTCTTGTCCTTGCAGGTAACCAGATCTCAGTCCAAGGAGGTATCCAAATTTTAATCATATTGACTTCTTTCATTGTGGTTATATAAATGGGAATGGGATTTTTTACTTTTATCAGTGTAATAGGTTTATTTATACACTTTACTGACTTAACGAACCTGAAGTTATTAATCCAAAATTTAGAAAAGATTAGATAATTTTCGTCCGTATATAAACGTTGTATACTGTCTTGGGGAACTTGTTTATGGTGTATATTAAATAAAAGTGTTCTCAACTTCAATATTTGGAGTAATTTCTCAATTATTATTTGCAAATTGTGTAAGATAATTTTTATTATACAGTGAGTAGACGAATATAATTTCTTTTTGTGATTAGATTAAACTAAGTATGACATTAGTTCTTGTGATTTTCAACTTTCTCACTAAATGGAAACTACTATACCTAATAAATCATGTTTGATATAGAATGTGAATGATAAAGGACAATAAGAATAGAATGTATTCCATCTTCTATTGAGATTTTTAAGTAGTTCAATTGAAAGGCTTTCCGACGACAAATCCACCATAGATTCGATAGCAACCATTTTTAAGTGTAAAGGATTATTATATTTAAAGTAATTGATGGGAACGAATAGCACGAAAGACATTCATTCTCTTCAAAATGGCGTCGCTTTTAGTATTGTTTGAAATTTCGAATTAGTAATACTGCCTGGATTTATTTCCAAAAAAGCTACCATGATTGCTCCGCCTTCACACATCCACACTCAAATAAATATCTGTTTGTCTTCATGGTAGAAGAGTGACGCTCCTCATCTTCCAAGTTACTACATTTTTCCTTACATACTTATGTAGATAAATCACAAGAAAACATTATTTCTATAACAACAAACAAATGAAGAGACTATTTATTATTAACTAACTTACTCCGCAAAACAAACTCGATGATATACCCAAAAAGAAATTCTTAAAAATTCTAGAACAAACAAAAGAAATAAATAAATAGGAAATTTATTGTCATGGATGAATATTCGGTCGGAGTAAGGAAAAGAAGAAAAATGATTTGTTTCACCGGCGATTAGTTAAAGGGACTGACAGCTCAAAGTAATATAACCTTATTGTTAAAAATGAGAAATTTTTCTGTTCATAAACTATATCTAGAATAAATTAACTTACTCCTGGTAAACTGATTTCTTAATTAATATCTCAGATCTACAAAGAATTGTTAGCATGCTGCAAGAAATTATTTCAACGAGCAATATTGTCAAATTAATCACTACAACGAATTCTTATTTATTACTAAGTTAGAATTAGTTATGATCTAAGTTATGATCTAAACTCAAGCTTTACAAACAGTTGATAATATGAGAGAATATCCAAATAATAGAGTTATGGAGAGAAAAGCAATTGAACGCTATGTATAAAATTGATTCATTGAAATTTAATAACTTGCTTGTGGCGATGTACATTGAAGATATCCTAGATAAGCACCTTTAATGGAGTTTGGAAAATATACTGGTAAAAAGCCCCACAGTTTAAAATTAAACTTAATATACATTCAACTTTGCTTTTCTAAGTCTAATACTAAGTACTTAAGGAAATATATGACTTAGGGAATTTATAAAAATATTTGGATTTACTGGAGATTAGGATGAATGATCAACATTTTCTATCCCATCAGGCACCTAATCAAGTATTATATAAAAATATATGAGTATGTACCCAGTCAGTTATTGATCTATAGATATACACATCAGTGTGATATAGATTTTTTTTTATATTTTTTAATATTGTTATCATAAATTTATTTTTTTTTTATAGAAAATGACATATTTGTGGTTTCGAATATTTATACTAGCTACATTGTATCAATGTTTTTATGGCGATCCAAATTTTGTACTAGTTTTGACAGATGATCAAGATTTATTGTTAAACTCAATGGTAAACATTATTTGACAATGTATACATTGGATTATTACATAAACTGTTTCCAGATTGCCATGGAGAATACCATCAACTTATTGGGAAATAATGGCAAAACCTTTAAAAATGCTGTAAGTACATATGTTTGACATCACAGTTAAAAATATTAACTTTTGTCCCTAAAATTTTATTCAAAGCTATCGATATATTCACAATAGAAAGTTGGCAATTACGATAAAAGTGGTATCAATTAGATTCTTAAATTCCTCTTTATATTTAATGTAGTTTACGTTAATAATGGAAGTAATGTTCCAATTATAACTATGAAAATTGTGCAGATAAAAATTCTTAACACCAGATATCACTGAATTAATCATTTTACTGCACATTATAATGAACAAAATTCCCATTTAAAAGGGTGTATCAACATTTGTTAATAAAATGGAATAGCTATATGAGTTTCAGAAAGTGTGCAAATGGAAGTTCGTTTTTTTGAGCATAATGAAGAAGAATCAAAATTGTAACTTATAATCCAGACTGGATTATTATAACCTTATGGTTATATATGGTTTCTGGTTATGTTTTTATTATTATTTCAGTTTCCCTTCCTCAAATTACAATATAATTCTCCCAAAATTTTACTTATTGAATGTAAACTTTTATTTAAAAATATCTAGTGCAGATTTAAAACATGTAGAGTAATCTAATGTAATTAATTTTCCTCATAAATATGGACGAAAATTAAAAACTACATTTTCTGAATAAAATAATTCACCTGTGACTTTGGCCTACCTAAGGGTAATAATTGTTCATATCAAAAGCTTAACAAAAAAGAGGTAGTGCATGATATTGAGATTAAAAGGAGTTTTGAATTTTTTATTCAGAGATGAGTATAGTACTTCTTAATTTTTTAACATGAGCATTTAAGAATTTATAAACATTAAGATAAATTTCTTTGCAATGAGCCTTCTTATACACAGAAAATTAAGGCATTATTATTAATTGGAGTGTATGACAAAGTACTCAAAAAAAAAGGGATTCAGAGCTACATTGAGGAATAAAATAAAGTGCATTCTTATATTGGCAGATTATTTAATTAGCAGTATTGTGAATGTAACAGTTCCAGGTCTATGGTGAGTAGAATAGAGAAAAATGAGAGATTAAAATTGAATCGAAATGAATTAGATGTATGTATTTTGAGTACATAAACCTTCTGCCAAGTTTGATACCTACTTTGATATTGAATAGATATGGTTCAAATGAAGTGGTATATTACTAAATATAAAATTGGAAATAATTTTATTTAGAATATGTATTTTCGTGTATCAAAATTGACTTTCACCAATATTTTTCAATCATATTCATAATAACAGTATCACAGTATCTCTAGATCTTTTGATACCTTAGATCAACATATATTTGCTTATCTTCCAATAAAAATTTATGACATTATTTTGATGAGCACTTCATATAAAACTAATTTTATTAGAAACAACTATTTGGAAGTAAATAAAAGTAAAAACATTAGATAAGTTGAGTGGTATCTTATCAAATGTGGTACTTGTGGATTTTAGAATTTATAATAAGCTTTAAATTGGTCCAAATTTGATAAACATCCAGAAGTTCTCAAACCATTCCAAAAATCAAGGATTTTATGAAGTTCTTGATTTAGCAAACTTCTCATTTGTCTTTGAGTATTATTATGACTTATGATTTCATTTGATTATGTAAATAGGGCAGATCTACATCTCAACCTTTTTCTCAATTCTGATAGTAATTCGCTTTCCAATTGTCTTTGCTGTTGGCCAAAATATTCTAACAGAATATTTCCAGATTCTGAAGCTCTGTTTAACTTTTGCCAGCAAATCGATGACTATCTAAAATTTTACTAAATAGAAAACAGAACATTTGGCTTGCATGTCGCAGATTTTTTACAGAATGCTTATACCTCAACCATGTAAAATTTATTAAATATATGACATCAAAATATAAAAACCACAATTTTATCATTGATTTTCAGTTTGTGAATACTCCTATCTGCTGCCCAAGTAGAAGTACAATATTGACAGGAAAATTCGCACACAACACTGGAGTTGTAAATAATTCTATAAGTGGAAACTGTTCAAGTCCAATGTGGCAAGAAAAACACGAACCCAATAGTGTCTCTGCTATTCTCAAGAGGAACAAAAACTATGTTACATTCTATTCTGGAAAATATATGAATGGGGTAAATTATATCAATTTTCCTAATTAGATCACTTCGAGAGTGATGCAGAAGGGTGAATAATTTTGTCCTGACTACTTAATATTACAATGTGATTATGCATATAAATAATACTCAATATTTTAATAGTTTTTGTTGAGTTAATTGATATATTTATGTCCACGTTTAAAATAAGACAAGTCAAATCAAATATATTCCTTCATAGTATATTAAACAACATATTTTAATATAATTAAAACATGAGTAATTTTTTTAAGTCTTGAAGACTTATTGGCTCCAAAATATATTTAATGATAAAGGAGGTCAAGAATTGTACCACGTGCTCTAAACACAAAAATGATCTGATAGTACCAAAAATTATAACTCTCTGATGGTCATTATGTATATTTTTCTTTTTGTTAATGCTTTTTATTAAAACACAAACAAAGAAATCTTTGTCTTTAATAAAATTCACGGTGATCATGGTTCCTCAATATATTTTTAAAATCTTACCTAAGCGATAGATAATTAATGAAAGCACTAATCGTCCAATAGAAGCAGGCGTACCACAGGGAATTGTCTTAGGAATCATTATTATATGTATTATACACGGCAGATCTACCAACAAATAATAAAACCATCATGGGCACCTTCGCTGACGACACATTCATATTAGCAAGCAATGAAAATCCAGTTACAGTTTCCAGAATTTTGTAGACAGAAGTGACCTTCATTCTAATAAAAGACTAGTGCTCTCCTGTTTATATGAACAATGTACAAATATCACAAGCTACTAACACGAGGCATGCACCTATATACAAGTTAATTTTTTACTGAATTTAATGTGTGCCTATGTGAAGGTCTATGTAAGAAGTTGTTAGTAGTGATCTTTGTTAGCTAGAAGTTCAAACCATTGAGGAGAAGCATTGGCTTGGAAAGAATTATGGTGACTTTTAACCAGGAAAATCCACCATCATTGACTACTATACAGAGTTTAAAGTGACCAAATTCAATGAAGCTGTTTTCATACTTAAAAAAATACTATGAGGAAGGAAATCAGATAAGGCATTTATCTCATATACCCGAATGTTGGAAAAGCGTTTGTAGAGCTGATTGTATCGATACATAAAATTACATTTTCCTGCAAAACTTGTTTTTTGTTTATCAAGTCGAGGTCTTACAGCATGATGTCTTTAACAACTATGTCGATGGTCTATCCTCCAATTGGAGAATATATATTATAATTGAAGACATCTAAGCCATGAATACTAATACAGATATGTTTCCTTGAGACTTTTATTTTGGTTCTTTCATATAATTTCATTTTTTAATGATCCTATGAAAAATAATTGAACGTCATAATTCCTTTCTAACCTTTATAATCAAGTATTACTGGGTTATACATATATAAATAAATAATATATGATAGAGAGATGATAATTTTTGGATGAGGAATCTTTATATCTCCTCTAGGGAAACTGCTCTCCAATTATCACTACAAAAACTTGGTTTCCTTCTAAAACATTTTATACTATGTTCTTAATTGACGTTTTTCCTGACTATTCTTCAATAACCATGCTAATAAAAATGGGGATTTTTGAATTTTCCTCGTCTTAATTATTTGGTATATTTGTATTCATATTATATTTTCAGTATGGATTTGCAGAAGCTGGAGGTATTGAACATGTTCCAGAAGGATATGACTGGTGGATAGGTTTAAAAGGAAACTCAGTTTATTATAATTACACATTATCAATCAATGGAACAGAATATTTTTCAAGTGACAAATACCTAACAGACACTTTGGCGGAATACTCAATAAAATTTTTGGAACAGAGAGCAACTGATAGGCCGTTCTTCATGACTATAGCACCACCAGCTGCACATGCTCCATTTACACCCGCCAAACGACATGAAAATAAGTATGCGGGAACTAAAGCTGTTAGAAGTCCATCTTTTAATCATTCAGGATCAGATGTGAGTATAAGAAAAATTGTGTGTTATACAAAACTGATGTAATAAATTATTATTCATAAAGATTATTAAATTATAATTTTTATTGTATTGGAAAATGGAAAATTGAATTTAAATTGTAACAAAAAACTAGGATTTCCTGAAATCAGTACTCATTATATCAGTGATAGCGAATCTTCTTGAGAAGAAGAAAATTTTTTTAGATCTAGCTTGTGGGTCACTAAGTATTTGATTGAAGAAAATCACATACAATATATATTTTGTATAAATATTTATTAATGATAAATAGCTAAACATATAATTTGTATATGAATAATAAAGTTGCTTATGAAGTATTTAATGTGAAGTTTGTTGCTGTTTATTTTCAGTCAACTTTTGAATATTTGGTTCATATTTTGAGTTCATTAGTTTAATGAATTACCAAATGTTTGATATACTATTTTCAATTTTTACTGTGGTATCAATATTATCTGCGCTGCTTTCTGATATTTTCCCTTCTACTTCCAAAATACAAGTCTTCAAATTTTGTTTTCCATACTATGCTGTTTGGAAATTCAACTAATTCTATCTTTAAATTATCGATACGTAGCCACATACATTTGGTTAACCCCATTGTTCTCAAATGATTGTTTTATTTCCTATAATGCAATAAATAATCATAATTGTTTATTGCATTTTCTTGTATGTTTTAAAAAACTATGTATTGTAATTGAGGAAAATATATCATGACTTTAATTTCCAATATTTTGGTAAAGATATCAAGTTTCGTTATAAAGATTTTGATATTTTGAAACATCATTAAAACAATTAGTCCATGCTCTTGAAGTTTTTTTTATTTAGTTTATTAAAATGCTTAGTGAGGTCTCTTCAATTCCCGCATCTTAACCAAATTAAAATTTCGTAGGAAACTTCAATCCTATTTTAATGTCTTTCAGATATTTTCAAATAAAATGAATTTTAGGTGGCTTTTTGTGTTTGAATGATTGAATTCTCTTGTAATGATAACTATTATAAGATTCTACTTGGTATGAATGCTGAAATGAAATTCAATTTTTGTCATTTTTGAGACATAATACATACAGAGTATCACACTATTCTTTTCTATTCAAAACCCTTAATGGGGCAATTTATTTAGCTCACTAAGTTTTCTATGTTTACCATAAAATTTAATAAAATATATTTGAAAAGTTCTGTAATATCTATCTATGTATGTAATTGAATATTCTTATGTCTTTTTTATAAATAAATGTGATAAACCTATTTTTAGAAACACTGGTTGATACGGATGCCTCCAGAATATTTACCGGATGATGTTGATATACTGGACAAGGTACAACAGCACAGATTGGAATCATTGTTGGCTGTTGATGAATTAGTACAAGGCGTCGTTTCTAAACTGGAAATGTTGGATTTATTGAAGGATACTTATATTATCTTTACGTCAGATCATGGATTTCATATAGGTAAAAAGTTATATTTCTCTCGTTTTGTAATTAGAAGTACACTTTTTCTTCTACTACATTTTTCCATTCCTTGGCTGACTATTTTTCATGTTCAATTTATTCTATGGAAAAAACAACCGTTTTTTTGTATGTAGATATTATTTCAGGGGAAAATTTTTCTTTTTGTAAGTCATTTTTATATTATTGGTTACATTGGGCACTGAATTTTAAAGTGGTATCATGTTTTTATTAAAATAACGACATATATTTTTTATTTATCATCCACTTAGTGGTAAGATCGTGGATTATCTTTTTTTAATAATAGAAAAACTGAAGAGTAGCTTAGTTTTCAAACTATTTCTCAAATAGGGTACTTGCATTTTTTTATAAGTAATCATTTTTTGTTTATTTCATAAGTTCTTGATATGAAATAATGTTAGAAAGTAAAATATTTAATTAAAATTGAAAAAACCAATATCTAAATATTTAATTTAAAATCGCAAAAATAATAATCGCACTACATAAAAAAATGATTCTCATTGGTTTTCAGTTGTGACGTCATAGATTTAATAAAAACATTGACCAGAAAAGAATATGTGTTCCAAGTATTTTTCTGCAATAAAGTTAAATTTGAACAAAATTACGTTTGTGTCTTTGTTCCCCGAAACGGCGGTATTATCTTCCTAGTTGATTCTTAATATTATTGTTATGTTCAAATTTATTATCATCTTTTAATCAAAAATAATTCTTTCTGTTAGTTAAGTTAGAATAATACTTTGCTTGGATACATTTCTTGATATCTTTATGTAGAGACAGCATAGATTTAATTTTCTTGTACATAAATCCATTTTGCATTTTAAGATTAGTGAAATTATTATGTAATGGAATTTTATGGGTTCGTTCCAACCCATCAAAAAACCATCTTTGGTACAGTGAGAGTAGATTTGATTCATATATTCTTCGCGGCTTCGACAAGACTCCACATTCGCGGGCTGCTCAGTCTCTCAGTAGCAATTGTCATGGACAGTTATAATTATAAATTGCCAAAGCGAGCATAGAAACTTTGATTAAGAACATTTCAAGACGTGCATACGCGTCAAGAGCGCGAACTATACTGTGAGCATGACGCGAACTTGCGAGTGTAGATTGTTGGTTATCTTTTCCGCATTTCGCGTCCGAGTGTGGATTTGCCATAATAAGTTTTAAGTATGTGTCGTGAACGTTTTGTTGTGTGTGTGTGTGTTGAAATTCATATGATTTTACTCTTATTAATCTTTTATTACCAAAATCAAATATTTCTATATATAGCTATTATTACCACTTTTTTATTTTTGATGTTTTGAATTTTGGATTACTTGGCAGACAATCTGTGTATTTATCGAAACAATCAAACATATGGGTATAGTGGATTTTTTTATTTTTATTTTTGAAGATAAATTGTTCTTTTGGATTATTGCTAAAGTGTCATTGGTGAACAGAATATTCAACGTTATCACTATTTTATCATCTGAATCACCGTTTATTCCATTCTACTTCATTTTAGGGCAATTCAGTCAACCATGGGATAAAAGACAGCCCTATGAAACCGATATTCGAGTACCTTTCATAGTAAGTGGACCCAAAATACCCGCCAAGTCATCAGGAACCTTCCCAATATCTGCGGTGGATATTGTTCCTACTATATTAGATTTGGCTAATATCGATGTACCATCTTACATAGATGGAAAAAGTTTCAAAACACAATTGTTCGCAGAACCATCTGATTCCTTCAATAGAACTATACTCATTGAATATTGGGGCGAAGGGGATACTCGTAGAATAGATCCTAAATGTGCATGGACTGATCCAAATTTAACTGTAAGTATGTGATTTTAATATTTAATAACTTATTTAGATTTGATACTATCACATAGGCTTGTTGAATTATTTGGTTTTATGTAACAATCATTTGCTCTGGATCTAAGCTGAGAGCAGCAAATATGTATCAACTATAACAGTATTGGTTTGAGTCCATTTTGTAAGGTTTAATAGAAAAGATCGTGAAATTTAGAAGATGTTCACGATTCTATTCATTTCCTAAAAAAGATTCTTATCTTATATGTTTTAAATTAACATTAACACATGTTGCATTTATTTTATATGTTCATTTCTTTTCTTTCGGTTATTTACCAACTCTTTCCGCTTCCTATTTCGCCCTAAGAAATTCCATTCAGTAACATACACTTCTTTCCTGCTTTATATTTCGTCTTTAGTCCACTCTCAATCATCAATCAGTTTGGTTGGAATACATCGAGAACTTGATGATATAAAGAAAAATTGCGATGTAGACTTTGATTACTTATTTAGTGAAAAGTTAGAACAGGGTATCACCAAAAAATAGTACCTGTCGAATTTTATTTCATCATTTAAATTGCCAATTAAGAAAGTTAATCTATGTTACCAATGCCTCTTCAGGAACTTTTGTCTTCTAATACGGTGATAATAATGTAAATTTCAATAGAAAGCCCTTTGGTATTTATATATAAAAGTTAAAGTGCTATTTTTTGCACCCAAACCATGACTTTAATATTGTGTTTTTCTAATTAGATTTCTATACTATTAAGTAGTCTACTATTAAGGCTGATTGTGCAATACAATGTGTTTGATCGATTTAAACCATCTAGAAACTCATTGAAGACATTTTTTTATTCAATTCAATAATACTTACCACGGAAGATTTATAGAGTATGAATTGATTGATATGTATCAAGCACTAATTTTACCTTTGAAATATAAAATTCACCACCAGACTCCTGATTGTTGACATTACTACTGGAAAGTCTACCTACTGGCCAACCGATCCCAACAAGATTCCAGACTTTATTTTTTTTATAATCAAAACATATCTGTCAACTTTTTACTAATAGAAGAAGCATGGGAGATGAATTTTGATCATTCCCTAATCATCTTTACACTTAGTGGAAACATTTACTGCAATTTATTACCTTTATGGGTGATTAATTTAAGAAAATATTATATACAAATATAGTACAGTACAGGGATTAGAAAAATAGTTTCATCTAGAAAAATATTAATCCTGATATTGGTAAACCATGAACATAAAAACATTTTGTCAATTTTTAAACTTTTAGGAAAAATAATTGTCGAACGTAAGAGAAGGGGTTACTGGGAAACATATAACAGGTCCCGCATATTCTAAAACCTACATGAAATGGTCAGAATTATATGGATATTATTATATTATTGCAATCCTTAGGCGATCTTAAAAAACAGATACCGTGATATATGTAAAATTATTTTCAAACATCAATTCATATTAGAATCACACAAAAATTCAAATGTGTGTAGTAACCATGTTCCATACTTGTATCCATAAACAAAAACAGATTCAGAATAGCTCTTGAAATGTTTTTATGAACTCACCAAATATCCTATCCAATATTTTATCTGTATATCTTTTACATTTTTAGGAATGTATTCCAGACCAGTGGTGTAAATGTCAAGACTCAAGAAATAATACATTCACTTGTATGGTTGAATTGACAGAGTCACAGAACTTCAAATTTTGTAGATTTAACGATGAAGAGGTAATTATTGATATTGTAATGTATCGTTGGGCTAACCAATGATGGTTGACCGTCTCATCGTGTTGGTTTGCTAACATAAACCGAGTAAAAAACCCTGAATGGCAGAAGCATGCCCAAAATTTTCTAAAATAGGAATAAAGATTAAACCATACTTGTTACGAGGGACTTAACATAACTTTATTTTAAAAAATACCTCTACCTCAAAAATATAATTTTTGTCATTCTAGATTGAGTGTCAGGTCAACAAAATTTTTCATATTTCAAAATTCATAATTTTTAATAAAGTTAGATCGTTTTTTAATCGGTTTAATTGGTATCATAATTTTCAGAACTTTTTGGAAGCATACAATCTAACAGTGGATCCATTTGAATTGAAAAATGTGGCAAATGAATTGAATAGTGGAAGAAAACAACACTACTTATCGATTTTGGAAAATCTTCAAAAATGCAGAGGAAGTGAATGTAAAGAAATGATGTAAAGGTTTCATGAAATAATACAATTAAATACATTTTTGTAAAAAATTCAATTATGTAAATATTCAATTATATTCAAGATATTTTGTATTTAATTTAATAAAATGTATGAAATGATATTTTTGTACTTTACTATATATTCACAACACGATTTGGTCCTCCTTAGAACACGAAAGAGTAGGATCTGAATGTGTCTTGTATTTTAGATGTGTCACACCTCAGTAGTGGCAGTTTTTCTTCGTTACATGCCCATTAAGGTGAAAATGAGCTTCATCTAAAAATAAAACATTGTTGAACGTGAAGAAGTGTTCGTTCAATCCACTAGTTGCAACTGACATAATCTGTGCACGCTTTGAAATTGATATTTCAAATTTGTCTTTATATTGAACGAATTTCTGAGTAGTATGTTTTGAATTATTTCGCTGGAAGGTAAAATAGCTACAGCATCATCACGCATATTTCTAAAAAAGTTAATTTTTAGTCAGGAAGGACTCGAAAGTGTAGCATTTACCTGGGTTGTATAATAGTTCTTTATTGCAAAGATGATTGTCTAAGAAAGCATCAAAAAAGACAGAATAAATATGAATTACCTGATTATTACAGACAAAAACTTATTATGTTAACATGTGAAGCTATAAAAAGCGACATAACTTAAAATGGAGCGATGTTTCTTGAAATTATTTATTGAAGATTTTACCTTTTCACAGCAACAGAACAAATCCGATAATAGAAGTGAAGCTCACCAATGAACTCTGCCTATCGTCTCACTTTACGGAAATAGTGGAATGTTGTTAAGGTCGGTTGTATTGCTTTTTGCAGTATCTCCGCATATACAGAATACCTGTTCAAAAATTCATCTTTTCGAGAAACTGTTAGGATTTGAATCACATTCTGTGTATTCACATTACCATTTAAAAAGAAAGAGGTTAATATTCATATTCCCAGAAAATTCCAGTCTTCGGACATAGTAAAAGTCTGAGAGTTGATGAATCGATGCTAATTGATGCATATTTCCATAATGCAGCTGAATTTGTTTGAATTTTTGATGATTTATTTGATATTTTTTACTCTCGTAATAGATTGACAAAATATACATTTAAAAAACCACTTATCCCAGCAACGAAACATTATTTTTAATAGATTGAATGAAATAAAAAATTATATATCATTAAAATATAATGGACATCACATTCTAGATTCTGGGAGAAAAACAAGTTATTTGGCATGCATAGAAAGTGTCTTTGCTTTTTATAAAGCATATGTTCATGCTTATAAATTTTCGCAAGATCACTTGGAACTGTTTTTTGGTGCTATTAGAAGTGGAGGTGGATTCAACGATAATCCTACTGCACGTCAGTTTGAAAATACGTTTAACAGACTTTTAATTCACCAAGAAGTAAAAGCAGGAGCTTCAGGGAATATTATTAGATTGTATTCTACTGGCATATTGCAATTTAGTAGCCAAGGACCTAGTAAGGCTGATAATATTCAAGAAGATGTTGAATTTGAAAACCAATTGAAGAATTTCAGTATTTAAACACAGAATCATGAAATTTGGATATGCTTTTCGCAAATCTTAAACATTTGTATTTTTCATATACCGCATTACATTAATGTCCCCAGGGATTTTTGAAACTAGCATAATGCAATCATATATTTAAATTAATGTTTCAAAACTCAATTTTTATGTTTATGATGCTAGGTGCAACTTTTTTATTGGTCCAAGCTCCAATTCAAAAGCCCCTCCATTCTTAAATTAGGGACACATTAGGGAAACATTAGGAAACTGCTTTATGAGTTGTATCAGCAAGGAAAAGACATTAGAAATGGCTGGATCCTAGCACACTCTCATATTAAAGAAAATTACAGAAAAGACGACCTCGCAAACCTTGGTAGAACCGCTAGATGTCAAAACGAAATTTATACTCGCAATTTCTCAAATCTCCGAGAAGAAACCCTTGGTTTTCGGCGGCAGATAACTTATCCAGAAAAGAGATATGTATCATCTCAAAAATATGCTGTGCTACATTGACCTTCTTAGATAAAAGTATCCTTGCTATAGGGTTCCACTCGAAAGTTTTTATCACAATAACCATATGACACCAAATTTAACAAAGACGTTATCTATTATTACTGGTAAAGAACTGTACAATCCTTATTGATGTTTCTAAATTTCACTAATTCATATATAATAATATAATTTGAAATTTTTAAAATTCCCAGAATGTTTATCATTTTGTATTTGGTATATTACGGCCTAGTTGTTTATTTTGTTACATTATTCTTACACCTCTTTTCAAAAAGTCATCTACAACAACTTATGCACGTATTCTAGAATTTTTCTCAAATTCTTAAACAAATAGTTTATCTGGAACACATCTCAACGAAAAGGCTTATTAATTTTGTCAAATGATGCGATGAATCAGATAAAAAACTGTTTTCTACAATTTATTTTTCTTGAAAATATATATTTGTTGGAATGATAGTAAATGAACGAACGACTGCTATTCAAGGAAATAAGTTTCACAGGTATCAAAATTTCCAAATGTAGTTTATAATCAATAAAGTAAGCGAGCAAAAATTAAATATTTTCAGTGTAAATAAAATAAGTGTTCATTTTTGAACTTGGAACTCATTGATTACTGCCATGATAACATTCGAGTTCATTGGAAAAATATTTAAAGTACCTTCTCGAGAAGGTACTTTCCTATTTAATAGTATCTATCCATAGATCGAGGTGAATTACTTCTATCTGATAGATAACATTCCATCAAAAATATTTTGAATTTTATGATGAACCTGTATAGATAATATTGAGGGTTTCAACTGAAAATCTTCACCTCAAGCTGAATATTCGAAGTAATTGGGTAAAGACACTACCAGAAACGGCGAGTATGGCATAAGAATTCCGTATAATCAAAATATACTTAATACTAAACAAAACAAAATTTATTCTCGCAATTTATCAACTATCCGAGAAGAAACACTTGGTTATCTGCGCGGGACACCTTATTCAGGAAAGATATATGTATCATCTCAAGAATATGCTGTGATACATTAACCTTCCTGCATAAAAGTATCTTTTTCGTAATATTCCATTCGAAAGTATTTATCACAATGACCATATGACCATATGATATCAAACTTAACGAATACATTATATATTATCACTGGTAGAAAACTGTTCAACCCTTAATGTTGTTTTCAAATTTGACTAATTCATGTATAATCATTCCAAAGACAAGAGATGGAGAAAGTACTTTTGAATAGCACCTTAGTAAGAAATTCAATTTAACCTGACATGTACTGGATCTATCATCTTAACAATGATTGAGTTCGAACAATCCATCAAAAATATTCAGCTATTTTTCAAATCTATGTAAATTATAATAAAAATAATTCCTGTTCTATCAATATCGAACTCTATAGATTAAACTAAAAAACAGGGGAGTCAATATTGGGGTGGTATTTGTCTCACGCCCGTTTCATCACATTAATACTTTATATGTTTGTTTCTTGAATGAATTCGTCATTTATTTGAATTCACCTTTTCCATGAAACCTAAACATTCTTTTATTTCTGTTCTATTCAAATATGCTACTGTTCTATTTATATCCGCCCAGTTTGTTAATTATTGTACCTCAATTCCTTGACACACAATATTGCTTTTTTCTTGGAAAATTTTGATTTGCGAACCTTCATAATTGTGTATTAAGTATAGAAATATTCGAACTGAATGTTTCGAAACCACTTTAAAATATGACTCGAAGACAACCGTCAATCAATCCTTATGCAATATGCAATAAATTAAGCGGCGACCTTTACTATAAGGAACATTGAAGTGTTTTTATGTTTTTGATTTGCCAAATTCCGGCATTTACCAACTCAAAATTCGTACACATCATTGATTCGCTTTCATTTTGGTCGGAATTGGTTTGGTGATCATGATACATTCGCTTTGTTATTTCGACTCTTTGTAATGAAAATTCAAAATTTTTAAAATTCCCAGAATGTTTATCAGTTCATATTTGGTATACCACGGCCTAGTTGTATATTTTCAAATCGTCTACAATAATATACGCACATATTTTAAACTCCCTATGAACCTTTTATTCGATACTTTATCAACGAAATATTTTATTCATTTGGACAATTGATGCGTTGAATGAGATCCACAAATGTTTGTTACAATTTATTTTTCTTGAACTATGTATTTCTTCGAGTAATAGAAGAAGAACAAATGACTAGTAGTTATTGAAGGAAATAACTTACACATAAATCGAAATTTTCAAATGTAGTTTATAATCAATAATGTAAGAGAGCTGAAAATGAAACATTTTTACTGGTGTTTTGTATAATAAATAAATGATTAGTTTTAAGTTTGGAATTCGTTGATAACTGTCTTGATAACATTTGCCTTAATTGGAAAAATATTTAATAGCTCACACTTTTTCGAGAAGGTACTTTTCTATTTCCCAAATCTATTCATTTATCGAGGTGAATTACTTTTATCTATTAGATAACATTCCATCAAAAATGTTTTGAATTGAACCTTTTTAGATAATATTGCGAGTTTCAACTGAAAATCTTCACCTCAAGCTGAATATTCGAAGTAATTGGGTAATGACGCTAACAGAAACGACAAAAGTATGGCAAAAGAATTAGATAAGATTCCGTATAATTGAAATAATATGAGATGTGACATATTTGGTTCAACGTGAGAAAAAATATCCGCATTATAATTTCATGTACAGGCAACTCAATAGATTAAAACTGTATAGCATCATAATAGATTTTTGCTTCCCCCTTTTTTTCTCCCTTATGAATAAATATTTTCTTTTATGATCATTGACATTCTTAAGATATGTTATTGAATGATGTAGTGCTATTTATTTCTAATACCACTTTTGTGACTTGCTAACTATTTTACAGAATTTAATACGAGTGCTATTTTTCGAAAACCTTTGTGTAGTAGAACAGGAGAAAATTTAGAAGCAACCAATTGTATGACAAAAAAATATGAACATTTCACCATTAACATTCAAAAGTTTGTCAAGTCGTAGCATTTTAGATGATACAAAATGATGTTGCCTGGCTAATTAAACAGTTGCTATTAGCTTTATTTAATTGATCAGCATGTTCCTAGCGCTGTCAATCGATAAATTTTCGGAATCATTCAATTCTAATGGAACTAATTCGAGGATTCACGGGAATCGAAATTTTTAGTCAAGTTTCTATCCATGTAATAGCGCCGATCATATCATTCTTCGACGTGAGCATTTGAGCTTCCTATAATAACAGATTATGCTATTTACGCACATTTCCATCATTCATTATACCTTTACCATAAACTTGAATATGCTTTATCGTGAATTTTAGTAGGACTAACATTTTTTGCGTTTTCAAACTGAACAAGTAAGCGATCTTCACATAGCAACAAATGAGAAACTTTAACTATATAATCAACATTGACGTAGACGTGAAACAGTGAAGATTAACTGACCTTGATATGAGACGCGAATACGATATCCAATAAAAGACCCTCGTACGAGGGTTGCTTCTTAAGTTTTGAGATATGGCAACACTAATGTGAATATGTTAAATCTGACATTGCCGCCATCATAAAAATATTTTTAATGATGATCGTACTCGGAACGTGTTGTCATACGAGTGGTATTTGGGTTTACTTATACTTCAAACATTAACCTTGGTCAAAAACCAGAAATAAATCGCCAATAGTTTCGTGCGAAGATTTTCTATGACTTTCGATGTGGATTAAACCAACAGCGGTGTGACGATCAACTCACTTCGACTCGAGCCACCGAGTTTCGCTGGGTTTCCGAAATCATTCGTGATCGCTCATTACTACAGGAAAGTCATCCAAAATCGCATGTTGTCTTGGAACACATCGAAGCTAAGCTTAAACTGATATGGCAATCGATTGGTGCATAGGAATGCTGGAACAATTCAATCGCGGTGCTTCCAAGTTCGTGACGAGCGAGGAATTATGAATCTCTGTATACGAACCCGAAACTAAACAACAATCGACTGTATAGGTCTTTTCAGACGAACCAAATCCAATTAAAGTTCGCGCAGAAAGCACTTCAAAGCAAATGGTCACCTGTTTTTTTGAATAACTAGACATGTTGCCACCGTTCTATTACAGCAACGTAGAAAGGTCAATTATGAATGGTATACCTGCATTTGTTTGGCAAACGTGTTCGAAAAAATCAGGGTAAGCTGATGAAGCATTTGTCGCGTTCAAATCACAAGTTATGGAGGTACCTCATTCGGAATGGAAGAAATGCTTCAACAATTGGTTCATATGCATCGAAAAATGTATTGATCTTAATGGATAATATTTTAAAAAACTTGAAATGCTGGCTGATACCTATTATATTTAAAATATATGAATAACCTTTTGATTGCACTTACTTCTCATAGCTCTTTAGTAAATTTTTGTTAGAGGTACATTATATTTAATGTGATCTTTCTGTCAATATTCCAGAATAAAAATGATAAAATTTTATACTATTTCTATTCAAACATTAAGAAACGGAATATGGATGAATTAATTATTCACTCATTTACGTCATTGAAAACCTATATAATTTTATTCTCAACAAACTCTATTTTGTACAAAAGTTCAATACTGAATCTAGTGAGAGAAGTGAGCGAAAGAAATAGAAGTTTTCCATTTTGAATGTGTAAAACAATTCAAACTTATTCAGGAATTTCTCTCATGTAATCAACTTGAAGCTGTTATTCAAAATTTTAGAAAAGATTAGATAGTCTTCGTCCATATATAAACGTTGCCTATGATCTTGGGGAATTTGTTTGTAGTATATGTTTAATAAAAGTGTTCTCAATATTAATATTTAGAGGGATTTTTATATTGATATTTTTCATTTGTTTCCGATCATTTTTGATACACAGTGAGTAGACGAATATAATTCCATTTTTTGATAAGAGGAAACTAAGTATGATTTCAGTTATCTGTTCTTGTGAATTTCTCACTTC
Source organism: Diorhabda sublineata (assembly GCF_026230105.1). Lineage (NCBI taxonomy): Eukaryota > Metazoa > Arthropoda > Insecta > Coleoptera > Chrysomelidae > Diorhabda > Diorhabda sublineata. The sequence continues at coordinate 31,232,750 of NC_079477.1, forward strand.
CTCACTAGACAGAAACTATTCATCTTTTATAGATATTCTCAGCAAGCGCAAAAACTTTCCGACAACGGAATAAATCCATCATAAATTATATAGCAATTAATTTTATACCGATTTTCCGATGGAGGAAAGATAATCTTTTTCAAAATGCTACCTCTTTTAGTGCTGTTTGAAATTTCGAGTGTGTGATACCACGTGGGTTGATTCCCGACGAAGCTATCACGGTTGCTCGGCCTTCCAACATCCCCTCGCAAATTGGTATCTGTGTATCATAAATAAAGTGAATAAAATTCGTACTAACATGGCGGAAAGGTGACGCTCTCCATCTTTTAAGCTACTACATCCTCCTCACATACTTATATACAAAAATCACAAGTAAATAGTATTTCTAGTGCAACCAACAAATTAAGAAAAAATTTTGTTACTGTTTTATCCTTCATAAGAATAAAAAGGGCAAAGTAAGTGTTCGAATGTTGGGATACTGTATCTTTGAATTAGCATGTGGGTTTAATCAAACAATAATTATTTATACACTGCTAATACAAAACATTATTATCATTGAAAATGAAAATTTTACTAAGCGTACTAATTGTAATAAAATAATATACTGTAATAAATGATTTTTTCTATTGATGCGTAGAAACAATACATAAATATTATGTGTTACTCTATCCGGCTGTATTTGAGGAGAAGTAGGATATTAAAAAGAAAAATAAAACAATAAATATTAGAAAATGATTTATCAACTTGGTAATTCTGATTTTAAAAAACTAAAAACAATAACAAAAAGTTATTCTTCGAATAGTTGATGATTTTTATGAATAATAATAATAATAATGATTTAAGTGTTTTTGTGTCATATTACTTCGCTCATTCAGATTTCTGTTAATTTAGCTTACCTTTGGCACTATAAACAATGATGTATTTTTGTATGTATGTATGTATTTGTATGTATTTGTATTTGTATGTATTTTGCATTTTTTAATTATTATAACAACATCCAATTATTCTACAACTATTAAACTATTAAACTTTTAAAACTCATTACTTGTGAGATGCTTTTGATAAATAACATATGGATGCCATTTGCCTGACATTAGCGAACGCAGCGTCGCCCTGACCTTGACCCTAACGAAAATAATGGATTCTCAATTTACTGTGGAAAACCCAATAGCGAACTCCTCTTCTCTATTTAGCCTAAATGATATTTCTGTTCAGAACCGATATCTAAAATAAATGATATTAAACCTGTTAAACTATTTCTATATTCAATAACTAAGACCTAGAGAGAATTTTTATCATGCTGCATGAAACCGTCAACTATTTCAACGAGCAATATTTTCAAATGAATCACCAATGAAGTTAATATTTATTACCAAGTTATCAACTGTAAAAGTAAAGTTCAAATATCAACCGCTACTAACACTTGATCATATGAGAGAAACGACATAACTATGGAGAAAAAAGCGATAGAATACTAAATATAAATATAAAATTGATTCATTGACATTTGATAACTTCGACACTGTGATGCACATTGAAGATTCTCTAGATACACATTTTGAATGAATTTTGGCGAATACACTATACATTAAAAAACACCATATCTTCACCATTACCGATGCAAATATTCTATTCCAGTTTCGAACTAAATATGCATTTGTTAACTTTGCTCTTATATGTTAACTGACAAATGAGGGAATCTTTTAAAAAATTGGATTGGGAAGAGATTGAGAATATTAGCCGCAAATGATCAACATTTTATATTCCATCGAGCTCCAAATTGAGTATTATATAAATATATATGAGTCTGTGTCCAGTGAGTTATTGATCTATAGATATACACATCAGTTTGCTATGGAATATATTTTAATTATATTTTTCAATATTGTTACCATAAATTAATTTATTTTTGTAGGAAATGACATTTCTGTTGTTCCGTACACTTATACTAGCCACACTGTACCAATGTTTTTATGGCGATCCAAACTTTGTACTAATTCTAACAGATGATCAAGATTTATTGTTAGACTCAATGGTAAACATTATTTAACAATGTCTACATTTGATTAATACATGAAGTTTTTTCTAGAGTGCGATGGAAAATACCGTTAACTTATTAGGAAATAATGGAAAAACGTTTCAAAATGCTGTAAGTACATACATAACTTTTGTCCCTTAAATTTGATTTAAATATATTGATATTGATATAATCGCACTAAAAATTTACGGCAATTACGACAGTCCTCTATGTATTTTGTGTACTTTGCATCAAAACTAGAAGTAATGGTTCAATGATGCTCATACAAGTTGGGCATACCGAATACATCGTTCCCACTTCCACTACACCAAAAAATGGTTATCGAAACGCGCGTCAGGTAGTGTCATAGTGAAAAGGATAGCTTCTATGAGGTGAGCTAAGCTAGAGCTGTACAATTTAGCCAAAGATATCTTTGAAATCGGGTTTTGATTAGTACTCTGTGAATTTAAAAACAATCGGCGACGAAGAGAAATTTACTCACCCCAGATCTTCTCCAGTTCAAAAGTCAAAGGTAATCTTATCCATTCGCGATCATACAAATAATAACAAATACTAAAAATTGTTATTTTGGTTGTCAGCCTAGCAGGGAATAACTCAAATTATTGCTTATTTGAATAGAAATCCAACAAGTGGGGGATAAAAATCGAATGATGGAAAAAAGTTAGATCTATGTGGCTTGAATACATAAACCATCTGTCAGATTAGAAACTATCTTTTTTGTGAGTCTATTTTCACGAGGAATCCATATAAAAGTGAATATGATATGATGAGCAATTTGGAATTAAATAAAAGTAAAAGCATGGGATAACTTAAGTGACATTATTTCAAATAAGAAACTTGCGAATTTCGGAATTTATACCATATTCAAAATTTCTCAATCGATTGCCAAAATCAAGGAACTCTTGATTAACCAAACTTCACAAATGTCTTTGAGTATTTTCATAACTTTTGTTGTTCCCACCTGATTATGTAAATAGGACAGATGTACGCTCTAAACTTTTTTTCTCAATTCTGATAATACTTCACTGTCCAATTATCTTCGTTGTCTAGCAAATTGATAAAGAGTATTCTGAGATTATGAAATTCTTTCCACAAAATCGACGAGTATGTTGATAATATTAAATTGCACTGAATAATTTTACAGAACTGCATCTGGCTTACAAGTCACATATTTATTCCTCAAATCTGTGAAATATGTTTATTACTTAACGAAATATGTGCACGTTTTCATGAGAGAACTATAAACTGAATATTAAAGCCACGTTTCGGATATTTATCTGATCATATGATATGAAAATATAAAAATAATTATTTTATCATTGATTTTTAGTTTGCGAATACCCCTATCTGTTGTCCAAGTAGAAGTACCATATTGACAGGAAAATTCGCGCACAACACTGGAGTTGTAAATAATTCTGTAAACGGAAACTGTTCAAGTCACATATGGCAGGAAAATCATGAGCCTAATAATATCGCCGCTATTCTCAATAGGAATAAAAACTACGTTACATACTATTCTGGAAAATATTTGAATATGGTAAATTATATCAATTTTCTTAATAACATCTCGTGAGTTTCTAGTAGTGATTCAGAATGGTGCATAATTTTACACTGATTGCTCATTACTGCAGTGTGAATCTGAATATTTTAATAGCTTTTGTTGCGTTAATGGATATATTTATGTCCATGTTTAAAATAAGTCGAGTGAAAACAGTTTATAGATTACTTCTCAAATAATGATTTTAAGTAGTAGCCATTGCTTCATAGTATGTTAAAGTGGATATCTGAAAGCTGTGAAAGCATGAATGAATATTTTTTTATTCTGAAGACTTATTGGCTCCAAAGAGCATGTGACGAAAAAGTATGTCATGAATTGTACCACATTTAGGTAGTCTAATGTATACTAGTAATTATCTGATGGTTCACAATGTTCATTTGAATTTTTGAAGGCTTTTTATTGAAATTTTAAGAAGGAAATGTCTCTCTTCAATTACCTTCATGGTGATAACGATTCCTCTGGACATATACAAGTTATGTTTGTATTGCAAATGAGTCATTTCTGCAATAATGAAAGTCGGTTTCTATCAAGATAGAGCCAATTTTTGAAAAAATCAGGGTATCAATGAAGCTTCTGCTTCACTTTCCTATTGATTGTTTACTAAATTTACTGTCTCAGTATAAGATGACCTATGCTATCTGTGTGAAATGTAAAGCTCTATGTTGGAAATTATTTTTCCGGAATTGATCTTTGTTATTTCCCAGATGTTGAAACCATTGATGCAGAGTATTAGTTTAAAAACAATTCTGGCCGATTCTCTACACCATCCATATTTTTTAGACTGGCCCTCAGTCCAATGTTGGAAATAAAGCGTTGGAATGGTTGTCTTGATAATTCGGATGAAATATTCCTAAAAATTTTTCTTTGTTCACTAAATCGTTAGGTTGTTGATTGATGTCTTCAATAATCGTATGGCGTATCCCCTAATTGGAGAATATAAATTACAATTGAAGAAATGAATTCTGTTTCATTTGGTTTTTTCAAGACTCTAATCTTATTTCTGTCAGATTTTATTTTTCAATGATCCTATGAAAAATAATTGAGAATGATCATACCTTTCCAATTTTTATCATCAACAATATGCTGGATTAATAATGCGTTTAATTTGTTGTAAATTTTAAATTGGATAAAAAATAATGAAGAAGATAATTGTTGAATCAGGATTCATAATATGCATTCCAAGGAAACTGATTCTCGTCCATAATTACAGTAAGTTTGTTTTCTTCTAAACTATTTTATAATATTGTCTACATTGAAGTTTCTCCTGATTATTCAACAATAACCATAATAATTGAAATACTGATTTTTGTATGGTCCGCATCTTAATTATTTGGTAATTTTGTACTCATATAACACTTTCAGTATGGGTCTGAAGAAGTCGGAGGTACCAAACGTGTTCCAGAAGGATTTGAGTGGTGGGTAGGTTTGAAAGGAAGCTCAGTCTATTATGATTATACGTTATCAATTAATGGAACAGAACATCATTATAATGACAAATACTTAACAGACGATTTAGCAGAGCACTCTATCAAATTTTTGGAACAGAGGGCAACCGATAGGCCATTTTTTATGGTTATAGCACCACCAGCTCCGCATTCTCCTTTCACACCTGCAGAACGACATAAAGATAAGTATGCGGGAACTAAAGCTGTTAGAAGTCCATCTTTCAATCATTCAGGACTAGACGTACGTATGAGAAGAAAATAATTGTGATAAGGCAATTTTTTTCAAACAAAAGATTAGAAATTGATTGATGAAAAATTATAATCCTTAGAACCTTGTTTGATTTCATGCATATTTATTTTCTCTATTTCATGTAACTGAACTAAATTTCAGTTTCATGAAATTCAATTTTCCTCATCTTGGATTAATCATTTATGGAGAAGAATCAGAGTCGAAGGCCTCACAATTTTTTTATCTGAAAATATTAAGACATTTTATTGAACTCACTGTGTTTTTCGTATAGATGGGAAAGTTCACCACAAAATATAATATATTGTAACACTTCATGTAATTTTCATATTTTTTTTTCATGCGCCAATGGTTAGCGCTGTCAAAGCACGTTAAATTATTGAAATTGAAAAAGGCTTTTGACCATGTTTACTAGAATTCATGTTGAGTTATATTTTTCTATAAATACATTTGATGAAAATAGAGTATTAGGTTAACACCCTTGATGTTCGTGTAACAATTATTCACATATAATATTTGATGACCCTATTTTTAGAAACACTGGTTGATACGGATGCCTCCAGAATATTTACCAGATGATGTAGATGTACTTGATAAGGCACAACAGCACAGATTGGAATCATTGTTATCTGTTGATGAATTAGTAAAAGGTCTCGTTTCCAAACTGGAAATATTGGATTTATTGAAGGATACTTATATTATCTTCACGTCAGATCATGGATTCCACATAGGTAAAGAGTCATATGTTTCTAGTTTCTCATTTAGATGTATACTTTTGTCATTATGCTGAGCATTTTTCTATGGAGAAAGCAGCTGATAGAGTTGAGAAATCAATCTTAATATTATTTAAGGAAAAACATTTTCTTTTTGTAAGTCATTCGTAAATACCTACTTGATGTTTATGCTTGAATGTCAATCTTGACTTCTAGAAAACACTCACTTAATTTTTTTTTAATATACCGAGTTTAACCAAATATTTGATGAATCAACTAACGAATACCATACAAATTCAGCGCAATACTTACGGGGTGTTTTAGCATTCAAGTCCAATAATCAAAACTCTCACGCATATCTTTATGGCACTCCAATTTGCATGAACCTCTTATCAGTTATATGTCTAAGTGGAAATTATTCCAGACTAGTGATTCCCAAAGTGGTTTAAATGGTTCAATTCAATTAAACTCCCAGACATCTAAGTTTAAATGTAACAGCATCCACCAATATATCATAGGTTGTTTCTTGAAACTTTGCCACATACTAAAGTGAAAAGAATACTTTCGTCAAAATTACAACATATATTTTTTATTTATCATCTACTGGGGATGTGGTGGATTTTCTTTTTTAAGTACTAAAAAAATTGGAAAGTGACTTACTCCAGTCATTGCTGATAAGCGACGAGTATTTCTTCCAGGATTATTAAAAACTTGCAATAAAATGTCATCTTCCTGGTCAACTCCTAAAAGTTTCTTAGGTTTAAATTTACCGTCGTGTTTTGATCTACAAAAATTTTATCTGTAAGTTTGGCGATTGGGTTGTACTTGGTTCGATACATTTCTTTATATCATTAAGTAGAGGAAATACATGTATACATTTTTTGTTCATAAATCCAAAGCAAATATTGTACATATTTGAAAACCAATGGAATTATTATGTAGTGGAATTTTGTTTCAATCAACTGTTCAAATTTTACAATAATTAACAGTATAATAACTAACAATAACAAATAACAGCAATTATAGCGACAAAATATGACCGAATAAAAAAGTTCTATTGAAACATATATAATATTTTACATTGTATAATCAGTTTGAGTAAGTATTATTTTGGTATTTCCAGAATCATAATTCATTTTCATATACCGCTATTATTTCTATTCTTTCCTACAACCTCTTTAGCATCATTGATCGACAGAATATTCAACGTTATTACTATTTTATTGTCTGAATCACCAGTTTATTTTATTCTAGTTAATTTTAGGACAATTCAGTCAAGCAGTGGACAAAAGACTGCCCTATGAAACAGACATTCGAGTACCTTTCATCATAAGTGGACCCAATATACCCGCCAAGTCATTAGAAACGTTCCCAATATCTGCCGTGGATATTGCTCCTACTATAATAGATTTGGCGAATATCGATGTACCATCTTATATAGATGGAACAAGTTTCAAAAAACAATTGTTCGAAGAACAATCTGGTCCTTTCAATAAAACTATACTCATTGAATATACGGGACTGGCAACTCCGAGACATGATGATAGATGTCCTTGGAATGATTCAAATTTAAGTGTAAGTATGTGATTTTGATATATGATTGATTTGACAAATGCAATTGAGAGAAATGAATATGTATTCAATAATCTATTTTGATTTGATACCATTATATAAGTTGATGAAATTAATCGGTACCATGTAACAATTATTTGCGTTAGATCCATGTGGAGAGCACCAGAAATATATCTTGTTACAACAGTGTTGATATAAATCAATTTTGTGAGGTTAATCAAAATCAGTTCGGATTTTATGAAGTATAAGAAAAATTGGTAATACTCATTATAAAGCTATAATTCTATTCCATCCATTTCCTAAGGGGGTTTTCATATAATATAATTTAAACGAGGATTAATACATTCTACAATTGTTTTCCATCTTTCTTTTTTTCAGTTATTTATCATCTTTTTGTATTTCATAATTCGTCCTGAGGGATTTCATAACACCATTTCTCACCTGCTTGCTTCACATCTCATTATATTTCGCTTTCAATCCTCAAACATGAAATTGAAGACACAAAGAAAAATTATAGTGAAGTAACTTGACTTTGGTTACTTATTAAGAAAAAAGCTTTATGCACGAGCAGGGTATCACCAAACAATGGAATCTGTAGTGTCGGATTTACTCATTGAAATTTCCTTCCCACTTTTCAAAAACGGGAAATAACAATGAAGAATATTAATCTGTTGTAGTTATTTCGGTACTGTATTTTATATTTTTATTATTTATTAGGCTCATTTTGTAATTCTAGGATGTAATGAAATGAAATCTCAAAATTACATATACCTTTATTAAGGTATATGTATACTGATGCCTTTGTTATTTGAAGATGACCACAAAAATCCTAGATTATAGTCTCTTTCCATGCAGATTTCTAGCACTGGTCATTTTGTCATTAGAATTTCAAGTGATCACTTTGTTTAATGGTATTTATATTTGTAGAAATATGGGTAATTTGTTATTGTGTTGTTGATTATGACTGAAGCTACAACTAAATTCTAAAAACTGTTTCATGACAGGTTTTCAAACTCTAGAAAGGTTCTCAAATAAACAAGGAAGATTTCCAAATTGAAGGGTACAGAATAACATAGAATTATGTTATGATTATCGACGTGTCTCTAAAAAAGGAACTCTACAACATACTAATGTACACTTGGAGTTGGTCATAATTATGATCCAAATATCGATAAACACATTTCACATTTCATCGTTTCATTCAATTGCATGGGTGAGAAAAAATAAGAAGGAAAATGTTGCTATTTCCTTAATGAGTTGATTAACATTTCGATTATTAGCAGTTGTTTTTTGTTTGTTACTATTTCTAAATAAATGAATGATCTGTGTAATATTATTTTCGAACATCAATTCATACTAGAATCACACAAATATTCAAAAATATGTAGTAACCGTGCTCCATATATAAAACCGAATACTCCACAAAACTCCATACAAAGGTAAATATATGCAAAAAGATTTTATTCAGCATTTCCTGGAATGCTGGGCATAGACCCACCACCAAATATTCCGTATTTTGTAGACCGCTTTACCGTATATATTTTATATTTTTAGGGATGTTCTCCGGAGTACTGGTGTAAATGTAATGACGCAAGAAATAATACATACACTTGTGTAGTTGAACTGACAGAGTCTCAAGGATTCAAATTTTGTAGTTTCAAGGACGATGAGGTAATTTTTGATTTGAAGATTTCGAGAATTTGCAAAATACCTTGAAAATTCGCAAATAATTCTGTGCTTACAGGTGGATGGGCATATGACAAGTATATATATATATATATATATATATATATATATATATATATATATATATGTATATAATTCTTTTTTATAATTTTTGGAAAATAGATAAAATTTTTGATGTTTCAATATTTGATAAAGACTAAAAGCAACATCAAAAATTTTAACTATCTTCTAAAAATTATGAAAAAGAACTAATTTTATAACAGAGGAGGTCTACGAAATAAGAAATTGAAAAGTTTATATAAATTCCATTCATTTCTTATTTAGACCTTTTGATATATTAAAATATTTTGATGAAGACTTAAAATTAATCGAAACGTCAATATTTATATTGATATTTCTATCAAAGTCAATTTGAATATTGAATTTTGAATTCCATGAACTTAAAAAAATTTCAAATACAAGCTTTAATAATATCAAAATCACCGGAAATCTTGATCCACTATTTCCCAGACGATGAATACATAAGTATTCGATAGCTCGGAAAATATTTTAAAGTTAGTCCACTCTTGGGGGATTGTAATGAACTAGTTGGATGAAGTGGACTGTCGTGTTTGTCGTTCACTACAGCACCTAAGTAGATGTGTTGTTTTCTTCAACGAGGTTGCGGAATGAAGGACCAGTCGTAATTTTAAGTAACGTTTAATAAAAACACTTAAATACGACAATATTACACGTAAATCGATGTACAAAATAAGCAACAAGATAAATCAACAAGAATGTCCACAGTGATATATAGTTGGTTACAAAAGATAGCGAAGTTTATATGTATATTTTTCCGGTTATTCTTGAACGAAGTAACAGAAAATTGCACGTTTTATGTTGCGTCGTAACGCGAGAGATATTTTGATTATTCAGGTAAATCGTAATTTTGCCCGTTTGTAAGGTTAAGATTTTTTATGAGTTGATAAGTGGGAGAGAATCGTTAAGTTGATTTAGATATAGTTCGTTAGTTTTAACGCGCACTGTATGTTTAGTTTCTGTTTACTGTGGATTCTTATTTCTCACTGTTATGTACTGTGTTACTTTCTGCTCTCTTACTGTCTCGTGCATGAATGTTAAATTTTATTTATATGGGCTAAAATGGGGGTTAAAAGTATTCCAATATCGTGGTAATATTTTGCCGTGAAGCAATAAAAAGAATCTATATTTTTCAAACAGATTTTTTGAAATTTCTCTTTTGTTTGTATAAGGGTTAACCAGATGGACTTGGAATAGTTTGTAAAAGAATAATGAAGGTTTTCAAAAGTTTTCAATAGTAATTGCTTTTGTGTTTATTTGAGAGAAAGTTATTAGTGACACTTTAGAAATTTAACGATTGGTCTCTTGAGGAGAGAGAGAGTTATTTATTAGGGGTTTAAAGGTACAAAGGACATTCGAAATTTGTCATTGTCTGAAAATTCATAAAATTGTGAAAGTCTTAACGATTATGGTATTTACAGTATGTTGAATCGCAACATCCACTTTAGTGTTTCCTTGCCACGTTTCCGCACATAATATAGCTTGCCAAAGACTTTATATTCAATATATATATATATATATATATATATATATATATATATATATATATATATATAAATATATATAGAAAGATAGATGCAAATAAATAAGATGGCTAGAAAAAAACTAGAAGCTAGAACTACCCGGAAAATATTTTGAGGAGAAAATTCTGAAACAAATCAGCTTTGGTAGACATAATTTAAGGCAAAAATCATAACCCTCATGAACTTCTAAAATTATCTCAAATAGGAATAGATGTTAAGCCATACTTGTTAAGAAGGACTTTGCTAAACTTTATTTTGAAAAATTCTGTTGTTGCATGTTATCACTGTTGAAATTTCTCAAAAAGGAATCAATTGAATCGATTCCTATCCAAAACCTAATATACGAGTATTAGTAGTGAACTTCCAACAATCTCCATACATTGAACTAGATAATTTTCAATACTTTGCTTTTAATGTGGTTCCATTAAAACAAAATACAAAGAATTTGTATAGTGACCAAATGCACTTCTTCGTATTGTTTATTCAACAATGAGAAAATTTTCCAATTAAATAGTCACGCACTTTTCGTGGGTAACTTGAAGTACTCTATCTATCCTGAATTAGATAGCTGGGTATTTGTCAAAATGTTATAGTTATGTTATTCATTTATATTTAATTCTGCAAAACCGCTACCAACGGTGTCATCATCAAACAGTTCCAGCAGTAACGATATGTTATTTTGTTTTGTTTTTAACATGTATCTGTTGATTTACATTATTTTGTTAATTATCAAAGATATGAACGAAAAATTTTTAAAATTTGGTTGACAAAATGTTTGAAATAACCATTTAAAACACATTTTTTCAAATAGAGTTAGATCGTTTTTTTAATTAATTATCATCATAATTTTTAGCATTTCATCGAAGCATACGATTTAACAGAGGATCCATTTGAGTTGAAAAATATGGCAAATGAATTGAACAGTGGAACAAAACAACACTATTTATCGATTATTGAAAATCTGGGAAAATGCCAAGGCACTGAGTGTCGAAAAATGATATAAAAGATTTCATTCAAAAACACAATTGAATAAATTTCTTTAAAAAATTCAATTATATTTTAGATTTGTTGTTAAAATATTGAGTAAATTGTATCAAATTTTATTTTTGTACTTTATTTTGTACTAGTATATTTTCCACACAAGAAATGGTTCTCCTTAGAAAACGGAAGAGTAGAATCTGAATTTGCCTTGTCTTTCAGATGTTTCACATCCCAGTAGTAGCAGTTTTGCGTATTAACGTATCCATTGAGGCGAAAAAGAATTTCATCTGAAAACAAAACAATGTTGAACGAGTGTTCGTTAAATCCATTGTTTTGCAACATACTGATATTTTAATTTTTATACTAAGTGAGTTTTGTACATACATACTTGAAGTTATACATCTCCAAGCAAAATTTGATGTGATGATCTTTGCTTATTCATAGTTCTTGACCGCTTTCGAATCCTCATGAATGGACTGATTTACAGTTTTCAAGTTTTTTTGATGACGTTAGCCACACATTTTGGTTTTTCTAGTATTGAAGAAAATCGAAATATTTTAACGTATTATCGGTTGAAAGAAATTCTGCCAGCAGTGTTGAAAACCTCGAATCAGAATCTTCTACCCTCTCCAGTTAGAGAAAATTATTGCATATACGGATTCTTACTAGGATAGATACTTAGATAGCTAAACAAATATTAACTTGCTCTTGAAACACCATAACTTTTGGTATAAATTTAATAATTTGGAAAGTTCCCATATAATTCTTCAAAACATCTTATGACGGTTATTTGAAGAAAATGTTTTTTTTTCATCATATCGTTTACTTTTTTTCCTATAGATTTGAATAGCAGTTCAGCAGCGCCGTAGAAATTTGTCCAAAACGCTGCTAAAACCAACACTTAATGTGAATAGTATTGAAATAAATGGAACACCAATAAGAACGTAATAACTATTTTATTTGTTACAAATAAGTATGATAGTAATATTTTGTTTTATCCTATTTACAGTTTATATACATAAAAAACATTAATACAAATTGGGAAGTACAATCAATGTTTTTGGTATGGAGTCATGGATGATATAATTATTATTCTTGTCTTTTCAAACTTTCAATATGTACATTAATAAAGTATCATCAGACGGCGGTGTGTATATGTCTAACAAAGAACTAATCTCTTCATATTATCATCACATTGCATTTGCAATTGACTTTAAACCAACAAACATAAGGAAGTTATCAAAATCTTAGTAACCCAAAACGAAGTAGTTACTCCTACTTTTTCATGTGCGAATGTTTTTACTATTTGAATGTTTTGCATAAGGAGTTTCCCATTACTTTTTAGAAAGTGTCATATTAGTCATATTTAGTCATATTACTATTTATAAAGTTAATCATTCTAAGATGCAAATAACTCATAATGGTTACAAAAAAATCAATTTCATTCAAATATCTGAATACAGATGATAAAATGGTTTTTAAACTACTCTATGTATGGAAATGATACTTATAACAAGATGTCCTAATAAATCCTCTTGAATCCTTTAATTTCATTTGTAGCTATGGGATATTTTCAAAATTGTGATGCATCGAAAAGAGCTGTTAGTAAGAAAGGTGACAATATGATTTAAGTATCAAAAGATTTGAACAATTAAACTTATTTTCGTGTTACTAAGAAGATTGATAACCAGAAACAAGGTCTATATCATTTGCAACAAAATCTGCCTACAGAGAGGTCATCTGGGTCCTTACAACGTCTATGAGCTCTTATGTACCATCCTTTCATTCCTGGAAAAAGGTGAGGTGGATAAAAGACTTTTCATTTGAGGTTCTGGAGATCACACCAGAAAAAAATATACCTTTGGTTCTTCTGTGTCCATTTTTAAAGGCGATGTAGAGTGTAATAGCAGACTTAATTATTTTTTACTCTTGTTCTATGAAATCAACAAACGGCAACCGTTTTTTATTTCAAAACATTATAGCCCTTGTTTTTCTCTTTAACTTTGTCAATTTTTTATCATATACTTGATACGTTTGTTCAATTGTAGCAATCGTTCAAATAATTGCATAATTGCATAATAATTTTTGGGTTATAAAATAGTCCGCGATTCCGGAGTTTGGGAATGTGTGATGAATTTGAACAAAAATTCGTATCCTTTGAGTCTCTATTGGCGATTCCGTTTTTCAAATATATACTGTAGTACTGTAAGTGGGATTTTTTGTTCCTCAAAACACTGTGACAGGAATAGTCAACAACTCTCTAGTATCGAAAGATCCTCGTGACAAGATTATATTGTTATATTGTTTTAATACAATATAATACATCGTATCAGGTGAAAATGTATCAAAAGTTGTCTAGGTAAAATATAGTACATATTGAAATATTAACAGTATTGAGCAATTTTTACAGCAATCTTAGATCAGCTGATGATCAAATTCAAATCGTATGAGTTATATTCTTATTCGTATATAACACGAAGCATTTTGACATTGATGTGAATGTATATAACAGTTTAGATTCCTCTTCAAAAGTAAATACGACAAGAAATTATTCGATTAATTTTGAATATGATTAGAAAATCCATTATTTCGCCCATATACCAACGCTGAGAGTGTTGTCGACTACTATTTATATAATGCGTGGTTCAGGTACCTCAGACATATGAACGAGGACGAAAAGCCTATTAAAGGAGAAATGACTTAGGAATTACTGTTTAATTTTCTTTTATGCCATTCATCTTGCTATCGTTTTGTGTCATACATAAAACAAAGGGGTTACTTACCGCAACACAGTTATGTCTTACGTTATATGTTATGATCTTGCACAATTCAATTAGTGATTTGAAGGACATCTAGCTGCAGCAAAATTTGGTAAAAGTATGATAAAAGGTAACTATTGATTTATTATTATAAAATAACAATTTATTCAATTTTTCTATGAAAATTCATTTAAATAGGAACATGAAGGTAAACGTATAGCCTTCTCAATACACCATAAACAAAAATTTAATAGAATTCTTTATACCAGAATTCCTATATTAAAATTGTTGGAAATGATAGTAATTGATTTCGATTTTCAACTGATCCAACCTAATTACTCAACACTATACAAAAATTGAAGGAAAATCACTTTATCCAAGACTATAATTTGTCTTTTTTCATAGTAAAATCCAAAACTTTACAAATGTCACAATCAGCTTCAGCATTACAAGAACAACCTTCTTCACATTTTTGAAGGTCTTCACAAATTTTAAAATTCTTAAACTGCTTTATTTCTTTTTTAGCATTATTGAAGTCATTTATAGCAGCACTTAGTTCACTTAATTCGTTAAGATCACTTGTTTTTGCTGCTAAGTCACTCAATTTGGTGATGTATTCACCACCCGAATCACTAGATTTTGATCCCCCTACTCCGATTTCTAATTGCTATCCCTTGTGTCACATGAACACATCTTGGAAATCGGGATTCTTCTTCAAACGGGCTGCCATCTCGTCTTCGAAGGTCACAACTTTTTCTTTTTGTCTTGGAAACATTTTCCGTGGAACTCGTACAGTAAGTGGAAGGAAAGTATTGTTTATTGGAGTGTCACCTGACGCCAATGAAAGGTCAAATTCACTAACGCTTCTTGGTACGAAGTACTCAACAAGTGGCTCTGCACCTGAAATATAAAACGTACCAGTGTTTTATTGGTTAAGAATTTTCTATTATCAATGTTTGACAGTCTTATTTTTTTTGTAGATACATATATATTTAAATTAATAAATCAAAAAAGTTACCTATATATATATATATATATATATATATATATATATATATATATATATATATATATATATATATATATATATATATATAATCATCAATTTACAAGAGCTGCAAGTTGATAATGAAAAAATATATCTCTCAAATGCTCGAACAACAATATTATCTATATTTCTTTCTCCTATTTTCGCAAGAACTTTGTACTTTTTTCTGTTAAAATAAATTTCTAGAATCATTCAATACATACAGTGAGTTATTAGTAACCAAATAGGATTTAACTCTGCAAACCAACGTTTCAACGAAGATTCTATGCCATGAGCTCTAGATTAAGTCAGATTTTCAGATAACTAAGTAACACCCTGACTTTCTATCCTTAAAATTAGAAATATTTCATTCCGTTTCATAGCTCTTTTGTCAGAGTTTTTGTAACGGGAAGTTTTTTTCATGATTGAGGAATGTTGGGGTCCCATAAATAAGTGTGGAATTTGATACATTAACCAACTTGGCTATTTCTTCATAAGTTGGACCTCCACTTCTTTCATCGAGAACCTTTTGAAGATCTTTACTTTCTTCGAATTTAGGATTAGTTGACATATTGGTACTGAAAAACAACATTCTTCACGCAAATTCCCTAAATTCTCCACATATTTCATCAATTTATTTGTGAATGACCACTATAAGCGACAGTTTTTGACCATTTAATCATTATTTATATGTTATGGCAATTATTCATACTTAACTACGGACACGGGAAGCATTGATCAGTTTTATTATACTACTACAAAAATGCCGAGACCAGCAAAAGGACCGCTTCTTATATTTTATTGATTACGAAAAAGCTTTCGACAAAGTAAGACACGATGAGCTGATGGATTGCCTTTACAGGAAGGGTCTAAACGAGAAAGACCTCAAAATCATACGGGCGATTTATGCTAACCAAACAATCAGTGGTGAGAACTGAAATCGGTGACACAGAACCATACAGGGATGCGTGTTGTCTCCTCTACTCTTTTAAATATATTCGGAAGAATTCTTTGCCAGAGCGTTAGATGAAGCAAGAGAAGGTGTTAAAATCAATGGAAAAATGTACGCTCATGACACGGTCATGAACAGGATCTCCAAGCACTCTTAGATCATATAAAAATTATAGGAGAAGAATATGGCCTTAGCATCAACATCTAAAAGACCAAAATCATGATTGTCTCCCAAACATCCAACCATCATCCCATGTCTATCAACGTAAATGGTGGCATCATCGAAAATGTCGATAAATTTAAATACCTGGAGTGTTTGATAACAAAAGATATAGACCTTTAAAGTGAACTGACGAAGGTGCTTAGAGAGTTCGAAATGTGGATCTTTCGGAGGTTGTTGAGAATTTCCTGGACCGCTCATATCAGTAACGAAGAAGTAATACAAAGAATAGGCACCGACAGTGAACTTATAGAATTGATAAAAACTCGAAAAACCTTGTATCTGAGACACATATATAGAAATGACAAATACAGACTTTTGCAACTGCAATTCTGATCGAAGGGAAAAGGTAAAACGTGGTCCTGCAGACGACAGACTTCATGGCTGCAGAATATTCGCGAGTGGACTGGTTTAGATTCTCAGACGTTGATGAGAAGGGTCAGAGACAGAAATGACTGCTCAGGTTTTTTGGCACTAAATTTATTTAACATATATATGATAAAATTTTAATCAACTGGTATAGGATACCAATAACATTTGAAAGATATAGTAATTGTCATTCGTATGACCCACGTAGAAATTTAAAGAAAACGAAAAGAAAAATGACTCGTGGGAATAAAGGTAAATGGGTAAGATAGAGTAGACAGAAGTTAGCTCTTCGGTTTTAATACTTTACATATTTTTGTAGTTTTCGACCTTCTATCAGTTTTCGAAAATAAGTAAGAAATAAGAAATAAAATAATTGAGTTACCCTTACCCATGCCAGTGGACCTTCGCCCAGGTGTATTCCTCTGAAAATTATTTTTCCTGGGCAAACTATTATGTTGTGATGCAGTAGGCGCTTTTCTCACCGGAATAGTTTTAACTGGTGCAGCACCTTCTGTAGTGGGTCTTTGTCAGGAAGTTTCTTCTTCTTTAAGCCTCAATTCATTTCTGGTGCAAGCCGCTCCAATATATCTTAACAAAGTCATCACTTCGTCCTGTACTAAACTAAAACACATTGCTACAAGAGCCATGCCGGTCAAAATGTAAGCCGAACAAGCACATAATGATACTTCTTCTGCTCTTTGTCCTGGTAAAAGATCTCCAAAACCTATTGTTCCTAGACTTGTGAAGCAGAAGTAGCTACCTGAAAATACAAATCATTGAAATAACTAACCAAATAAAATCGACGATGCCGACAAATTTCCAGACTATTAAACAAAAAGCCGTCAATGCATTGGTAAATAAATTCCCGCTAAATTGTTCGTCAGGTACGAGTTTTGTTAGAGGTATTGTGAATTGATGGTGTAGTGCTTGTTAACAGTGTAGATCATCAACACCTCTGGGAATTCCAATTCAATGAAATGTCCATGATATAAAATTAATTTGATAAAATATAAACACTTTCTTAATAATCACCTATTTAGAAATTAAATTACTGCAGATGTAAGTATCTCCAAATTTTTCTCCAGATTCATACTATCTGAAGCCTGTTTAAAAAATAGCTGGCATTCTTTCGAAGATCGAATATAAAGGGAATATGTGATGAAAGCGAATAAAAAAGCAGCCATTACTACAACAGCTTCTTGTTCTTCGGATTGTCTACCTCACAGGAAAATGAATTATAATTTCCTTAATGGAAATCTAATACGTTTGTTGAACTAGTTTATTAGAAATGTTAAACTCATTCTAATCTATCAACGGACGTTGAAACAAAAAAGAATTTTTTTGAATTTAGATCGACATGTAACAGACAGACGTCCCCAGCATCCATCTCAAGATTTGAAGCATCTATTCTTCTCAACAAGTAGATTTTTGATTATATTAAGAGGGCGTTTTGATGAAAGAGTGGGATTTCAATGACAAAGTTCTGTACGGTAAAAAAATATATTTTCCAACTAAAATCACTTTTTTTAACAGAACTAACACACTAATGTACACACATTTTTTTACACCATACAAAAAATAAATGTTTGTCTGTGTTATCACCCTCTCATTTGATTAAAATTACTTGTCACCTAACTATTTTTGTATGTTTGGGAACATTATGTGATCAGAAGGATTCAAATCAGGTGAATACGGTGTTTGAATATCATTTTAAAGAGAGTGCTTTATCCAACAGTGCAATTTTTACTCCTGCTTTCATTAGAGCGTATTACACCCCTGCCCCTACCATCACTTGGTTTTGCGCACTAAAACTGGCAAACCGTTTTCTTTTTTCCTAAAATATAAACTTATTAGCCGTTAATCTCGTCTAAGACAGAGTGGATGCTTTCTAGGCTCAATACTAGTAGCGTTGGCAGTGATTCCTGATTTTTCCAGCTTTTAGTAAGTAGTCTAATTGTTATTGAATACTTGAATAAGTAGTGTAATTATTAGATGGTTATTTTCACATCTTTATCGCGACAGTAGTGTTGTAAAAGGTCGTAAGTCAATACTTTTTTTATTAACATCAAATTATTATTTTTCTACAAAATTGATATTTGTCTCCTGGCACCATCAGTGTTGAAACATATTGCTTAAGCTTATTATTATTTTCGTTCTTTATCATTATCTAAGGGATACATGCATTGAGAGTTTATATTTTTTGTATTCTTCTGGATAACCCAGCGAAGAACTGTCCTTCAAAAATTATTGGTGTGTGAAACGCTGAAAATTATAGTGAGAGCCCTACCCAAAGCAAGCTACTTTGGATTCATAATGGAATCAGCAATTTATAGACCCCCGTTTCCTAACATATGGCGTATGATGTAATATAACGCTGATCGGTAAACTCTTTTCAGCAATAGATGACGAATGCTTCTGTCCTAATTAACTGAAAAATTCACTGTTTTTTAGGAATACGTATTCAGGTAAAACTGTTTGTTCTGATTATGTTTGTTTCTGGTATACTGAGTTCACATAGATGGAAAAAATTTAATTTTTAATGCGACCGGGCTTTTCATCAGCGCTAATTGCGTTACCTATCTTGCAGACTTTCGCAGCTGTGTCATAGGTAACCTTTCAAGTATAATATTGTATACAAATTCGGTTAAATTATTTACTTCATTAGCTGTCTCACATACTTTTATTACATTAAACGATAATTCCGAAAGTAAAGAAGGGAAAACCATTTTTAATAAACCATTCCACGGGAGTGAGCATTCACCTCTAAAATGTCACTCAACTGTTACAATTTATCCCCAATTGGTACTTGAACATTTTTTGGAGTAGCAGTTCATGCTGGAATGTCATGGGGTGCAGCTGTATCGATTGTTCTAAGACTGTAGCTACGATTTAGTGGTTAGATATTGAGAAACAATTGTTTTTTTTGTAGTTTCAACTCACACTGATTAAAAGGTCCAGCTTCCTTTGGTTGGCAAACCCGAGCAACAGACATTCTATTTACTTGATCTCTCCAGACTCTTCCTCCACTCTGATCCATCTTACAATATCATCATCCACATCGAAGCTCTGCTTTATGTCGCACTCCCTTTTGACTGTAGTTGTTCAGACTAAGCGTTTTGTAACTGCTGTTTTGGATCTTCTTCCTCTAGCATGGGTGTGAGATAAATTTGTGGATTCTCACTTTGTCCTATTTTTCCAGATTATCCTTCTTTAAAGCTTCATATATTAGTTTGCCTTTGGTACCCGACTCTCCACTTTTTCTGTTAGATTTCTGCTATTTGTAATATTAATGCCAAATATTTGAAGCTCATAATCTGATCCACTGTCTGATCGTATATAACCAATTCCCTTCTGTTTCTCAGATATTGTTTCCATCCTTCTTAATTAGTTGAATACACTGAAATCTTTGGGAATAAGTACAGTAAACCAGCAAGAATTCATTATCTAAAAAAGTTGCTCCAGTAACCTGCTATTTTTCAAGCTATCACAGCTTCTCTGAATTTCGATAAAATATTAATAAGGAAAATAAATTTGGAATAGCGCTTGTCAAATTGTCATTACCATGATTATTTCTATCTGTGCAAAGCTCTTACCTTCCAGAAGCGACCAGTTTTCAAGCCTATGGAATAAAACTGCCCCAGTACAAATATATGCCAAGACTATTACCAAACTCAAGGTTACTGGAACTCGAACCGTATTCGAACATGGACATTTCACTTTTTTTGGTGATACTCCGCACATTTTTCCATAGAGTCTTCTAAAACTTCTGGCTAATATATCACCCGTAGCAGAGAGATACAGAAGCATTAATGGGATACCTATGAGGGCGTAAATAATTGTTACTAGTTTACCCCACGCTGTTCGAGGAGAAACTGAACCATAACCTGGAAAAAGATTTCATAATAAGATAGTGATGATGCAAAAATGTGTGTTAATATCTTCGTATTACATATTTGTCCTTGGCTTGAACAACGAAAATAAAAAATTTGGTTATTTGGAATAAATACAAGGGTTAAAATTGTATTAAATTATTTCCATTCATAATTTTCTGTCACTTCAAGAATATTTTTATAGGGGGTTGTAAAGTTGTATCTAACTGTTATATTACCCTAATATTTAAAAGAATAAATGATCAAATTTGTTTATTTCAATCCAGAGAATGCTGATTATGCTGATAATTATCATATTATAGAATGGAATCAACCTACACTTATTTTTTATTCATGCCCATAACTTCTTAAACGATTATGACACTTGGATAAATAATATCGGGAATATTGGATTACTACCCTCGCGAAACTCAAAAAACAAACAATGCCGTATACGTTCTTAGGGTATTGGACTAGCCATGTCACAAATTATGAAAAGTCTAACATTTTATTATTTAGGAGTGAACAGGTCACAATGAAGTCAAAATACAACTCCGAAAAAATATGAAATATTGACATGCGGAGTAACGACATTACTTTTGGGTCTCCCCAATACAAAGCATTGAAATCTGGGGTTCTAGGTGGCCATTAAACTGACTTTTGGCGCACAAATTTATAATTAGAAATATTACTTTGGTGTACTAAACGACTGCCAAAGTTTAGAATATAATGTCGTCTGATTTACAAGTAATGGCTGTAATTATCACTAGGAACCTAAAGATTACAAATATCAAATTCTTCATAATGATGAAAAACTGATGAAAATAATTAAATTCTGCTTTTCAAAATCATATCAACATAGTTTTATTGTAGTAAATGAAACATATTCATACCAAATATTGTAATAGAAAGTTTTTGAGACTCACTTTTTGTTCTCTATGGAATTCTGGAATCACAAATTTCAATCGAATATAACCAACGAATACGAGAACTAATCGCATTATATTATTACTTTGATGGAGATCTCTTGGAAAATTTGAATTTATATTTTTGCTCTCGAGAAGATAGTAAGATCACTTTTCCAGCCAATTTGGAATTATCTTTCGTTTTGAAATAAATCAAAAAACTATCTAGCCCGCCTTGTTGGAATAAGCTCATTAAAACTAGTAGTATGATTTGTCCAAATCAAACTTGGGCAAAATTAGTTCTAACCAAGTTAAGTACGAAGCGTTTTTGTTCGGTTTGTGATTAGCATGTTTTCGAAATTTCGTTACATCTTTGATGAGTTACAAACTTTGAAAACTTGAATATATTAATTATCATATTCATCAGAAAACTCACTCAAATTACTCTAATTACCAAAAACCGTAGATTTCAATAGAATAGTCACAAAATTATGAAGAGAAGCTTAATAATTTAAAGAGACATTTAGTAATTCCTAATTATAGAATGTTGATTATATCAAGGATTGTTGTTATTTGAATGTTTTAAATGATTAGATGATCATTTGATAACGAAAAAAAAGTCAAAGCACCGTCATTTACATGAATTTGACGCTTGATTATAATAATATATAATCTTGTTCTGTCCTCAATTATAATTTATCCTGCCCACTAAGCCTACCTATTGATCTCGAGTATCATTGTTGGTGCAAATTGGGCAGTTTCTCTCTATCATATCTCCACATGTTCGAAAGTATTTAAATCTGAAAACCGACGTGGCTACGGCAAAAAATTAACACCAGAAACTCCATATGCAATTTGTGGCCAAGTCTTGATAGAAAAGAGCTTGTAGACGCCTAGACCAAGAGCCAGTGACCAATTTCAGGTGGTCATTTCAAAAGTCACAAAACTTTCTACAGTAAATCCTTTAAACTACCCCAAAAATTTTAAGGAGGGTAGGAAATAAGATTTATTTTACTTAAAGTATCAGTAATTAAATTCTAGGAAATTACTTTTGACAGTAGTTTGTCTTCATGGAATTTTTTCCAGAGCATTTACATATCTCCTAGTTTTTGACAAAATGCTATAAATACTCATTAATAAATTCAAATTTTAACAGAATGAATAAGATAAATAACCAATTGATAATATGTAGTGCCAGAACGAAATTCCATCACCAACAGTCTGTCAGAGCAAAAAAACGTGTCCTCGTGAGTGCAAATAAGATAGTATTATAGAAACAAAATAGATTTATGCGTAAAAAACTTATAAAAAAATGAGTTTATGGTTTATTTTCAATCTTTCCACGTAAAGCAATTGAGAATTGATTCTGAAACTAGTGGAAATATTTTCCTCGAGTATCACGATAAATATACTATATTGTTCCTTAACTGGGTGTAAAAAATTCGGAAGTGAGTAGATAACGTGAAAATAACGCTTTGACATGAAAAAATTTTCTCATATGACCCCTCGTTTCTGAGTTATAGGCGTTTATAGTTGCGAAATCATAATTTATATACGAGTATATTTTTATATTATACAGTCGAACATAATGAATTTCTAATGAATCAGTACCTATAGACATGTAGTGTGTTTGGCGGAATAAAAAATTCTACACTACTACCTAAAGGCCTTGAGCAGCTCATGCCAAATGGTTAACAACCCGTAACTTTTCAGGGTTAACCTGCACAATCTAAATATAGCAAAAATTATTGTTTCAATCGCTTTTTTATCAAAAACTTACTCTTTGACTCGATAAAATTTAAGATTCAGGAGATATGTAGATTTTTATATCGTTGTACATGCCAACGAAACCGTTCGCCATGAAGAGACATTTTGAAGAAAAATATCATAAATTGTAATCATCTATTGATTATTTCCAATTGAACTGCTTACTGCCGAACATGGTGTTACTTACTCAAGGAAAAAATTGGAATGTAGAAAAGTTTAGTTGGTTAGCTTACAATTTATGTTATTTTCCTTTAGAATATCTCTTTAAGGCGAACTGTTTCCTTGGCATGTAAAAAGATCTAAAAGTCTACTTATCTGCTGTGAAAAATCGATTGAAAAATTCATTTTTGCTATCTTTAGATTGTACAGTTTGTCCCTGTGAAAGTTACGGATTGTTAACCATTGGGCATAAGCTGCCCCTGGCCTTCAGATAGTAGTGTAGATTTATTTATTGCGACAAACACACTACTTGAACATACGTAATCATCCATTAAAAATTCGAATGTATAATTTAGAAAATATCTTAAATACAATTTTTGATTTCGCAACTTTAAAGGCCTATTACTCATAAACGAAAGTTCCCATAAGAAAATTTTTTGCATCAAGTGCCCGAACACTCTGTATAAATATACCGTCGTTTGAATTGAAATGTAATTTGTGAATTGAAACTGGTACTGTTTAATTTTTTAATCAGGACAGAGCTCCATTTACTTAGCATTTCAAGATCCTTCTAGGAAAAAATATAACTTATCACTTTTTTATCACATTAGAATAATTAGAATGTAATTTCTTTGAGGTTATTCCTGTTTGGACCTTTGAGTCTAAATTTTCACTTAACTTTCGGCCACTGAAGCAACGGAAAAAAACTTTCTCATTCTTTATTAAATATAATTCCAACAAAGTAAATTTTATATTTGAATTAATTGGATTTCACATTGACGACGCAGGTTAATCATTGCGTATTTACGTGTAATATTAATAATGTAACGTTTTCCGTACTTGTTTAAACTTTTTCTATTTGTGGGGTGAATTAACAGCACTGTCTCTTACTTCTCAATTTATTTACAAACTATACAATACACTAACTCATAATAATTTACTTATAAATATCACTTAAATAATTTCTGTGATTACTTTTACTAATTCGTCCTTTTCCCTAAGACTATTTATTTAAAACTAACTTATTGTGCTACATGAACTTATATACTACAAATAAAATACTACAAAGTTCTAGAACAAAAAGAAACACAAGTAATAAATAAATATACTTTCCTAGAAATTATTTAAAAGAAATACTGTAATAAGCCTCCTTCCATAATAAAAAGTTCTTTAAAGGCGCCGCGCGAATTCGCCGAATTTCAAAAATCCATTATAGCTGGACAGGGCCGGCCTAAGGGCTCATTTCGCGAGATTGTTCGTAACAATAATAGTACCGGTACCTCCTGAATACTTGTGCAGACAGTGGCAAAAAAAATTACGATCTAAGTTTATTATTATGTATATAAATGAAGTGAAAAATCCTATACCTTTCGGACTCCTTGTATCTAAACTTCGTTGCTGTACGGTAAACACGTTTGAAAGTTAGACAAACTATCATCCATTATAACCATTATCATTTATTTCTATTATGATATGTTATGCAGTTTTATTAGCCCATTAATAAATTTGACTCTTAATGTTTTTAGAGTGCATTCAATGTAGCGATTCAAGCACGTATCTACCTGATATGTTCCTGCGTTAAACTTGTTAATTATAGATAATAAGTACCAGAAAGTAAGCCGGTGAACAGTGGCAACATTTCGTCTTAACGATGTACGTGCCTCGGTCATTATTCTCAACTTCTGATCCCGCATACTACAACTTAAGACATTTTAACGGAAAATTACCCACTAATATTATTATCGATTACATTCGAGTCTCTTTAATCCACACGTATTTGCTGAGAGACATTGATTTGTTGATTGCGATGTTTATAAGATAGTTTTTTCCGCCAATAAATTAGGAGGGAATCAAAGTTATATAAAGGATTTAGAAAAGTTAGTGATTTAGTGTGGTAGTTTTAGGAAAAGGATTTGAAAAGTTCCCTTCCTTAAGATAGCTCCAGTTTTCCTGGATGGTACACTAGAGATTATAAGAAAAAGTAAAAGACAATTAATAGAATCAAATAGCTTTTCTAATTATATAATATTTGTCTTTTATTTTCATAACTAAAACTATAAGAAATTCCGAGGGCAAAATGACAATATATCCTTTAGTTTAAATGAAATACATTCACAAAAATGCTATTATCAACATAAAGAAGACTTGAAAGGTTTTATTTACTAACAAAGAACTAATTATAACATTAGTGTTACACCTTAGAGGGTGTCCTCTAAGGCTAAACTTTGCTGACTATACATCCATATCAGCAATCGGTTTATATTCGCAGTATATTATAAATAAAATTATGATAGTACGACCAACAGTAGGGTTGAATGTTCAAATAGTGAAAAAAATTCAATATCTTAGGAAGGATCAAAATAGAAACCTAGGGCTGGTCTCATTCTACTTAAAGCAAAAAATACAATAAGTTGTACTGCTTCTATTGGAATTTCGAATAAAATTGAACAACTAAATAGGAATTGAAAAACTATTGGCAAGATGAAGATTTATGAAATTTTCGCGATAGGTTGCTCTCATGAAACAAGTATTTGTTTTTATTTTGTATTCAAAGTAAATAATGCTTGCAATTAATCATTCCATGAGGTTCAGAAGCTGGAAAATTTTGTAGATGATAAAACTAGGAGTTCAGTCAAAAGTTTTTCAATTTGAAAAGAAACTTACGATTTCAAATTCAAGAAAACTCGATTAACAGTTCCTTAGCTGCATTACTGATTTTCAGATGCTTTTTGTTTGGTTCGGTACGAGACATTTACGTAAGTTTATGATTCGGAAAATCTTGAAATCCTTATTTCTACTTTCTTGTGCCTCTTTAGACAATATCCCAACTGAGAGAATCAACTTCTACACTCTCCATTGCTATCTCTGCTGTTTCTTTTGAGAAGAGCTGAGATTTTTCTGGGTCGATCATTGCATTTCCATTTAAGACTTTCATTATGGTAGAATTATACTATTTAAGACAATTTGATGAACAAAGTATTGCAAGAAACAAAGGCGTACTCTAATCCTTTCCTTTCTTTGCGGCGTTATCATCGGATAGGCAGATTAAGGCATATTATTTTTGTCCTAATTTGAAAAGTTACCTTCCACATCTCCGAGGAAGCCGGAACTTTTCTGTAATCATAGCTGCTCTCAATGCTCATTAAAAATTCGTAGCTAATAACGTTGCGAAGCGGTCTTTTTTTGTTGTACCGATATGTGGCTAGGGGAAAAATTTGTTATTTTTTTTCCGTTTTTCAAACAATTATATATCAATCATTTAAAATAATGTATTATTTGGTCAAACTTCCATTGTTCTTCAAAATCCTTGAAATAGGGAAAAGAATTATACCGTTCCTAGATAATGTGGCTTAAACAGTGTGTCTACTTAAGTTAGAGTCATATGGAAAATTTTTTATTAGTGATTTTATGGAAAAAAGTTATTCTTGTCAATATGCAACCATCAGGTATCAATTTTTTAAAGCAGTATACGAGGTGTGTCTTTATTTTTTACAATTCAGAAAAATGTTTTAAGTGAAGTTGTTTTGAATCGAAAGTTATATGCTATTACAGTCATTTATTATGAAAATTCAGGTTTTGTGATTATTTACTGATCATTCAATATTAATTATTCTGGCGGGATAGAAATTAACGCAATTTAGGATGCCCCAACATGAAGTATGTGACAGTGAATATCAGAGTGAGTGTTCATAACATTACAAGGAAAATATCAAATTTACTAAATCGTGAAATATTTTTAATAATAGACGTCCGCATAGAAACATTAGGCATTCAACAGTTGCAAAAATTTTAAATAAATTTAATGTTAGTGGAAGTATTGAAAATAAATTTAAGAATAAACGCGAATGATGGCATGATGAATTTGAAGTGACGATATTCGTTTTGAATTCTGCGCTCTGATCCAAGGGAAGTTGGATGAAGACCCGTTTTTCACAAGAACTATAATATTTTACGACGAGGCAACATTTTCTTCAAACGGAACCGTCTCATCACAAATTTATCGCTGGTGGTCTAACGTTAATCCAAACTTTGTAATAAAAACTCTTTTGTTCTTTTAGAACGAACGTATGATATTGTGTGTACAAAAATAAATTGGCTGGATCTGTTTTTCTTTCGACATTTCTCAAATGACGCAAATTACTTAGAATTATTAGAAAATCAAATAAGTGATTTACGACCTTCAGTTATAAGAACGTATAACAATTTGTTTCCAACAAGACGATGCTTCCTTCAGTAGTAAATTGAACGTTAGAGTACTGATTGAAAATATGTTTAATCGGAAGTTATTCAGATATTTTTTGGCCTCCTAGGTCTGCTGATTTGACTCCTCTTGCCTTTTTTCATGAGGTTACTCGAAACAACAGGTTTATCAGCGAGAACAATTTGATGATGTATACCATTTGGAGAGGATTATTTCTGAAGAATGCCAAAAAATTACTCCAAATAGGATACGGAAACTAATACAGTTCTTTGACTAAAAAACAATTGAATGTTTACAAAGAGAAGGTGGATTAGTCGAAGCTGTAGGATATTGAATTAAATTTAATTATGTTTGTTTCTGATTATTAAATATTCTATGTATGGATTTTTCAATTTTTACAATAGATAATTATTAAGCATTCATTACGAATTTGAATTTCAAGGTTGTTCAGAAACAGTAATAAATAGAAAGATTATTTTATTTTTAACAGGTAATAGACATAGATAGTATTTAGCCACAATAATTAATACAGAATGATTAGTAAATAATCACAAAACCGGAATTTTCATAATAAATGGCTGTAATTGCACATAACTTTGAACTCAAAACAACTTAACTTCATAACATTTTTCTGGATTGTGAAGAATAAAGATACTTTACTCTTGCACAAAATTCAATTTTTTGGCAAACTTCGTATACTGCTTCAAATAATTGATATTTGATAGTTGTTTTTCAACTTTTGGACCATGCAGAACTTTTTATGGAGAATAAGTTTTTTTCATAAAACCACTAATAAAAAAGTTTTCCATATGGCTCCAACTTAAGTAGATATATTGTATAATGTGAGAATAACAAAGTAGATTATCGAAATCAGCGCTTTTGAAAATCGAATTTTTTTCCGCTCTCTGCAACGGTATTAGGCAGGGGTCAAAAATAGAAAAAAACATGACCATGATCATGATAAGTAAATAATAAAATAAGTAGATCCAGCTTAAGATAAATCAAATTTAAGTATCTGTTGCAACATGAGAAAAAAATTATATAAAGATATACATTGCACATCAAGAGGCAGTTCTCAATTTTAATTCGAAGAAGAGTTAAATAAATAAATACTTTTCCCCAGACAACTCCTTTCTTTCTAAAATAACCCCCCTAAAATGAAATTTTCCGTTTAACTCATTAATCCAGTTCATAACGACAATTCCCGACATAAATATGGAAATTCTATAAAAATATTGGTCATAATTCAAATTATCGGATTCATAGCTCTTGTACTATTTGATCCAAAATACTATACTATGGATTTATTAGAAATTCTTCTAGTACTTCACATAAATGACACAGGTAATAAAGCATAAACGTGTTTCACGTTTTCGAGTACCACGCATAATGTTAACCGAGGAAGAAAGAATACGAATCGATACGCAAAGCGTCGCGGTATTGAGTAAATCGAACCTATTTAATATTTCATTTCAAGTCGCGTTGCAAGGTATTATGAGCGAAGGAAATTTATAAATGAAAGAATTGGAATACCACAGGAGTTTTTGTGCTTTAAGAGATTTTACGGATATGAAAATATATTATTGTTTGAAAAATATAACAAATGGTGAGACTAATTTCCTTTCTAGTCATAATCTTCCCAACGTATATACGTTTAGTTTGATCAAATAAGTTGTGTTTTTCGGTGTCTCTTCTAATATTTCATAGTTTATAGGCCCATTTCCTCCTTATTGTATACCGTCCAAGAACTCTTACGCTACTAAGCGCTACTACATAAGCATGTTTAGAAAGAGAGAGAGTGAGAGAGAGATAAGCTTTATTGTCATAAGAAAATTTCACAGTTTTATGGCCAAGGCAACACAATTTCATATCAGATAATATAAAAATATGAAAAATAGAAATATAAAATAACAATTTGACTTCATACTAAATTGAATTATACCATTCTATTGAGTCTATTGTAAATTGTAGAATTCTACCAAATCATAATAAGGTCTCTCAAGCAGAAATGTCTTTGTTCTCTGTTCTCTTCTCTAGCTGATTCAATAATTTCTTGGCATTGAATATAATGAAATTTTTAATAGATCAGATGTGGGTATAGTTGAGTAAATATTCAAATGATTTCTTCTAGTACACCAACGATGAGCAACAAAGAACAAAGAGAACCTAGATGAATAACAGGACAGTTAACAGTATAGATTCTTTTGAGTCTATGTCCAATTTAGTTTTTAGTTAATGAATTTTTCTGTTGATTTTACGTTATTTAACAGCGAGTGAAAAACTGATTTTTTTACTCCGTTCCTGAAGCTGCATCTCTGTGATAAAAAGAGAAGTTTACGCAGGAGTTGTCCAATGAATTTTAGAAGCAGCAAATCGCAATTTTCTCTGATTCGGCTTCAAAAAATTGCTCACATACTGATATATCATTCCTACACACATTATAGCTCAGCCCTCTACTATCAACGTATGCATATCGAATAGTAACTCTTCTTTCTTGTAGGTAAGTACCTTACGATATTGCTTGAGATAAATATTGTAAGATATGTATGCAACTAACCATTTGTTCATAATGAAAATTGATGTAAATGAATGCCAGAATCAAAACTTACAGAGCACCAAAAAGTACTCCAATTACCTAGGTGATTTGATTGACATTTGCTTGATTGTTATTTCAAAAGTAACAAGACTTCTACCTAGAATTGGAGATTGCAGGTATTAGAAATGACACTAAACTAATGCAGTTGAAAGTGTGAGTTTTTGCATCGCTGTTAACCTTCACGTGAAATGACCTTTTGTTCTCAATCAAAGACAATTTACTACCCCAGTGAAAATTTCTTCATCTTCTCCTTCGAAAGAATACTTCTCATTTCACCGAGACGAAGTAGTGAAAAACAAATCCTCAATTTCCTCCCAAATAATAAACTTTTGTGCATCTGTCTCTGCAATTTTCTCCGAACAATGAATACGAATGAGAATAATTCATCCACTTCCAACGTATTTATTAGCAAACATTTCAATTTTTGATTCATTTTATGCATTATAATGCGAAAGCTATAAAACGGAAACTTGTTCGTATTCGCAAATATGACGAAAAGATTTTATGGATATTTTCCAATAACACTTTCATTTCAGAAGCTCTTTTATAGACTTCTCATCATATTTATTCCATAATTTTTACAGAGATGAGGATGTGTCTCGGCATAAATGGGAATTTTTTAATAAAAGTAGAGAAGTTGGATAATTTCGAAGTCAAATTTAAAGTTATATCGCAAATTGAAGTAAACATCATGTCTTGAATTATAGTAGATACGAATATAATGGAAAAAATTTATTAAACTCTGTAAGAGTCTTTCCTCATATACAAGATATTAATCAAATGAGATTTGATATGTTTGGATGTATATTTACGTTTGTATGATATTAAACTTGTATGTATTGAGAACATAACCGAATTAAAGAAAAATCCATCGATATTCAGACTAAATACCAACGAAATACTATAAATACAGAGTGTTTTATGAGAAATAGTTCACCCTGATATTTGTTTATTTGTTCAAAATTTAATTGACTTAACTGCAAGTTCTCTCAAAAATGGAAAATGACACTTCTGATTTTCTAACGTATCATTTGTGTTTTCACATCAAGCATGTTTCGTGCCACGGTGAATACTTTTTGCACGTGAAAAATGTAAATATAACTATAGATATTTGAAAGAGAAGTTTGCAAAGAAACACGGAGGCATATTTCACCTCCATGAAATCGTAGAGGCATTTCAGCTGCTAGATAACCAACATCATATCAGAAGACTTACGAGGAAAATCCCTACCAATTAGTATAATGATCCAATTAATTATTAAATGGACTTTAGTAAGATAAACCCAAGTTTTAATTAGATACGAACACAGGCATTTTGCTTGGCTGCAATAATAAGTGATGGTCATGCCATCAATTGCGATGCGTTTAAAATAAGTTGAATATATTGTGTGTTTTGTGGTTGCTGTGGACTGTGTGTTTGTTTAAAAAAAAAAACTAGAAGTGAATCAATCGAAATACGAGGATTGTATAAAAAGTTCCTTATATACCTGAAGATTTCAACAAAATCAATATGAGTTGAGAAATATATTTGCGCATGAGTTGAAGGATTCTCACAACAATTTCAGCTATTTGGACTCTTTGTTTTGTTTGATGATCGTATGAGCGGAAAGTTCAGAAGATTTTTCTGACAATGGGAAAAATCGAGTATAAAGCGGTCTTTAAATATTTGTAATTAGGAAGTAATACGCCTATTTTAATGAGGGAGGAGTTAGAACTCTGTCTTCAGAGGTTCTGTATCATTGTTTCGCTCTTGTGTTTGCAAAAGGAGATAAGTCTAAAAAAGTGTAAAATGAGTTCGACATCCCAACCCTTCAGCATTGATGTGAAGCTGTGCAAACGAAGGAAATGTATGTACATCCAATCGAAAGTGCTCTAAAATTAAAAGTGCTAGAAGAGTTAATCAATTTATATTATTGCGAGTAGATATATATATCGAGGAATATTCTGTGTAGTAAACAAATACAATAATTTTTCTAATACTTTAATTTTCGAGTTTTATTCAATATGAAAACGTAAAATTTATTTATGGTGTTGATATATCAGAAACGTGTGGTTCTTCTAGCAGAACAAAGTTTTAAGTTGAACTATGTGTAAGGACTTAATGTCAAGGTAATTACGGTATAGTTTATCACCTTGTATGTATTTTGGTGGTTCAAATATAAACCGGAATTTTTGTATAAACACACGAAAAATTTAGAATCGTAAATGTGGTAGCACTCAATATCAGATGGCTCTGTTACGAAACATAGAGAACAGCCGAGAAGGCGTAACCTCGCTTTTTAGTGTACTTATAGCCGTGAGCGAGAAAGATCAGTGTCTATTGCTCAAAGATTATTTACTCGATAGATCTGCCACTCTGTATAAAAATTTGACGACAAAGTTCGATCCTAGCGACATCTCTCGGACTGGCTCCGTACCAAGAAAAAAGATTTCTATAAACAAAGATTTGATCTAAGATATAAATATATGGAATTGAAATGCTGTTTAAATGAAGTATTTTGTAAAATATTTTGGTTTCATTTACAATTTATGGGACAACCAGGAATGACCATGTAAATTTCATAATTAAATGGTTTATATAAGATATAGGTAGATGGAATATTGAAACATAGGATGATTATTATAATTTTTATTTTGTTTTTGACATTTTATAACTATATCCATAAACAAAAAATTTTACTTCAGGCTTAGGACTGTCAACGGTGTGATCTTTGCTTGTTTAAAAAATGTTTCTGTTTGTACATGTTACATATAATGATATATAAAAAAACTGATTTTATGACCATGGTTAATTAATGATTACCGTTGTCTTTCTTTCTGTCTAAAACGCTAATTTGAAAATATGTTAAAATACCATCAAGTATCAAAGTTACATAGGTTTATTGAAATTCACTTCTAAGTTGTTGTCTCTGATAGCAGTTGCAGGTCAAGGAGACGCTTATTTCGATACTGATATTCAAGCAAATACTAGGATACAATAGTTAACAAAATGTAAAAACTATTTGATAAAAAGCGCAACAGGCCAATTGTCATGCTACAGTTCATGTACTATTATTCATCATTAAGTTCTTTCAAAGACACGAGTTGGGTTTCTCGAATTTATTTCTTTAATTCTACAAGAAGAAATTCACGCTTGTCAAATCTTATAAGCCAAGTTTCTCTTCTTAATCCATTACGTACGAGATCGTTCATTAAGATATTGCCTTACAGCTCTTCTGTAGTCTGT
The DNA here is from genome assembly GCF_026230105.1 of Diorhabda sublineata. NCBI lineage: Eukaryota > Metazoa > Arthropoda > Insecta > Coleoptera > Chrysomelidae > Diorhabda > Diorhabda sublineata. Next base: position 31,266,639 of record NC_079477.1, read on the forward strand.
ACATGCGACGTCTTCTAATTAATCAAGATTTGTTTCTTCGTCCAATTTTAATGGCAAAATTTTTTTCCACTATACGATCAGGTTGTGGAATTCGACTTTCGTGGAGCAGTCTAGAATTTTCCTTAGCTCATTAATGGCATTTATTTTGATTTACGATACCGTTAACAAAAAAGGAAATGTTGAGAGACCAAATAATTCTTCGTTTCCAGCTTTACGTGTAATTCCAATATCTAGAGGGACGCGATTAATTGGAACATAACGGTCGACTGACAAATCCAGAAAAACGCGATCAACGCTCGCCCACTTGCTTCTGAGATATTGTGCGATATGGACACTGCTGTTTTTTTAGAATAGAGCACCTCTTAAAATATAGATGAAGTAATAAACTAGAATCACCTACTATAAGAAATTTCTCGTTTACTTGTAGTATCTTGTAGTTTTAGATATAGATGTAAGAAGATTTTCTACAAAATTGCGTAAACTCCAGATTTTTCTAATAATTACAAGCTTTGTATCATTCAAACTGCAATTTTGGTTACTTTGACCACAACTTACCTCGTAAAAATCATTAATATTAATAAGCACTTAATCATATCTAAACCTACTACTTCTTTTATAAAAACATTGTTTTAATAATTTCAACTATAATAACAGAATGTACTAATAAAAAATGTTACTGGAGAATTTCTACAAAACTGTGATCGGGTTAATCCAATAATGATTTGAATGTTCGTAAACTAATCCGGTTTACGTTCATTTTTGTTCGGAAACTGATCGAGATAAGGCCTAGATACCCTTATCATGCATCCTCCCAATCCAACTACTATCATACAATCAGACGAGTGTCCGAGATGGAAATGATACTAGAGTTTAAACAGCGTAATTGACACCTTTCTGATTCCACTCCTTACACGACTCTGATCATACATCAGATCTTATTCTGATCGACCATTCGACGGCTGCAGGAAGCGTGTCGGTTGTAATTTGTAATATTTTTTCTTTGTTTTTTTATTAAATTCACGAATCAAAGCACAAAAAAGTAATAAAAATCTGATATTACCGTAGATCATGTTTCCTTGGCATTCTTGTCTCTTTGATCCTGAATTTTTTTTATTTGGTACTGCATAAATAGTATTTGCATAGAAATGGTGGTTAGGATTTTTATTTACGTTGAGCCGAGGCGTCACTTCATACTTTTCAGTGTAATTTATGACTTCGCTCATTCCCATTTACGTCCACTTTTTGGATTTCTGTTCATTTCACTTATGAAAGATGTCGCTTGAACTATTTTCTCCGTAATTGTATATACACAGAAGAAGTAATTTGCAATAATAAAATTAATGTATAACTAGGGATATATCTATATTACAGCTTCATCTATCATACTGCAATACATGATCGTATTAGTTTTTTGAAGAATACTAGATCTGGCTATTAAATACGAGACTGCGCGCCTAGAGGGTGACCTAGACGAGTGTGGCAAAAAACGAGTAGTGCGTTGGGTATTTAGATATTTGTCTATGCACGTCCCTAAATACGTTTCCGTCACTATTATTTGAAAAGAACGTGTTATATTGAAAAAAAGTCCGACTGAGTGTTATAAATTGTTGCAAGAAGCTTATGGGGACAATTCTCTATCTCGTGCGTGTGTTTTTGAGTGTTGTAAGCGCTTTAGTGAGGGCCGAGAGACCACTGAAGACGACCAGCGCCCAGGTCGGCCCGTGAGAGGTTCAACTTCGGAAACAGTGACCAAAATCAACCAATTTGTGCGTGAAGATCGTCGAATGAGCATTCGAGCCGATGATGAAAATGCCGATAAAAAAACGGTTAGAACAATTTTACACGAGGAATTACACATGACAAAAGTCTGTGCGAAGTTGGTGCCAAAAAGTTCCTCCTCCTCCTGACCAAAGTTCTTGCATCAACGAGTTTGCTCAGATTTCCTTGAAAGGTTAGAAAAGTTAGAAAGAGATCTGCTTTGAAAGGGACCCGATTTGAGTCGATGGAAGCGGTAAAGCAAAAAACGTCAGAGCTCCTAAACGCACTCACCAAAGAAGACTTTTAGCACTGCTTCGATCAATGGAAAAAATGTGTGGAATCGTGTGTGGCGAGGGGAGGGGAGTGTATTGAAGGAGAAGTAAAATAATTTTTATAATAAAACCCCATTTCGTAACCAGTCTCGTTATTTTATAACCAGACCTCGTATTGCAATGATATTCAAAGTAAGAAAAATCTTTAGTGAAGTTTGATATAATTTACTCATCTCGGCCCACAAAATCGCATGAAACGAAATTAGGATATTCGAAAGCATCACGTCCTGATAATATCAAAGAAAAATTTCTGATGAAATTGGTAACTTTCTCGAACTTTATACCTTTCTTGCCGATCAATTTCCATAACTAAAGAATTCAAAAGTTGTTTTCTTTCGATATTACAATTCAAACTCGATGAGATCATTTTTCTTGTAATAAAAGCAGAAATTGCGGTTGTACCTATTGCAATGACTTCCAATAACACATGTGGAAAAGTAGCAAAATAAACCACTATTCTTGTGAATCGATAGTTGAACAATGTGAAAAAAGAATTGTTTCACGTACTCGTAGATTGAAAATGGATAATACTAATAATAATACAATTATATTGTTGTGGTACAAGAAACCTAACGAAATTGAAAATAACAATTTTTCATCATAGTTACTAGATAGTCTAATAACAGTAATTTATGTACAGGGTGAGCCATAAGGAACATTATATACTTTTACCATATGTAGAGTTCCTAAGGGAAGAAATCGTGCGGCTACCAAAAAATGACAACTCTCGTTGTTTATTAATTTACAGGTGTTTTATGAAATTTACCATAAATTTTAATTGGAGATACTGTATACACAGATGAATTTGGGTATATTATTTGAATACCAGAGGTATGTTAGAAGTCCTATTACACTACCTTGGCACTACTGCGTTAAATTTCTTAAAGTCGAAGTTGGCTTACTCTCGTTTAAGTCTGAAGTGTCTGTTTAAGATACGGAATTTTGCAGTATCGGAGAACTGTATAGGCAAGTACATCTTTCATTTTGTGCTTCAATTCGTTATGACATATTTCATTGAATACCTGTGCCACATCACAAAATTTTGTGAAATATATTTTTATCTACTAGCGATTTTTCTATTACTATTACTCGATAGAATAGTTGTTTTCTCTGAATATGTTCTGAGATTAAACTCTTACGATTTAAAAACTATTGAAATATCTGCATACTTGTCTGCTTGCCTGTTCAATGAGGGCAGTTCTAGTATTGTATTAGTTATGAACGAGCTAGAGCTCAAGTCATGTACATGTAGTCCGACAAAATCGACAGTAAAGAAGCCCGACAACACGAGAAGGAAAGTTGCAAGCTGAAAATGGTACTGATCCTGGAATAATTGATTAACTGGTTAGTTTCTCGAATTAGTTTAATTCTACTTTAATGTAAATTCTTGAAAAAAGTTTTTTCGAAACGATAAACACTGTAGCTTGAAAATTGTTAAACCAATCAATTTGAAAATATGTTAATAATTTCCTTACACAATTGCGCGGTATATGAGTCTAAACCATAAACGATATTTTCATTTTTGATATTTTGTTCAATGTAAACAATATACGAAAAGATGGTGAGAGATCACGACTTATTTTAACAGCAAAAATTGTGGTTTATAGTTGGTAGTAGTATGGTTAAAAAACTCATCAATATATCTTTAAACTCACCTGATAAGTTTAATAAGTAATACTATTTGTTCATATCTTGAAAAAATTAAAGAAACTCCGACAGAAAACTTAATTTTACACATTTCGTCGTATTTGCCACATATAGAGCACCTTAATGAAAAGTAAAATAGGTTTTTGGAAAATTACTAACTACTCAATTAATCAAAACTAAAATTATGTCATGTGATGAAGTTTGCAAATTTAGTTTTTTAACAAAATCAATAAATACATTATCTGAATTATTTACTTCTATTTATAACTTAATTGCTTTTTAGTTAGTTGCATTATTCCGTACATATGAGTATGGAATACTGAATATGTTCACTGAATTGCTGGCAGAACATAACATAACCTTTTAAATATGGCGAATAATAAATATTTTCGATTTTATTATCGAATATAATACTATTACGAAATAATTTCCTCTGAAATCTGGGAATTTTAACAATTACACACCCCAACACCGTTTGATTATAGCAGACAAGTCATTTAATTATTTAATTTTGTGTTTCTATTTTGAATAAATTACACCATAGTACGAAATTATAATATTGAAAAAAAAATTGGAATTTGTTGAAATGGTAATAAATATCGAATCGAATGACCTCTATAGTGAGTTTGATGTTTTTGTAAGATCTAATCGATATTTTCACAAAAAACCAGACATAGTTAAATATCAGAAGTGAAGACGTTTTGACAATTGTTTGTGTCTAAAAACAACTGACTGATCTATGTTTCATGTACAGTTGAATATCTTCTTTTTCTTCTCCTTTTAGTTTTCTTAAGATTTAGTCTTGTTTCTTCTACTATTCAGCATTTGGAGAAGTTGATAGCAAGCTTTCCACCTCTTAGAAGGTTGACCAGGAGGTCTCATTGAAATTAGTTTTTTATCCTTTTCCCATTTAGCCCACTGATCTTTCATCGTGCTATCGATGATGTCTCTCTAATAAATATAGTTGACTGGATCTCGTGAATACTACTATATCCTGAATATTCACATCTTGTCTTATAGTTTTGCTTCTCATTTGATGTCTTAGACTCATTCGATAAATAGTTTTCAATTTTTTCATATCTGCTGTCCTTATCATGTCCTTTTTTTTTGTGATTGGTCGAGTTTCCCATGTATATATAAGTATAGGTATTACGATTGTTTTGTATTCACGTTCTTTACTGTCAGTTGACATATATTTGTTTTCCATTTGAAGTCCTCCAGATGGCCAGACATTCTAAAGGCTTTATTTACTCCGCTTGCAGTGTCCTGAGGTGAATTAAGTAGCTTCAAAGGCACTGTATTCAGTCTCAAGCCCGGAGAAAGGATAAATGTTGATGGAAAAGGCCAAAAACTTACCACCCGTTACATAGATTCAATGTTCAAAGAACTATAGAGCCTCGAAAACTAGACGGACTTAATGGAATAATGACACGGCGAGACAAGGGAAGAAACTACTACGGAAATCGCAAAAATGCGAATTTGAACTTTAAATATAACATCATGGAACAACTGATATCAAAAGGTTATAATGAAAGTGAATAGATGGAAAATGCTCTTTTTGTCCAAAGTATATAAGCAAATGCGTTCTTTTGATAAGCAGGTATATTGTAGGTGTATTCTGGTTGAGTATTAAATGTATTTGGTGAAGAGTCTTGCACAAAAATCTTCAAAAAGGGTCATGACAGCGTAGAAGACAAGCGCTAGGAAGGAGAGTGGTCGAGGTACCCACTGTCATAAACGCGCAGCGACGGTGTAAGTTAAAAATTCGAATTATACCAGACAAACTAAATATCAACTACGAAAGTTTCTGACAGATTTTAACTCAAGCTTTCGCAATGAAAAATCTAGGGAAATGTTTTTGAAAAAATAGAAGAGCAAAAATAACATCAATATCAATCGCAGAGCTCTGCGTCGAACAAGTAAAAAGTTATCGTACGATCCAGGCGATGGAAATTTTTTCTATCTGCAAGACCACGAAACGTGCCAAAGTCAACAGATAATTCCAAAATAAAGTTCGATACTCATCTGTTTGTTTCACAGCCGCTGGTGGTCCCCAAGAAGTCTATTCTATTTGGATAGACCAAAAATTAAGCTTTTCCACAATTTCTTTGTTCAATTTATTGGTTATCACAGAATATTAAAAATGTCTGTGAGCTTGAAGGCCCTTTGATACACAACCACAGAAATTCAATGGTTATAATTAAATAATGGGGTGGTGACATGTTAATATTTGTTCTTCAAACCATCAAACCAACACAATACTTGTCTTTTCAAAGGAGTCGCACTATTTATTTCTATTGATAATTTCTTCTCTCAATTCAACAAACGACCTATCTCAGGAAGAACTTTTGAAACTGAAGAACTATCAGCTTGATACTCGTCTTGCAAAGTTTTGGGAATGGTCAAACTTTATTTAACTTATCAATGTTTGTGTTCTTTTACTTATCGGTATGATACCACTGATCATTTGTATTTTCTCCTTCAAATAATTCCGCTATTAACTAGTAGCAAACTCTCTCTTTCCACTTCACCATAAGAAGAGTAATTTTCATTCTGTTTACAGTTGGTGTAGGAGGGCTGCTACTGAAACTTCGTCACAATCGCTTGTCGCAATCTCATAGACGTTTTTTGAAGCACGGCCACTGGATTTTTTCATGATTTTCAAATAATGCGATATCCAAAGCGATGACATCTTTTAGATTGCCAAATATTTGAGAAATACTTGAATGTATCCACGTGAAACTAGACGGTATGGCACATGATATACATTGCAAAATTAGCTTACCCATAGCATCGATGTTTTCTGGTACAACAGATAATTTTGAAAAAAATTAATCCTGTAGCTAAATGCGATCACGATTGAATTCGGGAAAGCAGCGGAACACGGAGGCTCAAGATGTTACTTCATCATCAAAATTTGAAACCATTTTTTAAACAAGATAACTGTATCTTGAGACAAATCAAAGAGCACTCGTATGATAACAAGATCTGAGTACGTTCATCATTAAACATTACAAACTATTTGATAGAAACGTATTCACATTAGTATTACCACATCTCAAAAGTTAAGTTTATGTGTACCTATCTAGTTTCATTTTTTTCAAGTAGGATAATAATTTTTGTGAAAATATGTACGTAAAATTTTTCAAAGAGAGTGAGAATGAAGTACTCCTAAAATTTCGACTTTTGAAAATAACCAAGTTTGAATACTGGGAATGCAGTTTTGTTTTGAAAAATTCAGTGAAATGAAAATACATTATTATATTCACAAATTTTAATAGTAACTTATTATTTCGGGATTGTGAATATCGGAGGTGCTAGCACCATTTATTGGAATATCATTATAATTGAATTAGAATATTTATGAACACATTATGCGTAATCTAAAAGGTCCTTGCAGTCATTTCATTTGCTTTTCATGTGATTTATTACCTATCTCGTATCGTCAAAGTATTGCGGTGTTGTATACATTGCGGATAATGTGAAAACACTAATTACTCCGCGAGAATGACGTTGTGATTTCCATCCATCTTGTAGAACCGTTTTCTTCACCTTCAAATCCTTTGAATTTCCTTCAAAAGATTATAACAGATATTAATGCTTATGCTTAAATGCTGTAAAGTGTAAGTGAAATTAAGGATCAGAAATTATTACTTCAGTTCATCATTTCTGTTGGAACATTCAAATCTCGTCAATGGTAGTAGAGAAGTTTCTAGAAATTACACTTATGCGTGAATATGATTTATGATAACCATTCGTCGCATCTAACAGTTAACTATCCTCGTTTTTGGTTATTTGTCAAGAAATTGTTGTTATATACAAGCTTACTCGTTTTATTCGTAATTACATGACAGTTACAACAGTACAGTACTGGAAAAGCTACTCGTTTTTACTTTGGTTTGGGACCAGAAGCTCGTAATTTTTGTTTCAAATAGCGGGATGAATAGAACCGTCAAGATAGAAGTTTAACTTAGTAATAATTTGTGAAAAACCTCCTCGATTTTATTTTTGAAAGAATTTATGATAAAAGGTATATAATTCAGGATATTCCAATTTTTTTGAGTAGAAGAGAAAAGTATAATCCTAAAAATAGGTTGGTAAAAATTGAATGAGGCTCTTTTATACAAAAATTATTCAAATACAGTTTTTGTACTCTAGGTTAATATGGTTAATTTTTAATCGAATTGTTAATGTTTTCATCAAACATTTGTTTGTTAAAAGTTAATAGCAATGAATTCATTCTCCTTTATTTTACTTGAATAAATAAATACTTACTCGTATATACAAAGAATTCTTGCTCTAAACCGCTACCTTTGTAATCTCGAAGTGCGATACAAGAAGGATAATAGGAAAATTGATCCGAATTTTCCGAGTGTCTTGCACGGAAAATAATCGGAAAAGGTACATGGAAATCAATAGAATACATACAAATCAACGAGTTAACCAGGAAAACAATAAAAGAAAATAAGATTAAGAAATAACCATTGAAAATAGATGATAGTAGAAGTAATAGATAAATTTGAAATAAATGAAAAGACATGAACGGTGTAGAAAGCAGAATTGAAGAGGATATAAATATTACTAAACATTTCATGGAGGACTGTACCAAACAAATAAGAAGCCGCCGAAAGAAAGCGTAAAAAAACTTCAGATTGAAATAAACAACGTTTAACAAGAAAGTTCACACCACAAAAATTATTTAAAGGAATGTTTTTCACTTCCAGTTATTGGTCTTATGTGGATCTATGTCTTTTACATTTATTTCTTACTTTAGAAAAATACGTTACTGTGCTCAAGAATTCTTATTATTGAACGTTATAAGGCTAGAAAGAATCCTCGATAGTGACAACCTTTGGGATATGCATGAGGTCGGCTCATTTTGAAGGCAGCCTTTTGAAAATAGCTTGAGAAAATTCAAGTCAAACTTTGGAGTGCATAAATATTATTTGATGTAGGTATGAAATTTGTATATCTGTAATTTCTAGAATCCGTACAAAGTATTTAGATTGTGCATAGAATAAAAAAACTCTGTCTCAGAATAAGATCAACTGTACGACCTGGAAACCAGTATATGATTGTTTTCTCATTTCTGTTCTAATTAATAAATGTCCATCAAGTCAGTTAAAAGAAATTTGACAAACGTTTTGGGAAACTATCGGTATTACTTTGAAATATTAATTTGTATTAGAAAAGTAGAATTTAAATAGTAAATCTGAATTTAAGGTTAACTAAATAATCCAGGGATATTATGATATCAAGAGCATCAGAAAACTACTGAACACGAGAAGTACCTGAGCAAAAGTTATGTAAACAAAAGCTAAAGTTTTCTGAACTTTGAAGTGACAATTTGAGAGATTTTGGGGAATATGAAATGTTTCAAAAAAATAATGTGACTACGGGAACTAATGTTTATTGAAATATATCATTAAAAATTTTAATATTCAAATTTACCAATAAAATCCACTCTAAATTGAAAGTCTGAAAAGTATTTATAGCTACTTCGTTAATTTCAACCAAATAACGGACAACTTCGATATACCATAACCATTTCTTATAGGACTAAATATTACTTATCGGTGAAATATACTACAGCCGACTAAATCAACTTATAGTATTACCAAACAGAGCCTCCACACGTTTCACTATCATACCATACCATTAACAACCCTTCTCAAATTCACTCCCTATAACACCCAAGATTGACAGTTTAGCTCCACGTATGTTATCAATATAATCCACCCTCTACTGAAAATAGAATTAATCCTTCCGTGGGCCTGAAAATATTTATTGTGAATATAAGAGGATTATTTGAAAAGTCTCAATCTGAAGGTATCAGCACTTCAGTTACTTTGGATGTATAGTTTCTTTTTGACACACGTATCAGTGAGTCGTTCTGAAAATTTTTGAAAAATGCTAAAAATCAATTTTTTCTATGGAGGACAACACACCTACACAAATGAAAGAGGAATTTGACACAGTGAACAGAGACTGTGCACCATCATCAAGTTCGTGACATTTGGGGCTGATGAATTCAAACGTTGACGTATCAGCTTCAATGACGACGAGTTTCGGGATGGTCAAAAAGTGACACAACCAGCGATATTATCGAAAAAGTTCACCAAATAGTACTGAAAGACTCATGACTTATTAGGGAATTATCGGAACGGCAACTGCCGTCTTTTAATTAAGGAAGACATTAACTTTATGGTTTTCCTTTTTTAACAATGGCTAGTTGCCTTTATGACTCATGTATTTTCAAAAATAAGAAAGTATATTGATTTTAATATATAATCAAATTCCCAAAGTTAGTTGTAAAGTTTTCGCTATTCGGACGGTACTCTTTTTTTGAAGGAAATCGTGTCTAATAACTCTATAGTTGACCGTCATAATTGGTAGGTAATCTAAAACAATTTTGATGTACTTTTATTTGGATAATAGTTACGTTGCTATAGTCAACTGAAGCCTTTTATCAAAAAATAATTTGTTTTGCCTATTAGAAATAATAATCTTGGTTGGTAATCTGTTGATGGATTTATAAGTGAAAAAAAAAAAATAAGAATTAACTATCACCACTTTATAAAAAAATTTATGCTAGAAATACTAGCTATATATCTATTGCCACAATATTCCGATAACTCTATTTATAAAATCCACTTCATTAAAAGTAAAATCAATTAAAGTCGGCTTTAATAAAACCGCAATTATTACGATAATTCCCTATTCACGAGATTTAAGCAAAATTTTCGCATTTTGTGTGTCGATTCATATCTGTAGATGGAATATGGATACTCCGGAAACGAGAAAATAGTGGATTGAAAAGGGAAAACCTTCTGCGAAGAAGGGGGTTTCGTCGACCATTAAAGTGATGGGGACCGTTTCTTAGCATGTATGAAAGAGTATTATGCATCATTGATAAGGTAAAGGAAGAGCTTGAAACAAAGCGACCGCTTTTGAAGACTAATTTTTGGGACAAAAGCCTTCTCACACTCGGTGATCATCATGACCATATTCACCCAATCTGGTCCCCCGCGTTTTATTCCTGATTAAAAACCTCAAGTTTCTCTTTAAGGAGAGAGGTTTGCTAAAAAATCAAGATCTGGGTGAAATTTGATATAGATGTAGAAATAACATATAATGACGATTATTTCAAAGGCGATGAAAGTAAAAAGGAAATAATGTACATTTTATTTAACGCGTTTTTTATAGCTCTTAGCAACAGAACCAGGAATGAAACTGTTATTTATATGATTGATTTGAACAGTACTTTTCCATTTTTCTTAAATTTTCACAGTGGAACAGAAGTATTTTTTTTTCGTATAAATTTGAGGAATAGTATAATAGTTATAAACGCATAGATCTCTTCACATATTTCATTTGAAAAGGAAAATGTATTTATTTTTACAAATAAACGTGAGGAGAAAAGCAAGTAGAATTAGAAAATAACTCTTTTCCGTGACCTATTTAAACATAGAGATCTTGGTAATATATCTTGTACTTGTTGACGTTTAGTCTGTTACAAAAACTAAATTAGTTTTCCTATCTGGAAGTGAGAAAAACATATCTCTCTTTACTTTTTCACGGTTCTGATAGGAAGCGAGGAGTGTTTCTTCAATTGATTATAAAAGGAAAGTTTCTAGAAGAATAACAACTTTTCTCACTTTAGTGAGTGGTTTTTGATGTGTTGAATCATGGAGAAATTAATTTCCGTAATAATCAATAAATGGAAAATACAATGATGATTGTTTTGTTGTTATTTCCTCAGTTCTTGAATAATATAATGAGGATTGTAAATATAGTTCATAAATACTAAATAACACGCTTTTGAAATTGAAAATAATTCTTACGAAAGCTTAAGACAATAATGAAGGAAAAATACTAGTATTATTATTAATAAAACGTGGGGCGCTTTTTAATTTGTGTGTGCTTTGAAAGCGTATTTTTTAGTTTTTAAAAACTATATTTATTCAATTGATATCATCCCCGTATCATGCCTTCGCTGTTTATACACTTACATCACGTCAAAACTTCTATCGAGACCTAGCTGTGTATTTGGTAAGGTTGTCGAAGTGCTTGGTCCCCAACATGGAGATCAGAGGTTGGAATCATCTATCGAACGAAATTTTTATTGAATAAGCAACTTTCTCTAAGCCCAAAAGAGAGTTACAAACCAACTAGTGCACATACAGGTGAAACTAATATAAGCTTATGATTGCCTTGATAGTGTATAGATGTCCCCAATTATCTTTGAAATTATCTCAGTAATGTAAAATATGGATGATTGATTTATATAATTACGCAAATTATCAGTGTAAAGTCATATTTTGATAAGTCGGGAAAGAGACCTAAAATAAAGATAAATGATCCCGAAAAAGATAAGATAGAAACTCGAACACAGTTCAATATTCAATATACTATCAAACATTCAGTACTGTAGTTTCAGTTCTGAGTAAACATACGTCTAACAGACCACCAATTATATCATAAATTATAACATAATATTATGAGGACACTGAATTTAACAGTTTTGTACGCTTCTTTTCAAACAATCAATTCCGGTAATATAACCTCAAACACTTCTGTTTGAATTTCATTACCGTCTGAAATGTTCTGTATTATTTTTCCTTTTAAACACTGAAAATATCTTCAATTATTCATTCAGTTCGTTTTATATGAATATGATGAAATTGGGTGAATTTCTGGCTCTTTAAACGAGAATCAAACAAATTTGAATAACAACTAACAAAGAAGGAAATATTTCTTCTCAAACGTATATACTCTGAATAGCCTTCTCATTTAGTTGATATAATTAGAAGCATTTATTTCCCAGTGAATGAATCGTTGCTTATGATCTTAATAATATCTTGATTAAAACAATACGTTTGGACCACACAGTGATAACCATTTTTTGACACACACACATTAAATGTCGATAAAATAAAAATTACTAGTTTAGTATTCAAAAATATTTGCCAGTAGTTATTGAGATTGTTTGAACCGTATGTACTTTGAATATGACATCTTAGAACATTTCAAGGTTGAATCTTTATGCATCACGATCAAAATCTACACGAAAGAATCCTTTTTAAATATTTTTCGTAACGTTTTTCTACTGACCGCAGGTTATAAAAGACCTTTAGATTTCCTTGATCTGTATATTATCTGGTTTTTACCGAATACAGAGTTTTTTTTCTTTATAATCATCACTACTTCCAGAATCACTAAAACTTTTATTGCAATACAAGCATGAAAAAAATAGATTTCTCTACATAGTTATTGGAATTTTATTATGTCGCGACGAAAACATTACTCCGAATTTGTAGGAAAATTTTATAGTGGAATTGTGGTTTTCAACAGCTTAGCTGGGTTTGTATCTTTGCGTCTTGGCACACATGCATCTGTGTATTTAGGTTCCTATATTTATTTCCGGTCATCAATAATATCTTTATATCCACACTCGTATGCAAAAAAATCCGACCTAGGTGACACTCGTGCAATGGCAAGTCACTAGTAAATAAACTGAACACGAAAATGTATTTCATATATTAAATATTGTAACGTTTTTCTCTCACAGTCCAACAATGTTATGATCTGTAACCGCCCATATTATGCTTGTTTACAATAGTGCTAATTAGGAGTAACTGACCCGCTACTATCAGTGTTACATAGTTTACAAAGTTTCTGGATGGTTTGGATTGGCAATGCAATGGAAGCAAAAACCGAGTAGAATCTTACTGAAACCGGCGTTGACACGGTGAGATTAATAGAGAACCGATATATAGAAGACATTTTAGGAGATCACCATCTTAACACCAGTATCATCTTCATCTTAATACAAGACAATGCCCGCCCAAATACCATAGGTTCCATATTGTAATATTTACATGATGTCGAAATTGCCGCTATGGATTGGCCAGCGCGTAGCCTGGACTTAAATCTTCTCGAGCTTTTCTGGGATGAACTTAAAAGAAATGTTTCGGGTAGAAATCCTGCACCAGCCACGATATCGAATCTCAAAACGGCGTTCACTAAAGAATGGGATAGCATCGAACAACATCGTGCAAAGAAACTTTTTCGATTAATGAAAAAGCGATTGGATTGGAAAGCTAATATTGATAGGTTGCTTTCAGATAAATTAGTATTTTAACTAATTCAAACATGTATTTTGTCTCCTGTTAATTATAACCATTTTTCAATGTTAAATAGTCTTTTTTGAATTTTTTCTTTACCAAAACAGCAATAACTCAATAACAAAATAGACGATTCATTATAAAGCTAAGACTATTAGCTTTGAGATGCTGAAATCGGAAAAATAATGGGAGCTACAGATTTTTTGCTACAGACTTTTGACCGCGAGCGTACGACTTGAGTCAATTTTTCTGCTCACGAGTATATATAACTATTTATCTATTTTCTTATTTATTTTTGTATTTTTAACAGAATGAAAGAAATTAAACGTACTGAAAACCGACTGCAATACAATAATTTCATAAATTCGTACCATTCTTGCTAAAATCATCAAAGTACGATACAATTGATGTTCAGACTCAATTTTTATCCACACACATGTCAAGGACACATGACCAAACAGTTATTTTATAACTTTGATTTATGTTCTTATCAAGATCGTCGTAATTAACAGTTTCTGGGTGAACACGTGTATTGAAAAATGTCTGACTCACTATTACGTTACATTACATAATTATCAGAAACTGAGCTGGGCATTCAGTATTCAAAGATGCAATGACGTAAGGATAACCATGCTGTCTTTTATCTTGGTCCTTTGCTGTTGGTTTTTGAATAATCGGGAGTAGTAGTCGTCATTTGCGTAGCTGACTTTGATGATGCGAATAATTGAACTTACTAGATCTAAGTGAATGAAACGGAATGTTTTAATTCCAAAAAGTCATACATGTTTCATTAAATAAATTAAAGTTGATAATTGAAAACAATAAAAAACTCAGAAGAAGAAAAATATCATAGATAAAAAACTGGGGACACTTTTCAAAATATTTTCTTTTTCTTTTTCTCAACTGAGATACCAAAAACTTTGATTTATTAATTACCTCAACAAATAAACATGAATTATAATTTTGAAGAAAAATTCGACGAGTCTGAATAGATGTGGATGTTAACTTTGAGAACAATCGGTAAAATACACATTTGAATGAGATCGCGTTAAATTTCAAAACGCGATTTCTCTTAAAGTCACGTACAGTTTATTAGAATCGGTTGAGAGAGAAACGAGCAGTTTCCCGAGTTACATTAGTACGGAGCTGCAAATTTTAGAATAATAAAATTACTTCAATTCAAACTTCAAAAGAGAATTGAGGTTATTATTAGCATGATTACTATTGAAACTTTATTGTCCGATAAAGCAAAAGTTCATTTTCTCAGTTTCCCATTTTTAATTTGAAATAGATGACTATTCAATTGGAAACCAAGAAGAAAAATTTTCAATAAGTAGAAATATATACTAATTCTTGAACAATTTGTCTTTAACTATTAGCATTGGTGTTTCGTCGATAATGTAAAAAACTAGTTGAAAAAATAGCAAATTGAAACAAATGATTGAAGTCTGTTCAGGTAACTTTCACCAACTATCAAGAAATATTCCCAGAAGTCATTCTCAATATTCAAACTTTACCAAAACGGGACGATGTTAAAGATTAGAGCATGCATCTAGAAAACCACCTAGCCTGTGAGAATATACATCTTTACTAAGTGCAAACAATTGAATTTGAAAATGAGAAATTTACCCTAGATAATAGGTAGAATATCTCAATTATTTATATAAAATGAAGTACTGATTCTCAAGGCAATCGTCACGTCTATTCGGATCTATGATATTCTACTGTGAGGATCAGCAGCCAATTCCAATATTGAAATTCTGGGAAGAATCTAATCTAATATGGTGAGATATGTTGTAGATACTTCATGGTTTTGTTATAGCCCGTGATCTTTAAGTGGAAACAGTAAAGGAATACTTATTCGTAAGCTATTAAAATAGATTGAGATATTATTCAGAGATGTACATTAACCTTATAGTACATCCAGAGCGCAGAGTAGACTTCAATAAGGTGGCTGGACGTCTTAGATGTTCGAAATATCTGTGATTTTGTAATAATATACGATAGTGTTTCACAGAAGGAGACTTTTCAGTGAAAAATGTACTTCATTTAATCTTCTTCTCATTCTATATACAACTGGTTTTTCAACTTTTTACACCATTCAAAAAAATATTTCGAAAGGCAAAATACGCCTTAGTCTCTGCTATTAACTCGTCATTTGTTTGAAATCGCTTTATTTCAAGCCATTTTCAAAATTTGAGAATAGAATGTAATTGGGGGACATCATATCAAGGGAATAGAGTGGCGCATTAACGTAAAACTAGAACTATTTTCTTTTTCTTGATAAATCGGCTTCATTGTAGGTCTCTTTTGACAAACAATTATTTTAAAAGGAAGGAAAAAGTTGAATATTTTCGTTAACAAATAGCAAATCAGCAAAATAATGGCCAATAGGCCAATATTTCCTCATTCTGAATAATGAATGCAGTTGACAGCATTGGAATTCTAAACCACAGTGGCCTTAACATTAATTTTTGATTTCTTGATATCACGTCTATTGTGTGGATTGCATTTTGGTTTCTGGGATATATTATTGTTCTCAAAAATCATCTATTGTGACAAATCGAAAGGAAAATGACGAAGGATTGGAGTTGATTAACTATTTCAGTACATTTAAAAGCAGAAAACAATTCACAAATCTTTTCATAATAATGTAACGTTTTTTGTATTTATTTACACTCTTTCTATTCGTGGGGTGAATTGATAAACACTGTCTCATACGTTCTTAATTTACTTCCACACTATACATTACACTTAACTCATAATAATTTTCTTGTCGCTATCACTTAAGTAATTTATTTGAACTCTTCGACTACTTTGCTAATTCGTTCTGTTCACTATGAATATTCATTTAAAACTAACTGCGTTCACAAAAATCATTCATATACCTAAGTAAATTTCTACAAAGTTCTAGAACAAAAAGAAACAAAAGGAATTAATGAATTAACTTTCCCAGTAATTTTTTAGAAAAAATACTGCAAATAAACCGCCTGCTACAAAAAATTATATACAAATAAACAAAAAACTAGTTCCAGTATTTATAAAAAATGTCAAAGACGCCGCCCAAAAAGGCACCGCGCGAATTAGCCGAATTTTTAATATTTCATAGTAGCTGGACAGGGCCAACCTAGCGAACTATTATGCAAACTTGTTCGTAACAATAATGTTTAATTAACTTTTCCTCGGTTTTTCAGAATTTCTTTATGTAGAAAATATTGTTTCATTAAAAATCGAGTTTTTTCTACATCTCTATACCACTACAACAGTTTAATTCGTAGGAGTATAAACACTAATTAATCACGTAAAATTTTGACCGAAAGCTTGACAGAAGGTAACAATGCACTGATCATCACACCACCGTCGTATTTCAAGGAATTTTTATTCTCTAGAAAAAAATGTCCAGGATTATCAATGAAATAATCGCCTATCCATTTAGATAATTTATTATGTGCCATACATTTGGTTATTTTGTCTGAGACAGTTTCTTTACAAATAAACTAATCAGTGTCGTAGTTGTGACTATCTTATTTTTTAAAATTTGGTCATGATAAAATGTTTCATCCGTTGTTCGTTTGGTTATCATCAATTCTACACCGCTTTGTTGTTTGTTTACCTCTTTTTGTCTCTGGTTCTTTCCAGTAAAGTGAATGAGAGGTTTTCGCTAGGAATTTCTAATTTATTGGTCCAGTTACGCTGAATCTTAGACAGTGAATGAAAATTCCACACTAAACAAAGTATATATAGTCTTATGGTGTGCTTTTGTCCAGGAGGTGAAAAATTTATCGCTGGAAATAATTTGGAGATCTAAGCAAAAAGTTTTTTATGACAATTAGTTAATAACAAATTTTCTTATCTTAAAAAACGTTTAACAATATTTTTCCTCTAAAAAATTATGAAATTGACATAATACGTTGAAAAAGGTCACAAGTAAATCATATGGCATTGTTTAATTCTTTAAAAATTTTCTTATTATTTATTATTTCCTTCATTTTATTATTATTATCTTCTGATTTTATGGTAACCATTTTATTAGATTTATTTTCCCAAAACCAATAGCTGCAGAGAAAAAACATAAGCTTATCATAATTTATATTTTTTTTAGTAAAATTGATGGAAAACAATAAATATATAAAATGTAATAATAAATGGTGGAAATAACCATCTCTTGTCAAAATATATGAACGTAGCCTACGTGTCATAGATTTAGGGTGAATCTCTTATGGTGTCGCACGCTATTTAAATACGATTCTTTAAATCGTTGTTATCAATTAGTAGCGTTATGTAGATTTAAGATGTAAGGAAACTCCATAAACAGAAATTACAAGAATTTTACTCTGGAGATCGAGGAGGTTAGTGCTAGGACCCTACTCCATCAAACAAACGGTTGAGATATAGTGCATCTAAATGTTGCCTAGAAGTCCCATTGAAGAGTACTGGAGCACTATCATGCATGAACCACAAGTTTTGTCTGATATTGAGTGCGTTGTTTCCAAATAGATCATGGAGATAATTTTTGAGAAAAAGGGTGTAAGAAATTCCATTTAATACTCGTGGTTGTATGTATGTATGAATTTGGAGTCTTGTATTCACTGCGACCCAAAGGATCTATTGTATCTCCCTTTCGTGCTGCGATAGTGGAGAACCCAGTGCTTACAGTTGAAAAGACTGGAATGTGGGATGGCTTTAATTGCCAGAGATCTTCCTCTTCTATTTCATATGTTCCTAGGTGTAGTGCTCTGAAGTTCCTTAGTGTTTCCCTTTGCTCAAGTGTGTCCCGGAATGAATTGTAGGGTAATTTCATTTTTCTTGCCCAGCGCGTTTAATTTTTCTCAATCCCAAACGAGTTTGGATTTTATGATGGAGTTTAGAGCTCTAATGGCTGCTTAACCATCAGACAGAATGATGATCTTCCGCTTGCGATAGTTCCTCTCTAGATTGAACAGAAAATTTTTCAATTGCATAAATATCTGCTTGGAAAATGCTTGGTGCGCTGACCAGACTTTCAGAGTGTTTGGTCCCATATACTTTCAGTTTCGTCTTCTGTGTTTGATCCATCCTTATACCATTTAATGGCATTTCTGCTCATTTATTGTATGGTGTATGGTCCTTTGCGGGTGTACGAAAATAACAGAATTTCAAGTTTTTGAGATTTTAGGAAAAAAATTCACTTTTAGTAACAGAGTGATATTCCAGAAAGGGGTGGGATGAGGAAATTTTGTTTTAGGAAAGACTCATCTTCAATTTCATACGAGCAATCACCTTTTGCATTTTGTCGCATGAATTTAGAATCATCCTGCATATCATTTTTTGAGAAGAGAAGAAGTTTTATTTTAAATTTTCATAAACTTTTTTCGGTATGGAAGAATTCGGACGTCATACTATATTTTGCTCCTAGTTCACCGTACTTATACCATTTTTCTCTGTATTTATCTATTATTTGATGAGTTTTATGCTTATGAATGCCTATCACTTTCCTACCATGTGAATCATTTAATGCCTACATTTTTGATAAAACAACTCCGAATTTAGCATATTTGCATATTCAATTACAGTCGGTAATATAAAAGTGGATTTTTATTCACTTGTAGTAATTTCAATCCACGAACTTGTTATATACGCATCAAAAAAAAGCGTTTACAAAATTCGATTAATCCAGATTCTGAATCATAACCAATAAAAATAAACAGAATTGATTCAATGTGTTTCGATTATCCATTTTATATTCATATACAGATTGTCCAGAAACTTACCTACACAACGTAAAATGTCCGTCTAGTTTAATTAGCTTCTATTCAAAAGCGTCTCCTAAGAGAGCTATCACCCTTTGAAGATTATCCTGTTTTTTAACCATATCTCGAATAAAAAGACTACCCACAAACTTCAAATTTAGTACATCATTTCAGGCTGCATTACTGATATCATAGCCTTGCTTTTACGTCTTTTCATGCTTTGAAGTCGGTTCATCATGTGCAATCTGTCGATCGACCTCAAACATATAATCATAGAGCCATGTTTCATCCAAACTTAGTTCCTTTGATATCGGACGGCATTATTTTGTGGGCTTTTTTGATTTTTTTTTTGGTGTCAAGCCTTCCTACGTGCATTGTCCTCGGTGCTCATTCCATCTTTAATTTTTCTGTGTCGAAGCCCAAATATTTTCCAAGCCAATTATTGTCGTCAATAGCATTTTTTGTCAAAAAGCAATGTTTTATCAACACATGAAATTCGTTTTTATCAAATTAACCAGAAGTTGCTTTGCTCAAAATACTAATCAAAAACCAATATTAAGACAGCTATCAAATGTACAAATGTACAAGTTTTAAATAAAAGTGGTATTGAAAATAAACAAAATAATTTTAAGTCAAGGTCGAATGAACTTCGAATCTTACAGGAACAAAAATATTAGGCGTAGGTTTACCAATTCAATCGGTCATATTTCAATACATACAATAGCCATTTCACAAGGTAGAATAGAAATACGAAAAAATAATAATACCAGTGTACTTATGATAATATATATTCCAATTTATATCAATCATGTGTGAGTTGGGGTAAGAGATTAGAATACAGAGAAAAAGGGGGGTGGATATGCTATTTATTGAATTCATCATCATCATCAAGCCTTCGTTTTCTATATAGTTTATCGTTTGTCTTGGCTGGCTTTTGTTATTATTTTCAATTCCTTTCGGTTCCGGCATTTTGCACTCCAGTTCTCTATATTAAGTGCTCTTATGTCTTCCTCTATTTCATTTCTCCAAGTCTTTTTCGGCTTGCCTCTTCTCCTTGGCCACAATAGAATCCATTACTTATTCTTCTGATCATTTCGGTTGGTTTTTTTCGTGCTTTTATGTATCTCACTATATTTTCCTTCCTCAGCTCTTTCTCTATTTATCTATTTGGACAGTTCTCATCATCTTTCTCTCGGTTCTTTCAAGTTCTTCTTCTTCCGTTCTGTTAATTACTGTTTTTTCCATCGCATACTGGTGATTACTGGTCTTATTAGGGTTTCGTACATTTTTATGTTGTTTGGTTTGGTTATGTTTTTATTTCTTCCATAGGATCGATAGCCTTTTTGTATCCTTTCCTTATTAATTGCAGTACGCTTCAATTATTCAATGTATACTTTGTCTATTTATTCTTTTGTACCAGTAGATTTTTACTATTTCATATTCACTGAGTTGTAAACTCTGGGATGTAAGTAAGTATAACAGCGCTGACTTCTCGTTTTTCTGCACAGGTTGGTCCTGACAGTTAGATTTTATTTTTGTCTAGTTGAATATCAATTTAATAGATTTAATAGATTTCTGTGATAACGATATTGTAGAAAAATCATTATCTAATATCAAGGCACCCAGACCGAAATAGTAAGTAATCGAAGAATTCAAATAAATTATTCAAGTTAGTTAAGTGTTAGTGATAAGTGAATTATAAAAATTAGTTAAGTGTAAAGTGTATTTCAATAAATTAAGATTGTGAGAGACACTGCTTATTAATTCACCCCACGGATAGAAATCGTAAAAATAATGTGGAGAAACATTACAATATTTAGGATTTTGTTAAAGAACTTGAATTTACATACTATTCGTCGCAGATTTATGGTTACCTTGTGAATGCGCAAATTCCTATTCCTATTATTCCTAAATATTTAATTGAGTAGTATTAATATCTTAACAATAATTTGAGAATAAGATATTAATTACCCCCGCTACCGTAGTAAGACTTACTGAAAATCAAATGAATTCTATGCTAGGTAATTAAAATTGAAAATTAAATAAAATAAAAAATAAAAGAAGGTAATTATGATTTTATCCTAGTATAAATGACATGAATATTTCTGATGACATTATTCTAATGAAATTTTATCACTTACATATACTTATAAATTATTGAAGTTATCCCGTGCTTAAGTTTAAAAGTTTTGATTTTTGCAAATCTAATTTACCTTCAATAACGTAAAGCTCATAAAAAACCTAACATATCGCATTGCGCTATTGTCAGAGAATTCAAGTCCAGAAGTGGAATTACGTCTCTGAATTTTCTCGTTGTTTAATTAAAAACAGGCGGGTTAATTGTCGAAGGAATAAAGAGTTATGGTAGGTGAATGGGGCTTTTGCCAACAAATGAATTTGTTAATTTATGTTCTTGCTGCTTGTGCTGTTGACTTATAATTGAAATATATCAGTGCTCAACTTATTCTGTGAAGAAAAAGTTGGTCGACTTCACGCTATTCGAATGTTATTCTATATTTCTTGTAACATATACATGACAGATAGTCCAGAGAGTAGATTTCTTTTTATGGAATAGGATAGGAGTTATCTTAGATATCAAATGATGTTATATGAAGTGAATATCATTTCATCCAAGAGAATTTTATCCTCAATTACTAGTACTATCTTTAGTGGATTGCTTACTTTGTATTTTTGTTGAAAGTACTACGCTTCAACCCTAAACGGTATAAAATTGAAATAATACATCCAACCTGACAAACGAAACATTCACCTCACTTAGGTTGAATGGTTTTCGTAAATTTCAATGATCTCTATGGAGAACCTGTTTTATGTCGACAAAACCATAAAAGTGTTTAATAGAATATGATTATTTGTCTATAATAATGAATATTTTCTATTTAATTGAGTCATTTTAAAAGTAATAAACGATGGTACATCGTATCTGCGCAACAAGTGATGTCACTTCAAAGTCAGCTACGCGATTTTGCCTTTTTGCCATAGTTGATTATATGATTAAAGTCCTCCGTGTGTCGTTATATATAATAGGTTTTAAATAAATGCAGAAAAAAGTTTTCCGTGAAGAAATGTGATACGGATACTAAAAGTAGTGACCGAACAACAGTAAACAAAATATTTAGTATAATTCATTGTTAAAGCTCTAACACAATGATGGGGACGATTTTTTCAATGATAAAGCGTGAATTGCACACTACACTCCATAAAAAAACGTCAATTCAGTGTATGACATAGTTCAAATTTACATACAGGACAAAAGAAAAGTTCAATACTCAAAATTAGAGCCACGTTTTTCTGTTGGATTTTCTGGCATGACGAAACGCACTACATGCTGAGAAGTACTGTTCAAAACTATTATCCCTTGCATGCCCTATAAAAAATCGTCCGCGAGTAGTACTCTCTAGCAGAATCGTTCTGTTTTACCACAATTCTCGCCCTCGTGTTGAGGAAAATTTTCATTGCGACGTTTCTATTGATAAATAAATTTTCTCGTAATACATTACAAAACGGTTCTGACCTGTGACCTTCAAACCAAGCTGATTTTGGATAAGGACGATTATTATATCTATACTAATTAGAAAGCTACTCTACTATATGAACAACTAATGACGACTTGTAAACTAGTTACGTCCCAATACATATTTCACTCACTGCAACCGCTGATTAACAATTTATAAATCCAATGGCGTATACAGTAAACGTAAACAATTTATATGAACTCATTAATTTTATTATAGTTTGTAGTTATATCTGTCAATACGCTTTTTTAAATAATTCATTTCTTTCATATTTCTCTTTTTTAATTCCAGAATTCAATTTTCTATTATATTATTTAAATTTCTTCCTGTAATTTTGTTATCAATAATTTAATTTTTTTTCTCGAATTTTTACGTTTATTCAATTCTTCTATTTTCATTCTCAACACAATTTCTATCTTGTTTCGGCAATTTTCTTATGCAAAATTTGATTGATTTCTAAAATTTTTACAATGTCCTTGAAATCCTCTATTTTCTTAGTAACGCTTTCGTCACAATTCTCTATATTTTTGTTCTCTCAATTCTCTTTTTCAAACTTCGGTTTTTCTTTCAACTTTTAACCATGTGTTTTTTTATACTTACTTTTATTGTTTACGCTTTCATTCGTAGTAATGTCAAATTTATTTTTTTCTCTGATCATGTTTGTTGTGTAAGTTATTTATTTTGATCTCTTTTTATCGCTTTTCACATTTCTTCATTCATAATCTGACTATCTTCTTCTTACTTTTCTTTTTGATTTTTAGATGTGTGATTTAATTTATTTTTATCTCTTTCCTTGATTAATTTTGACTAGTGTTTCTTCATTTTATTATTAATAATAATAATTCCCATTTGATCAATTAGCTTTTATTAGTTTATTTGTTCCAATAATCATTTTTTCAGCTTCCGAATATTATCTTCGTTCCATTTTCTGTTTTGCTATATTTTCTATACTTTTTTTGCTCTTCATTTTTATTTATTAAAACAAAATGGATGAATTAGCTTGCTCAAATTAATAGTTTGTTAATACAGTGCATTGTTAGATTAATTGTTCCCAGTAAGTTTGCGGAGTAAGTGTACGAGTACATTATGCAGGTATATCCGC
This sequence comes from Diorhabda sublineata, assembly GCF_026230105.1. Taxonomy (NCBI): domain Eukaryota; kingdom Metazoa; phylum Arthropoda; class Insecta; order Coleoptera; family Chrysomelidae; genus Diorhabda; species Diorhabda sublineata. Next base: position 31,290,867 of record NC_079477.1, read on the forward strand.
GAAATTTGCACACATCCTCTACATAATCGCTAAACTTGAAAAAGTTTGAGGGAATTTAAACAGCAAGTTGTCTGTATTGTATCCTTGTATTATCAAATATTCCTGAGAACAAGAATAGTTTGTTGAAAAAGTTAAGTTGAAAACTAAGTTACTTTTTTGTTGAAAAGTTATAGATGTTAGATCTGGATAAACCTTTATTGTATCCATTTCCTTATGGAAAATTGAGAATATAAATTCATTCACACATACTAACAAAATTTTTATGACAAAAGTGAACACTTCATGTTCGAATTTACGACAAAACCGACAAAATCGTACACTGAAAAATAGGAATAAGATGAGATGCAGAAGATGCTGAAGAAAATTAAACCAATAGGTAGCATATAAGTTTTTCGATATTTTCTTCCAACTAGATGCTTAAATGTCCGATTCTTTTTATTCTTTGGAATGAATAATGAGACATTCAAGGGTCCATTATTGGGTGAAAAAAACATTTATTAAAATGAACATTTGACAACTTGTTCAACGGTACCAATGAGTTCAGTAATAACCTCATCTGAAATGAATGTTATTACTATAGTTTCAATAAGAACAGGATGTGGAGTCAAAAAATACGTACATTTTTATACAGTTTGAAGAGTAAAGTAAGATTTGACTAAGAATGTTATTGTTTCTCGTAATTTGGTACTTATCAAATGTCCTAAGTCTCTGTAATTAGTTTAGTTTCAAGTATGGAAAATATAAAAGAAAGCTAACGACTTTAAATAATTGTTTTATGAGCAAAATCAAATCTGAAGAAATATTTCACGGTTAATCAATTTCTAAGAATAGAAATAGCAAGACAAACAATTGAGATATTTGTCGGTTTGTTGGGACAGGTATTTTGATTAAAAGCAAGTCAGAAAAAAAGAGCAGAAAAAACGACAGAAAAATCCATATTGAATATATTGTTCAAAAATAATGATAATTGGCACCCAAATATTCTGCGAAGCAACATATGGGAGAAAAATCAAAACTTTGAACTTTCTAATGATTTGGACGAGTCATATTTTATTTTTGAAGAAAATGGTATTGCGAATACTAGTACTTATTATTATCAAAATGGCGAGGAACTGAATTTAAAAGTATATTTCAAAAGGTACAAAAAGTTCAGCTCGAAAGTGAAGGAAATTTTGAATTGTGATCAGATATGACGGCTCATTATGCAAAGGACTTTGTGAGAGATTTTGCAGAGTTTAAAAGTCCGTTTATTGTTCCTAATATGCCTAAACTGAGGCCGATTTAACGTTTTTAGCAAAATTTGAAACGACGCGTATATTCGGAAGGTTGGAAAGCAACTGCACATGAAGAATTGAAAAAGGAGTATTCCATTATTTTATTAATATTTGAAACAAAAATTAGGGAAGCACCCTGATTGTTTGAGGGTGTCCAGAATATACGTTTCTAACACACTCTTTTCCATATATTTTAGCGGTTACAGATATTCCACAAGGACAAATGTATGCTGAATATCGACCACGAGAAGATATAGCCAACTATACCAACACTCTCGAGTTGAATTTTTTATGTGTTTTATAATTAACTTTGAATTAACTTCTTATCCTTTCTAACAATAACAAGTCCTATCATTCTTCGTTTCACCTCCATCGTCGATAATGATTTTTGTTGCATTTGTGTCTCTTAGAATATTTGGGCACCACTTTTCTTGATGTTTGAACTATATTCTGTTTCTTTAGAATGTATCTTACATATTTCTTATTGATTTTTTTTTCGCAAACTGACCTTTGTTTTTTTGATTTTCTGTCTGATCTTGACTGTCTTTCAATCGAAATACCTGTCTCAACACACCGACTGATATGGTAAATTGTTGTCTGGTATACTCATTGTTACGAAGTGATTGACCGTAAGCGATTTCTTCAAATCTTGAAGAAGGTGTTCATAAAACTGAACTTTTAACAGAGACGTAATGTCTAAACTTTTTCTTGCTAAGCTGTCTAAAAACGTACGAATTTTTTGTTTCTACAACCTTTATGACATTAGACAATTGATAAAGGAATCAGTTGAATTAATGTAGTAGCTTCAAATGGGAACACCATAATCCCAGAGATGAAATCAGGCCTTGGAAGATAAAAACCACAATGCTCATCATATATGGATGGCTTCAAGTCCTGAAAAACAACGTCTCAAATTATTTTTTTGTAATAGAACAAGCTCCCAGTTTTCCACATCACCTGAACTTAACCAGATTTTAACAAGCGGTTGAATGAAGAGCACCATGATTTTGAAAAAACTGTTTGAAACTTCAGATTTATTGAAAGTGAGTGAGGAGTTTTTATTCCGACTGAATATAACTAGCGAAACCATTTACAATGTTATTGTCTGGTAAAGAGATTCGCTTCTGTAGATAATGCTGTTAAGTATGCTAGTAGTATTCCTATTGGTATTTATACAGGATCAAAACTTAGGACCAACTCCTGGCTGTTGTTCTACATTTCTAGTGTAGGTGATGATGACTTATCTCTATGTAAGCTGACAAATTACGACATCCATTATTATTATTATAGATAATTCTGAACACTTGTAACAGACGATATTTCACTCGATCAGGTTGCGTTATTGGATCAAAGCAGGTATTTCTTGATTTATGAATAGCAGAATGAACTGTGAAAATTCAATTCTGTATATAAGACAGACAATGATTGAAAGTTTTCAATGTAGAGATGGAGATATTCCCTTCGGAATACAACACCCTCTCATATTCAGATCGTGATAAAACGCTCTTATCCACTTGAGTAATATACTTGAGTTTTTCAGTTTGTTTGTTCTTATTTTCGCGTTCGTGTGAGGAAATTTTCTGCCTGTTCTTTTTCGCTTGCATTTTTAAAGTTTATGGAATTTACGAGGGATTTTTTAAAAAGAGTATCGCTTCAAAATAGTAAAAACCGAGCAGAGATTTTATGTTATATAGGTTAGTAGTCACTCTACTTATGAAAATAATTTCCACCAATTTGGTAGCACTTGTTTCATTGTCAGATTAGCTTTCATAGAATTGTGTGTTAATAACCACTCCAACCCAACCGTTAACATTTAATTTTCTTTCTCAAGTTTTAGTCACTGGATGTAAGGAGGGAGGATGATTTAGTTGCTTCCAACCAAATGCTCTTGGGTGCGATTAGCCGTATGAAGACAAGCTTTATCGAGATGCCTTTAACTAGTAGGCTTGATGTTTTATTATGAATAGCTCAACGATAATTGTGTCAGTACTATTTCTGTTCCAAAAAACGCTATACATCATTTTTCGGGCAAAAAATTTTATTTGAACTTGATTTTTCTGAGCGATGTCGAATGTCGTCATTCCGTAGATTCTTGTTTACCTTGTGATATAACGTGAGCCACGCAAGGTTTTTTCTGTCGTAACTAAATGGCTTCAAAAATATAATTTTTCTCTGTAATCTTACAAAAGAAAAGCTTAATTTTGTGCAACATTTCAAGCACCCAACTTCCGTTTCGTGATAATTTCGTACAGAACACTTCAAATAACTTGAGAAACAAGCTCTAATAATGAAAAAATCAAATGTACTGTTTAATGATTTCGTTAAATTTTTTCTTTGTCAGTAATAATTTGTTCACTTATAATTATTTCACAGTTAATTGCACAAATTTCACAATGAATGCTATTCGCTATTATGTTTTCAGTGCAAAAATTATGGATAATAGATTATATTTTGAGGTTAACGAGACTCTCGATAGTAAGATGTAGTTGAACTAGATGAATATGAACCGTTCTTTATAAAATCCAACTCATCTCACATAAATCAGCATGGCTAATATTAATTTTGAATTTTTTCATGAAGGTCATCCAAGATGATGGAAGATCTTCATCGTTTCTACTTTGTTTTCGAACTATTCCAGTAACTTTGTACTATTTTGAAGTGTTTTAATACTGAGTGTCTAGTACAACTGTGTAATTATAGAAGACCACAAATAAAAATGTAATTCATGTGACAGGAACAATTCAAAATAACATCACGCTTGCTTACTTCACCAGTTAAACAAGTCAGCAGGAGAAACCATAATCTACAATTTACGATCTAACACATGCCTTTCACTTTTCCGAATATTGTCGACAGTTCTGCTCCTCTCGGGGTAAATTGTGGGTCATGCAACCCTCTATATAGGAAATCACCTGTTTAACAGGAAACGGAAGGGAGAAAAAGCCCCGCCGTTGCCTTAGGCGCGAGACAGGAAACCACAGTTGACTGGGTCCCAAATTGCGAGACGAATCGTAATTCGTCTGCCATTGCCAATTCGGAATTTGATTGAATTACGACGCGTCATCGGCGAAACCATTATCGAGAACCAAGATGGGATCGAGTAAGTGATTTCTGTTGAAATTTTAATTTTTCGTAACTAATAACAGGTAACATTATAATGTAGTAGTAGAGCAAAGGGTTTTATTACAAATAATTGAATACTTTCTATTTAAATATACTCAAAATATTCAAAATTCAATTTTTCATTCAAACTTTCAACATCTCTATACAATATATGTGATATAGAGGCATGTTACGAGATTTGAGTATGTACTTGTAATTACTTTGCTTAGAAAGAATTGAAATCAATTAGATCAAGTGGTTCAATTTAGTTTAATTCCATTTATTTGCACAGAAAGCCTTTATGTTTTATATGCCATGGGAGTTGAAGATACAGAAAATAAAAAAAAAGATTCTCCTGGACATTCCTCTACATTATGTGAAACTGCTGAAAAAAATTGATATCAAAAAACTTGAAGGGAATGATGAAGGGAATTCCTCTAGGATCTTTTGTGTACATGTCACAGCATGTCATGTAACAATTTGATCTCAGAAGAACGATAGAACACTTTTTTTATTATCTGACGTCATGTTTCACATTGCAGTAACGTGAAGATAGTAAAAATACTCCAATGAAGACAAAATCATATTGTTTGAATTGAAAAGTGATCTTACGGAATTTTACAACCTCTAAGGTATTTTTCCGAATAGTTAGAATTAAAATATCACTCAGCATGTGATTTATAAATTAAAAATAACCCAGTATGATAACAAACTGGATTACAATTTGTAAAGTTACTTATTAAAGGATGAAACAAGTTTGTAACGGTGAATCTGTGAATAATGTAATTGTAATGCTACTGAAATTTTGCCATTTAACCTTTCTTCTACTTCATATGACGCTTATTTGCGTGAAAATAATAAATTAACAAATGTACCTGATGCAGTTCGAAGGACAAAGTAGCTAGCAAAAATATTAACCATAGAGATGATAATTGAAGAAAAAAGTAAAAAGCAGCGAAAAATTGGAGAAGCGAAGGGGCATTGATAAAAAGGAACCAGTTTTGCAGAAATCAAAAGTAATTAAACAAAAATGACAAAGCTTCTAATTTATTTTCTGAGAAGGTTTTAGAAGCACCGACATTGGATGACTCTTGACATTATGTGAACGATGGTGACAAATCTTGTTCTGATGGCGATGAGATGTATTCCTAAACTACAAAACTTGACGAATGTGGGTTGATTATGCAAGTTATTTCAAATAGCTTCATGATTACTGATTTTAAGTGCAAAACATAGCGACTTGACGAAAAAACCTTTTTTCTAGTTGCACCATGTCACCTCAGCACTGTGAGGGAAATGGCGTTGTCAACTATTTTTATTCTTTTTTTTTCCCAAATTGTGGGTTTTGTTTTTCTTACCATTTTTGTTACTATCCTCGAATCACCCTACCCACATCGTAGAAGAATATTAGAAATTACTAGTGAAGTGAGTAGAAGTACTAGAAGTGATTTAATGAGTATAGATAACGGCGATCATCACGGGTTTTGACTATTTTGATTAATATACTTTGAATAGCAGAAATATTCGCAGTGACTTGATTGATTTATTTTGTCCCTTTTTGTTATAGTTGGTTATGTACGCTACAGCTCTCTATACAGTCGTAGAGTATTAATGATGCTATTATTTGGCGGCTTTAGGAAGGTTTATTGCCCGCTTTCGTTGTCGGTCGACTCGAATACCGGAGTATAGGTGCTTGCTATCTCGGCGTTTTACGATCTTCTTTATAAAATCTGCAGTCGCCGGTATTTTTCATTTTTATTCCCACGAGGCATTAGTTCAAGTGATAGTTCAGGAAACCAGTGACAACACTGGTTAGGTTAAAATATATATATTTATATTTATTAGCTAATTTTGCATTGTATATGGGGAACATTAGACTACGATCTCAATGTCCCTTTGCCCCGGTTTTCCGAATTCAATCGTGATCGCGAAAGTCATGTAAAATCGGCTGTTGTGGCATTGAGGCATACTTAAGCATACATTCAGTTTGACAGTCGCTCAAAAAAAGTTCGTGTTGATTGGTACAAAGAAAAATTCAATCGCGATGCTTCAAAAGTCGTTTATAAGATAGAAACAGACAACGAATTATGGAATATGCATATGGGCCCGAAACTAAACAACAATCGACTCTATGTGTTTTTTATCAATCGAAAGTTGTTCGCGCATGATGCACTTTGAAGCAAATGGTCGCTTGATTTTTCGGAATAACTGGACAACCCGCTATCTCTCCATTAGATCAATTCTGAATAGTAAACGCAATCGCAGAAGACTAATTATTCTCCGGCATGACGATGCCAGCTCTCATAAATCATTTTTGAGCAGTCAAAACATCTAATTGATGGGACGTCCGTCGTACAGTCCTTGTTTGGTACCCACTGATTTATTGTTTCTCACGCAGATCAAAAATAAATAGCAAAGTAAAAGTTTTTTTATACCCAAAGAAGCGGTTGATGCGATAAAATTGTGTATGTGTATTGATATTGATGAAAAATATTTTGAAAAGTTATTTCCAATTATAAATATTTGATTGCATTTGTAAATCCCTTAACTCACGTAGCAATCCTCGTATTTCTTGACGATCACAGAAATAAAAATCCCAGAGAATTTTTTAGAGTTGTCCAGTTTATCGGAGTAGTCCGCTTCTATATCATTCCTTCTTCTTGAGTTTTCTTAGACTGGCTTTGAATCGATGTCAAGAGAATTTAATGCTTTGGTAGTAGCTTGACTATCTGTATGGATTCCTGATAGTTCTTCCACCAGACCATTTTCAAACACCTTACGATGAAAAATATTTCTGCTTGCACAAAAGTTTAAGCGCAAAGTGAGCAGCTGGTGCCAAATCCAAATACCAATGTTCATAGTTTCCGAAGAAATGCAAAGTCTATTGGTGTTCAAGTGAGGTTATCTTTTTTTATTTCCTTTTTAAATGATTACTAGGAAGATTTCAGTGCTGGAAATCATAATAAAAGCACCCTGTTTTCCAGTTTTCACTTGACTATTGGTGAATTGATTGCTCCACCGTCAGATAAGATTGCTATGGATATTTTCCGATAGCTCTTATATATATTGAATCATTCAAATCTTTTAATTGTTTGAAGGTACCAATTTAAGTTTCTATCAATTGAAAGTATTTGGTTCTTGGCCCGTATACCCTTATATCTGTTCCTATTTCGGCTTCTATAGCTTCAAATCCTCAGTATATCAGGTTTGTTTCAATTTGGTAATTTCTTATTACCTAGCAAATGACGCCAGTCTAGAAAAATATGTCATTTGTTCAAGAGCACCTGAAATACAATTAACTTCGTAGTCGTCTATGGACATTAAGAAGTATATTTATATTCCATCCATGTTATGTATAACCAAGTTACAGTAATGGTAACCTTCCTAAACTTACCTACATCAAAATGCCAACAAGACTGAGTTCATGAGCTCGATACCCAGTAGAGTGGGTCGATGGGTCGATACTGCATGAATCCCATCAAAAGATTATCATTACATTCGAAATTAAGAATAACCATATATCACTTCATGATATTTGGATAAACTTTGAAACAAATGTCCTAAGTTATCAAGAATTTCATCTAGCTAAATGCATATAATATACAATACTGTGAATCTGTATCAAATAAGTAAATATGTGATAACTTGCTAGTAATATCCAGTTCAGTGATAAGTTATCTTGACATTAACGCTGCAAAACAAGCAATTTCACTGTAATATAACGTTATTAGATCTATATTTGAGTCATTAATAATGCAGGGATATATGATGTATTGAGTATTCTATCGATACTAGTTTATAAGCTGATTTTAACATGGGAAATAATTCTATGGAAATGAAACCCAATCTACAAGGAATGATCACAAATACGGTGTATTAATTCTATAGTAGAATATACGGAGCAGTGGAAAGTTTGGTTCTAAGTAACGTCACAAGCGTCAACTTGAGGTTAACAAGAAGCTTAAGTAATGGTAAAATCTCTTTATATTGATAATCCAATATAAAAATGAGAACGAGGGTAGTACATTTATCGACCTCATAAAATATGTAAATATGGGAAAAGTGGATAATTAAAAATTCCGTATTTTATATGGGAGTAATGGAATGGATAGTAAACAGTGTGTGAAGGAAGCAACTTCTGGTAAATCGATGTTTTCGACATAACTTATAACATTTATAATGCAATGTGAATTAAGAGGTGTTCGATAAATGCCCATTAGATAACTCGAGCTGAAAAAACAGAAACGAATTTGCAGGAGATCATAAATGAATTGGTTTTCAGATCTTTATCATAATTTGTCACCGTTTGCATCCAAGAAGGAATAAATACGCCAGATAATGAAGTGTACAACAAACTGAATAGTAGAGATAGATTGGAATGGAGAAAGGAAAGATACCAAATTAAGTGGTTTCTAGTGAAAACATGATCTCGTTAAAAGTAACCGACTCCAGCAATTTTTCCAAAGGTTGCAGTTGTATTTGACTTAAACTTCCGACTACATTCTCGCCCCAGTTGTCTTGTTTTCCATTTTGGGAAATAAAAAGGAGTCACAAAGTTATAGCTGTGGTAAAACTGGTAGCGTTATAGATGTCAATAGTTGGAAAATTGTGTTACACTCAATGCGCAATGAGATGATACATTATTGTGACGCAGTGACAAATTTTTTTCCAATACTTGACTCACGCTCTGTTAAATTGGAACAAACTTTGTAACTCTTGCTTCTAGAGTTAAGTTTTAGGGTCATACTAAAAAAACAGTAAGCAATGTAGGATCTCTCACTGCTAATTCCTATCAGTCTCCATAATTTGATATTTTAAGTTTTATTTGCTCTCCTGTGAGGCTCCTTCAATAACATTTTCTCACAGAGCTCATCATGAAATCTTGACTTAAAAGATCGCACACAGATGAAATTAGTTCCACATTGTCGATTTGCAATGTTCAAATTGTTTATTGGATAATTATACAAATAGAAGGCATTAATATTCGGGGTACAGCCTGTCGTATTCTATGGATTTATACCGACCTTCAGCAAGTTTTTCAATAAATGTAATCTGGCTGGATGTGTTAAAAGTGCAAAACCGTTTCCGATTTTTTGTAACCTCCACTGTATGTAGCTTAGAATGGCCTTGTTGTGAGAGAGTCCGATTTTTGTTTACTAAAGCGGAATATTCTTCTTCTTCTTCCTGCTATGTATAGGCATCATTGCCTGTTTTTCTTCACGTCATTGCCTCTGCTCAGTCACCTGGGAGGTTGTCACTCCATCTTTCCCTAGGTCTCCCATGGTTTCTTTGTCCTGCTGGTGATTTGTCCCTTGATATTTTCACAATTCGTTCTTCCGTCATGCGGTCAATGTGCTCTGCATGATCGCTGGGTGGATTGAGTAGCTTAGCGATTGTGTTGCCGGTCCCAAGCCCGAGAAAAGGAGGAGGGTTAGTGGAACAGGTTAGCAGCCCATCCACCGTAAAACCGAATATAGCTCATAGACCCCCAAATTTGCCTCGGAATAGGACTGATTTAAAGCGGAATATTCCTATCATATCATTCCATACATTCACATTATAACTCGACCATCTGGTCTTTGTCTTACCACTGATGTCTAATCTCCATTCAGATAAATCTAATTTTTAACCAAGTAAAAATGCGTTCAATAACCCGATTATCTTTCGAAAGGGCAATAATTCTACTCAACATTTAGCTCTAATCTCAGTCAATCCGTGTGGCACTATTCGATAACTTTACAGATATTGCTAATGGTTGTGCTGGTACTACATTGGTTCTTCACTGCTTCTCTTGTAACCTCAATATCCCACGCAGGGGGATGGTTTGAGCGCGATCGATCGTCAGGCGCACTCCATACTATTCATTGGTGGATTTGAAGAGTCGACGCCTATAGACTATCAATCTTCTGTCGCCTCTACTGACCTTTGAGGTACAATATATTAGTTTGCAATTATTCAAATTACATTTCCAATTAGAACAATCTCAATTTCATAATTTGAAAAGCTTAACCCTTAAATATTTTTCCTGTAAAGAATTGTTGAAAGACAAAGTGCTTAGCAAATTTGGATCATGTACTACTTTCAAAGTGTGAGGTGTGTTTTAGGTAAAACTATTCAACACTTATATGAATAAATGTCAAATAACGACTAACATTGATGCATATTTCTCATGAAAATCACAGTTTAACAACAAAATAATAGTTCATTTGGTCTGACTATGCATAAAAGAGCCTAAGCGTTAAGCATTTTTTGACTTAAAGTCAATAGTAAATAGTTCCTCACTCTCTTCACTTATTCTGAATTCCTTCTAGGTCTCTTGTCGTTTCGCTAACTCGAAACGTACTAAAATTGAAGTAATCACTAGGATCCATTCCAATATCTTCATTAAGCGTTCAATCATATCTTTTTTTATTTCTCTAGTATATACTTTCTATACGCTCAATGTATTTTTCTTAAAATTCTCGTTCTGCTCTTCAAAACACATCTTTCCAGTTTAAGTAATAATTTTTTTCAATCTTATGAACCGAAATAAAAAATTACTAGACAAAATTTGCCGCCCCTTGACATCTGCTGCCCTAGGCTACAGCCTATTCAGCCTGTTGGTGAATCCAGGAGTGATTAGGAGAAAGTAAAACAATTTCCTGTTAATAGAATTAGATACAAGTCTAAACAAGTTACAATATGTTTAAATTGAGGAGTAGGAATATATGAAAGCTGGTATTACTTATGAGACACCGTCTGTATATTCTTAAAAAATATTTATTTGGGAAGGATTGAGCAGAAAAAAATTTGTAGAAAATGTGACTGTAGAAATTGAGAAGTTGTAGTCATGTCGAAATAAGTATTAACCTGCTTATAATATCCATGTTCTATTTTAGTATTTTTTATGATTGATATTAATAATTAAAAAAAGTCTACTTATCTACTACCTCTAAATTACCTCTGGCTTGTATCCAGAATTCCACTAATGTTATCATTTTTCTAAGCAACAACGGAAAACCTCTTGCTGTTCCTTTTATCATAACCAAGGGCGATCATTCATGTAAGAATAAAACTCAAATAGTTGCAGATAACAGAATGTATACAGTTAATCTTTTATTCATACTCCGTTAAATTCACCCAATCGAAATTCACGTGAAATCTAGTCCACAAACGACCTTGTATGTACATATTATATAGAACGAAGGTTTTCATTAAGTAATTCAGTACACAGTCCAGTGATCAATGAAACAGTGAGACAAAGCCACGTTGTACTCCATGTCCTGGATTTTTTGAAGTGTAGACAATTTCGGAAGTGGGAATACACTGGTGGTAAACTTCGGTGCCATTTAATTAAAAACGGGAAGATTACACATGAAATGAATTAAATGTTGGACAGAAGAACACTTTAATACCAGTTTATGGTAGAGTGGTTTTGACACAATAGCTGTAACTGAATGTGTTGTAACATTAATTAACGTGACTTCCAAGCATGCGTTTTCAATTATTTTAGTATTTTTAGTACGTAGTTTTTGATTTATCGTGATACGGAATATGTGAAATTTGAATAAAAATTGTATATTTAGGTAGAATAATTTCCAAAGTGGATAACATATAATGAATCATGGTTAGGAAAGCAGCACTGAGTTTTATCAGATAACTGCATATGCAGCAAACAATTTCATTACATGCAGCATATTTTTATTCCATCATCCTTTTTCCTTCTACACTGCTCATATCATAATTTTATCAACAGTAGAAACTGAGATTTATTTTTATAGAATAAATTTCTCTTCATGAAGATATAATTATGCAAATCAATAGTTTAATGAGAAAAACTAACATGACAAAATGTCATTTTCCTAGTAAAATGTTGGCTAGGGCAGGAATATATTTCCCACTGTTCATCAAAAAATAAATTTAACTGGACATATGATTGGAAAACAATCATTATATTTGATGATAAACTATAATAAATAAGGTGTTACGAGAAAAACTTTGAGAAATTTTGTTCTTATTAGTGTTTTACTATTTTTTGTATTTATTATTTGGGATTCCAGAAAATAGTTTCTCAGTTTTTCCTTATCCTCCTAACAACTGTTCCTACCAACTATTATTGCAGAATTCTTTGAATTAGAGCACTCACATTTCTATAATTTGTCTACTAGGGATATTTCGTGCAGACTTTATCTATAGGAAGATTTAAGGATCTACTGCTCTATAAATTGCAAATGTTAAAGTTCCCACTAGAGGAGAATGACAGCGATGAATACACTATAAAAATGAAATAAAATATTACGTTGTATTATTGAGAGAACGCAGACTAAAAAATCAATTAAACTGGAAGTCCTGGAACCGTTGGTGATGTTTTGTGGTACGTGAATAAACAAAGATGACGGTAATCCGAAGCGCGAATACGTGACGTATAATTGTCCATGGGCGAAACAGGGAAACTCCTAGTGGATTCCGTAAACTTTCAACGACTTGCGATTCATTTATAGTAATTATAAAGACCAGACGTACCAGAAATTGAGACATTCTATCATTAATATTTTCCCTCTATGATTTTTCGCTCTTTATGGTCATGAGTGCGGTTGGCACGAGAGGTAGCTCTTCCCACATTTGATGGATGCGACGAAGTCAGTAAGTCTTCTCGGCAACGTAAATTGCAACTAATCAAAGTGAGAAAAGTTCTCGCGCACCTAGCAGTAAAGGTATTAAGGTATAGACGAGCACAACAGTGAAATTGGATGAACCTGATTTCTTTGACAGAAGTGTTTATATATCTGACACAATGTTCAATAAATTTGAAAAAAAGTGAAGTACTCATCTTATTAATGCTCTAATTTCAGAATGACTGCTTTCACCATGACAGTCACAACAGTCTCCCACGCTTATTAAGACGTTATATAGTCTTTCAAGTAAAAGGGCGCTTTGCGAGGATGGTTGGAACGCTTGATATTAGTAGTGGAAGGCTCTGGAGTGGCCCCTGCAACTGGAAACTCTGCTGCTGGAGTCTGACTCGGGACCGTTTCCCCCAATGTTTCTTCCAAGGTAAAGCTTTGCTGGAGATTTTCCATAAGCCAGTGAAGTGGACCTGTATCTGAACAAGATCTGTCGGACTTTTGCATATATTGGGCCTGGATCGTCAGCCATGGTTTTTAATCGATGCTTAAGAGTCTGAAAAATCTTTGTTTGTAATAATACTTCTAACACCATGTTCTGGCACTCGTTATGGCAAATATTCCGCTTGTTGTTATTGTTATGTTAATAACTATTTTGGTCCCATCAAAATATTATATTTGTGATTAGTCCCGCTATATTTCATAATGTCTATTTATATATATTTTCCATTAATGTTTCTGCTCCTGCCATAATGATAAAAGATATCCTTAGGTTAAAGAGAGTTGAATTTCAATAAAGAAACGTACCTGAGATTTCAATAGTAATATACTGACCTGAACTTTTTTATAAATGCTTGCTTGATTCAGAAAGATGGAAGCAGAAAGAGGTGTGTTTTTAATGTGTAGGGCGTCCATTTAAGCGTAGTACGAGTCCCACACATTGTATGTAAAAATTATTTCCACACCTCTCAAAAAAACCTCTATCTACATCTTGACAGTTACCATGTAGGCGGTTAGCATCTTATAAGTTTTCTCGAATTCTGAATCTTATTGTTTTTTTGCTATTTCGATTTTCTTGTTGTTATTAATTACTTTTGGATCCCTCTATTTTTAACTTATCTATATCAACCTATTAATCCAGCTGTTTCATCGGCGTCCTGTATTTTTTATAGTTTTCTTCGGTAAAGTTTTAAAGCCCCAATAGCGCTTGTGTTTCAAACTTCCCAAATAGCTTTGCCGTCCTTATCCGCAACTTGTGTTGCAGCGGACATTCATCATTTGTCTTGTAATGTTATGTTAGGCCTGTAGTTAGTATCCCATGTGTGTTTCCATACTTTAGTAGCAAATCGATATTATAATTTTCCTCATAAACCTAATTTGGTGTCTTTATTCAATTTGCTCCTCTTTTCGATTAATTAAGTCTTACCATCGCTTGTCTCACTTTTTCCAAGGTGTTATTCATTTCTTCCTCGAAAGTAAGTCCATGATCCGTTGTTAAATCCAGGCATTTCGCTTTATATGTCCTCTGGCTTTTTAGGGTTATTCTGGTCGGGTCGGTAGAACATATAGGATTGCTTGGTTTTTGACATTGTTCATTTTTCATGTTTTACACCGCAGGTATATAGTTGAATACAGAAATTGAATTTCTTTTTACTCGATATGACACTTTTTTCATATATATTTAGAAGGCTCACGGAAGGATATTGAGAACTTATTCGTCTCCCAGCAGTAATAATTGTACTTACAGTACATACTACATAAGAAACTGAATCTTTCTAGTTTCATATTCAGAAAACAATCAAATTTGCTCTCTTTGCACGGCGGATCACTGTTTTCTATGTACAACGTCTTATTTTTATTTTAATTCGATACATTTATGTCGTAACAAATATAAGACGATCCATCTTTAAAAAATAAATAGTAGGACCATACAATTATTACAAATTTGAAGCATATTGAGCATAAAGAATCTTGAATCGTTATTTTTAGGAATCTAAATGAATTTTGCGCGAGTTTTTCATAACAGCGGATTATAGGACATATATTTACGATTAGTACATATTGAAATTTTCTGGTGACAAATCAATTAATAGAAGATATTTCATTATTTCCATATATATTAGTTTTTTGTAGCATTACTAATCTGCGTAAAAATTATTTGCTAATCGATATCATGACATTTATCTATGTATGATAATTTTCCTCTGCCGAGCTATTACATTCAGACCTTCCAATAAATTGAAAAGATTTGAAAACAAGCCCAAGCTATTCAAAGCACATCACAGTATATACGTGAAAGAACGTTCTCAAGTCATAGGGTGGAGTTGCTAATGGAGTTTTGAGTTCTAGATTGCTCCTGAGAAATAAGGTAGATTTTGGTTTGGCGGAGGTTCAATAAACAGCCTGATAAAATAAGATAGAATGAGTATCGTAATAAAACTTTCAGTAATTTTCAAACAGATTTAGAAATACAGATTATGCAGTTTAATTTCTTTTTTGATTTTGATAAGTAATTTGGCATCTCAAAACTATTTATGACTTTTAGCGTATGTAACGAACATTTTTCCAAAGAAGTCTAGTGTTTATATCAAGGTTAGTGAAACGATTACTGTGTGAAATTGATTAAGAAATGATAATCAATTCGTTTTGATATGTTGGATTTTCGGACAAAGCGTGTGTCTATATTTGGTATAGTTGTTTCACATCTTCATTATTATATAAATTATTATTCTGTAATATTAAAACAATAAAATCCCATGTTTTGCATTTTCTGCATCAATTTTTCATATTGTTAGATTGCGCAGTTATTCGGGTTTACTTTTTTCTGATCATACATTTTGAAGATTTCCGCCAAATTCTTAGTGAGGAACGAAAAGATTCGTAACGTTGTTAGACGCACTTCATCTGAGAGATGCACTGCATGTGATTCAACCATAATTAAAATATATAATAATAGTTGAAACTCAATTCTTTTGAGATGAGAAAACACTTCAATAGAAATAGGAAAGAATTATGTTATAGGTACATAATTAGTTTTCCAATCTTATTTATTTATTTGCATAATTACAATTTATTTTTCTGACAACTACATAAACGTGTTATTTAGCCTAATTTCTGTAACTGAATGATCCCTTCGGCTAATGACTACAGAGCATTTCCATTTTCTTCGCTCATTTGCCACTGTTTTCTATTGCTGCAGTCTTCCTCTTCTAGTCTTGGCTCGCTTATTGATTGTTTCATTCCTCCATCCATGTTTTCCTTGTTCTTCCTCTTTTTAGGTTTTCTGGTGGTATCCATCTCATTACTAGAAGCCAAGATTCTGTTTGCGACTTTACATTACTTATGTTTTTTTCTTCAATTATTGTAAATATTGTGTTTGCGATCATTGGACGATTTGAAAGAACTTTTTTCCACATTATACTTACCACCTTTATCTGAAAACAAAAATTGGTATGCCATTCTGAGCAATCAGAATAGTGTACAACTAATTATGTATTTGGTGTTCAATTACTCCTTCCAACTCCTCGCATTTCTATAATAATAATAGTGTTGAGATCTAATTGGAATAGAATGAGATAATCAGGTTTTCACCATAGTAGTTATATACCTTTGTGTTAGCATCTCTTCTACTTTTTTTTTTAGTTTCACGAAATTCTTGATCAGTTTCGCAATAGCATGATCTTATTTCAATATATTTTCAGATTATTCGGATTCTTCCAGATCATCAAACAGACGAGATATTTACCTAAATGTCTTCCTTATTTTTTCAATTTAGATACCTGTGAATATTGAAATAGCATGATGATTAGATAGAAGAGAGAATAAGGTACATCTAACAATTACTCAGAACCACAAAGTTGCAGACTTTCGTATTTATGGAAAAATACTAGCGGTGCACCGAATAGATGATTGAGAGACTAGTGGATAGTTTAGTAGTCTTGAAAAAAAAGTTGATTGTACTCTATTTAAATCGTCTTCAAAATAGTTCTTAAAACAAATTGTATCTTTTTCTCCACGCCAGACCAGTTCGCAGGATATAATAACAAAATTTTTTTGGCAAACCGTTGGGTGTCTTTTGGTAAACCTTTAAAATTTTGATAAATTCACCGTACTTTGGGAGAACTAAGCGTTTTTCTTGATTTCGGCTTCTATTAAATTTATTTCCGTTAGGTATGTATATTTGGCAACCCGGGATGATTTGAGCTCAATGTCAGGAAATGAGTTGGAATTATACGTGAAACTTATCATTAACAATTGTTTAACGCCGATATTCAATCAGTGGCTTCAACAAGTGAACATGTGTTAATCCAGTAAACTCAATTGAACTATGATTTAAAAAACTTCATAATTCCAAATGACAGGACTCTGTGTATGTGTAACTTGAGAAAGCAAGGAATTTAGTTTGTCCGTCTCCTAAGCAAATATCTGCATTCATTTTAAATAGGTTCATTAGATCTGAATAGTAAATCCCCTGCCCCTTTTGCCCCGTTGTCAAGAGCGACATACGAAAGTAATTATGGTCTTATTGTACATGAAATCAGTGCACTTGAAGATCGTAAATGTAATTATTAATCTCTGGAACTAAAATCGAAGGAATTATGGAAAAAATAGTTGTATAAAAATTTTTGTTGACAATACCCTTTGATATTTTGTCAAAGTAAATGCCTATCATATAAAATGCTTCTTCGTTTGTAAGAATCATCATATTGACATAATAATTGGAACTATCAACAATAGAACAAGGAAAGATAATTTTGAGGAGTCAAAAAATGTTAAAATCCGTTCAGTTAACCCGGAGTAATTTATGTTTAAAGGATGCGGTTTTCGTTATTGTGTTGCTAATTTGCTCTACTAAATCTGGAACAAACCAAATATGATGGGAAAAAGAACTAAGCAGATATGGCACCTAGTGTGTGTATACGTGTGTTTCCGATCTAACAAAGAAACAATACGTTTTTTTTTCATAATCATTTTTATTATTCAACAAAAAAATCAGTTGCCGTTATTTCCCACAAAATAGGCAATAATGTTCAGGTCTGATGAGAATTTTTTTCCTGCAAGATTAGGAAGCAGGAAGAAGTCACTGAGGGCCAGATATGAGGTATACGGTGGGTGGTAAATCAGTTTGGAGGAGAAGTCGTAAATTTTAGCAAGGGCAATTACTGTGAGAAGATGCTTTGTCCTATTGAAATATTGCGGTTGCTTTTCGCAATTTCACCTTTTACCTCCTAAAGCATTGATATATGATACTCTTCTGCTATCGTTTCACCTTTTTCAGAACGTCGATAAACACAATCCCCCATGAATATCTCAAACAACAGTCGGCATCATTTTTCTGACCACTGAAACCGGTTTATTTAAATGTGCTTACTTGGCACCCAACGCGCGGATAGGGTATACATGAACGATTCTTCAATCAATATATGGCAAATGCGTTATTTCAATATTCCAGTTGTACAGTATCATTTGTTGACTTTTTTTGGCCGTCAGAAATACTTGTTGACAGTCAAACTTATAAGACAACGTTCGATTCCAACTGCCTAAAATTTTACGGTGGTATATGATACATATGGTACAGTGTTCTCATACATAATTTTTGACTCTTTTTCCGTTGTTGTAGGTGTTCTAAAAACTTATGATTATTGACAGATATATACCTAATTTTTCCGATTTCCAGAAAAATCTTCATAACGACTTATACGATTGCCGAACAGAAGCTGAGCATTCAAAATGGCTGGGCAAATAAATCTAACCAAACATGCTCTCACATGATATATCTACTCATGGTAGTTGCAACATATAAATGTATGGAAGAAGCATTGGGAAGCTGAAAGGCACATAGATTTAAACAAAAGTTTTTTTTGTAAGCTGTTTAGTGAGGATTTGTATATCAATTTTCACAGCAAAGTCTGATTCTATCGAGCAAAAACAAATTATTTATCTTACTTAATTTGTAATCTTTCAGTGTAAATCCATGGACCAGTACAATAATAAATGTTGTATGTACCTTGATCCAAAGAAAATGGAATAAATTGATAAAAGATAAATTACGTGCGCGAAACCAATTGTTATTCCAATTTACCTGAACCCGTATAATAATAAAAGTTTCCGTGTATCTGGAACAAAATTGCCAACAATATATCTCAAAGTCAAATCTTTGGTTTTTCATTAGATTTTCTTGGAAGTGCATGTGACAATTTGTGTTTCACAGGAAGAAATATACCGTACAAACGCATTAAACATTTCCAGCATTCGACTCGAGATAAAGTGAATCATTATGTTACAAGATATCGCCTGCCATTCTATAACAAAACAACATTACGAACATAAACTTCTAGGTGACATAAATTTTCCTGAACGGCAAAGACTGATGTATAAAACAGTTGGAAGCTGGAGGTAAACCTCCAAGCGGTAAAATACAATGATAGCTTTTTTGGGAAATTGGATGAAGGGATTTTAGAAATTCAGAACGGCGAAGATGAATGCAAACAACAGTTAATTGATTAGTATTGTCATGATTTAATGTTAATGCAACAAAAATAAAATGATAAACATTGAGATATTTTGGATGAAAAAGCGTATTGAGAATGTGATAGAAACAATTATGAAGCAATGAGTATCTACATATATCAAATCGAAGAAAAAGAATATATAAATACAATTTTCACATCACGATTGGTATATACAAACTAGAAATGATCGTACTCGTGATGACAACAAGCAGAATACTAGAAAATACACACTTCAACATTGACACAACAGCGCGGTGGTCATTCAACAAATGTTAAATAGCATAACTAAAGACAAACAGCTATGAATATATGGAAGAGCTTCGGGTAAAATCCAAACACACTTGAAACAATACATCAAATTGGAAAGTTGCAGGCTTGGAAGCTGTCTACAACTACACACCAATACATTTGACTGAACTAGATTTAGTACAAAAAACATCTTTTTCTTTTAATAGCATCCTTTCCCGTTCGGTAATTAGCTTTCTCGTGAGCTCCAACTCACCACAACCTGAATTCCTATTTATTATCCAACTTTCTGAAATTTGATTCCATCTTATCGCTTCAAAAGTTTATCTCCAGTCTTTGAAGAAGATTACTTGGTTATAGAAACGCGTCGGACAGTGTAATTGTAAATGTTGTTGTAGTGATAATGTGAAAAGTGTTTTGTCTTTGATACTGGTGAAACAGGTTCTCTTTTTTATGCAGAACTTGTGTGAGTGCGATATCTGGAATGGGTTATATTTACAGTGGTTTCGACAGATATTGGACCATGAATGCTCTATACTTACAGGTGGTCCATGTCTCAACTCACGTGCTCCAAGAAGTAGAAGGTCCGAGACGAGGGAATGATAAGCCTACTCATGTTTCATAAGTTTGTCAAGTTTGTGATAAAGTTGTAAAAATTCTTCTGTTATGTTATATCACAAAATTTTACCATTATTGGGATTTTTGTTTGAATGTTGGAGCTTGATTAACTAAGGTTTTCCAGGTATTTATTTGTAGCAGTTCGTTTTCCTAAGAATTTGCTTATAATGACAGTGATTTTATTGTAAAATATTTCACTTTAAAATTAAAGGTTACTTTCTAGAAAGTGTGTTTTCCAAAATATTACATATGGAGTATTTTGACGAGTTGTATTTCAAACGATGGTTTGGATAGAAGCTCATCTTCTTTTGTAGTTATTTCAAAAAATATGATACGAGTGTATTGAGATACACTGAAATGCATTGTCTTTCAAACACATAGTATATTGATTATATTTATAGCAAACAATTATATATTGGAACGACTTGCTTAACAAACTGAGTGTGAGGCCAACATTTATACATATTGAGATAATCCATCATTTCCATTATTGTGAACAAAAAAATATACCAAACAATGCTAACGGAACATAAAAAACGTGAGTAATGGAATGTATTAAAACGTCAATAATTGTTCAAATTCGTTTTTTTTTGGACAAGTTTCACATCAATTAACATGATTGGTATGAAACTTTTATGTAGTCAGCGTGATTTTACATCATAAAAAGTTATCTTGAATTTACTAGTGTGCAATTCATTGAAAAATTAAAATTAAAATAGTAGTTTCATTTGTACCAGCATACTACTCAATGGTGTTGGTTTTTGATAAATATTTTGTGTCATTGTTCATCGACCAAAACAAGCCGAAGTAATTTATGAGAATACATTTCCAATAAATATACCGATGATAGCTACTGCATTATACAGAGGTTTTTCAAAAGTCCAGGAACGGAACCATAAGAGTCTAAGCAGTGAAGTCAAAATTCTGGAAACATGAAGGATCTTAGATAATCTCGTATACTATGATATTTTAGTAATCAGTGAATGAAATGGTTATAAGGCACTACCCAGCCATTTGTTTCAATCTCTCCGAATAACCAGGAATTAATTATACCAAACCAATCTACACAAAAACACTTGAAATTCATATTCTACAGTATAATACAAATGTGATTATGAAATAAAATCAGTATATATGTTGAAACATATATTTGTAGACTTAAGTGAAATATTATGCATGATATTGTAACATATAAATCAGTCTCAGTTTTTTATTATAATTGCTAGACTAATAATTGCTAGATAAAACCATTTCTAATCATCATACTGTCACTTTTAGTTTTTCAATCAAAAAGTACGATATAAGCCAATCAACAAAAATTAAATAAATGATCAGTAATCAGACTATGAAAAGTAGAATTCTATAGCCGTAGCATAATCAGGTCGTTGCATAAGGGGAATGGTTTTGTAAATCCATTTTTATCAATATATGTCTAGTTCTTAAAGAAACTGTGATTCGTATTTGTACAGATTTTTGCGTGCCGCCTTTGTATAAGCTATTTGATTACTTGGCACATATACCTACCCATTTTTCAGTTTTTCTTATGTGTTATCTGGTCCAGAATTATTCTCAGTTATGCTGATTCAATATTTCTTGGAGAAGTACAGGAGGGTATTAGAATATTCCTATTCTGCTACGTACTACCATTGTGATTTGAAAAAATCACAATGGATTTCGTAAAGAGAATTTAACTTAGATCGAACCGTTAACAGCCATAGCCAGCAAGATAAGAGAAAATCTACACAGCTTTTTCTAATATTTAGATAAAATTTATTGGTATCTCAGAAAATATAAAAATATAAAGGAAATTTATGAATGAAAAACATTTTGAGCATCTGCTGGAATCGCCTTTACTGTATGTTTTCTAAAATTCGTAATTTTTTCTACTTTACAAATGTGGATCTACTTCTAACATTTAAAGATGTCTTTAGTTGTAGATTTTCGGCACAATGATTTAGATAATTATTTTACTGCACCAGCTTCGTTGAACTTTTTACTAACTTACTGACACTAGTCCTTATTAAGAGATTTTTATTAGCACATAAATTGTTAAAGAATATTCAAATTAAACGAGTTCATTCAATCGTAACCATCTAAATGTACTATATTTATTGTAACTAATAAGACATGAAAAATAATGAGTATTACTGAGGATTTCTGAAAACACAGAATATATAGTGTGATATATTTGAAATAAAAAAGTACCGACTGTTTCACAAGACTCTTGCGCACAAAAATTTATAGAAATCGTACAAGTCAAGTCGTTTCCGGGATAATTGAGACTTTCCATGCATAAAACTCTATATATTATTATACATGTTGTATTGAATTTATCGTGAAGAACATGTATAAAGTTTTCCAATTACCAATTATCATATTCTGATGACAAATCTGACAACAATTTTACGTGCTGTCACTTAAGTAGACCCTCTTTTCTTACTAAATGCTGTGACTTATAAAATTTAGTGATTTTCTCACAATTTTTGAATATAGAAATACAGGAAATAATAGTAACCACCAGATTCCTGACCCTCCGAGTCTTCTGAATGCGCTCTGATGGGTATGTAGTCCTCGTCGTCACTATCTGAGTTATAATTTTAGACGGTGGATTCAGCTTCCAATAACTGCTATTTATTCTACTATCGAATTATAAATCTGTTAAGTTATCAATTTTATAATTATAAGATAAGCGTTTATAAATGTATACTGTAAATCTAGTTATTATAAATTCTAATTTTTACATATAAACTTGTATCTTGATAACTCAGCTGTCGAGAAATCCGCACAGTTTCTACGAAATATTCAGACATCCATCACTTTGTTGCTTAAAAGAAATTACGGTAATTCTTTTACATATCCTCTTTTTTGAGGTTAATATTATAAGATGAATTATGATTGGTAATCTACATGCATGTATCCTGGTTATTGAACAAAGTTGTATCGATTGTATATTGGAATACATCACGTTGGTTTCTAAAATACTTTTGCATTTAATACTTTATTAATAGAGTGTGTTTATTCTATTGGATAATATGATTGAATAGTTGTTAAAAAAGGTGATATAAATTACGATCCAAGACGTACAGCATTCTTCGGTTACATAAAAGTCCACTAGTCGGTCCAAATAAGACTTTGTATTGTTTTTATACCCGTCATATTATACTTGTCACTGAAGATATTATCGTTCATCAACTTCTGGAAACAACATTTTGCACTCTCACAACATTTAAGTGTGAGTTATTACTTCAAGTAAAAGTTCTAAAATATTTTTAATTTTCAACAGTTTTAATTTTCCTAAAGAAAGAAAGCATCGATCAATGTTTCTTAGTAATTAATCATAGTTATCCAGAATTTTTATGTTGGTTACTATCAAACTAATTCTTATGAAATATAATTATTGAAAAAAGATATTTTAGGGATAAATATTTTTTTGTATTCATAAAATAGTACCAAGAAAAAATTAGAAGAACAACTATGGTGAAGGTACCCATTTTTTTATGCAAATCCGAAGAATAAGTAGGGTCATTGATGGTATGGATTCTACATTTCCAAAATATGAATGATACGGTGGATAATCCGGATTTTTGTTCGGATGAATTCAAATCAAAAGCAATTAACGTATAGAAATGATATTTTTTTATTTTCATATTCTAAACCTAACTTAGTTTATGTTTGCCAAGGTAGAAAAATTGATCATTACTAACCAAGAAGGAAAAATCAGCGCCTCTCGAAAAAATTGTTGTAGTGGAATTCTAAAATTCGGCAAAGGCGCGTGATATACTGAATCTTAGACAAAATAATGAAGATTCATCATCATATGAAGCCGAAGCCAAAGCGTTGGCCAAAAAAAATGAAAAAAATCATATATCCGAAGGAATACCATGAATTAGCGAAAAATTATATATTCGATGCTACAGTAAGAATCTTAAGGCAAAACGCTCATTCCGATAAGGCATAATTGACAGTTGAGGCTGGATAATTTTCCACTGTTCCAGAAGGTACTAACTAAATTTGTAAATGAATTGTTGTTTTTCTAAGAACCAATAAGAGTTCCTATGAAATTCGTTTCCATTTTCGTGGATTTAACAGTAGTCATTTTAACTCTGGTAGACAGAATTATCTCAAAGATCATAGACGTGGAAATAACCATAGTAGCAAATATACTCGTAATAACTTCAGCAATAATAAAATATCTATACGATAGTTGGAGAATAATGATGAATTGGGAAACTCTATGACCCTCCAACAGGGTTAAATACCGTTGGGGGAAATTGTGATATTTATACTTTTGGTAGACAATGGACACTGATCAATAGCTATGACTGAATAAATGCAATGAAAATGCAGAAAATATATACAACAAAAGAAGAATGAGTGATTAAATATATAAAGAAACAGTTAGACACAAAAGTTAATATTCATTCTGTATGGTTGTTTCACGTGTTTTGGGTCATGATAATTCATTCTTAGTAGATATTCAATATCTGTCATCTCATTTTCTTGATAAACAGTTTAGGTTATGAGAGGATGGTGGACAGGTTAATGGATTAGTGAACTTTTAACCCAGTTATCGTCTTCGGAAAATAAAGGAGAACTATTTTGAGACTCTGAAGACGATCACATGATTATCGGAACGCGCGTCAGTGAAATTGTGTGTGTTAGTGTAAACAGTGTGTTCAGTATGAATAGCATCAACAGCTTAAAAAATTCCAACTTAGTTATGTCTGTACTGTCTCGTCACATATATACACAAGTTGTATTCATGCTAAACAACTGCTGCTTTAGCTATGCTTCATATCAGAGTAGCTCCTTGTGTTTTTTGTTTCCTTTGATTTTTAACAGGTACGCGGACCTGGGTGATGGTTCGTGGTTAGAGTTAGTTGTTGTGAAATAGAATTCTGTTCTTTCATAATGTAGAATAGAATAGGTAGAATGGAATTTTCTATGATGGGAGGGAGATTGGGTTGTAGAAGCTTGAGCTTTCAACTATCAAATCATTGACGATCTTAAGGAATTTGTACGGGTTGTATTTGAAATAACTGTTCTCTTGGAATTCTGAAAATTATGAGATGTCATGTTGGGATTAGATTTAGACGATTACTGGAAATACTTAGAGTCCATATCGGAGTTAAGGAAAAGTTTGGTATCGCCAGTGACCATAAGGGTGGGTGTGGAATGTTTATTGAGTTTGTTGAATCATTACAACGACAACTTATATTTGCAATGATATCTTAAAAATGAACACCATGTTTGAAACATGGGTCAGCGAAATGTAACTGATAACGAAGCGGTTGTTATTGGAATCATTTGACAGTCTCGAAGCTACTTACTGGTTTGATTAGAAAATTTATTCACCTATGAAACAATATGTACGTGATTCATTCATAACTGTGTTACTTTCAAACTAATTTCATCTTACTTTTCCTCTTATAGTGTAAAGTATAAACTTACTGAATCTTCATGTAACGACTCAGTAAAAGCTTATGTACAAATTCTCTTATAGCGGGAATTACACTATGTTCTTCCACGCTCTATGAACATTGTGAATGGAAAAGTCAATAAATTCTTTGTTTCCATATTAAATACCAATACTTCACTTTGAAACTTCAATAGAAGTGTTCATAACTTCCGAATAACTGAACCCAAGTTTAATAGAAATAGTTGTCGGAAAATATGAAAAAGTTTGGAAATAATTTCCCCTGCGTGTTTTTCACCAACTCTACTGAAGTGAGGAAAGAATGTAACAGCCGAAGTTGGGTGACTATAATTCGACCGTTGTTCCGATGGGATTTATTAATCATTTCCGTATTCTAAGAGTATTGTCGCTCCAGAGCACTTTTGGATACTCTGTGGCAAATGAGAAGAGATGTTCATAAGAGAAAACGTTTAGTTGATTCACCATGAACCATACACTCCTATCAAATAAAAAACAAATAGAATGATAAAATAAATACATAAAACAAGATCATAGGATTTTTTACAAACAAAAAGGCAATTAATAAATGGCCAAAAACCAGTACTGTCTTATTTATTTGTCCACATATATGAAATGCATTTGTTTCGGGACATAATGGAATGAAAAAAAAACATTAAGAACGAAGATTGACTGAGAATTTCTAAACATATATATGTCAGAAATTGATTCTGGTTGTGAATTATTGATTGACTATTGCTTATGGATGCTTTTGAAGGTGATTTGAGAACGAGGAAAAAACTGGGTAACTAAATTCATGTGAAATTAAATTATCAAGGATATCCTTTTCATCTTTCATCGACCTATCCGCTGCGAACATTGGCTATTCAAACGTTCAACAGTTGACATTCCAAACCACTGGCGTAGGCTGTGCAATCAAGAATTCCGTTTTCACCCTGGTTTCATTTCCCTATTCTCTGTACAACTTCCACGCTGGTGATGTGATCCATCCAGGATATTTCAATAATACGCCGATATATCCATATTTCAAAATATTCCAGTCTTTTCATAGTAGTCTTGGTTGTGGTTCAAACCCCTTCACCATAGAGGAAAACTAAAAATATGTTGCACCTGACTCGACTTAATCTTAGTAGTGAAGAAATAACTGATACTTATAAAGTTTCTTCTTGTTAGATCGAGCTTCTTCTATCCGTGTTCGTATTTTTGATGCCTGATCGCATTACACGTTTATTGCAGTTCCGATATTTCTGTAGTTTCCACATGATTATGTCTTGACCGTTTATCGTTAGACTCACTTTAGGATGTTGACTTTTGCTAATAATCATATATTTTGTTTTTGATATATTCAATGAGAGTCCATATTTTTCACTTGATGTGTATATTTTCTGCATAGTATTTTGTAGTTCTTCATTGGTTTTATCAGTGCTTTTCTAAATATTTATTCGGAGTAAATAGGAAGGGTCACACAATGCAACCCTGTAGCACTCCTCTCTTGATCGAAATTTGTCTGCGGAGTGAATTACCTACGTTTTTTCGAGTTATGTGATGTTATCGAATGCCTTGAAGAAATCGATAAAGCACAGCTGTACGTGATTGTTCATATTTATGCATCTTTGTATGAGAACCTATAGGCTAGAGATGGCTTCCCTTGTATCTTGTGTGCTACGAACACCAAACTCGTTTTCAGAGATATTTGTTTCATATTTTCCCTTTTTTTGATTTTTTATAATTTTGGTAAAAACCTTCAGTAAAGGATTTATCAAGCTTATTAGGCGGTATTGTTCACAGTGCTTTGCATCTGGTTTTTTAGAGATAGGGATTGAGGTTGATTGCAGCCAGTCTTGAGTGTTAAGAAATGTGGTCAAAATATCAAGAAACTGATTTTCTGTTTCGTACATCAATTTCAATACTTTTGTGGCAATAACGCTTAGAATGAACTATAGATACGAGGATATTTTGATATCTAGTTAGCCTAGACCAGTTCCATGCAACAACAACTTATTAGAAGTGATAATGTAAAGTTTGACGTCAAAAAAGTAAACCAGAGTTACGCAATAAATTAAAAGAAAAAAGATGTCTACCGAAATTATGAAAATCGAAACATTGGAGTATCGAGCCATCATCAAGTACCTTTATTTAAAAGGGTTAAGAGGTAAGCAGAGCGAGATGATGACCGATCGAGAAGGACCAGTTTCTGTTAGTCCCCGAAAGTATCGATGCAGTTCATGACATGTTTTTATCAGACCGTCGAATTGGGCTAAAGCAGATATCTGAAGCACTGAATATTTCATACGAACGCGTTCATCATATAGTTCATGTCAATTTGGACATGAGAAATGTTGCTGCAAAATGGATATCCAAATGTTTGATTGTTGACCAAAAGCGTGCCAAGGTAGAAGCATCGCGTTTGATCTGTGCTCGATTTGAGAACGATGTATACTTCTTAAACCGAGTTTTTACTATAGATGAGACTTGGGTACATTTCTACGATCCAAAAACAAAGCAACAATCGATGGAATGGTAACATTCTGGTTCTCCAGGACCTAAGAAGTTTCGTGTCCAAAAACCTGCTGGAAAAGTTCTTGCTTCAGTTTTTTGGGATTGTCGTGGAGTAGAATAAGGGTAGAACAATAGCTGGATGTTACTATTCGACATTACTGACCACTCTACGGGAAAAAATTTCTGCAGGACAACGCCCCTGCACACAAATCTCATGTTGCCGTGCAAATATTCGTGATTTAGGGTTTGAATTACTAAAACAACCCCGTTATTCACCAGATTTGGCTTTGTCCGACTATCATCTCTTTCCTCAACTGAAAAAAAGTTTGTTTGGTTCTATAGTAGGCTAAGAATTTTTCAATATATCCTCCTATATCATCTCATCTTCAGTTACTTATATGTTCTTTCTTTTCAGCTCAAATGGATCGATAATGAAGTCCACTAGTGTGAAGTTTCTTTGAGAAATATTATTTCATAATCAGCTCAAAATCTATTACAAGATATAGTCATATTTTCCTCCAGAAAAATCTTAGTTGAAGAAAGCGTTACTTTCAAACATGTAGTTTCAAGCTGAACTCCATCTCTATTAAGGCGTTTTCCTAGGGGTGAATATTGTTGTTACTAATTTGATCAGTCATGGGCTGAAATCGTTTGACGTTCTCTGTAACCGGTTCATTCAATAATTGATTTCCGTTCTTTGACGGAATGAACGTGAATTCAAATTACTCACTTCCATAATCTTACAGGTTGACTGGAGATTTGTTCACAAATTAGTTGATGCAATACTTCTCTGATGTTTTCTTGAAAAATAATCAAATTAAATGTCCTCTACTTCAATATTTTTAATATATAGGCTACTCCAGAGTAGAAAATATACAACCGGATATTAGTTTATGAAGATTCTTTACTGGATTTCTAATACAGGTTCTTATTATTTTTATAACTTTCTTACGAGAAAAGTTTCGATGGTTCATTTATCTTTTATTTAAAGTACTAAACTTTATTAACGGTTAATTCACTTCTGAATGATGTAATTGAAACGCTGCCCCGATAAAAGGATTTTTACTCGTAAGTAATAGAGAATTATAAGGATTTTCTGCTGGCACAATAAAACTTTGGAGATTTATTTTCCATGCACTACCTCAATCACTGGAAATGAAAGGTAGTAATATCTATTCATGGATTCCATGACCGTGTATGATTTTAAAATAAGGCACGTTTGTAGTCATCCACGTGAAACTGAGAAAACATTTTAAAAATATCGGACGTAACTAGTATAATAGACGTGATAACCACGGAAAAACAAATTAGAGAGGACTTCCAAAAAGACTTACAAGGCTAGAGGGTGAGAAGGAGAAACAAATATATTCAATATTAATAATATACAGTACAAATGAAGGGAGAGTAGAAGGAAATAGAAGAGTTCTTGGAAGCTACACAAACAGAATTGAAAGATAGTTTTAGGACTTGATAATAATAACGGATATGAATGGAAGAGTAGAAAGTATGGGAAGATGATAATGAAAGCATAGGAAAGATCGAACAAGTAATGAAAAAACAGGAATGACCTGAGTATTTCACACTTTTGTGAATTGAATATCAACATTGTTGACAACATCATCTACTAGTCCACAGATACTCACGCGGGGAGACCACCAGAAACGGAATATTTATCACTGAACTCTTCTTGGTTGAAAGAAGCATACCAAATAAGATAAAATATATGAAGGTGAGGAAGGAATACAATATAGGAAGTGATAATTTTCTTGTAAGACTGACAATGATGGAAGGATAGGAATAAAGAAATATGAAAGTTGAGTGAAAAACTATAAAATAAAAGACTATAATAATTAATAAACTATAGAGACAAGACATGCTGATGCAATATAAGGATAGAACAGGTGAAGAAATAATGAAATCAGAATAGAGGATTCCCGATATGGATCTTGAAGAGCTTTAGGAGACGTTCAAAAATATACTCGGAAATATAGCTACTGACGTATATGGATCAAGTAAAACAAGAAATCAAGAGAAACTAACACGCTAGTGAGATTAAGAAATTGAAAGAGATATAAAGCGAAAAAAAGATTATGGAAGAGATACTTTTGCAATAACAAAAATGTGAAAGAAGCTCAGACTAAGTCGTGGGAGAAATCTGGAGAATATGTAGAAAAAGGTGTAGATGGTAATGCAAAAATGTATCAAATCCAATAAGTAATTTAAAAACTACAAATGGTAATAGTATGAGTGAAGAAAATGGAATATTTCTAAAAGTGACATATAGAAGGCTGTAAGGAACGAAGAACAATCAAAAAAAGGTGACGGATATATAACAGGAGCAAACGCAATACGAGAAGAGCCAGGACCGGATATAAAAAACAGTGAGGTAATGGAGGCGATAGAGACACTAAAAATAAAGAGTGCACCGGTAAAAGATAGAACAAAGACAGAAATGCTAGAGTACGTAGGAAATGGAATATGGAATTAATACATAGAATAATAATACAATAGAAGGATGGAATATATAAATAATCACAGAGGAGTGGAAAATAGCAGTAATAACACGTATGCATAGAAAATATAGTTATAATCATTGCAAATATTACAGAGGGATTACACTGCTCTGTACTACATACATGCTCTTTGAACGCATAAGTGAGGATAGACAGGAGATAGACAACATATTAAATGAAACACAGACAGAATTTGGATCTAATAGATCCCGCGCAAGATTTATATTCACTTCGAGACAAATAATATAAAAACTAACAGACATAGATAATGAGATACTATAAACAGAGAAGAATGTGGGAAATAATGCGGAATAGAAAACAATAGTGAACAATATATTAACATAAGTAAGAACATATATGAGAAAACAGAGAATGTGGTACGGGTTAACGGGAAAATGACAAATAGTTTTTTAATTGCCAGAGGAGTGAGACACGGAGGTGTTTTAAGCGCGTTATTGTTCCTTTTAACATCAAAGAAGAGCTTTAAAACATAATACAGAAGTGAAGTAATGAAATGAAGAAGTACGCACATACAAACGACAGAAATTATGGAAATATCGAACAAACCAGAGAAAACTAATATGCAAATAGAAAAACTGGAAATGAGGAGCGTGAACAAGCTAGAGTAGCTAGAAAAAATATTGAGGGTCGACGGAAAATTAGCCAAAAATGGAACGAAATTATCAGATGATTTGAATACATAGTAAGAATGAAGAAGGACAGAACAGTGATGTGGAATAACAAGAGAAAGACGACGCAGACGAAAATGGAATACAGAAATACATGGAATTAATTTAATATTTTTTTAGCAAGCGGTTTATTTATTGTTTCTTTTAAATAGTTTATAGCAACGTCTACTCATTTATTTGTTTTGTTTATTTGTTGCTCTAGATTTTTGAAGAATTATTTTTGGATACTTAAGGAGTTTATGTAGCGCAGTTTAATTTAGTTTATAATAAATAGTTGTAGTGAATGGAACGAATTAGCAAAGTAAATTATTTTAGTTAGTTCAATGAAAGTGATCAGTTCTTCTTTAGTTTAAAGATTTTCTATATTTGAGCAGCTTGATATATTTTCCTTAGTTTATTTAGAATAGATATTTGACAACACCAATATACCGTGTAAAATAATAGATGGAGGATGCCCTTACGTACCTATATATGTCGGTCCTTTTCCATCAAAGAAATTATTGACCAATTTTTAGAATATGTAATATGCCATTATCCGAATATCTAGCCGATTCAAAACCTTCATTTGAATTCGTTCTCTGATGTGAGGAGAGAGTTCACCCTATCGACGAGATGAACATTAAACATTAATTCCAAATGTTTTTGATAGCTACTTTCCTCGGAGCGAGGAGAAACACAATGAATTAAAAAGTATGAAAATCTATCTTGCCAAGTTATGAGTTTTCAAACAAAGCCGACTTTTTTTATACATCAGTATCGTAAGGTGAATTTTCTTTATCAGTAACTTTAGTAGTTGTATGGTACAATTATTATTGTTAATTAATTCCACATTTTCTCTTCCTCGATCTAACTTTTTATTTATGTTGTCGTCGATTCAACCTTCAGTTCAGTTCAGGATTTTCAGTTTTAGAAATATACCATTTTGTTTGTTCGCAGTAGTCAACTTATTGATGCCACTTGTTGGTGTAGTTTACAAAAGAAGAGTTAGATATGAGGTGAGGTGGTTAGGTTAGGTTACATAATGAAAGAAATTTTCCGTAAAATTCATCTGACACGAAAAACGGTTTAGATATTTTTATTTTGGTGACAGCTAGGTAAATTCATTATAACGTCTCCTTTATCGCCCTAGATATCTTTCATTTGAATAGAATGTAACTGGATCGATTCAGATGCTCCTATTAAATCTATGGTTTATGTAACAATAATAAAATATTGAAAAATTCCTTGTTTGATGGCTCTCTTTGGGTAAAAGAAATGGATGATGGTATATTTTTCTGGTATCCAAATCTTGGCTTTCTTTTTTTGATCGATGTCACAAGCAATACATTTTTAGGAGAAGAAGTGGTTGTTGGGTTGACTCCTAATCCATAAAATTCTACTATACGGCTTTATACTAACCCTTCGATTTATAGATAGCAAATTTCGTAGATAGCAAGTTAGAAAGAGTATTGCTACGGATTTCGAATTCATCAAAAGCACTCGCTCTAGTCGTAGTATTTATATTTTGCGCAAAACAAATATAATTCAACATATAATTGCAAAAAATGGCACAGTTAATGTTTGTTAAAACAATTATCATAGTTAATGTAGCATTGCTCTACCACCTATTTACGTCAAAATAAAGCTTCATGACTTAATTTTGACGTGACTTCTGGTCACTACTGAATAAGCTTATTCTATCCAATTGTCAGTATTATTCAATCGATAAGAGTAAGGACTGTCATCATTTATTCTCTAAGCAATCCATAGAATATGGATAGTGATAGCGAAACAGATTTGTTTAAAAAATTCAGGTCTCTTATGAGATCATAAGAGACCTGAATTTTTCATGTCTATTACATGAATAACATATTTATTATAGTGTTCATCCTAGCTGTTCCATCTCTGATGTTATAATTTTAGTCTGTGTATTTTTGTTTTTTACCCTGTTTTCACTTCTATATATCAAGTTCAGTACTGTTCATCGAATTTTATACCTTCATTTTTATTTCTTTCTACCCAAACATTGTCTCATTTAGAGCATAGTAAATTTTATTGCTTTTTATTACTTTGTTCAATATCTCTGTATTAATTTCTCTATTTTCTGTTATAGACCTCAAAGTATTTAATTGTGGTTACTCTATCTACTCTTCGTACTTCCATTATTGAATCTTCCTTTTGTTCCTTCTACCGATTTACTACCATCCTTGTGCATGTTTTGATATTTGTTTCCATTCCCAGGTCTTATACGGTCTCTATTTATGTATCTACTTTCTCCTTCACTTTCTTCAATGAGCAATACTATGTCGTCTGTGAATATACTAATTCGTCTATTTTAACCGGTTCTATATTCTACTCTTATAATCCTATCCATGACTAGTATGAACAGATTAGACTTGATACAATCTCCATGTTTACCTCCATCTCCATCCTAAACTCTGTCGACCTACTTCCGTTCATTTGAACCTTCCCACGAGTTTTAATTTATTCCTATTTATTTTCAAGTAATTCACTCTCTATTGCATCGAATTCAGCTTTTAAATCAGTTCATGATATGTGACCCTTCCTTCTGTGCTATCTTTTATGGAATGAGAATTGTTCAAATTTCATTGGGCTTCTAAATACTAAAAATGGAGTTTGGCTATATAGGATGAATTGTGTATTTTTCACAAAAGGAGCATATACTAATCCACCGTATCTATTATTCACTCTGTATGGCATAATAAAATGAAATTTGATTGAAATTATTCACAAGCAACCGAATTTTCCGTTCGTGAATGTAGCAATTAACTTTACATCCGACAAACGGTTTTTGTTTCCCATTTTTCGGTTGTGAAATATATCGGCTGATAACATTGAAAAATAAAACCTTCAATTAAAACAATTATCTTCCAATTTATTTAAAAACACTCAATTTGTTTAAAATGCCTATTCCAAAAAGAGTGGAATAAATTCGATATCAATATTCAGCTTTCAGTGTCTGATATGGTAGCAAGCAAACAGGGTTGGGAACATTTAATTCGAAGTAAAATTGTAACTGATTCGATTAATTTGTATGCATAAATTTATTCAGATTCCACTTTATTTCCAAAATTCAACTAAAGCCCAGCTTAAGTTTGACTTGGGATATTAAGATATATCCTTTTGTCAATCAGAATAATTTATCTGAAATATTAGTATTTCCAACAGCTGAGATATGAAGCTTTCAAAATAACGTCAACTACTGACGAGTGGAATAGAATATGTAGGAAAATACTAAAGACAAATCCATAATAAATGCAATTAATAAAATCAAACAGAAAGTGGAAAAAAATCATGAGCATCAGATAGATATTTGCAAGGTGGTTGCCTCGATTTCGCAGCTCAGTGCAAAAGCAGCTTTGAGTAGAATGTTGTGAGCAATTTTTACAGCTTTGTAGAAAGAACCAAGAAAATAGTCTTTCACTTTGATCCCATATCCAAAATAAATTTTATGGAGTGGCATCAGAAAGGAGAGCACGTCTCTTGTGTTTGAATTTGAGGAACTGATTACAATTGTCAACGCGATATATTACTCTGACTTACTAAGGCATTTCTGTAGAAAGATTGTCTAGAAAAATCGAGGCAAAATCTAATTTTGACTCAAAGGATGTATCATATTTTTATAGTGACTGAAGCTTTAGTCAGACGTTCTGAGGAGTATGAGAAATAAAGGAAGAATATATTGAATCACAGTTTTTTTATTCATGTCCTTGTTATCTATGCTAAGCCAAAAACTCATGGACCTCTATACGTACCTCGAGTGATCGACCATTTGTCACAATTCTCTGTCCAACTGCGCAAGATATGCAGGTAAATTGGCATGATTTTAAGTCTGCCTACGTTACGAAATCTAAAGCCGGTCCCTCTATACGATCCCTTCTACCACTACATAGTTATATAAACCATAGCTTAAAAACGTTCACGCGTCTAACATAATGTGGAGGTCTTACGTCCTGCTAGATAATTGGTTCCCATGTGTCCAATAGTGTCTATCAATAAGATTGAATGAATAGTTTCATTGTGATACAATGTCCGATAATGTAATTTCTTCAATTACAGAACCATATTGTTAATTGTTATAGTTTCATACTTATCTAAGGATTGTTGAATATATTAGCAATTTCTGGTAGCATGTTTCTCGACTATAGGTACTTTAATCAACAATGTAAACAAATTTACTGATGAGTTATATCTTTCTAATACTTAAATGCATTTTTGGATTTTGAAATACGGATTTTGGTAATACCTCAAAACCTTCTTCAGAACTATCTCAATCTGTTGACCTCCTTGTTATGAGAATTGATTTTTCATGGTTTTTGGTTTTAAAAATACTACAAAAATAATGGGGAAGTGAACATTTCTATATCAAGGGGCTTTTGGAAATATTCTTTATCTGTTATTGCGGAGCAGAAAACTGTTTCCATTCAAAATTATCAATATTATATAATTCAAATATTCCCATTCTGCTGTTTACGATAAGCCTTATATATTATATCAATTACTGGGTAATTGAATATTCAGAGTTATCGATAACAAAACTAAATAATACATTTAATAATATCTCAAAATTTTATCCGAGATTCTGACAAATAAAATAAAAGTCTAGCTCACCGCACAAACTATTGTTATTGTGGTCAATGCTCTAGTAAAACTCGCAGAATCAGCAATTTATCGGGAAATAACTATCGAGTTCCCACCTCTAACCATTTATCTGGATGATAAAGGGGCCTGGAAATCGGAATCGTTTGATAGGCTCTGGTCGTGAACATTGATGGTTCGTGTGGGAAAATAGAGGAAATAAATACTTGATTGAATTGGTGTTAAGCTCTGTAGTGTGAGCAGGACGAAAATAGAGTTTTCTGGAAAACAGGATGGTATCCAATGCTGTTTATATTTGAACTCATTTGCTAGGAAATGAGTATTCCATCGCGTTTAATAACCATTATGAAGAAATATGTTATATGCAGTCTTAAAAGTGACATGATAACAATATTACAAATGACAAATGTCGTGACAATGAATGATTGCCGAGTTATAAATAATCCAGCATCTTCAATGCATTCTATCAATCTTCAATTTGCCCTAAACTCAGAGGATGCGTGGATGAATTTGATATCTGTGTATATATCAATTTGTGTGTGTAGAAGCTTTTATTATATTTTAGGAACGTTTGAAAAGGAAATTTTATATGTCAATA
This sequence comes from Diorhabda sublineata, assembly GCF_026230105.1. Classification (NCBI taxonomy): domain Eukaryota; kingdom Metazoa; phylum Arthropoda; class Insecta; order Coleoptera; family Chrysomelidae; genus Diorhabda; species Diorhabda sublineata. Next base: position 31,327,554 of record NC_079477.1, read on the forward strand.
AAGCATTGCTTTTCGAGCAACAACATACTATTGAAGAAAAGTATTTCTTGATAAAGTTTAAAATAGATGAAATGACCACCCTGGGCGATGCAGGCAGTGGGCTTCCAAAAGAGGTTGTCAACGACAAAACCATCAAACACGGCGACAAAATAATCTTAGATAACCATAAAGTGAAGCTGAATGAGATAGCTGAGGCCTTAAAGATATTAAAAAAACGTGTTGAACACATCGTGAATAAATGTTTGGGTGTGCAAAAGCCGATTTCAAAATGGGTGCCGCGTGAGCTCAAAACCGACCAAAACCGACAACAAATTGATGATTCTGACCAGTGTTTAGAGCTCTTTAACCGTAACAAACCCGAATATGTGTGTCAACATATGGATGCACCATAGCTCTATCTTTCCACATCCGAGTCCAAGTCGACAGCTCGTGAACCGACCCCAAAGTGTGGAAAGACGCAAAAATCGGATGGTAGAGCTTTGGCATGAGTATTTCCGGATGCGAATTGTATATTTATCGACTATCTTGAAACTATGAACAAAAATGAACACCAACCATTACGTAGCGTTAATTGAACATTTGGAGGATGAAATCGCGGCAAAAGGAGACAATGTACCATTAAAAAAATCAATGAAAACTATGATGAAATTGCATGAATTACACTTGCATAAATCGTCTAGAGACTTATGAGTCAAAGATTCCAAAGGATACGGTTTTTCCACTATTTAGAGTGATGGAAAAAATTCTTACACGGTACAATTGTTTCGATAAAATAATGGTTTGTAAGTGCTGGTCGTACAATTAGTGTCATACTAGTTCAATTATTATGTCTTCTTCGACCTAAGGGGAAGGGATGGGAATTCTATTTATGATAGATTCAAAATTCAAAGTAATGAATGAGCAGGTGCTTCATTTGACGAAACACATTCTGAATGACCTCCCACTACTATAAAAAAAGCTGAATTATTGCAAAATTGAATGAAATGTGAAGCGTGAGGGAAGCTCCAAAATCTGGAAGATCGAGAATAAGCCACGGTGCTAGGCTAGATATTTTGCTGACATTAGAAAATAACCCTAACGCAACTACAACAAATTCACCTTTATAATAAAATTTTTGAAATTATTTATGAAGAAGAGAAAAGCTGTTCCTATACAAAGTTCAATTTACTCATAAAATTTCAGGACGTGATCCGGATGGACGTTCAGAATTTTGTGAAATCTTCCTGAACCATTGTAATGAAAATGCAAATTTTCTCAATTCTGTAGTATTTTCAGACGAGGCAAAGTTTTGTTCAAAGAGATCGTACACAATTGTCGCTACTAGGCTAAAAAAACATCTCCAGCGGATTCAGACTAAACTTTTTTGATGAGAGTCATCAGGGGAAGATTTATTTATCCTTATTTCTATTGCAGAGGCGATCTTTAAAATATCTTTATATGGCATTACTTACAGACCTTATTGGGGCATTTATTTCTACGAAGGTGGTGCACCAACAATTAATGGTCGTGATATTCAAAGTTTTTTGGATAACTAGTTTGAAGGAAGTTGATCCACGTGGTCACTTCTTACTTCCCTCCATTTTGGACATTCAAAGAGTCGGGTTTATATTCCATTACCCTGAATGGTCTGTGACAAGAAAAAAACAGAACAGATTCAAAATACTTTTATAATATGAGGTTCAATGAGGTTCATAGCTTATTGTAAAAAAAATGTATTAACATTTATTTCATCCAGTATATTAACTATATGACGAAACGGAAATTCATTGTTGAATATATCGTTAAACAACATCTTTCCGGTCTATACAAATTTACCAAATACTAATTGTTCCATCAGCACGTATGTGCAACCATTCAAATTTCTCTAATATGCTAACTACTTAAATCCAACACTGATTTAATCCAATTTCCTCAGTAGAATTGAACTACTTGTGTTAACACTTGATAGATACAACGTTGCCAATGAGAAATGTACTTACTCTGCTAAGGGGATACAAGCATACGTAGTTAAAGATTAGCTATTCAGTTGAGAAGTACACTCTGCAGAACTTATCCTATCTCCTACAATTTGCCACTTAATTTATAGTCTCTCGAGAATGCAGTGTCCTTATGACAGATTAACACCGAAGTATTTTGGAACCTATCAATCATAATAAACAAATTAGATTTACAGTAACTTCAGTAATTCCTTTAGGTGTTCAATGTTCAGCGCTTGTAATAGTTAAAATGAAAACAGGATTTTCTTATTTCCTACCGCTCGACAGAAACTCGATATTTTTTAATCCTATAATATTCAAATGTGTTTTTAAGTATAAGTAAACTTATAATGGATAATACAGGAGGAAAACTTAAATCCTCATATTATGGAAAAGTTTCTCTTTTATTTGAGTTACATACATGCACATATATTTTCAAATTTCGCAAAATAGGCTTCATTAGGAGCATGTAATAATTTTAGATTAACCCCAATTTGCATGATGGAAATGAATGCTTATAACCTAGGCAATGAGATTGTTAATTTTTGTTTGTGGTGTAATTGCGTGTTAATTGATGTTCCGCATCTAATAACCAACTGTATTTGACCATAAAGGGCTAATAAAGCGTACGCTAGACTCAGATGAATATTGAATATGTCGCCATAGTTGAGAACGGGTAAATTTCATCAACTTCAGAGTTTGATTTAGTGAGTGCGAATTTGTGCTTTATTGAAATAAAATATAGTGTAAAGTAGTAGACATGGACGATCTCAACAAAGTTGAGAATGAGAATTATTTTGTACCTCTGTGATCAATATATATAAAAAAGAAATTCATTTTTTGTTTTAATCTCGAATTTTCTAAAGCTAGTAGCTGTTAAGGAATTGTGAAGTAATTGAAAACAGGGATTATACTATTATCAAAAATATCTAATACCAAGAACAAGGTATTACAAATGTAATTAATATTTACTCAATGTCATAACTATCAATCCATGACAAACTCAGAGTAAATGCTATTGTCGTGTAAAATTCGAAGTTAAATAATTATTGGTACTCAGCTATTGGGGGCCTTATTATGAAACAAACAACAATTTGAGTCCCAGTACCACAATACATGATAATCAAATTGTTGTTTGTTTCATACTAAGGCATACAATAGCTCAGTTCCCATATTTATTTAACTTTTAAAAACAAGATAATGCTTACTATTTGATGATAATTGATAAGTATATCAATACACTATATCAGCATCGGTTATTACTTCATAATTTTCCGAAAACGCTACACAGATCGAGTTTTATCAAGAGTACATTTGTGGTATAAAATTCACTTACAATTTTGGTCCATAAATCTTCTTCTTCTCCTTCTTCCTTCTAGTATGGCAGGTTTAAAACCTGTTTCTTCTTCAGTTTCAGCGTCCTGGATCCACATTATCACACCAACTCTTTCTCGGTCGTACAATAATTCTTGAGATATTAGCTTCCAAAACATATTTGTCAATAATTTCGATATAATGTTGCCAGTAGTTGCGGCAAAATCGTAAGAAATAGGTATAATATTTTTTTCTTCTCTATCTTGAATACGAATGGCGTTACGAAAATTCTCTACTCAGCAGACCCCAAATATTTTTCACTTTTCTATCTATCCTATAGACTGGATCACCTTTTTTGAAACACCCGAAATACTAACAAATTAGGTTATTTTATGAAGAAAAAAAATGTAAATGAGGATAGAGTGATAATAATAGATAACAAAACCAAAACTGAACTTGTATAATGGGAAAACCACAATACCATTAATTTAAAAAAAAACGTTCAATTGCTTGGTATCAAAATGTATGTTTTAGTATTAAACGATAAAAAAAGACGCCAAATAATTCTGTTCAATAAATATTGACATAAGTATTCTAATCTCTATTCAATAAGCATTATCTGCATAAACTATGGACTTTAATGGGGTGGATGATACTATTTTATTCGAACACAGTTTCTGCTTGAGTGGAGTTCACAAACTTTATCCAAGCGTGCAATTCATTTTGGGATTTTTTCAGAACGAATTTTTATGTACGCAACGCGAAAAATATGCAAATTCCCCACTGTAGGATTTACATTGAGAATTATGGTTGGTTTAAACTTATACGAAGTTTTCTATTTTTGCAATTGACACGAATAAATATATTTAGTTATGAAGCTTAAAAAATTGGTTATAATCTAGTTATATTTTGAAGAGTGAAGCAATCTTGTGACATTTGTCTTAACACTGTCATAATTAAAGGCTTTAGAAATTTGGATGTGAAAGGTTGAAAGATATATTCGACACATCACAATCTCAGTTTCTTAGAATAAATTTATTTTTTTTATTTTCAATTCATAGTCTAACTATTTCCGTTATAAGAAACATTTTGTCTAGCAACGTGCGAAATTTCAATCATAGACTAAAGAAAATCAATATTTCAACAAAATTTTGCGTCTTTTTTGGGGATGTAAGCCGTGCTTCATTTGAAGAAAGCTACTTCATCTTGTGTTTTGGATTATCATATTGGACCCTTCAATTGACCAAAAAATGGTTTTGTACAGTGCTGTTGAAGCAATGCAATGTAAACCCAGCTTCGCCGTACTTCATTTGGAGAGAGCTACTTCGTATTGTGTTTTGGATTATAATATTGGACCCATTTTTCCATTACATTGACCAAAAAATGGTTTTGTACAGTGCTGTTGAAGCAATGCGTTGCTTAAATAAGATGATTTGGCTTTCTTTTTCCCGAAAAAATTATCATATGATGCAAATGGTTAACAGTCTTTGAGAGTTTTTCTTTTGTCTGACATGAACTAAAGGTAAGCGCATTATACAGTGTAAACAGCGAGTCCAGTATGAACATCACCGAAAGCTCGACATATTCCAACTCAATAATGAGCTTACAAAGAACAATCTGCAAGTGCAAACGACATAATTATCCGATACCTCCAATATTGTTGCCAAAAAATGAAGCAAATATAATATTTTTGATTTAACATCTAGTGGCGTGACTGCTATTTTGAACACTAGAAAAATCTACAAAGATATTATAGAGAGTGTGATTACGTGAGGTATACAATGAATAATAAAAATATATCAGTCAAAATACTTTTGTGACTCTCTTTGTACAAACAAAAGAAACAGAATAGGCATTATTGACAGCGTCAACAGAATGAGTCTATCGTTTTTAAAGTTTCGCAATAGCCACTATTGTTTCTGCTTTTATTCAATTTATTTTTGGTATCAAAGTATCTCAAATATGTTTCTCTATTTACACAATAGATTGAAGACATAATATTCTTAAAATTGAGTTATTAAGCTTTATGCATGATCTACAAAGTACACTCAAGTTGTTTGGTCCTTAGTTGGGGTTTTAGAGAATTAAAAACTACCTTCTAAGAAAAGAGAGAATTTCTGAGATGGATTGAAACACAAATTTTAAAAAAAGTAATCTCTCCTATACTCGACCACAACGAAAAGTTAAAGAAATAAGGTACAGAGTATAGAGATGAGATATCTAAGAGAGATGAAAGGTGATAGGAAATCGGATAGATTTGAAAATAATATAAACAGCAAAAATCTAGAAAAGAAACTGAGATAGAAGAAGCACATCCAATGAAGCTGTACATTTTTTAAGAATCGGAGAAGACAAACTGGTAAGAAGGTTCCAAGAAAATAAGAAAGAAATTGATGGATAGAAAAGAATAATGATACTACTTCACACACGTTTTAAATCCTCAAGGGTAGAAAGACTTAAGATGAAGTAAGTGAGTAGAGTTTTTGGTTGGAAAATTTTGGTGCAATTTTTAAATAAATCTACTTTTTTGGAAAGTTTGACAATCCTGACTGACCTACATAATCATAACTTCCTTCTATCGTCACCATAACATCTATTCATAGGAATCAACATTTTTTTTTTGATCAGTGAGTAGTTGAACATGAATAGATTTTGAAAAAAACTTTTTGTTATTTATTATAATGAAAAAACTTTTCAATACTGAATATGAGAAATAATTCATATCATTTAAATACAATTAATGACAACAAAACTTCTTATTTGACGTAAATAACTGTGTAGTTATTTTAATTTAAAACGACTGTAACTTGTGCGGTGTTAAATAATGCGATTTTTATTTGAGGAATGTGAGCCGAATAGTTGCAGATAACTGCCATACACAAATAATTATACAATAATTACAAATTATAAAAACTTATGTTAGAGACAAATATCGAAAATTACTAAGGTTGAAGCGTTTTGTTTTGAGGCGTTCCTTGATGTAGAAAAGTCATATGGGTTATTCTAAAATCCGTTGTAGAAAATACATAATGTCCAAAACTAAAAATATTTCTTTTCGCGTAGATATTTGAAATATTTTATAAATTTATGCGATCATAGTTAAAGGAGACATTATTTAATAATAAACTTTTCACATAACTAACGCATTAAATATTAATATATTTCCATTTTCTCAATGTTCAAGAGTCGTCATACATGGTACCAGAGTTGACCAATAACTTTTATTGAATAATTTTGATCTTTTTGTTCAAATCTTATTTATATTCCAAACGCAAAATTGCATTTCATAATGCCACATAACATGAATAGTTTTACGTCTAAATAGAACGTAATTAATGTTTTTTTAACTCTAGATTCATTGTCTTGATTTTCTGCAACGAATTTTAGAATGATCCATATATTCAACAGTGAACATTATTGATAGGTATTGCCATAACTAGATAATTTAGTTATGGCGAAAAGGAATGATTTGAAAAGCAAAAACAAGCTCTGTAAATTGAAATATGAGTTATCAATTTCTCCTCCAAGAATAATATTAATATGTTAAACGTGATGTAGGAATATTAGATTTGAAAATCCTTTTTTAAGATGTTATTCTTTCCATATTTTCATTCATTCTAATTTGAAAATCACAATTTTCTTGAATAACATTTGGTGAACAATCTTGTAATTTATTCTACTATTTCTTAGAAGTGAAGATGAAAAGCTACTAGACATAGAACCAGGTATTATTCGAACAAAGTATAGATCATACAGTCCCAAAATATCATGTTACAAGACAACTATCGTTAAATCATAGTAATAGTACAGCCAGTGAAGCTGAAAATTTTCATGAGTAATCACTTTTCTCTATTCTCGAAATTGTAAACACACCTCCAAAGCTCTATTTCAAACATAAGACCATCTGTGAATAATTAAATTGTACTATTATTTAACAAATACACCGTTACCTTATTCATAATCTTAACATGTAACACCCATGTGTTTTAAAATTGCGAACGTTTGAAGCACATTATTAGAATTCCAAGCTCTAGAACACTAAGGTTCAAATTACATCATCATCATTAATGTTCCTATATTTTTGCTTGTCACCTGTATGTGTGATTGTTATGTGTATGTGATTTATAAATTTTTTGTTCCTTTGTACAAGCTGTAAGCTCGAATTTTTAAATTGCTTATATTATAATAAAAAGGTATATTTTTTTCGGGTAATCGAGTTCTCCTGGAAAATATTTTATTTTCGTTATGTCTAGTTATTCAATTAGTTTGTACAATTCTCCTCGTGAATTACATTAAAGACTATTGTTGGGCATTATAGAGACAAAACTAAATAATTTTATGTAATGATAGAAACATGACGCGCCATATTTTCTACCGTTCCAATACAGTTCCATTATCTTTCTGTCTGTGCGGAAGAAATATAACAGTTGCACAAACTTTTATTATTCCCAGATCTCCAGGGAACTGTTCAGGTAAAAATAGATTCGAAAACAACACATTCCATTACTTCTGATGTAAAAGAATTTATTATTAAATGACATAAAAGTATGTCTCAATGAAATGTAGAAGCATATTAGGTAAATTATAGTTTTTGCCACGAAAATAAATTCCATTAACATTAATGAAATGTCGGAGTAAGTATGCAAGATTGATATTATGGAGAATAGAAATTACTATATATGAAATTTGCAGCATGCTAATCGGTTAAAAAATTTTGTGAAATAAAAAAAATTATCTTTTAGCCTTAAATTGAGGAAATAATTGAATGTTAGACACATCAATGTTAGGAAAAGAGGACATCTATAATAGTTTTTCATTAAAAGAAAAATCACTATGTGATATATAATATACAGAACACTGAACTGAAAAGGAAAATAATTGAATGAATACTTTGAAGCTGATGATTTAATTGTCTATCGTAACTAAATAGATACTTACTAAGTATATTATAAACCTGCAATAGGGTGTACACAGCCCATTGTGCACAACGCAACTACCGCAATGCTGAAATATTCATATTAGACAGTAGCTCTCCAAACAATTTTGTAAAATTTTGTCAAAGCTAGTATAGGAATGCATGTAGTCTTCAACTTCCTCTATTATAGGATGACAGCCTTCTATTTCATTCCCCTCCAATCTAGTGTATCCAGGAGGGTGACTCCATTTTTCACCTAGCTCATTTAACTTGTTGAGGCATTCTCAATCCAGTTGGGATCTTATGACATCTGTTTTGGAGCTATTTTCATCTTGCCAAATAAATTGTTATTTACTTCTACAGCTTAATTTTGGATTTAATTTTCTCTCAATGTGACTTTTTCGGTAAGTCACCATTTTTTTATGTGAAAAGCAAGCACAAGAGGGTACTCTATTGCACTCGAGTAGTTTGAATGCTGCCTGCCGTGTGGAGATGCCTGTGGATATTAATTTTGAACTTCTGTTCATGAGCATCATCTGCCTGTCGAGTGGATCTTGCATACCGATCTAAGTGGGATTATGCTGACAGCTCGGAAGAGCATCTACCGTGGTAGTATTGGTAGAGCAGAGTCGGCGATCTTTCTTCTATGCTCTAAGCTGTCCAAATTTCTGGTCTCTCTGCACTCTTCTGTATTGAGTCGAGATGGACGAATCTGGGTCTTGTAGATAATTACAAACTGTCCTAGATTTGTTAATTTCCTGAAGAAGGTGAAATATTTAGAATTAATTCTAGTGCAGCCGTTGAGTGAATGCCAATAGACTACTTAGTGAATATATAGGATGGTCTTTGTATCTACGAGATTTTGAATCCAGTGGTACTTAGATCGTTTCTATTACCCCAAACCACTATCATGAATGTCTATATTGGTCTTCCTAGAGTCGTATACATTCAAACTAGGTTCCTTCGATCACAACATGAATTTTTTCTTGTTAAAATTATATTATACACATCATCATAGCTTTCGTAGATTTACTGGATGTTTCCATCACCTATTTGTTCCAGAATAAATTACTATCTAGAGCGAGACACGGATATTTCCCCTCTGTTTCCCAAGAATTTTCACCAAATGACACCACCTTCTTGAATAATCGGCTCCTCTTGGAACTATATCGCAGTGCTTATGTGCAAAACCCCTAGCGCTTATGAGTATGTCGGCGATGTATCCCCCACGTCTCTGTTCTTTTGTAACTTCCGAGAACTTTTTCAAATGTTTTAAGTAAATACAATGTGAATCTGATTAGTCTCGAAGATTCTGGAGGTGGTGTACCTATTTTCTACTTTGGTATAGACGAATCAAATACAGCAGGATTTCTTCCCACCCTTCTTTGAAAAGATTCCATTTACTCCTAGCCACATAAATGGTTGGAACTCATGGCCTATTTTATTTGTTCATTCCTGTTGTTAATTGATTTCACCTATAGCAATATATGTAATGTACGTAGAAAATTTTATTCCATAAAGATCAAATTACCTTTAAGAATATAAATATCCGAATTTGATAGCAAGAAAATCTATTCATTTTTAAAAACATCCTCAAGCATGTACACTAGTATCATATTTCGACTATTCATTTTATACAATTTACCAACGTGCTGGAATATCTATGTTACGTATATTTCTTAAGCTCCTTGTTATTTTTCCACAATACCAACAAACAAGTGTATCTAAATACATACAAATTTGACGTATTTGTTTGGATTTTGTTGGCAGAGGTATTTCTAGATTTTAAATAACGATGGATATTTGGTATTTTCAATCGGGATTCAGTACTGCGGAATTTTTTGATAGCTGCAATTGAATTGATAGAAACAACAAACGAGATTTCTTATTGAAAATTTTTTGTTTAATCACGGTAAAGTAGTTCGGTTGTTAGGGGTAGACCTTTGACATCAATAGAATATTGTGATGCTCTGTTTACTGTCTCCCTAGATTTTTCATTTCATTTCGGTTTTTCATTGAAATCAATTCAATGTTTATTATTAATAAAATTTTGTAGTTTCTGATTTTGTTTGCAGGTAAGATAAATTTTCAGTCATGGAACGTTCTATAAGTATAGTTATATATTTTTTTCCATTAATTTTTTATATGTCCTTGTTTACTACAGTGTACTACTACACCGTTTGTATACATTTATTCCACCCGTTTTGAGATTGAATTACTGTTTATATAAATAATAATATCATTACAATATATATACATCAGTCGATACGATTTCTCTTTGGTGATTTCAAAAATTATCCAGTCATGGCTCTGCTAAAATTGTCAAATATCGTTTCGGATTTTCCCAATACTTTTTCAATTATTTCTAGAAATGGTACATTTGTTTCTCATTTATGATCGGTAATCTACAAACGGATAAACTTTTTGATATTTCATAAAATAATTCTTATTTGGTATCAGGTGAATAACAAATGATAATTGATTATTTTCATTCATACCTTTGTTATTGATTTGCTGTTTTCATCCACAATTTTGCAACATTATCGGGTACTATCATTTTATTAATTGCTATCTGGTAAGCAAGCAATTTTTTTTCAAAAAAATTTAATCAATCCACTGTTCAGATGCTCGTGGCAATTTTCAGAAGATTTCTCATTTTTTTTGCCGATAACAGCTCCGTCGATTCAAACATATTCTTGTAAGAAATATAAAACTGTGATTGCCTCGTCTTTATTACACAAACAATTTTCGTCCTGTCTGTTACTTCAATTAGTTTCTACGTCTCTTTTTGCTAGTTTCACTTTCATTGACAAACTTCACATTGAATTCTGAATTACATACATATACATGAATACATAAGAATGGTTTCAGATGTACCTCGCCTGACCTAGGGATGGCGGTAGTTGCTTGAAAAAAACCAACGTTTTCAGTGAATTTGTAAACATGGAAAAAATGTATGTTACAATACTATTATTTGTTCAATATATAAGCTGGACTAGATTCTACTTAGGGTTAGACTATAGATTGTACGACCTGTGAATACCAACGATTCCAGAAATGTTGAAGACTCAAAAAGATGGCTCAGAGGTCAAATATTTTCTAAAAATGGAGTGGTAATGTCGGTAGTTAATAAATACTCGTATTTTGAGGAGCTGGACGATTCTTACCCTGAACCTTCAAACATATTTATGATATGTTGTCAAATTTGGGGCGACTTTTGCATTTTTTTCTGGTTCAAATTTGTTATTATTTATTACTTTTCTAATTTTACATTTGTTCAAGATAGGAGGCTTATTGTAGTTCAATCAGTATTTGGATACGTCATATTTCCATAAAACTCATTAGTCATATTCGGTTGTGAAACATTCGCCAAAAAAGCAATGAAATTTTGAAACGTATTGAGATATATAGGCGTGTAAGCTGTTAAAATATCCCGATGCATTGATTATCGATCATTAGATGGTTTAAAATCGTTTGAAAAAGACTGAATACATAAAAAAATCGAAATATAAGTGACGCAGAGTTATTTCTCAACAATCAACGGACGATGTGGAATGGATAAAATATGAGAACGTTAAAAGCAAATGATCGTGGTAAAATGCAAAATGTGACTCACTGGGAATTATACACTATAAAACTATAGCATCTGATTCAGTATAATACTGTTAATAATTTGATAAATTGAAAAGAAAAAAATATCAAGAAGAAAATCTACCGACAATCAAACAATAATAGAACAACACATGAACGATTTCCATTCCGGAAAAGGTCATTTTTGGACAAAATAATTATTAAGAAACGGATAAAAAACACCAACGAATCTAAGAAAATCGAAGCACATGATATTAATAGATCCGATGAAACAATTATAGGAAATGTGAAGGATGGTTATAAAAGGAGAAGAAAATGCATTTCATCCGCTGACGTTCCTGAATAATTGATCAATTAATCCGAAAATGGAATACGAAGCCTGAGTACTACATGCAGTGAAAAAGAGAGAACTATTAATAACTACCTGCCTTTTGGTTATTTAGAAAAGGCAATACATAAATATTGTACATATGTGAGAGACATAAAGACCATAGTAGCACCAGGAAAACAAACCACAAAAGTACTCCCTGGACTGCTAGTGACCAACAATCTGACTCAAGAAAATAAAAAAAATTAATACAGAATATTTTCTGGTAAAAATAACAACAATGTGAGACAAGGTAAGAGCGTTCGAATTTGATTATGTGAGAAGCTGTCTATAACTCACACGAATCGTCAAAATCAATTTTGCATAAATATGGCAGCAAATGAGAGTAGGATGCACAACGAAATAACAGTTAGTCAAAACTTTGAGATAAGAAAGATACATTGGATATGCGATGATAGGAAGCCACCAGGGTCTGGAATGTGAGGGAATATAGTGGACAAAATTCGCGAACTCGTAAGGGAAACTGATGAAAAAAAAAAGAGGCAGTTGAGAAGAATGAACTGGAATTTATTCTTTTGATCTTAGAATTCGCAGCATCTACTTCTGTCAGATCTCTACTTCTGTCAGCTCTTCTCCATTTACAATCCATTGAAGCCGATTGAGGTCGATTATCACTTTATGTTGATTGATGTCTTCTGATATCTATTGACGTTCATTGAAGTCAAATTACAAAAAATCATGTTTAATCAGGTGAATTGGCGTCTACTTCTGTCAGATCTTCTCCATTTACAATACATTGAGGCCGATTGAGGTCGATTGTCACTTCATATTGATAGATGTCTTCTGATATCTATTGACGTCGATGAGGTCAAATCTCATCAGTTTATGTATATTCAGGTTAATTGGCGTCTACTTCTTTCTGATCTGGTCCATTAACAATCCATTGAAGCCGATTGTGGTCGATTATCACTTCATGTTGATTGATTTCTTCTGATGTCTATTGACGTTGAATGAGGTCAATGTGTAACTCACTTGATGGAAAAAATTGAATAATAAAGTGAATGGCAAGTGTTTAAGGATAATAATGGCACATATGTATTTGAACAATATTGATTCCAAGTGAAGATACCTCAATCAAAAATTAATACGGACCAAAAAGTACTGTTAACATTATTATTGTGCGCTAAACTATGGATATATTTACTTTCCTAATTTCTCAATCTCCTAGAAAAAAAAACAAGAATAATTGTGGTATATCGCGTTTTATATTAAATTCTAAATTAAGTGAAAAAATAAATGATAAGTGACTGAATATTACTAAGATGTCAAGCCATCCAATAGTTCTTCATTCGATTCGCAGAAAAATCTCCAATTTTGATATTACAACGACAAGTTTCGGTGTATATATTTTTTTCTTGTTCACTTTTCATATTTCAAATATTTTATTTCATGGTATCGACATTCCAAAACACAATTTATACTGAGAAACAGGAATACAAGAACGTGGAATTATGCAAATCGATCTCGCTTGAAAACTGAAATTGTATTAAGTTATCTTTTGTTTCGAATACGGAAACAAGAAGCAGTGAAAATCCAATTGTTGTTGTCTCGTAGGTGCATCTCAAGAAACTGCATAGATCAATTTAAAAAATAATAAGATTTCCAGATTGCTCGAAGTCACGAGATGGCTTTGCGATGTATAAATCGAAACCATACGTACTAAATTTGACTCTCGACTTTGTGTCTACATCATAAATTTTTGTTATATGTCATCAGGATTAAACGTATAAACATATAAGTACAGCGATCCGGTAAACTTAGATTGATATTTCTTAGAATTTTTTAAAATATTGCATATGTAAGTAACAAATAACAAGTTAGTTACCTGATTGAAGAGAAGGAAGGGTAAATTTTAAATTCTATGATATTAGAGATGAGAAAGTGAGAAAATTGATATTAATAATGCGAGAATTGGAAAAATTGAGAAACCCGAAGCGGATGAAGGTTTATGATAACATCCCGAGTGAAGGATATATCTCGAATCTTATGACAGTGAATCGATTAAAAATCATTTATTCCAGTGCTTGATGAAAGAAATTAAAAATGTTCAAAATAAATTTATTTCGCGTGAAATTATCCGTAGGTATATTGTTTTGACATGCTTTCCTGTCATGGCTATTATGAGATATGGATACTGAAGCAATGTTGACACAACTACTACTAACAATTACACTGTTTGACGCGCGTTTCGAAAACCAAGGCATCGTCTTCAGAGATTTTCACTTGGTTAAAGAAATGTGTAGTGGTTCAGTATGAGTATCACCAGAAATTCTAACTTATAGGTGATATAGAAGCAAGAAGAAATCGACGGAAACAATGGTGGATCTGTCCAGGGGCTGGTAGGTATAGTATTAATATTAACGAGATATTATAAAAGCGGTGTGAACTTGTTCATTGTTATGGTGAAAACTTTAGTTGTATGCGAAATTTGGCTGAACAAGCTGTATTTAAGTCATCTAAGAAATTTCAGAGAAGAAAATTGGAAATCACAGCTATGCCAGTTGTACGAACCTGTTAGAAAAACACTATTGGCAAGTTTTTTACTTTATATCCGCTTATTTTGACTTCTTTGGAAAGAGTGGTTGATGACAAGTATCAATAATGAAATGCCTTCCAGTTTTAGGGTAATATTAAAATATCCAAGACATCAGAAATTTCTTAAATTCATGAAATCTATGTTTTCGACAGTAATTTTATGAGAAATCGCTGTCACGTGAACTGATATTGATAATATTTTGGAAGCTTTTAAAACTTCGGTGAAGTTGACAGTCTTCTATATCATTACAGTATTGTGTGAATATCATTGTTAATACTGCGTCCCTGGAATTATCGAATTAGATTTGATGTACAGCTTACTGATTGAAAATTGTTATTCTAGTTGGGCGTCGACCGTGCACAGCTGATCATGCTGTTTATTGCACTATATACCAATAGAAGAATTTGATGGCTGAAAATAATGGGTAGAGTCTTGTGAAACGGTAAAGCAATAGAAAAAATGATTAGATTGCGAAATAATTCATAAGGCTACTTGATATTCTAGTCACGTATAATTTAACGAATGAATTATAGTTGTAGAAGCGCTTTTATAATTAATCATATCCGAACATAAAACTTGGATTATAGTTAACAAAAATAAAAACAGAAGGGAAATTGATGTGGTTAATTGTATTAAGCGTGGGCTGTAATGTAAGATGAATTGTAACAATTCATATTGATGAAACCATGCTTTTTCAACAGTGGTATTGATTATTTCGGCAACCATTTTATAGTTTGTTTCTCAGTTTTCTTTTAAACTTTGATTCATATTACAGAAAAAACTCTCTTTTTTCTCCCACGACACTTATAACTATTTGGAATTGAAATATAGTTTTTATTCAATTGAATATTATTGAATGGAATCCTTAAAAGAAATTTTCATTGTTCAGTTCCAAGGCAAAACCATTTCAATGATATTTGTCACTCATAATTATGATCGTCACTTCTAATATTGTACAATAGTAACAAAGAAAAATGTATCGAAATTACAAAAATATTTATAAATTGAAAGGTTATCTTAATAATCATTTCCAGAATATATTTATACGGCTATTATTATAGGTAATTATTTTGAATTCGGAATTTCATCTGGATGAAATAGTAATTGAATTGAAAATCCAACATTGATCACTTTTCCGCTCCAATATCGCATTTCCAGAGTTTCCCTGGAAAATGAATGACAAAAATTTAGTAAGGGGAAGTTCCGCTGAAATATTTATTGGGAGAGATAAATCGAATTTCACTGATTAGTTTGACAAACTATAAAATTTGAGCTTATCA
Source organism: Diorhabda sublineata (assembly GCF_026230105.1). Classification (NCBI taxonomy): domain Eukaryota; kingdom Metazoa; phylum Arthropoda; class Insecta; order Coleoptera; family Chrysomelidae; genus Diorhabda; species Diorhabda sublineata. The sequence continues at coordinate 31,343,554 of NC_079477.1, forward strand.
TTAGGTTGGTAATAGCATTCTTCTCTTTTTATTAGCATTTCTTCATGATATTTTCAGCATTCCACTCAATACATTCAGTCATCTCACATCCCTTTTTAATGTTATATGATTCATTTTGATGCTATTTGATTATCTAGTATGGACATAACTCCGTCCTAGTCTCATTTTCTACAATTTTATATTTTCAAAGCATTATTTTCTCAAGAAAAATCTTCCGTCTTCCCATTATACTGTATTACAATATCTGTATAATGGGAGTATCAAGCTATGAAATAAGTTACAAAGCGTATACATAAATGAATATTTTACGTCGATTTATAACTGTAGATGGAACATGAATTCCTCAATATGTTCCCAAAACAAGACGGTGGTATGCATACAGCGAATCTCCCCGATAAAGGTAAACACGGTTTGATGGGCTGAAAAACTAATTGCGACCATTTTTTAGGCTTTTCTATAAGGAAGACGCACCTTATCATATCTCGGTGATCTTAATGGATTGCACTTCGAATTGGTTGACCACACAGCATAATTCACCAAATTTGGATCCCAGTGACCTTCGCCTATTATTTAGCTTCAATGTTTACTCGCAGGATAAAGATTACTTATTTTGGGGAGAGATTGGCAAATTATTATTTATTTTTATTTATTATTTATTTATTATTTATTATTTATTATTTATTATTTATTATTTATTATTTATTATTTATTATTTATTATTTATTATTTATTATTTATTATTTATTATTTATTATTTATTATTTATTATTTATTATTTATTATTTAAAATGATTATCTTGTTTCACTGTTAATTTGGAACCTTTTAAAACAATTCTCGTATATATCATCCGTATAGTGAATATTCGAATGTCTCCCAAAAAATACGAAGGACTCAAAAATGTAATCAGCATAAGGTATAATATTGTACATCAATTCTGAAGTTCTATCAAACTTTTTCATCACGAAGGGTATTTTCACTGGATATCTAGCGATAAAATCAAATCTATCCTCCGACCACACACCAATGATTACTACAATTAGTGGCACAATTATCAGAAAACACAAAACAGAGATACTATCTAATAAGAGAACCAAGTGGGAATATTTTGAACAACTAATTAAAGAGTATATAAAGCTCAATATTCCGCTAACAATAAGAGCAGATATAAAATTGCATCTTAATAATAAAATACAAAATTGCTCTAAAAAATACCAGCACAATGACTACAGAAAAACTGTGCAATTAATATCAAACGAAAAATTGTCCAAAAAGAAAATTGAGAATGAAATGGTAACGAACTGGATATCCACGTGCCAAACACGATATGAAACTGCTTCCCATAAACTAAAAAAACTTATAATTGACCTTAAAAACAAATAATTCAAAGGATACTTAGAAAACCTATTCAGCACTGTAAAGTCCAACTATTCCTTATGGAAACCTATCAGAAACATTATATTTTGAAAAACCATTTTCACTTATCTGAGATCAGAAAAAAAAACAAATAAATTCGCAAAACAAATAGAGAAAATACTCCAACTATTTCCATAACACTTAAGTCAAACAGAAGAGATAAAAATAAAGCAAGGAACAGAAGCCCTATTCCAAATGTCACCACTCTTCACGGCGAAAGAAGTAAATACAATGATTGAAAGCAATCTTTATCCTAATAAAGCCCCAGGTTATGATCTTATTATAGTAAACCTATTCAAAGAATTTCATAGGAAAGGTATAGTCTTTTTGAACATCTTTAATGCAACCTTTATGTCTAGGATACTTTCTACCCCCAGTGGAAAGTTTGCCAAATCATCATTATTCCTATACCTCCTAGTATCGTCACATCCTACAGACCTAGCAGTCTTCTCTATATCCTCAGAAAATTATTGGAACAATCACTACTAACGGGGATCATGCCCATAATCGAAACCAATAACATGTTCACAAATAATTAATTCGTATTTAGAACACAACATAGTAACCTCAAAGAAGTACATAGGATAGTGGACACTATAAATGGTGCATTTAAAGACAAAAGCTATTGTGTAGCAGTCTTCTTAGATGTAAGGCAGGCCTTCGATGAAGTTTGGCACCAAGGTTCACTTTTTAAACTTAAGAAACATTTGAATTGGAGATTTTTCAATGTATATTCATATATGAATATGTGGTTATTCGTTCATTGGTAAGAGGTGATCCGATTCCTTGGTCTCAATCTACCTGCTCCACGCAACAAATCACCCCGTTTTTTTGGTTGCTTCCAAGGCCTCTCACTGTTGGACTGACATTGAGAGTGTTAGTGTCAACAGTTGATAGTGAGCATATTATTTTCTATTTTAATCATTTTATATATTATTTGTTTCAGCTTTTCATTTCAACGGTGGAATTCCAAGGAGTAGGCAGATTGAGGCCTTGAAATCAACCAAAAAAAGGGGTGATTCGTTGCATGGAGTAGGCAGATTGAGACCCCGGAAGCGGATCACATCTTACCAATGAACCAATAACCACCCTTCTCTTGATAATGGTTCCAAAGTGGGAGTCGAAACGTCAAGAATTTTCAAAACTCTAACGCGGTTCAATCCGTGCACCCAGTCTTATATATATATATATATATATATATATATATATATATATATATATATATATATATATATATATATTTTATACACATTTTATATATACACAAACAAAATAATTTCATGAAACAAAACAGTGAGAAATGACATAAACAACCGACTTGCTTACGTTGCACTTAAACAAGGTTCACTATTCTCTTTCAATTGTACTTACTTCCATCCTCCTCCGAAAGACAATCGCTCTAGGGCGCCAAATCCAAATGAGCAATTATTTTGAGAGGGAATAAAATAATGACAGAAACATTACACATTTCGTAACTACTGCATTGTTCGCTAACAATTAAGTTATTGATTTTAGAAATTGATTCTCTACAGGCAGTTATTTTCTTCTGTCGGAATTTTGCCATTCAGCAGGTAAATTACCTATATAGTTAAGAGAAAGGGGTTCATACAAAGTCCTTTGTGTAAACAAGAGAACGGATATTGCTTTGTCTTGTCATCGCCAGTGTTGTCTGCCAAAATTAATAAGAGCTATTTCGAAAAAGTGGTATATTAAGATATTCCATTCAAGATTATTATTATTATTTCAAATTAATTAAGATACCATACGAGAACAGCAGCAGTAGAGTAATCACGTAAATTTTTCAATATCCCTTTTGGTTATCCATCCGATTTAAATGGAATTAATTTCCTTTAGCTGAATTGGTTGATTGCAGTATTGATGATGAATAAATCTTAATAGAATTATAGAAAATGAGAGTGATTAGAAGTTTTTTTATTTTAAACTACTCTGATAACTTTACATTACTAGAGATATGAAGGGTGTTCAATTCTGTCTAAAAATTTGGAAAGATAAGTTTGGCTACTTATATAAATGACGCTATTTGTTTATAGTGTGATAAAAATATACTAATACGAAATAATGAATATCGTAGCACTATAAAGTGATTAACAAAAGCAAGATATTGATCAGTTAATTATGAAAAGCATAAACGATAGAAATTTCTGTGACCTAAGAAAATGGAATCAATATTTTACTGGCAGTTAGTGAAAACCCACACACTGGTGCTACGGTATGCAAAGAATTCTCGACAAAAATAAAACGCTTCCTTATCAAATTGACTTTGGAAAAAGTTTAGCATTTTGTAGGTGGGCTTCACAAGAAGTTAGAAGTTTTTCGATTGTTCTATTTAGATAAGAAGCCAAGTTTAATAAAAATGGTTGGGTTACCAGGTAAAACTTTCATTATTGTCCATCAACTGATCCATACCACATATTGACACACGTGTGACTGTGTGTCAATAAAAAGTCGCTGGATCATATTTTTTTAAGAAACTGCTGAGAAGTATTTAGATTTTCTAGTAACCTAATTACCTCCTATATTGGAAGGAGTTCCACTTCGTACACGTCAAATGATGTGGTCTAGGCATGATGGTGCGCCTGCTGTCTCTAATCGATTAATTATTGGTGAACGGGTTGTACTGGAAGATGTATCGAAAGATGTGGTCCAGTCAAGTGGCCACCAAGTTCATCAGGGGTGTCAATAGAAAGGACCAATTATTTTGGAATAATATTTAGAATTAAGTGTACAAAATACCTCCAACAACAAGGGATGGAGAGAATACAGAATGAATTTCGGAATTATCCCATAGAAATGATACCAATTAAAATTTTCAACCATACATATCTTTGGGGGTCATTTCGAACAACTATTGTGATGATCAATATGTATATGTTTACTGTAGTGAATATGATAGTTTTTTATTGTTTGCTCCTGAAATTTATTTGTGATATACTTGGTTGTCCTTAGTATTTGCAATTCAACCTCTACAGTACCGAACAGCAATAATACAATGTCAGGCTTTGACAAATAAATGAAATCCAATTCACAATTAATTGTTACATGACCCATAATCATTGCTTTGCACAAGAAAAAGGTTGGTAAAAAAATAAGTATGCTTAGTACTTTTCGATACTCACATAAAATATAGTGTGATTCATTTGAAAAAATATATAAAATAATAGATTAGTATTTTCATTCATCCTGTATCAGATTCAAAGAATATCAACGAAATAAATAATTTTACAGATGTTTTACCACTATTTGAATGCTTTCGTAAAGCACATCACAACTCCATATTATTGTAATGGGGAAGTCAATAGATATATGAAATAGCACAGCAGGCCTTATAGTCCCATGTCTTGAAGTCTCTCTACTGCTTTTCTTCAACTCCTTTTGTTCACGGCTGCATTGCACCAGTTCGCTATCCTTATCTTCTTCAAGTCTTTCCTACATGCATATTTATTTCTCACGTGAACGCCCTTTTTTCCTTTTTGCACATTTTCCATTTATTAAGGGTCTTTTCATCTTATTCCACTCGTATCTCTTCGAAAATTTTTCATAACACTCCTCTCTCCCATGCATTTAGCCCGTTTTCTTCTTCCTCTTTCATGACCCAGCATTCACCGACATATATTACTGTAGGTTGTATAATTATAAATGCTTAGCTTCCCTACCCTTGAACCTTAAGTTTTATTATCACTTGCCAATATTGTGTTGAATTCTTCAATTTCATCCCCTTTATTTGTTACCGTCACTCCCACGTATTCAAACTCTTGTTGTACTCTATTGAACTCAAAAAGACGTTACCCATTTCCATATACTTGGTCTTATGTTCGTTGACACGTAGGCCATATCTTTTTGCAGTCTTTTCAAATAGTAGAAACATTTCTTGTAGTTCATGTTTTGTTCTGGTTATGAGCACTACCTGATCTGCATTTGCCAGGACTTGCCTTCTGCTATTATAAATCATTCCTTGAGATTGTGAGCCACAAACCCTGAGAATCACCTCTTGTTGGAAATTAAGCAGCACTGTTGATAACGAGTAGACCTGTCTTAAGCCTTTTTTGTTTAAAATTTTTCGAATAAGCTTTTTATTATTGTTACTAGGAGCTCGGTATTGCTTAGTGTCATTCTCACCAACTGTTTTAATTTCATAGGTATTCCAAGTTTTGCTAGAGCTTGGTACAGGTGTTTTCTTAACATTGAATCATATCAGTCCCTGCTCATTATTCTGTATTGTTTTTAATACAGTCGCTCTTCGTTTTTTTAGCTTGCCTTGATACTCACCTACTTGTTTTTCTAAGTATTCGTTTAACCTATTTCATATGATTTTCACCAGCACTTTCTACACAAGGGTAATGCGGGAGTCAAGCTGATTCCAAATATGCAATAAAATATAGGATATTACATTTGAATGAATGTAACTTTAATATGGCACAGTGTTTTTAAAAACCTTGTAAGATTATAAATAATATTGAAATGTGAATACTAACAACGGCTATGAGCTCTCGAATTTTCAAGACGGGTAGTCTTTGATGACGAGTTAGAACAAGAAACCAGTATATTGGTGACTTCACACTCAAAAGATGCTTTTAAAAATATCCATTGCACTAATTCATCCACTTCAAGTTTTAAGTCATGAACTTTTTTGCAACTTAGCAAAAAAATTTGTAATGCATTAAAGAATTTATTCAAATTCTGAAAGTGAATTTTTTATGTAAATCGGATAAAGTTCCCGAACAATAGTTTCCCTTTAAATTGAGGTAAGCTCTTCTACTAAGCGATATTTAATTAAAGAATTTGTACTCCAAGCTTCAAGAGACTCCAACAGTTTGCTCAAAGCGTGCAAATTCACTTACTGTACTAATTGATGCTTAGAGTTCTCTTTTTTGCAGTATACTTGATGCCTTCAATTTAATAACTCTCTTTTCTCCGCTTGCAAGTTTACAATTTACATTTATTATTGAGGACTTTTCGCCACTACATATAATGTCTGGGTTTATACTGAGTGCGGCTGGATTATGGAAGTAATGTATCATTTTTAAGCAAATTACTATTTAAAAAAAATCTGTAAAATTCTAATTTAAATTGTACGATTATTTAATATTGTACCAACATGATGATGTCAGTTTTGTCTGAAAATAACCTTGATACTTTTGAATTGAGATGTGCCTTTGTGAAACCTCACGTGAAAGGTCTCTTGATACTATTATGATAGTACTACTATTCGGAATAGCTTAAATTCGGTTCATTATAACTTTCACAGAGTTGTTACGAACAATTCTGAGACATAGGCCGTGAAGCTGGCAAGTCCGGTTATAATGGGATTCTAAAATTGGGCGATTCGCGACCCGTTTATTACATATAACAAAAATATTGAGAGTGCTGGACATCCTAAGGTGTGTAAGTTGATGTTGTATTAAGTGTTCAAGATAATCCTCATGACACCTAACCTATTATATTTTATTATGCTGCTGCAATTTTCCCAAACGGTTCAGTGAATCGGCTAAATTGCAGATATTGGAATGACAATCCTTACTTAAATATTGAAGTTCAAACTCATCACCATCAAATAATAAATAACTGGGCGTGTATATCCAATTAGACAATTATAGATCCTTTCTCTAGAAAGAAACTCATAGAAAAACCTCACGTTTTTTCATCAAACAGAATTTATACTAGTTGTTATTTACGTGATATTCGTTAGTTTTAAAACCACAGTTTCCTGTGAGGTAGACTGTTGTCTGTGGCCCCCAAGATGTCTAAATCGTACAATTCTAATTTTTTTTGGCTCATTTACAATCAAAGGTTTGAGTATACTCATTTTCAAGAGACCATTGGATGGCACCTAATTTAACTGAAAACTATTAGGTATTCAATAATTTACTATTGCAGTTCGTTGATTGTAGAAATATCCTATATAATTATTAGTCAGCACAAGTATATTTTATTTTCATAGATTTAATTCAGATTATCTTATTTAGACGAGACTGCGAGTCATACACTACAGCATTATCATGATTTCAAGACAATAGTATCTTGATAGAATTGGTATCAAGAAATCGAGGGGACTTTATAGTATGGATTTAAAAATGATATGCACCTATCTCATGCAAGATCAGTGGGACAATTCAAATAGAGGCTTCGAATAATTTGGCAGTAACTGGCACATTAATAAGAATTTGTATATATATATATATATATATATATATATATATATATATATATATATATATATATATATCCAGAGATAATGGAAAAAAATAGATTATGGTCATCATTGAACAGAGCTTTGATTATATATTATCTTTCCAAATTATTGCTCCCTGTTTATCCCAAAAACTATTTTATTGATACCATTTTATTAATTTTTAACCACATTTACATTTTTACCTTCACATTTTAGCATAAGAGGTTGTCGACCATACTTTTCACCGCTTCTTAGTTCCTATCATCAACATGGCACATTTTTTCAATATCATAGATTTGTCTTTTCCTTCACATTTTTCATTCCGTCGCGTTGTCTTAAAGTGAATATCTATCTTTGCGTATAACGGGTCTTATCCTCACATCAATGAACATCAATAGCTTCATTCGGCGTTTTGGTACTTCTTTGTGTGCTGCTTTTCGATCACTTCTGCGTTCACAGTTTTTATTTCATACAATAATAATTATAACACATAATATTCCATCAAACTTATTCTGATATGGACGTTTATACTGTATGTTGTGAACTTTGAGTACTATTTGAAAAATATCTTTTTATCTGTTTGTATTCGTAACTATATGAACATATTTATATTTTTGTATCTATTCTGCTTGCTTTGGGTTTATAATGAGTGTTCCTTCACACCCGGGTTTACCTCTTTAAAATGGGGTTAGTAGATTTTGAAAGGCATTATAGCAGTATTCATAATATATCAATATTAATGTTCTCCGATGTTAATTCCTTCATATGTTGAAATAAAAACTACGCGTTCAGATTGAACAATAATTGTGAAGATATAATGTAACCCAATTTCGATTCCATATGTCTCCATCTCCACGTACAAACTTAAAGTTTATGGCGTTGAAATTTATCAAATTCCTTATGGAAGTCAATGGAAAAACTGACCCATTTTTGTAGTGATCTCAATATTCTCTTTATTTTCGTTTCAGTACTCCTATAGCAAGTTATTTCATAGTTTTCAATCCCCATCAGTAAGTGCGAGAATGAAAACTGATTGAAGTAAATTTCTTAAATATTTTGCAGAAGTCGCTTTTGCTTGATTCGTAATTATTATTTCATTTCACTCATCTATCTGCGATAGTCTTCATGCATTGTTCGAATTTATTGCCATTATACAGTGCTTTTCAGATAAAAGTATCCACCTTTAATAACTTTTGTAATACTGGTATTTAGAAAAAATCCAAAAACACGTCAATTTATGTTGGAAGGGGCAAGCATTATGGCTTAATTAAACTTACTGGAAAAGCCACCCCCTCACCCCTAGCAGCATCCCCTTTATTTTTTTTAAATTACTTTTCATATTTTTTATGTAAAATTTGGATACTCCTCTTTGAGCTGATTTCAAAAATGTATAATACTTGTAGGTTAAAGTGGTTAGTTTATGAGATAAACAATTTTTCTTTTAAGAGCACAAATTTTACTTATTATTTACTTTCACCTTATTTGCCTGTACTAAAATGGGTTGTACAACAGTTCAAACTCTTTAATCTTTTTACCTGTGCTATTTATTATGAAGTTACAATAAGTGTTCAAAATGAGTATCATTCACTTCCATACAATGGTATATAATCTATTTTGAAATGCCTCTCTGACATTGCTTAATACGGCTGGATTTAATTGTCGACATTCATTTTCTATCCTCTCTCGTAAATCATCCAGAGATTCTGCTTGGGTAGCATAAACTTTTGTTTTTAAATACCCCCATAAAAAGAAGTCTAGGGGTGTTAAATCCGGTGACCTAGGTGGCCACTCCATCATCTGCCCCCTTCTACCTATCCAAAGAGCGGGGAATGTTTCGTTTAAAAATTGTCGGACAGGCATAGCATAGTGTGGGGGAGCTCCGTCTTGTTGAAATACCAGTAAATCTTCGGAAAGGTTATCATCATTTTCTATTATTGTTGTAATACGTGGGTTAACCCCTTCCCTGAGTAACTCAAGATATGATTCATCATTTAAATTTCCGTTGATGAAGAAAGGTCCGACAATGTGGTCACCTAGCATACCACACCAAACGTTTAACTTTTGGGGATGTTGTGTATGGAATTCACGCATAATATGTAGATCACTTTCAGCCCAATATCTACAATTATGCCTACTTACTAAGCCATTTAATGACCATGAGCATTCATCAGAAAAGCAAATATTGTTTAACAATTGTGGATTGTTATTGATAATTTGCGTCATTGATTCGCAAAACTCTAGACGACGATCAAAATCATCTTCATTCAACTTGTGCACCAACTTAACTTTGTATGGGTGGTACTTGAATTTATGTAGAACTCGGAAAACTGTAGAAGATGAAACACCGATCGCTCTACTTATTGTTGACAACGATTGGGGTTGTTGAGCCTCTAAGCTGACTTGCCCTAAAATTGCCACTTGGATTGCTTCGTTATTTACGAGTCCCTCTCGCTTATGCACTTTATTGCAAACAGACCCTGTTGTGGTAAATTTTTCCATCAGTTGAATTACATACTTATGAGTTGCATGTCTTCCGTCATGTAATTCGTTAAATATTCTAGCAGCAGCTCTTGCACAATTATTATTTTGGTAATATAAACCTACAATTTCAATTCTTTCTTGCAAAGAGTAAACCATTTCAGAGAAACAAAATAAATAATGTATCAAATTACACTATCAATAGTGACTACAAATTCTAGTTGACAATGTCAAACTTTAATAAAAAGTAGAGTTTTTTAGTGTTTGGATTTTTTAAGTAGAATAAATAGCACAGTTAAAAGGATTAAAGAGTTTGAACTGTTGTACAACCCATTTTAGTACAGGCAAATAAGGTGAAAGTAAATAATTAGTAAAATTTGTGCTCTTAAAAGAAAAATTGTTTATCTCATAAACTAACCACTTTAACCTACAAGTATTATACATTTTTGAAATCAGCTCAAAGAGGAGTATCCAAATTTTACATAAAAAATATGAAAAGTAATTTAAAAAAATAAAGGGGATGATGCTAGTGGTGAGGGGGTGGCTTTTCCAGTAAGTTTAAATAAGCCATAATGTTTGCCCCTTCCAACATAAATTGACGTGTTTTTGGATTTTCTCTAAATACCAGTATTACAAAAGTTATTAAAGGTGGATACTTTTATCTGAAAAGCACTGTATAGGTTTCCACAATTTAAAAATAATAACCTGAAGGTTACTGAATAAGAAGAACGAGAAAGTTTAGTCTCGGTTCTTTAATATTCCGCAAATTTCAGAAAACGTAGGTAAGCGAAATATATATCTGAACTGAAATAAAACTCATGACTCTCACCACCCGTCTCGTATCGAATATCCGAAACATTTTTCTCTCAAATTCCAATAAATAACAATTTATAAATAGCCACGGTTTCGTTCAAAAAAGACGATAAGCTTAAAGACACCCAGGGGAAGCAATTTTTCATAACACGTGACGTTTATAAATTGTTCCAAAGCAAAGTAAATTATTTCAACATGAAATCTCTATGTTCGTTTTTTCTTTCAAAGTAAACGGTGGAGGTTTAAAAAACGGGAAGCAATTAAATCAATTAACTCGAATATAAAATGTTTGGCGTGAAAATTACAAAAGCTCGACAGCTCCAACTTTTCAATTATTTGTGATGTTTCAAATTGATACATTTATATAACAGTTATTGATGTATTCGAGTAAAATAATTAGATATATCTTAGTCATAATTCTAAAGGAACGACAAGCCGAGGGTAAATGAAGACTGTATTAGTCATAATCTCCATCAAATGTCTCAATAGATATTTGTGATATGGAAAAATATTTTCGGGACAGTTATTGTTTCAAAACTTTGTTACGTCGTCTGATTACGGCATTTGAATTTCGATTAAGTGATTCTGAATTCATATCAAGCAATAATAAAGTGACTATTACTTCCATTCGTCGATTTTTAGCTCTTTCCAATGAAAAATTGAGAAAAATAAGTGAAATATGTAGTGGAGTATAGGAGAATATCAAATTAGATATCAATTTCAATGAAGAGAGAAAGAGAAATGCTTTATTGTCAAAAAATTGTTACAATTTGTATACAAAAGCTCGTAAAAACTGAAAAATAGACATAAAAATAACTAAATTAAGATATAAATAAAATGAAATTTCAATATACAGAAGACAACTGAAATGAGTAACAAAATTATAGGTAATAGTAATAACAAAACTTAAAATGGTATGCAGCTTGCATGGGATTGAATATTATGATTAGAATAGGAGTACTTCGCATTTTCCTGTGAATATGCTCTCAAATTATTAAGGAATGCGGGAAAAGAAGATATGGATTTGATTTCAATTGGCATGTGATTGTGCATTTTTTTGCATTGTAAAATATTGAGCCCTCAACTAATTCTGAACGTGGAGCAGGTAGGTCCAGGTCGTGCTCCGCGTTCCTAAGTGATTAGCCATGGAATTGGAGAAGTGTGCTTACAAATTAGGCGAACGGATTCAAAGATGAATAAGGAAAAATAGTCAGAATTTCAGAGAAGTCCTTGCAATGAGCCCTGCTGTTTGGTCCGAATATATATCTAAGAGCTCTCTTTTGTAGTTTGAAAATTCGATCAAATTTAGTCACACCACACGTATCTCAGAAGAGAGGAGCATATCAGAGATGCAACTCAATAAGAGTATAATAAACTGTTGAGGAGATGAATAAGTTCAGCTCTTTGGAAACTGATCTCATTACAAAACAGGAGCAGCTTAATTTTTCAGATATATAACCCCCATTTCAAGGAATTATCCACAACAAGCCCCAGATTTAATGACGTCCATGGTGGTGTTATAAAAAAAAGGCTACAATGTATTTTTATATTATAAAACTCTCGTTTTATTAGAATTGTACTGCGAAGCTCTATTTAAACTACGATCATAAAGTAGAAAAACATATATAAGGTGCAACTAGACGATCTTATTCGACTACCAACCACGGGTAAGAGTGAAGTCGACTGAAGTCGAATGAAGTCGACAATACGTATATATTAACAGCAACATAATGATGGTATAATAGAAAAATATTAAAAAAATTAGTTTTGCTAAATTTTCTGTCTTCCTCGTCAGCATATATTCTAGAAATTAAATCACATCCATTATGAAACCAACAACTACAATTCATACAATTTAATCCAGTCATAGTTCTTAGTGGTTTCCGATTAGTTTCCGCTTATCTTACGCATTCAGTCTCATTCCACTAGTCCACTGATGTGTCACTTTCTTGATTCCCAGGCTAATTTACTCGAATTTGAGGACGCCAATTGTTTTTCGATTTAACAACCTTTAGAATTTCACAGCATATTTTTTATTTATTCTTCGGAATCTTAATGCGTTATTTTTAGAATGACTGCAAGCAGTCTACGTCTCGTCTTAGCCACTGCTTTTGCTTGTATAGCTTGATGAGGGGATATTAAGGATCCCCTACCAATTATGTCAAGACGACTAATAGTTTTGAAAGTTTTAATAATTTGATCCCATCCGCTTCTCTGCTCAAAAGGTAATTGATAAGTATCCTGGATTTTAGTAAGGACAGAAAATAGGAGAGAATTTACCGCGACAAATAAACTAAAAAAATGGATTTCATTAATGACTTTCTTTTCTTCTTAATCTACTAGTAAGATTTACGTATGCTCGGGAATTAATAGCGTTTTCCGCGTTTTCCGTTTTTCCGTTCCGCCACACTTTCTTTATAGATTTTTTTATCATTGTAGTTATCATTTCATACGGCAATATGTGCAGTGCGTATAACAGAAGCTTACCTTCCTAGAGTAAAGATATGTATTTTACTATTTTTGTGCTTGTATACTCCTACTCCAGCCAGCTTATTTTGTATAATAAATGTCAACATCTGAAGGCAAACCAACACTCACAATTACATGTAGTTATTATCTTCAAAGACTGAATTATTTTACCTTCAGTCCCTGAAGGTGAACTGAGATGATTATCGAGACCCACAATAGTGTAATTGTGAGTGTTGGTGTAGTAGTAGTGTGTGTTCAGTATGAATATCAGCAAACTCCAACTTATATCTGATGGCAAGCTGATCAACTTCTCCTTATTGAAAAGATTGATGTTAAGTCCATCACACAAATATGAATATGACAATACTACAGTGAATTTGTGATATTAAATTACAATACCAGTACCTACGACTAAGTTTTTCAGATTTTTCTGAAAATGTAATTTCTAATAATAAACTTTTCCAATAACCGCTTATCAACTTCCTATACGTTTATGAATTAATCTACTCGAACAGGCATACGAACATTTGATGGTAATATAATTTTGCTTCCCTGGAGGTAGTATCGTTTATTTTACCTCAAAATTATTGAAATCATGAACAAGCCACTCTAGAATAAAATCTAATCACTCACCTATAGTCGTAATGAGTGTCAGCGAATATAAAAAACTGGAACTGAAACTCCATTTATGATATTTTTGGAAATAAGTCATAGTTCCTACACGCGAATTAACGTAACCGTTTTCACTATCATGTAACACTTTAAATAAAGCTTCTTGAAACACTAAAACTTCTTCGGCTGCCAATCTCGTCCAATTTTCTCGATAAAGAATATTTAAATTCTCTGTAATGCTCCATAGCCTGAAATTTGAAAGAAAATACCATGGGAAACTTTATAATCTCATATCATTATAAACTGTTAGATCACAACAAATTGATAAAAAACTACTGAAATGTTGGTGAAAAATCATTGGAATTCTCGTTAATAATACGCGAAAGTGTTTTCACATTAAAAGTATTTTGGTGACAATAAATGGTAACAAAAATCTCGAGAATGCTCTCTGTTTGTTTACTTTATAATCTGGGCTACTACAAAACTTCAAGTAGATTACATTCTTTTAAATCGGCTTTTAAACAGAATCAGACTTTTAATAGGACTGTATGTTTTTGTTTGCATGTTGGGTAAGAGATCATTCTACTTATTATGAATCGACTTTTGTGTTCTCACATTTTCAGAGAAAAGTAACAAAAAATATGCTTAGATAACATTTTCTTGAGTATAACGGACTTTAAATCTGTGTTTCATCTACTACGAAAAAACCTTGTAAAGAAGGTTTAATGTATTGGTAAGGACCCATCGTGATACTTATACATAAGTACCGTTTTCGAATATAGAAGAAACACTTCCAGTTCTTGAAAAGATATGTGAACCATTGCTGTATTTGATGTGCATCAAAAATCATATGAAGGTATGCATTGTGAAGTGTTCGCGTCAATAAAAACCTCATAAATCTTCTCATTTGAATAGTTCTTATTCTATATTAACAACTATTTGATTCCAATGCCCTTTTACAGAACTCTACTTTTCTCAATCAACTAATGCTTTATATTTTCTCTGGCTAAATTTTTCTTTCCTTAATCGATTATCACTTTAGGGCTGTATCCTGAAATAAGCGATAATATTCTGCGGTTAATATTCAATACCAACTAGTTGTTGGAAAGATTGGGCAACGGTATCATTTCTGTTGAAGCTTTCTTGTCACATTGCAGTATGAATATTGGACACGACTCAAAGATGCATAAATCTTTCCTTTCACAATTTTTTTTCCTTAGTCATCACTGCTTTATCAATTGTTGTACCTTGAAGTTTGTAAACAATTATTGGCCAACAATATTCTGTGTTTAATACCGCTTTATTCATACCAATATGTAATACAACTTCAGTCTCTTTCATTAAAATAATACCATGTGTCTTTGATACCTTGAACTTGTTTACAATTCTCATGAATTGCTAAAAAAATGGATCTTGTGATATTTATTAGGAGGTAGTTAGACGATCTCCATAATGAGATACCAGTTGATGTTTTTTTCCATTTAAGATTTCAGTGGTTTTGTTCGCGCTCGTTCCAGAATTGATATAATTTAGATTGAAACCAGTACAGAAATTGCCCTCTTAGAAATAAGCATGGACTGAGTTACCTCATTAACCATGGAGGCAGAAATATTGCAAGTGGTACGTTTTTTATACCACCATGCATTTTATCTACTCATGCAAAGTCAATTGGAATATAATAATAAATATATATAATAAATAATTTTTCACCTGTCTACTGTATCTGATCTCAGTTCGGAAACAACGTCAGGCCCTCCTATGGGACTTCCTTTTGTGTTTGTTGCTCTGTTTGTATCCTGGTATAGTCCTCCCTCTAACGCCATAAATACAAAAGCTCCTAATATTGTATACCCCAATACCAAACAACACACACCTAATGTTGCAAGGAACGAAGTACTTCTACTACCTGTACAACTATAGCAGCAACAAAAAAAAGATGATTCAGATGGTGGTGCGTATTTTGTTTCTCCATGATCGTAGCAGCATTTTTTGATTGCGGGACTCCCGGGTGGAGAAGATCTACGCAAAAATGTGTTTTGGTAGCTAGAATAAGCTTCGTTGTCTGGTTCGCGTAACATCTTGTAGAATTATAGGTCATTTACGTGTAGTTTCTGAAGAGAATGCCATCTGTAACAAATAAACCAAGTGACAATCATTGGAAATGGGAATTCAAAGAATAATGGGACATCAGTTTTCAACCCATTTCCCAAAGTTAAATTGTGACAAAATTTGAAAAGCTGAAATTTTTACTTGGACATGGAATGTGAATTGAGTTCAAATTTGATTGTAGTTGAATCATTGATATAAAGAAGTGGCAAAAAATATGACATGCAATTTTTTCAAGGTTTCATTGCAGAGAATATATTAAATATATATTTTTTTCTCCATAAACTTATTTTGTACAATGCAACCTATCAAGAGAAATGGGAATTTCAAGTTATACCATAGTGGACAGTTTTTAAAGTTAAGATGTTTGAATATCTGCTATACAATGTCAATACATCTCTAGTATCAGATTAAATATACACTCTCTTATATTATTTGAATTGTCATTAGGCAATGATTTAGCGGCCAATAAATAATTTTATATGGAACTATCCAAAGTCACTTGCTCCGATGAAATATCACCAATCATATTGAAAAAACGCGCAGCTGATCTAATAATTCCGGTATGCAAACTCTTTTCCCTATCATATAGGAGACTTGTTTTCCCTGAATATTGGAAACTTTCTCGGGTTAAACCCATACCAACAAAAGGAAAAAAAAAACCGTTCCCATCTACCGTCCGATTGTCTTAGTCCCAACCATTGTCAAGGTAATAGAGAAAAAGTTGACCAGAAATTTGGAGAGCTTAGAGCATACAAAAAGCTTGTTGACTCTACTTTACTACTACCACGGCAGATGCTCTTCCGAGCTGTCAAAGGTAATACGATCTAGAGCAGTATTTGCAAAGCCTACTCGACAGACAGACGTGGCTCATGATTCGCCTATAGACGCCCAGAAAGTCAATTTACCGGGACTCTTCTTGTGGAATTTCCAAAGCACGTTTGTCCCGAATACTTGAACCTATTCAAGTTTAAGAGGTTTTACTTTCTTGTGTTTGCTTTTTACATTAAAAATAGTGAATTATTCATTATTGTCTCAACTTCTTATACCGTCCAGTGCTTCTAATTAAACGAACCAAATAGTAGCGCAACTCCGAATCAGAAGGTGCTATAGAGCGAAACTAGTTCGTATGTTATTCTTTTTAAATAAAAAATAATTGAATTATTAGTCCAAATGCAAATGATCCGGTCATTCAATCTAAGTTATAAGCATCTCTGCTTTTCTGTACGTCTGCGGAAGTATTGTTCAAGTCCAAGACACATAGGTTGTGAAGTCGGTCTTGTCCGGTTATATTGGAATTCTAAAATTTGACATTAACATCACGCTCTTCAGAGGAGATGTAATTCAATATTCGTCGAGTTATTTTATCCTTTGAAAAACGGCATAATATATTTTCGAAATATGATGTTAGTTAACTATTAGTGATAAATTATGATAATTGATTTATCACTAATACTCAACTAACTTGATATTTCGAAAATATATTCTGCCGTTTTTCAAAGTATAAAATAACTCGACGAATTTTGAATTACATCTCCTCTGAAGAGCGTTGTGTCAATCGACTTTTTTGTCAATATTAACATCTCAAAATGGCTCCCAGTGTTAAGGAGAGGTTTGCAACCACCGACTAGTTTCGACGATATTACGTCTCATTAGAGTGGTTTAACAACCCTCGTTCGGGCTGGAGTCCCTAAATATATACTATTAACGTTAGCAAATGACTTCAAACAACTTTTATGATTTTATCATCTGTAACAGATCCAGTTCTGGAATATATTTTCATAGCAAATTTATTTGGAGAGCCACGCTATTAAAAAGCATTTCACTATAAAATAACTGATGCACCAACTTTAATTTAAATGAACTAGTACATTTATATAAACGTTTCTCCATTTCTCGAATATTTAGAGTTATTTCCATTTATAACTTCATGATTCATTTTTTGTGCATTCATTATAATTGATTGCGAAAAAGATTGTCACGGTTTGATGTTTTTTAATGGATATGTTTAAAATGGATATTTTCAAACCGCAACATGAATATTTTGAAACAGAGGGATATATTATCAAGACTTCGGACAATTTTTCTATTTCTTCTAATATTGTGAAGAAAAACGATTGGCTTGGGAGCATGTGTGTAATGGACGAAATGAGAATTTAGATTATAGGTTATATGAGTAAAGTTGGGAAAATAATGTGGAACAATTACGCATTCAACTCATTAGTTGCACTGTGAAAATTATTGATGATACATAACAATGCACATAATAACTCATAAGGCCGCGAATTAGTATTAAGTGAAGTATTAACTGTAATAAGTATAATAATTTCATTTTGTTCTGAAAAACAGCTTACAAATATTTGTTAATCAATTTTTTTCAGATTTATGATATTAAATACAAGTTACAACATTTGTTCAAACAACATTGTATCGGTTTATTATTGTTTTTTATATGATGCAAGAACTAGAGGAAATACAGATATTGAATTATTCGCGTCATTGAAAATGCTGATTTTTGCAACGAAGTTTTTAATATATATTTAATCATTCTAATATATTATTTTTTCACACCTTGTAATTCTGCAATTAAGGAAGCATTATTGGAGGCTTTTCATTATTAAAGCCGTAGATAATCCTGACGTGACGTGACGATGAAGGAAATTATATTTTGTTGTTTATTCACATAAAATTTGGCTTTGGTGCATTCTAATCTTTTTTTATGTGATAAAAAGCGCTTGGGGGTAAACCAAATTACGAGTTTTGTCCGTAGGTTGTAGTTTGTGCGAAAGACGTGTCTTCGAAGCTGATTTCACAGGCTTGCACTTCTCCAAATTAAGGAGTCCCGATGAATTGACGTTCTGGGCATCTGCAGGCGAACTCTGTGATCATGAGCCACGCCTTCATGTCAACTAGGTATTGCCAACTGCTCCAGGTAAGATTACGCTGGACAGCGCGGATGTGTATCTGCCGTGGTGCGGTAGTATCGGTAAAACATAGTCAGCTCAGCGACAGTTCTTCTATGCTCCAAACTGTCCAAGCTTCTGGTCAACTCTCGATCACCTATAAGTCGAACTACTCTTCTGTATTAAGTCGAACATCCTCTAGAGGATAAGAAGCTGTTGGTGGACATTTAGCTTTTTATATTAAAGAGGACTCTTAGTTTTTGTTTAGCTGCCTTAGCTATTTCGGCCATGTGACTAGGTAGGACATATTATACACTTCCAGCCTAAACACTCAATAAAAGAATTTGCGGTGATGGTGATATTTGATGTCCATTCAAGAGCAATGCATTTAACTCAGTCAGATTGCTTCCATTGCTTGGTGTTGGTGGTAATCTGTTGCTGCCTACGGATTTGGTTTTTAGCCGAGTTCATTTGACAGCTAGCTGATTTGAACGACGACACCAGAGTAAATCGTTGATGGACCCTGATTTGGTGCTTTTTAAGTGTACTAATTATCTCTATTCTCTATTTGTTCAAATAGTTTCAAATAGTTTTTAGGTTCTGTCTATACCTACATGCTAATTTTTTACGGCTCCAAATAATGAAGGAGTTCAAATTTTCTAGATTTCATTCAGACCCTATGATAATAAAATAAACAATTTTTCAGCAATAATGATTAATACTCGTATATTTTATGGAATAAAGTGTCTAATCTGCTTGCCACTAGAATCAGAGATTAGTGCCAGGACAATCAAGTTTTATTGTGTAATAATCTTCTATATCCTGTTCATGAAGATGCTTGCCGTTTTTATATGAATGCTATACTTTACGAATTTCTTAAGCAGTCCAGAATATTCGAGACATTGACAATTCATTTGAGAATCTCTTTCTAGATTACTTTGACAACTCGCTTGGTATGGAGCCAAACCTCATACTTTTGACGTAAAAGGTTTGAAAAAATTCATTTATATTACCATTAACTGACCATTAATTTTTATTAATAAGAAGGCGGTTATTATAATTTGAATTTCCGCTATGTTAACTGTCAAAATTTTATATATATTTTAACTACAACTCCAGAAATAGTTGATTAAATTCTTAACCTTGTAATTAGCGATCATATGATAAAATTTTAAATTCAAACGAACGGGTATGGAAATTTTTCAATTAGAAAAAAATAAACTGTAAGGTGGGTGCCACAATTGCTTGATGCTGATCAAGAATTAGCTTCATATTAGATACAATTCGGGATACAGCTATAAATATTCTGCTGATTTGCTGACACATCCAGATGTTGAATTTAAGGAGGAAAAACCGTATTTGTTGAAGACAAGAAGTTTATTCCATTACGACAATTTCATTTGTCAGCTATTGTGACAGAACAATTCGCCGAAAATAAGAAGGGATTATGTTGAAGAATGAATTATTGATATTACAGTTAATTAAATCTTCTGTGAAAAAGTCATTAATCCCTCGAACCGCCCTGAATATAAATGTCTTTTTCCTGCTTGTCATTAAAATTATCACTTTTAGAGACTACTTTTAATCGACACACATAAAGCGCTATCTTCTTCATTGGTGTGAAAATTTCGACTTAGTCAGCGTCTAGGGAAAGCCGTTGATTGAACTCTTTTGGCTTTATTACTCTCAATAGGAGAAATACACTTCCAAGAAATAACGATTTCATTTTAGTAAAGTAGTGACTGACGATTATTCCGTGCAATATTTTATTAAAAAAGTAACTGTAGGAGATTTAAGGAAGTTACCTTTAGAATTTTGATAACCAAGTTTATAAGATTACTCAAGAGAATGAAAAAATTACTCTTTCTATAAGCCTCTTTAAATATTGACTCTATTGAATATATCTATTGATGAAATAGATTTTTCCCGAGAAAGTGAGATATCTGTTTATAGGAAAGAGAAAATGTTTGAAATGATTAAAATAAATGTACACGAGTTTTCATTTCATACAAATCGATACAGTTAGAGAAAGCAGAAAAGATGTTAGAAAGAAAAAATATTAGGAAAAATCCAATAACTTTACCGTAAAACACTTTGCTATAGAATAGTCGATAATTATCTCTTCATATATTTATTCATGAAACAATTTACATAATATTGGCATAAAACTAGATATTTAATCCGCAACCTCCTTCCAATTTTCCTGTAACATGCACTCTCTTAGGGACTGGGAGCAAGGACCTGGAAATATGGGGAGGGAGCATATGGACCATGAACAATACTAATTATATTATTCTATATTACATATAAATATAAATTTTTATAACAAATAACAATATAAGCAGGCGTTGGTACACTCAATTTACCCCTTAATTTTATCATTATAGAGCATTCTTGCTTTGATAACAATTGAGATATAACAGGGAGGTACAATATATCGGAGATCTACCAGGTTTAAAGCGTATTTAGAATAAAAAAAATCATCGATTTTTATGGTGTTTTTTATGTTACATGATGTTACAAGTAATTGAAGTATACGAAAACTCTTTTCTGTAAAATAGATTAGTTTTAAAAATATGCGTGAATCCGGTAACAAATTGATCCTTTCAAATTAAGCTGTTTATACATATAATATGATATCAGGTCGGGACTAAAATTAAGTTATAGTCTGAATTAATTACATAATTCGATTCAAGTAGTTTAGTGGGTTTAAAAGAAAAAGATGAAGAATGAATGTAGGATGTCCAAGAAACAATAATTGTCATCGAATAAAGTAAAAGTGAAACAAATAATTGCAGTTATGTTTGCTCTCATTTTTTCCTTCTCGAGCACTACTTTGTTAGCCACATCCTTATTTTAATAATAACATAGCCTACAAAATTTTTTATTTTGGTAAAATAATTTCTCTTGACATTTATTGTCTTAATTTAACAATTAACCATTTTTAAATATAGTATGTTGTTTCATATTTCTCCAAATTATTCTCAGTAACTGTTTAGAATGAAACAAATTCTGATAACCAGTATTAATTTTATATTTGGACAATTTTTGATTTAATATCGATTCATGTTAGGTTTGTCTAGTTATCAAGAAGCTTTCGTTTTCTTTCAAATTGACCTAGTCGTGATTAAGTCTAAAATATAAACACCAATTCCTCTTTATTCTTACAGGACAGTCTTTTTGACTGATCTGGATTCGATAATTTTGGATTGGATTGGTCAAGTTACTTTACTATTACTTATTCATAAATACATTAGACAAATGAACAAATCGACAGACAAATTTCGCACTGAGATTGAGAATGAAACGACTACAGAAAACTACATAGAGAATTGCCGTCGAAGAGAAATAACCTGAATAATAATAGGCACTGATTTGATGGAGCGATAGCCATGCCAAAACTAAAATGTATGTATGGAACAGAGATGGTACAGAAAATACGGAAGAGTGGATATGTTAGTACAGGGAAATGTAGTGCCTTCACTACTATTCGCGGATGATCAAATTATTTTTGCCCAGAAAAAAGACAAAGTGTATAAGCTGATGAAAAGAGCTGAAAAAATAATACAAATTATAGGAACATGAAATAGATATGAATAAAACCGAATATTTAGTTTTAAATTTGGAAAATATTGTTGAAATATTATGTTCGTCTACAAAAATTTCTTTCTTGTAAAATAAAATTATTTTCAATCTTAGTTAATCATTTTGGAAGTAAACTTTTTACTTTCAAGAAACATTTGGTAAACACGTTGTCAACCTTGTAAAGAATTTATTTTATTATTTCCGAAAAGCAAGGATAAGAATACTCGAAGAGAGTCATAAAGCCAGGTTTAATATTTAAGTGTAGTTTAGGCCCCAACTGTTTCATACTATTACAATCTATATAGAAATATAGTTCTAAGTTGTCAGTTCTCTCTGATCCTTTAGATCGTATAGACCTTCCTACCTACCTTCCATACTCTATTTTAATAAACAATATTTTTCATAAAACGAAACTATTTGATCATTTTAATGAACAATAAACTCTACCAAAATCAATAATCCCAACAAATATTAATAACTGAATGAAATGTTAATAACTGAATAAATTAAAATTATTTAGCATTGTCAAAATACACTGAAGTGGTTAATGTGAAATATATTTATATATTTTATATATGTTTCTAAATGTTTTTGATTTTAGGTCACTTTTGATTTAAAATCAGTTTCTTTTATATAACTTTTTAAAGACAGATGAAAATTTCACCTTATAACTCTTCTGATCTTTATCAAAATATGATATTGACACTAACAATTTGTTTATTCATATTAATCAAAAGATCACTTACATGATTGATATCAAATAAAATAAAATCTTGATACAAATTTGTTTTAATAAGAAAAAGTATTTTTCCCTTAGTTTTTACTTCTCAAATACGTAGTGATTATGGATCAAATTTTTTGTAGTTTTATTAGAATTTACAAAATAGAGCCATAAATTATACTTGAATTATTTGGGTCGTTTTTATCATTTATAGCTTTTTCGTTCATAAGAATGTGAACAATATCTAAAAATTCTCTTTTCCGTGCATTAGATATCGTCCCATGAATTTTTTAATCTTTATAACCTTATGGAGAAAAAATATGTTCACTAACAATATAAATAGCCCAATTGGATTAGATAATATAAAATGAAATAATAAGATACCTACGAGTCAAAAGACCGACAAAACTATAGTATAATATAGTATAGTATAATGCTTAATTAGAAGAAAACTGGCAAATAGATCACTGCAATAGTATGACAACGTCCAAAGAATGGCGGAACACAGGTGGCCAAAACAATTATGGAATTTTTGGAATGGACTTTTCATGGAGGTGGCGACAAACTCCAATATAGAAAACATACATTGGACATGTGATGATATATAGTATAGAACTAGAATGTAAGAAAAGTGTGGAAGATAAGTCAGTTATTTTTATCGAGGTTGATTAGAAACCAAATAGTGAGGCTTCGAGAATTTCAATTAATTCGAGATATAAATAAACTTTTCTACAGTGGCTTACATAGCATTTTTTCACTATATTTATTTTATTTCTGAGAATATTGATGTTTGAAAGTAAACGCTGCCTGAAAAACTACGAGTGTTGCAAGAAAAATGAAATTGCCAATGAGCTAGCAGCGCTCAGAGATAGAAGTGTTGATGTGCGGGGTTTCTCCACGCAAAGAAGTAACATCCCGAAAAGGTTACTTGGCAACTGGTTGAAATTTATTATCAATACTGTATGCAAATGGTGCATGACTTTTGCTGAGGGTCGCAAAAAAGTTTACGATGTAAAGCGGAGTGAAAGACCGCCAGATTGAAATGCGATTTTCCACAGAAGATTAACAGTGATCTGCTCAAAGATTATAGGGTTACTGTGTATGAATTTATTGAACGTATTCCTGAAGCTTCTTATAGGACAATTGAAAGAACTTTACCAGAAACATTGGATTATCGCAAGATGCTCGTTCGGTCCTCCGGATGCTAAGTGACGAACACAAGAAGCAGCTTCGCACGTGGGTGTCTCATTATATTCATGACATCGAACAACAATTTTGTCAGTACCGTCACTTTGGTTCACCGCCATTTAATTTAATTTAAACAAACGCAGTTAGTAGGAAAGGTTATGGTGACTGTGTTTTAAGATCATGAGGGAGCCAACTGGAATTACAATAAACTGAAAAAGATATCGACCAAACTCCGGCGAGTAATCTAGAATCCAAACGCTTGACTTTACGTCATTCGTCGAACACAGAAACATTTGAAGAAATTCGGCAGAACTGTTATGCACCATACAGCGATTATCACCTCCTATTTCAAGCTAAAGGAACAATTACATTTAGTTACAAACGTTTCAAACGCGACGAGGAAGTCCGAGTAGATTAACACGCTTCCTCAATGCTTTGGCGGAACACTTCTTCAACTTAGGAATACAAAAGCTGGATCACTGTTGGGAAAAATGGGAACTATGTTGAAAAATACACAACAGTATGGGATTTCCAATGATGTATGAAGAAATGATAATAAACAATGTTTTTTATTTGTAAAAAATATGGGAGCCTTACTATCGGTTCAATCTTTGTCAGTTCGATGGCAATCCAATCTACCCTAAAAGGCGGAGCTTCTATACCAGCAGAATCGATTTTGTCAAAAAAGCACCAGATTATTCATGCTTTTTGATGAAAGTCATTCAATGAAAATACAATTTTGAAATATTTCAAACGTGTTTTGCACTAGTTCCATTAATCTTGGTTTTAATTAGAGATGGAATATAAAGATGGTAAAAAAATTGATGCGGTAACAACATTATCAATTGATATGTATTAAAATTCTAACCAAATTGTCAGAATTGCAATTCCTCTCCAACTTGTCGAACACAGATTGTAACTAATGATGCAAATCCTCAGACGGTACGCTAAGTTTTGTAGAAAATTTTTGTACATCTATTCGGAATATTGCACATTCTATTAGTATAAAATCCGTTTATTCAATTATTAAGAAGTATAAATATCAAGCTTATAAACCATTGCTAGTAAAAGAGTTGAAAAAATCGTGACCTCAGTATCCCTATTTTAAGTTAGATAAACGTTAGCTGACTCTTTCATTCAACATTTTTTTTATAAATTTAACAGAGAAAGAAATATAAGCATGCTACTTTACACAAACTTTGTATATCTCTACATTATTTGTTTATGTAAAGCCTACTTTCCATTATACTGAATTCGCTTCTGTAAATATCACACCACGACAGCGTTATACTCAACCTCAAAGTCGTCAATAAATTTAATTAGGCCCTCCATGTTGACACAAAAGGCTTTTTGAAATGTCTTCTTTGATGAGACGTATGTAGGCTGGATCACAAAATAATTAGTCCTTTGATTTACAAATGGTACTGCGTTAAATGGATTAAACGAAAATGCATAACAATAATGAAGCTGGTCGATAGTTACAAACCCAACCTAATAATATATTGAGTTTCAGAAACAATAGAAAGTGATTTTGATAAGTTTGACCAGAATATTATTACGTATAGACATATTCTATTATTATTCATATAACATAGCTAATATGGACAATTTCAGCAATGATGGAAATATTTCGAATACAAAGTGAGAAAATCTCATTTTCAACTGGAAATAAAAAAACCGTTATTGGAAAAATTCTTATTCCACAGAATATTTATCATGTTAACTGCATAGCTTTACGTAGAGAAAAACTTTGACATCGAGTACCAATCAATATTCACCTGGAATATTCCTACCCTTAAAATCTCCTCTCTTTCCAGCGTTTAGAGATTTTTCAGAAATTATAATTTGCTTCGTTGAGTACAGGTATGTGGCTAAAAGACATTGAATTTTATAATAATTTTACGTATTGTGATGTTTTTCTTATTCATTTGTACAATTTCTATTCGTGGGGTTAATTAATAAACACTGTCTCTTACGTTTTTAATTTATTTAAACACTATACATTACTCGTAAGTAACTCATAATAATTTATTCAAATAACTTAAATAATTTATTTGAATTCTTCAATTATTTGCGTTCTTTTCACTACGACTATTTATTATGAACTTATGCGCTACATAAACTTATATAACATAAATAGAATTCTCTAAATTTCTATACAAAATAAAACAAATGATGAAATGGACCTCTCTAGAAATTATTCAAACGGAATAATGTGAATAAACCGTATGCTATGAAAACGGATTTAAAAACAAAACAAACATCAAACGGATTTCACGGTTTACAAAAAGTAAGTCAAAGGTGCCGCGCGCGCCATCGCCGAATTTTAGAATTTCAATATATCTAAGCAGGACCGGCTCTAGGACGGTGACACGTTCGTGACAATATTTTGCAGATAAAAACATTAATATTAGTTTGAAACATAAAACTACAATGGTTAAATATATACTTTGTATGGCGTAATGACCTCCATAGTAATATCATGTTTCCAAGTACAACTTGTGACCATTTGTGTTTGCTGCCTTTCCTTGGTTTTCATTGTTATTGACTGTACATTATTTTTATGTTTCCTTTTTTGTTTTTGTAGTTTTCTGGTCTAATGGTACTTATTTTATGATTGTTATCGTTACATTTTTTTTACTTTTATCCGATTTTTCATATTTCACGTTTCTATCATTTATTGGTATCTATTCTACTTTCCACCAATTTTGATCCTAAAGTTATTAGGAAGACTGTTTCCACCTACCAGATCATAAAGGCCGTCAATAATTAATTTAAGTTGAAGTGAGAGTGTACATAATGCCTTCTCAGTCAACTGAAATTCATAAAAGCTGTGAACACATTGAGGTCTTAATGCGAGTATCGTACCCAGAGTGAAGAAGCGACGGAAACAAGACGGTACCTTGGGCCGAAAGGCTGGATTTGGAGGAAAGAAACTGAAATGACGCAAAAGTTGTTCCATTGAATAATAAGCAGTATAATTCATAATAATGTTTTTGAGCAAGTATAGAGATTTGAAAAGTTATTTCTATTTGACATATGTCAAATGTTATATATCATATGTCTAAGATTGATTTCACTTCATTATATTATTTTTAAATCTCTCGATGCTTCGCTTTCCATTTCGAAGCTATTATGAAGAGAAGGTTATGGTGATAATTCATTCATTGATAGGAAGATCTTTTCTAAAAACAGGCGTTTATGAAAAATGGCTAGACTTAATATAATGGATCATCGAATTGGATGTTCATATTTTCATGAAAAATAGTCCATGAGTTTATGGACGAAACTTTGTTACGCTAGGCCTTCAATTCGATAGGCTCGTTGTCTGTAAGGTAGGTTGGAAACTTTGGCCATGTCGCAAGTAACCGAGTAAGCGAGTAAACATGGCTGTTAAAGCCTTCTCATGCAAGGGCTGAAGGGATGTAATTCATTATGTTGAGTTGTCAGTATGATAGGGTGGGTTAGGCTAGTTGACCTCAAAATACCTAGTTATGCAAGTGCTGAGCTAATTAAACAAAAACGTGGGGCTCCGCAACCCACTCTTCCCTTTTTCCAAATCAGAAAATATATATTACACAAGATGATGTGTATTAATAAAAGATAATTGGAATATCAACGTAATCTATGCTCAACGACGTAACCCAATATAACCTAGAGAAATTCTATATCAATTGAAGTTAACTTACCCTCAATTGCACCGATCTCAATTTTAGAGAAGAGCAGAATATAAACAAAAATCTTACAAACTCAATATTCATATCTATTATCATTCTAGACGTTGTTTTTTGAATTAGATGAGTTTAATATTTCATAGGAAACTTTTAATAGTGCAATTATGGATTACAATATGGAAATAATCTTTAGTTTTCTGATATATTTATGTGTACACAATGTTTAATTTCAGCTCATGATGATGAATACATAGTTATCCGTAAGCTTGGAATACATATTGAAAAGAAATCACTTTGTGTTCCATTCCGTTATTGATATTTTGGCTTTCTATTTTTTCAAATTTCGATGATCTTGGATATATTCTATTGTCTTCTGTCTCTTCAATTGTAGAGAGTTTTCTATTGTCTCAGTTCAGTTTTTATATATTTTCCATTAATTTCTTCTTCTCTCTTTTTATATCTATCCATTTGATTCAATCACGATTTCATTCATTGTCCAGAATCTTTCTTATTGGAAATATAACTTTCTTCATTCATAATTTTGTGGCGAGATAATTTCTTCACTTTTCTTTTTCCTTGTAACGTATCCTCTTCTCTGATTGTGTTTATAGAACCGACGAGAATATTCCAGAGATACGGAAGAATTAGCAGAAAGTAATTGATATTGGAAAACGTGAGAATTTGTATCCCAATATTAATAAGTTAGTTTAGAAAAATCTTCTATTTTTTGAAACTATTTGGTGAGGATGATGAGGATATTGAGTAAATTTGAAATTCAACGATAATCGCGGATAGATTTTCCACGTGATTACCTGGTTAATCATAAATTCCATTTCAGAACCTATCAAGATATTATCAATTTTGAAATTGATAAATTTCTCTGGATTAATATTCGTTATCTGTATCTTATTGAAAATTTAAGCACTAATCAACTATAATAATAATATAATTTTGCAAAATCGATTATCAACCTAATTTATATGCGATATCACGCGAGATAATATGGTTTTTAATGGGTTCAATTAATTTATCAAAATGTATTTCGCAGCACACGTTGATGGGATTTGTTATTAAAGCCACGTGCCTCAATATATTGATAATTTTTTGCTAGAAATTGGCATAAAAATATTCGTTCCAGTTTTTAAGTCACATAAAATTTTTGTTTTCTCGTAACCGTAACTTTGAACTATATCTAGCAATGAAAATTTGTTTTCATGAAATTTGATTTCTATGGCCATAAGAATAAATAAGACAACAATTAAGTTTCTAATTGGAGTCTATATGGATAAGCTTTTAATTTGTTACTAGTGAATTTTCAATAAAACAGAAAATGGATAGAGCTCAAAAGTCGATTAGATGAAAGCATAACATGAATGAGATAGTACCAATATTCGAAATCAGTTTTTAAAGAACATTCCATTTCCAATTTTACTGAATTGAATGCAAAAAATACTGAAGCCTTCTATTTAAATACAATACACTGATATTGCACAAATAATCAATAGACTACAATTATGATCTAACAAATTTGAAATGGAATTTCTCAGCTACTTTATAGGTACATTCGAATTTGAACGTCAGTGGCGGACAGATATGAATTATTTCTGATATTCTAATAGAATCATAATTTTAAGTAAATATTGTGTTTTGGGGTATATATCAATATATCATCATTAATCGTACTGAATTTTCCATAATCGAACGTTATGATACATTTCGAAGCTATGAGGCTATAGGTTACACGAGGGTTATTTTCATTTTCAACTTGAACATATCAGAACTATGATAGATATATTTGTTAAGATATTTCACTCATTTCTGCTTGACAGTCTAATAAGCATTTGTTTTTGTAAGGCAAATCGCTTATAAAAATAAACACTATGTACAGAGACGGAAGCTGAATTCAAACCAAGCCGTATCAGCTTGACAGACGACGAACGTTCGGACGTCTAAAAACTGCGACAGCCAGTTATATCTTTGAGAAGCTCACCAAATGGTACTGGATGACGTCGGATTCCGGATAGAGAGATGAAAGACGCGATAGACATATAAAAGGAATGTTTTTATATATAATGATAATACATGCGTAAACTATATGGTCGTTGGGTACCGCTTTTGCTCGCTTAAGACCAAAAGCGTTTTCGAATTAAGATATCCCAGTCGTCAATGACGCAGTTCAAGTCAAATAAATCAGGTTTTTCCATTTATTCATAGCTGTCGATGGCATCTGGATCCAAAACTTCATTCACAAAATGAAAAAGTAGTAGATTCCAAAGTGCTAACTTGCTTAGAAAAAGGCAAGGAAGATTTAATCGGACTGTGACCGTTTTTTTATGTTGTGTTTATTGAATATCATCAAAAAGGTAAAACATTAACAGGGGAGTATTACAATAAATCTTTCTATAGTTCTATAGCAAACAGTTGTAGAAGTGAATAGTTCTAATCCATATATAATAGTCTTAGTAAACGGATTCAAGACAGAACCGAATTCCTAACCAATTCATTAGAAAAGAAATTTATAGATATTTTGTTCTGATATTTAATTACCATAAATCTTTGTCGTATTGACGGCTTCTCAATCTATTATATTTTCTTATTTTCCAAATATTGTGTTGATTGCTCAAAGTAAACAGAATATCCACCATTACAAAGTACTCCATATGTTGCGATACATTTCTGTCGTTTCAAATAGGGAAACTTCCTATTCTTCGAAAAAGACGAATTCGGAAATATGAATTAAAAAGAATTACAGAAAAAATATTTTTTCATTCTATAAATCTTCATATTTGAAGATTGATTGAAAGTAAATATTCCATTATATTTATTATTATAAATGACAATAACTGCATTATAGACTGAAGTGATTCTATATGGCAGAAAACTAATAGCAAGTATATGAGGAAGCGGGGCGGTTATAAATTTAGATATGATTCTCACGAAAATATCATTAGAAATGCCTAGAAATATGGAACTTACGGAAATGTTGTATTTGACGCATTATATCTATTAGGCTGGAGTATAATTTCTTGTATTACAGAAACACGAAATACGGAACAAACACTGACGTTTTTGCTTGGTCCTTTATCCGAGCTTTACCTTCGTATCACGAGTAACTGAAGTGGATAAAGGAGGGTTCAGTTTTTGCGAGCAAGGTGTTTGGTATTTATCCAAAGATAGTGGTCGATTTCCAATTACAAAATATTGGAGCTTGGTAATTGAAACAGTATTAATGAATAAAATCGATATTGGGGGTAGTAATCTATCGATTGAGGTGAGCAAGTGAACTAGATATTCATAAATCTGGAAAACATTTAGCTAAAAGGTAGTAATGAGGTTGAAACACTATATGAAGTTATTGTAGAATGAACTAAGTACAGCGTGAGATTTATTGGTTGAGATAATTACAGTAAAATGGGCGATACATAAATTAGAGCTACATGTGGTGTCAGAATCGCGTATGGGAAAATTTTCAAATTTCTGTCTATTGTCTTCTATACCTAATACAGAATTTTACAGCTTAACATTCCAATATGAAGTACAATTTGATTACTTTATGCAAGGTCATTGTGATTTTCTCTTGGAGGGGTTACTGAAATATATAGGGAGAATTTCCTTCTGAGTCCAACATCGTGGAATTAAATTTGGAACTTAAAAATAGAATAAAATAAATTGGCTCAACAAACCAAAGATTTTTGAGGTGTATTGTCTAGGTGGAAGTCTGTAAGCGCAGGCACAGCTAGCTCCTTTGGCTATATCAGTTTAATCAGTTCTATAAGTTACAGGAGAATCGTAAAAATCATCAAAGACCGATAAAAGGACTGATTGAGTTCAGCATCCACATAATATTTATGAGGGAATCGTCGATAAGGGCTAAGAGTTCTTGATAGCTCGTTACTACTAGCCCAGGAGAGGAATGGGGCAATTTCAAATTAGACTTTGCGGAGAGGTATTCCAGAGAGTGAGAATTGGTTATAGCAAGGGTATTGTTTGATTGGATAGTGTGTTCCAATATCAGGCTTGTAGGTCCAACGCCACCAAATAAGTATGTTTAGTATGCAATTCAAGCAAATAGATTGGATATTCATGCTATTGGGAAATATTTATCGTTGCTGTTTATACGGAATGAAGTTGTATATTCATGAAACATTGCTTAGACGACAAAGAATGATAAGATATATGAAATGAACTCCATATAATAGACCTCAAGTAAAACAGTATATCACGAAATTTCTTAAAAACTTGTATATCACTAGAAATTAATCAAAATTGTTATAGATTTAATTTTGAGAAGCCCCCTTAAGGTGATAAGTAATTATAGTATTTCCCTATTACCTTCAGTATTCACAGATCTTCCAGATGCGATATATGTATCATCTGGATCCATGGACATAGGGAATTCTCGGACAAGGATATTCCCGACAGACTGTTGAAGCTTGGAGCTGATCAACCACCAAACGTACTTGAGCCTCGTGAATTAAGTTGTTTCAAAGGAAGATAAACAAAAGCTGCAGAGAGAATCCGAAGACTCAGGTAGGCATGACCACAAGGTACACGGAAAGGCTCCGTCACAGGTACAACACAGGTAGGGCTGCCTATCCGAAATGTTAAGTATGTGGATCAGAGGAACAAACCAAGTCACAGATCTTTTGCAAACGTTAATCTGAGAAGAGGATCGTGGGAATTTGACCTAGTTGAAAGACTATGACTTGAGGAATCGACGTCCGGAGATTATCCAATTCTTTAGAGCCACCACGTACTGATGGAACACAAAAGACCACAAATTTACTACGAGTAAGTTTATTCCGTGGTACAGTAGGACATAACCTATTTCAATGAAAAACTAAGTGAAGGTTCAATTTGCTCCTAGTGCTTGTGGAATCTTATACTGTGGTCTGTTCTTTATATATTTCGTCAACACTCATTTACTTAGATGTTTCTGATAATTTTCCGATTCGAGATGATACTTTTATTTTCTCGAAAGACTTTGTTTTTATTTCCTTCTAATTTAATATGACTTGTTCATGTTCCCTTTTACAGCCTCTATAATTAATATTTTAGTTACCGGCAAAAGCGTGTTACAAGACATTATGAATTGCAGGAAATAGAACTATTTATAGAAACCTTATGTAATAATTGTATTATCTCATATCTTTTCATTAATTTGTGTAATACTATGACTGTTTTTTTTGAGGCAAGTAATCCAGAATAAAGTATAAATTTAGAATACTTACAGAAAAAGTGTGAAAGTGTTAGTGTGAAATAATTATAGTTATTTCAAAAGAAATTTTATGTTACGTGATTTTGTCCAGTAAATGAAATCCACTTATGTTTTTCTGTTCGTTAACTGGTAGTATAAACCTACAATTTCAATTCTTTCTTGCAAAGAGTAAACCATTTCAGAGAAACAAAATAAATAATGTATCAAATTACACTATCAATAGTGACTACAAATTCTAGTTGACAATGTCAAACTTTAATAAAAAGTAGAGTTTTTTGTTGTTTGGATTTTTTAAGTAGAATAAATAGCACAGTTAAAAAGATTAAAGAGTTTGAACTGTTGTACAACCCATTTTAGTACAGGCAAATAAGGTGAAAGTAAATAATAAGTAAAATTTGTGCTCTTAAAAGAAAAATTCTTTATCTCATAAACTAACCACTTTAACCTACAAGTATTATACATTTTTGAAATCAGCTCAAAGAGGAGTATCCAAATTTTACATAAAAAATATGAAAAGTAATTTAAAAAAATAAAGGGGATGCTGCTAGGGGTGAGGGGGTGGATTTTCCAGTAAGTTTAAATAAGCCATAATGCTTGCCCCTTCCAACATAAATTGACGTGTTTTTGGATTTTTTCTAAATACCAGTATTACAAAAGTTATTAAAGGTGGATACTTTTATCTGAAAAGCACTGTATATGTTACTATTTCGGGAAGAATTGATGACCTCAATTTTAAAAATTACTCTCGATAATTCAGTCTCACAGTAACATATATAAATTTTGATTAAACTTATTCTCTGATTGGACAGTGTAAAATTGATAAATCAACTATTCATTAGTACCATAGCTCGTGTGACTTTGGTAACACAATTCAGTTTACAGAAGGGGTAATAACCTTGAAGATATTTGACGAATACATGTAATCTGTGGGATATCATTCGTACAAAATCCAAGATTAAGAAGTGCTAATCTTTATATTGAATCAAATAACTAATATATGAAATTGTATTCCAAAGCACAAATTCCGTTTCCAAAAATGTTTATCGATTGTAAAAGTTCTACGAACGATAAATACGTTATATTTCATTTTATATCACAGTTTCTCTCCAAATTTGGAGTATTTTAGTTATCGCTTCTATCATTTCATGTTTTTGATATACACAATTTCAACTAGAATTCAAAACCTTCCTTAGTATTGAGTTGAGTATTTGGTGTAAAAATTTTCCAGCCCTTTCTTTATCGGCGTTCACAGCCTCCAGATGCTTATTAGACGATCTGCACGCACAATTTAGTTGATTTTGGTTACCGTTTTCGGAGTAGAAACAGTCACAGGGCGACCTGGGTGCTTACACTAGTCATGAGACGCGTACGTCATTGTGAATTGTCCCCATAAGCCTCTTGCTACAATTCATAGCACACGAGAAATTTGAGATGGATACGTTGCTCCTGTTTTTTGGCACGAGAAAAAGACACGTTGGTTTCAAACCGCTACTGCACAAATACTATAATAGTGATAGAAATGTGTTTTGGACGTGCATTGACGAGATATCTAGATACCCAACGCACTACTAGTTTCTTACCTCACCCGTCTAGGGCGCCCTCTAGGTGTGTAGTCTCGTTATTTAATAGCTAGACCTCGTATAATGAAAAAATTATGTACTGTAACAGAGAAACATCTATTGCTACCTCAACTCACACAGTACATGAAGCTTCACCGATTCAGGTACAATTTTTAGATAAACGAAAGACGCTTCATGCACTTAATGTAAATGGATATTTACAATGTGGATGAATGTCATTTCAAGTCATAAAAATGATCATAAATACGAAGTAACAGGTCTACGCTACCTTAATATCAACACGCTAACATTAGATTCACCTGTATGTGGGATTGTTTAGTTTTAACTTACTTTTGCGGCTCATTACTGTTAGTGTATCCCACCACTTTAATTGCGTTTGTTATCCGAGCGGTTTGAGGCTTGAACCCCCGGTCTCACCGATTAGGGGTTAAAATCGCGTTGACGTTTGTTATAAAAATTTGTGTTTCGGAAATATTTTTCTAGAAATTATCACTGCAAATTTTCTCTTTCTATTGAAACCAATTTTACAACCGTCTGCCCTAGATTGGAGATTTTCTAAACTACCTACATCTGTATTTATAATTTAACACCTTAACTTTATTGTTTACATTTGCCCTCTCTCTGTTGGAGATTTACATTATTAATGACTAGAATTGAAGAAAAATTTTATTTTCTAAGGTAAAACTAGAAAGTGGGAAATAATTTTTATAACCACAACAAGAAAACAATAATGAACGGAAAATATTGATATTATTATGGAAAAAGCGTGCGACACTTTGGTCTATATTTCACGTAAATCGAGCGCTTACCGCATATTTGTTTTGAGCTGATTTCAAAAAATGTTTTTAACTTTTTAATCCTATGTCCTTCAAAAGCGTGTTTTTTCCATTTTAAACTATATTTATTAGGACGTTTCACGTTAGATGTGAAGAAAATATGAGGTAAAAAATAAAAATTAGGTTAATATGAAGTAAATATACCAACAATATTAATACCGTGGATCCTTCTAATCTCCCCATATGAAAAGTTTTGTGATTCCTTCAAATGAACTTGGCTAGAAGAAAAAAATCTTTTTTTCAATATTATCGATGAACATCCCATTATCTACCAATACATTGTAAATATTTAAGCTCCATACTGTCAGTTCAAGTCGGAACTGGTCTTTGATTGATAAGAGTACTAATCAAAAGTATTTTTCGTCTCCATGATCGATTCCTTGATGGCCAATTACCTCGATTTTCTTTTATCTCCTCGATTTTATCTTCATGGCACAACGTCGTATTCAATCAAAAACGCCCTATTAAGTTCACCAAAAGAAAGGATTCTAATAAACTGTTTTTCGACTCTTATTTTTGTAGATTATTTGGTCCACACAATAGCCTTCTCTGACATTTATGATCAGAAGTTATTAATGAGCTCTACTTCCTCTGAGAGAAAAAAAAAAAGAAAAGAGAACTCGTTCGTTTCGTCTCGAATAGAGTTTCTTATCATTCAGAAAACGTAGATGAAACGACCACTTCAGTTTTTGCTTTCTACCCCAATTTGATCTCGAATAATAAGCAAACCACTACATAGCTTCTATTTACTTGATTACCACAATTGTTATCTTGATTGTAATTTTTTTTCAATATATTATAATTAATAATTTCATTTACTCCTGGTAAGTAAGCTCGAAAATCAGTCTGACATCAACTTTTCAATGAATACAGGGTCATTCATGAGGAACTTAACATACTTGTACCTCCCCCAGGGAGCACATTATGTGGCTACTAAAATGTGTCAATTGTGAAATTGACCATAAATTTCAATTGGTTACAGTTTTCACACAGCTTAATTTATTTTTCATAATGCAGTACACTACTATCAAGCCTTCGACCGCTATTAGTTAAACTCAAGTTCCAGGTCCAGCTTTGGAAGCATCAATTTAAGGATCCTTATTGAATAATGTAGCCTGTATAATGTGTTTTTTAAATGTAGCAGTAACTAATAACAATAAATAGTAACAATTTTAAAGCAATAATAGAAACTATTTCAGTTTGAGAAAGTAAGTATAAAATTACCTTAAAGTGCCAGGTATTTCCTTGATATTCCAATTATGGTTGAAAATGACACTTAAAAAGGGGTACTTGAAGGTGAGCCAATGTTTTCATCGCCGTCGTTTTCGGAAAAGCCAACCAAAATATCTCGTTAACGGTGCATTGCAAAATATGTAAAAAATATCTCAGCAGAGAAATAATGACGAGATAACACAATTTTTCGTGGGAAAAATATTTTCCACGTAAAATGAAAATGAAGCTAACACTAAATAACACGCTTTCGAATAATAATAACACTGGCCGACAAGATGTTCGTAACATAGGCGAGTCCTTTATTTTTAAAATTGAAATACCCGTCCAATAATATAAAAAATATCTATTATATAATATCGGTAAAGTTTTTGGCCGTAAAAATACCTGAACTGGATTATTCAGAATAATAAATATAAAAAATAGTTTCATAGTAAGTGGTTCTCTGTTCATAGTGCAAAAAGTGATTATAAAGACGAAAATGTCCATCCAAACACGCAGCAGTTCCAAAGCTGCTGACAAATTTTGCTATATTTGTGGAGAATTTATGGTGAAATTGCATGCCAGGACATTTTCTGAAAATAGGAAAAAACTTATTTCAAATATATT
This sequence comes from Diorhabda sublineata, assembly GCF_026230105.1. Taxonomy (NCBI): domain Eukaryota; kingdom Metazoa; phylum Arthropoda; class Insecta; order Coleoptera; family Chrysomelidae; genus Diorhabda; species Diorhabda sublineata. Next base: position 31,381,180 of record NC_079477.1, read on the forward strand.
GGTACTTTAATTGGAGACCAAGACAAGCAGTGGGCCCACCACGCGTGCTGTGTTAGTTGTAACGTGTCATTGGTGCAGTAGATGAATGGGAAGGAAAAAACATGCCTCTTACAATTCCTATGGTATAGCGAGAATCTACTAACCATTTTGACGACTGCTATTTTTGTCTAACAGAAACTGAAGGTTATTATAAGAAAGAAAAGCACAAGATCGAGTATCCAAATTTGCGTCTTCTATACGATCTGTTCTCCATGACGAAGATTTTCCATTACCGATCGCGCCTTTAGATCCGCAAAATTTTGTTTTAGAAGATACTGGCGACAACGTATCATCAGGAAGCTCCGAAGAACAATGCATTGATCCTACTTTTACTCCAAGTACTAGTTCCGGCGAGCCAGATTTGATTGTTCAAAGTGAGTTGAATGATTTAGCACGTGATTTGGAGTTTTCAAAGCAACAGTCTAAACTTCTTGCTTTCTGTCCTAAAGAATGGAATCTGTTAGCCGAAGAAACAAAAATTATGACCTTTAGAAAAAGAAATGCTACATTTTCTGCATTCTATAGTATGGAAAATTCGTTGTGTGCGTGTACGGATATTGATGGTCTTGATATTAATATAATCCCAGTGAGTGGCGCCTATTTATAGACTTGTCTAAATACAGTTTAAAGACAGTGTTATTAAACAATGGAAATTTGAAACCGTCTGTACCTGTTGCTCATTCTGTGAAGATAAAAGGAATTTATAAAAATATTCGCCTGCTTTTTAGACAAAATTAACTGCAACAAGTATAAGTGGCAGATATGTGAGGACCTGAGGGTGATTGGAATTTTAATGGGACTTCAGGGAGGGTTTACGAAATATTGCTGTTTTCTTTGTCTATGGGACAGTCGGGCAGTAGATCAACACTATGGAACAAAAATTCGCAAGCAAGAATTGAGTTTCAGCCGGGATGTCAAAATGTTAAGTTTATACCACTTGCACACACGATACTCTCGATAGCATGGAGATTTTCTTCTACCCACACATGTGAATTACGGGACTTATCATTCTGTCTCTTGTGAATTGGGCTTCACCTTTAAATAATGTCTTTTACAGAGTTGATCCATCTAGAAAATTATTCCAACCTATAGATTTTACCTCCAGGATGTTGTCGTTGAATCATTTGAATATTGTTACGAACAAGTTCGCGAAATGGGTCCTTAAGCCGGCCTTGTTCGGCTGCTATGGAATTCTGAAATTCGACGAAGGCGACAAACTTTGAAAAACGATTGGAATACCAGGAATTCTATAATTTGGTGCACGCGCCGCTTTCGATATTTGCGTTTTATTATAAACAGCGCTTCATTTATATTTTTTCTTTTGAATAGTTTTTAGGAAAGGCTATTTATTTATTTCTTAATTTTCTAGAAGTGTCAAGGAATCTTTTGGGATATATAAGGAGTTTAAGTTGCGCAATTTAGTTAGTTTATAATAAATAGTCGTTGTGAACAAACCGAAATAGAAAGTAATCGAAGAATGTAAATAAATTATTTAAGTTAGTTAAGTGATAGTGATAAATGAATTATATAAATTAGTTGAGTGTAGTGTATAGTATTTAGATAAATTAAGAACGTGAGAGAAAGTGTCCATTAATTAGTGAGACAATACTTACTTCTGATTCAGAAACATTAAATTCTCGACTTACTTGTTTATTGGTCATTATTGCTGACTGGATAACTGGGATTTCTATTATCACAAATTTATATATCTCCTGATCTACTGGAATTACATATTTATTTAATAATATTGATACATTAAAACATTTGGATATACAGTAGAATTTAAAGGATATTATGTACAGATATAGTGAAAAGAAGAATGAGAAATGTTAATGCAGCCGAGCTGGTTTTTTAATAGAATATTTTGCAAAGCAAGTTATGAAAAGCGAGTAGAAGTACAATTTAATGGTTAAAAACTCTGGGAACTTGAGTTAATTATTGAATAGCTTAGTTTATCGTTGCTTGACTATTTCAAATAACTGACATCTGAGAAGAACATAGACTTGTTCCATCATATTAAACACTGTTTTGCATTTACAAAATTTGTTCCATCCATTCATAGTGCTAGACCTCGTCGTAATTCTTAATGGATGACTCTTTTTATACTTTTTTTCTTAACATGTAATCGCTCATGGTTAATATGACAAATGAACTTTGAATGTTTCCAAAACTTCTTTCACACAAAATAGATACATCTTTCTTGTCATCACTGTAACTTCTCAGAACAAATTTCAACTTTAAAACTATTCCATTGTATCACGAAAGATAACGGAAAAGCTATACTTTCGTTCATAAAGCTCCTTTTTGAAGACCAATTTGGCTAATTGAAATATTATTCCAGAAAATTTGGTAGTCAAGAATTAGGGAGACTCAGTATTATTTTCGTAGTTTTAATCGTTTTACTCATTTCTGAGACCAATTTTGAGAGAGTTTGTCATGGAATTAATTACTTCGAGATGTTCGGAAAAGTTTAGAATCATAGACTTTTGTTTCTGAACACGATATTTGATAATGAGCTTATCTGTCGCTTTTTGTATAATTGAAGTTGTAACTTAGGTAGTGATTGTTTCATGAGCTCATAAATTACAGAAAGAATAACAGTAAATGTGAAATTCTGAGAGCGTACAATGAAGTTTTTTAAATACTAGAGTGTTGAATAGTATTGATACTTTTTAATTATTTCAAAGCATCTTCACAAATCTTCATATCATGTCCTTTCCATGAAGTTGAATCACATTAACAGGCGGAATAATTTTCGAAAGTGTTCTGTAAAATTTTGGCTGAAATTATATCAATTGAAATTTACATGAAAGGATTAATATATGGTGGCTTTTATCAGTACATCAACATCTAAAAGCCTTCTTCGATAAATGGTCATCACCTAGTGCTCAGATACATCGACTCTTTGAACTCATACAAATTCTAAATGCGCAGTATTACGATTTTGACGAGTTTTTTAGCTTAAATACATTTATACGAGGTGTGGCAATCAAGTAAGGAGACTAGCGCTGATACAAAAAAATTATGCATGTGCCAAAGGTTAGCAGCTGTCATTTCTTTAGCACGAAGCTTAATTTTTCGAATGCTATGTATACCGTGTCTGTAAGCAAACCAGTGTCGCCATAATTGGTTTGTATAGTGTGTAATCGTGAATACGATCGACGTAAAAATAAGGCGGATTTCATATTAAACTTGGAAAAACTGAAACTAAAACATAAAATTTATTGAATCAAGTGTATGGAAATGAATCTTTGTCGCGTCCTTGTGGTTTTGAGTGATTAAAGCGTTTTCAAGATGACGGAGATGTTGAAAATGATTCACGTTTGTGTAGCCATTTCACGTCAAAAATGAATGAAAATATCGTAAAAGTCGTTAATCTTGTTCGATCTGATCTGGGCTGAATATTCGTGCTGAATCTCTAGAAATTGACTAAGAATGTGTGCGGCAAATTTTACATAAGAATTTCAACTTGCGACAAAAGTGTGCTGTCACATTTGAACAAAAAGAAGTTCGCAAAAATATTTATATTGACACTTTGAATACGATTGTAAATAACTCAAACATATCAGAACAGATGATAACGTGTGACGAATAAAATCTATAATAATGAAAGATACGCATGAAGCGATGTCAGGATAGTTAAGTTAACATACTGTATCTTTTAATGTGATATATATTCATTCCAATTTAATAACAAACAATAACATTCTTCACTGGTAGAAAAATGCAATAAATAAACTTCAAAGTATGATCTGCAATTTGGTTCTTTTATCTGTTTGAGAACTCTTCAATAAGTTGACAAACTAAATAGAGAAAGGTGAGAAAGAATGAAGTTTGGGGAAAAATGCCGTGAAATTTGGGCAGCTCCGCATCGATTGCGTTCTAAGTGGTAATAAAGGTTTTTTGTTGCTGGAGATTGAGGATTTGAGAGGTTTGAATAGAGGTGCGGCAAGATCGATTATGGGGTATTTATCTGATTTAATATATGTCATTAATTTTTTAAACTGTAGATTGGACACTTTATCAAATTGAGTTCCACTTAATATTCATGTTATCGTCACAATCGAATGAATTTACACATTTTTAAGTTTTGACTACTTTTAGATATCGCGTTTTTTCAATTAAAGCAGTAATTTATTAATCTATTCAATAAAAGTTGATTATTCGCATTGATAACTCCACTTACGTGATATCAAATTTGAAGATCACCCGATTTAATTGGATATTTAGTGATTGTGGAACATCTAGTCTGAATTATTCCTCTACTTTGCTCCGTTGTTTGTTTGCGATTGAATCCGCAATCATGCTATGCCCTCTTGATATAAGTTTTGAGATATTTGAAGGGTTGATTTTCCTACTAAAATTGAAACACTCGCTTAAAATGGGATAATTTTTGATAAAATGATAAAAGGAGATTATCACGCTTCATTGATTGATGAGTTGAAGGAAGGAATAGAAGAAATATCGACGACATTTGAAGAAAAAGAGAATACTTCTCCAGTAGGACAACGCATCTTCTCACATATCATAGATCATAATAGATCATAATGGTTTAATTTCAAAAATTGGTTGACCATCTATCGTATCCACTAGATCTAGTGCCCAGCAAATTCCTCCTGTTCTTTATCCCCAAAAAGAGAAAGCCTATCTTCAGGAGAAAGACGGCAACTGATATTTGGGCGGGTTGAAAAGGCAAGAACATTCCTGGACTAATTGTATAGACTTGAAAGATATAATGCTGAAAAATAAAAATATGATCAGTTTGTGTATATTACTATTACTGACTATATATTCACAATAGTACTGAAGATTCTCCAAATATTCCACGGATAAAATAAAATACTAGTATTGAAATTATGAATATACTTATTTAACAATACAACTAGAAAAAACTGTTCCTTGGAAGCGTTAGTTTCTAGAGATTCGAGACCGATTTTTGATATATTGAAACCAGCTATGGTATGTGTAATGCCATCACGATATCTTCTTAATGAACCATGATACCAGGATCGCCATACAATTCGTTCTATATAACTTTTCGCACTTACATGTTTCTGGGAGTGAAAATCACTCACACTCTCAGTTGGGCGGCCGATCTGAATGATACTCTGAAAAGTATGTCTGTTCAACGCTCTCGAAGGAAATTTTGGACGTGCCCACAACCTCACGTTATACGTACAAAACATACATCCGCCCTATAATCAAATATAGACGAAACGTATAGAGCACTTCACCCGGATATCTGCTTAAAAAACTCCTGTCCTGCGAGCAGTCCATTCTCAGGTACTGCCAATACAAGTGTAGACTTAGCTCTAGTAACACCATTTATGTTAATAGAGACATAATCCCCATGCCAAGCCGTCTAAATGATCTCCAAGCCCGCTATGTGATCCGAATCATCGAATCAAACAACTCCGCTGCCAAATCTATCTTAACTTCCTAGACTTCCTTTCCAGCCAGGTTAGCAAGCACAACCCCACGCAACTTCTATAACCCCAGCCTTGCAGAGGAGCAGCTCCTATATCAGGGCCAAATCCAAAGAACCTTTCTCCTAGGAAAAAATTTCCTTACCCTACCAAAAAATTATTTAATGCATATCTCTGTTTCTGGGAGATGTGATCAAACATGTCTTGATGTATCTTTTTTATTTGTGTTAGAATATATGTTATCATTTCTGTTGTGTTGTCACAGTTATTGAATGGTAACTATAATACGTCTAAACAAAAAAACCTGACACGATATTACTGTATAAATAAGAAAGTACGTGGATTGTATAATAGACAATATAACACCCACTTACTACATTTGAAATATGATTCATTCTTGTAAGTGATTGCCATCAAATATTTGCGTTCATTTGCATAATAATGATATATTCAAACACCATGAATCTATAGAGGAAACTTCAAATACAATGCCTTCACTTTCTGAATTTTTAGAATATTTGCAAAGCTGCCATAACATGGCGAAGTATTGCGCTCAAGGGACAAAGACCCTCGTCTCGACAATTGCCCGTAACGTTCTCACACTTCAAAGAGAAGGCGCTGTTAGAGAAGTTAAGCTAACGCGGATAATCACACAAAGTTTGAAGCTTGAAATGAAGTGTGTTCATACAAACTCTGATCTTCTTAACCATTAATGGGCTAAAATATTTCTCAAATCACATTTCATGCTTCGAGACCTTACAAGAGAAGTAATTTTAAAAAGGATTTAATTCAATATGCTTTTTAATAAGACGTTATTTCCATCTGATTGATGTTCTGTTTTTGATATGTGAACTTATAGGTTTCTTGATTATTTTGTAATATTTTTCGAATCCTGACAAAATCAGAAAATCCAAGTTCATTGACGTACTTTAGGATCAATGTAAAAAAATAGTTCACTTTTCAATTGAGTACGAATCTAAGTTTTGAGATAGAAAAATAAAAACAAATATTTATAATTGGATATGGCTTCATTGTTTTAAAAGCATTCTCCATTGAGATAAATATATTTTTGCTTGCGTTTGAATCAAATGTCTAATTATCAAAACTTGTGATTTGAGTGCATCAACCGTGTCGACCTCACAATTTATTTTTGATCTGCGGGAGTAATAAGAAATCATTGGGTGCCGAACAAGGATTTTACGATTGGGGTTCATAAGTATAAATCTATGATTAATCTCCAGTCACAATCTTATAAACGTCCTTTGAAGCACCGCGATTGAGTTATTTCATCATTTATTTGCACCAACCGAGACGAGACTTTTTTAATTTGGTATCTAACGCGAACCAATCTTTTTGACAGCCAAATATTCAAGGAAAATTAAACGTATGCGAGTACCGAAGTATGTCTTGATCCCAGGGTATGTCACATGATTAACTTGCAATATCAGTTTAAGCATAGCATCGTTGTTTTCTGGTACAACAGCCGATTTTGAACGACCTTCACGAAATTTGTCTATATAGCGAAGTGCGATTACGAATTAATTCGTGAAACTAGTGATACATTATGGCTTTATATGGTACTTCATCACCGGAATTCAAAGTGAATTGTTTGGCACACTGCTGTTGGTTTAATCCACGTCGGAAGTCATAGAAAATTATTGCAGTAAAATGTTTCCGATATAATTGCATTTTTTACCAGGTTGAATGTTTTAATCATCTGTGAACAACTTAAAAAGCATTCGTATAATGACAGGTTCTGAGTACGTTCTCCATTTCTTGAAGACTTTTATCGATCAGAATACGGATTTACTTGGGGTAAGGAAGATAAGTATGAATTTACTAAATCATCGTCTTTGAAAGGTTCTAATGTTTAAAAATTGTCCACGTATGCTTCGTGTTACATTTGATAGTTTGAAGATCAGAAAGTATTTAACCAAAAATAATTTGTATGTATACATTTATTATGCTACAAATTTTTATACGGTAAGGTGTATAGGGGGAAAGAGAATATACTAAATCGATGGTTTTTAAATTTATAAATTTCTTTTAGGTAAGTTTGCTGATCAATTGTTTAGTATACTAGGATCGTAGAAGGATTTTTTTATTATGTAATTTTCGCATTTTAATCAAAAATAGAAAAGGAACCAAAAAGATCGATCATTTTTAAGTGATACTAATGGACAATCTAACTGATTCCCTAGAGAAATTACCTGAAAAAGAGGTGACTTTCAAACTACTTCTTTAGAAATTCCCTCTTACAAATATATTACCAAAGTTACCTCTTGTGTTTTTACAAGAAGTGGATCAGAAGAGAATAATATTTTCCACCCTTAGAGTGATACCGTAGAAACATGGTTTTGAAAGTCTTCAATAGCTTCTTGAAGTGATAAAAATCGCTGTCCGCTTATTTTGTGTTTAACTATAACTAATAAAAAAAAAATCATTAGGTGATAAATAGAATGATTAGAGGCAATGAGACATTAATTCGATGCTTTTTTCTTAAAATATTTAGTTGTTTGATGTATTTCGTGGAAGTTGACATGCGAAATCAATAACACCTAAATGCTCATGCAACATCGAATGTATTACTGTCTGCGATATCCTAAGAGCTGCTTATATCTGTCTGAAAGTCACATGCCGATTTTTTCATATTACGCACAGCATCGATTTTTCTAGAAATGACAACTGATTTTGCCCGACCTCCTAGATATTTATCACTGACGGGCGCACGATCATGACGAAACTCTGCAAACCGATTGTAAAAGAATGTCATAGAGTAGAAACATCACGTATCTGCATAAAATCACGTAATCTGCTATTAGACGTATACAAAGTGGATTGCTATTATAAAATATCAAATATCAAGGATACATTGTTCTTACTAATTTTTTTAGTTCAGTTCAAAAAACTATTTACGAGAAAGGTTTTCTCACAATAAGAGGTTCAAACAGCAATCCTTCTTGGAATTGATTTTGTTCAGATCTACTATATGAAGCAGCTATAGAATCACACCCTTGCTGATTCGATGTTTGATGAGCTGTTATCAATTTTCTATTCCTCTTCTAATTCCAGTTTTGTCATCAATGCTAAGTTTCGGATATGTGTACTTGCCATTATTTCTTGTCGTGGATACTAAATGTTGTATTGATCCTTCTTTTTTTAGAGTTCCATAGTTCCTAACACTTCAAGACAATGTAGATAGAGATTTCGTCTTCTTCCTAACAAAATTTGTAAATTTCCCTCTCTACTAAGCCTGAAGATTATCCCAGTTGAAGGTTTTTTACTGTCTCTTCTCTTTTTAAATACCCTTTCTATCGTCCTGTAGCCGATTTACGAAAGTAAAGCCCTATAAAAAGTTTATTTTTCCTTTCTCTAGCTTCCTATTCCATCTCCCTCAACTCGAGTGGGTCGCGAAACCCTTTAAAATGTAACTTCATTCTTCTTACAAAGTCCAAACAAGTTTTTCAGGCATTCTCAAAACAGCTTGGTTCTTATGAGCTCAGAGCTATGCTAGGCTATCGGACAGGATGATAATCTCTTCTTTGTGATAATTACTTTTTGAGTTGAATTGAACATATATGCTTATAAATTTGGTATACATTCTTTTTCCATTATTAATAACATCATTGTTCAAGACAATAGGCAACGTACATAACAGATAAGTCAACACAAGTTGAATTTGATTTCGTGGGAACCTACATTGAAATTGATGTGAAGACTGACAAGTTATGGTACTGGTTTTTTCAATGCACTTTTGGTAAAATTGGAGAAACGAAACTTCCACTGTATAATCTGATAATTCTTCTTCACCTACACGCACTGCGCTGTTCATTTTCAACTTTCAGAAAGATGCCATCCTATTCAAGTGATCAATGGGACTGCGACTTCTTTCTTTTCTCTAAATTTAAAAACTTTGCGAAAAGAACACAACTTTGGAGCATCCAAATAGCATTGACAAGGATGCTATGGGAATTTGCAGTTAGATGCATACAGACTAGCAGGTCTGTTATTGCGGAAGAAGTTGAAATTTCATGATGAATGACTTTAGCAGCATCAGGATCATTAATCAATTGTCAGACCTTTTATAATAAACTTGAATTATATAAATAGTGTTCGATTGCTTGAACCAGTATTTCAGCAGAGAAGCCAATGCTAACTATGCTACTTAATAGAGAATCAAATTATTGTATCATATAAATCTGAATTGAAATGAGACGAGAACTCAAATACGATAGTGGAAATTACTGGTAAATTTAATTGAAAAAAGTTTTACGGAGTACAGTACCTTTTCGATTGATTTTTGTTACAAAATAGTCTAGAATACGAAAGGGGAATATATTTCAACGGGATTTCATATCGATTATTATCCACAGCAAACTAAACAACCCCAGACAATCTATTCCTCAGTTTAGATAATCATTTGATAAAAAATCAATTTTCTTAACAATGAATCTGCCTCGAGCTCCTGTATTACTATTTTTTATGGACGTTAAATTTATCTCTATTGTAGTTAAATAAATTGCTGACAAAGCCATACCCTTCTGTCGTCGTTTATATTCTTTATCTCTTTAAAAGTTTGGAAAATCACGAATTTGGCTACGCGAAACCGGAAAGGTGCGTTGATAAAGAATCTATTGAAAAAGTACTTGTAAAAGGGGTGTATGAAAAGTTTTCTACTTAACAAAGAAGCAAGACTACTTTCCTCATGATCATTTTTATTTTTGAACATAGTGTACTTCCAATTGTATCCTCTCTAACTATGCTTAAAATTTTTAATCTTTCCAAACAATAGTTGCCCTCTTTCTCTTGGATTGATAAAAATCCCTTTCCTACAAATGAAACTTTGCAGTTAGAAACAACAAAATATCGCTGGGGGATAGATCTAATGATCAATCAATTCGAACTGCAATCCATAATTGACATGAAAATCACCGAAGTATGAGAATAAGCATTTTCCTGATCCTGTTTTTTTCGCAATTTCTCTTTTCACTTCATCAAGCAAAGATACATAATAATCTGTCATTGTTTGAAATATTCTTAAGATATTCGATAAATACAATCTCAAAAAACAGTTGCTATTACTGTTTTCTCAGATGAAACCGTCTTCGTCTTCTTTAGAGTAGACTAGTCCTTCGGAAAATATAATAATTTGGTTATACTTATGCGAGGCTTGATGTGGTAATATAAGCACTGTATGGGGATCACCAAAGGTATAATATATATAGATATGATACTTATTCAAAGTTATATTATCAATTGAAAATTTTAATCTTCCAATATGTCAATTCGAGGCATTCGGTCACAGAATGAAAAGATATCAATCTACAAATCTCTACTACCAGTCATCGGAAGCTACATAATCCCAGGCTTAATATTTGACACGAGACTCTCCTGGAAACTGCACATTCAAGAAACTCAAGAAATATGTCTTAAAACGCACACTCTCTCATTACCAAGGCACACTCTAACTCATTATTATTGGGGCGCAGATATTGTAACCGCTCCCGTGCAAGTGGCCATAGTAGCCGAGCACGTTAATTTTAAATAAAAAAAAGAAAAAAATATGCACAGATCCTTGCCATAAATTTCATTAAACATGCACACACTAGACATCCCTTAGTCCAAAATATACATGACATATAATAACTGTTGAGAAATCAAAATCACCATTATAGGGCTTCTCGGTTACGTTAATATTATGGATAACGAAAAAGCCGACTTCCTCGCAAAAGAAGCCATCTAACCTCCATGGTTAACCTTCAAATATCTAGAAACGTGAAAACTTACATGAAGAATCTAAATCGTAATAGCGGTCGAAATAATTGAAATCCAGTTACTTCGGCTCTACATGACATTTAACGAACAATAAATAATTCAACTAAGTTTGATCTATCCTGGGGAAATATAATTGCCATTTGCAGATTATGTATCGGCCATAGTCGCCTCACACATCATGGTTTTATCTGAATGTCCAAGCTACTCCACGAGACGCCACCGGCCCGGTATAAAATCAAACTTCAACTTAACTATAAATTCGGAATGTCAAGTGAATAAAATAATTCAGTTCTTGGAACAACAGCTCATTTCCAAAATTTAATATCTCTACATTGAACTTGATTGTATTTTTTCTTATTTATTTGTGTGAAAATTATATTCTTCACGAGAGCTGCAAATCAAGTTTTGAGATATGGATATACTGATGTGAACGTGTTGTCGAACAAGTAATATTTGAGTTGTTTACATATCTTGATATCGCAAACATTTTCATGCGATGATTTTCTATGTGGCTGCACTTCGCTACAGGATAAATTTTTTGGAGATCGTTCCAAAATCGGCTGTTGTGCCAGAAAACATAGATGCTGTGCGTTAACTGATATTACAATATCGTCATGTGACCGTGAGATTGAGGCACATATGTTCAACTTTAGATGAAAGTTTGACTGTCAAAAAGTTTCTTTCACGTTGGATATCGCATAATTTAACAATCGCACGAAAAAGCTCGTGTTGATTGGTGCGAAGAAATTATCGGAAAATTCAAACGCAGTGTTTCATAAGACGTCTATAAGATGGATCTATGCATATTGACTCGGAACTAAATAGAAATCGCCTCTATTCATTTTCAAGACGAGCCAAATCCAACAAAAAATGTTGATACTTGATTTTTTAGAATAACTGGACATGTAGACATCGATTCATTAGAGCAACGTAAAACGGTCAATTCTAAATGGTATACCATTCGATCTAAAGTCTTTTTTGGCATCGAATAAAACCTTTTTATTCTCGCAGATCAAAAAGAAATCATTTTTCTATACTTGAAGAAACAATTGATGCATTCAAATCACACATTTTGTAGATACCTCAATCGGAATAGAACAAATGCTTCGAAATTTCGTTCAAACGCATGCAAAATTGTATTGATCTTCATGGAGAATATTTTAAAAAACAATATACAAGCCATATACAAGTATAAATATCCGTTTTTAGTTGTTTATCTCAAAACTTAAGTAGTATTGTTACTCGTCCTAATGGCGACAGTATAATACAAAAAGATAATTTTAGATCTATGCACGACAAACAAAAAGTAGAAATAATTTACAATAGGAAGTGAAATAGTTTTGTTAAAAATATAACACAATTATTCACGAGAATGTTTCATATCCTTAGAGAATAATCTAAAAAATTTCTAGAAATTCTTCTGATATAAATCTTTATATATCATATATACAAAAGCTCTTGCCTTACAATTTGATAATAAAGCGAATGGACAATGGAGAAGATCTCAAGATAAGTTGGCAACAATTCGTATGATAGGGTTAGATGGTAGAAGATGATCCAAAATTATACTATCCCAACGACAACGTCACTTTTGATGAACAATTAAAGGCATTTAGAGATGCTTGTTAATTCAAACAATATATTCCAAGTGAGCCGGAAAATAGCAGCATTAAACAAGGGTGTAATACCAAAATTTTATAGGTATTCATAATTCAAGATAAAACAGGAGAAATACCAGGTGCAGTTTGAGCTTGAATATTATTATTATAAACTTATTATAATAAAAACTTTTGTATGTTTGTAGTTGGATGCTTAAGTATAGAAGATATCCATATGAGAGAACTTAGCTGATCTGTTTTACAAATTATGCCCTGACGCTCTCTGTGCCTTCACAATTTTATATTTTAATTTTTTTTAATAAACGTGCAAAAGATTTTGTGTCGGGAAAGAGGCTACACTTGATGTTAGACTGGTCTGTTACGAAACATTGAGAACAGCCGAGACCACGTAACTTTGCTTTTTAGTGTACTTATATGCATGAGCGAGAAGAATGTACCATTTTTTAGTCTGGGATAATGTAAAATCCGCGGAAATTTATTTTAAATCACTCTGGAGATATTCTGGAATGAGTACCTTTCCAAGTCTCAAGTGTGTGAATGGTGTTCCGCTTTTCGAAAAGGCTGAAGAGTGCAACTTGCCACTTGCCAGAACAAGTATTACCAATGAGAACGTCAGCCCAGTAAAAAAACTCAATTTGAGAAACTGAGGAAGTACTATAGGCAATATAGCTGAAGAATTTGATATTATTATATGTATATTATTTCATGTACGGGTCGCTTATCAACCAGATGAGCGTTTGCACGCGTCTGTTGCAGCGGTATGATGAGATAGGAGAAACTTTATTACACCAAATATTCACCACAAAGGAGACTAATTGTGGTTGACTTTTTCTCCGACGAACGAACTGTCAACTCAAATAATAATAATATCTTTGGGTTCATTATATCGATAGAAAAATTTCTTAGATTATATTTCGGATAATTTTTTTCCTGCATTTCGATTTTTATTACTAAAAAAGACCAATGGAAATCACCTTATACATTTTTCTCGTGCCGTCATCGCAATTTTTCAAACATCAAACTTGAAAGCATTTTTCACCGAAATCATCAATTCCGTACATTACTTTTACAGCATTCTTCTAAACCTCTCGCTTTTCTAACTTCACATTAATATATCCGAAAGAGAATTTTTACTCTGATCCCAATCGACTTGACTTTCTTATCTCAACTTAACGACGTATCTTGAGAACATTCTATAGGGAGTTAAAATAGTATTCGACTGTTAGGAGCTTTAAACAGTGGATCGAAATGAGTATAAATGGAATTTATAATATTTTCTTCACCATCTCAACCTCTAAATGGAAGGATACAATATCGAAAATGAGTAATCAATACACACAAGCTTCACTAATTTCTGATAAGGTGGCGAGGGTTTAGGTTTATGATACTATTCGAAGAGAAGTTTCAAATTATAGATACTACAAAAACAATCATGTTTAGAAATCTGCTATGGCCCTTTGTATGCCATCAACTAGTGAAATTGACTATCGATATTATCTTCTCACATTTATCAAGATATAGATATTTTGGATAACTCAGGATGATGGAGATGCAACTCTGATGAAAGGTTTCTATTTGAAGATTCTGGTATGAAAATTTATTAAAGAGGCTTTTAAAAAGGCGTAGACTATGTGGGCATTCTACGTATGTCAAGGGTGAACAACAGAGTTGATATAAAATCATTTGTGATTCATTAAGATAATAAATCACAAAAAGTCGTGCCAAGAAAATATAGACGATTGGCCAAAATTTTCCATTTATGTACCAGCTATTAGAGTATTTATGATTGGAGATTGTTGCATTTGATGTATCTTTGATTGTTGTCAAAGATGTTAATCGTACGATTTACATATCTTCATCTATCAAAGATGCGTGTTGCTTATTACTACCCAACCGTCAAAAATCGACGTTTCAGAGTTGTTGACAGAGTTATGTGTATTTTGTGAAGCTAAATTCATTGTTACGGCCCCAAAATGTAAGTAAAACCCTGAATTTCTCACAATTGAGAAAGGAATGTGCATTAAACAAAGTGGTGCAAAACTGTGTCGATCGGCTTAAGAAACTGACGACGAATAACTGTGTTAAGCTTCTGTGATTCCCTTGCCGTTATTATATCCTGGCAAATGATAGAATAAATAAGTTGGTGAACAGTTTTGTCACGAGTACGCAACTGGTCTCCTTGATTCCCGTACCTAATGCCTTCAGACAAAATAGTTTTGAGACAACTGTCTTTAATAGGTAGTTGGAAACGACCGTCATGCAACACACCAAAACCCTCTTCAGAGGTCCATCAAAGATACTGGGAGACAGTTTGATCCGATTTCAAATAAACCATATGAGGCATCTTACGTCGAAGGTCGTCACTTATAACGCGAGATACTAAATGTCCGAGTGAAAAAGTGAGGTGGAGGTCTATTCCACATATTTCTCAACGGTACTCCTGTCCTGGTTGCCTGACATCCACTTAAGCATTTGAAGGAGGTCTCCACAATCTGTATTACAGACCATACATTATCATTGGAGAGAATTGGAAAAAATAGCAGAATTATTAGGAAGAATCGAAATAATGATGATGTTTCTATGATTTTGCGTAAATATATAATAGTATCTAATATCTCTATATCTTTCTTTCATTATATAATATAACTAAAAGTTGTGAAGTTGCAGAAAATTGCTCACCAATTACTTTCTTTTGACGTCCAAACTTGAAGAGAAAGCAACCGAAAAGAACGATATGGAACTCGGTTTTATTATGTGTTTGAAAACTTGAAAAAAGTTGAATACCGAAATAGGTGCGAAAGAATAAAGTTTGAAAGAAAATGTCAGTTTTACATCGATTACGTTTTAAGTGGTAATAAAAATTTTGTTGTTGTAAATTGGAGATTTGAGAAGTGAGGTAAAGGGGAATATCGATTAAGGAGCATTCATCTGTTTAATCATGCTCCATTAATTCTTTTCTCCAGAGATTTTACTACAGTCCTTGTTTTTGCTATAATTGGATAAATTCTGGTGAATACTGGACCCATATAATACGAATAATTTGAAAAAATATACTTAAAATTGTGATAGAGAAGAAGTATGAATAATCATGGCAAGAACAAGTTTGGGAGAATATTGAAGCTGTGTAACATAAAAATGAAAACAGAGTTTGGTATGACCATTGCGACTAATAATTCGATAATAGTATGTAATAATTATTAGAATAACGTTTAACGTTTTCCCTCAGACCTCACATCTTAAATATGTACCAGTACATCAATTAAATTATTTGTAGTTCCATTAGAATTTACCAAATAAAGTTGTAAATTCTACTTTTATTATATCATAAATTATTTAGGACTTTTTTGTGACATAGGATGACACGAATTAAAGTTTAAATATCTTGAAGACCAAGTTGTTTTCATATGTTATTGTTAATTTTATATAATGTGACATCAAGAAGATTGAGTTTATTATTTTGTTCGATTTCGATTGTGAATTGGAGTTATTTTATGAATCGAATTGAATTTTATGCTTTCATAGTGATTCCTTTCCACTCTCTCCAATGTTTTGCTTTCGTTTTCCAGTAGTTAAGATTTTTTAGATCCATCACCTCTGCATACTATCTTTTTCTTGGTGTTCCTTTTTTCCATGTTCCCACTTTTGCTATGTGAATCATTTTTTTTGTTACCCTAAAATTTGGCATCCTCTTTATATGACTCAGTTACTCTATTTTGTTTAATCTGATGATTTTGCTCAGTTCTGCTAAATTTTCTAATTTGTTTTTCTTAGCCATAATTCTCCCTACTTTCTACCTCCAAGTATTTTTCTTTTCTATAAATCTAACCTCTTTTCCATTTCTTTATTAAAAATCCACGTGTCGCCCCTACAGCTCACTCACTATTGGTGTTATTATTGTTTTGTATAGATGCTTTGGAGATTTTTTTGAAACTCATCATCATTCAGCGCTTGCAACTGTTCACTTCCCTTCGTCATCCTCGCTTTTAGATTTCCTCGTCACTGTCGTCCTTGATAACCACCCCAAGATATACATAACTTTGAACTTGTTCTAAGTTAATTGATTTTTCTTCGTTCAGATGTATTGACAAACTTCTCATTGCTCTTTTCCTTTATGACGTTATCATGAACTTTGATTTATCTTCGTTGACTCGTAGATTCACTGTCTTTGTTTCTATGAAGACTGCGAATTTTCATAAGCTCCTTTTCCGATGTTCAAACGATTACTACATCGTCTGCGTTTGCTAGTAGTTGCGTTGTTCTTGTTTTTAGTGTTCCTGTAGCGTAGTGGTAAGTGGTAAGTTATTTTGGTAAGAATTTTTTGTAAAAATAGGATTGTTCCTAATGCTGTACAAATAGATTCTGCTCGCAGTATCGTAACCTTTATGGATATTAATGAAGACTAAGTAAATTGGCAGATCATATTTATACCCCATCTTTGCATTAACCTCAGAGTTAAAACATGATCTGTGACTGATCTTACAGATCTACAACCTCATTGGTATTCTCCGAACAAGTTTTCTCCATATACTCTCAAACGTCTATCTATGGCCTTGGCCGTAATTTGGTAGACTATATCTAGTAGCGCTATACCTTTGTAGTTTTTGCATTCATCTCTTTTTCCTTGCTTATGTATTTGTACCATTATTGCCATTTTCTACGCTTCTGGTATTATCTCTTGTTCTCTTATACTACTTATTGAATGATAGATTCTCGTCTTTACTGCAGTTCCACCATATTTGATTAATTCCAGCTCTATTTCGTCTTCTTCCGATTTACCGTTATCAGTCCCTTGTATTATTTCTAGTATTTTCTTCTTTGTAGGTGGCAATTTATTTCCGATTTCATTCCAATCTTGTATTGTAAGCTCCTTCCATTGTCCACCTTCGTGTTCTGCGTTTACTATTTCTTTGAAGTACTCTTTCCATCTTTGGATCATTTTCCTTCATTGTATTTCACCTCCTCATAGAAATTCTTCACTTAGAAAGTTTTCTATGCGACTAATTCTGATTTCAATTGTTTTAAGCTTCTTTGCTATATACGTCTTCTCCATTAGTCTTCTTCGCTCATACCGTTTTATATCTTTATCTGTTTCGGTCTGTCTCTCTGGTTCACATTTGGCATAGAACCATTCATCCTTTTTTTCCTACTTTATTCTTTGTGGTATTATTTTACTCGCCGCCTTCTTTATAGTTTTCTCTAAATGTTACCAAGGGTCATTATTATTATTATAGCTCTATGGTTCTGGTAGGGCTCCCTCCAGCTCTTCTTCGTATTTTTCCCTTGTTGTTTCATTATCTATGAGCCTTTCTATCTGTAGTCTTATATACTGGAAAAACTGAATTGCAAACTGTCAAATTTGATATATACATTCAAAGCTAACTCTTGAGATTTTATAACTTTTCAAATAATGTTGAAAACATTTCTCCTTGAAAATGAATTTTTCTCAAAAATTCCAAGATTAAAATAATTTAGGAATCAAATTATTCATGGCTTGAGGATTTTTAAATCAGTTG
This sequence comes from Diorhabda sublineata, assembly GCF_026230105.1. Lineage (NCBI taxonomy): Eukaryota > Metazoa > Arthropoda > Insecta > Coleoptera > Chrysomelidae > Diorhabda > Diorhabda sublineata. The sequence continues at coordinate 31,399,552 of NC_079477.1, forward strand.
ACAGATAAAACTTCTGTGAAATTTTGAGGTTCGGTCGCCCCTAATTAATCCCTCACAAAAAATTTCTAAATTTAGTATTTCTTAGTTAAAAAATTTGCGAAGATATTAATTTTTTGGAAAATTTCGGGCCTCAATGTAAGGCACTATAATTCCTTATGGCTCCAATTTGGAATAAAGTTCAATTGGTCCCAATCGTTATATTTTGGGTTCCCCTATATGTCTCTGCTCTGTGTCGGTTCTCATGCGTGACACCATATAAATGTGATCGAATATGCAGGAGCTTATAATTTTAGAAGCAAGAATAATATGTGGAAATAATGCCAGTAAATTATTGTGATATTCTTCTAGTTATAGTCGTCTAAAATTCATAAAGCATATAACACAACATAAACATAAAACTACAATGTAAAAGCTCTTTATTTGATAGTATAAATGAATCTTCGAATGGAATATATGACCCGAGAACTCGTGGAACAATAAGAAAAATGGAGCCTTTTAGTTTATCTAAATAAAATAATCTACGTGGAAGGTTTGACTTTTCAAGCCTTGGCAATGATTTCTCTACGGTGATTATATTGTAGTTTACAGCATATTTAAGTTATCTGATAGATTAATTCGCTATTATAATCCAATTAAGGGAGCTTCTATTGAGTAAACATGAAGAAATGGGAATTTTCAGCATCAATTATTTTTTTCAAGTCAAAAACCGGAATATAAAATATATAAAATAAGCCGAAACAATATTACATGAATATAATCCTGAATATTATCCGTTCTATGGAATTATTTGCGTGTGGTCCTCTGATTTCCCTGACGATATTGACCTCGGATGCTGCTGAACACCCAGGATGGTCATTTACTATGACAACTTAAGAAATGATTGAAGAAATAATTCCCCTTTGTCTTCTTGATGATCAATTGAAGGTGGTATAGCTACTAAAGTAGATGGAGGCGAAAGAGGACTAAAACTTGATGTGGCGTCTTAAAGTTGAATTTAAATGATTCAATTCTAATTATTAATCAAAATTAGGTATTGAAAGTATCAGTCAATGTGCGTGTCTTATTCCCTTTAAATAAGAAACCTATACATCCCTACTATTAAAAGTAAAGTACGTTGCTACAAGACATTTCAAACCGACAGATCTAGGTTTAATCAAGTACCTATCCATGTATTTTCTCTTACAAATGGTGAACAGATTGTCAATTTCATGGAGTTATTATTGAACACTTTTTATGAACAAAATTTTCACATCTAGTCTGCAAATTTTTCTTGTCTGGCTAATAAAAATCAAAATATTTTTCGTTAAAATATCTTGAGATAGAATTTTGCATTATACTAATTTGAGGGAGACCAACCCGAGCTTTGGTCCGAAAAACTACTTCATATTTTAAAGCAGGGTTTGATGTCATACCTAAACAGAGTATAATACTTTATGAATGTTGTTCGACTTTGAAAGGGTGATTCAAATAAAACATTATAATTTTTCTTATACCTATATATATTATTTTTCTTCAATTTGTTATTTCTTAGACCTTTTGATATATTAATGCATCTAAATGTTCTTGATATTAGGTCTCTTCTGTTTCAAAATTAGTTTTTCTTAATAGTGTTTGAAAGAAAGATTATTTTTGATATCTTCTAACTATTATACTACTACAAGCAAAAAAAGGTTGAGAGCTGTTTTGATTTTTTTGAGTAATAATTATGTTTACGGGTGTGGTGAATCCCAAAATAACTTTCATTTGCTTGTAGAGCAGAGTCACGTTTTTTAACAATATCATCTTAAAATAAAAGATAAAATACTAAGGAAAATTTTTTTTATTCATAATTGCCTGACAAAACTTATTTTTTCATTCAAAATATATTCATTAGTAAGCACTAAACATATTTCTTTGTCCCTGTGAGACTCCTTTTGGTACATTGCTTGTAGGAAGCATCTGGAAGGTCTCTCTGAAGCGTCCAACATTAGTCCGCCATCATTGAGACGCTCCATCTTCCCTGTAATCTTTTTTGGAATCTCCTCAATATTTGGATGAAATCCTTCACTTTGCTCTTCACTCACATCTAAATTTTCTGGAAAGTACCGAAGTGGGAATGAAGAGAATGAACTTTCTACTCATTAGGCAACCTAAAGCTTGAAATACTTTTAACATTCTTTTTGACGATTTGTTTGTAGTTAGATTCTTTGTTATTGTCTAAAGTTCTCCCTATGACCTCTTTGAAAGCAATCCACCTTTCTCTTTGAGGTCGTCATGGTCGTGATGAATTGTGGATAAGCCATAAGCCATCTAATATCTTCTCCAATGTAAGTCCCTTCCGAGAGATGGAAATTGTTTGAAATATTTAATATCAAAGTTTCTTGTGCACTTAGCTGCCAAGTTGGAAAAAGGTGTTTTCATTGGACCAGATATTAAACGGCTTATGGGATCTCTTCAAAAGTAACAGGGGCTTTAGTCACTGGCATTATTTGGGGTCTTCAGCACATCGTTTGCACTCCGCAATATTAAGTAATATTAAGTTGTTGCTTTAATATCATATATTCGCCATAACTATAACAGAAACTGTCAGACGAATTCACACACTTCCGCACAGACGACATTGCACTATACTTACCCAAGATCTATGAAACGATGACAAGTTAACACGTAATTGTATTGCGCCACTCTTCACACTACCGAAGCTCGCACTTCAAGTTGCATATCTGTTATATTTCAAATTTATCGTTCCTGTTAAATAATATGATGATTTGTGTCCTAACAAATTTTTGCTCTCTCAACTTACTGAGCAAGTAATAATAACCAACATTAAAAACGATGGATATTTTCTTTCCAAGTTGGGAAAGGGAAAGAATAAGTATACATATTTTTCATTGCGATATCGTCTAAAAGAAAGAAAAGTTTTTGCTAGCCTTACTTCAATATATATAATAAAAGTCTTCGGATTAGAAAAGAAGGGTACATAAGGAAACAACAATCCAAATGCCCCTTGACAATGTCGTTAAAGTGTACGTGATGAATCCAGGACTATTGTCGACAGTCGGAAAAAGGACAGTGTTTCGTAATGTTTACAGAGAAAACATCGAAGAGCCTATTTGTTAGCGACCTGTTTTATTTACTACAACTGAACAAAATTTTTATGCTGAAGGTTATGACAATATTTATACATAGTGGAAAGAAAGATTATCATTAGTAATGTAACGTTTATTTGAACTCTTTATATTCGTGGGGTGAATTAATACAAACTGTATCTCACATTCTTAATTTATTAACACACTATACAATACACTTAAGTTACAATAATTTACTTATAAGTATCACTTAAACAATTTCTGCGCTTACTTTTACTAATTCGTTCTTTTCAGTTCGAATATTTATTCAAGTATTTAACTGAGTCTACCCAAATCATTTATATACCTAAATAAAATTCTACAAAGTTCTTGAACAAGACGGAACAAAAGAAATAAATAAATAGCCTTTCCTAGAAATTACTTAGAAGAAGTACTGTAAATAAACCGCCCGTTATAATTAAAATTTTTAGGTCACATTAAAGGCGCTTCCGCCATTTATAAAAAATGTGGAAGACGTCGCGCGAATTCGCCAATGTTTAAAAGTCCATTGTAGCTCGAGAGGGTCGGCGTAAGGACCCATTTCGCGAGCTAATTCGTAACAGTAACAAGCTTTATTCTATGTTCTATGTTGTCTAGAGGATTTCCAAAAAAAAGTAACATTCTTCGTTAATAGTGGGAAGAAATAGTATTATGAAAGGAAATGATGAAAGTAAGGAAATCTTAACATTTACATGTGATTTCTAGTAATGCTCACTGAAAGTGTATAATAATGAAGAATGAGGTTAGAATAGCGGAAAGGATGTCTTTCTATAGATTAACATTTTAGTTACGGTTATATTACTAGTTTTCACCATGTGTCTAATGTCATCTGTCAAAATTGTGATCTATCGATTAATATAATAATGTAAGTTGTAAATGTCAACTCATAGTTTGATATAGATAGGAATAGGTCTAAACTACAACTTTGTATTTGGTTTTAAGCAATAATTTTCATTCAGGAGAGACCTCAAATCAATACTATGTGGCAACATAAAACATATAAAAGGGTCTAAGAAATAAACTCGGGAGTTCGTTATGATTTTGATTGAATATTTTGAAAAAAAAAAAACGTCGAACGTTTCCAACCGCCTTCATCTGTTCAGTTGGTATTATACTAAAGTTAACATCTATTTTGAGATATTTATATTATAAATTTATATATAATACAGGAAAATACACCTCCTTAAAACTATAAATAGAGGATGTATCCAAGGAAACCAAAATATGATTTCTGAAATTCTTAGAATACTGGTAATTTAATGTTAGTCTAATTATACAGATTAGATAGATTTAAACTTTTTAGGGAAACATTTTACTGTCAAAACCATGAATAATTATTAACTGAACAGTATTCTTTTCATTGGAAGTACCTCTTAATGGGTGTTATTGAAACCTTTGTGATCCAAAAATGAAATTGAAGACAACAGAGGGGCTTTAATAGAACGAAGAGTTATTGCTAGCCAACGAGCATGTTTTCTTCTGATAATATAGGGAAAATTGTGATTTCCAAGACAATTCATATTTGTAATTGAAATATGTATATATACCAAAGGAAACAAATTATGTTTTTGGCAAGATAATAATGCTGAAAATGTACGTAGACTAGGAGGTTATAGCGGTAAACGTTTTATTATTGTTCACGCTGGTTTATCAAAAGGATTCGTAGGAAATGTCAGTTAAGTGTTTTTCTTTAAATCATTGTCGTCAGATTACCATGGTGAAAGGAGCGGAGAAATATTCACAAAGTGGATTGCGACAGAATTGAATCCTTATGATACTCTGCTTGCAATAAGCCACCTTTTACTTAGTCAAAAAATTTGGAATTATAACCTGGTTAAAAGCCGACAATGTTGAGTTCAATTGAAACCTCTCAAAACCAGAACTATTACAAATTACTGAAATGAACCGAACAGAGAGTGTATGTCATTAATAAATTGCTCCGAAAATATAGTGATGAAGTTTTAAGGTTACCACCCTACCATTGCGGATTTATTTCCATTGAACTTATCTGGGTCAACTGCAAGACATTATAAATAGTATATTGGCATTAGAAAAGTGCAAATGTTTGGAATAATTGTTTTAGGTACATCGCAAAAATAATTGAAGACTGGTTTACTCGAGAACGAAATTTGTTGAATATAGTAATTAAGCCAATAATAATGAATACTGAGCTCAAAATCGGATGAGCCCTAATGCAAGATTTTTTGCTGTAATTACACAGTCTTGATCAAATATTCTGTTATCAAAGTTATAACTACTAACGGTACCAGTATAAATCAGTTTATAAAGTATAATTTTGATTTAATTGAGATGATAGTTAGTTAATAAACTAAATATTATGTTACTTTTGCGAACTACTTATATAAAATCCTTATCATCCTACAGAAAATGAGCTCTCCAGTTATAAGCCAGCATGGCTTCTATTTATTTTGGATTTTGAAACTTATTCGCCCTGTGTATTAATATTTTCATCAAAAGAGTTCTGTCAAATATATTCATATTATCTATATAATTCGAAAACACAGAATTAAAAAAGATAAATTCATTATTTAACTACCAATTATTTCTACCAAAGACCAATTTTACAACCTAGCGTAAATCTATAGACTACACTGAAGTGGAAACTATGGTTCGAACCCTAGTTTAAACCAAGAATTAACAAGATTTCTCCATTTCACAAGTCACAGTTAAACAGATATTTTTCTGCCAGTTGTTACAAATATGACCACAAGAAATACAAAGAAACAGACGAATCAAAAGCAAAGGGATACGGTAACTTGGAAGAAAAATGAGAAAAATGGCAAGGAAATTTGATGATGAGAATAACAAAAACGATCAAACAACAAATCCGAATAATAAGCGACAATTTACAAATTAGTCTAATATAGAATGCAAATCTAATTCACAGCTTTCTTGAGAAGGTTTTTCTCTCTGCTGATCTCCAGTTTGATTATTTTTGCATTGCTGTTCTGATTCATTATCGGGTTTTATTTTATCTTCTTTTTGTTTTTCAATATTTGAAACTGGAGGTATATTTTCTGCTTCATTGGCAGGTTTACAAGTAGTCGTTGCCTAAAAATAAAAACTTTCTATGGGTTCTGCTAAAGATTCTCTCATTAAGATACAATAATACAAAGTTTACAATGAGAAATTGCATTCAATGATTATTCAAGGCCCTATGCCTTCAAACAATAAATCATAATAAATAAATCTATATAACTAATATTACCTCTGTACTTTAAGATAGGCCATAATCATAAAACATCTGAATTATTGTTAAAAAATGGGAAGAGAAACTTTTTGGCGATCGCTAATATTTCTTGTACTCATAGGTACCTAAAATGATTTCGTCATTTACCTTGAGAAAAAAATATAGTGGATGAGATTATTCTTAGTCGCCGAGTACAATTCTTCTTCAATCCTATTATATTAGATTATCATATCTACAAAAATATCTAGTTAATTGTCGTACTTTGTTTACTAGACATGTCAGTGAAGATTTCTTCATTCAAAATTAAAAAAAAATTAAAGAGATATTCAATAAATCTTGCCAGTGAAACGATTTATAAGATCGATTACAAATAAATTTTGTGGAACTCTCAAATTTCTGCCTCTTTAGAAAATTATGATTTCGGGCTTTTTGTTTAATTGTATAATTCCAGATATTTGTCGAGACATAAAGAAAATTATTCATTCTATACAGTTGATTTGATTTTTTTAACCCGAATAATTCCTTTTTGTGTTTGTTTTCCTGTAAAATACTCAGATTCAATATCACAAATATGGTTCTGCATTAAAAAATGGTACGAAGAAGTTAATAAAATATTGAAAAACCAATCAACGTATCCTTGTTTGACCGTTGACCTCTCGTTTTAATGACCCTCCCGTTACCAAGTATCATACAGCGCGGGCGAGAGGTAAATATAATTTATTCATATACAAACATTCCGTTCAAACATGCTTCTCCAGGTAAATATGCTTTTATTAATAGCAAAAGAGAGAGAAAGAGGAAACTTTAACACTAGTGGACTAGAGATGCGAAAGGAATATTTTCGAGGATCCCGTGATTTAACCCTCTTTAGTCCCGACAAATTTTGTCATGAATTATTATGAACGTTATATTTTGCTTAACTGATATTTATAGGTTTAATACACAAATATGAATGTCATTATAGACGCTATCATAAAAATGTACAATTGCACTTGTTCTTTGAATATGAAGAAATTATATTATGTGGATAAAGCAATTACGAGTTTCGGATAGATATTTGTACGAGGTTCTGAAAGAGTCACGATCCTACAAAGTAACTTCGGCTTAGACATAAATGAAACAAACCAGAACGAAGTGACGTTAAAGTCTTCAAAGAAGCTTTTGTAACATGATGTGACACTATTAGAGTTCTGAATATATAACTATTAGGACAAAAAAGGAGTTTTCAACGGTATAAAAGTGGTACATGAGAAAACACTCGGGAGGTATAATTTCTTGCGGCGGCAACAAAGGCATGATAAATAGTTTGTTGGAAATTTATGGCGGGCCTTCTTTCGCGACACAAGCTTTCTCTCGAGATTAAGGAATTTCGTTTCTTTTGGGCTGTTGGAATTTTTAATGCGATCAATGGAAGTATTCGCTAAGTAGTCGCTTTTTTTGGAATTTAGTAAAATTGTCGTTCATTCAATTCGCAAGGGTGAAAGTTAGAAGATTTAACTCAAAGTTAACAGGCCTTTTGTCCTAATTTTGTGACACAGAATAATTGGAAACAAGTGCATAGAAAAGATTTTTTTTTATTTCTCAATCGTAGCACAAATGTATATAAGAAATATGGAAGCGACTGTAATAACTGAAATTGATATTCCGGTTTTTTGTTATGCAGTTAATTTCATTGTATAGGTGGCTCACAGAAACGTATTATACCAATATGTGGTAAATTTACTCCAAGAAAGCGTCCCTGTTCATGTGTGAAAGAAAGCATATTGTTACCCTATAGGATTTCTTCAAGGATTGCCTTGAATAAACTAGATATAAACGAACTGATTTATATGTAGCTGACCTATCCGAGATAAAGAGTATATTAAACCAATAACGAAAACAAAATATTGGAATTGTGACTTCTTGATGTGCTACCAAGTTTGAAGGTGCAAAGCAAGCTGCAGACAAAGTATATTTGAATAGAGGTAATAAGAGCTAGAGCTGGAAAATTCACAATAAAAATTAAGCTACGTGTGATTAATTATATATTAAAACAAATTGCACAATTAAATATACAACTCGGCCTTTCTAATAACAACGAAAATGCTCAAACCAGCGATTTTTTAAATATAATCATAATGTATACGTAATGTCCCAATTAAGAGATATGACGTTTTCTCTGATACGTTCTACTATTCTATAACTATTACTATTTTTATGCTGATGCGCAATGTTGTACGTATTCGTCAAATATTAATTCTTATTATAAAAAAATATGAAAGTGACAAAATTATGGAAACCATAATAAAAAATGGAATTTGGTTATTTCAATGTTCTCAAGTCCATTGACTACTTGGCATATCCCAAATGCGATCAGAATTAATATTCACTTCTGATGTCACATGCAAGCTTTTAGCATGCCAACATTTGCTGACTTAGTTTTAAATACTTTAAAATTATTTCTCTGAAAAATCCAGAATATTGAGAACTAGAGATATCGATTGAAGTTCTCTTTTGTTTTCCTTGAATTCTCAGTTTACCTTTATTGTCTTTCTAGTTCCCCTTTAGTTTTGTGATCTGGGTGACAGATCCAAATATTTTTCTATGAAGAATTACTTCATATTCTTACTCTAGCAGCATGAAAAATTCTCTGTAAATATCTAGTTTTGCACATAATTAAATCCACTATTTGTTGGTACGGACTGTAATTTCATTTCTACGCATGTCAACATCTGCTTTTAATTTGTCAGTTCCTTGTGTACTTTGGAGTTGTGTTGAAGACATTTCGAAATTATTATGACCTGTCCACTTCTAAATAATAGAATGTTAGATCTTTTGTAATATGGTGTGGAAAGATTAGCCTAACATCATTGTATGCTTTTTACCACACTTCATTCAACCTACACTGTTTGTCTATTTGTATGGTACACATTTTGTATTCAATATTTAATTATATTCCCGTCAACCAATTAAATTAAATTTTTCATGTTTACTAACAACAGAGGAATCAATCATAAATCTATAAATTAATTGATTATTTAGTGGTAACTGATTAGGTTGATTATTTGGAGAAATTTGTTCATGACTTCAACAATAGATTGCGCTAGTTTTAATTATACTTTCTATATAGATTACAATAAATTGCACAACTAATATTAACAATTGAAATACATATTTCGATTATAACATTTTCAAATAGTTTGAATATAAGTAACTATAATGAATTCTTGGAGCTGACTCATGGGTTGCTCTGAGCTGAGTAAGATTACTAGATGAATTACGACTACAAAAACTGGTGTATTCAAAGCTTATAGAGAGAAACCTTGCCGTAATGAAGCGTTAGCTGAGATGGAAAGGCTTAGACCCCGGTGTGAAGAACAGCCACGTGGATGATCCGCAGCTTTATTACGGGATAGAGTCCTAAAATTTCATTGGAACGTGGTGGGCACCCAAAAAGTGTACACCATTTCCGTAGTAACAACGTAGCAGTCACTACTTATTATTGGGTATGTTACTATGTTATTTGGGTACGTACCAACCTTGTCCGCGGAGACCCCTTTCCTGTTCTTTTTTTTTACTTTTTGGTGCATTTTCAATACATTATAATGTGTGGCTTTTGGAGAGTATTTATCATAATACATTATTAATATTCACGAAAGTAGTAACGCCGTACTTACACGTAAATAACAAAGACGTTTCTCTAGGTTTGAACCGGTAATTTTGATTTCTTATTGATCAGGACGACAAGCATGCAAAGGGCAAAATTGGAAGCAAATCCATGTCAGATTATCGAGGAATCCTCAAACATCCTGCGGATTATCCAAGCATATTTGTGTCAGAATGAAAAAAAAAAACGTGTTTGCGTTCCTCATGGTTGAACTGAAGGGAACAAAGTCAACAGACGTATTACTTCAACGACATTATAAATCAATATAATAATTGTTCGATTACTGGAGAAAAAAAGATAGATTCTCTATTATAATCATATCCATTCATTTTTAGCAAATTTATCCGTTTGAAATGAATTTGAGAAAGCGACATTACTTTCTGGTCCTTCCAAAGTGTATGAATAGTTGTTTTCTTTTTATTTCTAGAGATAATTCTTGGCCGATACCCTTAATGCAAATATCTTTCATTTGTAAAAAAAGCGACAAACATTACAGGAAAAAGTATCTTTTAAGATGTGCTGAAATGTATTTTCCTACACCCTACAAATCCGCTAGGACTCATGAATTATTAGAAAAAAGTTCTTAGAAATTCGAATAAAATTTAGAAGAGAAATTTCGAGCTCAAATTTAAAAGTCTTTCCTTAACGTGGCGTTGCTTTTAATCAAATAAAGTATCCAATTATTCAAACCAAGAACGAGGAATATTACATCCCGCATCGTTTATCTTTCTGATCAGCGACTGAGAAACTCAAAAGGTTTTTATCCTGAAAGTCTCGAAGTAATTTTTTCCAACCTATCAGCAATCGGAAAAAGACAACGTGATGATTCAAATATCAAGTTAAAAGTTGTATTCTCGAGAATTACGATGTGTTTGTTATCTTTGTTGGAAAGTCCAACTTAGAACTGTCAGCAACAATATATTTTGTCAATTCTTGATTAGAGTTTCTGGAAATATATAGGGCAATAGATTTAATCCGTCTCATCAAATATAGAACTTTTAAATCCAATTTGAAAATATTCTTCAAGGGACTGACGCAATCCATGAGCTAATATAAGTAAAATATTTTCATTTTGTGAAGTTTCTTAATCACCCAATGGAAAGTGTTAATCAGTTATCATTTGATTAAAACTTGAGTCCAGAGACTGAGTTTATTTGCTATTAGCTTATATAACAATTAAATCCCGATAAAAGGGATTGTCAGTAAGGAATCGGGATATGGAAAAGTTTTTATTTATCCCATTTAAAACCGCTTTGTTGAAGTGATGTACAATAACACAATAAGGAAATGAATTTCTGAGCATCTTCTTCTTCCAATATGTCAGTTAACTGAATGAGATAAATTTCATAAACACAACAAACTTAGAAAAAACCTTAAGAAATATTAGACACTTCGAACTCCGTCAAGTCGACGAAATTCAAGGAAGAAGCAGACCAAACATACATCACGACAGAAGAGGAAGAAAGAGAAAATTCAAATATTGAAGAAACGACACTATGACGAAGTCTAAGAAGCAATGCGAGGAATTGAAAAATAAAAGATCTGGGAGAAGAAAGTAAGACATGGATATGCGAGAGAATGAAAAAAGCATGAAGATCAGAAACAATACCACAAAAATGGGAGGAGAATTTGCTACAAAAAAAAGAATAAGCAAATTGTGAAAACTACAGATCAATATGCCTAACTAACGGTTTACCAAGAATACCTTGAGATAATGGAATAAAGACTATGAGAAGTGGACAAGAAATTGGAAGGAGAACGAGCACCATACAGAAAAAGAAACCAAACAGTAGATACTATTTGTTTACTAAGAAATATAATAGAAAGACGTTTTGAAAACGATAAAAAAACTACACATAACGTTCATAGATCTTGGAGCAGCCTTATAGAAGAGTAGAAGAGAGATTATAACAGAATGGACAAAGAAAATAAAGCTTCTCGATGGAAAAAAAATTAAAACAAAAGGACAGTCAAAGTCTACAGCTACAAACAAATATAGGAGACCTCAACAATCCCAATAAAGTCTTACTACATGCAGACAACATTGTAATTGAGGCAGAAAAACATGAAAGCTGGAAGCCCTAACAAAAATTTGGAGAGTGGCGATTGAGAAACTGAAAATGGGCATAGAAAAATGCAAAATAATGATAAACAACGAGAAATATCAACCCAAAATCAGACTAATGGTAAGAATAAACGCAACCGAGGTGAAATACCCACGAAAAATAAAAGGAGAAACTAGGATGAATAGAATAAGGAATGAAAGTATGAGAAACAACATGAAATAATCAAAGAAAAAATAAATAAGAGGACATTTCGGACATTCAATAATGATGAAAATGGATTTACAATACGAATATCAAAAGGGCATCTTTTCCTAGTCAAGAATAATAAAATATAATGAACATAATCTTAAAAATGATGAAGGTGATATGAATATTTGATTAATATAAATAATCAAAAATTATCTGTGTCAATATTATATTTTGATAAAGACTTAAAGAAAAGTCGAAACGTTGAAGTTATCCATCTTTCAAAAATTATTTGTAAAAAACTAATTTTGAAACAGAAGGGACCTAAAATCAAGGATTTGGAAACATAAATAATTTATTATAGTGAATTATTCATCAATATTTGCCTCTAACACATGAAGATATATAGTTTTCTTGCGCTCCCCACATAATGATAAAAGACACTTCTCTGAGTTTATTCGACCACAGAAATCGCAACTTTTCCTGAATTGTGAAGAAGCAGAAGCATCTGAATATTTCCTCATAGCCATCTGAAAGAACATTGTCGTCTCAAAAAATAAACTAGATTAGAACTAGAACAAATGGACCAGTGTATATATTGTGACAGGAGGCAGATTAAATTTTGGTTTATATACCTTTGGGAACTTTTGATTGCAAGTATACGTGAAACAGACCCAGTCTAAAATCAGCTCAAAATTTTAGATTTATTAAAACCAAAATTCAAGGTTGCAGAGAAGTGTGACCCCTAATTTACATCACATTCTTCAAAATCAATTGACCTTCATATCTGAACGTAAATAGAATGATTGTATGGAATTTCTCATATTTCTCAATATAACAATAATATATTTTTTCGAGAAAAAACGTGCTTGTTGCTCAATAACTGAATTGTAAGGATGTCATTCACTTACACTCATTAAATTAAATTTAGAAAAACTTCATTCAGGATGTTTCTAATGTGAATGGGAGTATTATGGTATAACATTTATAGTTATATTTGCTTATGCATCTTGAAATTGGTGCAAAGTTTAGTTGTTTTCAAATCTGGCATAATGCCATAGCCCATCCTTAAGATGGGGTAAGACCAGATAAAATGAAATTCGTTATTAGAGGAATACACTTTAAGAAACGTTGGTGATTAATATCGACTTATCAGTCCAAAATAAGTGGAAACTGAGAGAATATCCATCCTAAAAGCTTTTCTCATCAAATTTTCTAACGGATAAATGATTCGAACATCAGATGGTTATATCACAATAAATACCTAGAATAAAGTCAATTTTTCGCTCTAAATACTTCGATTTTATCATATATTATAATGCGAACATGGATCTGTATTGACTACAAGACTTGATCGACTACATCAATAGTTTCCTACAACATAGAAAGAAGTGGATAGTTCCTTCCATATTCCTAATTTTTTATCTAAAAACTGCCAGCGTTCTTGTAGTCGTACCCATTCTTATTCAGTCACCTGCGAGATATTCGTGAGGAGCAATTGCAAATAGCTGTTTAAACGCTTTGTTATACATTTCAATTATTTCCGACATTCGATGTACTGTTCACATTACAAAGAGCTCAACTAAAATAGAAACAGTTTACTTCGTGAAAACAATAATGAATTTCGAAGGGACCGAATAACTCAAATCGTATGAAGTCAAGAACTTATTCCTAGAGTCCTTATTGAGCTTTATAAATATACAACGTAGATGAAGAAATCTCTTCCACAGCAATACATCGGGGATGACAAGAAGACAAGAATAGGAAGAGAATATATTCAACAATATCCTGGACGTTCTGAAACCAGGGGCTGTGAAGATTGAGCAACCCTAATGCCACATGTCACCCAGATCTATATTTATGAATGACTTAGATTTCACTATTATTTATCGAAGTTGTTAAGGTTACGAGATAATGAAAAAGAAGACTTGCCACTCTTTTTAGGCTTCATTTAGATGATATATTACAAATAGCAATAGAGGAATCTAACAAATTGTCAAAATACCCGTCGTGTAGTGAACAAACGCTTCTGTGTAGTTTATGAACTAATTTGTTTGATTTGACACCCTATTGTTTCCAGTTTTATTGCGAAAACGTGATTTTCTTGTCTTTGTTCCACTATGAATTTTTTTGTTTAGTGTAAGCAAGGAGTGCATGAATTATATCTGAAGCTTCTGGCAAATGAACAGGATTCCGACTAAAGCTCTTTTCATCTAATGAAAAGAGTTAGTTCCACCTAAAGATTCAAGTTTGTCCTTGCACCTTTCAAATGCCACTAAGGAGTGGCATTTTGCAACCTCAAAAAGTATTTACTCATACTTAGTAAACATGAACGCAACGTTTGATATTTATAAAACTTCCGGAATTCAAGAACAAATCAGACACAAATGTCCTAAGTTTTGTAAACTGTTTAAAAGCTTACTTGCAAACCAATTACAAAAACTGCAAAAATACTAAGCAACTCTCACTATCAGAAAACAGAAAAACCAAAAAAAGCAACACGGGTTCACTAGTACTAGTACTAGTACGAAAAACTCAATTGTCTTCCTGACGGTCGACAGTTTGACGTAGATCAGCTGTTTTCTTAGATTGCCTAATATTTCGTACGTGTCATCTGAAAGCAATCAATAGATAAACGTCAAATTGATATTTTCATTTTGGTGAATTATAATGCCGAAAGTTCCAACTGCAGGAATAAAGAAACCACAGTTGCATGGTTTGCAGCGAGCACGTGCTCTAAGAAGTATAATTTCTGCATTAACATCTGCTGCTTTAGCAGGATTTCTCTATAAGACTTTCATTAATGACGAGAAACGGAGAGTTTACCGAGAATGGCATGCAAGTTACGATGTTGAAGCAGAATTCGAGAAAATTAGACAGAAGGATATTTTTGATTCTTGTTAATACTATTACAGTTACTTGACGTATTGTGTAGTGCTGATTCAATAAAATATTTTATCATTGGAAAGAGTTATTGATAGTTACAATAGATAGATACATGTCTTAAAACATTTTTATTGAAGGAATGAAATTTAATGAATAATAGTTAACACGTAAACTGCCATGGGAGATCAACCTTATCTCCCATTTGCTAACAAAATTGAATTCAATACGGCCATGGAGGATCGATGTTATCCGACATATCAAAAAATATTTCTGTCCGGGCCGGATAGCATTGATGCGACATTTCAGTGCAAGTGATATGGAATGTTATTGAGTATGTTTTAGGCAATACGGGGGTATATATGGTTTTGGAATGTCGTCTCAAATGTTTAAATGCAGAAATAATAGATCCATCATTAATTTTTGAAAGCACATTTATCAAATGAATGCAACATTAAAATCAAAAAAAAACATTTCAAATATGAGCTTTGTTGATATCCCCAAAAGAACATTTCTTTAGAATATGCAACGTGAAAATCGAAGAAACAACATGTTTTTGGCATATATTTTTGCAATTTGACAATCAGAGTCTACTAAAATTTTAGCATAACATCCGCTATATGATCTTTTCTTCTCGCAGTCTTCCAGGATGTGGCCAGGTACCTGTTCTTCTTCTCATTTGATAAGACCCTTGATAAATTCTTCTCGGAATTTGGTAATAGACATTTTGTTTTGAATAACTTGCTGATGTAAGACGTATGCATTAACTAATGCCGATCCAGCAACCAACTCTATAGCTAACCACTTAACTCCGCGGCGCAATGATGAATTTCATTAGGTCAGACAAATTTATATAAGCCTTACGTTTATTGTACTTAATAACACTTTTTGGTTTTGTTGTTTCTCCTGATCTTTTCTTTAGGGTAACCATTTCGGAAACAAATTTTGTATTTAGCATAAGCATGTCTCTTTTGTCTTTCCATTTTTCTAAAAAAATTCCGCTATTACTCTCAGCAATATGTTCTCCTGCTCCATCCAGATCATAGGTACACCAAAATCTAATCCAGAACGTTCTTCCTTTTTCCATAACCGTAAAAACTCAACACAGATTTACAAACTTTATTACAAGTCTCTTTGACAGATGTCAAAAAGATGTGATATTTAATTTTTTTGTTTTTTTTTATTATATAAACACCGCATGACAAAATAAATCACTAGAATATTCACACCTTCTTTGTTACGAACTCATATTTCAGAAGACAAGACAAATAGAACGGACATTCAGTAATTGAAATTAAATATTAACCCAAGACAACTTATTTTCCAGATTTACGGACTTCAAATAACTGAGATATCAGCTGTCCTGTGAAGTAAGTGTTCTGAGAGCCCTTAAAAACTTTTCCGAGCAATACGAAGTGCTATATCACAGATTGGTTTTCCAAAACAAAAATTTTTTTTATACGAAAGCTAGCTGATTATGTTTCTAAATTATTTTTTCAAGGAACTAGCTTTTAGAACAAATCGTATCAAGCCCGATATCTATGACAACGACAAACGTGATAACTCTAAAGTAATTACTCGCTGCCATTCCAATATCATCAGGTGCTTTATCAAATCTTCTTGTTGTCCTTTTGCTATTTCTTTAGTATATTCTTTCTAGACGCTCAATTTCATAGCTTTTTGTTTGAAATAGGTACTTAAAATTCTCTTGGTCATTGATTCATAAAAATATGCAATGGTGATTGAATCTCATCAAAAGTTATCTTCTCCGTTTAAACAATATCTATTTATTTCAATTTTATAAATCAAAACAAAAATTTTTTAAAAATCCCTTCGTAAAGAGTGATAAACATAATCGTAAATTATTGTGTGTTATGACAACAGATTAAGTAATTTTTGCAAATTATTTTCCAGTATTTGTTTCGATATTCTTGATAATTTTGTTTGTCACTCTGATATTAGATTCAATTTTATAATTCTTTAGTCTCATTCAACCTAATCACGGACAAAATGGAAAATAAGCTCAACATAAATTATGTACAACAAATTTTCGAGTTTATCTTTCTATATCTACATCTGATTCCGAAATTTAATCTAAGTAAAATTTAACCACATGAAACGTTGTTTTAGATTCCAGTAATAAATTCATATATATGTGAATTATGAATTCAATGTATTGACTCAAGGCATTCTAATTAAAGTTGTGCTCCGGTCTCAAACGGAAGTAGAATTACTTCACTGCAATATTGAACTGATATTAGTTTCTCCAGAATTTCATATGATCTACCACTAGAAGAGGGAATCAAAACTTTGATATCTAGCACTTACTGTGAGAAAATTTACGCTAATTTATCAATTCCTAATTCAATGACTTCAATTGTTTTTATCATTTTCATCTTGTGAACTAAAAATAGCTTTTTCCAAACAATATTATATATTATAATAGGAAAAAGAATATTCTTCAAATCGTAACCCTGAAAAAAACGTTTCTCCCTCACTTTAATTTTGTCTTGTAACATTGTGTATTGTAAAAATTCTACAGCACAAAATTATTGGCTACATCTTTTTGTCCTTGATTTTCGATTGAAAAATTGCTTCATTGATAGCGATATATTTCAAATATTATACCCTGTATTGGATTACAAATACAGTTTTTTATCATATTAATCATTTGTGTTGAGAAGATTTACAATTAATGTTAGAGTGGTTTTGTTGGTTTTCAATTTCTCAAATTCTTCTTTAATTGGTGTCAATAGTTGCACTAGTTTTATCGCGATACTATTTTGAAAATCGCAAGTATATTCTGCAAAAGAAGTTAATTTTTATTTAAAACAAATTAATTTTTTTACCAAAACATGCAATTTTCATTTCAGTTCATTTGATTTCGCTGTGATATCCACCATGAAGTAGAATTTTTTCACTCATTCAAACAGCAATTTTTACTATTGTCATCCAAATCGAAATTTACTACATAGTGACCATCAAACCATGTTTCTTCTAGATAAATAATCTTGTCGCCATCGAACTATCCTTGACAATTCGATTATTTTGTTTTTTGTATTTAAAACCGCATGCTGATAAAACTTGACGCAATGTTTCTAAGCTGGTACAATTGTATTCTGGATAATCTGCTACCTTTTGCTCTATTATTAACTATAAATTGTCTGTCTTCATTCTCACCACGCAATTTCATTGTCTTCATTTATTTATACGTTTCGTTTGTAACGACTATAGTTTTGGAATTGAGTCTTAGAGAAATACGATTGAAAAAATGTGTAAGATACAGATTTTTCTCAGACAATAAACTATAATCGCAAATCACTTACGTTGAAGGTAGGAAATTTCAATAGATAATTCAAAAACGGTCATTTGACCGGTCCTGGTAGAAATAGTATTTCATCAATAGCTTAACTACTCAAGAAGTTCAAAAACATTATTTGATTCAAGTAATGAGTGAATACAGAACCAAATATCCTACTGTAAAATGTTTGACACAAAAATTGTAGAAATTGAAAAGGTGAATAAATTTTGATACGATTATTTATACGCAATAATATACTTCATTTTTTACCCAAATTTTGTATGTATTCATTTTGTCACTTATCTGTTTATATTTAGTTTGATATGAATGGAAATTACGGTGAAAATTGAAAAAAAAAACATTGAATTTAACAATGAAGACAATTTTAACATTCAATAACTTTTAAACGGTGGATTCTATCGAAAAAAGCATTCATATCTTTTTCATAGAGCATTAATTTCCTACAAAAATAGCTGTTCAAGTATTTTCAGCTACATTTGTTTCAGTGGAAAAATATTAACAAAAAAAGTGCAAAAATCCCATTTTATAGGGAACGTATTATGATTTAGGCGTGAATATGAAAGGCGGGTTTGGGTTTGATATTTTTCTTAGGTCAAAACCTAAAAATTAGAGTGGCTTTTGCAGAGCAAAATCCAATTTGGGGAATAACCGGCATCCTAATGTATATGAACGACTACTCGTATTTGTCAAGACAGCTTAACCAAGAATTCAAATTCAACGTGTATGTGATCGAAGCAACATGCTCATAATAAGTAGATTACACCGTTTGTGATGTGGACAGTCAGACAAGCACAGAAATAGTGGCACTCAGCAAGTTTTAATGGATTAAAAGGCCAACTCGCTAGTTCACTTCCAACTAATATAACTTAGTTGAGAATTCCATGGTTATAGTCATTAAATCAATTTTTGGCCGTCTCATTAGTGTCACTCTCTACATAACGAACTAACTTCAGAGTATAAGCTTATTTGAGTTTAGAGACTTCTAGAGCCACTGGAAACTGTGATATATGATTTTATAGAACCAGAAATGGTTTCACTAACAGGCCGTTGATAAATTAGTTTGTGATTGAATAATTTCAATACAATCTTTTGAGAATTGAATATTCTTAATAATTCGGAAAAAGAGAGAAAATTTAATAATAATACTGCCATTATAAAAATTGTTATTTGTTAATGAGTTCGTTGTTTTGACAACGTAGTATTGTTTTTATATCATTAATATTTGTTAATATTCAGGTTTGGAAGTTTGGAAGTACGAAATATGGGCAATGAGTAAGATTTCTAAGCATCGTAACCTCAACATTTACATGGTGATATGTGTGTCTGAAATTTTGAAACGCTTTTCTCAATGGATAAAAACACAAAATTCTTCAAGAGATTATGCAGATTATGGAATTTGTACCAAAATAACACCTTCGTGCAAAAACTTACTTCATATATTATTATCAATTATATAAAAAATGAGAGCCCCATTTATTAAGCAACAAATTCATGAATTATCTAATTGATACCTAAATAGAATCCTTGAAAAACCATTTTGATTGTATCACTAGGAACCGTGCAACTAGAATATTAAGCGATCTATTGAAAGGTTTGGAATCAATGTACTAAGAAAAATTTCTCTCGCCTTACTTTAAAACAGATTGTGGTACGTGAATCAATAAGTCGTAAACTGTAATTTTTATATAAATTTTCAGTTCAAGTTGGAATAACTTTATTAACTTTTACTTTACACCAAATTTTTTCTAAATATGTGTTGTAAATATCTGAAATCGGAGCTTTAGCTACTTGATACGTGTAAAATCGGCTCTACTATCTCTGCTTTTGGGAATATATACGGTTATAAAATTCTGTTGCTTTGCTTCATTACTTCATTTTTAGTTTTGCTATTATGTAATTTCTGATTTCAAGTCTTGAAAACATTTGAAATAGAAATAGCCCTATCCATCGATTGACTATTGAGAAAATTTGATACATTTGGACTATTTTCAAAGTAAATATGGTTTTTGTTTTTATCCTATCATTAATATTTCTTAGTTTTCCACTTCTGTTGTTTCTAATTCTGTTATTTTCATGAGGCAACCTACTGTGTCGTCCCCCAGCATTATAACGAGGCAGGGCAGCAGCATAGCAGATGCTCGATCATTTTACACTATCTCGAATACTGGTTCGTTGTCATTTCTAATTTATGGAGTCTTTTACGAACAGTACAATAACTAGTGATCAATGGTTTTCTGTATTGACTGCGAATCTTATCATCTTTGCTGATCCTATCTTCTGTTTTCCCATGTATTCTGATGTGTGTGGCTATAATTCCTGCGTCTATAGCATTCCTTAACAATTTCAATAGTAGCTGGTAGTAATATCTCCGTTATCTGCTCCGCTCTTTTCACTTTTTGCAATTTTGTTTCTACTCCATAGTACCCAGATAACCAACAGAGGTTTGATTTAGTGTCACGAAATCCAGGAAAGTGCCTCGCCATAGCTTATTATCACTTTTGAATTTGTCGCTTTTGATGCTATTGATTTTTAATGCTGACTGGCTATATGTGTAGACTGTTATTGTACAAATATATAATATTTTGTTCTTTTGTCATATCCATTCATATTATCTCCCTCTGTTATTCTATAGAAGTCTTTGCAACTTTATTGTTAGCAATTTTAACGTTGATTATGCCCCTGGCTTCGAAACAGCTGAGACTCCAATTTTTCCACAGTTTCAAATTTATTATTGCGATATATTTTTCTAAAGCTTTCAGTATAGAAAAACATTGAAATGTTCGGATTATTTCAGTGAATTCTTTTTTTTTTTTTTCAATCTGCTATCACCAGTTTAATTTGAATAAGACCCGTGTGATAAAGCGTTTTCATTACAATACTGAGTAGAAACAGTATCATTGGATGAAATTTTTATAAGAACTAGGTGAATTGATATAAGAAACAGTAACTAATTCGAAGTGAAAAAAACTTATTTTCTTAACAAAAGTTTGTAGTCAGCAGAATATGTGATTATTTGATGACAACCAAATGAGTATGAAAGTTAAGATATTTCATCATAATATCATATCACTCCATAATTCCCCCACAGCAGTACCATTCTATTTTACAGCGTAAAAAGATTCTCACTAAAATCTACATTTTGAGTCGTTTGGATTAGAATATGAAAAGTTATTATATTACATTTGTTGCTGTTCAGAGATTAGCAAAAATTTTTGTACAATAAAATAAAAGGCTTGATAAAAGTTATTATGAAAGCACAAGTCGAAAGAAAACGTCCTAAAATTGAACGAGCCGCACTTCCAATTGATTGTTGACTACCTAACATATATTCCAGCTTATTTTCCACAATGATTACTAGCTTTATGTAGACCCAAAAATAACATTACGGGAATGAATTTGACTTGAGAAATTGATTGAATTCGAAGCCTACTTTGGAATCAAATACATCGTTATGCAGAAAATTTATTGAAAAGTTATAGGGGACCTTCGATTATGTTAATGATTTTGATACGGAAAAAATTGTCATAATTGCTTAGGCTTATAACTTTTTGAAGGATAAGTCACTGCTGCTTATTATCATGCCATTATTTAATTAGGCATTTATGTAAAAGTCTTATAAAAATACCGCGTCACTAAAATTAAGTCGTTTTGTCATCCAACTATTGTATTTCGAATATAAAATGAAATTTTCAGTTTCAGTACGATCAGAATTAAATTTCAAGTATGTGTTATGAATTCTTTTCGGTGTATACAAAAAATTAGTACGATATCTTCTGTATGCAACTCTACAGCAAATTTGAAATTAAAGTTTTGGTTAAAAAGAGTCTGGAGCAGTCTTAGAGCTCCATTGTAATATTAACTACAAACTTCTAGAAAGTTTGAAAAACTGTTTAAAACTAAATTTGTTGTTGCCTTATAGATGAGAAGAGTTTCTGAGTACGCTTGGCTAGTGGTAGCGCTGTAAAAGTTATCGCTCTAGTAAAAAATGAACAATCTGAGATTATCGATTGCTCATTCAATTAGAACGATGTATGCATGGTTCGATTTAACAAGAATTATGGAAAGAACGGGCGAACAAAAAAACAATTTCTCGAAAAATAGCAAATTATGTGAAAATTGCGAGTAGCTTCTAATTTTAAGGATTTCATATATGATTTTTCAATAGTTCAGACAAGAATTGAATTAATATCAGTTATAAGTTCCATTAGAATGAAAAGATATTTTTTAAATTCATTGAATTTGCTTTAAAAGGCCAGAGTTTCGTTTAATTTAATGTAAATATTGCTTACAAATTGCAGATCATACAATAATTTCAAAAATATTCTAGTCAGCGTCACAACCAAATTATTGATTGATATTTTGAAATATTGAATATTTGAAACGTCAAAATCGAAATAAATCAATATGTATCAATGGCAACGCGATAAAGTGAAAACATGCCATGCCATTCGGCTTGTTAAGGTTACAACCTCTGGTCCAAATAAAGAATTTCACTGGTTATCTCTCTAGAGCTAGCATTATTTCCGAAAATTTTTGCTAAGTGCGGCATTTTATAGAATGGAATAAATTTGAATTTTGGATATAAGCACTTATTTTGGTTCCATATTTGGTGACTCAATAAATCAAGGAGACTATGACATGACCTGTCCTTGCATCACTTCCTTGATAAGTTTTAAAAGCGTAATCAAGTCCAATTTTTTAGAAGAAAATATTGCGTTTGGGAAAATATAGTTTAGAAGTAATAATGAATGCGATAGATAACCAATACAGTCCAATTACGACATTTGCATTTGACTGCTATCAAGCTAAGAAAATTCTCACTTAATAATTTTGAATTTATGTGACGCAACCAAAAAAATTTTCGAGAAATTCATGTTGTTGTTATAGCACCTGTCAAAGTTAGAATGCTTAAAATGACAGGTATAAATTTTCCACTTATAATCTACCTATAATTTGAATCATTTTCGGGAATTTTACTTTGGTGCAACCAAGAAATAATTTACGGGCTGAAACGGATATCTGAAGCATTGAATATTTCATACGAACGCGTTCATCATATTTTTCACGTCAATTTGGAGAAAATTGCAAAATAGATCCCCAAATGTTTGAATGTTGTCCAAAAGCGTGCAAGGGTAGAAGCATCGCGTTCGATCTGTGCTGGATTAGAAAACGTAGACTTCTTAAACCGAATTGTTACTATGAATGAGACTTGGGTACATTTTTACGATCCAGAAACGAAGCAACAATCGATGGCGACACTCTGGTTCTCCAATACCTAAGAAGTTTCGTGTCCAAAAATCTGTAATCATGTTTGATTTTTTGCATAAGGGTAGAACAATAACTGGAGATTACTATTCAACATTACTCACCACTCTACAGGAAAAAATTAAAGAGAAAAGATCCGGAAAGCTACCCAAAGTTGTTTTGTTTTTGCAGGACAACGCCCCTGCACTCAAATATCATGTTGCCATGCAAAAAATTTGTGATTTGGGGTTTGAATTACCCTTTTCATCAGATTTGGTTCCGTCAGACTATCATCTCTTTCCTCAATTGAAAAAAAGATTAAAAGGTCGTAAATTTTCTTTCAACGAGGAGGTAATAAAAGCTGTGGAAGTCTGGTTTGCAGAGCAAAAAGAAACATTTTTTTAAAGGTTGCAGGTTCGCTGTGATAAATGTATCAAATTAAGAGGAGAATATGTTGAGTAATAAAATATTTTGACATTGAAATTTTGTTTGATTTTATAGTAGGCTAAGAATTTTTCAATATATCCTCATAATGTTATCTATGAAATTGTCTTAAATAACTTCGACGAATTGGTGATAGAAACCGAGATACTTATTCGCAGTACAGGATTAAAGTCAATTTCTCAGTTTTTGGGACAAATTGAAAAACAGAAAAAATATTAAAATATCGATTCCTGAATTTTATTCTGAAATCAAATCATTGAAGGTTATGAAATTGTCTTAAAGACATCTATTTAGTTAGCAGTATTTCTAATTATTGAAAATGTTTTTTTCCCGAAATTACTTTATCATTTAATATATCAAAACCTCATTTGACATACCTTGATCACTTGGATTCTATTTATCAAAGTATTAAACGATAAATTATCCATCCCCGAAAATACTTGTACGATTTTGTGGATGTGATTTGAGAAAAACAGATTAAAAATTCATATTTTCAGATTATTTGTAACGTTGGAACTCGGTTTTTGTTGCAAATTCGACAAAAGTGAGGAATTACGACTTCAATCCCTACATTTTTTGTTTGAACTTTTCCATCATATCTTTCCATGTATCCGTATTTCAAAAAAAAGGTTTCTGGAGTAGCGTTTGCCTCTTTTATATCCCTCAAATGTAATTCCACATCTTTCAACTATAAATTCTTCACATGCTACAATCAACATACGAGTATATTGAGAATATATTTTTCAGAAATAGAATTGAAACACGGTAGTTTTGTTACTTAGAAATAAACTACTCAATACTATAATACTTCTACGCATACGAGGTTTTTCTGGCAAATAGGTTTATAAGTTAAATAATTACTTTATTCTCACAATTATTCGAATATAAAAATATGGTCTCCTCAAAAGTAATCTCCCTGAGACAAGATGCACGTTTGCCAATGACGTTTCCACACTGATAACATTGATGAAAGTTTTCATTTGTGATGCATTTCAGTTGCCATGTTGATTCTGCCTTGATGGTTTCCGGTTTCCACATCCACATTCCCAATGCCGCAGCGAAGCAAAACGAAGTTTCAAGGAACTAAATCGGGTGAAGAAGGTGGTTAAATTGAGCCAAAAACTCACGCACAACGAGCGACATGTGACCAGGCGCATTGTCGTGATGAAGGATTCATCTATTTCTTTCTGTCAAATCTGGTCGTACTCGGGCTTTCTTGTGCTTCTAACCAATCCTCCTTACAGCAGCCAAGCATCTTTGGTTTCTCTTCCGGAGTCAAGAGCTTCGGTACGATTTTCTCATACAATTTTTCCAGGTTTTTGTGGCAGGATTTCGTGAAATATTGTTTTGGGGATTGACAGCTCCTTAGCTATCATTCTGACAATCACTATACGGTCTACCGAATTCGTTTGATCCTTTCATCAGAACTTGATGTCGATGGGTGTCCTAGGCGAGAGTCTCCTTTCACTTCTTCTCGGCTTTCCCGGAACCTTTTTAGCCACTTGTTCATGGTTGGTTCTTCCAGAAAACTGATTCCGTAAACTTGTTTCAAATATTCAAAAATATCACGGTCTTACTCTGCAACAAACTTGATCCTCAGTTTCTCAATCAGAGAGAGAGAGAGAGAGAGCTACATGGGTGGAATCGGCTGCAGCAGTATTTCAATTTGGCAGCATCTGTAGCCTGTGATTGTTATTATTCAATTTTATACGTATTTCAGGACAGACGTCCTTTAATACCAACTACAAGCTTCTTCAGCATTAGGTCTTTATCTTTATCTTTATAGAAATATCCAACCGGTCCAACGCTCAGTGTTTATTTCCGTACAATTGCTCTATCTCATGACATCTCTGATTGAATTTAGGCTCAATGAGGATTTTCAAGGTACCGAGAAACGTGTTAAGATGAGAAAATATGGAAAAACTATGACTCATCCGCATAATTATGGAAGAGGACTGAAAACTGAATTAAAATATCTTTCAAACTGAGAAATATGGAATAACATTGTCTGAAATTATGATTATTTCGAAATTCTCTTATCTAAAAATAATACAATGTTCTTATAGTGGAATGTACTTTCCATTAAGGTCCCATTTCACTCATAATTTATCAGTTATTCCATACAAACTGTAGGAATATTAATGTAATAAAGAACTTTTGCATATAGACACTCTAAGAATGACTATTAAAATTCATATCTGGTGATAAAAACTCAGAAAATAGAATAATAGTAACTTGAACTTCACATTAATGTTGGTGGAGTATTGTGCTCTGGAGGATTCTCCAAATATGGAAATTTTATGATGAAACTTCTGATGTAGTGTATATCAAAAAATTAAAAGTTCTTGATAATACAGAAAGTAGCATTGAAATATCAGTTTCTCAAATATAAAAGATAAAACTATAAAAAACAGCTATATATAAGATATATAAGCATATAAGATTGATTTCGAATGTTTTTTCTCACAATTCCTACGGAACAATCATTGATTTCAAAATATTTTCTTTGATTCTTATTTTGATCTTCATTGCGCTATCCTTTAGCACTTTGTGGGTAGGAAAAGTAAAATTATTTTTTTAGTGGAACAATAATGGGAAAATTTGAGAAAAATATGGTTGAATCTAAGAATTACAGTCATAAAAGTTACATGAAATATTTCATCAATGTATCAAGTTATGACATTGTAAAAATTTTTCTCATCGTTTAGTGTACAAAATTTTGAAAAATCGAACATGAAGCTCTTAAACCTTCTGGAGACCTTCTGCATAAGCACTTATAGAAGTTGTGAAAGAAAAATTCATGAAATATTTTTATTTTGTTGGGTTTCAGCTCAAAAACTTCAGAAATACTTCAATTTCATAATAAACCTGTTGTTCACCATCTCGTGTAGTCGAGAAAAGTGCATAAATATAATGATTATCCTTACTAGCCGTGGTGATAACAATTTTTTTCCTAATTAATCATACACTGAGTGTTTTAAGTTTACAACTGCAATAAAATGCCACGAATGTGCTGTACGGATGGATGTACTACCATAGAAGGAACAAGCATATCTATATTTTATTGTCAAGTGACAGCCATTTAAGTGAAACAACTTGTTATTTTCAAAACAATGGATTCAAAATAATTTCGAGTGTTAATTTATCATTACTTCTTGATGAAAAGCATACTGCACAAGCTTAGCAATATCTCCACAAGTATTATCCGGACTCTGCTCCATCCAATAAACCATTGGTTATTGTTTATCTGAATTCAATCGTGGTCGTATAGACATATAATTGTAAATTCAAATTACGTGAGATAGCTGAGGCCGTGAAGATATCAGATGGCATGGTGTTTAGAATTATGCATAAACATTCGACCATAAGAAAGCTTCTTTCAAATTGGATGCCGCGTTTAATCACAGTCGATCAAAAACAATAACGTGTTGATGATTTAGAGCAAGGTTTAACCATGTTTATACGTGATAAATCAGATTTTTTACGTCGATATGTGACAATGGATGAAGCATGGATCCATCACATCACTTAGGAATCAAACCGGTGAACTGCAGCTGTTGAACCACGTTCGAAGCGTCAAAAGTACAACAGTCAGCTAGGAATGTTATGGCTTCAGTATTAGGGAATTGGCATGGAATATTGTTCATCGACTAACTCCAAAAGAGAAAGCCAATTAATAGCAAATACTACATAAAGTTGTTGGATCATTTGATTGCAAAAAGCAAGGAAAAATGGCCTCATATATCAAATAAAAAACCATAGTTTCATCAAGACAATGCACGGATTTAGAAGTCGATGGCAACGATGGATAAATTATTATTAAACGGATTACACTTCCAATTGCTTCCCCATCTACCATATATTCCAGAAATGGCTCTTAGGGACTACTGACCATTCGCTGTTATCAAAAAAATATTCGCCGATAAGAAATTCGACCCAAATGAAGCAGTAATATCTAAAACTGAAGCCTATTTCGAGGCAAAAGACGAATCCTTCCACAAGCACGGCATTGATAAGTTAGACAAGCTTTAAAATAATTGTATTGCTCTTGAGAGAGATTACATTGATCGATTTTTGGTAAAATATGATTATTAAATAATTAACTATGTTAATAAAGATTCATGTTATCTTCTGAATTTTGTTTATATGACCATCTAGAAATAAAGTTGACAATAATATTTTTAGATGTCAACGTTGAAAACAGGCCTTGGAATTTGTGATCAATCATATTTACACCGATTTGACTCTTGAACAATTTGATTAAAAATTGAAAGTGTGTGATTAAATTTACTTGATAAATCAGCTAGGAGATGTACACAGAAGAATCAAAAAAATTAGTGCTGACCCTATATTTTCTTGGACTTAAGGCGTACAAGCAAATTTCCAAAATATACCTACAGGCTTCCATCAAAAGATACTTTGAACCGTTTTACAAGAAAATGGGCAATAAATACTGGTTTAACTGGATTCATTTTTCGTTTGCCGGGGCCTCGGGCTGAAATATGAAAGAAAAAGAACGGAACTGTATTATTTGCTTCAATGTAATTAGCTTGAAATCCCATTTTTTATGACATATTCCATGACAAGATAATAGGTTTTCAAGAAGGAAAAAATACAGTAGCA
Organism: Diorhabda sublineata; assembly: GCF_026230105.1. Classification (NCBI taxonomy): domain Eukaryota; kingdom Metazoa; phylum Arthropoda; class Insecta; order Coleoptera; family Chrysomelidae; genus Diorhabda; species Diorhabda sublineata. The sequence goes on from NC_079477.1 coordinate 31,428,284, forward strand.
ATTTTTGCATCAGTTGAAATGATACGGGGGAAGTAACCCATAGCCTATTTTTTAACATTCAGCAGCTCTCTTGGAAGAAATAGACTATGTGTAGCTTGAGAGTGTTATAAGACTTAATCGAGTGGGTTTTGATATTAAGGATATATATAAATATGATGTGCCTCATCTTTGAGATCTACGAGTAACAATTTTTATTCTTTTGTTCTTCGTTCATCAAATGATGTTATAAACATTCTCTTATGATCACGACATGGAAAAAGCTAGTGGATTCTAAACTTACGGACGAGCATATATTCCCAAATATCTTTTGAATAATTTGATGAGATTAGGATAAAAAATAAAATCTTCAGTCGCTGCATTATATACTTACATAGATTTCAAGGTTTTGCCTCCACCTGAATAAGTTTCATTTATTAAAGAAGTCGGATGTTTGTTCTTTGACTTAAAGGTGAATAAATTAATGGAGGTGAAACAGAGCGTCGGAAAAGTAACATACGTGGAAAAATGTATAAATGATACCATGCATTTTATTAATGGTTGGAAAACAATGCTAAGTTTTGCTTTATCTGTATGGAAAACCCTATTATACAAAACATATTCATTTCTTGAATCAGAATTACCTTGAGAATTTTTTTTAGTCGTCGCGAAATTATTGAGCGAATTATAGAAATCCAACCCCAATTCAATTTTATACGGCTTTCAAAAAATTATTTACTTCAACATATTTCAATGAGGTTGAATGTGAAATTGCATAAAAAGTATTGATTGATATAACTTCAGATATTCTAAGAAAATGTGGAAATATCGATGTACTAATGATAAGTAGTTATATTATAACTTTTTACATACGACTATAGAAATCTTTCAAGTAGCGACGGCAATATTACTGGCTATCTCTCAAAAAATGTATTTTCTAAAAATCTTAGACTACCTGAATAAAGCTCTTTTCATTCTAGTATCTGTTTGTTTGGTTGGCAAACACTTTTACAACACAACCGAGAGACCCATTCATGACAATCCTACTAGAAGAAAGAATTTGAACGTTTAATTAACTATATACACTTCTGGTCTGGTAGAAAATTTCATTATCTTCAGCGCCAAAAAATTATTCATTCAGCTACGTTCAGAATTGGAAATTGCAGATATATTTGATAAGTTCCGAAGATTGAATGTTTGAAAGACCTTTTTATCTGTGACAGAATTCTAGAGTTTACCATTGACTCAATAGAATGGCATGATTGAATGAAGTGAAACATAATTACTATATTAAGTCAAATTGTTATTTTATATTTCTCATATTATCTAATATAAAATTTGGTTGCTTTGTTGATAAAATTTTCTAGTGACAATAAAGCTTATCTCTCTCTGCTATTTTTATAGAGCTTAAAGCATATTCTAGTTCCAAAAGCTCTGGAGATCTGAATTCACCTCCAATTTATATCGTAGAATATGTCAAATAGATTTTATTGAGAATTTTAATAAATTAAGTTGTCACGGAAATGTCGGAGCAAAGAGTGATAAAAAAGTGCCTTTTATGTATCCACTAAATAAACGACTAAAAAATGTTTCCCCTTGGTCCTTTAATGCACAAAAAGCTTTGAATCACCCCGGTAAATGAACATGTATTTATTCCTATCGTCACAGTTCCGCAACAACCTTGTATAAACACTGAGAAATGCGAGAGCCGGGTCGTGTTTGCAGACATTTGTAAGCCTGTATTCTATCATTCAGACGAAAGTTATTTTTCTGTTCTTGTTAATATCCTATACAATTGAAGTTATAGCGAAAACACTAGTAGCAATATTTGTATTTTCCATAATAAGAGTTGGACAAAATAATAAGTAGTAAAAATCCAAATGAGTTGCTTCGTTAAATTTCTATGTGAAACACAACTTCTTGTGAGAGAAAAAAGTCTGGGCAATCAATATGCGAGAATTTATGGTAGTGCCCACAACAGATAATATTGTAACCATGTTTATGGTATTTTCTTTGGTTACTTTTTTTATTTGTATTCTTTATTGATTTGTTTGGATATGAAGGCTGTAACCTTTTACTTAGTTCGTGAAATAGTCTAATAAAATGTATTTTAAGTATCTGTTGTTCATCTCATAGGTCAAATAAGATGCTTGAACGAGTGTTGTTTTCAACAAACTCGTTTTATTATTAAATAAGTCGACAAAGGGGTTGGAGATAATTGTATAAATGCATAGAAACTACCAATCATTGAATGCATGAATATATGCGAACAAACGGATGAAATTCATAGAAAAAAAAACACGTTGAATGGGAAAATGATCTTATGATTTTTATGCAAAAGTGTAATTTATTCAAATGTTGCTTGGATGAATTCATAAGTCGAATGAAGTAAAATTAAATATGCTGTTAAGTATGAAATACCAACAAAATAAAATTACAGTAGGTAGAAATAACGAGAGATTCCATGAACTATATAATTAGTATAATTGACAATATTTTTCTTTGAAGTCGTAGACACGGAGCTTGATGCAGTCAAAGAGCGAGAGCTTATTTGAGCTGAGGACTCCATTGATCTTAACAGTTGGTTGGCGATTCCATCTAAATGTTGAGTATTAACTTTGTTTATTGCCATCGTCGTGCTTTTTATAAGTCAATATTTGTTATTTAATACAAATAAGTGAAGAAAATGTTGACATTATCAGTTTTTTTTTGAGAACTTTCCCGTACCTTGCAAGGGTAACAAGTAAAGAAAAACTACCAAAGAAGCTTTTATAGATTTAGTTTTGAGATGACCGCATACATGGGTGTGTAGAAGGAAATTTGGAGAGTTATAAGGGGAGTAAAATATGAGATGTCGCCTACCCAAAATGTTCGGTCCTCACGTAAGAATGAAATTCAAACATACTTTTTCCGATGGAGGTTAATTTGAGAAATTTCGTGAAAGTTTGATTCCTGGATGCGATACTACGATCATACAGTGAAATTACGTAGTGATTTAAGTACGGGGGTAATAAGAAAGAGTTGGGACCATATAGTTGAGGTAGAATATTGCTAATAATTCAGATAACGTTTTCCAATACTTCATTCCCAAATTTTATGCCCACAAAATTGTAATTTCTAATCGTCTGTTTATTTTTTATTCTCGTAATTTCATTCAATCTTTAAAGAAAGGACCAAACTTTCTGCATTGATAATATACTTTGTGTGGAAATAACAAGGTGATGAAAAGTTATTTTCATTGAAGTTTGGTGAAATAAGCTATTTAGTTGACATCCACCATCAGCAACTAGAATCGCTATTGTCACGTCTCTGCGAATAAAGTTTTTAATTCATCAAGTTTTATGCAACATCTTACAAATTCACATTTTTCCCCCGAAGTCAACGAAAGATTTCATTACCATATAGATAGGTGTTTTGTGTCCCAAGGGATAAAGTCGAGAAACGTGTGAAAATGTCTACAAAAATTATATACTTACTTACTCCTGCATAAAAATTGGATGAGTGTTATGAAAATTTTTATGTAGACCTTTTCTTCACCACTCGCTGCTAGTTAAATGAATAATTTTAGGGGTTGTGAATACGTACGTATATTTAAATTTATATTTTCTCATTTCTGTCACCTCATGTTTTGTTAATATTACGGTTCGTTTCAGTGAGTGCTTCTTAACTTAAAATTTACTGTACAGTTTTTGAAATATAAATATAGCATTCTACTCCTTAGCTTGATCTATCATTTTATTGGGATACTAGATTGATGTTGAATTTTTTGTATACACACTAATTAAAATTCAGAACTTTCTATATGAAAGTTGTGTATTTAGAGCCTTATTTTAGTTAGGTTGAATATGTTGATAAATCAAATTCACTACTATATGTGGATGATGTGGTAATGATAGAAAATACAAGAAGTAAGATGCAGAAACCAGTGACTATAGTGGATATATGGACTAGACGAAGGAAAACATGAAATTGAAATTAAAAAACGGGGTCGGAAAACGAATAGAATAAAATTTGAATATAAGACACTAGGCAAAGTGACGTTAAATGAGTATCTAGGAACTGTGTGAAATAACAAATAAGGAGTATAAACTCTTGCGGAAAGTGATACTTTCCCGCACACGACAGCAGTTGTCCCGAACGACGCGAAGCGAGTAGTAAGCTTCCAGCCACCGAGGCGCTTTAGGTTGGTTATTTCTTCGCCGGAGTCTGATAGGAACGTTGTAGAAGACCGTCTGAAGCTGTGTCATGTATTACGTTCCGGATTAGGTAGGCGTAAATATGCAGCAATCTCTGCTGGCATCTTACCAAAAGTGTTTACGCCAACGCATTGAACTAAGCATTTTCCAGTCTTATAATGAATAAAAAATCGGCGGTGTGGAGTGGTAGGTGGTCGTAAATCTGTGTACTTTCTGTACAGCGTCAAATAGGTTCCATCATTTATTTCTTCAGATGAAACAAATGATCTTGACTAATGATTTTTGAAATCAGAACAACAATTAGGTTGTCTCTATCTTGAATGTCGTCGACAGTGATATTTACAAGCTCGGATCTACGGAAAGCGCCAGTCAGTGCTAAAATAGTACTTATTTTAATCATCAGGTATACCTCATCGGGAGCTAGCATGAACCTGGATATATCTTCTTTGGTAAAAACTTGCGCTTTTTGTGCTCGAAAACCAATATTTTTTTGGCTAAATAGGAGAGAACCCAACGCCTTAATATAGGAACTTTTTTCCTCTGCGTGGAAGGTATTTGAGGAGGGGGAATTGACTTTGAGGAGGTTAAGTTGTCCCCTCAACAACTCTAAAATATTGTGGAGATTGTAGAACTCCCTCTGGGAGGTGTATTTTTGAGGACAGTCCTCAAATTAAGGGTTTGGATTGAGTGTTGTTGAGAAAAGGTACGGGGTTGTTGTCGGAAAGATCTGGGAGGTTTGGTTTGTGTAGATGTTTGGGGTTTCTGGGGTTTAGGGGTGTTTTGGATGTGGTGAAGTTTTCGGCTTGTTGGGTGTGTTTTTGGGAAGGAATATTTCTTTTTGTGATAGCGCCAAGACGTATATAATCCACCTGTGAAGATTTAGAAAATGAAGATTTTTTGGTTATAGGGTAAATATTCTTGCGTAGTTGACGTTCTCTGTCGAGTGACTGGGTTTAGTGCGATAAGGAGGAAACATATCTATAGAGGTGGTGGAAACAGGGTTGTTTCTGGTTTATACCGGAGAATGAGAAAGAATAAAAAATAAAATGAAATTTCACGTGACGGAATATAAAATTCCATTTTGATTTCCGTTTATTAATACCTAACTGGAATTTGGCTCTCAAAGCCGACAGTGGACTCACTGCCGGAGGAAGTTTTCTCCCCAGCTTAAAGATTCTTGAGCCTTTTGATCGACTTGCTTGTAGTTAAAATAGGAATTATAATATTCACCTTAACTTAAGTAATATCCCTGGGCACTCAATACTCACTCATATAGGAGTATATTCATTATAAATAAGCTCAAAATAGGAAGTTGAATAGCAAAAAAGCCCCCCAAGTAGCCCTTATGAGAAGCTTGAAGTATAGGGCACTAAAACAACATAAACCGCTGGAAATACTTCCTTTAAAAGCGAGAGCTTCTGTTGCTGTAGGCGACCCTGCGTTAATAGGTATGTTTTCGAAGAAAACATTGACCGACTATACATTTACCAGACTACCTTCTCGTAGCGCTTGTAGAAAGCAACTCAAGAGTATAATCCAACAAGATTGTCATATAGACTAAACAATACCATACCTTGACATCGAGATATGGGTAAGGAAATGGGAAAAGAGTTCATATTACGATAAAGACAACAATTATAACATGTCCAAATGGAAACTGGACGTTGAGAAAGACAGATAAATAACACAACGGGGAACTATAATGTGAGAAATAAGAGGAAAATTGGTATTGACAAGTTTATAATTCAAAGAGAATCGACAAAATGAATGTGGAAGTAGAAAATAATACCAATAAAATAGAAGGTAAAGTTGAGAGATCAAATAAGGAAGAAACGGGATAGAAAAACTTAGGTAGAAATGATGGAGAAGATTAGAAAGAGATGGATATATAAGAATAAAAGTGGGTACAAAGGGAGCCGGAATTCTCATCGGGCAACTGCAAAGTTGAAGGGAAAGTAAGAAAACATGAAAAGTTAGTAGTATACTTGAGATTAGCATCTGATCTGATTATCTATTGAATTCAGAATCATATGAACTTACATAGCTTGTTTCAAATGTGGTATTTTAAGGAATATTGAAAATATTCCTTGCTGGTAGATGTCCTTATGTAATGAGAATTCTAGTTATGTGGATAAAATCTTGTTGAAAATCGTAGTAATAGTCCTCTGGGGAATATCGATGATTTTATATTGAATAAATTCAGCTCTACTTACATTTACGATTTATATCTCTCAGAAAACTCCATTTTTCCAGTTTAAGCCGCAAAATTGACATCCAATTATGCAAATGATCAAACGAATGGTGCACGAAACCTCGGATTTGGCATTATACTAATTTTCCAATTAATAAACTGAGATTTGAGGACTCTATAAATCACATTAAGTACCGGTTTAAAATTCTTTGCAGGGAAACGCGCAAAGTTGGCGACAGCTACGGAAATTAATTATTTTTTTCGAACAGAAAAAACTATTTAAACAAATAGCCATTGAGAGTCTATAAACAGATCATTGTGGGTTCAACAGGCTTTAAAATTGATAATTTTGACAGAAGAGCTTAACAGTTTAACAGAAGTTCAATTTTGGTACTAAGAATGGGAAAGCTATTGGCAAGGAACTACACGAAATAAACTGGAAAAAATATGGACTTAGAGGATTATAGATATGAACAACTCTCGTCGTCGGTTATTGCTTCTGTTCTGTCTCTTTTCACTCATGTTTTTTTAATATTTCAAGCAAATTCTTTCAGCATCACTGTATTATAGAGCTCAATTACTCTCTTATATATGAGAAATAGAGACTGTTTATCAGTAAAACAACACCTTGTATAATTGAATTCATAAAAATCAGTCTCCTTTGACGTCATTCAAGTGAACTGAAATTTATCATCGAAATTTAGTTAGCATAATAAACATCTGCAGTATAGAATAACTTTTTCACAATAACCCTTTGCACAACGCATTCCTCAAGTTTAATCTAGAAAGTGAAGAATGTATGAATAAAAGAGGTCGTATTTCAATAAAATTCCTAGCATAATTGCGAAATGTCTTGACAAAGATCAAATTCACACGGACCACTATTCCTCTACTGCTGTCTAGACGACGATTCTTTTGAAAAGTCGAAGGATTGTTGAAAATTTATTTTCTGGGGGGTGATGTTATCTTGAGAATAATTCCGGCAATATTGAATTTCTAGCAAGAATTAACATTTGTAATAAAAATACAAGGTGGCAGCAGTAGATTATTGTGAATATCTAAGTGAAGATAATGGTAATTTTGGGAAAATATACAACTACATATAAGAAAGTCATAATATCCATTCTATAGCCTATAAACGAAAGTTAGAGTTGATGTGATTGACCAAAATCGTGCCAAGTGTAAAGTAATACATACTGTAATTTATAAACTCTGTCTCTCACTAATTTCCTTAATTTATTTTTCACTATTCACAAGACTATATACTAAGACTTATTACTTACACTTATCCAATTCTTAACTATTTATTGTTCTAAACACACCGTTCACTTGTCTTCTCCTGATGTGTTCGGGGTTACATCCGATTATTTACTGTCTTTCTCGCTGATTGATAAACGAATATTTATACATAAGGAATGTCCCGTTTTTTTCGAGAAATTTGAAATTAATTGCATAAAAACAATATAAACAAACCGTCGTAGTAAATAAGTCATAAGAATGAATATCACAGGTTTCCGCTCAATTCCGCGAAGGTTGTATCCGGCGTGTCGACCAAATTTTTGATTCGGAGGAAATAATCAAACAGAACCGGCTTCACGGTTCACGTGTAACATAATCCACCTCCTAAGAACGAAGTTCCTCCTGGAACTTATGTATACCCATTCCTGCACTTTCCGGTCATGAAAATAGCAAGACGTGCTTTCAAATTAGGCAAACGGATTCAAAGATGAATAAGGAAGAAAGAGTCAGAATTTTTAATATTTTAAAGAAGTCCCTTCCGTCCCACTAAGTCCCAGTAAATATCTACCACCCCTTTTGTAGTTTGAAGATTCGCTGAAATTGAGACGCACTACACGTACCCCAGAAGGGATGGGCATATCGGAGATGCTACTCAATAAGGGCATAAGGAGGTGGACAAGTACGATTCTATGGAAACTGATTTCAGCGCACAACAGGAGGAATTTAATTTTTAGATAATGCGGAAATATGTAACTCCCATTTCAAGGAATTGTCCACAAGCCCTAAAAATTTTACAAATTCAACGACGTCAATCGTGGTTTCATTTAATAAAAAAGGCTACAATGTATTTCCATAGGATAAAACTTTGGCTTGAGAAACTTTGAGATAGATATTGGAATCGCACCATGATTTAAGGGTGATTAGGTGACTAGATATAGTTCTATGAAGTTCCGTCAGATCAGGGCTGCTCCAAGAGAAACTAATGTTGTCTGCAAATAGACATATCTTATCACTGATGTCTAGAGAAGCGATGTCATTTATAAACATACGAAACAAAATAGGGTCTAGTACTGAGCCTTGGGGCACTCCACATTCTATTGGCTTGCAAGATGATATTGTTGTATCAACCCTTACAAGCTGACTTCTGTTGGTAAGGTATGACTCAGACCATGCGAGAGGTGTTCCCCTGAAACCATAGTACTGCAAGTTGTTGATTAAAATATTATGATTAACACAATGAAAAGCCCCAAAAAGTTGATGCACTGGAGTGATGGCTGTTTAGGCTAGAGTACACATTATTAAGCAGGGAGAAAATAGCATCATTTATGCATTTGTCAGTAGAAAACTCAAATTGATGGGTAGTAAGTATTTTATATTTGAACAGAAATGATAAAAGCCTCCTTTTCACCAATCTTTCTGTGATCTTAGATAACGTGAGAAGGAGTGCAATTGGGCGAAAATTTAACGCTTGTTTTTTATCTCCTCCAGTGCCATTTTGACATGAAATTAATTATAGTGGTAATGTGATTTAATGTGCAATCGGGTAGACTCTAAAACATTTTTGATGTAAGTCAGTTACAGATGGGTATTTATTTTTGATATCATTATTTGTACTGCGAAGCTCTGCTAAAACTACGAGCATAAAATAGAAACTGTGTAAGTTAGCACTAGCATCAGGTAGATATGAAAGCGGATCATAAGTAATTATTGATGTTATCAGGTGAAGTAGAGATTATTCTCGATGAAAAAGACTTATCTCTTAGATCATTCACAATGGACAATGTTTCTTTAGAAACATTACGACAACAGGCAAGTCTCCTATTATAATAAATATCTTTGGTAGCTTTTCTGTATAGTTTCACGTCATTTTTGAAGAAGAGAGAATTTCCTTAGGTGCGATGAAGATCGCATATTCTTTGTAGATATACGTAAACTTTTAGTGGAACAGGGTTTATTTTGCTTATTTTTCATACGCCTGAAAAGAATTGGAGGCCAGACTAGTTGGTGTTTTTATGAATTTAGAAAATTTTATAAACGGTGGATTCTGGATCATACGATGACACGAAATAGTCTATAGTACTGGAACTGGTTGCTGCCGTTATATGCATGACAATACCAAAAGAATATATGAATATTGACCGAAGACATTCTTGACCAGCCCACACACTGGAATATTCAATATTGCGATTGCCACATAGATTTAGTTTGCATTTTAGTCGTAAGGACTCCAGACTCAGTCGTTTGTGACAGAAAGTAGGCACGTCAGCGTCAGGTGTTCTGTAAATACAAACAATATAGAGGTCATACATCTTGTTGTAGACGACAAAAGATTCGAATACTTTCTCAGGTACTTATTTCGGAAAAGTCATTGTTTGTGGACATCATCATAGTACCTCCATGAGGTAAATTAGTTCTATTGAATTTGGCTATAGTTTTTGACAAGAACAGGCTCATTACTATTTGACCAATATTCAGTGATGGCAATAATCTCTGAAAAATTAAGCTACCCTAGTAAAAGATACTAGTTTTGTGTCTTAGCGATTGAATATTATTAAAAAACCGGCCAAGCATACTATCCTTCAGTCTTTCAGAGGGTGCTTGCTTCTCTGATCGCGTCATTTTAACTAAGAGGAAAATACAGTAGAAAATAGAGTGTTTGATATGCACAAATTTCTATTAGTTGTGAGATGAGCTGTATACATACCGAGAGAAATAATTCATCATTACAATATAAACTAAACCCCCATCACTCAGCTTTCACTTCAGACACTAATCTTCCATATCGAAAACTTGTTATCCTGTAGGATTACGAGTCAGCTTTAGCAGTCATTAGAAACCTTCCAAGATATATATTCAAATAATATATTCGTCTAAATAATACGCATATTAGTTTAGTTGGGATAACTCAATAAATCTGTTACGGTTGAAACAAATCAAAAGCACAAACTTTTGTAAAAAAGAACTAGATTATATAGTAGTAATTCTCTAGAGAGCATTTGATGTTTGGTAAAAAAAATATTTTAAGACACAATTGACAAATAGATTGATTGGAGGTCTATAGTGGTTTCAACTTGTATTGTATAATACACAACTCTTCAATCCATAATGCTTGAGGAATGATAAATGAGTAAGTCATGTAACAGAATGCGCACACTTTTACGTAGTTTGAATTAACGTTTGAGGTATGAGATTTTGATTAATGTTTTGATCAATTGATCTGCAAATATATCAGTCATCCATATTGAACTGCGTGATCCTTATTATTAATCTTTCTGAAAAATTTAGTTATGGAAATACATACTTTCCATTGCCAAAAGAGCCGATAGAAGCGCTGACTACTGTGATTATTATAATGTGCAGCAACCTGAGCTGCAGTGAATATATATTTTCTGCATAACATAACAAAAACGTGTCCTTCGACGCCTTTGTGGTTGTATACTTCTGCTCCGTCCAGTCAACTTCCTTGAATCCATCTGAGTAGAAGATGTTACAATTTGATGGCTAGTTGAGGACATTTTGATTACATTCCTCCTTGTCGAGAAGGTTGACTTGGAATTCCGTATATACGACCGTTGGATCTAGTTAGAGAGCATCATGAAAAATTTCACTTCCGTTTCTTCCGTTTATACCATATTGGCAGTTTTATCCTTTCTTCATTTGTATCAGGTATTGTGCCTTGCCTATACTTATAGTAATCTGCTAAATTTGGTGCCCTAGAATAGTCCTTGGTATTGATTTTTTGGCCTCTTATCCTCTTAATGTCATTTCTCTATGCTTGTTGCAGTACTCTCATCTCAAAAGATGTGAGTTAGTTTTGATTCGAGGATTATCCATGAAAGGCTGAAGCCTCTGAAGAACTCTTAGATGTTTGTATTAATTTCCTGTTTTGTCTGATATCAGTAAACAAATTTTATTCTAGTACAGTAGTTTGATTTTATTAGTCTACAGGAAGAAAACACACAGGAGAAGAATATTAACTACTCCTTAGATGAATCCTAGTTGTTTCTAGCTCTAAATCACACCTAATCTCGATTTAATAGACTTTTGAATAGGCATTCTTAGGAATGGATCCGCCGCGTTGGTCCTAATAATTTTGGCTTAAATTACTGACCTCTAAGGTCAACAGACCTCACTGATTTTTTCTGCATTTGTGATGTTGATTGGATTGTAAAAATCTACTAGAGCTGCCGTTCAATAAATAACTCAAGATATGCTAGCTAAGGTGTAGAACGAATTTGAGTATTGGATAGACAAAAATGGTCTCCATTAATCTCATGTTCAAATGATTATTAGTTTTGAAAATATAAATCTATGATTCATCTTAAAATGCATAAAGTAGAAATTTGGGATCCATTACTTGGTTTGTGCTTTTATTTTAAAATTCCGTTCTAAAGCGGACTTAACATTACTGATTTAATTTGTGAATATTAATCACTTCAAATCTTTTTGACGTTCATAAATTTTATACTTTATTATTTATGGAAAATAACACAGTCAGCAATTTCTCATAATCACTATCATTATAACCGAATAACGTTAGTAAAGGAATTAATTAAATTCCACCTTAGGCAGTAATGGATTTTATTTGGAAGTTCATTCATTTTCTGCGCAAACTGCTGAAAGTTTAATTACCCTTTTAAGATTAATACAAAAGAGAATATCAACAATATACCGAATCTGTTGAGTGAACTTAATTACTAAATTCAACAAAAGAGTCTATCTGCAGTATCTCCACTCCGGTGCCATGTTAATGAAGTCATTATCTATGTGTCAAAGTGATTAGTCTTATTCCTTGCACTAATTCTAAATTCCAAAAAAAGATTTAGAAAGAGTAAAGGCGCTTGAATAACCAAAAATCACAAACGTAAATTCATTGATTCAATGAAGAAACATTTGTAGTAAATTTTCCTTTCCACTGAATTTGCCACTTCTCCTACTCCTTTCTTCCATGATAGGTCTAACGCCTGTTCCTTCTTCGACATCTTTCCTTATTCTCATCTTGTTATTCCACCTCTTCCGTGGTTGACCTCTACTCCTTGTTTCAATTGGAGATTTATTCGTTGCTATTTTCACCAGTCTATCATCTGTCATTCGACTTATATGTTGGTTCTATTGCTTTTTACGCTGTAATACACATTCGTTAATATTATCTACGTCGCATAATCTGTGGTCTTCAAGAGTTGTTCCTTTTTTGATGTTTCTGGTCTTGTTTCTGATGTATGGGTTATTAAAAATCTGAATTTCGCTTTGTGCTTCTGTTTATTGGTTTGAGTATTTGTTCCGCCACACTACGTTCGGTAGATATCCTAAGATCTTATTTACTATAGCTACTTGTCCTCTAATCTCGTATTTCACGTCTTCATAACTGGGTATATTACTTCCAAGATACTTGTATTCAATTCTCTGTTGTATCATTTGCCCTTCTAGCTCTAACTTGCATCTAATGTGCTATTTTGATGTTGTCATGCATTTGGTTTTTTAAGTCGAGATAGTCATATCAACCATTTTCCTCTGGGATTGAAGATATTGGATAATCTTTGAAGATCATCTTCATTTTCAGCACATATTTTGGCGTCATCGGCATAGCACAGGATTTCGATTTCTGTCATCCATTCCGTAACCTTTGCCTAGTGACCCTTTTTTATGATTCAATCCATTATTATGTTGAATAACTGAAACTACGCAATTCTCCTTGTCTAATACCGCTTTTGAGTGATATGGGTTTTGTTTGTTCATCATTAATGTACACTTGAACTTGGTTATCTGAGTATATCTTTTCAATGGTCTAGATTCCTATTGTGAATAACATCTTCCAATTTAATGAGAGCTCTCACACATCAGTTCAAACAAACACCTCTTTCAGAATTGTTTTTCTACTAGATCAGTTTCCTTTAGAATGTGATGTTCAGAATTGTATGTGTAATAAAACTAAGGATTTAACAAATTAGTCGTTGTTATTCTATATATTCATTATTATGTCGTAACCAAAGCTCTTGAGTAATTTACATCTAAATTAAACAGAATTACACCCACACGTTATTTAATTCAATGATATTTTGCCAGGAAACCAACTAACAATGCGAATAATCTGCTATGCATTCCGAGTATTACTTACACACATAATTAGAGGGCATAATATATAAAGGGCCATGCAGAGTATATACATCGAGGTGGAGAAATGAACAAGTGGGAACCAGTTCTATTCATGATGGATTATGGAACTAAGAAGATCATTCGTCTAGAAATATTATATCAAATATTTATTGGAGATCCAATTCGAGTTTACACAATGTGAATTAATTTGCCTCCGTCAATATATTATAAGTAGAATATCGGTAAATAATCAAACAGTTTCCTAATCCATTTGATGATTCAGGTGGTTTTGGAGGAACATAATTTCAAAATGACAAGAGTTTGCCAAATTAGGAGAATAGTTGTTTGGAATAATTCGAAATTCGTAATACTCACTCATGAAATGCGAATAGTTGAGCTGATATTGTAGTTACATTTGTTAATAGTAAAGCTTATAAAAAAGTTTAAATAGTAAGAGTTTGAAACCGGTCGATTCAATTTAGCTAACTGAATAGTGATTGGAATATATGAAAGATTGATTTGAAGCATATTTTCATTCCTTTGTGTTATTTATTCAACAGTATCACGAATTCAAATGGATTTAGATGTGATTTAACGTTTGGATGAACACGTTGAAGTTTTTCTAAAGTAAAATAACGAGAAATATAATCAATAGAGCCGTTCAATGAAGAAGAAACCAAACAAAAAATAGTATAGAATTGTAAAGTGGCGATAACGGTTCCAGAAGAATCAGTCGGTATTAGAAGGATCTATCACTGCAGCTTTGTATTCCTGGAGCTCTACAACTTTATTATTCATGACACACCTCAGGAATTGTACAATACTCATGGTCAATTGTTCACTACTTATCATTTCGACGTTTTTCTGAGTCTAAACTTTGGCACTCACCAAAAACATTTCCGATAAACTCATTTGCCGCCAAGTAATATAGGAAAAAAAGAATTTATCATATCATTTGATACGAAGGAAACATTTGCTTCTGAAGATGCCGTTCCGAAGTGGCCATTATCTAGGAAGGCTGACAGATATCGAACCATGGATAACTTTGTTCGATAGATCTTATCAAGATCTATCTGTATGTGGATGTCATGATGATTGACGCATGCGCTGTGAATAAAGTATGCAAATGCATCATTTCTATCAACAAACCTAATCTAACCTAACCTAACCTTTGTCGCTCTGTAATCACATGTTATATAACTTATTGCAAATTTTCTTCTGTAATTTTTCAATAGTTGTCGAATATCATTAAGATTAATTGTTATATTTTCACGAGCAACTCATTTTTTGATTTGTGCGCAAATTATCTCGAATCTATTCAGTCCTCACCAATATAACGGCAATCGAAGAACATCACTTCCACTTTCTTTGGCTGTCTTATTAACAATGTATTTCTTAAGTGCTGATGTATATTGCCTAGCTAATACCAGAAGTTCTCACTTCAACATATCGTTGTTAGTTGTAATTCCAAATAACCAGTTTTCTATTCACTGTTTTCGTCCAGTGAATTTTCAGTTTAGCACTATTTGAAACTATGATGGAATTGGGAACAAATAAATATATTTCTTGAAGATATTTATCGAACAAAGTTATCCATGGTTCGATATCTGTTAACATTTCATAAATCGATTTCTCTTAATATCGATAGTCTATGTATAGAGTTTCATGATGATCGTTGTGGGGTGGCTTATCATACGTGTGTCGCCTTTTTCTATATTCTGCAAGTCTGATTACTGCAAAAAAGATAGGTGGTATAATATTCGAAGAAAATAATACTTTTGATGGTAATTATTGTTTTAACAAACCATTGGAGATACCGGAATCGAAATGGAAAGCGAGTTTCAAACATGGAAATTCTCAGCTGTGGGAAGAACTTCTTGTAAATTTTGGTTTGTAATATAAAGAAGCCGTTGCTTATACAAACAATATTGTCGCATTCTTCTAATTTATAGTAACTATACAAAAATATTTCCTCTAAATTTAGAATAATACATGAGGTCTGATGTGATTGTTACAATGACATTTTTCTTTGAAATTTATCTGTTTTTGTGTATCTTTCATGGCAATGAATTTTTTATCTAGAAAGAAAAACAGATAGGGATGTGGTTCATATGCCAAATTTGTGAAATTGGTTGGAAATGGAAGTTAAATCACAGTTAGGAAAATCAGAACGCGATAAACTTTCTCATTCAGACAAAAATATTCACGTGAAGAATTACTGAATTAGTTATGGAAAAATATCTTTCGAAATTGCCCACTAAGCTCCAAAAAGAACTCAATATTTCATCCTCGAAAAATATAAGATTCAATTTGCTATAAGATCGCACAAGAATTTCTAATTTATCTGCTGCTATACCAAAAAAAATTCCCGAGCTAAAAAAGATATGTACATTGAATTAGTATAAGAAAAAAAACATTGCAATTTGTTGAATATATTTTACATGAGAGGGTGATTTGACGGAGGAGTAATTTTTTAATTAAGCTACTTTACTGTATAAAACACATTTAATTTTTTATTGATTCCAACTTCACGCACTGTTTCTGTCATCTCATCTTCATTTAGTTGGAATTTCTGGAACCGTTTACGATATTCATACTGAATACACTGTTTACACTACCACGTACAATTACACTGTCGGACGCGCGTTTCGATAACCAAGTTATCGCCTTCAGAGACTGTATGTAAACTTTACCTAATGGTAATACTAATGTTCATCTTCATTTGTCCAAAAATGACTTTCATCAAGCCATTCTAGAAGCTTTTCAACAAAAAATATTCGGAAGGGGCCAAGTCAGGTGAATTAGGTGAAAAAGGCAATAAGTTTGGTTAGGTTCTCCTATATAATAGCGGAAGATTGACGGGCATTTCTTGTGATGAAACAAACCTATTTCTTCCAATAAATGTGCTCAATAATTTGCTCTTAAGCTCGGAATCAAAACATGCTGGGAAATCATTATAATATTGACCAGATATCGTGGCCGTGGGGGTCACTGTCAAAAGTAGAGAATTACCTACAAATTATCCCTTTTATGTCCTCAAATTTACTCAATAAAAATTCACTGCATATGACTATAAAAAATAATCCATCTGTCGAATTTATGTGAAATTTTAACAGATGATATGAGAAACTTGGCGTAAACCGTCAAACAGTAGTCAACGATATCAGTTATCATAAATGTTCTTATTATCGGTTTTATTACTAGAAGCTACTTTGGACATTGCAATATATAATTTTAAATAATATACATTATAACAAAATCCATGATAAATGGCAAATATACAAAAATACACATTCGTGTGATGGAACAAACGTATTGATAATATTGAGTTATTATAAAGACTTGCTTTCTAATAATAGAATAATATTAAATCGATAAGCATAATAACAACACCCTATGGGCTGTACTCAGCTGTACCTCGTAGTTGAAGCACATTTTAGTACTTCGGTGCAGATAAGCCTTGGTTAATGTATCACATTATAGTACATACATTTTTTTGAGAAAATGTTGAAGGTTTCCTTATCATTAAATTTAATAATCAGCCCGATCATATTATTTCTATTCTGTCCTAAACTACTATAAATGTCTTCAAACTTAGACACCTACTTTAGGAATGTATTAGGAAACAGATTTTTCACACTAAGGATTTGAATAACCAATTTGAAAGGCTTCTCCATTCAACGATATTGGCAACTCTTAAATAAATTATATGGGTATTATTTTCGCTAGCACATCCATTTAGTTGAATCTCCAACGCTGAAACTGGTTTCATGATTTCTTTATTTATATATCTTTGAGAGAAAATATTTGATATTTTCTTATATCTAATACTGGATTCATGGTATCTAGTGTTGGCCCCAGTTATTTTGGTGCCTTAGTCTGAGCTATTTGTTTTATATTTTAATTGGTACATATTGTTCGAAAGGACGTGTATTGCTTCTACTAAAGCTGTACTATTGAGGATATGAGAAGATTATAGATAATATCAAGAGGCATTATTAGTATCCAAACGATACAACTTTTTTCTGATACTGATTTTTTTTGCTGAAGTAACATGAATCATAATAATTCTACATACTAGTCACGTTACAATCCACGTTGAATTCCTCGCTCAATATCTGAAAAAACATCATGTACGGAATGGAAAGAACGGCGACAAAATGATTGGTCCCTTTTCCATCGAATCTTGAGTGGTCCGGCGATTTGTATCAATTTAAAAATATTTCCGTTCCTGAGTTATGTGAACATTCAATTGCTTTCTAACTTGAAAATTGAATCATTCGTCAGCTTTGAAACAATAGAAATATCAAGAAGCAGATGATTTTTCGACAAGAAGGACGACAAGTTTTTATATAATTTTGAATATTTTTCGCAATAAGTATGAGTCGCATCGACCAGCTTAAATTGTCGGTCAAAGTCTTGGACATTTAGCAAATTTAAAGAATCTAAGGTATTATGAGATCGTTACACACTTTTACCATTATTAAGATTTTGCTTTGGAAGTAGGCAACTCATCAGTTGTTCTTAGCAATCCTTTCTTGAAACAGAAAGTCGGCTTCATAAAAACTGTCGTTGAAGCTCAACAAATAGTATGGGAAAAGAAGCCGATAAAGACTACATACAAAAATATAAAAAATTAGATGCCATCAAACATAATTTATACAAAAATCGAGTCTGGCTTGTTGGAGAAAGATTCTTGAGTGGGGATTGAATGAATAAACCGACTTGTTGCTACACGGATCTCACTTTTTACGATATAAGACCTGAGTTGCGAGGCATTTTCTTCAGGTTAAGTTTTTAATGGAATAAGGTAAACTGGGTACGCTTGAAAAATTTTACCGTTTATTGATCTGGATTAGTTAAGTGAGAGATGACGGAAATATATTAAATAAAAGACCGTTCATCTGTCTACTAATAGGCACCGATTTTTAAGACCACTGCTTTGTATTTTATGTGTGAAATTAAATTAAACAAAAGTATAATTTGCTACAACCGCCCCCATGCCATGGTCGGTTGAAACAGTGCCTGGAGTCAGTTGAAACTCATGCAAATAATACAAAATATAATCATGTAATAATCTTTTATGACTGGCACAGTCAAATATCGGAAATATTTTTTTTATATATTTTATTTATTTATAAAAAATCACATTCTTAGTATAAGTATAATGATGAAAAATGTAGGTATTTTTTTTGGCAGAAAAATTGTTTTTTTTTTCTTTATTGACGGAGATATGATTGTTTAAACTGCGTGTGGCAGCACAAACACCTTTAAAATGATTTTTTATAAGTTGTGATAGCATCAAAATTGAAGGAGTTATGGTCCAAAAACTAATCGTATTTTTTTCTACTTACTACGTAAACTGAAAATTTAGGAGTGTGAATATATGGAGCAAAATGAAAGTAACCAATAATAGAAACCCAAAACTATTGTCTCACTCTATGATTAAATTATTTTTTAATGTGTAATCATATATATCTACTGTTTTAATTTCAATTTTAAAATATGATAATCATTTTCGAGAATATGGAATAACATTAAATTCCTCTCATTTTATGAAAAGAAATTTTCTTAAACAATTTTTTTCAAGAGGTGAAAAGGGGGTTCAAAATTCGATAATCAAGATATAGAACATAGAATATTATTTTCTTTATACTTAAATCTGTTTATGTCATACCAAAGTAATTTTTTGTGATTTTTCCAATTTAGGGTTCGTTTGCAAGGTTTATAAGGTTTTCAAGGGGTTGAAAATGATTCTATTATGAGGTAATTGTATTAGCAAACACTTTACCATTTTACTCCTTAATATTAAACACTTTTTATAGCAATAAAATGACTCAATGTCAATTTTTCCATTAAGGGGTTGTTTCCACCCCTTAAAAATAATAAGCAGAGCTCAGATCACTTTCACGTTTGAAGCTAAAAGTAAGATGTGCTACGTATTTCTAGAAGAGCAGGGTGATTCCCGTATCTCTAAATCGGAAATATTGTTTCAAATTTCTGATAGTCTTCGAAAAATAGAGGATGCACGAAGAGAGTGAATATTTCTCTTTTTCACCTTATAAGAGACTCAAATTCAACTATATTCTTATCTATTTGTTTGTACAATTTTTAATTGGATTCTTCCCATATCTTTTGCCAATAACATTCCAATTTGCTGTTCTGATGTAACCTAGAATAAGCTCAAGATATAAATGTTTTTCCATACTAAATTAAATGAAACGAACCGGGATCCATAATTCTCACACTGACATCAATTGCAAGTATTAATCTGAAGTTTCCTTAAAATATCCCTTCTAGAAAGTTTTGATTACTGCGAAGGAAAATCGACATATGCCAGTTCCCACTGGGCACTACTGAGAATTTCCATATTCAATTTGAGCATCAGAAAGTTTAAATAGGTCACGACGTTTACGACATGATAGAAATGAAAGGTGTCAATACAATTTTTTGAATGATTTGACTTCTTCCTGTAGTACTGTAGTATAGTTATATTATATCTATATATCATAAAAAGACAATTGATTCAATCTGTTTATTCAATTCATGACTATTGATGAATTAGTATTTATGGATGTTAATTCAACTCCTACTTACAAGTCAAGGAATTGTTGTATATTTATAAAAATGTTCTGTTCATAACTACTCACTCTTTTGCACAAGAGACCAGCTGATCTTTATAAAAGATGTCTGCCAGAAACGATGTCCATAGACAGAAGTGAGAGAAAACTTTCCATCAATACCGACGAATCAAATAAATTCTGAAAAAATGTGTCATTACTGCAATTTAATATGTTGTCTAGGTGATTGCGATGAAGCAACTTTGGTATTCCATGTTCCCACACTTGCTAATTTTTAAATTATGAGATGCACGATAAGACAAATGAACGAGCTTCGTTGTTACGAAGAATGTGAATGTCTATAAAATTATTAATTTCATTCCAATCAGTACAGAATGTACAACTTAACAGCATAGTTCGGGATATGGGTGAACTTGGGAGATTCTGATCTTTTAGTTGCATAAAAATATAGTTTTTACAAAATTTTTTATGCAGTTTGAACTCTTTTTCTGATAATTCCTTTTTATTCCAATCCTATAATTTGATATTTTAGAACTTCTGTCCAAATCTAGTCAGTGTCATTTGAATTTTTCTTGTCGTTCTTCTATCAAGTCGTGTATATCATTACTTATATAATACTATTTTTCTTTCTCTTCCGTTCATTTACATATGATTCCTCAAGAGATTGTTCAAGGTCCTCTTATTTTCCTTCTCTTTCAAGTTATCTGACTCCTCATCCATCGCGACGGTACTTGCAAAATCAGAAAATAGAATGAATGCATAATGAAAATTACACAGCGGTTATAACCTACGGCGTTGAGATGGATAAGAAAACTCGCAGCTTAGCATGGTACGGATACATTTACTGAAGCAGTGAAGAAGGGATACTCTGAGTAAGTCAAAAGAATGGAAACCAGAAAATAAATAGAGAAAGACCAAACATAAATGAGAAAGACAAGATTGATATGGACTTGAAATATATGCCTATTGAGAAACAGAGGAAGACAAACATGATTGGCGAAATGAAAAGAATAGTTAATTACTAGAAAAGGTTACAATAGAACTAAATGTTCCATAAGATATCCCCGTAAAATATCAGTTTTTATCGAATGAGAACAGCGCAGTTTGTACGAAGTCTAGGAATCAAATTTGAATTTGAATTTTGAAAAAGTATTGTATAGCTTATCTGAATCAAATATTGATACTTCGTTCTCAATAAATTATTCTGATCTATTCCTGAATTTTTTAATAATAAATCACGTTCAGTATTTAGCTGACATTTCTATTAAGATTTAATGTTTCAATCATTTTTGCAAATAAAGTCACAGAAGTTTATTTTCATCATTAAAAATGGAAGTTCTCGGTGAGTTGAATAATGTAAAGTGAATGAATGTTTTTCGAATTGAATATTGTTTCATGGGCGAAGCGCTGTGAAAACGATCCCCAACTTTTAAAAAAATATAGCCTCCATATAACCATTTTCGGCCAAATTGGAATAGGGAACAATGACACGATAGCCTAGCCGGGCTTTTCAACACTTCAATTAAGTAATAGAGTGATTAATTAGCTGTCAGTGGGAGTTACCCAGATTCTGATCAATGGCAAGCCCTTGTTAAAGCGATTGTGCTGAAATTGTTGTCAAATTTGGGTTTCGCTTAGGTCGAGAGACTGAAATACTTGTGAAGAATAAAGAGGCATGAAATGATGGGAACGATGATTTGTGTCGGGAAAATTACAAGATTTTTCGTGAAACTCAGTGCAATCGCAAACAAAAATAGTACAGATATAGAGTAGCATTTTGTGTTAAGACAAGGATTCGTGTGAGAAAGAATCATTAGTCTTACGTGAGAATTGATATTCTGAATAGAAGTAATTTTCGGTTCAAGTGATCACCTAGAGCTATATTAGATTAACACCCAAAACGAGATTTAGATCACAGTTTCCGAACAATAAATTTTCGGTGAAAATTTCAACATCAAAATATGATGTTATACAAGAACTTTAGATTTCTATCACTTGTTTAAACGAGAGAGTTGTATTTGTTTTTGGAGAAATTGGGGCTACCGCAGATAGTTGCTACTACTGATCACTGGCTACATGAGAATGAACCAGTTTTTAATATGAATAGCATTATTAGCCGATATGACAGGGGTTGGTAATTTAGTTCAAGGCGGATCTTCAATTTTGTCATCCGGCGAGGCTGTATCAAATTTTTACTAGTAGAAAATACTTTTAAGTAATCCATGATTCACAATAAAACTATCGATTTATATATAATTTGTATTTATGGACCTCCCCAATCAAATATTCATTCTTTTTTTGGGAACCTTCTTAATTCACTCGATGCTCTGCCTACTAAGAGCAAGACTTTTTTGCGGTGATTTCAATATTGACTTATCCTTTAATCATAAATTTTTATATGGCTTCGGTTTTTTGTGATTTAACGACTTCAACTACGATAAAGTTTCTTACTCTACAAATTTAAGGTGCCCTTCAATGGTCTGTACATGTAGAGACCCTATCAAAAAATTATCATCTGCTTGTTTTGACAATGAATTTGTGTTCGATTCTCGTACTGCTTTAACAACTTACTACTAGTTGTTCGAATCGCATCTTCGCTATGTTTTGCCTTTCTAGGGGACTTGTAATTTGCACTTCTTCGAATCATAGTCTCTGAAAAGTACTAAAAATAGTTCTTTTATTCGCAATTTTGGAATTGAGTGGTTATATAATTCACGTGAATTGTCCTTCTTGAGAAAGGAATGATGCGTATACTAAAATTTATTCATAAAATTAGATCTTATTATATTTATTTAAGAAAGCCATATTTCCTTTTAGAGTCTCTCCTTGAATAAAAAAATCTCATTCAAAGTGACACGCCCAGAATTTCACTGTTTCCATTGTTTCCATTTCCACTTTGTCAACTCTCATTTGACTTTTATACCTACAGTTCTTCACTGGTATTGATTTCGATACCAAATTTGTGATTTAATCCATTTGTGTTTCAAATATCTGCATTTGGTTTTCTTTCCATCTCATATGCAATCTTCCGATTATGTCTGTATTATCTCTAGTTTTATATCAGCCTCATTTTTCAACTCCAGTAACTTTTACTTCTAGGTCTCACTTCACCGTTTCCTCTATTCAGCAAGATTTTCTGAAACTTGTTCAATAATTTTATATCTGTGCACTTCTTATATTTCCTGTTGTATCTACCCCTATTTTTTCGTCCAATCTATGCTTTCCGTTCCTTTCGTAATAAATCTCTTATATCAATCCATCAGAAACATTCTAATCAGTACTTCATCCATGATTCCAGTAGATTATACGAGGGTGGTTTGACGGACTTTGGGATGAGGTGATGAAGTATTTTCTCTCACAAAAATCTAGCATAATGCTCCAGTTTTGCTCTCTGTCCTTCCTCTCCTCTATGGCAAACATAATTTTTATCAAAGATTAAACTTTCCAGCTTTATCTACATTTTTATGATTTAATTATTTTTATATACAACCATATATGCAATTCTGTCAGTACTAACGTTATTGAACGTTACACACCCCTACTTTTCGCCCTCATTTAACGCCCTCATTTACCACCCTCACTTCCCGCTCTCTAAAATATTGTGATCGTTAAAATTTTTCTTATATAATTTAGATGAATATATTATACATATAACACATTAAAAATATAACACATTGACAAATATGATAATACATATTTAATGACAAACAATAAAAACCAACAAATAGTTTAAACAGATCAAACTACATATTCAAATTAATGGTTAAATTTGATTTATTATAAGCGTTGATAGAAATATTTAGGCCAGTACCAGCGCTGGCGTCTCCAAAAGTTCTCTCTCTAAGCTGAATAAAAAATCTTGATTTCTATGTTTTCTCTCAAATTCGTGTAGTCTCGAATGATCTCCACCTATACTGGATCAGTAATGAAAAATTATCTACTTTTATATCTTTTGGAGTTTGAACCGAAATAAGTCTATTATTGCGACCTAAAGCAACAAGGTGAATATAATACCATAATAACTGTGCACTTATACAAACCCAAACACGATTTTTTTCAAATACTTATTTGAATATCATAAATATATTACTTTTATTCGTATAAATTCATTTGGAGCTTCGCTTAACAAATCCTCTATATATTTTCTGGAAAATACGTTCGATATCTTGGGCCTGAAACCCCCATTTTTTGTTTTAGGAAGGCCAACATTTTCGAAATACCAGTTTTTTCTTCAATTTGTAGCATTGTTCGAATCATACTGTACCTCACACCTCATTGATAACCTCGAGGCTTCGCGTCTTGGTTAACTATATCTAATCTCTCAACAGTAATGAAATTCTTCCCACTTCGGTGTGTAATATACTATTATATTATCAATATTGCTTTTTTTATACAATAACCTCTTTGTCTGAGTACTATAGTAGGCATTTTTCTATGTTGATTTTTTAATTATGGTCTAAATTCCAAAATCCAATCCAGTTTAAAGAAAAATACAAATTCAAAAAGTGTCGCATCGAGTATAGGAGTACAATCGATAATACACGAAAGTATGAAATTTTTATGTCTCAACTATCTGGGCGACTGGGTAAAAAGAAACTGTCAATTGAGGTAGGTTTTCATACACGTGCCTTTCTTGCCGCACGTGACGGAAAAGTCATGCATAATACATGGAATGACAAAGTTACATATCGCGATGAAGGTTTTTTGTCGGTGATATAGACTCGTTTTGAAGAATTTCTCGTCTGTCGGAAAAACACAGGTGGCGTACTATGTAAAATATGCTACCGACGAGCATATGTACATAATACAAATATTTTTTATTTTCCACATCATACGTTAAAAAATTCGCGAAATATGTTAAGTTGATAAAATACAACAGAAATGCTGTAAGATAATTAATATATTGATGATTTATCTCTGTATGACACTTTTTTTAAGAAAATCTGGGTAATTTGGTGACCCTCTGTGAAACACAATATACAGGGTGTTTCGGAATAGCACTCCATTATCTCGGAAAATGATTATATAGGCAGATATAAGGAAAGAAGTTGGTATAACAACACTTATAAAAACTCTTCGTAAGCGAGTTGTGGTGAGCGACAGATTTCGCCCGGATTCCTGATCCACCAATAATAGGAAGACATATTGAATCTCTCCAGTCGTGCTAAAAGCCGACGCATTCGATAAAGATAACTTCCAAAGGACATTACGACGAATAAAGATCATAGAGAGATTGTCTGCTTTAATTAAAAAATATATGTGGGACGTTTGTAACCAAAAAGTGTCAACATCAGTGAATAATCGTTTGCAGACGATAACAAATAGCTATCTTTTGTAATTTGAAGATAGATTCGAAGAGTACAAGACCTCCATTAAGGCAAACCAAACATTGCATTAAAAACAACGAGTAGTAAGTTGTAGAAGCAATACGAGAATGTAGCTGTTCCGATACAGATTTAATGGAATTAGTGGAGAATAATTTTTCTGGCAAATTTTCTATATGTACGGATCATTGAAGGATACCAATATGTAGACTCGACAATAATGAAATCTTCTATGATAGAATGTGAAGCCTGTATATTTGGACCACTACAGGTTACATCTGCAAATTAAGTGAATCAATTCGTAAGTCTGTGACATTATTAACTAAAACTGAATCCTGAGGTACACCACTGCCAACTGGTTAATAACTTTACCAATTATTATTACCAATAGTACTAGTTATTTTCTACATTCAAGATAAGATTCACACCGTTTAAAAAGAAGACCTCGTATGATTAACACAAGCGAATCACAAAAAACCGAAGCCGTATAAAATTTATTATCTAGTGAGGTGTTTATTTCATAAAGAACAGCAAACATAGCGTAATTAGTGCATTCATCAGGTAGGAGACCAAATTGTTGAGCTTTCAAGATTTTATGTTTAAAGAGAAAAAGCGATATACGGTTTTTCATTTGTCTTTCAATTATCTATATATTATATATACTAATAGCAAAGAACGAGTTACAAGAAAAAATTAAGGTCTGGAACAAAGCAGTACATGGGCATGAAAATAAATAATTACAAAACAAAAGTAATGGTGATTGAAAAAGAAGAAACCAAAATAAATATAAGAATTGATACAGAAACCTGGGAACAAGTTGATCACGTAAAATAACCGACAAAAATGGGAGACAAACTGCCGATATAAATAACTGAATTACAAAAATCAACAAATTATTTTACGTCATGAATATTAAGAGTATTCATAGATATCAAAAGAAGAACATTCAAAACATTCAAACATTGTTGTTGACAGAACGACAAAAAAGTAAAATTCAGCCGAGAGAAAAAATATTTAGAAGAGAAGGAGTGACAAAAAAAGATGAAATAGACAGCAATACACAACTTACATAACACAATATAGAGGAAAGATAATTTCAACGGTGGGGGTACATCGGATTAATCAAGAGCAACTTGTTAAAAGATTATGGAATGCGAAAATTGGAAAAAATAAAAAAAAGGAGCAGACCAGGAAAAAATCGAAGGATGAAGTTAGAACAGAAATATGGAATAAAGGAGGAATAAACTGTAAGGAAGCAATGGACTCATAATAGGAATCAATAGAGGAAATTTGCACAAATATAACCATTAACACCATACACCACTAAGTAATAGAAGAGCTCACAGATTATATACATAATTCCTGGTAGGTCCTTTTGCTTCAACACTTTTTCAGTTATTGATATATCAACCAAGGTTTAAGTTGAAGTGAATCGAGAAACGTACTGCACTTCTAAAGCACAGTTTTATTCAGGTCTTAGTGTCATAAGAAGCTGAATCATAGAGTATTATTGGATTAACATCGTTTCAAAATAAAAAGATTCGCTCCTATATTCACTAAAACAGTCATAGATGATCTTGGGAAATAGTGAATTGTATATATAATTCGGGATTCAATAATTAGAAAAAAAAATTATCTATATTTTAACAAGGTGCCAAATTTATTTATTCCCATGGTCAGTTTCGTAGATTTACCATTTTCTTACATTGGGGTCAAAG
Source organism: Diorhabda sublineata (assembly GCF_026230105.1). Taxonomy (NCBI): domain Eukaryota; kingdom Metazoa; phylum Arthropoda; class Insecta; order Coleoptera; family Chrysomelidae; genus Diorhabda; species Diorhabda sublineata. The sequence continues at coordinate 31,455,602 of NC_079477.1, forward strand.
TTTTGTATATTTTTTGTCAATTTGGTAGAATTCTCCTGTGATTATGGAATTGATTCGAATTTTTGTTTTAGTATCGGGTAATTTCATTGAAAGGGCCGAATTGAAATCTTCCATGTCATTAATTTTCAATTTTCGAAGTTCATCACAACGGCATGCTTTTGTAAAGCCAATAGCAAAAACAGCATGAAATTAAAACCAAAGATGTAATCTTCCATTAGGTTTTTTAAACATAATCTTTATTAGCAAATTAATTTTATAAGGTACATCTTTTAAAAATTGTTGAAAAATTTTCATATATGATCACAATTCTTCCTCGGCAACTCTTCAAAATAAATCAACAATCTTGAATTCTCGAGTCTACAAAGCTATTATGAACGATTCCATCCCTTTGTATAGAATAATAATAAATGTTGAGGAGACACTTAAAAGAAGTTTGAAAACCTATTTATCAACCAGAGAGTTTTTCAATGAAGAATTCATCAACAAAGTGCAGAATAGAGAAATTGAAGATGAGGAAATATTAATGTACTTTGATGTAAGTTTATTATTTCCCAGCGTGCTAATTCCGCATACCTTGGAGTACCTTCAGTACTCAGCTAATATAATGGAAGAATAGTTATAATTGTGAAAAAGATGTATGGAGCACAACTATTTTCAGTTCAACAACGACTTCTATAAGCAAGATGAAGGAACAACGATAGGCAATTTCCTATTACCTTTTATAGCTGAACTGTTCATGAATCATTTTGAAAAGCATATCAGTAAATAGTTTCAGTATATTCCCAGGGTATGGTACAGGTATGTGTATAAACTTATCTATAAATTCAATATGAAAAAGGCAAACGTAGAAGAATTCATTTCGGTACTTATTTCAAAATATCCATCTATAAAGTTCACTTGACTTCAAATGGAAAATGATGACAGTTACCATTTGTAGATACTTCGATAATTAACTATTGTAATAGGTTAGAATTTTATGAATTCAGGAAAAACACTACAACGATACCCAGTCTCCATCGAGAGATACAATAAGGAAAGGACGTTTATTGAGAATGTAGCTGCACTCAATGGTTGTGATAGAGATTTGTAAAAAGGTTAATTAACCGTCATAGGTTTAAGAAATCTCTATGGGAAACCACCTTTTCCAAAATAGAAATTGAGAACAAAAAAATTTGCTATGATACCTTTCAATCCTGTCTATACGAAGGAAGTGGGTTTTAAATTAGATTATGAATCTAGAATACATTAGAATAATTGTGGGGTAATCTTAGAGATAAAATATCAAAGTTGGAAAAGAGTGCTATATATGAAATTAGCTGTAAGTGATTGTGACGGAAAATATATCGGGCTGACTAAGAGATCTGTAAATTTTCGGTTTACAGAGCACATAACTCATTTGAAATACGGATGGACCAAAAAATCGAGTATTGCCGATCATGTTACCAGTCATAATCATAAAATAATATTAATAATATAAAATTGATGTATCTAATAATAAATGGTCGAATGTATTTAAAAGAATTGAAATAGCTAAATGTAAGAGCAATAAGTACGAAGGGCCTACTCTATAGTTTAGTAGTTGAGAAATAAATGTGCAGATTCCCAACAATGAGGTTTTCTCGCTGGCAATTTAGTATAAAACAGGGAAGTCAAGTTAATAGCTTATCTCATCGCCTGAGGAGATATCGCACGCTAATCCTCGGCATTGCATCGTCAACCTGAGAATAGTGTCCTACTAATTCAACTTATAACCCTCCATGGTTGACTTGGGTTACTATTATAACAATGAGAAATCATTTCTCACTAGAAAAGTGGAATATTCCATGAAATTTGTATTGAATTAGAATTTAATTTGCTTCGAGGCAGTTCATATTAAAATGCAAATTCTTACCTGTAGAATAGTGCATTAATTGTTGAAGTTCAGTTTTTTCATAAAACTCTTTCAAAAGTATTTAGAGAACAGATTTATAAGTCATCAAATTAATAAAGAAGAATAGAATTAAATAAATTCTATAATACTCGATAAATTCGATAAAAACTTGATAAATTTATAGTACGTAAAATACAAGTTGAAAAATAATTAATTTTTATTCCTATTAATGAATTTGAATGTGGTTGAATACAATGTGGTTAAATATAAAGCAATGCAAGAAACACGTCACGTAAGGAAAAACTGAGAAAGTTAATAAAAGACAGGATATTCAATTGCAAATAATACGGAAAAATTGTTTTGATGATTCCAGTATTTGGTTCCAACAAGATGGTGCACTATCACATTATGGTCCTAATGTTATAATTGTGAGGTTTCTGAAAAATCAGTTCAAATTAAGATTGATTGGAGTACGGGGATGAATGGAGTGACCACCTATGTCATCTGATCTTACCCCTTTCAAACAATTTAGAATCATTTAGACTCCGAAGATAATGAGAAATTCTGTAAATCAGCTCTACCATCGGCTTGGCCTGTGTTGATAGTGAACGGGATACAGTTTGAACAATTCCTGTGACAAATAGTTCTGGTTTGATCGACTGTTCACTTAGCTTTAGAGTTGTTACTAAAATTGTGTGTTTCATAAATTTTGTGCATTACTTTATAATTGTTCGAAATTATTGTATTTTGATGTGGTATATAATCAGAGTTATCAGATAACATTTTGAAAAAGACCGAAGCTGAATCGAAACGTTATTTTTAAAAATACATCGTGGATCAAAATACTTTATTCAAATATATGAATATACAAATCATGTACTATTCCAATCTTTAAGAGCAGTCTTTTGTCGCTTTTTACCTCCAATGATACAACCGACTTTCCATTTCAAGTTCTATAATGAGTTCACAAACAAATTTATATCTCTTTTTTTCAACCGACGCTATCAGAATAGTGAATTCTAGCAACCGAAAAATCAGTTTCCTTTCCATTCAGTCCTTTGTCTGATTTATGTCTATCTATTTTCTTGTCGACAGTTCAATATATGTCGTTTTCAAAGTGCGTGTGTGCTCTTCACCCTTCCGATTCCCATACTTCGAGTATAGAAACTTCCTCATCAAAAAAATTTCGTTGATACATGAGACGTGCTAACATAACGTACTGTTGTCGACTTTCAATACATAAATTACATCACGGCACCACGCTAGCGATACTTTTGTCTAAAGAATGACGAAACTTTTTTGTTGATGCATTGTTCTCTACTTATAGATGAAGTTTGTATAGAATCGAGATTATAAACTTTAGAAACTCAGTCTGATGCAAAAGTTCTGATAAATTTCACAGATTATATGAACATTTATTGTTGATAATGAAACATGGGAAACGACTAAATTCCTTTTTGTTGAAAACGTTTCGGAACATTCGTTAACAAATGTTCAAATAGTTGATCCAACCGAATAACCTAGTTTTCTGCACATCATTCACAAATGAAGTATCCATTTTGAAGAACGCTTGGCTAGATGTAAGTGATCCTTAACAATATACAAAAGAAAAACACAATGAGTAACAAAATTATAGGTAATATTGAAAGGCATGCAGCATGCCCAGAATTGAATATTATAATTAGAATAAAAGTCGTTTACAAAGGAAAAGGCACTTTCACTAAATATGCCCTCAAATTATGATATCGATGATATAGATTTTATTTCAATTGGCAAGTGATTGTCCATTTTTTTGGCATTTTAGAATATTGAGCCCATAACTAATTCTGAACGTGAAGTAGGTAGATAAAGGTCGTCATCCGCGTTCCTAAGTTGATAGCCGTACAACGACCTTTATGAAATTGGAGAAACAAGTTTACGAACGATTATAGAATTTGATAAATTTTTGGCTACATTTACAAAGTAATTATTGAGGTCATCAGGTGAATCAAAGATTATGCTAGATGAAGAAGCCCTATTTCTTAGATAACTCACAATGGATCATGTTTCTTTAGAGAATTGGCGAGTCTCCTATTATAATAAATATCATTGGCAGCTTTTGTTATCTTTTTATAAATTCTTTTGTCTAGTTTTACGTAATTTTTGAAGAAGACACTATCCGAAAATTTCCTTAGGTGAGATAAAGATCGTATGTTCTTCATCTATGCTGCTGCTCGTTCAATTCCTAAATTTTCCTTGAACTCGTCTTATGTTAATCAATGATCTTACGACACAAGTTATCTTTTATCTCCAATATCTTCTGGGTTACTCACAGTGAGCGATAGACTAATACAAAGTTTGTCCTCTAATTTCTGTATGAAACTTCACATACCGATTAAGCACTTTTTTCCGCCAACATGAAAGTTTGGTGACTTCTCTTTTGTCTTAGACTTTTTCTGGAATCATGATGAATGTCAATCCAAATATTATCTCACGGAACTGATAAATACTTTACTCTGGATAAAACTTGAGCGATTGTCAGGCATTTTACCAACAAGTAAGAGATGGTTAAATCTAAAATTTCCAGTACGACCCTTCAATTTTATTATCTTCCTGATACTATGAATTGATCCCATTTTTTTGTTAGCGGTAAATCGAATGGTGATAAACTTTATCATGATCGCAAATTCATTTCAAGTTCTATTTTTACAACGTACTTATACTTGAATGAAGCTGATTAGAATAATACTCCTGAGAGAAATTTTTGGACCAATTATTATAAGCAAACTTTGTTTTCATTAATCAATCGGGGGACGAACTTTCGTCCCAGTTTAAACTCCTCATTATATCAAACTTTTTGAAAAGAGAAAAAAAATTGAATGTCATTAATTATTTTTTTGTCGGCACTGGTTTGAGAATACTACTGCAGAACGAACTTTATTACCAGAGTTTTTTACAGTGAGAATTGATTTCCAATTAGACAGAATAATAATTTAATGACATAAAGTGTTCTGTATTATTGTACCATAGTTGTGATAACGTTTGATTTCGAGGTTTTCCCTTCTCTATACAACTTGTCTTTCCAGCAGCTTCTGACATCATAAAGTCTCACTACAAAAAATAAAATCCCTCGATTAGAACTTTTGAATCCTTGATTCCGATTTTTTTCAGAAGATGGATGATAAAATATGGTATATGGCTTGTACCTCTTGTTTATTGTCATTTGTAGAGTATCAAATCCTTTCTTCCAAATTGTGACTAACCTCACCGCTAAGAAGCAACTGTAAATTCTACTTTTAATTCACCTCCCATAGTTGGATCCATCTGTGACGGTTTTGTAAACTATCTTATTGGTGGGCATCCCCTGCTACAGTGTGCGTCTTGACGCATCTTTACTAAGAACTGATAACTAATATTTAACACATCTATCAAACATGAATCTGTAGCTTGTGAAGCAAACAAATCTATGAAGTATACGGAAAAACCTACTCCATCATATATACTACATCTTCACTCCAAAACTTAGTCTGGAGTAGGTTGAGCAGTTACACTAAATCACGAACTCATAAGTCCCTTCTGGTAACCTTCGTGTTCACTTTCTATAATTTCGTCAATTGAAACCATTTTAAATAACCTTCTTATCGTTACAAACAATTGTTACGTCAGGAAATCAAATTTCCGCTCACCAGATGGATCCAATGATACTTTAGTTTAATTTCAAAACCTTCATTCCAAACGGAGTAACTGTACCACAGCACTTAGCAGTTTCCATCCATTTAATTTCAACCTCTTTCTCAAATATTTAACTTGGTAAGAATCTATGACAACTAGAAGATTTTGACTTAGCTATGCTAAACACATACACAGTTATTTGATGTTTCCAAGAATCCTTCTTCACATAATTGTCATGTTATATTATAACCGTCAAGAACATACTCCTCCACTGCAGATAACCCTCCATCATAAAGTCAAAAACTTCTTTAAAGTCATCAACCTCATTCATAAAATGTATTCATGTAATTTGATAGCTTATAATAGATCATCAGATTTTTGTTTCTGTGCCAATGACTACGCTGTGGAGGTAATTTAAAAGTAAAAAAGAAAAATTGTAACAGAAGGTCAAAACAAAAAATGAAAAACTTTCACTACTCAAATTATCATCCGAAATATAATGTTTGAAGATATTATTATGATTTTCTAGTCAATTTATTATGATATACTGAAAAAATCGCTGCTCTAGAAGCGGAATCGTATCTTTTATAAATAGATTATAAAACTGTGATAAAACATTTTGGAAAATACAGTTTCCTTTTTCTGGCCGCAACTTCTGAAACAGAATAATAAGGACAGTGATATATGACTAGATATATTGATTATCATTTCGAAATCGAGCTCTTCTACAAAACGGGGTGGCATTTCCACTTCACAAAATGAGATATATTTATTTTAAGCGTTCACCAAATCGCTTTCTCCCTCAAGTTTATTGTAGAAATATATCTTTATACAAGCGGAAGATAATAACTATAATCTTCGAGCTCATATTGTATCTTTATCGTGTGAATGAAATCAATTTACGCGGTAATAATTCATACTGGCACCGTGAAGTAATATATTAACCTCATTAATTACACGAAGGATCGCTTGGTAGGTTTCGTAGGCCTATTTGCAGGTATACGAATTTCACTTTTCAAAAATCATATTTTCAAATGAGTTAGGGGGAAATGGAGTAAGAGCCATTCTAAATCATGTGTTCGATTCGTATTCACTATATACACCGCTGAATATAGATTGAGCTCCAATTTTTGTGTATAATAACGTCTCGATTTACTTCCTTGTTGTCAAGTTTTTTTTGTGTGGGTGGATTCTCTAGTGTGGCGATCAAAACAAATGGGGTTATACCGATCATGATCGGTATCATCCCATAAAGGTTGATATGCTAAATTTTCATTACAGATGCTAAAGGAAGTTGTACAAAAGAGTCATTAGTCATTGCCTTAACATATACAGAAAATGGAAACTCAATTCGCAAGTGAACAAAAATCTCATTCACCACTTTATACGATAGAAAAACGAAGGGTATCAAAACTGGTCTAAAATTATGTGAAAAAAATATCATTTGCAAAGATGATGAGACCACTATGGCCACAAGAATGAAATTGATGGCCGATTTATTTTATGGTTTATCTCCATAGGAGATGAGACGGCTCGCATACGAAGTTGCATTCGACATAATTTCTTCAGAATACGGAAACTTGCAGTAAAAGATTGATTTTATAATTTTTAAAGAAAATTCCAACACTGCAGGAAGTGGAATTATTCCATAACAATTTTGAACTTTTGATGTCCCAATTCAACTTTGAACATAATAAGGTGTTGGATCTGTTAAGCGATGAACGCTGTAGGAAATTATATTCCTTCGATGGTTATTTTTCTAAGGAAAAGAATGACACCTCTTTTTTCAAAAGATGGTTTATCTCGTGTAATATATTACTGCTCTGAGAATCGATGGTCAAATGAATTTTTTTGGTGAAGTGGCTCAGACATTTCATAAAACATTGGAAAGCTAGCTCAGAACATCGTTTTTTGTTGATATTAGAGAACCATGTCACATAACTTTGGAAGCTTATAAATGCAGAGAAAACGGCATCTGAATGTTGTGTCTCCTCCACACGGATTATACAGGATGCAGTCATTAGATGTCATACATCACGGACCTTTGAAAGTTGCATCTCTCCAAGAATGTGTTCTCTCCATGTCTTGCTTTACTGAGAATCACTCCATATGACCTGACGAGTCTGTTCAATTAGGCTCATTTCACAGCTGCAATAATATCCATTCATGTTTCTGGATTACAATTAATTGGAATATATCCTATAAATCCAAATATATTCAGGAATCAGGATTCTTGACTCCAGATACTTTTAATGGAAACAGTAACATTGTTCTGATCGTTGTAAAAATATGTCAACAGCTAAACATGTTCCTAATGCTGTTCCGTTTAAATCGACTCATGCCCCTAATGTTTCGCAACCAATTATTGACAATAATTCTAGTTTCAGTCAAGCTGAAATTTTATTGAAGCAGCCAGGTCTTTCTTGTTCTAAAATTATAAAATTCTCAAACTAACTCTAAATCATCTGAAAGTTCACTACTTTTTCATCAGTTTAAAGGAATTTAAGGAGAAATGATGATAATGAGATCATCCCAAGGCTATGTATCTATTTCAAACAGAAAACTGGAGATAGAGCTAAACAGTAGTCAAAAATACTCACAAAGAAGAAGAAAGAGCAGAAAAGAGAAGGCAAGTCAGCCTTAATGCTGGAAACAATAGAAGAATAAGACACTGAATGACAAATAATAGCTAAAAGTTCGGCAAAGAAAAAAATATTAGATAGTGACTAAGAAAATTATTACATAGATGAAAAACCTTATGCGATGACGACGAATTGGACGACATGGAAGATGGTAGAATGGTAGAAGATGGGATTTACTTGGAGGCTATTTGTGTAATATCTGCCTGAAGCAATAACTAATTAAAAGTTTTAAATTGTTCAATCATTAGAAACAAGAAGATACTTATTCATTTTAGAATCTCTAATATATTTCAATGTTTTTTCAAGTTTCCTTATTGTTTCATAATTTGTTCTTAATGATAGATGATAAATGCATTGCATTTATTCATTGTGATTGCCATTACCCCAAAAAGTGATCGGTATTAGCCGCAGTGTGAGAATATACCAATCAGAGAGATTTTTTTTAATTCATCCCCATAATTCTCAAAATCTCCGAATGAAGGAGCTGCAGTTGCTATGTTTCCAAATATACATGTACAGCTTTCGACTCAAATCTATAACACCTAATTTTTATAATTTGTTTTCGACCATTTCGAATTAAGTGATCATCATTCCCTCATTCTCCCCTAATAAACAAGTTATTTTATAGCCTTTGATATAAATTATGAAATGGCATCGGAAAAAATATTGTAACTCTTTTAGGTTCGTGGATGAGATTGTATTAGTAAAATTCGCACTAAAAACATCATGACACCACGATTTCCACACTAATTACAACAAAACACTATTAGAACTTCAGTATCTATTACTTCGTTGCGTTGTTTTATATGCCCATATAATAATTTCAGAATATTGTGGAAACGTTTGCCTACGATAGAATTCAGATACATTTCGAACAATAGTTATGACTTGCGCCATGGCGAGGGGCTATGTACCCGTCTCACTAAAGTTTCCACTACACTAAATCATGACCGGTACCGAAAGATGACGTGCGGCTGTGCACCGGTCACAATATCTATCATTGATATAGTTATTATCGAATTTTGACTTATTGGACTAATACAAATACAGTCCAGACTAGAATTCTCCAGAGGAGAATAAATTCATGAAAATTTTTTCAATTAGAGATGTTAATTGTGGGATGTATTCTCAAAAAATGAATCTGTATATTATTGAAGAGAATATTTCCCTCATGTGTAGAAATTGCACTGAGGAAATGCCAATTTTTGCGAAATAAAAGCAATAGTTTCACGACAGAAATCGAAAACTACAAAGCAATTTAAATTTATATTGTTGATCGAATATCTACTCGGAAACGTCAAAAAATGTCATATTCTAATAATATCAAGTGAATCAGCAAAGCGGGTAGTAAAAACACACAAAAGTCAGAACATGAATCCTAGTGACATCAATGATGTAAGCATTCTAGAAGAGTGCTAGGTACCTGTTGATATTGGATACAAACCCTCCAAATTATGCTTCATTAAAAACTATGAAGCTACGATAACTAGTCGACAGTTAAGAAAAAAATCTGCTTCAGCGAGGTTCATTGATATATTACATTGATAAATAGAAAACAGAAGATGGGAAAATAAGGGCAACCCTATCCGGCCCGAGAACTAAATTTGTTATCACATTGGCGATTGCTCACTGGATACTATCTGGTGAATTACGTCGTAAATTCATGAGATTTGACACAAATTTTATACCAATAAGAATTGAGTTCTTATAGAGTTGATGAATTAGAATGAAAAAAAAAATGATATATATTATTTGTTATAGATTTCTTCCAGATTGATATTATCTTCGTGTTAAACAAACTCGGCTGTCCAATACCTTTAACAAGGAACACCTTCTTCATGTTAATCAATTATTCGGTCTATAAGAAATTAATAACAACATTCACATGAAACTATTTGCAATTGAGAATAGAAACAGAGCTTTTTTCAAAAAAAAAAAATATATAAAACATGACGTTGAGCTTAAATTGCTTCACTTTACTATGTAACCGTTTCTTCTGAGACTCATACAAGTAATTTACTATGCAAATAATTAGAAAGAAATATATTTCCATAGAGAAACATTATCAATAATTTTTCAAGTGAAATAAGTCCATCCCTTCAGAAACACGCGATACATTATTTTGTATGTAATATTTAGGTAAGTTTTAATAAACTCATTAATAATTTTATACTGAATTGAGAAAAAATCTACTTCCACGTTCACTATGTTATTTGAAGTATTTCCTGTTGAAACAAGCTGTTATTTGTGAAACGAATTCCAATAATAGTGATATATTGGCATGATGTGGACCGTAATAGCATCTCATATATCACCTATAGGTCATCATTCTTACATTAGGGTACCTAACAACATCGCATTAGCGCGATAGTTACCGTTTGCAGGCCGTGTTGTGAGTGAAATGTGTGGAAGAGATTAACGGCATCCTAATTTTATAAAAGATCAAATAGAGAACGCTAGTTAATCGTTTTCATCGAACTGAAAGAAATTTATAATGCAAATATTATCTAGCACATATTTAAGATAATGTGATAAAAGGGGAGTCTTTCTTGGGCTATACTCACAATACTTTTTATGATACGAAGTAGTTTTCTTGAAATAATATTAATTCTGGATAGAAGAATGTGGAAGCGGTAAATCAAGAAATTTGATAACTTATTCACTTATTTGAATGGACTATAAGTTTTTTCAATTATTAAGTAATTTTCTACGAGTAAAATTGTTTGCTATTATGTATCACAACAGACATGCTGCTCCCAGAAGATCTCATCTACCCACAGACAGAAATGTCGCGCTGTGATCTATTATACAAGAATACTTATCTCAATATACAATAATTTGAAAATTCAAATAATCACATTGCAATATTAATCTATAATTAGATAGACATATCTCCAAAAGTCTTAGGCTCCCTTGTAAACATTTAAGCATACCTATGTTTAGAGCCCAATTTTTGTTTTTAAATTTTGTCCGTATATATATATATATATATTGTTAAAAATGCCGGGTAATATGATCTGACTTCAATCCAGCCTTACATCAAAAAGGTTTATTTAATCATCACATTGCTTTTCGTCTGAATATGTCGCGGAATTCAGTGAAGCGAATAGTGGCCCCTTTTCAGGAAACTGGTAACGTTGCGCAAAGACAGGTCACGGGTCTCCAAGGAGTCACATCAGAGATGTAAGACCGTTACATAGTTTTTACACTTTTTGCTAACATACTGAAGGGCAGTTTTGAAAGTTACCATCAGAAGGAGATTACATTAAGCCAATCTAAGGGCAAGAAGATCTTTAAGGTGCATAGACATTTACAAGGCCACATAGCTGCCCATCTTCAATGGGCCCAATTGCACAAAGATTAGGTTTTACAACAATGGTGTAACGTTCTTTTTTCCGACGAGTTCCGATTTGGTTTCCACAGTGATAATCAACGGCAAAGGGTCTGGAGAGGCTCAAGTAGACAGGAGCGACTATCCTGGCGAATCCGTCATTTTTTAGGAGGGTATAATGTATGGTTGCCTTACACTACTTATTATCATTGAGCGAACAATTACAGGTACCATATACGCTGAAAATACTATGAGACCGATAGATCAGCCCTTGCGTAATAAATATAGTGTAAATTTCATTTTTCAAGATGATAATGCCACACCACATAGCACGGAAATGATTACGAGAAGAGGCGGTCATATGAACAATTCGTTTTTTTTTTATTATATTATATGTTTTCTCTTGAAATGGCAATTTTTATACTACGATATTTTGCACATTTTTGTTAGTTGGTTCACTGTATATTAGGGCGAAGTCCATTTTTTTAGGTTTACAGATTTTGGTGGATTATTTTAAAAGGGCGCAAGTCCAAAAGAGTGTTTTTTAAAGGCGTAAGTCCACTTCCTCTATGAATTCTGTTGTTTGATTTCTGGACTTTCGTCTGTTATCTGCAGTCAAGTGTTACTGCTCATTTTTGTCTATGGTTATTATAACCCACAAAATATTGTAGAGAATGCTTTTAAATATCCTTGTACAGTCTTTGTAGGCAACAGAACATTATTCTTGTATCACGAGGGTGTAGCATGAAAAAGCCATAATGAGGTTTGCTCTTTTCTTAATGAATACCTAGAATCAGTACCAAGCCAATACACTGAGTCTGTTCAGTGATAACAGTTCAGGCCAAAACAAGAACCAAGCGATATGGAGGTTCTGCTTATACCTGACAGATTCAGGTCGTTTCCAGAAGGTCATTTAGTATTTCCCTGTTCGCGGCCAGTTTTCTCCCATGTGACAGGGATTTTAAAAAACATGACCGCATTTTTGATGCTCATGAAATAACTGACATAATTTTACGAAACTCATTACGGTTCAATAAGTTCATGAGGTTACTTCATCTGACATAGTTGTATATATCACAAGAAACAAAAGGAAAAAACACAGATAAGAAAGATAAAATGTACTTTCAGATTAGTAGGTACTATCTTAATGTTCGTTTATTAATATAAGTTAAAGCCTACCCCACAATGAATTGAATTATTCATCACAACTTTTGACTGGCTAAGACAAAAGCAGATACTCTCTCCCCACCTTTGGTTAAGGCTTACCAAGGTCGAGTGCCCATAAAAACTGCAAAGATGGAAGCATTGCATGTATTAAAACACTGAGAGCCTATATTCCAGGCGAGTATCGGGGATTTTTCGGAGAAATTTGTGACTGGCCAACTGATGATAGATTTCAAGAGATTACCAGCGATTTCGAAGTTGAAGAAGTCAACGATGACCCATTTTTCAGAAATATGGTCTCAAATCTACATCTTTGATATTTTCCCTCTTTTAAACTGATTCAAATAATTTGACTGTCTTTTCAATGAATTGTCTTACAATAAAAATAACAGTTTTTACTTGGTGGTTTTTTTATCTCCTTGCAACCTGATTTTTTTTTAAAGGGTGATAGTATCTCAAGTATCCTACATGCCGTCTTCTTTCGTACCCGCATTGAATACTTGTTGCTTCCATAATATGTGTTCAGTTTTAACGAAATATCAGACAGTGTATTTCTTGGAATATTATTGGAACTGAACTGGGGGAACTGATAATATTATTCAAGGATCCATTACCGGAATTGGTTGATTATTTACGGGCTGCACCATCAAAGTTATTGGAGTTGTTTCTGGAATAAGCTTTTGGTATTTCCTACGAAATTTGTCACTGTATATAATTTTGACGATTGTCTATCTATTCTGAGTATCTATGAATTTTCAATGAAATATTGTGTCCAATTATAATATTTGATACGGTCAAGAAACTTGTAGACTTTATTCTGGTATAATTCTAACGATTTCGTGTTTTATATGGCGATGAAATATTGAAATTATTCCTATTCAATTTTTTGATGATTTTCTTCACACACATTCATAGAGACATTATTTTCAACGTTTCCTTCAATGTGTTCAAATTATTCAATCAAAATAGTTTTCACAAGATCAAAATTAATTATAGACTATACAAGCTGTGGCTATTAAGTAACGAGACAAGCGCTGCTACAGAAAAATACTCACGCGCCAAAGATAAGCGATGCCAGCTGTATGGTCTGAACCCTACTCTTGCACCGTGTAACGTCCACTTATTACCTAAAATCTAATCTAAATAGTAAGGAAGAAGATGTTACTCTACCGCCTGGCAGAAAAACACTTCCTACACTATTTCGAAAAATGTAAGATTCTCATGTAGCGATGTAGGGATGCAAGAGAGGTTTATAACCCAAAATTCAAATCCAGTCAGCTGGCTGGCATCATACGAGGATGTATTGATATCTAGTTAGCCTAGACCAGTTCCATTCAAAAACAAAATAATTCCGTTACCATAGCAACGAACAATAACTTATTAGAAGTATCAGTGTAAAGTTTGACGTCAAAAAAGTAAACGCAATAGATTAAAAGAAAAAAGATGTCCACCGAAATTGTGAAATTCGAAAAATTGGAGTATCGAGCCATCATCAAGTACCTGTATTTAAAAGGGTTAAGAGGTAAGCAGATTTACGAAGATATGCTTAATACCGTTCATCATATAGTTCACGTCAATTTGGACTTGAGAAAAATTGCTGCAAAATGGATCCCCAAATGTTTGAATGTTGACCAAAAGCATGCAAGGGTAGAAGCATCGTGTTCTTAAACTGAATTGTTACCATGGATGAGACTTAACTACATTTGTACGATCCAGAAACAAAGCAACAATCGATGGAATGGCGACACTCTGGTTCACCAAGACCTAAGCCGTTTCATGTTCAAAAATCTGCTGGAAAAGTTCTAGTTTCAGTTTTTTGGGATTGCCATGGAGTAATCATGATTGATTTTTTTGGTGAGGATAGAAAAATAACTGGAGATTACTATTCGACATTACTAGCCAAATTAAAGGTGTTTCGTTTATGCAGGACAAAGCCCCTGCACACATCTTATGTTGCCATGCAAAAAGTTCCTGGCTTAAGGTTTGAATTACTGGAACACCCCTCTTATTCACCAGATTTGGTTCCGTCCGACTATCATCTCTTTCCTCAACAGAAAAAAAGTTTAAAAGGTAAATTTTCTTCCAACGAGGAGGTAAAGATAGACCCATTGTATCACCACAAGATGATCTCTATTGAACTGGTGTACCCTCTTCCTAAAACCAACCGATGACCGATGGTCGAAGGACACTTCTACATGGTATAGTGGTGCTAACGGGTAGGCTGCTAATAGATAATGTTCCGTACTACCTATTATTCTGGATATGTTTGTGGCAAGCGTGTCCTTTCTACATTTGGTACTCCAAGTTGACATAGGTAGGCTAGGTAGGTATAAAATAAGGGTTGAAAAGTATTAGAGATCGTGCCCTTCTTGTCAGATGATTTGCTCAGATTTTTCTCAGATTTAATTGATGTCTATTTATAACTATTGTTGTGAAAATATAATTTCATAATAGATTAAGAAAGAATGAAATCGATACTCTTTGTTTTTAACTCGAGTGCTGCAATAAATGGAACAATGAACTATTTCTAATTTTTAAAGCAAAGAGTTCAGATTCATAAAACTGTCATGAACGCAATGAAAAGGCTTTTCTGCTTCTCTAACTCCGCTTGAGTATGGGAACGTTATATCACCCTTCAGATACGTCTCACTAACTATCGGCAAACATTGAGTAGCTAATATAAAACGAAAAATAGAATAGAAGCTATTATTATACGAGTACACAATACGCATTTCTCTCAAAAACATATAATAACGCATAGTACATGAAATTACTTTTTTCTAGTGTAGGTTTTTGTTGGTTTGAACCAATTTGTTTAGATATTCATTCATATTTATAGGTAGTAAGTTCAATATTAATATAAACTATACATTCAGAAATTTTCTCTTGGCTACAGACTCAATTCTTACTTTATTCAAAAGAGTGTACATCGCTTCATCTTGACATGTGGAATGTTTCGTCTCTCAAATCTTACACTTTTGTGAAAAGAAAGAAAATTCCAGCTTCATATCAAATTGTTCAAATTAATGGTATAACTCTGTAGAAAATGTCCAGTCTATTTTTTCTCCAAACAATGTGAGAATCAACCATCCTTTCACAAAAACAGAATCGACTCTTTTTCATACTAAAATTACTTCCAAAAAATCAAAAATTAGAGAGAAAGTAAAGACGAATTACTCCCCATAATTACTTATAAAACTATGGAGAGAGTTTTTACAAAGAAAATATAGAAAGAAGTGGCAAAATTGGTCTCTACTATAAGTAGAGCTTAATTGAATGTCAGTCAAAGCTGCATATTTTACGTTTGAAAACCTTTCAGAAACAGAAAAATTTGAAAAACTTCTTCATTACCGAAATTGAATTATTTTCATTAGAGAGAATAGTGAAAAGAGGAAAAACCAATTGCGAACAACAAGAAAACGCCAAGTTTTATCATTAGAAATCAATCAATTGAGATAATATCGAAACTAAGTAACCCAGAGTCTCAATATTTGAATTGAGTTACCAAAAGAGAAAAAGATGAGTTGATTGATCTTAGTGCGAAAAAAAGGAACTTAATTTTTGGATAAGGTGGCAATATTCACTCCCATTCCCAGGAATTGTCGACAACAAGCACTAAAAATTTTATAGATCAAATGACGTTAATAGTGATCTCAATTGAAAAAAATGTTGCAATGTATTTTTATATTATAAAACTCTGGTGTGAAAAAAGTTGAGACAGAGAAAATTAGGATCGCACCATGATTTAAGGGTAATTAGGTCACTAGATATGGTCCAATGAAGTTCCGTTCTGGGTTGCTCCAAGACAAACTAGGGTCCTCTGCAAATACAAATGATTTACCACAAATGTCTAGATAGGCGTTGTCGTTTATAAATATGAGAAACAAAATAGGGCTTAGGACTGAGCCTTGGGGCACTCCATATTCTATTGTATTGAGAGATCTGTCTTTATCTCAGGACGTGCCTCCCACCAGTCCAATATTAACACGCGGCACCTAATTTAGAGAATTTTCAAGGAAGATTGCATTCCTCCTGTCAAAGCTACGGCCTCCAAAAGGGACTCTCATCTTCCAAAGATCCGAACTATTAACATTTCGAAACGTGGAATAAAGAACTTAAAAACGACACCTCATTGCAATCATTCTCCTAATTGTTTTTCTAGTTTCTATTTTCTTTGTTTCTCAAGAGTATTTTCCAATTTCCTTTCTTCAAATATCGATACGAGCTTAAAATTTAGCGTTGCTTTTAGAATTGAGTAATTTTTCCGTCAAGTCGAGGGTTATCATTTTTTTTTTATTAAATCACCGAAGAATGCAAATGAGATACTTCGCAGAACCAGTTTTATTTTCTTGTTGCCAATCCCTTAACAGTGTATAATACTTTTTATATTCTCATCTCGATTTTCCGGGAGCAGGTTTCTGCTTATGGTAATCGCTTTTTCCATTTGCATATTGGATTTATTCTATTTTTCACTCATTTTCTTTAAACTTGAATTCTGATATTGTGCTGTCATTAATATCTCGTAATGATTGTTCTAACATATATGGTAATCCATGTTGTTCAGTTCTATAAGGAATTTAACATTATTACCCAGAACTACGCAATCGTACATATCAAAATTATTGGTGTTCGTCTAGAAACTTCGCACATATAATCTGAATCCGTCATTATACATAATAACTAATCTTCACAGAAGAGAAGATTGAGAAATCGGGTCCGATATATTTGATAAGAACAGTAACTGCAAAACAAATATATTTTTTTGTATATATTTTGGTATTTATAATGTTTTATCCTACGAGATAGGATGTATAGAAAAATATCTCTCTGTTTTTTTTATGTTTATAGAGTCACTTTTCTACTATATGTAGTAGTTGTTTCAGTAAAACAGCATAACCTGAAAAGTAGAAAATGTTTTATTTGAAAACACGAAATAAATAAATGCTCCAAACAAAATAAATAAAATGTAATGGAAAATCAGAAACTCCTATAGAACAAATTTTCAAGATATTTTGTAATACACATTAATTGCTCCATTTCCCGATTTTTCAAATTGAATTATTCTGATTCTCTTCCAGGGTTTCTGGAAAATCGATTTTTAGACTCAGTTGATAATTTTTTGTGTAGAATAGAAATATGTTTTAACAAGAAAAATTAATTTTGCCTTAGTTTTTCACATATTATAAATATGTTACAGCCACCTATCAAATTATTCGTAGTTATATTGAAATTAAAATAAAAATAAAACTATGAATTTTAATTATTTTGGTCTTTTTTATCATTGACAGCTTTCTGGTTCTCATGTATATGAACAATTTCTAAAAATTCTTTTTTCCGTGTATTTGATTCCGTTTCAATCATTTTTAAATCATCATAATTGAATGTATGTTTCTTCGTCATTTCGTGGTTCTTTGTGCAGTTTTATTTTCTTTATAGTATTGATGACCTTTTAGTCCATATACTAAATACTGAGACGTCTGGCATATGTATACTAATAAGATAAAAAATACGAACCGCGAAAAATCAAAAAAACATGAATTTAATTATAGAGATTGAAAGATTCTTGAAACATAATCCAATACACGAAAAAGATAATTTCTAGAAATGGTTCAAATTCAGCAATTTTATAGAAGGTTGCTACATATTTTTGAGAGGTAAAAACTAAAAAACAATTTTTTCCTGTAAAAACAGTTTTCTATTTTGATTTTATCCCATTTTGATATTCATGATCTATTGATTAATATAAATACGCAAATTGTCAGTCCCTAAAGATTGGAAGTAGTCGAAACGTCAAACTTTAAATCAGATAAGACCTAAAGTCAAAACGATTTAGAAAAAACATATTAAAAGGTGTAAAAATAAGAAATGAAAGAAAATGCAATACTAAATAAATTATTTGGATCTATCCCTCAACAAATATAATTCCAATGAGTATATTCACAATGTGTGAATTAAAAATGATTATTATATTACAACATTAACGAATAAGTATATTTTGGGAGCATAGTGACTTCTCACTTTCAATTTAATGAATTTAACTGTGTTTTGTCAACATACGGTTAGCAGTGTTTCTGCTTATTCCCAAGTTTCAAGTTATTGCTCTGATTCCTAAATAGGGGTTGAATCGCACATATACCACAACGTTTCTTGTGTTTTCGTATGAACTACCTCTGGCGCGTCTTCTATTAACCAGAAGATTCACATTACCCGGTGTTCTTTAGCTTTGCTATCATATGCTTCCATTGAATTTTATGTTTCATTCTATATAAATACTTGCAATGGAACGTAAATTGTGTATTGAAATGATTGTAAGCTGATTTAAAATCATTTTTTGAAATGAAAATAGGCTCCTTCGCGTCAATATATCGGTTTTGAGCTCTTCATTGCGGAATCTACTTCAATTTTCTGATACTAAGTATTCCTTCTATCATCCCAAAATACTTATCTTTCATTGATGTCCAAAGACGCACAAACCAAAATAAGTTAGCCATTTGCCGTTTTTATAAGCTGTTTTTCTTGCCATTAGTTATTTCATAGAAAAAAAACTATGATCCGTTATCTTAACACATAAGTTAGCGAGCCACACCCTGATATGTCATCAACATGAGTTTTTCATACCTCACATACATTTGAACCAGGACGAATTGGATTAGCACTATAAGACTTTCCTTTTTCTCCAGACCATATCATATCATAACATAAGAAAATATTTCTTTGCGAGGAGCTTTGCAATTAGAAAACCTCTTCTGATGCTTCCTCTAAAGTTTCCTTCACAAAAATGTAAGAACAATTTTGTCTTCACTTATTTGCTGAAAGAGAATTTTTCACTTATTAGAAAATTATAACATTCAATTACTAGAAGAGCTGACTTGAAAATTTTGGGATCTACTTCGATGTCCTATAACTCTTCAAGTATGCAATTTGGTATGGAAATAGATTATTCTTCATATTTTGGTCTCCCCCATATGTTTCTGATCTGTATCTACCCTTATACGCGATACCAAGTATATGTCCTTTAAATAATCCAAATAATGGTGGATATACAAATTAATAAATAAATTCCAGGATTCTCTATACTCATTCTCCTAAAGTTATTTCTCTAACGGTTCGTGAGAAATAACCGAGAATAATTTTTTGGACACTCATAAGGATTGTTTTATGGTAATAATTTCTTCTAGTGGATTTTATTCTTTTCCATACTAAAAATATACATTATCTTCATTGAACTTTTCTTCCTAATTTTATATCTTTGAAAACTGGAAAATGAGTAGTAATTTCCTATTAAAATCCCCATTCAAGGAAGTCTTTTTCAGTAAACTTGAAGAAATCAATGCTTGTCCGACATTCGTTGGCAAATAATTTAGTCCATATAACTTCTTTAGAAGAGAAAAGTGCATTTTCTAGTTTGAGAGATCGTGAATTCTAGTCAGAGTTAGGAAAAGCTGAAGGATATAGAGAAACTTTTCAATGGAATACTACCAGAGAATTAACTTTTCAACATAATAGTTACAAGTCAAATCGAATAAACATATTCTAATACTACTTTGCTCATTAAATCAAGTTTAATGTTACTAATGGTGATATTTGTTTTATAACAATATCAAGGACTATATGCTGTTAAATTTTTGTCCTCAAGTCTTGTCAATTTTATATCCAATAATTCAATGAATTTAGGCCGACAAGATTGTAGCCCTCTGAAATTCTTTTGAAAAAAATGATGCTCTTAAAAAATGCATTCTTGTTGTTTTCAACATGAAAACCGTGAAAATATTAGTGAAAATGTGGGTGGAGCACCAAAACGGGGTCCAAACTTCACATCAATTTATGTGAATTCATTAATAGACGTTGTCGCCAGCTACAATATAATACTCTAAAACACTCAAATCAATATATGATGATGATGAATTGAAAGACGATGTCTGGAAAAAATATGGTAAGAATTGAAACAAGACAGTTTTAAAACTAGTGGTGGTACTCCACCATCTCCACTTTCACCCTTAACTGAGAAGATGCTCAATCTAAAAGATAAAAAAAAGGTTGAAGGATGGACCACTCCCTTTAATGGTGATGCAAACTCCCAACAAGCTCAGTAAAGTAGTAGTGCTAGTTCTGGTGGAATACAGCCAAAAAATATTTCACTTGGAAAGGCAAATTCCAGCAGTTTACTATGATAGTGTTATAGTGAATAAGTACGAAGTCGACGTTAGTTTCTATTATAGTTTTGATGTGTACTTTGTGTAGTTCTAGTAGACTAGCCATCATAATGACTAGTCCTACTGGGAAGTTGAGAATATTCAATGAAGCTTGATAAACGGCCATAGTCCTTGAGGATTGAATGATAAGAGGTTCCGTTCCCGATACATAAGAAAGGAGATATCAGAGTTCATATAAATTGTAGAGGAACAACCTTATCTGAATTATTTAACAACAGTTTGGCTTATTCAGAAAATTTGAAGAAAAATGATAGTAAAGCAAAAGTAGATTGAAAGGATCAAATAGTTATGAATGACAATTCACAAAGAAAGAACAGACCATGTGGAAATACATAGAGTAATATCCCGTACATTGAAACTAAATCATGAACTTTGAAGGTCATACATAAATAAAAAAGAAATCAGCATAAAATTTATGAAATCTAGGCACTGACAAACAGAACAAAATTCAGAATACAAGTAATGGAGATGAAGTAATTAGTGATAGAGGAGTGAAGGGAATAACAGATCAACGTCAAGAAATGAAGCAGGAAAGTAGAAACTAAATATTGAATCAACAGCTGAAACATTAGAAAATAACAAGCTAACATAGTTTGGATACGTAACTAGAATGACGAATAGAAGTTTAGTTACATATATGTGGTTAGCATGATCAAAGGAAAAGAGGTAGATCCAAGAAAATCTGGAATCAGGATATAGCAGGAAAAATAGGACATCATGACACCAAACGATAACTACAGCAAAAAATAAAAAAGTTTGGGTGAGTGAGTAATGCCATGAAGTGTTAACCAGTACCACAAAACCTATTAACCAGGACAAGGAACTAGATTTGAATTGTAAGATCTAGAAATATGTACTCTTCTTTAATCAAGTAACGAGTTTTGGTTTGATTGAGGGCATATATTTAGCACGCATATGTATTTATATTTGCTCATCGTATTCGACCTTTTGCAAAGCTATCTGTTACATAAATTGAAGAATATATTTGATACAAATTGAATATTATATACCATCATTCCATTCGACTGATTGCTTTTGATCATCATAATTTCTGTCTAAAAGAAAGTCTAATGATATTTGACTAGATTTATGACATTCTACTTCTGCCAAATATGTGTATTAGAATTATTTTATCACCTTCATTAACAATCACTGAGTGGTTGGCATGAAGCTGTTATTTCTAGAATATGCATTAAACAATCACGCAAGGTCATTGTGACTGAAAAAAAGCAACCATAGTTTTCTTAGATTCTACTCAACTACTACCATAAAAAAAGAATCACGAGGAAGTTAGTATAAAGTTGTGAGAGGAAATTAATATTAACAAACTCCATACAAGGTATTGACTAAGACTAATTATTTGATTTAAAACGAAGGTTCCATAAGGTTTCAAATTACAGTATTTAGTTAAGAATGGTTTTATCACAAAGTTGAACCCTAGTTGGGAAACAACTCTTTTTTCGATAATGCTTGTTTTGGGATGAAATCAAAGAAATAACTCCTCTTTTGGCATATTTTTTATTTTATATAAACCAGCGTAAGCATAGTTCTAAATATCCAGGCGTGGTGACCCAAGGATCGCGAATCAAAAGCACATCTTGATACGACTAGAGTCATTATTCGATTTTGTCTTCGCTTTCTGACGCTCACATTCAAATCGAGAACAGTTTCCAAATTTTTATTGTACGAGGGCTACATCTTAAGTTTTGAGATGGACCAATAAAAAATATTCGTAATTGGAATTGGCTTTATGTTTCTTTAGAATATTCTCCATTTAGATAAATACACTTTTGCATGTGCCATTGAACAAATTCGAAAAATTTTTCGATTCCCATTGGGATCCTTCCAAAATATTATTTAAACACATCAACCGCTTCTTCAAATGTTGACCTCACATTTTTTTTTTGATCTGCGAAGATAATAAGAAATCATTGAGTGCCAACAAAGACTGTATGGTAGATGACCCATCAATACGATGTTTTGATTCTTCAAAAAAGTTTTTGTTTGAACTAGTATGTGCATACAGTCGATTATTTTTTAGTTCCGCATAGATCCATGATTAGTCACGATCTTATAGACGTCTTTTGAAGCAACGCGGTTGAATTTTTAGTATTTCTAAGAACCAATCGACGCAAGCTCTTATATACACGCGAACTAATTTTTTTGGCAGCCATATATTCATGCAATATTGAATTTATGCAAGTGGAACTAAAGCCCAAGTATGCCTCAATCTCAAGGTATGTCACATGGCGATCTTACAATATCAGTTTACGCACAGCATTGATGTTATTTGCCACAACAGCCGACTTTGGACGACCTTTACGAAATTCATCCTGTAGCGAAGTGCGACCACGATTGAATTCTGCAAACGTGTGAAATACGGTAGCTCACTTTTAAATTTATCCAAGTCGAAATTTTCTCGATTCAAATCCATTTTTTGACCAAGATCAATGTTTCTAATATCTCAAACAACTCAAATAACACTCTTATGACAACACGTTCTGAGTACATCCTACATAAAAATATCAAACTTCACGATAATAATGTCAGATTTGACAAACGCAGATCAGCGTTGCCATATCTCAAAACTTCAGCTACAGTCTCCGTATTACCATAAAGTTATAAAATGTCCTAAGATTGAAAGTCTCATCTATTGATAAAAAGGCTACTGGAAAGAAATTTGAGAAGGTTATCGAATAGTTTAAGGGAAGTAGAATTAATAAAAATAATGAAAATGTTGTGGCTTACAGAGATATATCATTATGGATTCATTTACTGCAGTCACATTAGAATTTTTTTCCTGAGAACTTTGAAAATATGAGTAACGAATAGAGGAAGCGTTTACATGAAGATTTACAGATTTTTAATGGATGTCAACTGAGATTTTGGGATGAGCACATGTAATTGCTTTCAGTCTACAATGAGAGAAACTCACCCAAAAAATTTTAAAAAGATAACTAAACGTAACAAAGCACTTTTACCATCATTACAGTCTTTTACTTACATTAAGAAAAATCAACAACTGTTTGGGGGGTATAACTAGTAAACTAGTTTGATCAATAAATCGAATTTTTCTCCTAGAAAAAGAAAACAAACTAATTTCTTCTATAAATATTTCTCACCAGTGTATTGGTTTTCCTATGTCATTTGAGAAAACAGAGGAAACCCTGATTGATGACCCGATTTCGGATTGATTATTAACAAACGGGTCTGATCGAACAGAATTAAGGATATAGGTACATTTATCTTTGTTAGCTTGTCGTCGGGAAGTGACGTAAAAAATTGCCGGTTACTGCTTTGGATTTATGCTCTATTTAGCGAGAAATTTTGGTAGAAGCGAAAGCGACTTTTAATTGAAATCATGCAGGAATGCAGACTGCAACGTTTTCTTGTTTGCTCCTGGAACTAATCAAGATAGTAAATTTTTGAGCTCTTCTCATGTAACGGAAATATTTTCGATGAATTATATAGATTTTGATAAAATTTATTTTGCGTATTCTGTAATCAAGTTCTAATACTGTTCAGAATTCCAGTATTCATAGGTTAACCTGAGATTATTTCTGAATAAGTGTTTATACTGTATAAGGTAATTTATTGATGTGATTTTCATGTTCCAATCTAAACAAACTAATACTGACACAATGTTTTTATGGAGTGTTGATCAATTTAGAAAATGAATTTCAAATATTAGTGAACATGTGAAGTGGAAAACGTAAGTCAAGATGACAGCGTCGAATGTCACAAGCAGGGCCGCCAATCACTCAGAATGAAAAACCGCAGTTTCCTCAGACAGCTGCTGCAAAAATAACCGTAAAGTCGGGATTCTCCAGCATCTATGAGTGATGGACTAAATGTTAACTAACTATTTATAAAGCAATATGATATTTCCATAAACAAATCTGCTACTAAGTGTGATAGACATAGTGAATTTTATGTATGGAACGCCTCAATTATCTCGGAAAAGGCTTGTATAATTTTTATAAATTTTTGTGCGCAAGGGTCTTGTGATACGGCCAGTATTATGGTGGTATATACATCGGTGTCAAATCTTCTCTTTTTCCGGAAAAAGATTGAACTTTGCAATTATGTACTAATACAAATATCGGGACAAAACTGGTGGTAACCCCACAGGAAATAGTCTACATGATTCACGTCGGACGATTGCGGGAACATTGAACAAAACCTCGCCTTACAATCCATCTTCTGGACAAGTGATTATTCCAGGTATAGAGCCTCACCACACACGAATAATGAAGTGAAGCACTATCTTGTTTTAGCCAATTATTGTCGTTTGGGATATTGTTATTGTCTGAAAATGCTAATAATGAAGTTTTTTTTGAATTTAATTGAAAATACTTACTTGGATTTGGAAATATCCGAGCCAACTGAGGTATAATACTATTTTCCAATAAATCTGAATACGCCGGACCATTTAAGTTACCCTCAATGAGAAATATTTTGTCGTCTATTATTCCAGCCAATACACTCAGTTTTTCGGGATATTGCGTGTGGGATTCACGCATCTAACCACGATTGTTACGTGATCAGTATCTACAATGTTGCCGATTTACGTTTCCATTAATACAAAAAGTGGACTCATCGTAAAACTTGACATTACTGAAGAAATTTGGATCGTTTTGATTGTAACATTCTTCCATCATTAGGTCTGCAAACTCTTCACTTCTATCATTATCGTCATCTCACAACTCTTGAACGTTACTTCGTATAGATGGAATTTATTATCGCGTAAAATTTTCATAACGGATGCTTGCGAAATTTCAAATTCTCTGGATATTTGTCTAGAACTTGAGAGGACACAAACATCTAAAGATTTATTTACAGTTGATGCAGTTTTTCTGCGCCCTGATTTGGATACATCTCTTACTGAACCAGTTTCGTTAAACTTTTTTACTAGATTACTGAGAGTACATCTTGCTATGGGATTTCGGTTAGGATATAAATTATTAAAGATATTACACGTTTTGTTGTTGATGTCTACACCATATCCTAATATCATTACAATATCAATTCATCCTTTTCCAGATAAACGATCCATTGTAACTTTCAATAAACTTCAACAATAATAATTTATTGAAACGTATTATTCGAACTTCGGTGGAGATAATGCAATTGTAACTAAAACTCCTAAATTATGGAATTTAATCATATAGAATATCATATGAAAAATAAGAAATTTGAAATAAGAAAGTTCATTCTTTTTTCGAAAAAAGGTAAGATTTGGCAACGATGTATATACCCACCATAATACCAGCCGTATCAAAAGACCCTTGTATAGAAATTCATAAAAAAAGTACAAGCCGTTTCCGAGATAATTGAGACGTTCTATACATAAAATTCACTCCGTATAACTAATAAATCAGGTAGTTTTTGAAACAATAACTTGAAATGAAGAATGAGAAAAGAGATATCAGATAAAATGAGAGCAAATTATCCAACATCAAAGATCAATTTATGAATTGTGAGCCTGAAAATACTAGAAATCAATCTTATATCAAATGAAACAAAACCACGCATTGTCAATGTGTTTCAATGATACCTGAAAAAGAAATCGTACTACGATTTAATGTAGTTATATCGAATTTTATAACCAAACTTTCACAAAAACTATTGATTCAAAAATTCGGGAATTTCTTCGCTCTTGATGACGATACATGATTGGAGAGAGAAAACCTTGGAATATTTAATAACAATGCGCTAATTAACTACTGACTTGAATTTAAGATGAAAAAGAATCTTCATAGTTCTAAATCTCACCTTCTAATAGATGTCGATACAATGATAATAATAACATATGAGATAAATGCAATGGCTAAAAAATTACGTCTTTAATTTCAAGATTATATTGATTTGAGAATGAAATATACTTTTTCTACGTCCGTTACGATATTCACGTTTTTTTTTTTTCATTCATTTGCATTCATAAAGAACGTAATTTCTGAATCGATCATAAAGCGTGAAAAAAAGTGCCGTAGCGGTTCGTTTTTTCACGCTTTTGCGTTAAAAAAAGTGCCGTAACGTGTCATTTTTTGACGCAATTATAAAATTGTTTTATCAAAATAGTCGGCTGTGAACGCTTTCTTCATCATTTCAATTCGTTTCTCCGATAAACTGTTACACTTTTATTTCTTGATATTCGTCAAGTAATTCTGTTTTGTGTCTAATTAAAAGGAAGTATTATTATTAGTGATGAAGAGTAATAGTGAAGAAAGTTTAGACTGCACACCAGAATTGCAACTGTAGCGACTATGAATCTTCTCCCTGAGAAATCCAGGGAACATTATTCCTTTTATGGAGTGATGTACTGAAAAAGGCATAAAAATAAACAAACATAAAAAATATAAAAACCAGTGGTGATATAATTTCACTAAAGAAGCAGGGTGGGCGGTAATTCAACACAGTTGCGGAGGGTTGCGGAGACAACTTAATAAAAAACAAAATAATGCAGTGAAAATTTTAACGGGAACAACTCGACTTCAAGCAACATTGTAAATGTTCACGATCCTACCAACAATCCAATAAGTACAAAACAACTTCTATTATAATTTATTATAAGGTGTTTTTCCAAGTGATCTAATCCTTCCAATATCTGCCGTGGTAACTGGGTCATATTTAAGGTGATCCAAATCTGGAAACTCATACCATTAATAATTTCAAAGTCTTCATTCAAAATTCAGCCAATTTTCTGGAGGGGTTTTTAAGCCACTGTTCTTCTTTAGAACTTTTTCTATTCGTTGAATTACCAATTTCTCCTGAAATTTTCTTCAATTTTTTCACCTAAAAATTGAAATGCATTTTGATAAAAGTTAGTTAATTTGCCAATGAAGCTTTTGTCATAATATTTTGTGCCTTTGCACCGTCTTCAACACTGAACTCTATAAGCGATTCATTAATTGCTACGAAATGTTCAGCATAAAAGATTGCCGCTCCCAACTTCACCTAAACATTGATTCGGGAGGTAATTGTACCTTCGGCATTCTCTTCGTGTAAAACTAAACTCGTAAATAACTTGAAAAAAATACTTTTTAACGCTTCTAATCAGCACATTTAGAAAATCAGAAAATCCTCATACAATATGTTCAGCTACTCTGTTAGTCTGTTGCAACTATGAGTTAAATAAGTACGTGAATTTGGATCCACATAACTAATTACTACAATAGGTGCGATAAATTCATAAAACAATCATCAACAAATATCAGAATACACAAATTGTTAGTTTTCTCTAGCTGTTGTATAAATATTCATAGGAATTGGTAGTTCCGTCCACTAATACATTTCATACAAAATTTAGAGGTTAGCTGAGAGTTTGGAAAATTCGTAATTTCATAGCTTTTAATATGGTCATATCAATTTTCAATTTTGCTAGTCCATTTTTGTCGATCGCGTCACTTTATTGGAAAAATGACGCCTGAAAGTAGTTTTTTGATCTTCTTTCCGACTCAATTTACGATAAAAACTAATACATACAAAATTAGGAACAATTCATGTATCAACAGTTTTTTTTTCGTAAATTCAATACTTTTGGCGTACGAGAGTTTGTATGTGTATTTCAACATGTATATTGGCAAAAACTAATTTCCACATCCAAACTCACCTTGATGATCGGCGGTTTGTTCATCGTGGTATCCCCAATAGGCTTAATCCACATACAATTCAATATCCTAAAATTTAGCGTATTTCATTTTGCTTCGCTGTTCTTGATGGACTCGGTATTGCGGATTCACTGTCTTTAGTACCAATTGAAATTTCATAGTCCGGAATTCCATCCATATCATCCGCGTTAGCATTATCAGTTTCATCTACTCTTCGTAATATATTCTATTATATGTTTTCAAATGCAAATTTCTACGACACCGTTCATTTTAGCTCCATAAAAGGTTACTAGTTTTTCAACTAAAAATAATCAGGCAATTCAAAACAAAATTGAAAAAAGAATTTGCTCAAGTGGTGGGGGATAAAAGAGACAACTAACCCTGACAGCGCGCCAAATTTTTTCCAAAGTTTGTTTTTATCAAAATATTACTTCATTAAGGAGCATATTGGTCATCAAATTGATTTATGGCAAATTTTTTATTTAAAATTTGAATACCCTATATCTCAGCAACTAGGGCCCGTAAGGGTTCGTATTCTTATATAAAAATGAATCATTTATTGAGATCTTTTCGTGGCAGAGCGTTGTTGGTCAAATATAGAAGCACCCTGTGTATGTGAATATATAAGTGAAGAAAAATGTGAAGAGAACCATTACTTTTCAATAATTAGCGGAAGAATCCGCTATCAAGTAAAGTTGAAACTGATAGATACTAACGTAGAATGTGATGAAGTAAGCATTATATAAAATAATTGTGATATGTGAAAAAAGCAATGAGTTTGTAAGTGTTGAATAATATTATATAACGCTCGAACTTGATGGTATTTCTATATTTATTTTCTTAATGCTTCTAAATATTCTTGATTTTAGGTCTCTTTTGACGTTTCGACTCAACTTTAACTCTTTTTCAAAATTTAAAACCATTAATATAACAAAAGGTCTAAGAAATAAGAAATTGAAGAAATTTATTTATTTTCTTAACAATTATTTTCACCACTTATCGATTAGAATGAATTCCAACTTAATGCCATAGCGGATTATTCAGCCATTATTGAAAACCAATAGATTCTATACGAGCTGTTCTTCCATACTCTTTCAATTTTGTAATCATCAGCATCATTCGAATCACTCTCAAAGACCAAATGTATTAATATTTCTAGAAGTATTTGATAAAAAGTGTCATTTCCAATTTTTGTATTGATCATTTTATTGATTATAAGCATAAGCAACAAACTCCAGCATCAAAATAGACTTGTATAACTTCAATATTTGTCATTAGAATATTGGATTGAACCATCATATTGCAATGCTCAGAGTTCATAGTTTATATAGGGAGAGAGGACTAGTAAATAATCTTCTGATATACAAAGTTGGCTTCAATTTATAATTCAGTAGTTTGTAAACGGCACTAAATAATTTTCCTGAATATTGGTTCAGGAAGATTTAGGTATTTGGAAACTTGATAAATAATGTTGTTCAATTGTATAATTGTTATATTTTTCCTTCTTCTGGAGTATTCAAAATATTTATCATTCACAATTACATATTTTCAATGAAATTACATATTTTCTATTTTCTTAGATTCACGAAAAACCAATTTCCTCCAACTAACAGACCTAAGAGATCTTTATTTTTTTTCTTTATCAATTCGAAAGATAATGTATTTGATTCGCTCTGAAGTAACCACAATCCCTCTATTGGTAGGGTTCATCATTTTTATGGCAAATTTTATCGCTCTCTTGTCTGGATTTTATTCTTTTTTGTCACCATGGATGTTCCTCATTTCTCAAATTAATGGAAAAGGTTTCGTCGAACAAAAAATGCTGAAATGAACATTCGTACTAAAACGATCATGACACTTATTCGAGTGAAAAGAGTAATTTTTAGTACGGAAATGATTAAATCAATATTCAAAAGACCAGTTGATCGTTTAAAGCTTGTAGAATGTCGCTCAAAACAATCCAAGCTCCAGTTGACAGTTTCACAAATAATTTATTGAGATATTCTTAGGACTTAAACTAGCTGTGGTGAAAAGGTAGTGAAAAGACGAAATGATAAAATCTAGAAGGCTGGAATATGAACGTTATGGCGTCCCCCTTGGAAAATAATAAATGATAAGGGGTTAATTATGAATAATTATCTGTTCCATAGAATTAAAGTCTTTGCAATATAGAATGTGGCTGAAAAATGCATTGGCTGTCACATATATTATCGTTCTACTAGTATTAAATTCATATGATTTACCTTCCAAAGACACGTGTATAAATTTGACAACTTTCGGTCTATTAGTCTTTTACAATTTGAAAATGGATATTTGACAAAAAATAATATTCTGATTTCAATTAATAAACATTATTCAGACTTTGTCATAGTAAAATGAGGATTGAGACAGGGCCGGATTTAGTATTTTTGCGCCCTAGGCTCAAAATTTTTTTTTGCCCTTATCAAAGTTAATTAAACCTTTTAAAGGTTTTAGCAAATTAAACCTTTATTAAAAAATTATTTGAGGCTCATATGTTACTTGCTTAAACACCACTATTTGCAAGTTTTTTGAGGAATTCACTTGATTCTGAGCTTAACAGAATGCTGTCTTAAAACACCTTTAGCAATTTTATGTATTAAGTAGTAAGCTCACTTTGTGGGACTGAAACGAAACAAACCAGCCCTCAGAAATTTCCACAACAAAGTATGGTCATTGTTGTTGTCGCTGCCGCTTCAAATTTCAGGCCCACGAACTTGAGCTCCATAGAGTGCGTGATACTGCAACTGGATTATATTAACAACGCAAAACAAAGCAATTCATTTCGACCGACTATACTGATATTTAGGCACGGAAAGAGAATAATAGAATTGACATTGCGCTCCAAAGGGTATTGAATTTTTCTAAAATCCATTGTCAATTCGATCGTGCGCCCCCTGAGAGGTTGCGCCCATTAGCTTAGACCCACCAAACCTATTGGAAAATTCGGCCCCGCAATTCGTTTGAACAAACTTTTTTTGGGATTACCCTAAAATGGAGTTGATTGAGACAGCTGATACCATGAGGATATCGAAAAAATGTGTTGCACACAACGTGAATATTTGGGTATACAAAAGATCGATCAAAAACAAAATTTATTTATTCTAGGAAATGATCAAGCGTGATAAACCCGATATGTTGCAATAGATGGAAAATAGATCTATAAATTCGTACCAGTACCCAATCGACAGTGGACTCTAATAAACAGATTTCAAAGTGTTGAAAGAAAGAAAATGCGGTTGACAAGTTTATGGCATCAGTATTTTTGGACGCTTATATTATAATATTCATGGACTTCCTTAAAAAGGACGGTTTTTGAGCGTGTGTAGAACAAACTCGTGGAGAAGTGGCCTCACGTGAAGAGAAAGAAACTTTTTTTCATTAAGATAAAACACATACAGACATATTTAATTACCACAGAATGTTTCGTGTTCTTATATCTCAAAAGTATATTCGCTGGACAGAAATTCTGTGCCGATGAAAAATTTATCGCGGAAACTGAAAACTGTTCTGATGATAAAGACAAATCGTGTTATAAAAATGGTATCGAAGTATCGTATCACCGCTATAATCGTTGCAGTGCCATCGAAAATAACTATATTCAAAAATAGTGTCAAATTATTTCGAAACTGCTAGCGTACGAACGTTTAAGCTCACCGCGCACTTTTACGTATAATATTGCTCAGCCCGGCATATTCCAAAATAACCTTTCTGTCATTCACATTCTCAAACCAACCTAGAACAAAAAACTAACTAATTATGGAGCTCAAATGGTGGCATTCAAAAGCTGTGTCCTTTATCTTGATGAACTTTTTATGTATGTGGCAAACTTCAAAAAGGCATAGACAAAAATAGATATGAACTTATTTGGATTTTGACTGAAGACTTGGAATACAATCGGAATAGAATACCCATAATTCAGCAGTCTTCCTGAAAATGATAATATCGAATGAAATTGAAAGGAATCAAACTAATAACGGTAGCCAATTTCAATTGAATTCAATAAGCGTGGACTGTCTCAGTAAATAAAAAATTTGCGATCTCGTTAGGTACCATCCAGATTAAAAGAAAAGCGTCAATGAGATAGAGATCTGCTCCCTTTTTACTTTATAAAAGCTAATCTCCTATTCTGTAACAACATAAAAAGACTTTTAGCCTGAATGGGTTCGACACAATAAACTCCAAAAATCTTTTTATTTAATGTTCAGAATGCAGTTTAAAATGTATTCTTTCTCACAACGTTGAGAAATATGTTTCAACTCTATTGGACGTTCCACTATTTTGGAGGAGATAGCGGGTTTCTAATTGTATATGTTATGAAGAAATGAGAGTTTTGTTTTTCTACGAATGGTAAACATCGTCTTCAAACAGAAAAAATTGATATGAAATAACGAATGAAGTACAAAAAGGGCTCAGTTCACTTATAGTACCCCATTTAAACCATACGCCCTCAGAGGCATGTACATTTTACTCGTCTATTTACGTTCTATAATTTAATATTCAGTTGTAGAAAGTTGACGAGGTATATGATTTTTCCTAGTGGGATACAATTAAGTGCATCTGTCTAGATAACGGCTTATAATAGCGTCCAATTTATTATGATTCGATGTCCTTTTCAGAAATTCTCGAAATATTTGGAAATCCAGAAGTATGTTCATTGGTCTCCAATCAAAGAAAATCATCTAATCTGATCACCGACTAACGTTAGACTACTTTACTAAACTTCATGTTAGAGAGTGAAGAGAAATTTTTATTTGTTAAGCAAAGTATGTGAATTTGATGATGAATACTCAAATACAGTCACTAAAAAACAACTTCACTGTCTGATACGCGTTTAAATAACCCAGTTATTGTTATCACATAATAAACGTGAACTGTTGGTTAGATGGTAGTGTGAACAATATTTTCAATATTAATATCACCAACTGTTCCAGAAATTCCAATTTGATTGTCAACTCATGATCATCTTATATCAAAAATATTGATCTGATAGAATCAAAGGGCTTAGATGAATGTCTGGAATTTTAACGCAAGGAAATTAATTGTGTAAATAGTTTACTAACCTTTTAAAACATTTAATTATATATTTCCAAGCAATTGTGAGGAGAAAATTGATAGTTCCAGAGATAAGAATTG
Source organism: Diorhabda sublineata (assembly GCF_026230105.1). Taxonomy (NCBI): domain Eukaryota; kingdom Metazoa; phylum Arthropoda; class Insecta; order Coleoptera; family Chrysomelidae; genus Diorhabda; species Diorhabda sublineata. The sequence goes on from NC_079477.1 coordinate 31,489,237, forward strand.
ATTAATGGGACTATGTCTAGCAGAAAGACCTCTATTGTTATAAAAATAATCTCTCTTCCAGTTGATAATTATTCAACTCAATAAATTCGTTGCTACAAAAAAAATCCTTTGGCATCACAAAATATCCAACTCAAACTGATTTCAAGTGTTTCTCTGGGATACTGACTATTTTTTCGAAAGGAAAAATTCATATAAACATATCTAATACGTCTTTAAACAATGTAATAAGTAATAACTTCACGATAATGATTTGTCGTACAAATCTGAAGACAATTCTTCAGAAATATTCATATCAATTGTTTTACTCACAGTTTCCCAAATTTTTGCATGTAAATTTTCTCAAACTAGTCTTTCAATTGGGTTGTACTCGTATACCACGATATTTTATAAAGTGAAAATTTAGTCTATGATTAATATATTTTAGTATAATTATTTGATATCAAAAACAAATATTTTGCATAGTTTAAGTAAGTTTTTATCGTATCGACATTGACCTACATAAATTAAAACTTAATCTAAAGTGCAATTAATCTATATAAATGTACACTTTTCGGTTGCTTCGTTTACTTCGCTATAAGAATATGGAATATATCATTTTCTTTTCATGATGCAGCCGCTTGCTGCAGAACTCTACTTCAGCTCAACGAATAAGTGACGTGCTCTTTTCACATTTGGAGATGAAAATGCCTGATCTTATACTGCCATTCATACCCAAAATCGATCGGATCTTTTCAGTGGAGGCACATTGATCACTTACAGTACGATCTAGTCTAAAGATTTTTAACTTGTTTCGTTTCCTAAAAGAGTTTCTACGTGGCAAGACTGGCAGACGCCTACAACGCGACCTACATACACACGTGTTTCTATAACGTTGGCCTAACAGCTTAAACATATTTTAATTATGATATGTGTCTTTATTTCTATTCTAATTTCATCTAAAATTATACATTCGCTGATTTTGGATAAATTAACCAGTTCACAACAAACTTAAAGATCTATTTAGATTTTCTGAATACGATCAAGAGCAGTTTCAAGAATGTAAAGTTTGAGGAATAAAGCTATTTAAGAAATTATCTTTAGCGCACTATGAACAAATCATCAAGTTTCAAAGGGTTCGTTCTCAAATTTGGATAAGAAAACAGGAACATCACAAACCCCTCCACAAGTACTAAAGAAAGAAACAATTATATATGCGAATTTGCTACTATCATAAAATTAGTATAAGAAGAGATTTTTGTGGTGAGAAACCACTCAGTAATATAGGAATGTCTAAAACAGAAATATTCTCATAGAGTCCAAGTTTCAAATTTAAATTATATGCATCAATTTGAACGAATGAGCCAGCTTATAGAAAATACTCTTATATTGTTGGAACAGCTTTAACGCGATATAGTATTTGAACACTGAATCTACATAAAAATATAAACATTAATGTGGTATTTTCGGAATCATTGGAGATATTTACACTCAACACACTGTTTATGCTATCACTACACCATAATTTACAATTACACTATCAGACGAGCGTTCCAATAACTATCTTCAGAGACTTAAGATTAATTTCATTCCTGTAGCAGTGGTAGCTGCATTATCAGAACTATCTGATGACAAAACAGAGGTCGATAATCTAGCTCTATTATAATCTATAATATTTATCAGTATAAAAAAATGTTTAGGTCATGTCATCCAATGGGTTTGACATATTACTAGTTAATTGTTTTGGTTCTGATAAGAACGTAAGAGGGCTTTCGTCCAATCAATACAATAATGTCACAGTCATACTTTTATTATATATACATAATCACTGTCTTTCACTCACTAAATTTATTCTAATCCAAGGCTTGATTTTCTATTTTGTTCCATTCACTATTACTATCTATTACTTCTCGTTTATATATCAAAGACGATTTTCCCAGAAATTCTAGAAAACAGAAAAAAAAATAAAGATCTTCCGAGAAATTAGTTGGTATGTGGTATTAGAATGTTCACATTCTTTGAATTTTTATGAAACACATTAAGAATTCCAAGGAGATAGTGCTCCTTCACACTATTGCGCTGCAGTAAGAGAGTATTTTAATGAGTACTAACGGGGTAGCTAGATTCGACGATGAGGTTGAGTGAGCTTGAAGATAAACTTACAGTTCCAATAAATTGGTAGAAAACAAAATTTTTACATGTAGTCTTGTGTTAGTTGTGTTACATAGAAATAATGTGACAGTTATTGAAGATCGACCCTATTCACCTATTTGGACCATGTGTTATTTCTGGTTATTCTTTTATACAAGGAAATATTTACGAGAAAGATGTTTCTCGATAGAGAATGAGAAAGATGGAGAAGTTCATCAGTTTTTTTGAGAACATTCCGAAGGATAACTGGCCTCAAGCTTCGAAAGTATATTGAGATAGGTGATGTTTCCATGGAAATTAATGAAATAATTTTTTTTTTGGTCAAAAGGTTCGTAAAGCTGTTGCATGCTATCTCGCCAGTTAAGTTCTTCTCAAAATATTTTTAATATTCCTTTCTTCCGTTTATTGTAGTTCAGTCTTAATTATAACGTTCAAGTGTTTGGTGATTTCGACCTTCCACTATATTCAAAAATTTCTTTTTTTTATTTATTTCTTTAATTTTTAAACAAAAATAACAGAACATATTTCTGTATGGTTATATTTCACATAATGTGAACTAAGTTTTTGTTCCTATTAGAGAATAAGGTTTTTTTTTAATTAGATCAACTCTACCTACTCGTATATTCGTCAGTAATTTTCATCCTCATTTCATTCTTTTTTTCGCAGTTGTGTAGTTCCTATGCTAGAAATAAAAGTAGCCAACCGGTGCTCCACTACATCAAAACTATCCTTAACAATTTGTAGCTCAGCTTAGAGCTGCAACCATCCAGGCTTTCCATAGATAAGCCTCAGTTCTTATTTTCAATATAGATGAATTATTCTGATTTATTAGTTATCTTTTCTAGAATACGCAGTTAATGTGAATTTTGTTACTTTTCAATAAATCTTCCATTTGCTGGAACCTTTTTGATTGTTCACATCCAACAATAATTATTAATTTGAAGAATAGTGTCATCAGATAATTAATGGATACAGTTTTTATGAATTTGACTCATGTACAAAGTACAGTTTTCTTTTTTACTATATTCCTCATTTTTATTAGAGTAGGTGGCAACAATTTTGATTCCAGCTAAATCGGGAATGTTTCTATTACAACATCAACAATTCGAGAAACTTGAAATCGGCTTATTTCCAAATTAATAGCAGCTACCGATTTTCTTGGGGATCTCTACTTTGTCCCTCTGTCCGTCACCTACTCAATAGAAAATGGTACAAAGATTAGCTAGTTTTGATTGATTCTCGAGCTTGTGTGTTTATTCTAGTAAGATTGTCCAATTGTCCAATCCCTGATATTACAAAAGAGGATAAACCACAGACACGAGTTGCCTTCTGAAACCAAAGGACCCCAGAGAAAGATTTTCTAGGATGATGCAAAAGGTAGAGTGTGTACAGTCTCACTAACACACTCTGTGCTATCACAATAGCTTTTGTCCTGAACGATCAGAACTCAGGAGGCGAGGGAGAGCGGAAACTGACTGGAGCATGCCTCGAAGTTCACGCGAGGCAGGTATTTTAATATCATAACTATCGAGAAGAGTAGAGGATATGTAACCACTTGAAAAACTTTTAGGCTGAATCGATTCTTCACCTTTTCGTGACGCCGGTTGTTCTCAATAGGAAGATAAGAAGGAAGAGAGAGAAGAGATCAATATAAACAAGATAAGGATAACTTGAGTTAGTTTGGGTTAGATTGGGTTGAGTTGTGTTGAGTTGAGTTTTTGTAGTATCAACCTAGATTCTCCTTCAGTACGAATGTAAAAACAATCAATGCTATCACTCATTTTAAAATAAATACAATCAGTAACAATTATGTTTACATAAATTGGTTTCCATTTTAGCGAGTTATATTAATAACATATTACTACACCGTCGTGCTCGAGAAATCTTAAGTGTTTCGTAGACCTCTTATACAAATTCACCATTGTTTGTTATAATATAATTTTTATAATTTAATATATGATGAAAATATATGGAATTGTGGCAAAAATGGGGCGGAATTGGATAGGAATTTAAGAAGAGTAGTACAAAGACACTGGCAATATAGTGAATCTGGACAGAAGTTTCCACACTAGATTTGGAAAAGAGAAACGTGGTAACTACAAATTTGTTCATTTATCTACCAAAAAGAAAATATTTATATCCCGAAAATTCTTGTATTTCATAATATAAGCATTGATATTTTTTTTTCTTGGAGCCTTACTAAATTAACTCATTAATTATTATATCATATGTAAATGAGAATGTTTAGTTTTTGATGTACTTTATACAGCGCTATGGAGAATATGTTTAAGTACGTGGAGTGTATTTGAAAATATATTACCCTCAATATCTTGGATTTTTTGAATTAGGATTGTACGATTTTTTGTCCTCAATTATCAATTAGCTTAGTAAATTCCTCAAAGCGCTATCCATCTAGGATGCAACCGATTGACACACCTTAGAAAGGATTGACGTCAACGCCGAAAACCCCCAGGGATACATCTTGTCAACTGCTAGCTTTCTCTTGTACTTGAACTATCAATTCGACAAAATCTCAAGCTTGATCTACAGCTTGGCCCAAAGTGTGGTGTTACCGGTCAAATCAACCTCCTCAATAAACTAATAGGCAGAAAGATACCATCACCATCAATGCTGATCTCAAAATATTCTCAGGTGGAATGGAAGCTATCGGATTCAGTTTAATGTAACAAAGAAGGATGGCATTGCAGCGCATGATTGTCCATGACACAAAGACAAGTGAATAGAGAATAAGCAATAATTGACAATCAATTTCTCAATAACTGCACTGAATAAAATTTCTGAGAATCAGATTTGAAAATATCGCGTTTCTCACTTCCTTGAGTGAATTCCAATTGGAAAGTCTCATGCAATGTTTATTTTTGGTTAATTGTGACATTGTATATGAATAATATATGAGCTGATTTTTTTTATATATACCATTTCTATTTTTTTATTTCATGATATTCTTTGAATTACTCAGAATCATAATGGGTGGCAGACCTGTCCATTTCCAGTAAATTCTATAATATGTTTAAGGTACCACGAAGTTGATTTTTGGAATGGGTACATATTATTAATGAATATTTCCCTCTCATGATCTTATTTAGGATATGAAGGAAATGAACATGTATAATGCCTTATTATTTATTTGACAGTATTAAATAATTATTAAATGATAAAAGAATTCTAGTGGAATCTATGATAATGTACTAATCTATGGTGACGGTCATCGTCATCGTCATCATCATCATCGTCTCTACCGTGGCGATCTACGGTCAGTTAGGTTACGGTCATCGCCTCTATCGTGGCGATGGTCATCATCATCGTCTCTACCGTGACGGTCATCGTCGTCATCATCTCTACGGTCAGTTAGTGTACGGGGAGGGTCTTCGTCATAATCATTATCATAATCATCTCTACGGTGGCGATAAAAATGAAATTATTCTCTACACATGTCTATCGATATTTGATAATTTATAATGCTAATATATTTCAATAGATCACATTCATAATAATACTCTCTAGATACTGAGATGTTTGTCCTATCCATCCATCCATGGTTTGTAAGACACCGAACTAGTACACTACATAATGTTTCAACTATTTTCCTGGTAAATCCACTTCACTTCTTCTATGACTTTCGTCATTTCCTTTTCGTTACATAGTTCTCGCTATATGTCGAATTGAATTCAACTGTTGTTTTTTCGGTTTATCAATCGTCGATATTTGCCCTGTGTTTTTTTGAGAATTCGTTTCTGATTTTGTAATTTTTCATGTTAATTCAATAATATCACTCATCTATTTTATTATTATCAACTCGGCTTATCACACACATTCACATTGAAGTAGAGTATTTGCACCCTATCTCAAATAGTACAATGCGAATAAGCTTGTTTACAAGCATTATGGATGTTATACCGGGCTCATGATAAATATGTTCGTAATTGTGGTAGAAGTAAGTGGCAGTTTCAGTTTCTTCTCCTGTTTCTAAACATAAACGTTAACTGACTAAAATAATACTGAGGTGAGGCTGAGAAAAAAACGTCAAGAGAATTGGGCAATGATTTTCGTTGCAAAACTAATTCTTGTGATAGTTGTTGTGAAAACACTGATAACCACAGCAAATTTCAATTAAATTTTATATGACTGATTAAATAAAAACTAAGCTATCTCATTGGATACAATCCAGATTAGAAAAAAAGCGTCAATGTGATAAAGATCCGCTTACTCATCACGTTAAAAGAGCTAATCTTCTATTTCGTAACTACATGAAATATTTTTAATCTGAATTGATTTGACATGATAAACTCAAAACTTTTTGTCATTTGAAATGAATGTAATTTAGAGTGTATCCTTCCACACAACGTTTAGAAATTTGTTTCAACTCTATTGGACGTTCCACTACTATTGAGGAGAACAGGGATCTAATTGTATTTGTTATGAAAAAAAATTAGATTTCTGTTCTTTCAATGGTAAATTTCATCCTTAGAAAAGTAAATTTACGAAATATCCTTTGTTTTTATTCCTTTGAAATATTGCATTGATATGAATTGGTTTTTAGCAATATCATAAATCATGGAAAATAACAAAACATAATGTTTCAGGGGATTCGTTCTCAAATTTGGTTGAAAAAAATTAGGAACATCATAAACCCCTAGCAATGTCTGCAACGGATATTCTCATAAAGTCCAAGCTTCAAATTCAAATTATAAGCATCAATTTGAACGAACGAGCTAGCTTATAGAAAATATATTGTTGGAACAGTTTCTAGCGTTACATTAACGGTCTTCAGAGACTAAGATGAATTTCATTGCTAGACCTGTGGTACCTGCAAAGTCAGAACTATCTGATGACAAAACGGTTGTCGATAATCTAGGTCTATTATAATCTATAATATTTATCAGTATAAAAAAAATGTTTAGGTCATATGTCATCCAATGGGTTTGACATATTACTAGTTAATAGTTTTGGTTCTGATAAGAGCTTGAGAGGGCTTTCCTTCAATCAATGCAATAATGTCCCACATTCCTTATTTATCTATACTGTTTTCATTGGTGAGGTGAATTTATAAGCACTGTGTTTCACACACTTCATTTATTTAAACACTGACACTATACTTAACTAACTTATAAGATAATTAATTATTCAGTAAAACATAACTAACTTTTATATTCTATTCAAATTTATAATTTATCCAAACCCACCGCTTGGTTTTCTATTTTGTTCCATTCACTATTGGTATGTATTACTCCTCGTTTATATATCCAAAACTATTTTCTCAAGAATTCTAGAAAATAAAAAAAAAACATATTAATAAAGACATTCCGATAAATTAGTTAGTATGTGGTATTGTGATGTTGACATTCTTCAAATGTATAATGAAACAAATATTGAGCATTCCATGGTGAGTGATTGGGCATATAGGAATAGAAACTTTTAGAATAAAATTATAATGAGATAGTGCCCCTTCACACTAGTGTGGTGCAGTAAGAGAGTATTTAAATAAGGATTAATGTGGTAGATAAGATTGAGTGAGCTTGGAGATAAACTTACAGTTACAATGAATTGGTATAAAACAAAATTCTTACGTGTAGTCTTGTGTCTGTATTTATCCACTGTTCATAGTTGCATCATGATAATGCATCTTGGCACATTGCGGCACAGAGGGTGATTTTGTTACATAGAAATAATGTGACAGTTATTGAAGATTGACCCTATTCACCTTTTGGACTATGTGTGATTTCTGGTTATTCTTTTATACAAGGAAATATTTACGAGAGAGACGTTTCTCAATAGAGGATGAGGAAGATGGAGAAGTTGATCAATTCCTTTTTTAGAATATTCCGAAAGATAACTGGCCTCAAGCCTGGAAAGTACATTGAGATAGGTGATGTTTCCATGGAAATCAGTGAAATAATTTTTTTTATTCAAAAGGTCAAAAAATTTGATAGAAACACCGTCTCTATTCTAAAAGGTCCTTTATCTACACTACAACAGCTAATTAAAGTGAAAATCAAATTGAATTTTAGTAAATTTCTGTTGATACTACTTCTTATATTTGCAAGTGAGATCCATTATCTTTTTAACTTTGCTTCATATATCACAAAATTCTTCAGTAATACGTCGTATTTTGTATTTATTTTAGGAAACAAATCAAATCAAATAGAACTTCTGTATAGTTATATTTCACATAATGTGAATTGAGTTTTTGTTTATATTAGAAAATAAACTCCTTTTTAATTATATCTACTCTACCTACTCGTATACTCCTCAGTAATTTTCATCCTCATTTTATTCTTTTTTTCGCAGTTGTGCTGTAGCTAAGCTAAAATGGAAAGTAGCCAACCGGTGCTCCACTACATCAAAACCATCCTCAACCATTTGGAGCTCAGCTTAGAGCTTCAACCATCAAGGCTTTCCATAGATAAGTCCCAGTTCTTATCTTCAATACAGATGAATTATCATGATTTATAAGTTATCTTTTCTTGAAAACGCAGTTGATGAGAATTTTGGTACTTCTTAATAAATCTTACATTTGCTGGAACCTTTTTTATTGTTCACATCCAGCATTAAATATTAATATGGACAATAATATTTGTAGATAATTAATGGATTCAGTTTTTATGAATTCAATTCATGTACAGAGTGGAGTTTTTTTTTATATATCTCAAATTTATTGAAGTAGGTCGCAACAATTTTGAATCCAACTAAAACGGGAACATTTCTATGACAACATCAACAATTCCGAGAAACTTCGCTCATAATCGAATAAATACAAGCAACCGATTTTCTTGGGGATCTCTTATTTGAACCTTCTTAAGTCACCTACTCAAAAGAAAAATTTCAGCTTATGGATACTCTGTCTAACTGAAATAAGAAGGTACAAAGATTAGCTAGTTTTGATTGATTCCCGAGCGTGTGTGTTTATTCTAGTAAGATTGTCCAATAGTCCAATCCCTGATATTACAAAAGAGGGTTAACCACAGAAAAGAGTTTATTTCCGAAATCAAAAGACTCCGGAGAAAGATTTTCTGGCGTCGAGGATGCAAAAAGTGGACAGTCTCGCAAACACACTATGTGCTATAACAATAGCTTGTGCTATGAACGATCAGAACTCAGGGGTAAACGGAGGCGACGTAACCTTTTCGTGGCGCCGTATATTTTCACTAGGAAGAAATCAATACAAACCAGGTAAGGATAGCTTGAGTTAGTTTGGGTTAGATTGGGTTGAGAAGAGAAGAAAATGAACATGTAAAATGCTTCATTATTTATTTTACAGTATTAAATTATTATTGATTGATAACATAATTCTAGTAGATTCTATGATAATGTACTAAAGGAGGACGCTCATCGTCATCGTCTCTACGGTGACGGTCATCGTCATCATCATCATCGTCTCTACGGTGACGGTCATCATCGTCGTCATCATCTCTACGGTCAGTTAATACACGGTGGCGGTCATCGTCATCATCATCATCGTCTCTACGGTGACGGTCATCATCATCATCGTCTCCACGGTGGCGATCATCGTCATCATCATCTCTACGGTCATTTAGTCCACGGTGACGGTCATCATCATCATCATCATCGTCTCTACGGTGACGGTCATCGTCATCATCATCATCGTCTCTACGGTGACGGTCATCGTCATCATCATCATCGTCTCTACGGTGACGGTCATCGTCGTCATCATCTCTACGGTCAGTTAGGTTACGATCATCTCCTCTATCGTGGCGACGGTCATCATCATCGTCTCTACCGTGACGGTCATCGTCGTCATCATCTCTACGGTCAGTAAGTACACGGTGGCGGTCATCATCATCATCATCATCTCTACGGTGACGGTCATCGTCATCATCATCATCGTCTCTACGGTGGCGATCGTCATCATCATCGTCTCTACCATGGCGGTCATCATCGTCGTCATCATCTCTACGGTCAGTTAGTCCACGGTGACGGTCATCGTCATCATCATCGTCCCAACGGTCTCGGTCATCTTCTTCATCATCATCGTCTCTACGGTGACGATCATCGTCATTATCATCATCGTCTCTACGGTGACGGTCATCATCATCGTCATCATCTCTACGGTCAGTTAGTCCACGGCGACGCTCATCGTTATCAGCACCGTCCCAATGGTATTGGTCATCGTCACCATCATCATCATCATCTCTACGGTGACGGTCATCGTCATCATCATCGTCCCAACGGTGTCGGTCATCGTCTTCATCATCATCGTCTCTACGGTGACGGTCATCGTCATCATCATCATCTCTACGGTCAGTTAGTACACGGTGGCGGTCATCGTCATCATCATCATCGTCTCTACGGTGACGGTCATCGTCATCCTCATCGTCGTCTCTACGGTGACGGTCATCGTCCTCATCATCATCATCTCTACGGTGACGGTCATCGTCATCATCGTCATCATCTCTACGGTCGGTTAGTCCACGGTGACGGTCATCGTCATCATCATCGTCTCTACGGTGACGGTCATCGTCATCATCATCTCTACGGTCAGTTAGGTTACGATCATCTCCTCTATCGTGGCGACGGTCATCATCATCGTCTCTACCGTGACGGTCATCGTCGTCATCATCTCTACGGTCAGTTAGTGCACGGTGACGGTCATCGTCTTCATCATCGTCCCAACGGTGTCGGTCATCGTCTTCATCATCATCGTCTCTACGGTGACGGTCATCGTCATCATCATCATCTCTACGGTCAGTTAGTACACGGTGGCGGTCATCGTCATCATCATCATCGTCTCTACGGTGACGGTCATCGTCATCATCATCATCGTCCCTACGGTGACGGTCATCATCATCATCATCGTCTCCACGGTGGCGATCATCGTCATCATCATCTCTACGGTCATTTAGTCCACGGTGACGGTCATCATCATCATCATCATCATCATCATCGTCTCTACGGTGACGGTCATCGTCATCATCATCATCGTCTCTACGGTGACGGTCATCGTCATCATCATCATCGTCTCTACGGTGACGGTCATCGTCGTCATCATCTCTACGGTCAGTTAGGTTACGATCATCTCCTCTATCGTGGCGACGGTCATCATCATCGTCTCTACCGTGACGGTCATCGTCGTCATCATCTCTACGGTCAGTTAGTACACGGTGGCGGTCATCATCATCATCATCATCTCTACGGTGACGGTCATCGTCATCATCATCATCGTCTCTACGGTGGCGATCGTCATCATCATCGTCTCTACCATGGCGGTCATCATCGTCGTCATCATCTCTACGGTCAGTTAGTCCACGGTGACGGTCATCGTCATCATCATCGTCCCAACGGTCTCGGTCATCGTCTTCATCATCATCGTCTCTACGGTGACGATCATCGTCATTATCATCATCGTCTCTACGGTGACGGTCATCATCATCGTCATCATCTCTACGGTCAGTTAGTCCACGGCGACGCTCATTGTTATCAGGACCATCCCAATGGTATTGGTCATCGTCACCATCATCATCGTCTCTACGGTGTCTATCGTCATCATCATCATCATCATCTCTACGGTCAGTTAGTACCCGGTGGCGGTCATCGTCATCATCATCATCGTGTCTACGGTGACGGTCATCGTCATCATCATCTCTACCGTGGCGATCGTCATCATCATCCTCTCTACCGTGACGGTCGTCGTCGTCGTCATCTCTACGGTCACTTAATCTGTGGTGACGATCGTCATCATCATCATCGTCCCTACCATGGCGATCGTCATCGTCATCCCAATGATCTCTGTTCAACTATATGGTAGATAAAAATGAAATTATTCTCGACTCATGTCTATCGATATTTGATAATTTATAATGCTAATATATTTCAATATATCACATTTATAATAATACTCTCTAGATACTAAGATGTTTGTCCTATGTAGACAGTGTCACAAATAGTACAAGTCACTTGATATATAATTTTTCTTTCCTTGTTTTTCGATGTTTTAGAATTTAGTTCAGTGAATATTTGGATAGTGTATTATATCCTTCATGATTCATATTAATATCATAATTATCGGAATAATGCAATAAATCTTGGGGTATTTCTGTTCTGTTCTGATGTTTTGTTACTGTTTTGTTTCCTGATTGATCATAGTATCTGTTTATCTATAAATGAGCAGATTGTCAGCGTCAATTATATTTTGATGAAGACTGGAAATAGTTGAAATGTCAAAACTTTCATCTAACTTCCAAAAACTATTAAAAAAAACTAATTTTATAACAGAAAACACCTAAAAACGAGACAAGAAAGGGAGAAAGAGAGATTTATCTGTTTTTCTAATCATTCTAATTAAATATATATTTATAATTTAATGGATAAAAGACAAAAAACTTACATTCACGCTAAATGTCTTCCCTTGTTCATCGCTCACAACTGATTTTTCGCTGAAAAGTTAATATAAGTATATAAGAAAAATCATCAAAACCATATCTTTAGATTAGTTCTCTCCTGATATAAGTGTGAGAAATGTTTTCCAGGAGTTTTTTATAAATTTTTCACAAAATACTCAAGTTTTCATTATTTCAAACGTTATGTGAATACGATTCCAAGTAAATCATCATATTTGTCCACGAATTTCGCAATTATAATAAAACTATCGCAAGTTTGCAATGGTACCTGTGATAGAAATAGAGTTAAGAAATAATTGGAGGCGAAGACTAGATTAAATAACCCCCAACAATTAAAGAAAAGTCGTCGGAAGAAGTGATAGAAAAAATCAATTACATCTACCAACAAAAAATTAAAAGAGCGATATCCCTATCAGTTTTTAGAAATTTGAGGAGCGTTAAATTTTTTCTATTCCCATATTCCTCATTACAAAATTTCCATCTATTATACAAATATATATATATATATATATATATATATATATATATATATATATATATATATATATATATATATATATATCAGAATGATTACTTACTCGTTTCTGATTGATCTACTGTAGGCACTGTTATACAGTGCACATACAAGTAGAGCTGCAAATGCTAGTTTGATGTACATGCTTGCCATACTACGATTTGTTTCCAGAATCGGCTGTTATTTATACTAGTCACAATGATCCTTATCTCACACTTAGTTGATGGACTCGACAATACGATAATCAATTAATATATTCAAAAATGTTATCTAGTTAGTATAAGCACCTCAAAATAATTAAGTTTTTAAAATCATTCAATAGATTTGGAGTAGTGCTTGGAACAAATTATCATATTTGGTATAATACACGTGAGTCTGTTGAAATTAATTTAGAATGATTGAGTACAGAAGAAATTATTGATATTAATGAAAGAATAAATCATGGAAGGTAGACAAATGCCATCAAGTAATGAAAATTGAGATGTGCTAATCGGTTCTTGTGTGAACTAAATTTATTTTGCCTCTTTTAAAACGTATTTCCCCGATTTGAGCCTATTAGAATGGAATTCGAACTTATTACTAATCAACCTTGAAAGTATGAACTCAATTAATATAATTTTGGCATAGGAAAATAGAAAGGTGATCATTTAGTTACTATTCACCATCCATGGTTTGTACGACACCGAACTAGTACTACATAATGTTTCAACTATTTTCCTGGTAAATCCACTTCACTTCTTCTATGACTTTCGTCATTTCCTTTTCGTTACATAGTTCTCGCTATATGTCGAAATGAATTCAACTGTTGTTTTTTCGGTTTATCAATCGTCTATATTTGCCCTGTGTTTTTTTGAGAATTCGTTTCTGATTTTGTAATTTTTCATGTTAATTCAATAATATCACTCATCTATTCTGTTATTATCAACTCAACGGCTTATCACACACATTCACATTGAAGTAGAGTATTTGCACCCTATCTCAAATAGTACAATGCGAATAAGCTTGTTTACAAGCGTTATGCATGTTATACCGGGCTCATGATAAATATGTTCGTAATTGTGGTAGTAGTAGTTGCAGTTTCAGTTTCTTCTCCTGTTTCTAAACATAAACGTTAACTGACTAAAATAATACTGAGGTGAGGCTGAGAACAAAACGTCAAGAGATTTAGGCAATGATTTTCTTTGCAAAAATAATTCTTGTGATAGTTGTTGTGGAAACACTGATAACTACAGCAAATTTCAATTAAATTTTATATGCATGATTAAATAAAAACTAAGCTATCTCATTGGATACAATCCAGATTAGAAAAAAAGCGTCAATGAGATAAAGATCTGCTTTCCCATCACGTTAAAAGAGCTAATCTTCTATTTCGTATCTACATAAAATATTTTTAATCTGAATTGATTTGACATGATAAACTCAAAACTTTTTGTCATTTGAAATGGATGTAATTTTGATTGTATCCTTCCACACAATGTTTAGAAATTTGTTTCAACTCTATTGGACATTCCACTACTATTGAGGATAAAAGGGATCTAATTGTATTTGTTATGAAAAAAATTAGATTTCTGTTCTTTCAATGGTAAATTTCGTTCTTAGAAAAGTAAATTTACTTTGTTTTTATTCCTTTGAAACATTGCATTGATATGAATTGGTTTTGAGCAATGTCATAAATCATGGAAAATAACATCTTTATTATTGGCACATTTTTGAAATAAAAACTTCTGAAAACGGTTTAATAACTTCCAAAAACTGGAAACACATATACCTTAAGAAAATGTCTTGTGGTTCACTACACTGCGGATATACTGAACAATTTGTATACAATAAAACGACTAGACCTTTAAACATTATAACTGATAAGAGACAGTAACAAAATACAGGATTAAGGGCGTTAAAGCGTTGTAAAAAAAACTTCCATATAAGCACGATTAACCAAAGTTGCCCTTGCCAAACTACATCGATCAAGTGACCTGATTGAATGTTGTGGATGTCTAGTACGAAATTTCAGTCATACAGCTCTGGCAATTTTAATCTCCAACTAACAAAAAGGTTTCCAAATATTATTGTTCTTGGCTATTTAGTTGGTAATATATGTTTGTTATACCATAAAATGTGTACGCACATCGAAACACGTAATTAATTATGTTTACTCTTCAAACGTAAAAATTCTATTTACTTCATAATTAGGTGTTAATTTAACTGCGTCTCCTCGTGTTTGTTGCTTTAAATCATAAGACCTTAGTGGTGTATAAGCAAGACTCCTTTAGCTACTCTGCATACTAAGGTACTGGTAGGGATGGAACGGCTCAATTGTATCTGTGTCTTTATTTCTTTTCTAATTATATCTAAAATTATACATTCGTTGATTCTGGATTTATTAACCAGTTCACAACAAATTAAAAGATCTATTTGGATTTTCTGAATACGATTAAGAGCAGTTTCAAGAATGTAAATTTTGAGGAATTTATGATTAATAAAGCTATTAAAGAAATTACCTTTAGTGCACTATGAACAAAACATCAAGTTTCAAGGGATTCGTTCTCAAATTTGGATAAAAAAAATTAGGAACATCATAAACCCCTACACAGGTACTAAAGAAAGAATGAATTTTACATGCAAATTTGCTGCTATCATAAAATTAGTATGAGAAGAGACTTTTGTGGAGAGAAATTTTGACATAAAATCTAAAGACACCACTCAGTAATATAGCAATGTCTGCAACAGATATTCTCATGAAGTCCAAGCTTCAAATTCAAATTATATGCATCAATTTGAACGAACGAGCTAGCTTATAGAAAATATATTGTTGGAACAGTTTCTAGGGCGACATGGTATTTGAACACTGCATCTACCTAAAAATATTAACATTAATTGGAGATTTTTATACTCAACACACTGTTTATGCTATCACTACACCATATCTTACAATTAAACTAACAGACCACCGTTTCATTAACGGTCTTCAGAGACTAAGATGAATTTCATTGCTAGACCTGTGGTACCTGCAAAGTCAGAACTATCTGATGACAAAACGGTTGTCGATAATCTAGGTCTATTATAATCTATAATATTTATCAGTATAAAAAAAATGTTTAGGTCATATGTCATCCAATGGGTTTGACATATTACTATTAATAGTTTTGGTTCTGATAAGAGCTTGAGAGGGCTTTCCTTCAATCAATGCAATAATGTCCCACATTCCTTATTTATCTATACTGTTTTCATTGGTGAGGTGAATTTATAAGCACTGTGTTTCACACACTTCATTTATTTAAACACTGACACTATACTTAACTAACTTATAAGATAATTAATTATTCAGTAAAACATAACTAACTTTTATATTCTATGCAAATTTATAATTTATCCAAACCCACCGCTTGGTTTTCTATTTTGTTCCATTCACTATTGGTATGTATTACTCCTCGTTTATATATCCAAAACTATTTTCTCAAGAATTCTAGAAAATAAAAAAAAAACATATTAATAAAGACATTCCGAGAAATTAGTTAGTATGTGGTATTGTGATGTTGACATTCTTCAAATGTATAATGAAACACATATTGAGCATTCCATGGTGAGTGATTGGGCATATAGGAATAGAAACTTTTAGAATAAAATTATAATGAGAGAGTGCCCCTTCACACTATTGTAGTGCAGTAAGAGAGTATTTAAATAAGGATTAACGTGTTAGATAAGGTTGAGTGAGCTTGGAGATAAACTTACAGTTACAATGAATTGGTATAAAACAAAATTCTTACGTGTAGTCTTGTGTCTGTATTTATCCACTGTTCATAGTTGCATCATGATAATGCATCTTGGCACATTGCGGCACAGAGGGTGATTTTGTTACATAGAAATAATGTGACAGTTATTGGAGATTGACCCTATTCACCTTTTGGACTATGTGTGATTTCTGGTTATTCTTTTATACAAGGAAATATCTACGAGAGAGACGTTTCTCAATAGAGGATGAGGAAGATGGAGAAGTTGATCAATTCCTTTTTTAGAATATTCCGAAAGATAACTGGCCTCAAGCCTGGAAAGTACATTGAGATAGGTGATGTTTCCATGGAAATCAGTGAAATAATTTTTTTTATTCAAAAGGTCAAAAAATTTGATAGAAACACCGTCTCTATTCTAAAACGTCCTTTATCTACACTACAACAGCTAATTAAAGTGAAAATCAAATTGAATTTTAGTAAATTTCTGTTGATACTACTTCTTATATTTGCAAGTGAGATCCATTATCTTTTTAACTTTGCTTCATATATCACAAAATTCTTCAGTAATACGTCGTATTTTGTATTTATTTTAGGAAACAAATCAAATCAAATAGAACTTGTATAGTTATATTTCACATAATGTGAATTGAGTTTTTGTTCATATTAGAAAATAAACTCCTTTTTAATTATATCTACTCTACCTACTCGTATACTCCTCAGTAATTTTCATCCTCATTTTATTCTTTTTTTCGCAGTTGTGCTGTAGCTAAGCTAAAATGGAAAGTAGCCAACCGGTGCTCCACTACATCAAAACCATCCTCAACCATTTGGAGCTCAGCTTAGAGCTTCAAACATCAAGGCTTTCCATAGATAAGTCCCAGTTCTTATCTTCAATACAGATGAATTATCATGATTTATAAGTTATCTTTTCTTGAAAACGCAGTTGATGAGAATTTTGGTACTTCTTAATAAATCTTACATTTGCTGGAACCTTTTTTATTGTTCACATCCAGCATTAAATATTAATATGGACAATAGTATTGGTAGATAATTAATGGATTCAGTTTTTATGAATTCAATTCATGTACAAAGTGGAGTTTTTTTTTATATATCTCAAATTTATTGAAGTAGGTCGCAACAATTTTGAATCCAACTAAAACGGGAACATTTCTATGACAACATCAACAATTCCGAGAAACTTCGCTCATAATCGAATAAATACAAGCAACCGATTTTCTTGGGGATCTCTTATTTGAACCTTCTTAAGTCACCTACTCAAAAGAAAAATTTCAGCTTATGGATACTCTGTCTAACTGAAATAAGAAGGTACAAAGATTAGCTAGTTTTGATTGATTCCCGAGCTTGAGTAATTATTGTCCAATTGTCCAATCCCTGATATTACAAAAGAGGGTTAACCACAGAAAAGAGTTTATTTCCGAAATCAAAAGACTCCGGAGAAAGATTTTCTGGCGTCGAGGATGCAAAAAGTGGACAGTCTCGCAAACACACTATGTGCTATAACAATAGCTTGTGCTATGAACGATCAGAACTCAGGGGTAAACGGAGGCGACGTAACCTTTTCGTGGCGCCGTATATTTTCACTAGGAAGAAATCAATACAAACCAGGTAAGGATAGCTTGAGTTAGTTTGGGTTAGATTGGGTTGAGAAGAGAAGAAAATGAACATGTAAAATGCTTCATTATTTATTTTACAGTATTAAATTATTATTGATTGATAACATAATTCTAGTAGATTCTATGATAATGTACTAAAGGAGGACGCTCATCGTCATCGTCTCTACGGTGACGGTCATCGTCTTCATCATCATCGTCTCTACGGTGACGATCATCGTCATTATCATCATCGTCTCTACGGTGACGGTCATCATCATCGTCATCATCTCTACGGTCAGTTAGTCCACGGCGACGCTCATCGTTATCAGCACCGTCCCAATGGTATTGGTCATCGTCACCATCATCATCATCATCTCTACGGTGACGGTCATCGTCATCATCATCGTCCCAACGGTGTCGGTCATCGTCTTCATCATCATCGTCTCTACGGTGACGGTCATCGTCATCATCATCATCTCTACGGTCAGTTAGTACACGGTGGCGGTCATCGTCATCATCATCATCGTCTCTACGGTGACGGTCATCGTCATCCTCATCGTCGTCTCTACGGTGACGGTCATCGTCCTCATCATCATCATCTCTACGGTGACGGTCATCGTCATCATCGTCATCATCTCTACGGTCGGTTAGTCCACGGTGACGGTCATCGTCATCATCATCGTCTCTACGGTGACGGTCATCGTCATCATCATCTCTACGGTCAGTTAGGTTACGATCATCTCCTCTATCGTGGCGACGGTCATCATCATCGTCTCTACCGTGACGGTCATCGTCGTCATCATCTCTACGGTCAGTTAGTGCACGGTGACGGTCATCGTCTTCATCATCGTCCCAACGGTGTCGGTCATCGTCTTCATCATCATCGTCTCTACGGTGACGGTCATCGTCATCATCATCATCTCTACGGTCAGTTAGTACACGGTGGCGGTCATCGTCATCATCATCATCGTCTCTACGGTGACGGTCATCGTCATCATCATCATCGTCCCTACGGTGACGGTCATCATCATCATCATCGTCTCCACGGTGGCGATCATCGTCATCATCATCTCTACGGTCATTTAGTCCACGGTGACGGTCATCATCATCATCATCATCATCATCATCGTCTCTACGGTGACGGTCATCGTCATCATCATCATCGTCTCTACGGTGACGGTCATCGTCATCATCATCATCGTCTCTACGGTGACGGTCATCGTCGTCATCATCTCTACGGTCAGTTAGGTTACGATCATCTCCTCTATCGTGGCGACGGTCATCATCATCGTCTCTACCGTGACGGTCATCGTCGTCATCATCTCTACGGTCAGTTAGTACACGGTGGCGGTCATCATCATCATCATCATCTCTACGGTGACGGTCATCGTCATCATCATCATCGTCTCTACGGTGGCGATCGTCATCATCATCGTCTCTACCATGGCGGTCATCATCGTCGTCATCATCTCTACGGTCAGTTAGTCCACGGTGAAGGTCATCGTCATCATCATCGTCCCAACGGTCTCGGTCATCGTCTTCATCATCATCGTCTCTACGGTGACGATCATCGTCATTATCATCATCGTCTCTACGGTGACGGTCATCATCATCGTCATCATCTCTACGGTCAGTTAGTCCACGGCGACGCTCATTGTTATCAGGACCATCCCAATGGTATTGGTCATCGTCACCATCATCATCGTCTCTACGGTGTCTATCGTCATCATCATCATCATCATCTCTACGGTCAGTTAGTACCCGGTGGCGGTCATCGTCATCATCATCATCGTCTCTACGGTGACGGTCATCGTCATCATCATCTCTACCGTGGCGATCGTCATCATCATCGTCTCTACCGTGACGGTCATCGTCGTCGTCATCTCTACGGTCACTTAATGTGTGGTGACGATCGTCATCACCATCATCGTCCCTACCATGGCGATCGTCATCGTCATCCCAATGATCTCTGTTCAACTATATGGTAGATAAAAATGAAATTATTCTCGACTCATGTCTATCGATATTTGATAATTTATAATGCTAATATATTTCAATATATCACATTTATAATAATACTCTCTAGATACTAAGATGTTTGTCCTATGTAGACAGTGTCACAAATAGTACAAGTCACTTGATATATAATTTTTCTTTCCTTGTTTTTCGATGTTTTAGAATTTAGTTCAGTGAATATTTGGATAGTGTATTATATCCTTCATGATTCATATTAATATCATAATTATCGGAATAATGCAATAAATCTTGGGGTATTTCTGTTCTGTTCTGATGTTTTGTTACTGTTTTGTTTCCTGATTGATCATAGTATCTGTTTATCTATAAATGAGCAGATTGTCAGCGTCAATTATATTTTGATGAAGACTGGAAATAGTTGAAATGTCAAAACTTTCATCTAACTTCCAAAAACTATTAAAAAAAACTAATTTTATAACAGAAAACACCTAAAAACGAGACAAGAAAGGGAGAAAGAGAGATTTATCTGTTTTTCTAATCATTCTAATTAAATATATATTTATAATTTAATGGATAAAAGACAAAAAACTTACATTCACGCTAAATGTCTTCCCTTGTTCATCGCTCACAACTGATTTTTCGCTGAAAAGTTAATATAAGTATATAAGAAAAATCATCAAAACCATATCTTTAGATTAGTTCTCTCCTGATATAAGTGTGAGAAATGTTTTCCAGGAGTTTTTTATAAATTTTTCACAAAATACTCAAGTTTTCATTATTTCAAACGTTATGTGAATACGATTCCAAGTAAATCATCATATTTGTCCACGAATTTCGCAATTATAATAAAACTATCGCAAGTTTGCAATGGTACCTGTGATAGAAATAGAGTTAAGAAATAATTGGAGGCGAAGACTAGATTAAATAACCCCCAACAATTAAAGAAAAGTCGTCGGAAGAAGTGATAGAAAAAATCAATTACATCTACCAACAAAAAATTAAAAGAGCGATATCCCTATCAGTTTTTAGAAATTTGAGGAGCGTTAAATTTTTTCTATTCCCATATTCCTCATTACAAAATTTCCATCTATTATACAAATATATATATATATATATATATATATATATATATATATATATATATATATATATATATATATATATATATATATATATATATATATATATATATATATCAGAATGATTACTTACTCGTTTCTGATTGATCTACTGTAGGCACTGTTATACAGTGCACATACAAGTAGAGCTGCAAATGCTAGTTTGATGTACATGCTTGCCATACTACGATTTGTTTCCAGAATCGGCTGTTATTTATACTAGTCACAATGATCCTTATCTCACACTTAGTTGATGGACTCGACAATACGATAATCAATTAATATATTCAAAAATGTTATCTAGTTAGTATAAGCACCTCAAAATAATTAAGTTTTTAAAATCATTCAATAGATTTGGAGTAGTGCTTGGAACAAATTATCATATTTGGTATAATACACGTGAGTCTGTTGAAATTAATTTAGAATGATTGAGTACAGAAGAAATTATTGATATTAACGAAAGAATAAATCATGGAAGGTAGACAAATGCCATCAAGTAATGAAAATTGAGATGTGCTAATCGGTTCTTGTGTGAACTAAATTTATTTTGCCTCTTTTAAAACGTATTTCCCCGATTTGAGCCTATTAGAATGGAATTCGAACTTATTACTAATCAACCTTGAAAGTATGAACTCAATTAATATAATTTTGGCATAGGAAAATAGAAAGGTGATCATTTAGTTACTATTCACCATCCATGGTTTGTACGACACCGAACTAGTACTACATAATGTTTCAACTATTTTCCTGGTAAATCCACTTCACTTCTTCTATGACTTTCGTCATTTCCTTTTCGTTACATAGTTCTCGCTATATGTCGAAATGAATTCAACTGTTGTTTTTTCGGTTTATCAATCGTCTATATTTGCCCTGTGTTTTTTTGAGAATTCGTTTCTGATTTTGTAATTTTTCATGTTAATTCAATAATATCACTCATCTATTCTGTTATTATCAACTCAACGGCTTATCACACACATTCACATTGAAGTAGAGTATTTGCACCCTATCTCAAATAGTACAATGCGAATAAGCTTGTTTACAAGCGTTATGCATGTTATACCGGGCTCATGATAAATATGTTCGTAATTGTGGTAGTAGTAGTTGCAGTTTCAGTTTCTTCTCCTGTTTCTAAACATAAACGTTAACTGACTAAAATAATACTGAGGTGAGGCTGAGAACAAAACGTCAAGAGATTTAGGCAATGATTTTCTTTGCAAAAATAATTCTTGTGATAGTTGTTGTGGAAACACTGATAACTACAGCAAATTTCAATTAAATTTTATATGCATGATTAAATAAAAACTAAGCTATCTCATTGGATACAATCCAGATTAGAAAAAAAGCGTCAATGAGATAAAGATCTGCTTTCCCATCACGTTAAAAGAGCTAATCTTCTATTTCGTATCTACATAAAATATTTTTAATCTGAATTGATTTGACATGATAAACTCAAAACTTTTTGTCATTTGAAATGGATGTAATTTTGATTGTATCCTTCCACACAATGTTTAGAAATTTGTTTCAACTCTATTGGACATTCCACTACTATTGAGGATAAAAGGGATCTAATTGTATTTGTTATGAAAAAAATTAGATTTCTGTTCTTTCAATGGTAAATTTCGTTCTTAGAAAAGTAAATTTACTTTGTTTTTATTCCTTTGAAACATTGCATTGATATGAATTGGTTTTGAGCAATGTCATAAATCATGGAAAATAACATCTTTATTATTGGCACATTTTTGAAATAAAAACTTCTGAAAACGGTTTAATAACTTCCAAAAACTGGAAACACATATACCTTAAGAAAATGTCTTGTGGTTCACTACACTGCGGATATACTGAACAATTTGTATACAATAAAACGACTAGACCTTTAAACATTATAACTGATAAGAGACAGTAACAAAATACAGGATTAAGGGCGTTAAAGCGTTGTAAAAAAAACTTCCATATAAGCACGATTAACCAAAGTTGCCCTTGCCAAACTACATCGATCAAGTGACCTGATTGAATGTTGTGGATGTCTAGTACGAAATTTCAGTCATACAGCTCTGGCAATTTTAATCTCCAACTAACAAAAAGGTTTCCAAATATTATTGTTCTTGGCTATTTAGTTGGTAATATATGTTTGTTATACCATAAAATGTGTACGCACATCGAAACACGTAATTAATTATGTTTACTCTTCAAACGTAAAAATTCTATTTACTTCATAATTAGGTGTTAATTTAACTGCGTCTCCTCGTGTTTGTTGCTTTAAATCATAAGACCTTAGTGGTGTATAAGCAAGACTCCTTTAGCTACTCTGCATACTAAGGTACTGGTAGGGATGGAACGGCTCAATTGTATCTGTGTCTTTATTTCTTTTCTAATTATATCTAAAATTATACATTCGTTGATTCTGGATTTATTAACCAGTTCACAACAAATTAAAAGATCTATTTGGATTTTCTGAATACGATTAAGAGCAGTTTCAAGAATGTAAATTTTGAGGAATTTATGATTAATAAAGCTATTAAAGAAATTACCTTTAGTGCACTATGAACAAAACATCAAGTTTCAAGGGATTCGTTCTCAAATTTGGATAAAAAAAATTAGGAACATCATAAACCCCTACACAGGTACTAAAGAAAGAATGAATTTTACATGCAAATTTGCTGCTATCATAAAATTAGTATGAGAAGAGACTTTTGTGGAGAGAAATTTTGACATAAAATCTAAAGACACCACTCAGTAATATAGCAATGTCTGCAACAGATATTCTCATGAAGTCCAAGCTTCAAATTCAAATTATATGCATCAATTTGAACGAACGAGCTAGCTTATAGAAAATATATTGTTGGAACAGTTTCTAGGGCGACATGGTATTTGAACACTGCATCTACCTAAAAATATTAACATTAATTGGAGATTTTTATACTCAACACACTGTTTATGCTATCACTACACCATATCTTACAATTAAACTAACAGACCACCGTTTCATTAACGGTCTTCAGAGACTAAGATGAATTTCATTGCTAGACCTGTGGTACCTGCAAAGTCAGAACTATCTGATGACAAAACGGTTGTCGATAATCTAGGTCTATTATAATCTATAATATTTATCAGTATAAAAAAAATGTTTAGGTCATATGTCATCCAATGGGTTTGACATATTACTATTAATAGTTTTGGTTCTGATAAGAGCTTGAGAGGGCTTTCCTTCAATCAATGCAATAATGTCCCACATTCCTTATTTATCTATACTGTTTTCATTGGTGAGGTGAATTTATAAGCACTGTGTTTCACACACTTCATTTATTTAAACACTGACACTATACTTAACTAACTTATAAGATAATTAATTATTCAGTAAAACATAACTAACTTTTATATTCTATGCAAATTTATAATTTATCCAAACCCACCGCTTGGTTTTCTATTTTGTTCCATTCACTATTGGTATGTATTACTCCTCGTTTATATATCCAAAACTATTTTCTCAAGAATTCTAGAAAATAAAAAAAAAACATATTAATAAAGACATTCCGAGAAATTAGTTAGTATGTGGTATTGTGATGTTGACATTCTTCAAATGTATAATGAAACACATATTGAGCATTCCATGGTGAGTGATTGGGCATATAGGAATAGAAACTTTTAGAATAAAATTATAATGAGAGAGTGCCCCTTCACACTATTGTAGTGCAGTAAGAGAGTATTTAAATAAGGATTAACGTGTTAGATAAGGTTGAGTGAGCTTGGAGATAAACTTACAGTTACAATGAATTGGTATAAAACAAAATTCTTACGTGTAGTCTTGTGTCTGTATTTATCCACTGTTCATAGTTGCATCATGATAATGCATCTTGGCACATTGCGGCACAGAGGGTGATTTTGTTACATAGAAATAATGTGACAGTTATTGGAGATTGACCCTATTCACCTTTTGGACTATGTGTGATTTCTGGTTATTCTTTTATACAAGGAAATATCTACGAGAGAGACGTTTCTCAATAGAGGATGAGGAAGATGGAGAAGTTGATCAATTCCTTTTTTAGAATATTCCGAAAGATAACTGGCCTCAAGCCTGGAAAGTACATTGAGATAGGTGATGTTTCCATGGAAATCAGTGAAATAATTTTTTTTATTCAAAAGGTCAAAAAATTTGATAGAAACACCGTCTCTATTCTAAAACGTCCTTTATCTACACTACAACAGCTAATTAAAGTGAAAATCAAATTGAATTTTAGTAAATTTCTGTTGATACTACTTCTTATATTTGCAAGTGAGATCCATTATCTTTTTAACTTTGCTTCATATATCACAAAATTCTTCAGTAATACGTCGTATTTTGTATTTATTTTAGGAAACAAATCAAATCAAATAGAACTTGTATAGTTATATTTCACATAATGTGAATTGAGTTTTTGTTCATATTAGAAAATAAACTCCTTTTTAATTATATCTACTCTACCTACTCGTATACTCCTCAGTAATTTTCATCCTCATTTTATTCTTTTTTTCGCAGTTGTGCTGTAGCTAAGCTAAAATGGAAAGTAGCCAACCGGTGCTCCACTACATCAAAACCATCCTCAACCATTTGGAGCTCAGCTTAGAGCTTCAAACATCAAGGCTTTCCATAGATAAGTCCCAGTTCTTATCTTCAATACAGATGAATTATCATGATTTATAAGTTATCTTTTCTTGAAAACGCAGTTGATGAGAATTTTGGTACTTCTTAATAAATCTTACATTTGCTGGAACCTTTTTTATTGTTCACATCCAGCATTAAATATTAATATGGACAATAGTATTGGTAGATAATTAATGGATTCAGTTTTTATGAATTCAATTCATGTACAAAGTGGAGTTTTTTTTTATATATCTCAAATTTATTGAAGTAGGTCGCAACAATTTTGAATCCAACTAAAACGGGAACATTTCTATGACAACATCAACAATTCCGAGAAACTTCGCTCATAATCGAATAAATACAAGCAACCGATTTTCTTGGGGATCTCTTATTTGAACCTTCTTAAGTCACCTACTCAAAAGAAAAATTTCAGCTTATGGATACTCTGTCTAACTGAAATAAGAAGGTACAAAGATTAGCTAGTTTTGATTGATTCCCGAGCTTGAGTAATTATTGTCCAATTGTCCAATCCCTGATATTACAAAAGAGGGTTAACCACAGAAAAGAGTTTATTTCCGAAATCAAAAGACTCCGGAGAAAGATTTTCTGGCGTCGAGGATGCAAAAAGTGGACAGTCTCGCAAACACACTATGTGCTATAACAATAGCTTGTGCTATGAACGATCAGAACTCAGGGGTAAACGGAGGCGACGTAACCTTTTCGTGGCGCCGTATATTTTCACTAGGAAGAAATCAATACAAACCAGGTAAGGATAGCTTGAGTTAGTTTGGGTTAGATTGGGTTGAGAAGAGAAGAAAATGAACATGTAAAATGCTTCATTATTTATTTTACAGTATTAAATTATTATTGATTGATAACATAATTCTAGTAGATTCTATGATAATGTACTAAAGGAGGACGCTCATCGTCATCGTCTCTACGGTGACGGTCATCGTCTTCATCATCATCGTCTCTACGGTGACGATCATCGTCATTATCATCATCGTCTCTACGGTGACGGTCATCATCATCGTCATCATCTCTACGGTCAGTTAGTCCACGGCGACGCTCATCGTTATCAGCACCGTCCCAATGGTATTGGTCATCGTCACCATCATCATCATCATCTCTACGGTGACGGTCATCGTCATCATCATCGTCCCAACGGTGTCGGTCATCGTCTTCATCATCATCGTCTCTACGGTGACGGTCATCGTCATCATCATCATCTCTACGGTCAGTTAGTACACGGTGGCGGTCATCGTCATCATCATCATCGTCTCTACGGTGACGGTCATCGTCATCCTCATCGTCGTCTCTACGGTGACGGTCATCGTCCTCATCATCATCATCTCTACGGTGACGGTCATCGTCATCATCGTCATCATCTCTACGGTCGGTTAGTCCACGGTGACGGTCATCGTCATCATCATCGTCTCTACGGTGACGGTCATCGTCATCATCATCTCTACGGTCAGTTAGGTTACGATCATCTCCTCTATCGTGGCGACGGTCATCATCATCGTCTCTACCGTGACGGTCATCGTCGTCATCATCTCTACGGTCAGTTAGTGCACGGTGACGGTCATCGTCTTCATCATCGTCCCAACGGTGTCGGTCATCGTCTTCATCATCATCGTCTCTACGGTGACGGTCATCGTCATCATCATCATCTCTACGGTCAGTTAGTACACGGTGGCGGTCATCGTCATCATCATCATCGTCTCTACGGTGACGGTCATCGTCATCATCATCATCGTCCCTACGGTGACGGTCATCATCATCATCATCGTCTCCACGGTGGCGATCATCGTCATCATCATCTCTACGGTCATTTAGTCCACGGTGACGGTCATCATCATCATCATCATCATCATCATCGTCTCTACGGTGACGGTCATCGTCATCATCATCATCGTCTCTACGGTGACGGTCATCGTCATCATCATCATCGTCTCTACGGTGACGGTCATCGTCGTCATCATCTCTACGGTCAGTTAGGTTACGATCATCTCCTCTATCGTGGCGACGGTCATCATCATCGTCTCTACCGTGACGGTCATCGTCGTCATCATCTCTACGGTCAGTTAGTACACGGTGGCGGTCATCATCATCATCATCATCTCTACGGTGACGGTCATCGTCATCATCATCATCGTCTCTACGGTGGCGATCGTCATCATCATCGTCTCTACCATGGCGGTCATCATCGTCGTCATCATCTCTACGGTCAGTTAGTCCACGGTGAAGGTCATCGTCATCATCATCGTCCCAACGGTCTCGGTCATCGTCTTCATCATCATCGTCTCTACGGTGACGATCATCGTCATTATCATCATCGTCTCTACGGTGACGGTCATCATCATCGTCATCATCTCTACGGTCAGTTAGTCCACGGCGACGCTCATTGTTATCAGGACCATCCCAATGGTATTGGTCATCGTCACCATCATCATCGTCTCTACGGTGTCTATCGTCATCATCATCATCATCATCTCTACGGTCAGTTAGTACCCGGTGGCGGTCATCGTCATCATCATCATCGTCTCTACGGTGACGGTCATCGTCATCATCATCTCTACCGTGGCGATCGTCATCATCATCGTCTCTACCGTGACGGTCATCGTCGTCGTCATCTCTACGGTCACTTAATGTGTGGTGACGATCGTCATCACCATCATCGTCCCTACCATGGCGATCGTCATCGTCATCCCAATGATCTCTGTTCAACTATATGGTAGATAAAAATGAAATTATTCTCGACTCATGTCTATCGATATTTGATAATTTATAATGCTCATATATTTCAATATATCACATTCATAATAATACTCTCTAGATACTAAGATGTTTGTCCTATGTAGACAGTATCACAAATAGTACAAGTCACTTGATATATAATTTTTCTTTCCTTGTCTTTCGATGTTTTAGAATTTAGTTCAGTGAATATTTGGATAGTGTATTATATCCTTCATGACTCATATTAATATCATAATTATCGAAATAATGCAATAAATCTTGGGAAATTTCTGTTCTGTTCTGATGTTTTGTTACTGTTTTGTTTCCTGATTGATTATAGTATCTGTTTATCTATAAATGAGCAGATTGTTAGCGTCAATTATATTTTGATGAAGACTGGAAATAGTTGAAATGTTAAAACTTTCATCTAACTTCCAAAAACTATTAAAAAAAACTAATTTTATAACAGAAAACACCTAAAAACGAGACAAGAAAGGGAGAAAGAGAGATTTATCTGTTTTTTTAATCATTCTAATTAAATATATATTTATAATTTAATGAATAAAAGACAAAAAACTTACATTCACGCTAAATGTCTTCCCTTGTTCATCGCTCACAACTGATTTTTCGCTGAAAAGTTAATATAAGTATATAAGAAAAATCATCAAAACCATATCTTTAGATTAGTTCTCTCCTGATATAAGTGTGAGAAATGTTTTCCAGGAGTTTTTTATAAATTTTTCACCAAATACTCAAGTTTTCATTATTTCAAACGTTATGTGAATACGATTCCAAGTAAATCATCATATTTGTCCACGAATTTCGCAATTATAATAAAACTATCGCAAGTTTGCAATGGTACCTATGATAGAAATAGATTAAATAACCCCCAACAATTACAACAATTAAAGAAAAGTCGTCGGATGAAGTGATAAAAAAAATCAATTACATCTACCAACAAAAAATCAAAAGAGTGATATCCCTATCACATATATATATATATATATATATATATATATATATATATATATATATATATATATATATATATATATATATATATATATATATATATATATATATATCAGAATGATTACTTACTCGTTTCTGATTGATCTACTGTAGGCACTGTTATACAGTGCACATACAAGTAGAGCTGCAAATGCTAGTTTGATGTACATGCTTGCCATACTACGATTTGTTTCCAGAATCGGATGTTATTTATACTAGTTACAATGATCCTTATCTCACACTTAGTTGATGGACTCGACAATACGATAATCAATTAATATATTCAAAAATGTTATCTAGTTAGTATAAGCACCTCAAAATAATTAAGTTTTTAAAATCATTCAATAGATTTGGAGTAGTGCTTGGAACAAATTATCATATTAGGTATTATACACGTGAGTCTGTTGAAATTAATTTAAAATGATTGAGTACAGAAGAAATTATTGATATTACCGAAAGAATAAATCATGGAAGGTAAACAAATGCCATCAAGTAATGCAAATTGAGCTGTGCTAATGGGTTCTTTTGTAAACTAAATTTATTTTGCCTCTTTTAAAATGTATTTACACGATTTGAGCCTATTAGAATGGAATTCGAACTTATTACTAATCAACCTTGAAAGTATGAACTCAATATATATAATTTAGGCATTTTATGGATAGATTCAGCAGATATTCTATGGCCATAGCAGATTATGGCTCCCTTAGATTATGGAAAATAGAAAGGAGATTATTTGGTTTCTATTCACCATCCATGGTTTGTAAGATACCGAACTAGTACACTACATAATGTTTCAGCTATTTTCCTGGTAAATCCACTTCACTTCTTCTATGACTTTCGCCATTTCCTTTTCGTTACATAATTCTCGCTATATGTCGAAATAAATTCAACTTTTGTTTTTTCGGTTTATCAATCGTCAATATTTGCCCTGTGTTTTTTTGCGAATTCGTTTCTGATTTTGTAATTTTTCATGTTAATTCAATAATATCACTCATCTATTTTATTATTATCAACTCAACGGCTTATCATAACTTTTTATCCGCCTTTATTTCCATCCCGACAAAATCTATACTTCATACATTTATCAATTTAGAATCAATCTTCTAAACACTCATTCCTTTATTTTCTAAAGTATAATCTCTCCACATATTTCCTAAATGTGCCTTTTCCTTTTTGATCCTTCCTGGTATGTGTGTTGCTATGCTTCTCTCTTAATTGTGTTCCCTCACGATTTCTCAACTTATCAATCTACTCATTTCTCTGATGGTTCCATCTGAAGCGATGTTATAAATGGCTGTTGACATTGCATCTCGTTGTGTAACTCCACTAATAAATTTTTATTATTTTTTGGTTCTTATTATGTCATTATTAACCTTTTAATTCTTTTTAACATCGCAATATTTCGAAATTATCTTTGTATTTATATAATCAAGAGCCTGCTATAAATCTATAGATAGTATATTCTGATCTGTACCTCTTTACAACTATTTTTGTTGAATAGTGAATTGGGTCTTGAACCCATATTAATAGTCGTTTATTTCTGTTAATTTCTCGTCTTTTTACTTGTCATTTGAAATTTTTAGAATTTCATAGACTGTTTTTAATTATTATCATCATATTTAGTGAGGGAGAAAGAAAATTGTAAGTATTGAGAGGAAGCATGAAACAATAATGAGAAAGGAATGCTTGACTTATTCTATTATCTATTACGTTATAATTGACATGTCATAACGGAGACTAGACTCAAGCGCAGAGCTGAGTTTGGAAGTTATCCCTTTCTGCTAGTATTGAAGATGAGGGAAATGAAATAATAAACAAAAGTGAAAAAGATAATTGTTGAACAGGTAATTTTGTAACTATATGGACTATGAAAATTGAAGCAATATGCACCGACAGTCGCAGAGAATACACGAACTGAAAAATTTATCGGGAAAACGCGTTTTCAAAGTAGCGATAAGCAAAGACGCAAAAAATTGACACCATCACTACCCAAATAAAGGACGAAAGATATATGCACGCTATATCTGGCAAAGAGAACACAAAAACTACAAGATCCAGAGAAAGAGAGTGGAATAAATAGTAGACTTCAACAACAAACTGGAAAACAATAGCAAATGAAACCAATAAGTCACGATCATAAAAGGCAAGAAGTTAGAAAAATGTTCGGAAACAATCCTAAGAACCCAATTATAGGCCCTTCAAAGTAGTGCCCCCTTACATAATGACTACGGTATGTCAAGGCCAGATGCGCTGTATAACGATTCGAAATTCCAAAATAAAAAACGTTTTTGAACTTCGGAATTTTTTCTCTGGAATTTTGTCTTCGAAATGTACTTTTCGTTTTCTTGCTATCATGTATGGTAAAACAGTTGCACCCTCTCAAGTACTGTGCTCTATGAATTCCGATTTTGGGTATCATCCAGACTCCCAAAAGGGGCACAAATACAATATTTCAAATATTTTGGAAAAAAGTGAATCATCTGGACTCCTAGGCAGACATATTGAAATTTAAGCAGATTGAAAAACGATTTTCATGAAAACCACTTTTTAGTTTTTTCATTATGGTTCAACGTTTTAAAAATCGTACGATAACGTCTATGTACAGACAGGATTCTCATCTTTCTGATGCATTTTCTAGTTTTCCGCTATCCCGAATAGATTAGAAGCAGCAAGAGGGACCATATGTTTTTATTTTTGATATGCGAAAGCGAGACCTTCAAATCCCGCAAAGAAATCAAGACTGGCATCAAGAAGGAGGAGGAACGTCGAGAATACTAAATACTATGCAAGACACGTCTCCTTTTATTGAAAATAATTATTTAGACGTGATTATACTTTCAGTAGCAATTTATTTCGAACAGTCCGATCATTTGATCGATAATATTTTGGCGAGCAATGAAGCTGTCCCATATAGGATTTGACGATGGACTCAGTATAGACCCAGACATGGGCCAAGTATGTAGAACTCTGGCCCTAGCTTGGAAGCCGTTATTGGCCTAGGCTTGATACGACTCTGGGATGATAATAACGTCCCTCGCTTGGTTTGTAAGCCTGGAACCGGCCTGGTTGCCTAGATAAGCCCAAGACTGGTCTGCAGCCCTAGGCCAGGCTGGTTGCTTGTGAAAATAGATTTTTAATATATTGTTAAAAGAATTGTGTATGAGAAATTTCTATAAATGCACTCTACTAATTAATGTATATAAAAATATCAGTCAAATAATTGAATATATTGTGAAATGGTACTATTTTTTATTATTCTATTTATTATTGTCTTTTACGCATTAAATAGTTTTATTCATAAAAAATTATTACTTCTAATGTTAAGATATCTATCATGGATAATATTTTAGAACAAAACTTTACATAGTTATCAGAGTTCTCTCAAGCCTGGCTGACTATAGGATGGCCGAGGTCGGATGCCCTAGAGCTCATCCCGGCTTGGGTGACCATAGGATGGCCAAGGTCGGGTTACCCAGAGTGTA
Source organism: Diorhabda sublineata (assembly GCF_026230105.1). Classification (NCBI taxonomy): domain Eukaryota; kingdom Metazoa; phylum Arthropoda; class Insecta; order Coleoptera; family Chrysomelidae; genus Diorhabda; species Diorhabda sublineata. The sequence continues at coordinate 31,522,537 of NC_079477.1, forward strand.
GCCAGGGTTTGGTGAATACGGGAGGGCCGAGGTAAGGTTGCATAGAGCTTAGCCAGGATTGACTGATTTTAGATTAGCCAGGGGTAAGTTACCCATACTTCAACCAGACTTGGGCCATAATTAAGTTGCCAAAGCCAGATTTCCTAGCGTTGGCCCAAGCTAATTCCCGTCGTTTAAGTATGGGGTACTGCATAAAAGGTATTATCTCTGCAGATTTCGTTCATTACACAAGTTTTTACGAATGAATTTGGAAAAATGAAAATCTGTTACAAGTTTGAAAGAATCGGCCTGAATATCGAGATAATTATTATAGCAGTTTCAGATAATTCGAAATATAAAATAGCTGCATCAAAATCTCAATTATATGCATTGGTTATACCTATAGCTTACAGAAACTGTGAATTTCAACGTATTTATTTTTTAGGTGAAGGTAGAGTAAATTATTATGCAGATTTCGAAAAACTAAGTTTCATTAAATGTATTGAATGTACATTAATAACAGAAATTTACATCATCTTAAGAGAGGAACGGCATATTTCCATATAATCATTTGTATTGAATGTAAATTGAGAGGTACTTCAAATTTTCTTTAAAAAAAAATTACTTTTTAATCAATTACAGAAATGTCAACTTATCAATCCTATCATTATTTCACAACATTTATTGAGATAAAGATAATTAAACATTCTAAATGTTCGATTATACAATTATTGAGTGACTTAAAATATTGTAACATACAAATGTGCTACAAAATCTTTACAAAATCTTCGAACAAATATTTTACAGAATATCAGAAATGAGATCTATTGACCTTACAATAAGTCTAAGTTAATTCAATTTATATTGATAATCAAAAATTTTGAGCGCTTGAGCTTATAGACTGTAAGATTTCTTGCTCCAATTTCGAGGATTTGAGGTCAAAATCTTTGTTATAGATTTTTTGGTGATAAACATACCAATATAAATGGTGTTTATCAAAGAAAAACTACAAAACATTTCGATAAAACTGATTTTTGATAATAAAACGATATTATTACATGTTTGTTGTGAATGATAAAAATATAAATAAATAAGTTCAACAAAAAATTGTGAAATTCCTCAATTTTTGTGTCTAAGCTATAAGTTTTTATAGCTAAATCGTCTAGATTGCAGTTTTATACTTTCGCAATTTGAGCGTTTTCCTTTCACAATATATCCTAGGTACTTCAGACTATTACTTGTAAAGTTGGATATTCCGTTAAAGTCTTGGTTTCGTCAGTATACATGGCTGCTAGGATCTGTGGTGAAATGAGTAGACCATGTGTGAAAAAAGAACTAAACAAAGGTGATAAAACTGATCCTTGTGGTACTACAACATTAATGGAGCATGGCCCTGTCATACTTTAGTTATTTTCAACTCAAAATTTATCAAATACGGTCCAAGGAACCACATTTGAATGTGTTTTACAGTTTGATTGGACCGTCCTGGGTCCTTGATACATTACCCCTACCACTCATATTTTGTTTTTGTTTTCTTCAATAGAATTCAAATGATATTTATTAAAATTGTTAATTTTCACCACTTTACCTGAACTTATTTTTGGTGTATTTTGTTTTTGAGGGATAAAAAAATAAAAAAAAATATTATGAAATAAATACAATAACAATACATTTTTATTACAATCACAAATCACCTTCCAAAATATGTGTCACTTCAATGAAAAACTATGACAAGTTTCTGTGCAGTCTTTATTTCGATGGAAGTAGCAATATTTATTTGATTTCAAAATTTACTTGTTAATCATTACTCTTATTTTCGGGAATTTGGAGAATACTCCCTATGATTCATATATGCCTACTACTTTATAAACAGTTATAGGCTACCCTATGCGGCTACACCTATTGTATAGTCACCTTCTTTGGTCATTCTAAAAAGAATTTATTTAGGAAAATGTCGATTTCCATGGCGAAATTATTTTATTTTGCATTGTCGTACAAGTTAGAAATGTTATATTTCATGTTAACCCATACAAATGGTTGCCATTATTACGACTTGGTCTAGTGAAAAATTGTGGCGTGTATCTAGACTGTGAATATGAACTGATATAGATATGAGGAATACGTCAGAGTATGGAAACTATATACAAAAATACGAAGAATTATGTGAAAAATCTAAGCCCATAATCTAAAGAGTTCACTAAACCAGAGGGTTTAAAGGCAGGGAGAGCTTCAAGTTCTGCAATATTCAAAGTGATACAGGTCCATAGAAGAGTTAAAAGTTCAAGCTCACGGTGCGTTTTAGAAGTGAACTTGTAAAAATCTCTGAATACATTATTGCTGATGACTTTGTTGAATATGCCATAAACAAAAAAAGCGAAACAGAAGTGATGGTGACTGGAGAAGACAAGCGAAAACTTTGAAATGCTGCTTAACGTATAGCGAATGGTTAGGTACTCTAAATGTTTGGAAGTAGAAAATCTTTAAGAAGATATAAATAGTCTGGTGAATACTAGATGCTTGAAGAGTGTCTTTGATATGTATTTTGCTTCTGCAATGAGTAATACATCTGTTCAGTGGAAAGAATTTGAAAGAACAGAAATGACAGTCTACAAAACAATGGGTGTCGAAGCTGACTTCCTCAAAGAAAGACATGAAGAATATTGACAACGCTTGATACGAAATATCTAATAGCAGTTCTGGGAATCACAAGAACGTAGAAAAAAATTAAACAAATCCAATTACACTTTTATAAGAAACATATGAAGATGGTAGGGAGGTAGAAATACTCAACGAGAAAACATTATATGAAAAATAAAAATATGAAAGTTCACCAACAACGGTAGGATAGAAACACCATAATATTTTTCGTATTATTATTAGTCCTGAAATAAACAGGCAAGTAAATTTACAACTAACCATCATTATACAGATTGTGATGTTCGGAAATCTCATATGAAGTATGAAGTAATTGTGTAAGCAGTATTATAGCGAAAAAAATATCTTAGTTTCACTAGGACTTATATCATTTATGTATGTATATATGTACAACAGAAAAATAATTTTGTGCACAAAGTGCTTGTCTTGAAAAAAACACCATTGTAATAATTTCACTAAACTAGGTTACTCACAACTGAAGTGTTATTTATTTAGAAGATTATTATTAAAATAATCCTCAATATCATCTAAAAGCTGGTGACTGATAAATAATGGATTCCAAACAACGTTGTATCCTCAATAAATTTTATTTGAGAAGTATCAATTCTCTATTATGATTTCCAAGTAATGAAAAAATTTTCTAATGTAATATAGATACAAATTACATCATTCCGAAATTGTGACCAAACAAATGTGATGATCAATTATAAATTTGATAAAGATTTTTGTATAAGTGGAATGGAGAATTTCAAATGAACTGAAGCCACGGTTGTGATTAAAGGATTAGATCTAGGGATCCCGAACGCTTTCATATCCACAAGTTTTCGGGTTAGAAATGAACTAATTCCGTAATTTATGGAAATGTTAAGAATAAAATTAAAATCTTTATAAAGGTATTGCTTGAAATGAAACGCATTCCCGTGTGACATTTTGCAGCCGTCTTGGTATAATTTGCTGATCTATTTTTTCATGTCAAACAAAAAAGATGGAGAGCCAACAACTTCACCTCAAAAGACAATAACACAGAGCAATACAAGCTATATCCAACCACTGAAAGTCACAGGGAATTCACTTTAAGATCACACAAATTTGTTTTTAAAAGATTCTTAAAAAATAGAGAAGTAGCAACAACATCTACAGGTAGTGTTAAAGTACCACCAATAAAAGGAAAAATAGATTCAGAGCGGGACTACTTCAATAAAATGACAGCCTTGATGTTGTGGTGCCAGTGACTGTTATGGATGGGTTTCCATTTAGCATTTTTGTAACATCAAAACTAGCATTTGTCCAAAGGTTATACTGATTTACCGAACTCTTCAATAACAGATATATGAATGTAGACATGCATTCAATAGGGATTTTTTGGAATTTCGGTCTCCCTCGCATTGCTGAATCTTTAAATGCAGAGACGTGTATTTGTATCTGACGAGAATGGATACTGATATTGTGGTTGTAGTAACTGATTGTCTAAATGTAATAACCTACCTACCACTCCAAATGGTTGTAGTGATGATTCAGATGATAATGAAGATCCAGATCCAGAATTAGGTTTAGTTATTGGAATAGGCGATTTTACGAGATTGACAGATGATCAGAATATTTTCTGCGAAAGTATGTGAAAGTAGAACACATAAATAGCTTGTTTGGTTGTTTTATTGACAGACTAGATGCAATAGTCTCTTAACAATCCTTGAACGCTCTATGCTTCACGCAATAAGCACTTGTAGACCTGAATAATCGCATACATTCTGCTGAATCTGATTCTTAACTGATAGATGAGTTCGTTAGAAACCCAAATTATCGATAGAAGCGTTTTGTCGCTCTGATCCCAATTTGTGCGAGGCCGATGTTACTTTCAAGATTTTGTTTCAATGAACTTGTTTGACTGAATTAAAGATCGTCGCCACAAAAAGTCGGTGGCGTATTAAGCTACTATCAAACAATGGTTTTCAAGTCCAAGGAAACAGTTCATAAATGAGCAGATTATTACCTCAACTGAAAGAATGGAGAACAACTGCAAAATTTGAGAAAATTATCACTAGATTCCAAGAAAGCAAATTGTCCAACAGGGAATGAATCTGTTTGAAGCAATTTTCACAAAAGGTTATAATTTAGAGCAAATATTCGATTCCTCCAACTTCTATTGAGCCAGTGCACGTTTTTCAGCTTTTTTGATTTTTATTTATTTTACTTAATGATTTTGCGAAAATGGAAAGAGGTTTTTTTGTAAGAAACTGATTTTTGGTTTGAGACTAGAAAAAATGTCCTGGATTGAATCCTCTAATTATGATCCACTGGAAAAATCTTCAGATTTTCAGATTTAAATGCGATATATTTTCACAGATTTTGAAAGACATTCTATTTTGAGAGGATTCCCTCAAATTTCCACTTCCTAACAATATTCTGATCATTACATACTCCCTGCCTCGATTCCTTTAACCCTTAGTCGTATGGAGTGTTATCAAATAACCGCAATGGGAATAAGGAGATGGCACTGAATATTATACAGTATATCCACTTCTTTGTACTAGTATAGGATGATCTAAAAAATTGAGTTATATGTTTCTATATGAAATACTTTATTTGAAATATTAACTACTTGCTCAACCAATGATAGAAATGCAACAGCAAAACGTAAATAAGGATAATCAACAACTTTTGCTTGAACGATAACTAGGAGCTTGGAATTAAATGCATGATCATGATTTGCTAGAATTTACATATCTCAACATGGATTACTTATGGCTTATGGCTTTGGGAATGTATCAAGTTCGCTTGAGTCCAGGGTATACTCAACATACAATACAAAAGAAACTTAACAACGACTTTGTTTTCCAACTATGAGGATATTAAAATTGTCTAGTAAGGGCTAAGATTTGCACCAGACTTACGAGCAAAATATTTTAAATCAGTACAAAGCGATAGCATGTACATATTGACGTGTAAATCGTGAGCGATTATATTTGGTATGAGTGCTAATATAACCTTTGTGGTATCTTGGCTACATCAGGCACGAAGGCAAATTACTAACGCTCTTCTTAGGACAACCAACGATGCGTTTGTTTCAATATATAATTGTATTCGCAACTCTATAAATATTTTTATTTTTCCATTGTATGAAACACTAGTAAACACAGCTTATACGTCTAACAAAACATTTCGTATAAAAACTTTTGACACTATTTTTTAACCGTAATTTTGGTTTATCGACTCCCTTCATATAATTTTACAGTCACTCCATATCATAACTTTTTCTTAATTAAACAAATCTCTTCATAGATGTGATGTATAAGCCGCAAAATTCCATCTCAGATCAGATGAGCTTTAAACAAAGTATTAAATAAAAGAGCTTTGAATTCAATTTTCTAGGACATCTCTTACTCGTAAAAAGAAGTAACGACAAGCACAAATGCTTGTTTCCTAAAATAAAATACTGTAATTATTGGAAAATCTGATAAATTTTCATACAGAAATTAATCTGTAGTGATAAAACGCCTCAATTTGTTAAAACCAAGGCTTTTGTATTTACTGCATGAAAATGGAAGTATTTTTGACAATTTCCATCCAGACATACGAAAAACCATCCAAACATCCGCGAGTTTTGTGAGAAACTAATCTTTTCATTAATTATACTATTCGACACAATCGTGGCTCCATCAGGGAAGACTATCTTACACGTGGAATGAGGGTCTACATACATAATTTGTATCATAGTACAACGAAATTTCATAATAATCTTCAGACGTCATAGGGATCAAACTTTCTGTTGCAAATATTGCTACAGACACATTAACTGTATTTTTTTGTTTTGCATCAATAACAATAAACTTCTAGATTTGCTTGAAGGATGTATGATGCATTTTGAGGCCAGTTAAGCCACTGAAGCTGTGTTCTCTGATATGGGTATATCAGCTGTACATAAAAGATATAGTAGCACATCCAAAATGCTACCTTGGGGAACGTCTGCGTTGTTTAGATGTATTGTTGAGTATTTGTTTCAATACTTAACCATACAATCCGATCCTCAAAGACGAATTTGTGAGTGAAGAAATAATTTAGGGTCAGACTTTATCAGAGGTCCGACTTACATCGAAGAATGTCCCATAGCAGTACTTTTTATCTTCCAGATTCTTTGTACCTGGTCGATGGTAGCACTTTCCTCTCGGAATCCACATTGATGCTTCGAAATATCTTGGTTTTGATTGAGGATGGGTATTATTCTGACTGTTAATAGTCTTTCCAATAGTTTAGGCAGCGTAGAAGGTGAACTGATTGATCTATAAGTAGTAACTTCTTCAGCCGGCTTTACAGGTATAGGTTATGAAGAATATTTCTGCTAATTTCCACTGAATTGGAAAATAACAAATTCTGAGTATTGAATTATAAGTGAATGTTATCATTTTAATGTCGTTTTTCGGTAGTTTTAGTAGAAATTTGGTTGTAATCAGGGACTTTTAGGAGATTCATGGCGTCTGGGACTATTTTATTGTTATCTTTACGTGAGTACGTTCCAGTTAGTGAGGAGGAGACAAATATCGATTGATATTGAATTCATGTTCATCCGTTTCTGTGGAGTTAGGTTGAAAAGTAGTTTGTTAGTGCTTTGCCCTATTACTTTCTATCCAGGGACCTTCATGCTTGAGGATAGGGGGATCTGCAACTTGGGAACAGTTCAATATTTCTTAGAAATTGTTGAATGGTTAAATGTTGTTGAAGACTTCCACGATGACCTTTTGGTTTGTTCACGAAATTATAGAGATTTTATAAATCCGAAAGATCTGGAATGTGATTTTAACATATAATACGACAATTCAGTAATTGTAAGTTAGTCAATTTTATGGCAAAGTGAATACAACAGGAAATTTATAAGTGAATATAAAAATCAACTGAACAGTATATTTGAGTAATTTAGACATTGAGTGTTCATATTCAAATATTAGTGCATAGTTAAGCTTGTAAGAGTTAGTGAGTAGCTACTGAATGAATAAATTAGGTGAGCAACATATGTGTAAATTTAATCCTCTATGATGCCTAAATACAATTTATATGTGTGAATAGGAATAACATTACAATGATGTTTCATTGCGGTAAATCGAAAGGATGTACAGGATTTTCTACAAAACTTTGCATAACGTCTTAGGACTCTGGATTTTTTGAGAAATAACAGAAGAAAAAAATGTATGTACGTTACTTCGTGAACAAACTTTTTTTAAGAAGATCAGTTGCGTAGGAATCAGTTGTTATAGTTATTTAAGAATATTCTTTTTTGTGATATCGAATTCACCCAAAATGGAAATGAAAAATTTCGTCCATTTAGAATTTTGGCTAGTTCCTTACAGAATTCCAAGTTATCAGCTTATCTTCCATTATAAATTTATTATATTATATTATATTATTATTATTTTATATTATAATTTATAATTATATATTATAAATCAAATTGGCTGCAGATAAGTATGTAGTACCTATATTTAGAGATGAGTTGTCAAAATACCTCTTTCAACAATTATGAATATCACATACATTAATACAAATGTGGATGATATCAAGTAAATGTTCAACACTTGAAGCTTATCAGCTGTGAATTATCAAGGTTAACAATATTGATCAAAAAAATAACTCAGTTTAAATGAAGGGATTTCAATATATCTTATCTGGATCTTAGAGTACTTAATGAAACTAGTAATGGAACCAATACAATCCTATAATACAAATTCATATGAAAAAATATTCTTTTACTACTACGACAAAAAGGTGACCTACGAATCGGAGAATTTCATATGTTTTGAAGTATATACAAATTAGAAGCATCTTGTAGTCAATTCACTCCCACGCCCAGAGAAGGGGCAATAAAGCTATTCATACTTGGTAAACAACTTGAACTGTTCACCTTCCCATACCAAGATCTCAGCGTTAGCACCTTTCTAGCTACGTCCATCAATTGTTAATTTTCTGATCCCATTCCTTCGCTATCATTATGTGATTGGATAGGGACCTATAGAAAGGCTTTGGTTAATTGAAGGGTATCACTTTTCCTCTCTTTTTAGCTGATCTGCCAATTCATTTCCTTGCACTCCAGAATAACCAAGTATCCAGACAAGGTTGACCGAATTATTTAGTTCCATTACGTTCAATGACAACCCTTATTCTGATACTAACTTTCACTGATTACTTTCTAGTCTTTCCATTGTACAGAATTATTTTTGGATGATTGAAAAAAATTGAAAACCCGCTAGATTAGGTTTGTACAAAGATATTACGTTAAAAAGTTAAATATTTTTCACAATAAAGCAATATTTTCATAGAAAACATTTTTTTTTTGAACTGTCCTAGTATATTTCATTTATATATTTATCCAAATTGCTATTTCTAATTTTAGAATATCTGAAAATACACAGCTTCAGATCATTATTACCTGAAATTGATCAAATAATGAAATTAGCATGAAGTTCATAAGGAAGAAAGCCAGTAATATCAAAATCTAGAATGCCTAAAAGCATAAGTTTTCGGTCAATGCATATTACCAGTCATGAATTATGGAGGCTCAAGACCAAAATCTCTAAGAAACTCCAAGCTGCATAGAAATCAATAAAATTGGGAGATCACAACAGAAAACGGAAGGAAAATATAATAGATACGGCAAAAGAACTCAGGTAATGGACATCATCCACAGAATCAAATTCCTCAAATGGCAATGGGCAGGACACTTGGCGAGGGGGAGTGATAATATATAGACCACGAAAATTACAGCATAAAACAATAATAAGAAAAATTACTTCACAATTGCAATTAATCGAATTCAGTTATTTATTTTGAAAATCATTAAATTCATTGAATTCAAAAATCAATATTCAAATATACGCTTGATAGAGAGATCTTAAGCTTATTGATACTAGTTAGAGAAATCGTTGTTAATTTCATTGGTTAGATTATGATTGACATTAAATAATTATAAGTTAGATTTTGCTATGTTGAATATTTATTGGTTAGATTATGAAAGAAAATAAATTTTTATTGGTATGATCGTAATGAGTGAAATTGAATTTAATAGGTTATATAAAGTTAGTTGGTTACCGATGGTGTAGATTTTCTTTTATATATTGAATAAAAATTATATCACGTGTCATAATAGCGTTCTTTCTGAGAAGTCTACGTCCAACAGTGTGGGTCCGATCAATGAAATTATCAAATTAGAAATATAGGAAAGCGACATCCTTGGAAAAGATTCAATATCCGTCTCTGGCATAGTGATATGTTTATTAATAGCACACGTTTCAAAACATGATATAAATCTTGTAACAAAAAACTTGCTGTAAAGTGGAATATATGCAGCGGAAGCATGCATTCAAGGATTGTCCGGAAAAACAGCCATAAAAATTTCAATATTGTCACAATGTCAAATCCAAACAGTCCTTCTCAACTGTTTTTACACATAAAATTAAATTTAAAATAACCATTCTATAGGAAGATATAAAGCACGCCGTAAAGTCTGTTGCTTTTTGTTTTTTTTTTGTAACTAGAAATGGTGACACAGCAAATTGGATGACTTGTAACGGAAACGTGCCTAGAATGTGGAATAAATATATAATTCTATTTTCCATTTTTATCCTGTCGTAGTGAGTTGATTCCATTGAGAATATATGTTTTCTGATAATTAAATTCTTTGTTAATAGAATGAATTGAAATATTATATTGATAATTTATTATTAATATCACTCGAAAATGCCTATTATGTGGTTGAAAAAGATTTTAACAATAGTAAGGGTATGTATGGTTGTTATTAAAAACCATATCAAGATCAGTCATATTTTCCCATCCCAATTTCACGTTATTTCTGATGACATATGGTATCAGCAAAATGATGCTTCTATTATGCTCATTTCCACCGGTTTCTACGTAACTGTCTAAATACAGTAGCTTTGTTCGCGAGTCTAGTTCCGAATTAGCTTAGGACTCATTGCATGCACACTTTCAAAATTGTCGTTCGCTAGTCGATGATTTCACCCACCAGCGAAGAACAATTTTGAAAGGACGTATGTTATCGCTCCTAAACTGACTCGAAATTTGACACGCGAAAAAAGCTAGTATTTCCACAGAAATGGGAAAATGATAAACAACAAAATCAACCCTTTTCGCAACACTTCACACCATTAGATTGTCCTTACAAACGTGGATTTTGCTAAAGATGAATCTGACAACACAAACAAATTTGAATGAATCAGTTAACACATTTTTTGGATAATACTCTATTAGGACTATCATTAGTCATATTATTAATGAATGAAAATTTGAAAATATACTCGGTTTGCTTTTCAATTTCGTGTTCGTGATTTTTTTTGTCGACGCAATCCTGTAAAAATATAAAATGATTTATTTATGTTCGCCGTCCGTTATATTTGAGTGTTACCAAGAAATAAAATGGGCAATAGTCCTATATTGATGTCATATTAGAAGTCTAAAGAATTCAAACTGTAATTTGCTTCAACGCTATAATATGGCAATCATTCAACAGCTGTTTAAATCTTATTTCGATCTCTTAGAAAACATGCGTCCATCCACAGGAAGCATGAAGCGAGAACGGTTTTTTTTTGAATTTTGGTTATTCTTAGGAAAAACTTGAATTAACCAAACTATAATACCATTGATTCCATTGATCAAATGACTACAAATGAAATAAATTGACGTGGATCAAGATCAGTCGACGTCAATAAACATCGTAGGTTTGTTCCAACCTGCTGGTTTGGACGGTTTTTTGGAACGGTTATTGGTAGCGTTCAAATCATATTTTCAGCGCAATCTCCAACTATGCACCGTTCTTGTAATAGTACTTGATATCAACCAAGTATCGTAGGGACCGTCCCGGAAACGGTTCACAAATGATGTCTAAGTGTCGCTTCGAACACAAAACAGAATCGTTGGTAGAACGAAAATTGCCCGGTTGGAACACATAATTTTTATTGCGGAGAATCGTTATCGTACAAGAGACGGTTTTTTGATTGATTGGAACGAACTAATTTCTTGACAATTCTCATAATAATTGGTTTATGATTTGAAAGATGACATCAAATGTCATGAATTGACGTCCATTTGAGCCAATTGATGTCTATTGTCACTTGATGTCGATCGATAGTAGATGCTCTAGGAGGGTACCAGGGCGGAAGTGACGTATACAGGCTTATCGCTACATCGTTATATCCTTATCACTAAGTCTAACCGCAGGTAATAACGGACAGTGAACATCGGAAAGAAGTATCGAAATGTATACATAAGGAGTGTGGTGAAAAATTGATAAAGCTTTATTGATAATGGCAGTGAACAAGCGACGCAGGTAGGGTTCATAGCAAAGGGGCAGTAGCATATTGTTTTGTTGGTACTGGTCCGGTATCAGATGTGAGGAAAATGGGGCCACAAAGATATTAACATATAGCTTAATAATTGCTAGATTAGCTGTGTATAACGACACTATGTAGAGAGGGAAATATGGAGTTTGCTAAACATTGTATGAAAGAAGGAAGGAGGGGTTATGATATAAGAGCAATAGGGGAATATTCAATGGTAACCGTGACGTCACGTCGTTAAGTATGAAATCTGCATCAATGACTTAGTCAAGTTGCAAATCTCTGTAGCAAAGAAGCAAATCATATCAAACTAGATGACCCCATCTATTACCTACGTCGCGCAGACTTGCGATAACAGATGTTATGATTGTTCTTACGCCCCAACAATCAGGCAACGCATTATACAAGATCCATACGTAAAATTTCATACAAGGTCTGTGTGATTACTCATCGTATATATAGGGTGGCATACATATTATATAGGTTGAAAAAAAACTATAGACGTCAAAAAGGGTATCTCTGTGAAGTGACTTTTTGTCGTTGAGTGGAATATATGGCACATATATTCCACTCGGGCATATCGAAAAACTATTGATGCCAAAAAAGGATATACGAAATTGGTTCCGAAGTGACCGGTAGGAGCAATTAGTTATCAACTTCATGACAATTCGTTAATTATACTGGGTTTAAGAAATATACCAGGTTCACCGTTCAAGGCACATTCGGAGAAAAAGCAATGGCAAAATAGATGTTACAAAGATGCTACTCAGGCAATTAGGGCAAGGCTTCACCTACTTAATGTAATATATACAATTTCAACATTTTAAATTATTTTTAAACTATCAAAATCTTTCAAGTAGTAATTGCGAGATATATATTGCCTTCTTTCCAACTAACAACTCTTCAAATTTCAAATGTATATTCCAAAAGAGAAGTAAATGTGTGATGAATGGTATTTCAAGTATATTAATTGTCAAAAATAAAGTGAAAATAAAACTGAAACCTACATTTACAAGTAATAGCAATATATTAAGCGGTCAGGAGTTGTATAAATGTGGATTTTCCCATTTCCCGAATGAGTGTTAGGTGAAAATTTAGGTAGTTAATTAGGAGAGAAATACATTCAATCAGAGAGAATATTTCAAGACACTAAAGACCTGATGAACAGTTATTTGTCTTGGAAAGTATTGAAAATAAGATAAAATCACTGAATGTAAATAGGATCTATAAGTTTATAAGACACACCAAGGACATCTTCCAAAATAAAATCAACGTAATCTAATCATTGAGATATTCAAATAAAACATAAAAAACATGTTCAATAACATCAGCACCCAAAATTAATTCATTCAAGTGAAAAAAAACTAAATAACAAATCCACAAATTATTCATAAACAATTGTTTTTGGCCGCTAATCGAAATAGGTACCATAAACCTGATTACCCCTTCTTATAACCGAACCGAGAATGATGATGCTTCCGACTAGGGACATAATATTTCTTATGGGATAAATTTAATAATTACTTCTTAGCTTCCCCTAACTACATCGAATATAGTTTTCAATGCTCCTTTCCTCGAAGCATTAGTCTCCACTAGTCTAGCTTTTGGCCTCATATTTCTGTAAATATTGATTTATCAACTTCTAAAAAAACTCACTGGAAGAGAAGATGTGGAAGTAGCAATATATTTCTCAAAATCACATATTGAATACGAAACATTTCAAAAAATAATTCCATATCAATCAAGCGATCCAAAAAGTAATTTAACAACAGTTCTTATTTTACTTCGAAATTTGAATATTGGCAGTTTTATGTCTACACATCTATTGTAATTTAACAAATTTGGATAATAAAAAGAGCAGTAGATTTTCTGTTAGGATTATTTTCAAAAATACGTTCAGTGAATACGTGCTACATTATAACCGTAAACAGAAAAGCTCGGTTTGCAAACAAAATTTCCATACGCAAACGTTCCACATGTAGCAGAAGAACAACAATAGCGCCATAATACTTTGAAGTCAAGGCAACATAGAAAGAACCCAATCTTTTTTCGATTTACAGACAACACTTGAATAATTCATAACCCTAACTACTTTCGACGCAGTCAAAATTGTTCTGCTATTTATAAAAATAGCTTGAGAGATTGTTTGAATTGGAAACTTGGTTTTAAATTAGATCTAGCTCCTGTTGGGATAAGAAAAGAAACTAATTTCTCAAAAGATATTTCTTAAACCTGATTTATTAATATTGAGCTAGTATCGCTTCAAGCTTCAAACTATTAACAAAACGGTCTCGTAATTTCAATACGTTCCATGTTAATATCAATTCATTGAAACGTTTTGAAGAATATATATTATTGATTTATCAACATGAAATTTTGATTAACCTATCAGACTTGTTTCATGTCTTATTTAATGGTTTGTTGTAGTCTACTTCTTTAACTAGGTATATATAGATGAATATTCAGAAATCGTTTATACTACGTAGATAGAATTTTTACACTGACTTTACAACGACTTTGAAGAGAAATCCTGAGTCCCGTCGTTATTTATTCTTGAACAGGCTAATCATAAGGGTATCTTTTTATTAAGTATAGTCACCGCAAAAATTATTGAATGGAAATGTAGGAGTTGTACTGCTGAAGTTAACTTTGAGTACTACTATAGTGAAAAGGAGACTGAAATGAGTTGACTTTTTCGGAAGTGGCAGTGCTGAAACGTCAAAATTACATGAAGAATGTGTAGTATTTAAGATTTTTGGGTCTAAGAGAAGAGTGTGGGTCAAAGGAATAACGGATGTTAGATTCATGTAGAGTCCCTACTGTAAAATGCGGCGTAGGCTCGGTGCTGGTTTGGGAATTTTTTGGAGGAATAGCAACTGGCGACCTAGTAAAAATTGAAGAGAAAGGCTATAAAAAATATTAAAGGAAAATGTAGTAGGTATATTCTCGCCAATACCTGCTGGACAGAAAATTTATCTTTCAGCATTACACCGATCCCAAAAATTTCTTGAAGCTGTGCAATGTATATTCGAAAGAAATGGGTATACGGAAAGCAATTATTTGGCCATCACAGTTACCATGAGTTGTGGGACAAATTTGACATGGTGGTCAGAAAGCAGTGTGCTACTTCCACTTCACATCTTTGGTACATACCGAAAAATCAAATAGACGACGATCATTTGTCGACATTGGTACAGAAAATGTCAAAATTGGGCACCGACATAATAAAAGCAAAATGAGGTTATATTGATGTAAATAAGTATTCTTATTATCACCATATTCTTATTTATGTATGTTCTATGGTAAATAAATGTCAGAATCGAACGTATTATTTGCATTTGTTGTGTATCAGGCAAGCCTTTTGACCGGTAGTCTACTCTTCGTAGATAGATAGTTTGTATTTATGTACCTAGATTTTGGATTAAGTTGTACTTGATTTATTTATGCATAATACCAATCTGACTCTTTTATACTAAATACACACTTTCTCGATATTTTTTCTGTCTTTAAATCAAATTGGTTTCTTCGATTCTAAATAGATGCCGCTTGTATGCAAAGGAAAATTGAAGAACAAGTAACATATTCATATCTTATGCCAGATTATAAGTCGTTCGAATAAATGCACTCAAGCTAATTGTTTGCACTCGCACGTGCCTTGATAACCTAATTTCCTTTTTTAACAAACTTCTCATTTTCAATACTGATCTAAATTATCTCGATTTCTAGAGGTTTCAATACTTAATCCCGTTCTATTTTTATACCTTATCTTATCTATATATTCGATCGAATTCCATCCAAATTTTTTGAGAAGTCATCATCTTAACTCCCAAATTATTTAGCTACTTCTCCCAAATCTTTATTTTGTACAGAAAATGGGTTTTCTACTTAAAAAATATTTTTCCAATGTAACTGGAAATAGCATGTATTTGTTGAAATCATTTCAGTTCTTGCTTATTTAAACTATTTAAAAAATTGTATTCAGTACAGCAATTCTAACATATCCTTGTTCAATTGAGTCATGTCTTTTACCTACTTACAGGTATGGAGTTTTTGAATGTGAGTATCTCCAGAAGTCAGAGAGCAAAGACTGAGGAATAGTGTGAATACTGCTCTAGCTAGTACTCTTATTAATCGATGTTTGTGATGGTTTTTCCACTTTTGTGAGAGATTTCAATCAAAAGGATAGACACAATACACCTATTTCTCAAGCAATTACAAAATCTTCCAGAGTAGACGATAATTTTTTTATTATTTATTGGAAGAAGTCTTCCGACAGCTTTCGATTCTAATGAAACCTTTTGATATTTCTGCTGTGATGATCTTGTGTACGATGAAATCCATGTTATACAAATTAAAATGTCAATTGCATATTGTTTGCTGACTACTCTATTTGTAAATGCTCGTACATACTCAAGGCTATCTCTTGGTTCTAATAAAATTGAATAATTCTTGAGAATTCACCAGTTGAATTTAGTGGATTTCCGGATTAGTCAATCTATTTAATTGTTCCACGATTGAAAAAATATTTATATGCAATGTTTTATCCTAGTAAATCTTTATTCTTGAGAGACCAAGAAAACTTATGACAATATACAAACATATAAAACTTATTTCTGAGAAAATCTATTTATCTCGAATACCTTTTGTTTCACATCATATATATTTTTGTCATTTCTAAGAAATCTTCTAGAAAAATACTATGAAAAATTCCATACTGTCCTTGTATTTTTAATGTTTCCTCAATTTTGTCCTGGAAGCAAATACTCGATTTACTCTTTCACTATAAATTTTTTTGCTTTAATTCCCAGAAGGTGCCAAGTTTATATTCTTTGTAACTCAATAAGATTCTAGATAGCTCCTAGAATGGCTAATATGCGTAAAAAAACAAATTTATAACATTTTCAACAAAATTATTCGCGTTTTTGGTCGTTATAGTATATAGTTACCGTTATAATTCAGAATACGTTAATGTGCAGATCAAAAGTAATCTGCAGATTTTCTCATCTGTTGAAATGTTAAACTGTTCGCGAATACGGTACCCAGTTTTATTAGATCTTTCAGTAATTCAAGACCTCAGTGAAAATAATGCTCACAATATCTAGAGAGGTGCCTTGGGCTTTAACTAAATGCCTAACAACAGAAAAAACGATCATTTTCTGGAGAAGAATTTTGTTACATTACGACAATACATCTGATCAGTCGTCCGCAAGAAAATTGGCAGAACTGCATTGAGACTCAATATCGATTTTACACAAACGAAGAGGTCATGTCAGAAGTAAGCGTGTATTTTGCAAAGCCGTGGTTGAAATGAGGGATAAATAGATTGTGTGGAAAGATATGTTTTGTGAGAAGACAAGTTAAGTGATTGATTTGTTGCTTGTAATTTGTCGATGCATAGATAACCGCAGGTTGTTTCAAATATCATTTTGGAAATATATCCCATACGAACCGGTCATCCAAGTGAAGACACCGAATGTTATTTATGCCTTCCATTTACTCTGTGAAACAATCAACGATGTGTTTTTTGTATTCTCCAATCATCGTTCTTTTGATATTTTTGTCCGTAGGATATTGTGAGTAAAGGAATATCTTTATATTGATATCTACCTATTGACATGTGTTGTGTCAAAGTTAGTTAAATATATTCAAATTCTCATATTAATTATGTATTTCCACATATATCGTTTTAAGCATATTCATTCCAACAAATATACTGCTCTATCCGCACACATTCTTCAAAATTTCTTTATGCAACGAATTATTGAACAATAAAAAAAAGCTTCTTGGTGTCAAAACTATCGACTTCTGTCATCATTTTTCAACTGAAATCTCTGATAATTTATTCACGATTGAACCAAAAAGAAGCTTCAGAATAAATTGCTCGTTTTAACATGCTGACCGGACCTTGTATTCGAAGTTGAGATTTATAAGTTTGTTTATTGAATTTGGAATGTGCCGAAAATGTAAATTCAATTTATAGTGCTTCGTATAACTGTCTCAAACAATTCATAATAAAACATATAACAAATTCATGTTATTATATTAAGAATGAGCAAATCTTCAATAGAATCTTGTAATTCCGACGATGATTTTTCTTATTTGTTGGCCTATGCAAATCTAATTGAATCATCATCAACTGAATATTTTTAGGATGTGATACTATTAAAATTTCTACAGCTTAGGACCGTAACTTCTCAAGAGTTAACGTCAATTAATTCTGCTTGAAACTTTATATTTGAAGCTAATTATTTTATGACGAAACCTTCTTATTTATAATTTATATCAAATGGTTCACAAGATTTTAAATTTTAATTAGTAAGGATTTTGTAACACTAGGTGTGACAATTGAGTAATAAAGCTGATCACTCGTCTGTAGAAATTGGTATAAAATGATCAAGGAGCGCTCAGAAAACGTAAAAGATGACGAATAGGAGAGTGAGACAGGTTCATGTGGACACTGACACAAATACACAGCGTGTGCGCGATAAGATTGTTAGCTAGTGTTACCAATAATAGCAGATGATTTAAATATCAACCGTCAGACAATCGTAAACCTTCAAACACAATTAGAAAGCTCACCATGAAACTCTCCAGAATAGTGAAGCAATATCAAGAATATTTGGAACAGACCGAATGTGGTCCTAGGCTGTTTGAGAACCCAAAGTAAATGCTGTATACAGTACAATCATAAAACATAATATACTTCTTCAAGCGACCTTTCTAAATAATATTTGACGTATTTTGTATCACAAAATGAACACTTATATGTGCTTTACGACTGTCGGTCACTACTGATGAAAATCTCTTACCGGCAAGTGAAACTTTAATATTATGAAACGGGAAAAGTTACTGGGGTCAGATCTGGTGAATATGATGGGTATTCAACTAATTTGTAGTATAACTCGTGAATTTTTAGCCAAGTGTGAGAAATTGCGTTGGAAGCCCCTTTTCCTTCCAATGTCGTCACTTTTTCGAAATTTCTCCCTCCACCTTATCAATGAATAATTTGTAGTACACGCCTGTTATCGTTTCACCTTTTAGAAGACAAAATCCCATAATGTTCACTGGAATGTGCTTTTTGTCGAAAGTGAGCAGCTACGGAAAACTTCATGCGGATAGCTTACCTATGCAAATTAAGCATCTAGTATATGGTAAATATATACTTTCCATAAGCCGATAATCTCTTCTATCTTTCTCACCTTGATTCGACGGTCGACTAGTACTATTTGGTGCAATTTTTCAATGGTATCGCTAGTTGTCGTAGTTTTAAGCTAGCCCCAATATTTGTCATCAGTGAAGGTGATACGGTTAAGTTTGAATTCAATTGCCTAAAATTTTAGAACTTTCAATAATGGTAGAGAATCTTAGCACAGTGTTTAACTTATATTGCATTTTAGTAGGCGTATTTCAAAGAAAAAAATATTCAATTCTAGTTCGATACTCATTTTTGAGAACGATATTAATCTGTTTCATTGACAGCTATGTTGTGGTCCAAACAGAGTGGGCTCAGACATCGTGAATGATGACTGCATTACAATAATTCACTACTATGCGTTGAATAGAACGCACTTGTTAACTTGCAGAAAGATTCTAGTGACCACATAAGGACCCTATTCGACGGATCTATAGTCATTCGAATTGTTTCTCTTTCCCAAAATTCGCATCTCAGTCTTTTAAGATATCCAAACAACTCTAAGGAAGTTGTTATCTGAGGCTTTAGTCAAAGCACATCAGAATCGCTACGTCTGCAAACATCACTTGAGTCGGTATATTAGTGTGGAAGGAAACATAACTCAATTGTCTGACCTCTTATATTCGGTGTTGGGTTTTTTTTACCTGAAATACAATGGAATTTTCTATTCCAAATGGATTCACCGTAGATTACTTTTCCAAGACTTCTTTTTACATTGAATTCATATTCTGATAAACTCGCAGTTCATTCATCGATTCTACATTTTGTGGGCATTTTTAAAACAAATATTCTTCCATTGTGTAAAATCATACATTTTCAAATTTGTTATTTTTTTCTGATGCTATATTCTGTTGTCCTTTCAATATTCAATTGTTTTGGTCATAGCAACTCGTATCTAATGAATTTGTTTTATCTCGAATAACTTTAATACCAATTAGCATATTTCAAAGTCAAAGTCGGTACCACAGTGAAGTGTTCTGCTTATCTACTCTTGATTCTCCAATCTAATTCGTTCCAGATCTTTGAAGATTTTTAGAATTTACGAGTTCAAATGCACTTAGTTATCCACATATTCTAAAAATTTGATAAAAAATATTTTTGTTTTCGAATGTTCCCACTCTTTCGTTTTTAGTTAGATATATTATTGGTCAAGTAATCATACAATTGTAGCAATAAGAATGTGTTTAGTCACACAACCAGAATCTATGTCTGTAAAATGATACTCCAAAATCATTCCTTCAATATACCTAAAAATAACAATACCAAAATGTGCTTCTTTTTGTAGGATTTGTATATTAAACAAATACAACAATTGCAGAAAATCTTTGGAACAATTTTAGGAAAAACTCGCACACTGTATAAATGACAGTTATTTGCTGTGTGAACTTATGTATCAATGAAAATTAAAATGAAAATTTGAGTTGGACTCGCGTTCCCAAATTAATCAGGTAATTTTGCTCAAGCATTCTATCTACATTTGGGAAAAGGGACTGAAAAATACTAATATCTACATAAAAATTGGACTGAGCAGGTACATGTAAGAGTGAGGACTATATGAGCACCAAAATTATTCGGTGCCTATCTATAATTATAAAAAATAAGGAGGATTTGATCACATACTTTTTTATTGATTTATTGGTTTACTGAGAATATGTGAGGTTATGCTGGGAAACAAGCGTTTTCAGATTACTTTTGTGTTCCAGTAATAGTTCTTGGGCCCAGATACAATTTTTTTATTAATGACCACACCGTTGAAACTTTTTGTATCTGTTATTTGGGTGGAGTCGGACAAATTTCGGAATTGGCGCTTTATGGTAGCGGGCTGTTTACCTGTCATGCTGTAACTAACTAGTGAATTTTATGCAGAAAAAATTCATAAGTAGATTGGCAATTTCATTTCATTCAATAGTTTTTCTCATTTAATTAGCGAAAAACAAGTTGTTGGACAAAAATAATGGATCACTTTTTATTATTAAGAGAATCTATCATAAAAAATTCTTGCAATAACGTGTTAACCTTGTCAGACAAATTTCTGTGGTAGACTCTGTTGAAATCAGCTGTGTAGCAATAAACATTTTTTCCATAAATTTGATATATTTGACCTGTGCAACGCATCTAATTATTCTTTATTTCTATTCGACATATCTTTTTTCGCTAATTGTATGATAAAAAATATTGATTTAAATACAACTTCAAACAATTTCTTTTCCTAAAATTCATAACTTCGTCACAGCAAGACAGGTGAACGCTCCGTTACCATAATGCGCCAAATCAGGAATTTGTCCGACTTCCCCCAAAAAATAGATTATTAAGAATACACTATGCATGTTTATGCTTTCTGAATGAATAATTCTATTGTATACAGAAGCTATAATTAATTATATTTATGGTCGTCACAGTCCCATCAATATAAAAATGTGGGTAAGTAATTTGATTAGTTAATGGAACTTAAAGTGTCTAAGGGACATATGGAACCGCTTAAGTCAGACGTTGAGGACGGTCAGTTCACAATAAATCTTAACGAATACAATAGTAAGTAGAAGTTAAATAGGTAGATTTATAATTCTTCACAGTCACATTAATATAAAACAAAAATTAGGTAATCTGAGACGATAAGTTAATGGAGTATAAAAAGAGACACAATGTATAACTTGATATATGGTTAACAAATCTTAAATGTTCTTATCAGGAGTGGCGAGATAATTCATGTCAGAAATCGATCCAATAGAATCATAACTTGAAAATATTGTTATTGAAACAGATTTTTTTGAGTGTTTTTTATTTTATCTTCATCGCTATGGCTCCAAATATATTTAGTTCAAAGACATCCTAGGGACTTGGAAACGGATTAAGAAGATATTTCAATGTCATTTGTCACCTACGTAATTCGAATATTTATTTGTAACACAATTTGATTCTGTTGGATGAAAATGGATAACGATCCAAGGACGGCACTTTTTATTTTACTATTTGTGGACAATATCTAACTTCTAACTCATTCTGCTTAACAATAATGGCAGATTTCCTGTTACTGATATGTATTCATACATTTGTGTAAATATTCATCAGAAAATACCATATTACCAAAATAGATGTGTCATATACGTATATTTGTATATTATTTAATACACAGCTTTATTTATTATTCTTACTTATTAACATTATTGAAATGAATGGATAAAATATTTTTCAAGAAAACATCGTCAGTAACTCATGTTCATAATAAAATACCCGGTGACCTAGAAAGATAAACACGTATAATAAAGTTCCTGCAAAAAAATTATCACAAAAACGCCTTTACAGAAGAATCAGTATTTTTGTTTCGACCTCCTCAATATTTGTCACCTGTGATACATCCTAATTGTTAAAGTAATCATTCCACTTCTTTGTTCGAACTACACAGCATAGCACCAGCTTTCCATTAAATTTTTATTCGCTCAATCTCAAACAGTTTGGCTCTTTCAATCCTTCGTATCTAGAGATGGGTGTCTAGAAGCAGAAGCACCTCAGGTTGCAGGTTGGGATATTTGTGGAGCATTTCTTTTTTCAAATTTATTTTTCACGATCCATCCTTGGTGTGTCAAATCATTTTATAGAAGTCTTGAGTTTTTTGCTTCACTAGATTTATGTAATTATCACAATGCTGTTCTAAAATGAAGACGTTTTTTCTAGAGCTATGTTATACCTGAGATAATTGAGGGAATGACGTACTGCTTTTGATTTTTTTGCGGCATCGTATAGTAAAGCTAATCGAAGCGTTTTAAGAGCAGATAAACACTTTATTTAGGAAATAGTAAAATGTTTCTCAATATTATATAGTTTAGGAGTTATGAAGCCTCTGGTAATACTCCAATTGATGATATCCACTTAATTGAGGCTTTTTGTAGAAAAGATTGCCAAACGTCCATTTCAGCTATTGCATTAATGAGAAATATTGGAAAACTTTACGCTGAAGGTATAACTTCTCCCAAAATGAAATCATCTACCGCGCGGAGACAGCGTTCACCTTCAAGATGCAATATATCTTTTTATAATGCATGTATTCAGTAGAAACTATTCCAAAAATTTTTCAAATAATAAATTTTGACACTATGTATTGAGGAATTAAGAACTGAGAACTTCCTTATATAACTTTTTTAATTGAAAGTATGAATAAAATTTTCCACGAAAGAAACGAAATATTTATCTAACTAACACGCCGTTTTAGAAGAAACAAAACATCCAAATTAGTATGCGGTACCCTTGAAAACATAGGTAAGTGGTTATTAGCTACCAGGTGAACTTTTTGAGGGTTTGATGCCAGAGGAAAACCGGAAAACTACTTTTGAATTGTATTTGGTTTTCATACTAACTTTGGACAAAACCTATTTCAATTATAAACATCAGCTGACAGGCTTTTTTACGCTCATCATTCCTTTAAGAAAATAACTACCACGTGAATTTGAACTGACTGTCGGATTCTACACATGAAATATGATATAAAAATAAGCAAGGTTTCATTTGATTTCAAAAAACATGATGAAATGTGATGATTTTAAATTACATCAAAAATTATGATTGCATAATAGCGATAATCTATTGCTTATCCTTTCATCCCACAACAAATCACAAGTTGCCAAAAGTAGTACAAAAAAGGGTTAGAAATTGAAATAACAAAGTTAACATTACATGATTTGTGTTCTAGAATCGAATCCAATCAACAAATTGTGAAATTAAATTTGGAAACATTCCAATAAATATTTTTATCAATTCTAGAGGGCTTCCTGACATATTTCGTATTTTTTATGAGTTTCATGTTTCATTTCTTTGCATATCATATAACACTCCATTATTTTCATAACTTTTATTGAAGTTTGTACAACAAAAACCTCTTATTAACTCAAGCAATCAGTTAGTGAACCCTTACAACGAGAATAAATTCCTATAAAATGAAAATAACTCCGAATCACGGGGTGAATTTAATTTTATACTCGGCAGGGTAATTCTACAAACTCTCTTTATTAACCTAAATACGTTTTAACATTTTCTTAACTAGACAAAATGAAATCCTGAATTTTTTGATTTCCATTTGAAAGCTAAATAATAAATTCAACTGAAAAGAAATCCAACAGGAAAGAGAGAGAGTTATTTAGAATTCTCCAAGGGCCAGTTGAGGAACATATATTTCAGTTCCTACGTAATGAAGGGAGGGTCGGGCATTCAGACTTTCAAGATGGAGGTCATAAAGATAACTGCCGTCTTTATAAGGAGGTACAATTAGCGTTGAAAAGGGTTGAATCATCTCAGAGATTTCAAAGAACTTTTTCAAAAAGGTTTGTAGGCTATTATTCAAGCATGGAATGGAAATAAAATTTGGAAATATTCTTCATATATTTTTAAATATATATATATATATATATATATATATATATATATATATATATATATATATATATATATATATATATATCTTTTTTAAGTATTTTCCTTTTTTTATATCGTCTGGTGGATTGTTATGTTATATAATATAGGCCATAAGTATAAATGACTATTCCATATTATTGTTCACAATAGGTGCAAAATAATTTGTTTATTTCTAGTTTCATAGCCATGTGTTCGACCTTGTAATTTATCTCTAGATCTAAGTTGTTGAAGTTGACGTGCAAATAATATATTTGTCGGATATCTAGTACTTTTACTTTATCAATGAGATACCCGTGTTGCTTGTTCAGGAGTAATTTCAAAAATCTATTTTGCGAAAGTTGCAGTTTTTGAAATACCTCCGCAGCCTTTGATTGATTCCATAATTTAAATGTAATTCCACTAAACTCCGATAAACAATAATACTCTTTTTCTCAATCAAGAATCAATAATTTTTTAAAAACTATATAGGATGCTTCTCATTTTTTTTAAGTAGTCCACATGAGTTTCCCATCGAAAAAAATGATTATATACATAACATTATTCCCGAATATCTATTTTCTTCACATGGTTTTATTGGAAAAGGATTTTTTATAGTCATATCAAATTTTTGAAGAGCTGTGTCTAGGCTGGCGAATGGTGGCTGATATTTTTTTATTTTAATTCACCGAGAATGTCGAGGAAGTTTTAATTTCTGAACAATCCCTTTCAATTTTCAATTTCAAATTGTACCAGTTTGTGTCCTTATATACAAACACGGTATCATCAGAAAAGCTGATGATTTGACCCATTTTTTATGATAAAAATGTATTATTCATGTAAATACTGAAAACCAAAGAGCCTAAAATCTTCCTTGAGGCACTACAAAAGTCACTTCTTTTGTTATAATTTGTCGTTTATTTTGACCTTTTGTTTCCGATTATGCAGATAACTTTCGAAAAAACTATATTCTAACTCCTCTAAGGTTTCTAGTAGAAAGGAATGATGGACGGTGTCGAGAGCCTTTACCAAATCAAAAAATATCCCTATTACTGGTTCATTTTTATGTGTTTGTTAATAAATGTATTGCAGTCTGAGTTGACTCACGATTTCTAAATTCAAATTGAGAGGTAGAAAGTAAATTATGTTTCTCCAAGAATTTGTTCACTCCAGCTTTTACAATTTTTTTTAATACTTGTTATCAGTGAAATTGGACGATAATCATACATCAATCATCAATAGTGAATTTACATAAGATCCAATGTCACATTGAGTTTACATGATACAGTGATGATACATTAGTTTATCTGGTAATAATCTGTTTTTCAGAAAATAAATTCATGAATTATTTAACTATCATGTATACGTTATCATGTGTTATCATAATCTATATTTCAATTGATAGATTGTACCAGATGTCTCAAATTTGAGACATAACTCTTCGCTTTCTGAAATGTTTTGGTTTTTATGTTTCTTCCTGTGTTTCTTCTGATATTTTTTTTTATATAAAAATGTAACTGTTAGGAGCTGGCCAACATGGATAATTAGAAAATGTAATAATTTCTTCCCAATTTCTACGTACACCTACATTAGGATGACTAGAATTTAACCTAGTATTAAAAACACACATAACGGCTAAAGAATTGAAAGAAAATGAAATTTTGGAAAATTCAATAATAAAATCTCGTTTGGACAATACTTAGATTCTATATTTAATGAATTATTTCTAGAATGCCAACGTTTCGATCTCTTACTTGATTTTTATCAAGGCTAAAAATATTTGGTACATTATAACTCAAACGTTGATGATGATAAACAAGTAAACAAAAACAAAAAATTGTGAAATTAGAGGAAAAACAAAAATCAGATAGTGTAACAATATAAATATCTATATATGTATATATAAATGAATATTGCACAATACATCTAAGAAAAATTATATAACACGAACAAATAAGAATATTATTGTATGGAACAGAGCACCAATCAAAAAGTTATTCACATACTAGGAAGAAAAATAATATCAAAAATAATTAATAATAGTATTACACTTACTTGTATTTGCAATTAGAAATTAACTGCTAATTTATACGGTGATATTGCTCGATACAATCAATAATTAATCATCAAAATGTTAATGAATACATCATTTCATCTAGATATAACAAATGTAGCATTATTCTCTCTAAAATAGTCACAATCTTTGACAAAACAAACTTCTTCACATTCCCATGTAGATGCTTAAAATGATTAGCATACCTATGAACCCATGGAATTTTTTGAAAGTAATCATAATTCCAATCCTTTATATGAACTATTTTCCTACATTCGAATTCATCCAATACCTAACAAAGATCTCATGATGCTGCCGCCTGGCCATTTCTAAGCCAACACCAAAAAAGTTTTGGTATTGAGATGAAAATATTATTTATTGCATCATCGAGATGTCCAATTCCAAATGTCTGCAGGAAACAAGTTATATTAATTTGAATAGTTTGTAGAATCCTATTAAAGTTCAATCCAATTAACTAATTATCTGATAATTGAAGAACCAATTTTAATTGAAGGTGTTATTTTTACAAAAAAAAAAACGTTCAAGAAATGTCCATTTCATGAAACTCAAGCCAGGCCATAAAATCTACATATAAAAGTTGAAAATCCAGCAAATAGAGCCATTGGCAAATCTACTTTCAATTACTTCGAGACTCGGTGCTGCTTCTATTATTTTATCAATATCTGTTGTTAGTTGTGTTAGTAATTTAATTAGTATTTTCAGTGAAGAAGTAGAGAAAAACATCAAAATTCCTTCTAGGACTCAAACGGCAACAAACCCAGGTCCAATTATTAGAAGAATTACTTAAAGAAATTTCGAAGACTTCAGTGCTCCTTCTATTATTTTATCAATATCTATTTTAGTACTCTAATTAGTATTTTTAATGTAGAAGAGAAACAGAAAAACTTCAAAATACCTTCTTGGACTCAATTTCCAACCAGCCCAGATCCAAGTATTAGAAGATATATTTCAAGACATTTCGAAGACGAGTCAGAACCAAACGAGGGATGTGAAATGTAATCGTAAGGGAGCCGGAAGACTATAGCTTTATTTTAATGGTTGTTATATTAAAATCTATTAATTTGCTATACAAGATCCAAAGGAGTGTATCTTTTAAAAAGTAACAAAGTGTTAAAAACGACATTTCTATAATACATTTATTGCTTATTTTCTACTCAATTTACCTACAAGTTTTCTCTTGAATGATAACCATACTATATTTTTTGTGTTCTCTCTGTATACTTTCTTTCAATTGTTTTGGACTATGACTCTGTGAATATATATTCCTATTTCATATTCCAATATTATTATATTATATATTATATATATATATATATATATATATATATATATATATATATATATATATATATATATATTCCCATTTCTTTCGTGGTGTATCGTTTTTGGTTTCTGATTTCCTATTTTGGTTGACTCACTTCTTTGTTATAATTCAATCGCATTGATTAGCTTTTCGTAGATTCCCTTATTAAGTAGATATTCCTCAACACATTTTCCTTGGTAAGATATCAAATGCTTCTCCAACCTCGATAAACGTCATGTAGGTACATACTTATTGTTTTCTCTTTGCGTTTGTTGTGATATGTAGCCATAACTACTTTTATCCTCTTTGAAGAGAAAAAAGGGTTAAACGGTTAAGACATGACTTTTTTGGATTTGCATAAATTGTTAGTGATACTATAAAATATAAATACTCTAAAAATATGTGAGGCTATGAAAATGATGATGCCTTCTATTGTTATAACTTTAAACCATTCGAATGACGAACTCTCCAATAGACGTTGAGCGCGCCTAGAGGAATTGTTCCATTACGGATCAACCTGCAACTTAGGATGCCTT
Source organism: Diorhabda sublineata (assembly GCF_026230105.1). Taxonomy (NCBI): domain Eukaryota; kingdom Metazoa; phylum Arthropoda; class Insecta; order Coleoptera; family Chrysomelidae; genus Diorhabda; species Diorhabda sublineata. The sequence continues at coordinate 31,550,993 of NC_079477.1, forward strand.
GAATGATTCTTTCTTTGTACTACGTTTTTCTCAAATTGACTCTTCTTGAAATTGGCAGTTAATTTCTTCATAGCGCTCTTTTTGAAGTCAAAATATTATCATAATTAAGAATATTTTTTAGAGAAATTTGTAAAACAAGGTAGAAATTTCTTGTTAAATTTTTTTATATCATTTAGGTTCACATAGATTTGAGTCATATAATATAATAAATGTAAACCTCGTTTAATTTCAAATTGCGGCTTCCAGAGTGTTAGGTGCTAAATCTGATTGTACCTTTCAAAATAGAGTCGCCAATATTTTAAAAGTTTTCCAAGAAAATTGTTAAAAAATTTTGTAATATATACTAAAATATATGTATATAATATCATCAAAATTTCATAAATAATTATTCATATCATTTAGAAAACGCTATCTAAACTCATTTATTTAGAATACAATATGTGCTTCTATTATATTTTCTGATAGTTATCTAGCCTTATCTATAGGACTTTCTCATATACCTCGAACACTTTGTCACTTAACGTGATTACATGAAAATTATTGCCATTATCTCTTTCGGTATTCTTAAGGTTACATCTTTAGGTACGTTTACTTATTCTAGATTCCCATCGATTGGCTATAGCAATAATATTTTCTTATATTTACCTATTTCTGATTTTTTCGTTTGTTATTTTGTCATTTCCAAATTTTCAACATTCTGAGCAGAGCTACTTTTTCCTTTTTGTCATTGTCTTTTGTATCGTTCATTCCATTTTCATTTTCATCTCTTGTTATATAATTTTTATTTCTTTATTCATTTTTTCAAATCCTGAAATGAATTTTTCATTATCATTCAATTCCCTTCCATAAGTGTTTTGTTGCTAAATTCACTAGTATTTTTCTTCTATTTATTTTATAAGCTTCTTATGGTTTCTCCACCGAGCAATTTGTTTTGTATTGACATTTTATATATTCCAAATACGTTCTTCGCTGTGCCCATTATCCTAAAGTAGCTCAATTTTCATTGTATATTTATTCCACTGATATTTCTCGTTACGTATATTCTCTTGACATCGTTTTAATGAAATTATGTTTGTTCAGTTTTGCTCCATTTCCTTGTTTGTATCATCATATTTTTAAATGTTTCTGTTCATGATTATCTTTGATATATTATGAAAAGAATTTTCAGCAGCTTCGATAAAAGTAATATTCTTGTAAATAAATAAATCATGTAAACCGCGTCACAAAGGATCTTCTTGCTGGGAAACCCAATGTTTACAGCTCATCTGTTAATCCCACTCCTTTTAGAATGTTCGAAATGTGGGATCAATGTAGTTCCTAGAGAAGGTCCTATTCTGTTTCATACGCTCCCAGGTGTAGTGTCTCACACTTTGAGAGAATGTGGATAGAGTTCCGTCTTCTGCTCAACAGAATCACCACGCTGCATTTTCTGCTAAGTCTAGTGTATTCAGATGTTCATTCAGGTTACAGTGTTCCAATAGGACTTCGAATTCGAAGTTTATTCTTACTAAGGCTGATAAATTCACCAGATCTTATCAACTAATAGCTTCTCAGGCTTTTCAAATCAAGATGGAATACGTAAAAAAAATTTCAAACCATGTGTGTGGAAAAATCCAAATTGTTATTTGAAAAACTTATTCAAATAAAATCATAGACATCGAAAGTATATGTGGGTGTTGAGTATTTCTCTATTCCTCACCGTTTTCATTATAACCAAATCACGAATTTAAAACACTCGATATAGTATATAAAATAATTCAGTATCTTGTCTCAAAAATTTTTTTAAGATAAAACCACACATTGGCTGTAGTTCGGAAGTAAATGCTGGTATGTTGCCAAATTATGAACTCAACTCAACCTGAAACAGATTTGCATATAATGAGTTCCAGGTGAAAAGACAAATTGTTGGCAAGCTTCCACCTTGACTGCATAATATTTGCTAATCTCCACACTTTGACAATAATTTTAAGTCAGAAAGCAGATTTTTTTTTGTATTTAACTATGATTGATGGCATATTTCACTAAGTTTAGTTGTCCTATCTGTAAGAAAAACTATATATTATTGTGTGAATTCTAATTTCGTCAGAAATCTAAGAGTAGCGAGTGGGTTCATCAACGAACGTTGAAGCGTTCCTAAAAGCTTTCGGGATGAATTTTAATTAGGAAAAATGTTGCATAAAGACTTCCATGTACTGAAAACATAATATGCAAATGACAAAGTTAAAATTTATGCACCATCTCAGATAGTCCAGGAATTTAGAGAAAAAAAATAGTATTTGCAAAAATGTGCATTCACCTAATTGAAAGTATGTGAAACTGGGATAAAAATGAATTTATTATCCCTAATTATTGGTTTTAGACAAATTTTATTCTCTAATATATCATAGAAAATTAGTGATTGATCCTAGACCGATGTAGCTACCCATTGAAACACGAACTATAAAACGGTATACATTCTACCCAAATACTACTACACACACAGTCACACACACACAGACACACACACACACACACACACACACACACACACATATATATATATATATATATATATATATATATATATATATATATATATATATAATTATCCCACAATAGATTCCGGGACACACCGGAGCAAAGAGAAATGGACTAGCTGATAAGAGACAGGCAAAGTCTCTTCTGGGAAACTATAACCAGATTAGATCTACTGAATGTATCAACCTAAGTAAGAAAAATCTACAAATATTAACAGAAGTTTTATCGGGGCACTGTCGCCTCAACAAACACCCAAAGACGCAAGACCTAGCAGATAATGCAGCGTGCAGATTTTGTTGCACAGTGGATGAAATCTCTCTTTCTCAAAGTGTGAAAAACTAACGAACTCAACACAATTTCTAGAAGCGCTTGAAATAGAACTCGAAGATCTCTGGCAATTGAAGCCATCCCGCATTCTAGACTTTTTGAAAGAAGTCGATCAGTTGTAACTTAATGCGCTTAACAATCTCATAAAAACAATTTTTTTTCGAAATTTCGAGCTCTACTTTGAGGCACTAAATTCGTTGGGAATGCATCTTGGTATAAGAATAAATTACTCCCAGTTTCTGTCTTGTTCTTATACAAGACACCGTATATAATAAAGTCATATTATTTTTACAAAATTCTATAAATGTCCACACAGAGCATACATATATTGAGTCATGAGAAATCTACTCTCTATTTGATATACATTCGATGAAATATACATTTTCGGGAATTAAAACAATTTTTTTTTGGATACATATACAGTTCTCATTTTAAAAACTTATCAAAATTGAATGCAATAAATTCTGTTGGAGAGCACTTTTTGCGCCGTTGTTGGACGCCTTTGAATGTAATATTTGATTTGTTGAAAAATCAATATGTCCGGCGATAGCTATCTGGAATGCTGCCAAGTTAGTTTTAATCCTTAGCTTTGCACATTTAAAATTACTAAAACATCCAAAAATCCAATACTTTCACACTTAAAGGTATTTGAAGATCAGTACATTACTTTCTGTATTCTCCAACATATTGAATTGGAAGTATATATTCTTGATATAAGAAATAATGTGAACAAGGGAATGCCAAAATTTTGTCTGTATATGTTTGGTTTTTCAACTGTTAAATTATAATGAATTCTTTGATGTAAAAGAAGGTTGCGTCTGTACTGATTTCTACATAGTTGGAAGAGGTTTCTTCTGTGGCATCGCCGATAGTCATTCAGGTGTAGATAAGCATTGACCTTGCAATTTATTTTTAAACTGCGAAAATGAGAAGAAATCATTGGGTGCCAAACAAAGACTGTATGGCGGACGACCCTACAATTCGATGTTTTGACTATTCAAAAACGTTCAAACTGATGTGTGAGTGGTCGCATTGTCGTGGTACAGAATGATTAATTTTCTACAATTGGTCTCCCTAATTTTTTGAACATTGCTCTAATAGAAATGTGGCGACATGTCCAGTTATTACGAAAAATCAGGCGACCATGTGATTCGTGCGCGAACAACTTTTGCTGGTATTGGCTCGTCTTGGAAGACTCATACTGAAATGATCAAAAGAATAACGCAATGGACTTGAAGGAACGAAATAAGGGAAGACATAAGAACAAAATGCTGGAACCGAAAGGAATAGAAAATAATAAAAAAGCAGCCAAGACAAATGATGAACTATAAAGAAAACAAATACAGAAAACGAGGAGTAATCCACCTCAAAAAAAAGTTTTAGAGAGCTATACGTGATTGCTATCCAAAGGATTCAAAGGATTGATGATGATGATAATGAATGAATATCACCAAGAAAAAAATCTACACTGTAACCAGTACAATAGAACTGTTGCTATCAAAAGACAGAAATTGTAACTTATTGAGAGTAGTGAAAAATAATTGCTAGAAGTACAAGTATAGAGGAATATATACAATAAAGAAAGTATATTTCAAACTACCTCTCATAAATTCCCATTTTTCAATGGTCAATAATTTTGTAGGACACCGCATTTAAAAACAAAGTGGAGTTCTCTGTACATCAAGTTTCATCTGAAATTTCAAATTCGCTCCAGTGAATATATTTGGAAGCATTGAGAAATATATGAATCAAAACTTTGTGAAATATTCCGAAAGATCTTTCTTCTAATAAAAAAATCTTTTTCTATATTTTCTCAATAAATGTGTCATTTTACAAAAGAGTTTCTCATTCCTTTTTCTTCAAAGTATCACACAAATGAAGTGTCATTTCACTCAATTCATAAAATTGTATTACTACGACCAATCAATAAAGGTGAAATATATTCTGCTGGAAAATCTCCTCCAATACTTTTAAAATAACATTAGCCTCTTAAAAAAGCACTTCAATGCGATGAGTAACTTAATAATGCCAGGCGACTGGAAGAAACGTGGGAATTGCCCAGTTGAGAAAAAAATATAATGACACTCGGTCAAGGAGGCGTAATAATCATTGACGAATTCAATAGAGAGAAGGAAAATTATGTTTTGTATGGGAAACCAACGATGAGGATCCGAACTGATGTTTTTAAAACATTCCAGAAACAATATAGTCGAACGATTACAGAAATCAAGAGATAAATGAGTCAATATTAACCTCCAATGTGAAACAATGTAAATGTTGTGTGGATAATTGAAAGTCGTAACATAACATTTTATAGTCATTTATCAGTTCACACTTGGAAGCCTTTTCAAAGATATCTCAGAGTTATTTTGTTCAGATATTAGTTTTATTATTGCAAATTGGGGTTAAATGTATCATTGCATGCTTAGATTTCAACAAGAGTACAAATACAATAGCTGTAACCAAACGATAATCCAAGACAACATTTGGCTGGAATAGTATTATATTAACCGTTTACTAATAGTTGAATGGGGCCGTCCTATGATGCTCAATAATTACGATGATTAAAAAACAGCGGAAAACAGATAAATTCCAGAAAAAAATTATGAACTTCTGAAAATGCAAATTGGGAGATGTGATAGAAATTACAAAGATGTCTTATGGAAGGGCTTATAGCATTGGCTGTATCGATATATGACCAGAATCAAAACGGCACTTAGCTGTATAAGTAGGACCTAAGAGGGAAAACCATGGCTTCTATATTTGTTTATTCGAAAAACGATTAAACAATTATCACTGATTACAAGATAACAAAATCATAAATAGATGTCTGGATAGTCAAAAGGAAAAATATTAGAATGAGGAAAAAATTCAATTTTGATACCAAACATGAATGGTTCTAGGAAATGGTTGGATTGATTTCATCAGTCTAAAACGAAACTATTTCAATTCATAAAATTTATAATTCATTAGCAATTTCTTGATTGATATATTTGAGAAAAATATTGGTTATATTAACATCAATTATACCACGGTTAGCATGAAAGGATTTGGAAAAATTAGTCTGGGAAGACTAAAACGCAATAAAGTGCAACTAACGATTTGAGTCTCACAGAAAGTTCAAGTGTAATATTCCGATCATTTACTTCAAATCGATTACTCGTCTTACTATGTACCAATCGGAAGGTAAGAACCAATTCCATATTTGAAATTACCAGGACATTTCAAGGTTCATTTAGTTATAGGTATAATAATATTTCTGCTACTACTACTATTCTACTATTTACTATTCTCATCTACACTCTTAAATATTATTGATAGTATATACAATGACATAAGTTTTATATGGAAACTAATATTCTCTTTGGATTTTATAATTTTAGTATCGAGAATAAAAGCTATGAAAATCGCTTCATATATTTGAGAAACGAAAAATTTCTCCATTCATTACTATTACTATTATGCGATAGACTAATGCACTGTTCAGCTTAGAGCCGGTATTATTTATCTACCCGGGATACAAAATTTCAAAAGAATTAGGCTCGATTCACATAATAAATTTGCGTACTGTGTGGCAAGTATTCAATATTACAGCCTCCTGGATATCGGCGAAGGTGTTTTCAGGTAATGCCAATTTGACGATGCTATCGTTCAAGGTCTTGGGTACGACGCCGGTTGCTGACATAATAACTAGGACTATTTCCACATTCTTACAGTACCACATCTGTTTAATCTAAATTACGAGATCCGCCTGTTTGGCCAGTTTGTCCTAGTTCAGGTCTGTTATTCGTCACCTGTCTATCGGTGGTAATGAACCTATCGTAGTAGGCACCGTCTGCGGCTGGTAGTTGTAATATGGTGTTATACGTATTGAAAAGGCCGAACTTGTTGGTCAGTTTCTGGTGGATAATGTTGCACACTTAGTTATGCCGATGTAGATTGTCAGTATTAGCTAACACACTATTGGCAGATGCACTTTTCTCTGGTTTCTTTAACAGCATTTTCTCGTAATAAATAATGTTTAATTGATAATTTAACCCCGGAAATTCTTACACTTCCATTGTTATTCAACAACTAAAATAGTTTCCTTGATGAAAGTATCGAAACTAATGTATATTTTAAATATTTCAAACGAAATTTTGAACAAATTTTATAAAAGCATATCGGAAACAAACCATTTGAATCGGCGTAGTGTTTTGTCAACCTTTAGAAAGTCTTCTAGTGAACCATCCTCGTATAAAATGTATCACACTATTATATATTCATAGATTTAGCTTTTCTTCTATACCTTATCTCTGTTTGTCACTTTTGATAATGTATAAGGAACCTAACAATATCTTAAATCAATAATTTAACATTCTGTTCTAGTAAAAGTTATAAATGTTTCATGAATAGTCTACTGCACAGTTGTTCGAATGTTGTTCCATTTGTAGAAATTGTACATTCAATTCAGGTCAATGGGTGAATTCGTTATACGCTTCAAACTGATGTTTTCAATCCCTCGCCCGTGCACCTTTGAGTTTATTTTTTTGTTGGGAAGAGAAATTCCACAAATTGAAATTCAGTCTGATGCATATAATTTTCAAAATAATTTGGTGTAATTCCCATTAAATATAATCCAATATTTTCAAGAATATCATGTGAATTGTGGATGTTGAGTTTGAAAAATTCAAATTAGAACAGTGCGCCCATAAAATACGGAAGTATGTTACCAAATACGTAGAATTCATGGTACCTCTTGAAGTACGGATTAAACTGGAAACTGTAAATGCAAAATCTCTATAAAAAATATCAGAAAAAAATTAGAAAATAAGGTTGGATGACGAGTGAAATACTTTCTCTAATGGATGAGAGAAGAAAAGTGAAGGTGAAATACCAGAGAAGTCAGAAAATACTAAGACGAAGAGTCAAGAGACCAAGGCATGCACGAGAGTGTACGATTTTCTTAACTCACATTAGAATCTCAAGTTTACTGCTGATCTAGATAACATCCAATACTATTGAAGTTAAAAGCGGAAGCGATATGCTCCGATATCACCGAAAACGAGTTGTTCCAAGAAATAAACTGCGCAAAAACGGGAAAGCAGTAGAAATAGATAAAGTGCACACAGAAACAATTGAACTGCTTGTTGATATTGCTATATAAGTACTGAAAAAATTGTCAATGCTTTCACAGAACTTGCATAATTCCGAAAAAGCATCAGGCAAGAATAGTAAGAGGATAAGCTTTAGGAGTCACAAGTAGAACATTTTTAAGAATAAAATACTAGAAACTTGGAGAAGGAATAAAAAACACTTATTTTAATTTCCGAAATGGATTGGGTACGAGTAAAGTATTGGTTACAACTCGTGCTAGTTCGAAGATATAGGAATATGAAGCGTTCGATTGAGTATGACATTATAACTAGTTTTTACTGGCATTAGATCACTAAAGTTCACGTAGATTATCAAACTTCTCCTGAGGTTGAAATAGAAGATTAAGATGAGCCTGCATTCTATCTTAATGGCTCTTTAATTGGGTAGGAGCAGATCGACGATTAATTTTACAAATACTATCGTCATCTCTTCTAAGCTGATAAAAGCAATGCATTCGGTACAAAATCATATTTACTGCCAGTAGGAAGAGCAACTATTATTCTCCCCGTCAAGAAAAAAGTATCTAGAGGCAATTTCTAGAACCAACCCAGCCATATTTAACTTCGTTTTCTCCAAATATACTGCTTCTGTTTAAGTCATAGAAACTTAAGAATATTTAAAGTGATATAGGACATCAAAACCTATGTCCGAAGTCTCGAATGACTTTTTTTATTAGTCTTCTACGTCAAGTGATGGCCAAAAAGTCATCAACCTCAATGAATTTCACTAGCTGAAAATAACAAAAACAAAACACTGAGTCCGAGAAACAAATAGAGATAATTATAACATGCATTAATTACAATATTGTAAACCGCTACTGCACACAGTCGAAATCAAACTACTTCGAATACGGGACTGGTAGAATTCCCTACTTTTTTTCGAGCGAATTTATATTATAAGACTCATCTTGGTGTATCAGTTTTGTGGTCAGAACTCTGTTTATAGTCATTCAAGGAAGAATAGATGAAGTATAGACTTTAAATCTAAAAAATTGGAATGTGGTTATGTATTGAAATTTTGGTAAAAAATTCACGATTATCTGCGGCCAATTCAATTTTGTGATGGGACATTCTTGAAATATTTTCAAATATTTTGATCTATAATGAGAATTTTGTTTTTATTTAGCGTCATTCATATAATATTTATGAATTTTAATACAATATGTCCATGTCAACGTGAAAATTTGATATTTCATTATAATACACATCATGAGTGGAATTTTAAATGGATTGATTATTTCAAAATTTTCTAAAATATGTTGGGACACATCGATTAATATTCCCAATCGTGATTTTTCAATTACGATAATGTAATGCATACGTTGCCCCAAATTAGAGATACGATGTACTCGTTGATTCTATGAAATGGAATATGGAACAGAGGTATGAGCATTTTTTTATTATTATGTTAACTGTTGAATGTCAAAAACTGAAATGGAATTACATTATTGCTCTTTCATTATTTCACGGACTGTTGTCAATAATTCATTCATCAGTTTATCCTGGTGATCACGATTAATATACACAAGCTGTTTCAAATGCTCCAAGAAAAAATAGTGTGAGTTCGATAATTTGGGAGATCTAGATGGATACTCTATTCTATTTTTTCTCACAATACATCTGTCTTAATAGACTTCGTTTGAGTAATTTCCTCTAGCAAACTATAGTATGGTAACGCACAAGCCTGATGGTACCAACCAAATGTCCGTTCAAATTACAATCTATAATGAATGGTTTGATAACGTTCCTGCTGACAACACCTTTTACAATTTTGAATATTTTAGAGGTAGTTGTGATCTGTATTCTACTATCCATCCAGGATTAGTATCACTTGAACAGCTACAATAGCTCCGATTGAGGAACATCTGCATCTAGCTTCTGCGTTTTGGACTCAATTCTATTTTACGGTCATTATCTTCTGGTGCCAGCGTTTTTTTTTCAACTTGAAAATATCAGTACTTATCAATACAAATAAAGAAATATGTTTGCACTTGATTTCAATAATTAATACCATATTAGTTGGTATGAGTGAGTTCTAAAAATATTTCTGAAAATTGAGAAAACCTATTATAGAGAACTAATTTAATATTTGTTGTTAGACATAGAGACATACACATACATAATCATCAACTATCGTAAAATTTTGGAAAGCTGGATACAAACGTGTACGTATTAGCTTGACTAACAACGAGCATTCAAGACGGCCAAAATCAATGTCATATGCCTAGTTCACCAAATGGTACTAGATGATCGTCGAATGGAGGTTAGAGGGATAAGAGAGACTATCGGACCAACAAAAGATCTCATTTGTCATATAAAAACTGAAGAATTGTGCATTCACATATTTAAACACTTATTGACGTGGTTTAAGCAGAATGTGTGACTTTTTGGGTCGATTTATAACTGTTGATGAACCTGCTTGGAAAAAAGCGAAGACAGTTCAATCAGCTAGTGAAGTAATAGCGACTGATTGCTTGATGAGGTTAGGAGAGAAATTTCAGAAACGCGACGTATTTTAAACAAGATAAATGTTCACCAGATCTGGTCACCAACAACTTTTTCCTGTTTCCTAACTTCAAAGTTTCACTTTTATGAGAGGAATTTTTTTATCATACGAGGTAGAGATCAAAGCATCGCTTGACTAAGTGTATAGAATTAGAATATAGGCTATAGAAATATAAATGTTATTATGGAAGAAAGTCTTATTCATCTGTTGGGTCATTCTTCAACAACATTATGCTGTAATTCATTTTCGAATTGATGTATGAAAATAAGATATGAAACTTTGTGTAACGTTCAATGATTTTTCTTTGTTCGACCACATCAAGAACAAGTCTTGAATGCATCAACTTTTTCATCAATTTTCATTTTCTGATAATTTGATTGAAATATGGATAATTATATTAATACTCACATTAAATTAAATTAGTTCAATTCCAAAAGTATCGAATTACATGAATACATTCCACTAATGATATTAATCGTACTAATCGGATATGACCATTTTTTCTATTTTTAAAGTTGGAATCATACTGTTTTGACGGTTATATTTGCAAACAAATAGACTAAAATACACGTATAATTAGGGTATTCTTTAAAAAAATGTAAATTTAAAGTAAAACGCACTTCTAATCGTCTTATGCAGTTGGTCTAAATTGTTTGAAAAGACAATCATCTAGGTTTTTTGATAAATTTAATTCCATAGAAATATCAATGTAAGCAAATTATGTTATATTATGAACAAATTTTCCTCAATTTTACAGCATACAGCAAGTTACTCTTAAATAGTTCGATCAGCACGAAAATAATAAAATAATATCTCATATTCATCTATCTATATATTATATCTATTCATACATATTTGAAAAATTATTTTTATCAATAATGAATGGAAAATTCTATACTTATTATACAGGGTGTTTCAAAAAAGGGGATCCCGTCTATAGGATAGATAGAAAACTGAAAACTATTTGGAGTCTGCTGAGTAAAAATTTTTTCACGATTTTTCCGCAACTACTGGTTCGTACTAAGTAGTTATTGAATATAATTTTTTCAAAATTAGATTAATTGAGGAAAATTTCAAGCGAACTTGAACATTATTTAATTTTACACCAAGAAGGTACTTTTGATAAAACTCGATACTGTGTACCGTATTCGGAATATTTTGATTTGCAAATTATGAAGTAATAACTGATGTTGATATGCTGATTAAAAAAAAAAATGGGACTAAAGACTTCCGTTTCTTGTAATGTTCCACATATTGTCTACTCAATATAGGATCTTGTTTTTCACATCCATCAATATTGGTACCGAGCTATTGAAGGCCTTGATATGAAACAAACAACAATTTGATGATCATGTATTGCGGTTTTGGGAGTCAAACTTTTTTCAAACTTTTGTTCCATACTAAGGCCCCCAATAGCTCAGTGGTCATCTTTAGTTAACTTTGAAAAACAAGATCTTATACTGATAAGATTGGATGTTTGTGAAACGTTACAAGAAACGAAAGCCGTCAGTCCAAATTTTTTCGAATGTATCCGTTTTATCAATTAAGTCTCATTTACGCGACAAAAAATTTTCGATTTACATAATGATTACTAATCAATACTGATAATAATTAATAACTTTATCAATACTTTATATTAGCATCGGTTATTACTTTTCAATAAACATTTTCAATACTACTTGGTATGAACCGTGTAATTAACGCCCTCTATCATAGAGGGGGAGCTAGTTACAAGGTCAGACAAAAAAAAATCATTGGATGTATGAGCAAACTTCAAATATTTTTCATATTTCTATCTATCCTTGAGACGGGATCACCGTTTTCTGAAACACTTTGTAGAGAGATGCAATGATAAAACTGTTGGCTCCATGCTTACACTGTACACAATGTAATCTTTAACAAGATCTCTTTTGTAACGACGATGTTTTTTTATGATAAATTTATCGAGTTAAGAAATCTTGATAATTTTTATTGATAACACCTACGGAAAATACCATTAATAATCAACTTTAGTATTTATTCAATAAAATAGTAAATTTCATTATCTAACACATCGATAGAATTTTCTCCAACAAACATTCACAAAATATACCAGATACAGTTGTAAGATACTGTTAGAGAGAAGGTGTTGCACCTTGGACCAGCTTGTACCTTGGTTCTCTTAAAGTACTACACTCTCGTTTCTACCCATTTCAAGGAAGCTAATGAATCACTTCGACATATTAATATTGAAAATGATAAAACAACCAAGATACAAAATATATGAATACACAAATCTCTATACCTCATTTATCAAAAAAACTACTTGAAGGACCTTCAAGTAACTTTTTTACGCCTGAAATGCCGAGACCTTATCCAAAAGAACGTGCACGTGAAAGAAAGTCGAGAAAAGCAAAATGGGGAAATTAAGTATACACACTGACTAGCCAAAAAAAATTTACAGAGAATAAAGATTATAGTGCAAGGTATGATCACGAGAAAACCAAATAAATTCAATTCCACCCACTGTATAGCCTAGATACTACCTAATATCATATGTTAAGGTTCTTTCTTGGTGGAAAAGAATAGACGGTATTTTTTACGCAATGCAACCAAAGAAATCTGAACTGATTAAATAAAACTACCCGAAAACAGAATGTCAAGAATAATAATGTTACGTTTATGCTTGAATAACATTGATATTTATTTTCATAACACAATTACGGAAGAATGTGTTTTCTTATTGACCTCGACGTATACAGGAGCGAAAGAACAGCATTGAAAGTTCGATGTTTACCATGAAAGAACGTGCTAAAAGGGAATAATCATTTTACAAATATAACGCTTATCTGTCATTTAACAAAAGTAAAGTTTCATGTCTTTTCTAGCTTCAAAGTAGTTGCAGCACCGATTTAAATGATTTTTTAGAGAGGAAAGGCATTTCATATAGTGCTCCACTTACTTCTGATTTAAATAAATTTGTGTTATGCCATTGCACTCATAATATCATGCCGTATATCCGCTTATTTCATAACAAATGCCATAAATAATGCTCATTCACCGTGTAAAAAATTTTTTGACGATAAACAATAATAATTAACACTATTCTCGGATTAAATTATTCTAAGAATATTGTTGTTAATGGTATATATTGAATTTCAACGCGGTCCTAAGCTAAACGTTCTAATTCTATTGCAAAGATGACTACTAAAATTATGTATTTGGTAAGTACTCCATTTTTTTCAGATAATTCATGAATTTCTACATAATTATATTCAAGTCAACAGTGTATGATCAGTTTAACAACTGTAACCGAATAGTTATAGAAAATCTGAACATGTTAGTTTTGTTCAATGAATTTCTCATTAAAATTAAGAGTTCATCTGATCAGATATGCAGAAATGCGCTATATTTGTGTTTCCATTCAAATATTGTGTCAAAATTGTTATGTTAAATGAAACATGGATTATTGTATTGAAGAGATCGTTTATTCTCTTGTGGTTGTGAGATTTCTGTCAGAATATGCATCGTCAAACGGCAACAATCATTTGTACCATGTAATGTTTCTATGCGAAACTCCACACATCTTCAGAAATGTATATAATCTATGGTGGTATTTTCATTTTGCTCTATGCAGAAAATTGGAGAAGGTAACTATCGACATTCCTCATACACCGTACATTTGCCATCGATCATAACATCCCTAAACAGTGTCAGTTCATTCTATATGCCTTCCATCAATTTCTTTAGGAATTATGATCTGTACTACTACAACAAGTAATTCATCATTATTTCTAAATATCATCAAAATTTGAGTGCATTGGATATATCATATTTTCGGAACTAGGTGAAATAGTATATTACATAACGATTTTTGCTATTGTTTTGCACGAGCCGCGTAGCGGAAATACAGTTTTCAACGAGTTTTGCACACTATTTTTTCTTCGACACGTAAAAAATTCTTCAAAAAACGTTTTTTTATATATAAAAAAGTCAATTAAACAATATCACACATGTGTTGAAAAGTATATGAACACGTGTACTGAAAAGTCAAAAAACAAAAACGGAAAGAATGATTATGAAATATTTTATAACTAAAGAATAGGAAAAGAATCAATAGACAATACATTTTCTGTAACTATATTAGATACCTAACAAGAACTGAATCATTATTAATGATTTTGTTTACTTTTTTTCTGAGACGTTAAGGAACTTAAAACATTCAATTTTAACGTTCAAATTATCTTGCAGACACTAGTATGTATTTAAACACAAATCATAACAAACTTTCAATTTTTATTGTGCACACTAATATAACCTCAAAAAATCTTATTTTCTACTTCTTAAGTCTTCTTAAATTTGGCCAGATTCATTTTGTTATCGCGTATTCCCTCTATCGCTCAAGACCATATATAACATGTTTTGTTATTATTAAATACATATGTGTGGTCGTAGCAAAATGTAGGAAAATGTATATCTTAGACATAATATTTACCTAAACCAGTCATAAATCGAAAAAATTATTATTATACACTTTGTACACTATTAAGACTCTCTTCAAGATCAGGCAAGCGTGAACTTGTTGAAGCGTACCTACGGTAGAAGCCCGATTTCTAAAGTCACCTCCCAGAATCAAAACGGATCGTGTCGATCAATGCACGGCGATCAAATACCTGCGTAAATTCACAAAAACTATATTGGTAACTTGGGGTAATTTGCAGTATAATATCAAATTCAGCATTCAAAACTGTTACTACACCTGTAAATCTTGAGTGATTTATGATATTGTGATGTCAGCAATGAAAGAAGTTAGGTTCACCATCGCTGAAAAACTTCAGGATTAATATTTTGACAAGAATAATCGGGTTTATTCAGTTTTGAGATTATGAAGGCATAATTTCAATAAATTATTTTCAAAATGAAGCCACAAATTACCTGGGGCGCTGAAAACTTTTCAAATAAAACATATATAACAAGTGGTACCGTGCAATTCCGAAGCCACTTTTATTCGATGCAAGAATAGAATGATAGAATAAAAAATAAAAATGGTTCATCTAGTTGTTGAAATAATGGGAATTGGTCGATTCATTCCACCGCTTGATCCAACATCCAAACTGCTTATGCGCTTGCTTCTAACGATCCTGATTGTTTTTGAAACGTATAGAATATAAATTATATACGCCAGATGTTGATATTTAAGTTGGCCAGATTAAATCAATATTTGCTACCTCTAACATTGTTAGCCGTTTACAAATTTTATTTTATCATAAAATAATAATCCTGATATTACATTTTGGTAGCATTATAATTTTATTTAAAATCTAGTCTTACTCGTACCAGAGTCTACTTGATGAGTTAATATGAGTATTCATATTTTGCAGGTAATTGCTGCAATGTTATTATTAGTAACAGTGCAATGTGAACCGGAACCACTAAGTGGATTTGGGGGACAAGGTGGTGGAAGTAGACAAGGGGGAGGTTTTGGTGGACAAAGTGGTAGCAGTGGAAGACAAGGAGGTGGTTTTGGAGGGCAAAGAGGAGGCTTCGGAGGACAAAGTGGAGGATACGGAGGACAAAGTGGAGGATTCGGAGGACAAAGTGGTGGCTTCGGGGGTAGAGGACAAGGTGGTGGAAGAGGTGGATTTTAATCAACAAACGGAATCATATCAACTACAAATATTTTTGCAAATATTGCAATAATTGTAAAATAAATCTTTCCAAGTGATTGTTTTTTTTTATTTTATGGTCCTATACAACAAGCTTCAACAATGATGGAATTTGTCTGATATAGAATTATACAGAATCGTCCAAACACTTCAATTGGCACTATTTTTCAATGTTTCAATAAAAATATAATTCGTTGACATGTTATAAGCACTCTTTTCACAATTACCAAATGCGAAGAATATAATTCTATTATTCATCTGGAATTCAGGAGAAAACCAAATAAATCCAAGAGAATTGTTTATTCAGATTATCATTTGCACTAAAAACACGAGACTTAACAGTTTCTCTTTCATCGATATTTTAGCCTGAATAAGTGTCATAGTTAAAAGGCTTGTAGAAACAAAGTAATATCTTTTAAAGGGTATCAGACAATGATTGAGTGATCTCAAATAGTTTGGGATATGTTAATAGTTTTAATTTTTCTAATTAGGATGTAAAATGATTTTCATTGTTAGAGTTTTCATTACAAAAATTTGAGATTTAAATAACTTTGAAAAGTTTTTGAACGCTGTCAAATTCTAATGATAGTGAAATCGTTTCTGAAAGCATGTAGAACCTTTTAAAAGATTCTCGAAAATTTTAGTGTTTTAAGGTGTATCTAAACTGCTTAAGGATGTTGATTATGAAATAGCATACCACTGAACCAATAAATTTTTTATAATTTTGGATTATCTGTGTGCAGATATGAAGTTGTCCTGAATATAATTTTTATACGTCAACTATTGACTCAATTGCCAGATAAACAAAGCTCTTAATTTTAAAAATTCAACATACTTCAAAACTAAATATCTCATTGCCTTAATATAATTATTTATGATGAACTTCTGAAAAAATACTACTTTTCATATAATCTAACTATAGACGTATAAAATGGGTATTACTTTTCTTCAAATTTGCTGAAATGTATAATATGCTGAAAAATACAAAATAAAAACTCATAATTCCGTAATTATTAATCGTAGTATAGAATTGTATAAAGGAATATATTAACTTCATAACTTCATCCTGGCAGAACGTAACGTCAATCGAACTTTTCTTTCAGTCGATATGGATATACCTGATTGCGTCCTCAAGATATCTCTTTTTGTTCAAGTTCACGCAAACTGTTGAGACTGAGAGGAAGAAAATCGGTATACACCTTTCTATCTGCCTTTACTCTATTCTGATTGGATTGTTATGACATCGAAGGCAAAATAATCAGAAACTAGTAAGGAGAGATAAAGAGTGATGAATTGATACTCTTTTTTCTCTTCCAGAATCAGATGCTACTAAAGAGAGATAGAGAGTGGGGAATCAATGCTTTTTTTCTTTTTTCCAACAGTTCATTTCGGCTTACATGTCGCTCTCCCTTTAAATAATAATATTTCTATGGAAAAGCACTATAGCTTTTTCATTTGTATTTCGATATAAAACACAAAAACACATTTGTCATCATACATTAAATGGGATAAAAAAATTTTGCTGGAACAGTTTTCGGTACTCATGGTACATGGGACTAGGATTGATTTTACTATGAAACCTATATTTACTATTAAGTTTAAACAATTTTTTTACTACCATAAAATATTTCAAAATAAACAATAACAGAATATAATGAAATTTTTCATGTATCGCTGTCAAAAATGCTATCAATTCAAATGTACTCGAGTTCTTATTAAATATGATTTCAGTTTCTAATGGACTATAATCTACGCTTGTACTACCAACATAAATTCGGATCCTTACAAAAAAATTATAAGTTGTGTATATAATATGCAATTATGTTGTGTGTAATCACTTATTACCTGATATTGTCGTATGGATAAGGGATCAATTGCAATTATACCAGAATAATCCATAAATTTTTATAACAAATTGTCTAGCAATGTAAATTGAATACAAATCATCTAATTAACGCATTGGAAGAAAAGAACGTCTAAAAACTCATTTTCATGTATCGAATTGGATCATTCTAGTTATTTTGACTGCCTTAAAAATGATCATCCAAATAAACTCTGGAACATACTATATCCAAAATATGTGATAGTCTCATTAAAAAAAAAAATTCTTGAAATATCCTCTGCTCCAAAGTTAGGTAGCTTCCCAAAATTACACAAGCATTTCAAGATTTATCCTTAGTTAATCCAGATATTCTGCGCGATAATTTGAATCCTTACTTGATTGAATCAGTATGGTTGAACTGCGATTCACCAATATATATCTTGAAACTTCGAATGAGGAGATATGGATCAATTAAATTTTCCATTTGTTCTCTTTCATCTGAAATTTGACTCGCAAAAGATGAATAAATATTTCGTTGTTACGAGTTGTTATTGTTTTTTGTTGAATGTATGATTTTAATTGCAACCGATTTCATTTTATTTTTTGGAAGCAGTAAAATCTAAAAATCGAAAATTTCACGTGTTAAAATTTGAGAAAAAGTTTTCAAAACGATGGACGTAAGATTAGTTCTATATAATCAATCTTCTCCGGTGATATATTGGGGCATATACACTACTTACTATCCAATTTCTCGATAGAGGCCAAACACTTTATCAAGTAACGAAAAAGCAAAATTATCGCCTATAAATTTATCCCAATGATAAATGGACGAAAATATGGGACGTCAAATACTTCACAAACCTGACGTAATCAGGATTGTGGGAAGAATTGAATTTTTCCACTTGAAAATGAGCGTTTCATTTATAGCATAGTTTTTTACGCATCCATACAGTTGATTGAATATGTTCTGGATTTTTTTGGCAAAAGAATACTTAACAATCGAAAATGATTCCATAAAATCTACGAGAAAAATTATAAATTGCATATACAAACAAATTATAAGGCAAATAAAATTTGTTCAACTGGCTTCACCGAATTCGTCATCACCATATACACCTCTGGAGTATTTTATTTTCCTCACTGACGCTGCCCGGAGAAAATGGAGCATACCAAGATAAAAAATTGGTTCCGAATACTCGAGCTTTAGTGTCAAACTGTATCTTTAACCTTCTATCTCAAAACTGAATACAAAGATTTTGTTCGAGTTCTGAGAATGATAATATAAGAAACGTTTGAAGTTAGTTGTTGAACTTCCAGAATCTATTTTTCTCTTTTTTTTATTCGTTCTATATCAACTATTTAATTGAACTTTATGATTTGTATACTACTCTCAAGCTATTGTAACAAAATTTCATTAACGAAGTGTCAAAGAATTGTTCTTTCATCTCTAGTAGAGTAGTAGTTCCACCCTTTGTTCTTGTTGTATATTTTGCATAAGCTAATATCAATGACACCCCAATTTCTCAGACGTCCAGCTTTAAACAGATTCTCTATCGCACTATCGTTTTTCTTCATCACCTCCTTCACGTTAAAGTAAGCGATTCTCATTTTCGCACGTTTTCTCATCAGGAATTCAGCTAATATTGTTCGTAAACAATAATCTTCAAGGGAAACTGGCGAATAACTCAGAACTTAAAGCCAGAATTCACGACGAACGTCAGTTACAATAATTTTGCCCCCATGTTATTCAAATCGGATTGCTGTTTGACTTCTATAATAACGCAAAACTCTGAGGAACAATTTTAATTAACGTTGATATAAGGTGGAAACATGCAATGATTGAGATAGTTGAGATAATGGGAGAGAAAAAAATATACGAGGGTGGTTTAAGAGAGAAGTGACTTCTCAGAGTTTGAATAAGTTTCATTTTTATTTCTATTTCTTCTAAATTATAGTTCCCACCTTTCTCCTCAAAATAGGATTTCCAGTATGCGATCACGTCCTGCAAGTGGAACTTTTAGGTAAGAAAACAGGAAAAAGTTGCTATATCTAGTGAATACGGCGGGTGGCAAACCAAAGTGTGAGTATGTGGGACATTGTCCTGATGCTTTCGTTTCAGAAATGTAATAGTGGATCCAGATTTTATCTACAGCTTGGACAATGCTCATTGGAATGCGCTTATGACATAGGATTGCCAAACACTATACACACCTGCATTATGTTTCAGTATGTGAATGCCAAATGCGTTATTTTGTTATGTTGATAGCCTTTCATTACTCTAACTTGAATCCGACGTTAATTCATAACCTACCGTTTGGCGAGCTTTGTAGTTTCCTGGTTCAAGAAACATAATGTTAATCGACACAAATTAATTATCAAAACTTATCAAAGTTACCGTGCTGACACGTCTAGTTGAAGTTGGGAACTTATCCGACAACTCACGTATTCAACCAATGAAGTAATTATCCAAAGAGTATGCAGTATTTGCATGACAGATAACATATTAAAAAGTTGTCTGAAACGTGCGGCCGCGGTCGCTTAATACTGATCAAAATCTCGCTTCCATAAAATATTCGTGCGAATGTTTGGATATCTTCAAAAGTAATTTAATCAAATTTTTCAGTAATAAACATGCCCCTAAAAATCAAAAACCGTTTTTACCAAAAAGGGCATCGGTGTTTTGAAATTGCCAAATTGTAAACACTATTGGTAATTTAGAAAAAAAAAATTAAAGGTAACTGGTCACTATACTATTTTGCTGATGCGTTTTGTGCCAAACTTGAATTCATAGTAGATTTTTATTAACGTTTCAATATTCATGATTTTTGATAGTTTTTCAAATATAAAAAGCAAGCCAAGAATATGAATTATATGTTCATACCATTTCATATTAGAATCGATTTTTCCACCAAGGTATTTAATTGAATTAACCCAGGCAATCCCTCTACCATCCATATTCATAAATAAGTTTATTGGCACACTATCACAATAGCTACCAAAAGCAATAAACACAGTCTCATCCACATTAAGCGATGAATCATTGGTAGTTATCCATGCATTTACTAAGCTTAGATAGTTATTCATATTATATAGTTTCTGTCCACGTTGACCCTCTGCTTAATACAACTGTATCATCTGCATATGATGTAATGCAGTCTTCTGTTAGATCGCCAAGGAGATCATTTATATAGAGGATAAAAAATAATGGACACAAAATGGTGGCTTGTGGAACTCCCATTGTTATTTGCTTTTTAGAGCTTTTATAATTAATGCACTTAACTAATTGAGATCTGTTTCTAAAGCAATCCTTTTTTAGGTTTAGGGGGACACCCCTAATACCATAATTTTCTCACTTAATAAACAGTTTTTCATTATTCACTCCTCCAGATTTGCTTTTTAAATTTGCATTATTGTATTTCTGGACATCTAGTTGGAAATAGGTATAAAGATTTGTGATTATTTTTAGGTAATTTAAAATTAGCATTACGTGGTACTCTGATGTTCTCTGCCAATTTTGTACAAATATTGCTAAAAAAGTCATCAAAAGCATTAACAATTTCTTTAGTATTTTCAATATTCTCACCATTGTGTATCGTATACTTTAGTTTGTACAGTTTATTACTGGCTCGCTGATTAATTCTATTATTCACATATTACCATAATTTTCTATTATCATTAACTTTTCTATCAATTTGTAATTTTTCATACATATATTTCGCTTATCAAACGTAGAGATAACAATGTTCAACTTATACGTTTCTTAAAACTAATTTGATTCCAAACTTGTGAAATATATGTTTACAGAAACATGTCGTGAATTTAGTACTATATATTGGTTTCTTCCACTACAAAATTATTTTGTCATGTTTCAATGGAATCGATCAATATTGAACCATTATGTTGTAATAACACACAATATTTCAAATACAATAATTCTCTTACCTTTTACACACTATTCATCACGGATACTACAGTTATTTGACATTTCTTTTATTTTTTTATGGAATGTAGAGAGACAACTTGTTACTGGTGGTAATATGATAGACGTAATTAGAGTTAGTGTAGGAGAAAATTAATCCAATTCCTACGAAATGTAGGTATGAGAATCCGTATCTCTTCACTCAATAAAGTGAGATTAGAAATTTTATTTTCCACACACATAAAATTGTGTTTATATTGGGGAGAAGTATCTCTTTTATATCGTACAAACGTATAAAGTAATTGAATTCAGAGTCACCTTAGAAGAGGCTTTCTCTTAAATTGAAAATTTAATTTTAGTTTTATCTATCCGCTTCTATCGTGAATGAATAAATGGTTTCCTTGATGTTCGTTGGTTCTGATAGATTTCAGTGATTCTTTAATATAGTATCACTATCAATAAAAATAATGAGTGTATCAAACAACTGCAATGCAATACAATGTCTGACAACCGAGTAATAGGACCCAAGTATGAATAGTAGGGAAAGCGCATAAGTGAGTTTATAGGCGCGTGCAAGTGAAACCTGTAATGCAGTAAATGGTAAAAGCGCTAGTCATAAATTTTTTAGAGTGGAATACAGAATTTCCTTAAATCTTCTATTATTTTCCCTGCACTTACATTCAAATGATATCTAAATATAATCTTACAAAATTTAAAGATTTAATAACACTTTCAGAACAATTGATCAATGATTTCTCAGTTGTTCGTGAAATTAGGATTTAGGTTAAAAATTTTCATTTCCTGATTTTTATTCACAGATGATCTTGTGTCTTCATAAGTTGTTATTCATGCCTATTTAAATTATACACCACCGAAATACCATTACTAAATCGACCATGGATTAGACTTCATTATAGTTATTATTTGGCTATGTTTCTGAAATTTTTCCATCTTTGGTTAAAGCCGAAATGAAATTAGCACTCTTTAAATGAAAATTTCAACTTCTCGATATCAAATATTATTTCATGGAAGTTAAGTAGTATTAACCTAACCTTTTCTACTTTCATAATTATGGTTATACGTTATTAAATAACGAGAATGGTTACGAAAAAGGGTTTTATTATAAAAATTATTCTAAATTCGAATGCTCTCCTTCAATATACTTCCCTCCCCTCGCCACACACCTTTACATTGGTTTTTCCCATTAATGGAAGCAGTGCTGGAAGTCTTCTTTGCTAAGGGTCTTTGGAGTTCTGCCGTTTTTTACTTCACCGCTTCCATCGACTCAAATCGGGTCCCTTTCAAATCAGATCTTTTTCTAACCTTTCTAGCCTTTTAAGGAAATTTGAACAGATCCGTTGACGCAAGAGCTTTTGATCAAGAGTCAGAGTTTTTGGCACCAACTTCGCACAGACTTTTGCCATATGTAATTCTTCGTGTAAAATTTTTCTAATCGTTTATTTATCGTCGTTTACAGCCTCGACAATCATCCGGATGCTTATCAGACGATCTGCATGAACAGTTTGGTTGATTTTGGTCATTTTTTTTTGGAATTGAAACTGTCACATGGCGACATGGGCGCTGATCATCTTCAGTGCTCTCTCGGCCATCACTTAAGCGCTCACGCCACTCAAAAACACGAGATAAAAACACGTTCGTTTCAAACCGCTACTTCACAAATACGGTAACCAAGAATTTATACAACTTCGTTCGAGTAGAATCCATACTAATCGATAACTTTTGTGGGCTCGAATTTGAAGCAATTTTTTTGCAACTTGCCTATAAAATGTTACTTTAGAAGAATCATCAATCATTTTTGCACTATTACTAAAACACACCAACTGAACACTGAAGCATTTTCTAGTCTAAACTAAACATTGATTTATTTTTCACAAGATGTGATATGTACTAACACTTGATCAACTTTACTCTTCTTTCATACTTCTAAGGATAAGATTGACTTTTTTCCACACTTATGGTAACCCAAGAACAACGAAACTTCTCTGCATAATATCTTTCCCTATCCATGCAAATTTTGTACGAAATTGACTAACACGTTTATTGAAATTTACGGTAAATTATTACAAGTGGTTTGTGAATATTCTATGACCCATGCAAATAATCTTCAAAGGCATGAGAGCAGTAACAACGAAACTTGAGGAGGAAACTGGAGAACAGCTTGTACGCAACAAATCTATCACGATTGTCGCTCAATGTTTCAAATCAGACAAACTGAATTAAGGACATTTCAGCTTAATATCTTGGGATAAAAAAGCACTGTGCAAAGATTGTTCCGAAAAACATTGTAGTACAGAACTGAAATAATCAATAAATTTTCAAATAATGCCTCAATATGATATTAATTGAGTGAAAATAAGTATCTCTTAAATAATAATGCATTAAAATACATAATTAATTCCAGATTTATACTTGTACATTGCACCCATTATAATATGAAAACAGTAAATACTATTCCAGTATCTACTTATTATTCTGGAAATCGAAGCACTTCCTGCATTTTCTAACTTCTATACAAATTTGATACACAATCGAATCCCGCACATTTTCCCATTCTCCATGCAATCCCCATTGGACTGTATTCCAAATTCACCAGACATTCCTTTCTCGTTGCGCTTTCCGTGATGAAAATTCAGATTGTTGGAAATTCCGCCATTTGTAAGCAGCCGATTTCCGGGACAGGTCATCCACAGGTGTTTATAATATTCAGACCTATTCAATGAAATTTTTGGAATATATCGCTTCGGTATACAAATATTAATATATAATAATTTTGAATGAATGATATAGTTTTTGTTATAACTTAGATTACATTTAAGTTACGTGACAATAATATATAATAATTAATAGTACATGAATATAGGAATAGAATAAAGATTGAAACCACGTTTATACGAGGGTTGCTACTAACAAAAATTTTGCATGTGTTTGAACCAATTTTTGAAGCATTTTTTCCACTCTGATTGAGGTACCTCCAACATGTGATTTAAACCATTCTTCAGGTGTAGATAAACGTTGTCCTCGCAACTCATGTTCAGTCTGAGGAAATAATCTATCAATTCGATGTTTTGACTGTTCAAAAACGTTTGGAGCGGTGGCCAGTTATTCCGAAAAAACAGGTGACTATTTGCTTGATTCGTCACCTATCCTAATTCTAAAAACGTCCTTTGAAGCACCGTGATTGAATATTTTCACCATTCTTTTGCAACAATCGGCACGAGATTTTTTTAGCGATTGTCAAATTACGGTATCCAACAAAAAAAAAATAGTTTTGACAGCCACATATCAATGCATTATTGAATGTATGCAAATGGAACTAATGCCCAATTATGCTCAATCTCACAGTATATCACATGACGATCTTAAAATATCAGTTTACGTACAGCATCGATGTTTTTTTGGCACAATAGCCGACAACCTGTACGAAACTCATCCTATAGCGAAGTGCGACAGATTTGACATAACCACAACAGTGTTGCCATATTTCAAAACTTAAGTATTACTCTCGTATATTCAAACTATAGTTTTATTCAGATTATACCCATACCATTATTCAAAATCAGGTCTTTGAGGGGGTAGCTTAGATATAAAGGTGTACAATAGTATTTCATTATAAATGTACAGTACCCATTATATGCTACAATTACATGATGATTGATAATTATACTTAAGCAACGCATAAATTATTTTATATGTTCACGCGGTTTCAGCATGTTCTAATGAAACTCTAAGATAATATTATAAACAATTTTATTCCAAAAGTGGTTTCCTACATTGTATTCACAAGCCCTGTAGTAACTATAGAGCCAGTAGAGCCTCTCCAACAATTTAAATTCATAAATATTCAGATCAAGCAAAGCTCTTTTGCTTTATCACGAGCGAGGAGAATATAATAATATATAATATATATATATATATATATAATAATATGTACTTCTGTTTGATTTATGTTAAAAGAAGTTTTTTTACATCTTATAATTTGAGGATTCTAATCGTTTACCAATCGATAATTATAATGTAATTGTTGGATTGATGTCTACACTCTCATGATTTCTATGTGAAAACTATGTCAGCAGGAAAATCAGAGTAGTTTCCTGCTAATC
This sequence comes from Diorhabda sublineata, assembly GCF_026230105.1. Classification (NCBI taxonomy): domain Eukaryota; kingdom Metazoa; phylum Arthropoda; class Insecta; order Coleoptera; family Chrysomelidae; genus Diorhabda; species Diorhabda sublineata. The sequence continues at coordinate 31,576,985 of NC_079477.1, forward strand.
CACAGGAAGGTACGTGTGCTGACAGCGTGAATCTCGTTACACCGCATGTCCCTGTTCACTATTTCGGTTACATCTATTGTGTGTAAAACGGACAATGACTTCCTTGTAAGGGCTAATTCGGTTTTGTGATTTATAGTCCGGTTAGTGCCAATATGGCTACACTCTCATTAATTATATGATACCCAATTCCCTTTTACTAATTCGAACTTTGATATTAACATTCTATCATTCAATGAATCATATGATTCAATATTTCTGGAAAAACAACATGATGCAACATTATCCTTAATTTCCAGAGAGTTAAGCAGCAGATTATATTGAATGAATATCAAATATCAAACGAATTCAACAAGAGAGGATTACAATCATTAAGTGTGTTCTTCATAAGCCTATTAGGTATATACAGGATCTACTGTTAATCCAAACTAACATTTATATCTATCTCGAACATTATATTTGCCTGTCAGAACAAAGGTAATGACCACAGTGCTGTTTGTTAAATAGGCATATAATATAAAAATTCGCTGAATTTGTTTTATTAGAACATTGGTTCCCAAACTTTATTGTTTCATAGGAAACTCTTAAAAATTTTGCTGGATCCGTTGTACCCCCTATAAAATCCAAAAGAGCTTGGATTACATGACATAAATCAGTGCCTGAGGGAAATTGTGAATTCATCGTGGGTCAGAAAGTTCGAATCTACTGGTTCGGGACGCAAAAGAACAAGAACAGAAGACAAAATTCAACAAGTCAGATCTTCAGTTCAACGTAATATTGGTCTATTGACTATCAAACGTTGAGCCAAACTTGTGGAATCCAAAACAAACATCTTTGCGTCGCAATTTTTTGAAATTGGACCCGTATAAAAGTCAATTCAGAAATTCAGAAATTACAGCTAAATAATTTAATTTTTAGACAAGCTTTTGTTAGTATAATGTTGGAACGCTTTCAAAGTTTCAACAATATTCTGTTCTCCAACGAAGCGCAATTTTCACTCAAATAGGCATGTTAATAGACAGAATTGTCATTACTGCTGCAGAGAGCCCACGTGCAAAACATTAAAAGCTTCTGCATTCGCCGAATGTAATAGCTTGGACGACCATATCAGCTTACGGAATTATCGGATCCTATTGTGCCCCTGTTGATTTTTTTCAAAATCTGTCACTGTAAAGTTTTAACAAGATTACGCGACATGTTATACTTTTATTGACTCTTTGGCGGTCGTAAACTAGATGTTTGCTGGGAAACAGATATCTCGCCTAGGTGACATTGCATAGCCGCCTAGAAGTCCGGACCTATCACCACCGGATTTTTTAATTTGGGGATACCTGAAAAGTAGAATCTACTGGAATAACCCAGTTTAATCAGTTGAAGACCAACATCCGAGAAGAAATATCAGCTATTCCACGCGCAATGTGCCAGCGAGTTTTTACTAATTTGAGATCTAGATTCGAGGAATGTTTGCAGCACGATGGTGTACACACTCCCACTCCCACTTCCATTTCATTAGATGGATTTATGATACATGATGGTATATCCATCGACAGAATATCTTCAAATCTGATTTTGAAATATCTACATCAAGTCTTTACAAGTAACAGTCGCTGAGCTTCTTAAAACATTATCTGCCTATATTGATGAGAGAAGTCAGGCCAATATTTTAGTTCTACGCCAAATAATATTTCATGGATCCCCGCTTACAGATGTGGACCCCCATTTTTGTTACGCCCGACGTAGACCCCCATCGAGTCTCCCATGTACCCCTGGCAGTTCACTTTGGGAATCACGGTAAAATAGTGTATATTAATTCTTCATGAATTATTTTATCAATAAAACATTGGCATAATTGATGATACAAATATCCAGGTCATAAAGTGACATTGATATGAAACAAGAAGTTACACACAAACTTGTCTCTGCGAATATAAGCTATCATAAATCATATCTTAACATACATAATGCTCACTATCCAGATCGACAAAATTATCCAGCTGAGCTGGAAATTTGGACGGAGTTCATAGATGAAAAACTCTTAAACGGTACAGGAAGAAGAATTCCCAAGAAGCTATATGGTCCAATAGGAGAAAATAAGTAGTGGAGGATACTACATTATCATATCTTGCTACCCTGTACAAATACACAGACGTGCTCAAGAATAAAAGACTTGCGAGACTGCCGTGGATGAGTCACGTCGTGCAGATAGATGAAAACTTCGAAAAGATTATCAATGTCGAACTAGCCGAACAGAAGCAAGATGAAAAATGGTTGGATAAGGTAAAAAGAGATACGAAGATTCTTGAAATAGAGATTAGTTGGTGGTTAGGTACCCGAGAAAGACCACTGGAAGAAATTATTATCTAATATCCGGTAGTAGATCGTAGTATTAAGAATGATGAATGATACATTGTATAAGAAGGTTTTCCACCTTACTTTTTACGTAATAATTTCTAAGTTTCTCAGATTCATTATATCACAAGAACGTGAACGATTTTGGGTATCATACACTACGTTTATGAATTTGTATCCATAAGGTATGTCTTTTTCAATAAGGCAGAAAATGGTAAACTTACTTCTCGCTTGTATTTAATCATTTAATTCAACTTCAAGCGTGAAAATTACTTGTTTATAAGTGATACAATTTTTTTTTATTCACATGGAATAATGGAACTTTTTTGAGCGTTACAATCAAAGTGAGAACTGCATCGTTTTCTCTTTGTCTCTATAAAACTCTTTCAATCCACATAAATCATTCAACCATATATCTCTCCGTGAAATATTCTACTCACTCTGTTTTTTCCTCTTTCCTTTCATGAAAAGATGTACTGTCACATTCACATTTAGAGAATAACTCCGTCTTAATAAAAAGATTTTTAAAATAGAGCGTTTAATATGTGTTATAAAACGCACAGTGGAACTCACTCCAAACTTCACAGATATTTCATGGGAAGAAAAAAGGAAATTTAGATCCAATGAATAACGATGAAAAATGATGAAATAATTCTAATGTTCTTACAAGTTCAAGAGAGCAGTAATGTTTTAAATTCATTTCGTTTGTCGGCATACAGAATACCATTCGCACAACCCCCACACCAACACCCACAATTACACTATCTGACGCGCGTTTCGATAACCAAATTCTCGTCTTCAGAGACTGCAAGTAAGGTAAAACTTATTAACTTGACTTATCTATGTTATACTAAATATTCCCACCAATGAAGCCTCTGCCGCGATAAATAATTTCAGCGGGAAAACATCGTTGGCGGGTAAGGTATAGGCCCATTTCAATGCTTTCAAATGCTTCCAACAACTTATATAAATTTTCAACAATTCCACATTATTGATATTTATTTCATGATTATGATGACGTGATCGGCAATAGTGGGTCCGTTCGTATTTTAAATGAGCTATGTGCTCTTCACATCGGACATTAACGTATCTTTTAGGCTGTCCGACATATTTCCCATGACAATCATTACAGCTCATTCCATATATCCCACTCTTTTTAAATTTTGTATTTTATCACAAATATGTTAATGTATAGTTGGATTAAGAAAACAACTCAAAACCCGTTTGTGATGTACCAGAGCAACTTTTTTTTGTTTTTGGAAAAAAGACTCAATAAAAGTTCTCTCCTCATTGTATCTTTGATGTTAAGTTGAAAGTGAATTAAACGATGTACCACGAAATCGAGACTGGCCACTTCATGTTGTATAGCATGGAAAGAATCAGCCGGGATTTATCTGTACGTAGAGGTGTTTTTTTCCTGAATATATCAAATTCTAGCCCATTAATGTTCTCAATTACTGAAGTACCTTAGACGTTTTGAATTGAGTTCCAAAATGAAATCTTCTACGTCTGTCTTTTTTGTATTGAGTATCGCGAAAATATCATCCACATACCTGTACCGGGAAAATACTGAATATTTTGTCTAATCTGTTTTTGAAAAAGACTCATGAATAGATCAGCAATAATAAACGGTGATATCCAATTACCCATAGCTGTTTCTTCAACATGTTTGTAGAATTTGTGTTTGTACTGGAAATATTTTTGCTTCATACATATTTCCATTAATCGTGAATATTCTTTTATGATGTCAGCTCCCAAATTTAGTCCTCAAGGTACTGCAATATCTGCAGATTGATGGAGATGGAGATTGAAATTTTTCCAATTTTTGAACTTTCCAATTTCTTGATAAGTTCTAACAAATTTTTCACTGCAGAACTCTCCGTTTTAATAGGTAGGTTTTCAAATTCAACGTCGTTTACGGATTTTTATATATATTCCTTAACTACTAACTAACCAGAAATTCCAACTTAGCATTCAGAATATTTGAAGGGTCTAGAAAAAGAATATATTGTCGTTCATGAGACCCGAGTTCTGCTGAATGGTCAGCAAAAGGTGTTGATTAATTTGTGGCAAATCGTAATCATTTTGTGCTTTTGAAGCGATAACTTCGACTTGTGCTTCGTAGTATTTAATGAAAGCCCCTATCTCTACATTAATTAGACAAATGCTGCGTTTATCATTTTGTTTTTAAAAAACACGAGTTTTGTTGAAGGATAGAAAGGGCGAAAGAGAGTATTATCATAGAAGTTGTAGGTATGATTGGAATTGATATAAAGACTACAAATTGAAAAGCTGAATAGAGCGTTAAATAAGTGGAAGGAATTTCATGAGGGATAGATGATAATTTCGTTTCGATAGAAAAACATTCAGTATTAGGTGGAAAACCTCATTTTTTATACATATTGAAAAATTACTTTCTCAGCACTAAACCATTATATCATGACTTGCTTCGAAATCAGCGTGTCTGCTCCAAATTGGAAATTAAAACGTATCCAGGATTGGATAACATCCTAGTTATTATGAAGCGAAGCATCGATGTGAATGTATCATTAACTAGATAATTGGAAGCGGTCAATATTCGAACCCCTTCAGAATATACAGCGTCAAACTTTCATCATAGCGAAACGATATTGTTAGGCCTCAGTCTCTCATTAACTAATGTTTCCATGACACAGTAATTAAAATTGAGGTCAATAATGGAAATAAGCTCATAGAGAAAATGAAAATATTATACTACGAACATGTCCCTCCAACACGACATATGTAATTATGGAGATCATTGTTGATGAATAAACAAACACAAAATACTAAGCACCACAAAGCATTTGTAGGAACTCCAATATGTCCTAGTAAGATGATGTTTTTTTATGTAGAAATAGTGCATAACGAGGTTGATGGAACATGATATTTCACTTACTGTAGTGTCATAGATGTACCCAGTGGCTCACCTAAAATATTAATAGCTATACGTACGAGTACCTCACAATTTTGGCCACTATTTATTGAGCCTTAAATGGCACATGTAGTAGCCTGGGTATTAAAATAAAAGATCACGATCCAACAGCTAGCGTAAAGAATATGATAAGACAAACAAATATGAATATTTTAAGTACTTAGAGAATACCGCAAGAACAGTAACTACATCAATATCATTTCAGACAAATCCAAGAGGTCTTATCAAATATCGTACCGATTAGAGTGAATTTTTTACAAATTATAATAGATAGGATGGCTTTGACTCCATTTTCTTAATGTATTCTTTTTACAGAGGTCACTTTTACGAGACAAGGTGTGTTAAAATTCCATGATGCATACCACTGGTGTGATGATTATCCATTTAAATGGTAATATGTACTCTTCAAATAATCAAGCGAATATATTTATATTTCATGCCAGAGTTCCACCGCACTTTGATATAAGAGGTGCAGAAGCCATTGTCTCCTCGGAAATGTGATTCCAATCCTTTGGTCATATTTCAAAGCAGAAGTGTACACTACAGAGGCCATTCACGACAAGAATTGAAAGATATGATTTAATTTCACTTTAATGAATTCATATTCCATCCCCAACTGCTTAGAACATTAATGGACTAATGGATTAATGGAAAAAATTATAGACTTGTGTATTCATATCAATGGACATTTGGAACACTTACTTCTTACTACTTTTTACTATATTAGTTAAATTTCAATTTGTGTTCTTAGTTCCATTCCCATTTTCTTCTTTCTTCTTTATATCAGCATCAGTTATTACTTAAAATTTTTCAAAAAAAAGTTATTCCGAAAACGGTACACAATATCAAGTTTATCAAAGAGTACCTTTTTGGTATATAATTAAAGTTTGAGTTCAACTGAAACCTTAGGACATCGGACTTGGACATCGTAAAAATCGTGAATAGTTTTTATTAATTGCCCTGGTGTTACGAAGATTTTTCAGTCAACACTAATCTAATCAATTTTCAGTTTTCCATCTTTCCTGGAGATGTGGTCACTATTTTTTGAAACACTTTTTAGAATAGAAAATTAATATTTGGCGAGCAGAAGCTGCTAGAAAACATTACCGAATGAAACCAAAAATGCACGTACACGAGATTATTATATTAGTACTTTCGATATGAAGTGGCAAATGTGGATTCCTCAACTAACCAATCCATTCAGTAATGTATTATTCACAATAATTGACAGCTTCTCTAAAAATAATCCCTCAACTAAAGTACTTAGCAAAGAAAAATTTTATTTTGTTGTTAGACAATTGCAGCGTACAAAATGAAAATCACTCCATGAACGCCATGAATTTGACTTGAATTGAATTTTTTTATGAATTTATTCATATATTTCCTGTAATAAAAAAACAAACATTTTATCCCGAAGATATATTCCATATACAAAAAGGCAGCTGATAATTCTCACGAAACCAAACGACTTGATTTTATACTTTCCCATATATATTTCCCTGAAATGGGAATTTTTGATCGTGTCGATGTTAACTTACGGGAAAAGGGTTTTTTGCGAGAGAGTATATTTTTTAAATCGATATCTTCGGATATGTTTATAGGAGAAGCATAGCTACAAAATATGATGAGAAGCTTGCGACACATGTAAGCATATTCTTTTGTCATCAGAAAACTAGTTTTCCTCTACTGAAATCATAAAATAGTACGTCGAATGAAAAATGATCGGAAACTTTTATATATTTTTCGGATAAAGTAAACATGGGAATGAAACTTCTACAAGTAACTCATGGGAGGTCAGTGATAACAACATTACTCATGGTTTATTCTTTATGGTTAGACATTAATGCCTTATTCAATTTAATTTTCTAATTGCATGTCTGATCGCATTCTAAGTTCACTCAGATTATATACAGAGTAAATTGTATGGAGCTGAAGCCTTTTTTATTGCCATTATACCAAATATCTAGAACCCTTTTATTGTGATTCTAATTTATGATATTCCTGATGACAGAATTGTTTTTAATTCAAGCTTTGTTGAATAATTCCATTGAAAGCTATTGTTCTGCAATGTATTGTAAGTACTTAACAGAAAATTTCTATTAATGCTAAAATACCTCGATTATTTCTGTGGAAATGAATTTATTGTGGAAATATATTTTACGCACCTTAACTTCATAGTAATTTCCTCATGTAATTCCCAATAATATGACGAGTTAATCAATATTTTATTCAATCTAAAACCAATTCATCTATAGCGTAAATGATAATTATGTCATTTTATATACACTCGTTTCTACGGTTATTGTTTTATGACAATATGATTAATATCATTAGGAAGAGTCAGTGTGAAGAAAGTGTCATCAATTACTCAGTTGAAATCTTCAAGGCTCTCTAAGATAGTTTTAATTGTGATAGTAACTGATACAGAAACAATTGAAATACAATGGAACTAGGGGAGATTTCGAGGTACTGTAAGTTGAATTATCGCCTTCACCCTAACTCCCCAGAGTAGGAGAATCCTTCGTGGGTTACTTCCTGAAGAGTCGTAGGGAAAAGAACGAATTAGTAAAAGTAATCGCAGAAATTATTCAAGTGATAGTTATAAGTAAATTATTATAAGTTATATGTATTGTATAGTGTGTAAATGGATCAAGAACAATAAAAATAGTGTTTATCAATTAATCACAAGGTATAAAGAGTGTAAATAAATACGAAAAACGTTACAATATAATAATTTCACAGTCTGTGTTCATAATAAACAACTTCTATTATCAGGCCTATTAGGGCCTCTGCCCTCTCTTTATTTCAAAGATAAACAAAACCTGGGAAGGTTTTGACTTCGCCACCTCTTTGTTTTCCCCCTCTTCCACAGTTTGAGACACCCACTGCAGGATCGGGTGCTCTGAGAGATACTACAAACTTGACCTGAACGTCAGCACTTTCATTGCCCCTTAGTTTGTATAAAAAGTCATCCATAGCTGCTATACCATTCTTTCTCTAGACAAAAAATGTTCGGTAGAATTTCAAAATCGTTAATTCGGCGGCAATGTTTTCTATTGATACTTTTTTGCCATTGAAAATGCGAAAACACTATTTTCTTGGACGGCAATCTGTCGAGATCGAGATCGAGATAAGCCTGGCTACCAGCTGGATCTGCATGATGTTCACTTTTTTGGATCAATCTTTGTAGTAAATGTCACTATCTAAAGGCTGGATCATCGTGTTTTTGTCTCATTTTCCCATTCTTTCAAATTTGAACTTGACATTTGTCAACTGGCTACGTCCGACTTCTATCTCTTATGATCTTACTTTCTCTAGAACCCTTTCAGCACAAGGACAACAATATTGATATGAGAGCTCATAGGATCTGATTTGAATCGGAAACGTACATGTAGATTCTGAATTATTCTTAGATTTGAACCATTCTCCTTTTCCCATAAGCATTTTCCTGGTCGAAAAAATAGGATAGCTATTTGTTTACAAGACTGTTACTCGATGTCACTCAATAATATTATTAATAAAAAAATTATAATAACTTGATTTTCGTAAACTTTATATAGCATCAATTCTCTTTTTTCAATAATTCTTGGGATAAACTTTGAGTGAAGGCAAAAATATTCAAAATATTATCAGTATTTGATGAAAGAAGTGAATTATAATTTAAGTACAACGGGCGGAATCAACTGTTGATGGAATCAAATAGAATTCTGTAGCAAAGATACCTAAAAGATACTATTATTTTAGATCCCACTTTCTCCTATCAATTCATCATTGAGTTTGATAGATTTGTTCTTATGTGGTACTTTATGCTCAAATTTGTCAAATTCTTGCAGAAATAAGCTGCTCATTGCATTCGATCTTGGTCGACCTGACAATCTAGACACTGGTGTGGTTAGGTGGTGCGGAGAAATTATGTGTTCCCGTTTTCCACAGAACTTACAATTATCGAGTGTTTCTAATTTTCAGCTTTCAATGCGTAGAAATGCTTTGTAGATTATTCCTAACAAAGTCGATGTATTTCTTGGATCTTTCATGTTTGAGATACTTAGGTACTTTTTGTGACAAATTAATTGGCTCAGCAGTTTTATTTGCGATGGAAATAGAAAAAATTCTTGCTAAATATTTAGTACAACATAAATAAGTCCCGCATAAGTGTTTGATTCGCAACTTTTTCTCTAATATTAAAGTCTTCGTCTTTCAAAGTAGACAACTTATAGCTTAACAAGTTGAGTGCTCAAGTGAGGTATTCTATGTCCAATTTTTCTAAATGATCACCCTCGGAATATAGAGTGATTTTTCTTCAGTAAAAGGGGTCTTGGCCAGCTTTTTATTTCTTTGCTTTGTTATATCTTTATTTATCCATTTATGATGGTACTAAATACACTGTTTACACTACCACTACACCAACACTCACGATTACACTGTCTGACGGGCGTTTAGATAACCAAGTTATCGGCTTCAGAGACAGAAGCAGTGTATTTATTCAGTATGAATATCACTAATGGTTCCAGTAATTTAGAGGTAATCATTTATGGTGATAACTAGACTAGGAGAACATAATTTTTTTTCGTAGTTCATTCAGTTTTTTGGAAATTCTATTTCCAGCTTGATTTTTCATGAAATAATTGATTTCATGGCTGCTCAACTATCGGATAGGATTTTCATATCTTTTTTGATTATTGATTATTTGGTTATTGATACCCAATAACGCTATAAATTGATACTCATCTTGCAACGATACTGACAATACCATATGAAGAGAACTAAACCATTTCAATGAGGTACTTTGAAAAACATTTTACCATGAAAATTCCTTATTCATTCAATTTTAAACGTAGCAGTGATGTACGGAGCAAAACGAAGCCATTATTTGGAATTAAAAATATATTAGAACAATTTAGATCCATCCGCTTCACTGGAGCTTGTAGTCGAATTCGTATTTATGCACCGATAATGTAGCTGACTGATTTAATCATCAGTTTGTTGGATTACAGTTGATTTCCCAACTGATCGATAGCTTCTCTTAATTATAGTTCAGCTTCAGATTAATGTAAAATTTTTCACGCTAAAGTGATCATTCATTTTTTGTCTATGCTGTTCAATTTCATTTAACAGTGTTGTTTAATAACAGCTTTTCAAAAACGAGAACAACTCCGCTTCCATTAATCATTGAAACAAAGGTGTATGTCTGGATACTCTAAGAGAGATATCCTAATAGAACATAAACACTGTGGTTTCTTGTAAATGTGCCCTGACACATGAAAATTCCTCCTTATATGGTCTTATGGTTTGGATTAGGTACAAACATTTTTTAAAAATTCCTTAATATACTCCACATTAGAACAACAGATTTGGGTTTCTCATAGTAGCCCTGGGAAAGTATATTGGAAAGTAACATATCTATATTCAATTATCATAAGGCTGCCAAAAAAGTTCAAACAAAAACGTTATGAAATATGAAATTTAGAGCAATTATATTTTTTCTCTTACATCTTGTGGCCAATTGAAACTACTAATTTCCAAAAAATTTTATGGAATTATTAAAACTTTTATTTCTAATGTCAATATTCCGTAATGACATTGACTCGAATTCTTGTGTATGGATTATTTATTCAAAAGTTTTTATAGCTGTAGATCCTCACATCATAAGATATTTCATCAAGGAGTGTGTATAAACGAGCTGATTACCCAAGAAACTCTAGGAGAAGTTACTTTATAGCTGCATATTTTGTGTCACATAGAATACTAATTGTTAAACTAGACTTCTACCTGGGACCCCTTTGTTGAAGTTATGAAATTGTGATAAATGATAATATAAACGTCAACCTCTCACTAATTTGTTTACGCTCTCAAGTAATATCCAACTGGATATATGACAACGTTAAAAAAAAATCGATTTTTCCTTGAATTATCCCTAGTTCACAATAATTATAAAGTTGATAAGTGACTGAATTGACAAATGAAGCGTAGAATGAATTTTTCAATGAATAATTAGAAGGAGATTCTGCTGTAGGGGATGATTCCTCAGATAGTATCGTCGAGAACTATATAACTATAATACAGAAGTCTTGAACTGCAAAATATTCTTAGACTAAGTTCAGGGCTATACAATTGTGAAGAGACTTATCAATCAATTGAACATTTCAAAAAGTTTTAACTTCTAAATTGTTCTACCGAATTAATTATCACACTAAAAACAAGCAAAATGTAGAGCTTACTAAAAGTTCATTGCGATGTTCCAAAATATCCGAATGTAGAGTTATACAGAGCATCTATGGACATCAATAGATTTACTGTGAGGAATGTTAAATAGAGAATAATAAATGAAGGTACCGAATGACCGTCCGTCAGCTTATGGTGAGAGATAGAAGAGGATAACGGCTTATCAAAACAACGGATAGTGATTGAAAAATTATGCATACATAAGCTATCCGCATGTGGGATGCCGAGATTGCTAGTTTAGGAGCAAAAGCGCAATTGAATGAACAATTTCACGCCTTATTCATGTGTTTCTTGCAAATTGAGTGAGAGAGTGAGATTTTTTGCATCGATAAATAACTGAAAATGGAACCTGAACCCAATGCTACACTCCTGTAATGAAAAATTGGTTACATCGACCAGAATAAAGAATGTGACCGTTTTTTGGATAGACAGTGCTTTCCATTAAGAGAATGGATTTTAGCATACTTCGATTGAATTGGTGGACTAACCATCGTACTTACTAGATCTGACGTTCAACGATTTATTGAGAAGTATTGAGAGAGGTTTGAGCATCGCTGGAAAAGTAGGCTGAAAGATGAAAAAACTTATGGACAAAAAGTCTCATTTCATTGTTATAAAATGTCTTAGACAACCCTCAAATGTTACTGTTCTACTGATTATATTATCACCCATCAATCTAGCAATACTCAAAATCATTTTTATTTACGTTGAAGAGAATTTATTCGCATTTGGATAATATTTTGAAATTTTCAAATTCAAAAGTCAAAATGTCCGCTTTACTGTGATGATCATACACAAAATATTTATGTGATCCCCTCTTTATCAACAAAAAACAACAAAATATGAATCTCGTCACTGCGAGAGCATAACAAAAGTATAGTGAGCGCTATTGAGCCTAGAGTCTAAGAGCTAGAACCGAAAAATCATCGTCATCAGTAATATGGAGAATCTTCCGTAATACATCTTCATTTAGTATTGTTAATTATGTTCCCAGTTGGAGGCGTCAACCCAATTAGTAGAAATCTCAAAGGGCTGACAGCTAGGTAGACACAAAATATATGATGGAAGGTGAAATGTGTAAAGAGGGTCAGAGTTTTGGAAAAAATCGTTATAGATAATATGTCAGTCAATTTGATCACTTAAATTTGAAGCCCTAAGGTGTTTAAATCAAAAAGGGATAACAGTTAATTGGATACCGAGGGCAGTAAACGGGCTAAAACTGTCTCGAGCACGTACATTATTAATATATATATGTATATATATATATATATATATATATATATATATATATATATATATATATATATATATATATATATATATTCAAATAGTTGATAAACCAATTGTTGGACAACCCAATAAAAAATTCAAGCCTATCCTATTACACTGATACTTATGTCAATGTGTCAAATGGATAGAACAATTTGCAAAACCAAAACATCTGTCATTATAGAAGGTTTGAAACTTGTGATAGTATAGTACCGACACATTGGAATTTGAAAATTATCGAAGGAATTTATATTTTACCCTGAGTTTCTTCAAGTTTTGGAAAATTATCCAAATAAATGTTAGAGAGATTAACCAATACGAAGACTACTAAAATTCATTTGATATCCGATCAATATTTCTAACCGTCAAGTGAAGATTATGAAAGAACGACCAGAGGAAAAAAAGTGGCCAGAGTTTCTGCATATCAGGATCCAATCGAAAGTATCCGGTCGATTTTTCTTCTAGTTTTGGGCTAATGACGAAATTGCGCCTTTTCTGCAAAGTAAAATGATATATGCGAATTTCTTGAATGTCACAAATTTTCCGTCAATAGAAATGGAAAAGTACAAAAAGATCAGGTTCTACAGTTTAGTTGTCCTGGTAATAAACAAGGAGATATTAAAATAATTCACTACAAGAATTTAGCAACATACTCATAGAATGTTCCGATAATGGATATATTAGTTATGATATTAAGCAATATGTACTGTTTGAACAGCAAATCAAAACTGAGGATAGAAACCGTTATTATAGAACCATTTTTTTGTATCACGATGATTTACCAAAAATTTTGCACTTCCCCTCCTAATTACTAGCCTCTATATGCAGAAAATTGCACATACATATAATTAGCAATAATAAACGGACATATTTTACGGGAGAAACTTCATATTACTGATGAAAATGATGTTTCGGATCTACGTCTACTAGGAAAGCCACCGGTAAAAACTACATGAAAGCTTCATGTCGTATTTTCTTTGATCAAATTCGTTGCATGAAGTTGAATACATGTTATCACGCTGTACTACATATTATGTTAGAACAGGTTTTGACACCCATTGACAATTAAACGTTCAACTAGCCGCCTAATTAACAATACCTAATATTTTCGAGTGTATCTAAACAGCCCAGGACCAAAACAATAATTACCGAATAAAATGACAACTGCGGTTTTCATAGTTTACAATGGTACTTGAACTGCCAATGCTAATGTAGCATTTAAGTTTGGATTGCTCACCTTGTTTGTTCACGAAAATTTCAAATATTGGCAATTCCCTTCAAATGAAGTCTCGGTGTAATACGATAGTTCAGCTTCGTAATTCGGATTTGGGGTGCATTATCAGAACCAAACATGCGAAATGAACGCAAAGCTGCTTTTGTTGACATTCCAATCTGGAATAGTTTGGACGGAATATTACTCGAAACTATTGGGAATCCTGATAATTGTCGGTTATAATTTTGGTGGTGATTAACTATATCCCAAGCATTTGCAACATTTTTTCAAGCGAATAGACTAAAATAATGATTTGAGTATATCAAATTGAAATCTGAATCACCAAAAGAATTTGAATCATATTAACATAATTTCAAATTATAGATACTCATTTGAGTGATATGATAATAAAAACATGAACATTTACTGAAAAAATTATCAAGCCTAAAAATAATAACTAATAGTTAGAAGATATTATTCATAAATAAAAATAATAAAAGAGCTGTACCTTATGAAGTTACAAAAATTGACAAAACTCAATCTTTCTAATAATATAGGTCAAAATTAATTTTGAGTGTGATAAGGGAGAAACCAATATTGATAGATTCATCAATAATTTGAACAAAAAAATATATATAGTCTGAAAAAGTTTGCTTTTGTATCCAGAAGAATGGTTGCTCAATAATTTAGAAAATTGTTTATATTTTCTCATATAAAAAAATGGGAACAAACCAATTTTTATAGTTTGTTCATAATTTGAAATTGACTTTGATATTGTAACGTTTTTCGTATTTATTCACACTGTCAATTACAATTAATAAACACTGTCTCTTACGTTCTAAATCAATCACTACACTATATAATACACTTAACTCATAATAATTCACTTATAAATATCACTCAAATAATTTCTGCCATTACTATCACTAATTCGTTATTTCCACTACGACTATCGATTTCAAACTTAACTGACTGTGCTACATAAACTTATTTTTTCACTACAAATAGAAACCTACAAAGTTCTATAACAAAAAGGTGCAAAAGAAATAAATAAATAGACTTTCCTAGAAATTATTCAGAAGAAATACTGTAAATAACCCGACCGCTGTAATAAAAAGTTCTAAGAGGCGCTTCAGCCATTAATAAAAAATGTTAAAAACGCAGCGCCAATTCGTCAAATTTTAAAATTCAATTGTAGTTTCCTAAGGACCCATTTTGCGCGCTTGTTCGTAAAAATATCATATCAAATATTAAAAATAGTACAAAACAGTTTAAAAGTAACATTTTCCTTCATGTTTTTCAGAGCTTTGTCTCCCTAAACTCCAAATGTAGGCCCCCATCATATTTTCGTTGTATTGGCCCTGATAACAGCAATCAAAGTCCATGATGTCTTGATGAAAACTTTCTCCTTGTTCGAATACGACCCAATGTTGTTTCTAAATTTATCTAAATGCTATCAATTAGGTCCTGGTAACTTTCACGTTTTATTTCCCAAGAATCCGTTGAAACTTTTTTGTTGAGCACTGGTAAGTAATTTTGGAAATTTCTCGCCAGCAAACAGATTTTTTAGTATATACCAACAAAAATCTCAGCTCCAACCTTTGCTTCTGACAACAAAAAAAGTTTTTTAAAAATGTAAAAGTTTCATATCTTTCGTCTAGAAGGTCATTATCGATACTACTTTTCCTTTTTTATCAAATTTCAAATTTCTGTTCTCATTTCAATATTAATTACAGAATAAAAATGATTTGTTGACATTAAGGACAGCAGCAATTGTAAACTGGAGAGAAAATTGTACACAAAACCAGATTTTGTCATTGATACTCACAAAAATTTAATTTATACTCCACACTAGCATTGTATTTTCACGTGAATTATGTTGTTCTGTTCCAAACTAAAGTATTTATAACAATAACGAGGAAAATAGGAAAATAAAAATGGAATTTAACCACAAAATTTTATCAAAATAATCTCGAGCTCTTTTACAGTGAAATTGATTTTTAAAAAAAGCACAAAATTATTAAAATTTCAGCTGTCGATCCCTTGGAGAGGAATAAAATAGATACATTTGTTATAGCATGTTGCAAGTTCTTCTTTCTTGCTGAATTTTCGAATAGATGTATAAAAATGTTATGTAGGAAGTACCTATTTTTTCACAAGTGAGTGGTGTTAAAGCTGCTACTCCCGATATATTTTTTCAAGATTACATACATGAATTTCTATCAATCGATTGCCTTTTGGTACAATTAAAGATGGTGGATGTAGATGTTTGGAGCGAAGCGGTTCTTCGCATCCATTCTATTTTGCCTCAAAGTAATTTTGTACGGAAATCACATCTTAATAGTACTTTAATGCTCTCATTTAACTTCACTCTTCGAATAGAGAGTTAACAATGGAAATAAGGGGATTTGGACCATGACGTTCAAATATGTGCAGCCGATTTTAAGAAAGCGTTCGATTAAGTAATACATAATAAGTTACTTGTAATTCTGGAACAGTCAATGATGAAGATAAATGCATTATTGCTAATATCTACTGGCATCTGATCGCTAATGTTCGTGTAGATTACCAAAGTTTCCCAGCACAGAGATTTACTAGGGAATTCAAAAACTCTTTCCTTGCAACCATGATATCAACCTTTATACAGCGCAGAGGCATGTACGCTCACAGAAAATCTATTCAAACGCAGAGTTTGAGATGTGGAATCGTCAAAGTATTATGGAGGTAAATTTGGTCGATGGAGTTACAAAAAGCGAGCCTTGAGTGCATGAACAAACTTTACCTTATCGTCACGATAAAAAGATGTAAAATAGAATGAAGCATAGATCGACTCACAACAACTGTGATAGTCAATTAGATCCAACATAATTGTAAACGATGGAGTACGGTCCATTACAAAGTACTGTGAAATAAAAATTGTTTCAATTAATGTATATTGAATGGATGGTAGGACGAAAGAATGAAGGGTTTTTTCTTTTGAAATTGTAATAATATAATTTATAAATTCCAAGAAGTTTATTATTATTGTCAAATAGGGTGGAAGAATTATAATTATAAGAAATGAATATGGGAGGTGATGATTGAATGTTTTGGGATAAAGGATTCGAAAATGCAAAATCAATACAACTGTATAATTTGGAGGTAGCAATAGAATTATATTGCATTGAATTCCCTTCTTTAATGAATAATAATTATTTGTATAGTGTTGTTGGAACAATATCTTGATAATGCATTTCATTTTTCCTACCTCTATAATATTATTATGTTGGGTGTTAATATGAGCGAACCCGATTTCGCTTCCCAAATCAATGAATAATTGTTTAATTGATTGTACTAATTTATTCAGTTGATTTAAAATGTTCTAGATTTGTACAAATTCATCAAATTCTGAAATTAAATATTTCAAATTATTATTTAGTTCCTCTACTCGGCTATTAAAAAAGATTATCGGTTATTTGTAGATTAAATTTCGAGATAATATTCCCTCCATTATTTTGCAGAGGTTCTTTGGCTTTGTCGTATCGGTGTCGATTCATCAAGATTTCCAGAAATTGCTTTTACATTACTATCAAGACTATTGATTGAACCTGGTTTGTTTCTATGTGAAAGGTGAACGATTTGAGATTTTCATTAAGCTGATTGTCATTAGGATTGGACTCCAGCATCAATATTTCCAATGTTTTTTCACTGCAATGTTGAGTTTTCTGTCTTTGAAATTTTACTAGTTATATTTCTATACTAGAAATCTACCGAATACAACTTTACATCTGTAAAGATACAGGTGTGGAGTAACAGTAATGAAAAGAAAAATTTCGACAAATTTGGACCATTGCTGAGCAAGTTTCAGGAGAAAAATCTGCGTTACGTATTCCAAGCTCTCAAGTTTATATTTCTTATTTTGTGGTCGTTATCAACAGAAAAATAGTAGATTTCTGACTGGATTAGATCTTCAAGTGCTTTTTGTCCGATTTGTTTTTTATTTTCATTATGTTTCCACTAAAACGAATCTCTTAAGTTTCTTCAAAATCAAATTTTAATATACTTGAATCAATTATTATCTTTGATAACTCTATATAATAATCAACGTGGGAATATCAATAAAATTGTTGGATTATTTTCTTATTTTTTTACTAGAAGAACATGCAGGCGAATTAGTTTGTTGACTGCGAGAAACATGAATGTGACGCACTGATTTCAACTGTATGGCTTCAACTGCAGGAAGAATGTATGGAAGTGATGTTCTACAAAACAAGTTTTCTGATTTCAAATATGTTGATATCAATCATCACAACGAAACGGCCTCAATTGCAACCGAATGATAATGAAGAAAATTAGTAGTAATGAATATACCAGATGATAACAATGAATCTGACTTTGAGTAGAAAACTTTCACAAACTATGGAAAATCTTGCCATGTCCTTCATTTTGAGAATTAAAATATCAGTACTATTAATATTTGTAGGAAACATCATTCATTTGAAATAAATCATTATTAAGTCCAACTTCTTAATTTTCATTTCAAGCCACAATATTGTTATCGATATATTATATGTATCGGAGGTGATCGTATTTTTCATAATTGTGGTCAATTGTAGACATTATTGAGCAAACTATAAAAAAATGCCGCTGTTCACATTGTTATTTATTTGTGTTAAAAATAATGCGTTATTTTTCGAAGTATTGTGATATGATACTTGATATACTATATATTGTTCATTAATAGTGAATAGCTATATTAATAATATTTTTGTTTTCCTCTACTAACTACCTTGTTGTGATAGAGAATAATCGTATTCATTCCAAAGCAATGAATCTCTCGTGTACAAAAATTGACAATACCATCAGTCACCTTGTTCTATATATATATATATATAAAAATTTGAATATTCTCGCAATATTTCATAAGTTTCATTTGTACGAAATTTAGTTTGAATATGAACTACACGTTCTGCATCATCACGAATTCACAAACAGGATTTTTTTATTCACCGAATCATTATTTCAGATATTTTGGGAAAAAAATCATTGATATATTATCATGCAGCAATAATCAACCTAACCCTGTCTATGAGTAATTTCTCGTTATATAGACATAAAATACGGGCAATCTTGGAATTTTTCTGTCAGTTTATACTTTGTGATTGAGTAAAATTCTTTCATATGAGACGATTAATACTAATAATAAGCAAATATTGTAACTAGCTTTGGAGCATAGAATGACGGTAACCTATTTTTAGAGAAATGCCACACTAAAGATAATTATATAATGAAAGTTAGCATAGTATAGTAAAATAAGTACCTGGTGCATTTTGTTCTTCTAATTAATAGCTGTCGATTTATATAATAATCTTCCAATTCCGCAATCACGGGTCTTTTGAGATTGCCGACTCCCGAACTATAATGATTGACAACGTTATTTTATTATTCGATACCCACAGCGTCGTTACAGAAAATCGCATTGAGTGAAATCCCTCATGATGTTAGAATACTTCGCCTATCTCACATCAAAAGTGAATTGAGACAAATATTGCGAAAAATTGTGATTTTATCTTTATTATCATGAATAGGAAGACCTTTACGATCCTAATTACCTTGGTTGGGATTTCCAGAATTCCGGAGGCTTGGAAGCGATGCCCTTCCAATAGGTTGTAATATTTACTCTCGAATGTCTTAAATATTGTAGAAGAAACTAGCAGAAAATTGGAAATTCTAAATTCATGTTATTGTCCAAAGTTTATGGGAGTAGAGACTATTGCCAAAAATGGGCGTTGATTTTTTTGATAAAAAAAATTATAACTTCCACTTGAATAAGTTTAATTGGAAAGTAATTTGAAACAATTGGATAGAAATTTACTTTTGAACCCAACTTGATAGACTTTTGTAGAGGTAGAGAAGTTATTTTTCAGCAACTAAGGTACATGAATACAGAACTTGCTATAAATAAAGCTAACTATATTAAAAAGGATTCATTTGGTGCTAAAATAAATTTCTTTATGTCATCTCTCAAAAAGCTGAAGGCTTCTTTGCGTTGGTAAGAATAATTTTCTTTTCTATATTTCAGAATAATTGGGAATATTGATATTTCCTCAAATTTTAATCACGAATTCGTTTTATCAAGCTCTTGAAATTAAGTTAGCAAACAATTTCTGAAAATATTATTTATAATTATTTGTTCTTAAAGACAATTTGAAGATGCATATTTTATTCGATTTTTAATTCTTTTGAAAGTATAGAAGTTTTTTTTTTGAAAATCTGAAATACTTGAATATGTAAAATGTTTGTTCTAAGATCAATCTAAGTATTGATAGTTGAGATTTGATATAAGACTAGTAGACTAGTAAACAATATTTCACTAACATCAATTTTTTATACTTGCTAATTAATTAATTTTAGTACAAGCTCAATACTCACTAAGTAAATCCAATTTACATATTTCCTCAGCTTTGACTGGCCATCTATCGACTTAATATACAGATTGTATATTTATTCAACAAATGGCAAAGAAAAGAAGAATATTACGAAAATGTGTCATAAAAATGCTGCTCTATAAAGATGGTCTAAAAAGTAATATTCCCCTACCCTCATTACTAACATTTGTACAAAGGATTCGTCATGACGATCTCATATTTTCCATGAACAGTAAACATTCATGGAATGATAGTGAAAAACTTTTTATGAGCTGGTATATAAAACTTAGTTCTGCCAAGTATTCCAATAAACATTTTGTATGCATTTATACAGTAACTTTATTATTCTGAATAAAAGTGTCTGTATATTAATACGCTGTCATATTTTGAATGAAATTTAAGTCATTACTTCACGGTATAGACATGCAAATTGCAATAAATTTATAATTTGCGTTATTGTAAGGAACTATTTACAATTTAACATTCGAAATATATTGTTTACGAAAAAAAACTTGTTCTCCACATTGAAGACTTTGGAGAAGAGACAACAAACAATCTTTTGAATGATGAAAATCTTGGGCTATAAATTAGAACGTGAGAAATAGATATTCGCGTAGAACAAAAATTTTTATTCAATATATTGTATAAAATTTCACTACCAATGTTATTTTACTTTCAAGATGGTTTTATTTATTTCACCTGTATGCTTGTCTTTGACTATCCAACGGCTACCAATCCAACACATAATGGGTTGCGTGCATTGACGGTTTCCATAACAGAGCTATTATCACTTATCAATGACATTGATTATATAATTATGAATATTTGTTAGTATTACATTCAAGAAAACCCAAACCCTTTTAACTCATAATCGCATTTTATATAAATATATGAAATAGAAAATGTATACACACAGAGATATTGTAGTCAATGTAAGCATACGTTTATTCGATGACCGACTTGTTGACGGAGGTCAATACACGTAATAAATACAATTACTTGTTATTAAATGTGTAAGTTTCAAAAATACCAGTGATTCTGACAATATGGATTTATCAAGTTCCCATTGATTAGGGGCCCTCAACACTGAATTGTGCAAGATGAACATGGGAAAAGTTAATAAATTGCGGTGAGAGTCGGTCGGTAATCATAGTCACCCGATCACGCACACTAGGATTTCCATATATTCCGAAATATCCAGGATATCATCTCGAAATATTTCACTGAAAATAGATGTTGAAAAGTTAATAAGGAATGTATTTATATCATTGATTGAGAAAATACTCATGTATATTTGATTTAAAACAGCGATAATACTTTCCGGTGTCCCTTTGTATTCTGGTAAAGCCTAATAGGAAGCTTTTGAAGTTGATTAATTCCTTGTTTTTACGTTCTCTGCAACTTCTTCCTAATAATAGAACAATATTGGGAAGATTTTCTAGTGCACATTTGCTTTTGAAATTTCACTCAATAATTACCTCTATCTTGAAATTTTCGACTATTTTCAATACGAAGCTTCTCTGATCAAGAAGCTACAAATTGAAAAAAAAAAAGGTTGAAACTATGTATATAACTACCCGTAAAGAAAATTTATTTGGTCTCAGCTCACGCCATCCTTATTTTGCGCTCCAGAATAAACTATTCCGAAATTAACAACGTTCACGTATTTCAAGTCGCTCACACGGCAAAATTTAAAATGTTCATTCAACAAATTAGATTTTTCAATAACAAAGTTTTCTGTACGTGAATCGTACGACTAGAATATCATTTAATGAGTTTCAATGGATGAGTTGGCAAATTAACGTTAATATATCCTCAAATTAACAAGTTTATATTGACTCAAATTTGATGGAAGATTTCATCCTCCGGTTCTATAACAAGTCACAGAGGCCCGTATCACGTGTCACGTTCAATATTCGGTGACTACGTTTGAAGTTATATAGATGATGGTTTGTACCTATTATATAGTTAAACATTCGATTTTTACCATCTAAATGGACTATATTATGGAAAAATCTAGCCATTGTGATGAATTTTCTCCCAAATCTTGAGAGAAGTTATCATGAGCTTCTATGTTTCAATAGTTTCAATATCTCATTTTCTACTATTTTCGCAGTACGAGACACGACAGCAACCGACAACTTTTACGTGAAATACTCATTTATTCAGTAATGCAGTACCTATTGCTATCGTCAACAAATAAGTTGTACCGTCCTATCCTAACAAAGTAAATTATTGAGAGGTAGTATGACAAATTGTTGTGAAATTTCACTTGATAGAACTGAAAGTAATAATGTGTTGAAACAAGTATATAGCAGTGAATGATCATCGGGTCCACGTGGTTTTGAGTGATTTTTAACGTTAGAAATAGAATACAATATTAATAAAATCGACAATCCGATTTGATCTGTTGCTGCAACTTTAAGGATTGATAGATAAACCGTATGAAGATTATACAATACAATTTTATCATGCAAAAACTGTGCGCAAAATTAGTGCCTGAAATTCCGTTTGAAGAATAAGAACATAACAAAAAAGTGTTATACTGATACTTAATGATACTTGAAATGGCCAAAACTCATTAATACCATGCGACGAACTGTAGTTTCACATCTTTGATCCTAAAACTAAGCTCTAATTAAAGCAATAGAAGAGTTATATTCACCCAAAGCCAAAAAGCTCAAATGAGCAGAACAAGATTAAAACCAATATTCGTTGGCCCGCTGGGTTTAATCATCAACAAAATTATCACTTCCTTTTACATAGTGAGGAAAAACCACCCAAAGTATGGAAAGACAAGTCTTGGTTTTACGCAAGATGAAGTTTGTAGAGAGGTATCTGGCCTTATTTGCCGGACTTTGCGTCGTTCGATTGTCTCAGATGAAATTTATTAGAAGGAGCGGCATGATCCCAGAAGTACCGGGCCTGACCTAAAGATAGCGCTATTTGCTTGAAAAATACCCCTTTATTAGAAAGTACACAATCTTCACAGCATATGTTTCGAGTTTGAAGACGCAACGTTGTTTAATATTTGTTTAGCAGCTGTTAATAGTGAATTTGCAAATTTGGATAGAATTGGTCATCGTTACGTGATACAATACTTTCATTTGAAAGTCCTTAGCTCAACCAATGAAAAAGCAGAACTAGATTCTACTCAAGGTGAAACTGCTCCTTCGTAATTGATAGTAAAATATAGGATGGTAGTTTGGATGAGGCCGTACGGCCTGCGTAGACACTGCCCGGAATAAAATTAAATCAACAATTCTGACTGCCGCGTAAGAAATTGCAGGTAAAAAAAGCATATTGTGAAAAAACCGTGGATAACCCAAGAAATCATTAACCTTACAGAGGAAAAGCGTAACTCTAAGATCACAAATAGCCCACAAAAATAGATACAATAAAGGAAACAAGTAGAACACCGCATAAGAGAGGCCGAAGAAAGATGGACGAAAGGGAGCTGTCGTGAAATGGAAGAATTGAACAATAAACATGATTATTCTAATCTACATGAGAAGATGAAGGAATTAAGTGAAAATACAATGAGAAAGATACTAATGATCACAAGGAACACCGAAGGAGAAATCCAGTTGACAGAAGATGACAAAACGGACTTGGGAAGATTACATCAAGCGCCTATTTGCAGCATATTGAGATGACGTGGGAGAAGAAAGCGGACAGACGCTATGTATTTCCGAAGTAGAGCATGCCATAAAAATCTTGAAAACCAGAAAAGCAGCTGGACATGACAACATTCCAATAGAATGCTTGAAGGCTTTGGACAATAGGAACTTGACCCATCTTACAAAATTGTTCAACATAATCTATAAAACAGGAGAAATTCCAAAAGACTGGTTTGAATCAGTATTCATTCCATTGCCTAAAAAGAACAACGAATATCGGATGATCAGTTTGATGAACCACACACTAAACTACTCTTGAAAATAATCCAGCAGAGAATATATCAAAAATGTGAAGAACAGCTAGATGAAACGCAGTTTGGCTTTAGGGAAAGATCAGGAACTAGAGAAGCATTATTCGTTTTCACAGTACTACTACACAAGTGCAGAGAATACAACAAAAATGTTTATGTCAGTTTCTTTGATTTCCACAAGGCCTTTGATAAAGTCCAACACGATAAACTCATAGAGAATTTAACAACTATTAACTTAGTTCCAAACTATAAACGATTAATCGAAAATATATATCACAATAAAACTGCAGAAGTGCGTGTTGAGTACATGTAGACAGACGAAGTCGGAATTCAAAAGGTAGTTTGCCAAGGCTGCATTCCTTCTCCAGAACTATTCAATCTATATTCTCAGTTTGTATTTCAAAAAGTGCTGATGATACTGTTATAATGGCTGGGAGTGGAGATCTTCAAATCATATAAGAGAGAATCAACCGAGAATGTGAAAATGTAGGACTCACTATAAATATTGAAAAAACTAAATTCATGGTTATCAGTAAAAACTAAAATATCAGTATAAACCCTATTCTCATACTGAATGGGAAACAAATAGCATGACTGCAAAAATACAAGTATCTTGGTTCAGTCATAAACGTTCAAATGTATCCAGACGAACAAATCAAGATCAAAATTGAAATGGCTCAGAAGGAATTTGCCAAGTACTCCTCAATGTTTGCAAACAAAAATTTAAAGCTCCACCTCAGAATAGGATTCATATATGTGATTAGTACTGCTGTACGGAGTGGAAACCTGAACCTTGAAAGCTCAAATGATCAAAAAACTTGAGGCAGTTGAGATGTGGCTGAAGCATCCTGAAGATACCGTGGACTGAAAAATCCCCAACGACTAAGTACTAAGACGCATTGGTCGCAAAAGAAAGCTGTTGACAATTATGAGGATAAGAAAAATATCTTACATAGCACACATCCTACGCATCGCCAAATACCTACTGCTACAGGAAATAATGCAGAGTAGAAGGAAAGAAAGGTATTGGTAGGGAGAAGAAATCCTGGTTCCGTAACATAAGAAAATGGACAAATCTCAGCGTCGGAGAATTGTTTCATGCTGCAAGGGACGAGACGCAGTATAAGAATTTTATGAAATATTTACTCAACTGCAACTCTGTGAATATCCGAAAATTTCCATTCACTCCCTTCTAGCTTCATCCAACTATGCGAAATGCAATTATACGATAATTGTTTGGGAAATTAGAAGTCCATTCTCCGAATTATCTATATAATTTATCATTTCCAGCTGTTCCAGATATTTCTACTTTATTTAAGTTGATTCCCTTGAAATATATGAAAATGAGTTAAATCCTTTAATACTTTAACAAACGACTCCTATCTAATCCACAATATATGTCCACAGTACAGACGGCTTGACAAACTAATTTTGACTGGAATATCTGGAGAAACGTATAATAAAGCGAGCTCGGGTGATGGGCAGTGTATACTCTTGTTTCATAAATCAACAACAGAACAAATTAATGCCAGTCTGTCCAACATATTTCATAACTGTCTATGTTACATGAGCTTGGCCATGGGATGAATTTCACAGATAAACACGAAATTGTGGGATGCTCTTTTATATGAATACACCAAAATTGAACAAAAACGCTGACCTTGTAAAAAGTAAAAACAGATCCCTATGGAGGGATAATTAATTCATAATGTTACAAATCTAAACAATAATTATGTGACACAGATAAAAGACAAAAATTTCATTGATATTGATATGAATTCTTCCTGAAAATTTCATAGGAGAGATTAAAAAATATTGAGTGGGTATAAACTAAACGGTTATTTATTTTGAATTTTATGAAAGAGAATTGGATATTATATTTCAAATATCTTTAATATACAATTTGGTGCACGAGTTATTTTTATTTCCACACAATTGATGTGATAGAAGCTGCTAGTAGCAACTTTTCAGAATTTTAAATAGAATATTAGGGTATCGCATCTATACCAGGCAATAGGGGTAACTTTTTCCAATTGTTAAATCAATAGTTTGGTCAGTAATAAAGATCGTACATGGAATAATCAATTAATTATACCCTTAGCTTATTTCGGATGGCGTCGTATATATTCGTCTATGAAAACGATTGAGTTAAGGTGAAACTGACGAGAAAACATTGTGCAGCTGGGTTAAGATTCACACGAGAACAAACGAGTATGTTCAAAACTGGGGTAATGTCTTTTCACGAATAAGGTTTATGTTTATGCACTCCATATCGGAGAAAATTTTTATTTCTTGAGGTATACTCTATTTATTCAAACACCACCCCTGGAGTCAACTTACTTATATACTAATTAATTATTCACTAATACTTAAATTCACTGGTTGCCCTTGTATTTCGTTCTGTTCATATGACTATTTATTATAAACTGAACTAACTCTGCTAAATATACTCGATTTATATAGCAGGAATTTATAGCATTTTTAGAATTCTGGAAAGTAAAAAGTAACCAAACAAAAACAAACCGCCTTCTATGATGAAAATATATGATGAAATGATGATAAAATATATATAAAAAATAATTCTTTTAAAACCGGACAGGATCGGCCTCAAAACCTTGTTACTAACAGTACCAGTTATTCTGAAATAATTGCCTATTAAAAGAGACCTAAAATCAACTACTACCTAAGAACAAAAAGAACATATTGCAACTGTTCCAAAAAAATTGTACAGGATATTGTCATGGATATTGAAATAATAACATGTGGTATGTTGAAAATACAGTCAAATGAGAGAAATATTGTAAAACATACTACATATTGTGCTGAATGTAAAGTATGTTGGCATATATATAGTAAGGGTCTAAAGAATATCATAAAAGTCATTTTTGAACATAGCCTTATTTGGTCTGTTTCAAGTTTAGTACGCACAAGGAATAGATGTGATCTGTATGTACAAACCTTTACTCAAAAACGTGAAGTTTTCAACAAAAGGAAAGGAAAAGGAGCAGTAATAAAGAAAATAGTAACTATTTGCTAACAGATATTATTTGCAGATGATTATCTTAGAAGTTCAATATAACTTCCAGCTCATTCCAGGGGTATGGATTGACACAAGGTTTCACATCATGCAACAGCATGGTTTTAAAGAAGCATCTCACATTTGTACTATATTCAATGATTCGCCAAACCAATAACTACTGGATAATAATTTTTTTTGTGGTCGAATAAATAGAATGTAATATTTTCCACAATGTTTTAAGATATACTTGATCTTATTCCATATTATTTTCAATGTGTTCAAATAAAAGTGCCACGCAGTGCAAATAATTATCAATTTTATTTCACCTAAGCTATAAAATAAGTGTTTTCTCATATTCCTTGATACTTTTACATTTGGAGAAGTGTGTGTATTTTTTTCTATCTCTCCCACATATTTTTTTTTAATATCAAAATATCCCTCATTTCAATAAGGTTGAATATTTGTAAACTGTATTTAATTAACAAAAAACCAATTGCGCCTTGAATTACTATATTTAATTTCCAATTGATGATTGGAGTAACTAGTTTTATATGATGTTTTTTGTAATACTGTTAAGTAGTTATTGTCTCTTCAAACATATTTTCCGATAGGTCATCTAGATCAAGCCGAATATAAATGATTTCTCCTACGGATTGAATCTACATAGTAGGATGTAATAGTGAAGCAAGAGGTAATCAATGATATGTTATATTACCAAATGTTCACTATTTTCGAAAACGGAAGCAAACTAACCAACATATGGAGTGAAGAGCAATTTACATTGAAGATCGCTCAACTTCAATTGTTACAACAAAAGATGAATTCAAGAATTAGAAAAACTCCTACTTATATAAATCCGATTCCAAAAGTTTCGATAAAATTGTACTGAATACCTCAGAATTAGTTTGAGAGATGTATAGCTGATTGTTTCTTTTTGTCAGATCATCTGCGTCTATATTCGCGTCAGTTTGGCAGATTGAATAACAAAACTTTTATTACAACAAAACAATTGTGAAGAAATTTGGTGAATACATCTAATTGACTAACATCTGTTAGAAAGAAACTTTTTTATTCTCAATTGATTTTATACTTATAATGGTTATATTGACAAGAAGTTTCTCCGTTTCGAAAACTGAATAGAATATTAATTAGTAAATAACTTTGAGAAGAGTTTCCAGCTTTTTAAAAGTCTACTCTGTTGAGCTCGTTGAAATAATATTATGAGGGTATGACAATTTCTCGAATTAATTAGATATTCGCTAAAACGAACGACAACAGCTCAACCCTGAAATTTTACTTTACAGAATTATTTCAAACTTTTGCAGTTATGAAGCAAAATTGACAAAAACAAAATAATTAGGAATATAACTGTTACTCTGATGTTAAATTTCATTTATTTTAACATAAAATAGGATATAACTTGCGTGGAAAAGGAACAATAATATTAGACATAAATCTAGAAGTTCATACTAGAAATTTAATGAATATCAAACAACGAAATAAAACGTATTGTAGTATTTACTGTCCATACACTTTGTCCGAATACTAAGTGACAATTGATTTAATTGGGTAATATTTGGTTTCAATATCAGAAAATTTTATTTCCAAATATCGAATCAAGACGTTTTGTTTATATCTGATCTGGGTATAAAGGATGAGAGAAACATTTGCTGATCACTTTGAGTTTCGTCGCAGAAGGATATTCATTGAAATAACTTGAATCTGAGACTTCATTAATCACCATTAATTAACTCCTCTAAGTACTTAAAGTTACAAAAATCAGAAAATATCATAAATTTGCAAGTAGCTAATTATAAGAAAGCTCTCATGTAGAATTTTTCCTTACTAACTGAAATTTTTACCAAAGTCATAGGCATACACGGTCGCAAAGATGTAATGACTTGGAAGGAAGTGATAATGAAGAGAATTAGCTATAAAGAGGTACAGAAAAGTTCAAATGATTTTAATGAATATAATTCATGAGAGTTTTGAAAAATTAGGGTTGAATATCAATTAGGATCCAAGGAAATAATGGAGAGAAAAGAAGGTGCTCCGTAGATAAGATTTTAAAAATCACAACTTAATTATTATCTGCGTTTTGCTGATCAAGAGATTTTCGACTGTGAGATCCATACTTTTTCTAATCCATTTCTTGCACAATCCCGTATTGATCGTATAATATCAATTATTTTTTGTGCATCTTCCATTCGATGTATTTGTTGAACGAATCAATTTGATATTATTTATTGTTCGAATAATCTTCTGTAGATAATGACTATGAGTTTTGTTGAACTTACAACACCAAATCGCACCAGTCTCTAATGCATTTTATTGGATGAATTATTCAGTTGCTACCCATACTCATATTCTAATTGCTTTTTTTAAATAAGTAGTACAGTGGAATCCCGATAAATCGAAATAATTGGGACCGAACCTATCTCGGATTAACTAATATTTCAGATTGAGCGGAATCATGACCAAAATTGATATAAATAGTACAATCATCTTAGGCCAAAAATACTACCACGTAAGAACTTGTATTTTGGCATCCTAAAACTATTCTCAAAATTCACATATGATTAGATGATCGCAAGTTTTAAAGTCAGAGGACAAAGGTCACTAAAATCAATTTTTTTGTACATTTTTCGTTTTCTATGAGTTTTACGCTATTTGTAACTCATATCAATATTGTAGAGAAATCAATTCTCTACAACGTTTGTATTTAATATTTTTTTATACCTTGAACTGTTCTCGAGATAGAGGGCGTAGAGCATGCGGTCAGAGAATTATCTTAAGTCATCTGGTAGTCTCGATCAAAAACTCTTAGATCAAATTAAACCTTTCTTTCTAAAATTCTAAAATTCATCAATTTAATAACATAACAAAATAAGCAAGGAAAGATTAACTGTTTTAACTTGTAGTAATGGTGCTGGAAATCATAAACTTCCTTTTATGGTTATCGGAAAATTAACAAAACCAAGGGCATTCAAGAACCTAAATGTAAATGTCTTACCTGTTATCTACAAAAACTCAAAAAATACATGGATGCCCTCAGAGCAGAGCAGAGAGAATTCACTCGATTGTGTGAAGAAAATAGCTTGCCTATTCGTCCTTTACTTTTTCTCGACAATGTTACTCCACATCCCTTGGATGATGAGTTAGTTTGTGGAAATATGAAGGCCGTTTTCCTACTACCAAACGGACCCCTTTGATCCAGCCCATGGATCAATATGTACTGCAGTATCTTAAGCTCTCGTACAAGAAAAAGTTATTGAGACCAATACATGAAGATGAAGATGAAACACTCTCATCATTTCAGAAGCTCAAGATGATAGTTAATATCAAAGACGTAATTTATTGGGTTGCATAATCAAGGGAATCCACAAATGAAAAAATCCTGATAAAAATTTGGCCAAGCCTAACTTTTGAAGAAACACAAATCAACAAGTAGACAGAAACAATGTTGTACAGGTACAAGAGCTGTTACAGAACATTCCTGGCTGTTAGGATGCTAATGGAAGAGTGCCTACAAGCTAACGCTGACGATCATGAAATTTTAAATGATCAGCAGATTGTTCATATGGTTCTTAAAGAACCAGACAACGTGTCAGGTGAGAATGAAGGTGAAGCTGACGACGACAATGAGCGGATGCCGTGGCTGCCTTTGACAAACGTTAAGAGAGAGGTCCTCGTCTCTTTGTAAAGGTCTAGCCAGTATAGTTTAGAATATTGTTCTATTTTGTTTACTGCAACCGAAAGATTCTGTAACTTTCATCTTACACTAATTATTTTTATTCTTTCTTCGTTTTTTCATTCTTGAAAATATCCTTATTTCGTTTTCGATTTAAGCGGACTTAATTACTCAAGTTATTATCGGACTCCACTGTACTTCGCCGTGGTGCTTCTTGTAGTTGAGAGAATATAATTATGATTGTTAAGAAGTAGTCCAGAACTCATCAGTCTAGATTTCTTATATATTTGTTACGCATACTCATCCATAATATTTATTTCTTTATAAGATGAACCAATGAAAAATTAGAATACCACAGTGTTCGGCACTTTCAAATATAGAAAATGCTGGAGGAGCCCGAATTAAATTTCTAAAAATAAATATAGGCCAATCCATTTAGGAACTATCATTTTCTCAACAACACCATTTAATTTGATATGAGTGTCATTCCAATATAGCCGAGCTTTTAATAACTCAGAATTGGTATTAGTTATGTGGGAATATCTACAATTACGGAAACCACAACAGCCACCTTTTCCAGTTATTTGAGTGAGTAGCTATTACGACAGGTAAGCAACTCATAATACTAGCCTGAAAAAACGTTGAACTGGCTGAAATTAATCAAAAACAGCTTGTTTAGTTCGAGAAAGCTATTATTACATGCTTAAGAGTGCAGGTTTTGTGCAACGAGCTTTAGCAAATCCATGAACGTGTTGGGAATCAAGAATCGAAAGAGATCGAAGCTTTGTAATGCTACAAATTTACTTAGTTTCAGATAATCGCACGAGTTCGTATTGCTCAATTGCTCCGAACTCGTTATGAAGGTGGGACAATAAGAAGAAATCAAAAACATAGGGTTAAATCTCAGATTAGAAATAATGTCTTCCTAATTCCAGCTGAGTAGATGAATAGTGCTACTTTTATGCTCACTGGACGAAAATAAAGAAGCTAAATAACTCCAATTTGTGAAGTTGTACATCAATAAATGCTACAATTAAGTACATTCACTATTTTTGAAGCCAGAAGAATAGCTTGCATAGCTCATCACTGCTACCTAACCAGTAGCAGTTATCACAATAGAGGAATAGGCTAAAGTTTCAACGAAGTCGACTCTTCCTAGCTTATCATCTAATCTACATTTTCAATCACCTATGAAAATGAATGTTCTTTCTTGCCATAAGCCATAACATAGTTTTTCCATTATGTTTTCATTGTGGGTCTACAGTAATCACAAATTAAACATAAAATTAAAATCCTAATAACAGGAGATTTAACCAGTACAATACCTATTCACTTTTAATTCGTTCATAGTATATATATAGAACCACCCTTTCCTCACTCCCTTATTGATAATGGGATAATCAAAGTGGGAGCCTGAACCTAGCACTTTTGTTCATAATTCTGACCGCGGAAACCTTTACGATATGTATAAGTGTTTTCGTATTGAAATTGTGATAAAATTGAGAATTAAAGTGTACTAATTCTAATATATTTCTGAGCTTTCCAATACATATATATTCATCATCAGGAAATTAATTGGTTAAAAATTGCGATGTGTTAAATTTTGTAATGTGTTTCAAAATACATTAGATTCATCACCTTCTCAATTCAATTTCCAAATTGACGCTTGATACAAAAATTATGCATATGATTATATCGAGAATCAAGACGCTTATTATATTAGAGTTAGTACACATACAAAAATTTTAATGCCTTTCTCCAGAGTTACAATCAATTATACAAATATATAAATCGAGCTTCTGGTGCATTATTTAACATTCCTTCAAAATTTTATTTCAAAGAGTTTGAAAAGCAGATTCTTGAAACGATGACAACTCTTTACAACGTTATCCGTCAGTTAATATCCCATTCAGATATTGAAACTTGAAACTTCTTGTCTATACAACCATTATCAGTTTGAAGTCAATTTGTGAAACAAAGTTTCTGTAACAGCTGTTAGTACAAAAAGACATTTGATATATTTACAAATTTCTATTCCATTGAAAGCAATCAAAGACTATGTACAATATTAAGGCATAGCGGGAGAAATCGACAAGATGTCGCAGTAGTATCACTTTCATAGAATAGACAGAATGTTAAATGTTCAATTTTCCAATCTCATGTAAACAGGCAAGAAGTTTATGATACAAATAGAACTTTGGTAATTAGGTACATGGAAATTATATATTATAAATAGTGGTTAATGAAGTCAATAGAAATGATCACTTTTTCATATTTAAATCTTCAAAAATCACCTTTATATTATAGTCTTTGTATTCTTCAAATCTGAATCTCAAACTTAACATTAAGCAGCACTCACAGGTTAATCTAATCTTAACAATTGTAAAATTGCTGAAGCTAAAAAGCAATGACATACCAACGTACCAATTGCACAGCATGATAGACACAGTTATCCCATTCGAAGTGGTAATTAATGGCTAACCATGGATTGATAAATATTTTTCGCAAGCTCGAAATGTATCTTTCTGGCTACGGTAGGCAGCTGAATTGGACATTTTTAGACCAAACAGCACTTGGAAAATCACTTAGAACTTTGGGTGGAGCTGATGATAAAAAACAAATGTGCTCAGGAGTGCTTAGATAGAAATCTCTTCAGTGCAAGTCCATCACAAGGCTGTACCAGGCAATGAAAAAGTAGACAGCCTCGTCAAAAAAGGGGCAACGACTCAATATCTAGGACCAGACCTCTACTGTGACCTCATGGGATGCTACATCAATACCGAACTGAACATATAGCAAAAGGTTTAGATGGAGTATCACTGGAGAAAGACAATCCAGAAGATTCATAACCATATCAGCTGAGAAGTCTGCATAATTTCTGGTAATGACTATAAATGACATCAAACTGATGGTCGGTCTTCTGACATAACACTGTACAGTCAAAAATCACCTTAAGATGATAGGCATGGCAGAGGACGACAGATGCAGATCAGAATAAAGTCGACCATTCAGAATGTTTCCAATATTTTTACAGAATTCTACGTAAGAAACTGCAACTTTTGAATTGTAATGGAATTTCGAAATCGAAACAACGCTTTTTTTAATCACTCTTGTCTAAATCGGCATACTTGTCTGTTATATCTGTGAAAACAAACTTACACGTGTGCCGTTGTTATACCCACTCGATATGAAGGAGCTCAGATTTCGTAAAACTGGTTTTTCCTCGTGATTATTTGCTTTTCCAAAAAAATATCAGAGCTCACTAACAAATGACGTATTTGAATAATTCACAACATATTCGGCAAACGATACCACGTTATGTGACGCTATAATCGAGTTATATACTTCTTATTATATCCATCACGAGGTTCGTTATGATTGTTTTCGACATATCTCTAAAAATACAGCTCACGAAAATACATACAGAATTGGTAAAATGCTCGCCTCATCGTTATGCTGTACGGAATATTCTTCAGACGCGGCGTCAATACGTTTCATGTATTAAACAGGAACCTCGCTTTTTATCCCGCAAATGCAAGAAAATGAAAGATGGCTAGAACTGGAAAGAGTGTGTGTTTATATATGTATAAACACACACTTACACGATATTTTCGACCTGAAATGAAGATCATTTATTGATAATAACGTCATTATATTTTTCAAAATCAAATTATCCAACAGGAATTACTGATTGATCTTAATCACGTGGAATAAACGCTTGGCGAAAGTGGTTTGATCGCTCCAATGCTACGTTGGTTAGAGTATGTGTTGCGATAGTAATCTTTTGATGTTTCTGAAGAAAAATTTTAATAATTTCGATAAATTGCTTCGGGATAGCTTGAAGTTTAGAAATATGCAAAAAATGGGTATTTTACTCCTCTGAATTGGCTGCAAATACATAAATGCCTTTGGAAACACTTCTCGGCATTCTAAATACGTTTATTGAAGATTTTAATAGCAAACTAGACTCATTCAAAGACATAAAATGCCAGAAACGCACCTGCGTCTAAAATAAAAGAGCTTCCAGAGAGAAGAGACTTCAGTTCTGCATTTCTGTGAAAAACTGAATAACCGAGGAGATATATCACATTTTCAAGATTGGATGCTTCAAGTTTTGTGAATTTTTAAGTTAATAGGTGGAAAAAAATAGATTTTGAAATAGGTTTAGCGGACTGTATTTCTAGACTTGTTTCTCGTTACTTTGAAAAGAATTGAAATTAGCAATACATATCCTATTTATTATTTCATTTACACTGTGACTCACAAAATCTATAGTGTCTTTTTGCTGTAGCATCAGGAATTTTCAGTTTCAAAAGCTTGTTAATAATCAAGATGTGGAGTAACTTTACCTGCCAAATATCCATCATCTCATAAGTAATGAGCCATACACGAAGCGTGTTATAACAACACAGACTTAATAGATTATAGTTTATAGAGCTATATCTCTAAGAAGAAGAGGCAATATATGCCTTAGAAATCTACATACCGTTCTCCATTAAGTAAATTAGAGACTGCAGGGTTCAATTGTCAGACATATATGATAACACACCATACATTCACCGACCATCGGCTGTGATGGTGAAAATCTACCCAGTGTTCTTTAACCAATATTAAGAAGTCTTACCAAAAATTGTAGAGTTTAACACGTTTTTTTTGGCCTTTGAACTGCTCCGTATTTAAACCTAAAAGACATTTAGTGTATGACTCTGTATCTTACCTTCAACAAACTCAGACTTTACCCAAAGGAGGCTTTCTCATTATGCCAAATTAATGCTCTGGTCCAAAATATCGCAACGTTTATCTT
Organism: Diorhabda sublineata; assembly: GCF_026230105.1. Classification (NCBI taxonomy): domain Eukaryota; kingdom Metazoa; phylum Arthropoda; class Insecta; order Coleoptera; family Chrysomelidae; genus Diorhabda; species Diorhabda sublineata. The sequence continues at coordinate 31,612,840 of NC_079477.1, forward strand.
ATGGCAAGGATGTATGCGTTTTCATTGATTATTATATTCTGGCGACCTGGTAGTTTCTTTATTAGTTACCTTGATATGTCAGAAAAATACATCACAGAGGCTCTGCAGCTATTATATCTAGCATCTAGATACAATAATTCAACCCTCTACATATCAGTTCTATTCAAGTTTTTCATGTATTTCTAAATGATGAATGAAACCTAATGAATCAGATACTAATAAATATCGTTACAGAATTATGAAATAGATGGATATGTTATAATATAATCAGAACAAAAAACATAATCCTGTAATTAGAAATGGTTCACCAAACACAATAACTATGAAAATACGGTTTAAGTTGATTCTGTTTATTTCCTAGTCTTCAGCTATTTCTCTGGTACTTTAATGAAGGGTTGAATTGCAATTTTGTCAAAACTCCTCTTCCGCGAGAGGAATATTCACATGTACTGTCGTTCTTAAATGGTTTATGAATGGCAGAAAACCCTGTTGTTGAGATTTACTCCTCAAGGAAGGATACTATATTGCACACGCACTTTTTTCAACTTCTAGAGAGATCTGCAATCTCCCTGCAAGGCAAGCGACTCTCACTCCTATTCTTTTAAGTAAGCTTTTTTCAATAGCTGTTTCTGTATATACCTAAATATGTATAGAAAACTCGGTTTACGACTATGAGAAGGTATGCGCATTTCGATAAACTCGCCCGCGTTAAAATGGTTCGATGCACTGACACTCTCTCACCGTATTCCCGCTGAATCCATTTATCTTGAAATCTTCGAAGGATTGCTAAGATGGGACTGCTGGTAGTGCATCATAATTCTATGCCAAATGTCCACACAGCTTTCAAAATGGTTTATTAGAAGCAGTTTTATGTTATGACCAATGAGCTAGTACATTTGCCTTTGTTCATCACAAGTTGCTTATGCTTGGTAAATATATGTTTTTCTCATATGAGACATCTTTCTAAATGTATACGAAGGTACTTTACGTCCTGTTCTTACAGAAATTTGTTAACAATTTGTTCCTTCATTTCATCATAAGTGGTTTCTTATTCATATCTGAGGGCCATTTCCATTCAAACTCTCGTTTCAATGTACCTACATTTGAGGCTGCTATTCTTAATTTGATCACTACTAACTTTTCAACTACATTTATTCTGTCTGTTGCCATACAAAGCCAATTAAATGTTATATGGAATGAAGTGAAAAATATATTATTGTCATTATCAGTTACAAAAGTTACAAGTTATATGGCAGGAAGAATTGCGAAGCATTCGATAAAAGGTGCAGTTCAGTGAACGTGTAGTATAGCGTCATCCACCATATATCAAATAATGCTTCGTAAATCAAATAAAAATCCGGGAAACAAATCTCTAATTTATTTTCGTATTGTTCGGAAGAAAATCTTCGTGCGATTGGAGAGAATGGAAAAAAATGAAATTCTGGTGCTAAAAGTTCAGATAACTCAATTTTATGAATATATTACACCTTACGCTCGCTGACTAACAAATTTATAGATAAGAGAGCTTCAGTAAGAGCGAGAAATTCATTAATCAGTGAAAATTGAAAAACGAGAGAATACTGTCAAAGCTAATAACAAGGGGAGTGTTTTTCAGAGCGGCATGTGGAATACATAAAATTTTTTCATAACGTTGTACTCCCGATATCTGCTTTGACTTCTTAAGCCGTGTGTTAGGTACTAATAGCGAATGGTATATCAAATTAAAAAAAATGCTTTAACTATATGAACCACAGGCCTTCAAGGCCCATGGCTAGATTATTTCTTACAATTAAAAGAAATTACTAATATATTTCAAAATATTTGGGTTCTGTTTTGTGCTTCTTACTATCTGTATTTTGATTTATTAGTCTGAATCTTTCCTGGTTTCACTTTTCCAGTATCAATCTACATTGTTCGTCTGAACCAGTGGTTCCCAGCCTGGGGGCAATCGCCCCCGGTGGGCAATTAGGGTTTCAAGGGTGGCCATAAATTTGTGGGGGGCGGCAGAGGCTTTCAGTATGGAAAGGCAGAAAAAATAAACTAATTCTTCTGTAGAGTAGAATATTAAGTGTCGCAGAAACACGGTAAAGTTTTAAAAACAAATTCATTCATTTTTAAGAAAATTATAGCCAAAAAATATGATCTGTATAAAATATGCAAGTGTGTATGTCGTTTAGTATGTTGCAAGGAGGAAATGAAAGCTATTCTGAAAGTAACCACCAGAAATGTATGTTTCGATGATCTAAGTAAGATAACTTCCACGAGGAGGGTTAAGCATTAGGACTACACAATTTATCCTAAAATATTAAGTTAGAATTTGAACCGTTGGCGATATTTACACTCAATACTTTGTCTGACGTGCCTTTTGATAATTTAGAAAAAAAGTTATCATCTTCAGAGACTGAAGGTAAATTAGTTCAGTCTCTGAAGGTAAACTAGTTAGTTTAGTCTCTGAAGATAAACTAGTTTAGTCTCTGAAGGTAAACTAGTTCAGTCTCTGAAGGTAAACTAGTTAGCCCCAAAATATTTATGAAATCGAGTCTCAGTTATCAAAATGTCAAATAAGCTTTGTTCATAGACTAATGATCAGTAACAAAGATCTACTCACCTCACGTCTTATCCACTTTACCAAGACTATAGACTACAGTTCCTTCAAAAGTCCAATTTGATTCATTCGCGAACATACAAATAATATCGAAACAAATGAAATTTTATTTTTATTTTGGTTGTCGACTTCGCATGAAAATTAACAAATTGTAGTATATGTAAACATTTCATGCTACGTTCTCTGTTTTTTATAAAATAATTCACCGATTTCTTCGATCATTCGACCATTTTCAGTATTTATTTTTATTTGAAACTGTCCAAGTAGCTCAAATGCTCTAAAATTCTTATGGAATTTTGAAAGAATCAGAAAACAGTGAAGAAAGTCACTGATGATTAACAACAGGTGAGGATGGAAGTTCTCCTGATGGAATATATGAATATTGAATTTTCAAATGAGTATAGGATGTCAAAAACAATGACTGTTTTTCCAAAAAGAGAATAAGAGAGATAATCTGGATATTATAACAAGTGTTACAAGTTACTTTGGATTCTTATCTATCAAGGATTCATTCCACAGGGTTTGTGAATAGAAGTTTACTCTCCAGGAGTGGCTTTACAAAAATTAAATTAGGGATTCGTGTTGAATATTGCATCCTATATAATATTTTTTTAACTACTTTAAAGTTGATGAAATCGACATATGCGACAAGATTGTCGCATTTTTATTAAATTCTTGTGAACGATAAAATCTTATCAAAAATAACGTAATATGTATTTATAAATTCAACTACATCTTTACTAAGATACATGATTAGAATTGTATGCCAGATAATCATACATTGTATCAACTTTACCTACCAAATGAAAATAGCGAACTCTTCATTGAAGTTTTTTTATAATTTATATCTCTCCTTCCTCCTGTGTTGCATTAATGATTGCCTAGTTGCAGCTAGGGTGATGAAAACCAACTTGTAGGTGGTCGTCCTGGTGGTCGGAATGTATTTGGTTTTTCTCCCGTTCCAATCTTTGTCTGACATTCGGTGCACGTGGTCTCTCCATTCTCTTCACTGATTTCTCGACAATCCTACTACATTCCGGATGTCACACATCTCCCTTATTTCATCATTTCTTTTGTGGTTAAATAATGTGTGTCTCGCTATTGATCGCAGCGTTCGCATTTCAGTAGTTCTTGAAATCCGCTTAGTTGTGGTGTTCTGTACTCTGGTCTCTATCACGTATATAATTACTGGTCTTGTACATTCTGACTTTGCTCCTGATTGTCATATATTTATTCCACCAAAGTACATCTCTCAGGTACCCTTATATAAATGAAGCCTTCATTGTTTGAGCTTTAACTTCATTCTTAGATTTCTATTACATGTTATGTTCGCTCCTAGATACTTGAATGACATCACTTGTTCTACACTGTGATCGTATGTTCCGAGTTTACATCTTCTCGGTTTTCTGAATACACTGTAAAAGATTTGGTTTTTCTCAAGGATATAGCAGATTTGTTCTTTCTGAATCCCTACTGTTTCTCAGAGATACCAGATGACATCACTTCTTCCGCTAAAAATTTAGTGAAAAGTTTTCTTTTTTTCACTATTGTATACCTATTGTCATTATTGTCATTATTGTCATCATTAACCGGTTTAGTGTACAAGAATATAATTTTGTTGTGTGTATCTACGTTAGGTACCATTTTTTGTGTTAGTTTTGTATATAGATTAATAATCATCAGACAACGTTCTACAGTACTGTATTCAAAGATTTGAAAGAAACGGTATGAATAGTTCCCTTAATTCCTTCGACAGAAGGTTTCTTTGAATGTTTCTTTATTTGTCTAGGATACATAATTTGAGTTATTGTTTCAAAATTATTTTCTCTATTTTGTTGTTAGGTGTTTATCGTTATCGTAATTTGATACAGTTTAAATAAAATACTCAAAATCATAACATTTGTTCGAATTAATACCTTATTATGTGATACGTCATTATGATTGTTCTATGTTTGATAATATATGATCGTTGAATAAAAATTCGACAACTTTGTCGCATACACTGTTTTCATTTGTTATTCATATGATTCGATAGCATTAATTGCATTTATTTATAAGCTATTATACAAAGTACGATATTCAACACAAATTCCACAAATTGAGCCAGCCCTGGAATAGGTTTAGCTAATATCGGTCGAAATCTTGCTAGTAGTTTATTGCACCATGAAAAAATTCGAAAAACCAAATGAGCTGTGTAAACACTAAAGCCGATTAAAACTTTCTCAGAATAGTCTCTATATAAAAAGATAACAAAAGATGTGAACAGCTTATAAAAACATTAAGACTTCGCTTTATAAGGATTTTTGTGGAATTGTACCCGGTGGATTCGCCACATTTTAGACTGGCTTACCGACATTCGAGTTCGTAACAGAAATAATTAATAGTTAAAACATCCATATAATCATCACACTTCCGAAAATGTGTACTTTTTTAATGGTCAACATTTCTTGTATTCTTTTGTGAGACATGAAAAATATCGCTATTGCTTAGGTAATAGAACGTTTATTAAATTATTAATAATTGTTAGCAGTTCAGCCAATCTGATAGCGACATCTTTATTATGTAACGTGTATTACAATGCTAGATTATTTATTGTACCATTGCCATGATTGCTTTCTGTATAATTAGATCCCCTCCTACATTTTGAACTCCTTTAAATTTCTAACGTAATTCTAACATAGAGTTTCGATAATTTTTGTTTTATCACATCTAGTAGATATGTGATCTACTATGTACATCTAAACACTTTCTTCTCAACACTTTGCTGATTGTTTATCTTATCAGTAGTTCATAAATTTCACTATGACTATTCCATATATTTCTTGCCGTACCTTCTGAGCTATTTAAGGTCTAATAGAAAACATCCTAGTCAAATGTTCAACACCATTCTCCAAACTCTCCATATTTTAAATCGAGAGTTGAAAAGGGAACAGAGTAAATATTTTCAGCCATTATTTCAGCAAAGTGAAATCGTTTATCCGGCCGGATCCTGAAGTTTATTTTTTTATCATATGATTCCATATGCTTTTTGGAATGAAAAAATCTCTCCAATGTAAGATATCATTCAATATTCATCATAACATCCTTCATGAGTTTCGAAAAGTATGATTTTCATATTTTATCAAGTGTCGAAGGAGTTCTTTACCTGTTCAGGAGGTGATGTAACTGCGAAGTATTTAAAAAATTGATGCATGAAATGTTGACTTGAAGATACTAATACCTCCTAATCATTATTTCCATTCAACTACATACGGTTTCAATCAAATTGATGGATAATTTAATTTCCGATATCTCTCTCTCCCTTTCTGCTAATTAACATGTAACTCCATTACCAGTAGTTCAAAGTTTATCAAAACGGAAAATCAATATTATTGTATAACATTCGAAACTGTCGCATATTCAACGATTCATATCAAAAGCTTCCCCCGGAAATTCCATCACAGTTAATACTTTTCCCTACAAAAACCTGCACTCTGTTTCCCTTGGTATCAACATTTCACCCTTTTTCCAAATTTTAAGTGGCTTCAATAGAAAGCTAGATCATTTAGCACGGAATACTGAATTTGTGAGTTACATTTCAGTATTAAAAAAAATAACCGTTCATCTTTTTTAATGTAGCATATTGAATGAATATGAATACAAAATGCTACGAATATATGTTAGTGACTACGTGCAATAATATTTTCAACTTTTACTGTTTCAGTGAAGGTCAGTCAGAGAATCTGGTCACACCGAAGTTATATCCCGTTGTTAGTGGAATCGTATCAGCCCTGTAAAAAAGCGAAGCCGACAGCTAACGATAAACTTGACAAATTTTCTGCTTATTCAACTTTGTCGTCTCTGGCCGGTGTCTAGAGAACATATTTTTGTAAAAAGTCCATTCTCTTTTGACGAAAAAGAAAATTAAGTGAGTGAAATGAAACTTTAAGATCGAAATATATAGAGTAAATAAGTGTAAATATAGCGAGAGAATCATCCCAGTAGCGGATTGTGCCAGCACGAGGCCCGTAGTAAATTGGCCCAAGGGGCCCTTGATTGGCAGCAGGTTCTTAAGTTTATGGAATTAAACTCCGATGAGAGAATAAACCGAACATGTGTGTGCGGTGGTGTTACAATAATAATGTGAAATGTAAACTGATGCAACTAAAATATAATGCTTGACTAACAGAGTGAATCATACAAACTTAGCAACCTTATTCTGCACAAGTTTTTAATATTTCCGTTGGATTTCTAATATAGTTACATAATTCAATCGTATATATAAATAGTTTTCTTCTATTATCAACTTCCTTAGATCAATTTGTGGAGATAAAAGAATTCAGAAAATTAAAAGTAATAAAACTATAGCAAAGAATTTTTTCTGGATTTAATATGAGTACATTTAGAGATCATACTCTATATTCATGAAAGTAAGATGATTGAGGACTATAGTTGTGAAGAATTAATTGATAAAAGTTCATAAAATTGCAGTTTCAGAGACTCTTGTTTTTTGCAGTCAATAATAGTAGCCACATCTGTTTTTTGCGGTCGCGAACTGCATTAATTCGTTGCCTAGGCTGTTCTCCAAACTATCTGTGTAAGCACTGGCCATTATTTTTCCAAAATCTCTTTTGATGTGAGGGATTGTAGCTGTCGAAATATTCAAAAACACTAGGAATTTTTATGATATTCTTTCATACGATTAGTTAAAGCAGACACTACGTAATCAATAATAACAATAAACACCTGAACATCAAAACGTTTGATTTTTTACTGAGTCGTCTAATGCAGTAGAGCTACTGCTGAAATGGTGGTCCTTTGTAATTTGGTTAATTCTTCTTAATATCCGTTTCTTGTATTGATTACAGACGGTACGATCTTTGGTTCTTCCCTCAATAACTGAGAAAAGTATGGATCGGATTGCTTGGTAATAGCTGAATAATAATTCATTAAGAGTGTAATCCGTATTAAGATTTTTATGAGACGATTTCAGCGAAGCAATAATCACTTGCAAGCGTTTTACGGTTCCGTTACATGTTATTGTTATTATTCTTTTTCCAACTTATTCATCGATGAAACTAGCCGCCCAAAACTTCCTTGATAGTGATAAACCTGTATAAAAGTGCCTTGGTAGCATCAGCTAGGGCTAAACATCTAGTATCAGATAACCTCTTCAAAATTAGAATTTTTAAAGTAGCATCTTTTAATGCAATCATAAAACGACTGCATCGATTGGAACAAGCGGAACAAAAGATATAGAGGCTTTCAACGAAATCGAAGAAGAGTGGTGCATTTATACAGCAGTCTGGAGTATATATGTATTCAGCGTACTTATTTATTTCGTTGATTTGGGCTTATAAGCCGGTGTATTTCCCACTCATGTTGCTAGCATTATCGTAGCTTTGGCCACGACAATCTTTGATATCAGTGCCACTCCCACTTGAAAAATATAGTAAATTTTGAGCGAGTTGTTGAGCAGAATGATTTTCCATGTCCAAGAACTTAACAAATCGTTCCATTGGTTCAGGAGGCAGAGCAATGCGAACTATCAGAGTCAGTTGGTTCACATATGATATATCTAGAGTAGAATCCAATGAAACTGAGTAGTATTTGCATTTCTTAATTTCGTTAATGATTTGATCCATACGCTAGAAACAATTAGATATATAAATTCCTCACTAATTAATTTAGACAAATATGACGTTTATCCCTTTTCTTTACTAGCATGACCTTGAATATGTTGAGCCATATAAGCGTCAAACAGGCTATTAATTTTAACAGCCCTAAATAATTTCCATTGTGAGGTAAACCAACAATTTCGCCACTGCCATGAAACGCAAGACATCGTTCTGCCAAAGCTCACATCTAACGAGCTTTCAACAATTTTTTACGTTGTGCCAAATAGAAATATATATCAATTTGTAATAGCTTGACATTCTATAGAATTATTTGTTCGGGCTTTACGGGTAGCTCGATCGATGACATTATCATGGAATTCCTTGGTTAGTTTTACAGTGCACGTTGCGCGTAGTGCAGTGCAAGTACTGAAAACCAAAAAAATCTAGCTAGTACGGTCAGCTTTTAATTTTAAAAATGTGGTATAACTTTATATTATTCCTGTAGATTTTAATACCAACGTTTATGGGTAAGTATTATACAACCTTCACTCACGATTTAACGTGACGAAATCGAGATAGGCGTTGGTGCGTAAGTCCCCCCAATTCGCGGGGCCCTTAGCATTTGTAATTCACGCTACGTGGCTAATCCGACACTTTATTATCCTGAAGTCGATATCTTCCTTCTTTTCCTGTTTTTTTGTGGTGGTATCCATCCCATTACTTTCTTTGGTTGTTCTGCTTCTGTTATTCTGTGAACATGTTTGTACCATACCAGTTGTTTCCTTCCTATACATGTTATAACTATGTGTTCTATACCCTTAGTTCTTTCATTAGTCACTCTCTCCAATCTTGATGTCTTAGATGCCCTTATTGCGTTCATCTCTGCAGTTTTTTTAGTCGCTATGTGTCGATCCATACATTAACGTGCATTTTATCATTGTGTCATATATTCTCATTTTTCTTCGTTTGCTTACCTCTGTATTCCATAGAATTCCAAGTGCTTCTATTATCTGTTTTAACTTGTTTATTGTAGAACTTGTTTATTCTTGATTTTATTTCAGCGTCATCCGTCCCTTATTTATTAAAATTTTCCATTGAAATGTCTATAGTTGTTAATACTTACATACTATGTGGTTACTCCTCATAAAGAGAAAAAATAGCGGTTATCTTAATCGATTCGTCAAAGATTGTGACATTCTCGCATTATTCGTTAGTATTAGCGTCACACATATATCAAAACCAAAGTTGTGCACAATATAATAAAGCTCTTAATAGAAACTGTTATGTGTCTTCGTTATTCTCAAGTGAATTATACTATCAGTAACATTTAAGTGTACTAAAACTGCAACAACAATGCAACAACAATTGAAGTGATGATCAAAACTTTATTACAATAATGTTTCATTGTATTTATATCACAGTTTAAATATCCAAAGCTGTCTGAATGATCAAAATTATTACTATGGTTGAATGTGCTATATCCGGTTTGGCAATTAGCCATATGAGGCAAGTTTTTAAATGGCGATATATTCTTTAATTTTTCAAATGAATAACAAATAGAATCTAGTTTTAATTTCAAAGATAAAAATAATGGATTTCTGGAAAAAATTGGTTAGGTTAGGTTCAAAATCATAATTTTAATTTTATTAGCATCGAATATAATTATCGGTGCTAGATTAGGGATTTTGAATGCGATCAATTAATAATTATATGTTTTTTTCAAATTATGCGTGAATAAAAATTTGTGACTTCCAAACTTTTTTTCTTCGAAAATTTATCTACGATTTATATTTTTCCATACATTGACCGGTACAAGCAAGACAATATAATAGGGTGAACCCTAATGTATTGGCTTAGCTCGAGTGGTGCGTTCAATAAAGAGATACAATTGGATAAAGGTTTTGAACCTCTGTAGGTTGTAGTTTTCACAAAATACATGCTGATTATACAGGTTTATACTTCCACAAAACAAAGAGTCTCGATGAATTGACGTTCTAGTATAATGCAGGTGAACTACGTACTCATAAACCACGTCTGCCTGTCGAGTAGATTTTGCAAATACATCAATAACTTTCATGGTCATATCGGTCACAAAAACTGAGACCAACGATTTTTCTTCTATGCTCTAGGCTTTCCAAGTGTCTGTTTAACTCTGGATCGCCTATATATATTTCTTCGACTTATCTTATTTTTCAAATGTCTGAACTTATCCATAGCTATTTCGGATATCTGTGTGGTAATTTTAAAGGTTTATAATTAATGATGTCTTGCTTATGATTTATCGAAAATTCCAATATTTATATACCAATTGTAGACAATCAATCAATCAAAATATGTCTTCTGAGTACCACGCAAATACTTTCTTCCCTCTATAGTATTTCTAAACTATCTTCCTTCTTTTGTTGATAGATTTGATCCATTTTAGGCAAATTAGCAATGATGTTTTTTGGTCAGGTATTCTCTTCCATATTTTTCATACATTTCAAATCTAAATTGTCTAACTCTTCCTCAAAAAAGGCCAGAAATAACTTAGCTGTTTCTGTGATTGAGGACAAATTAAGATTTCACTTTTAATCTTAAATATGATTATTGTTGTGTTTTGTCATGGAAACTACAACGGTTTAATATTTTTCCATTTTTGACATAGAGATACATTCACTTCTCATATTCAACTAAATATTAACACCTTTTTTAGATCAAAATTCTCCAATGGAATAATAACACCTGGAATTTATTACTTTTTTCTCATATTCAGCTCTGGATGCTATTTTTTAATTCTTATTTTACATATAATCATCTATCGCTACTTCAATGTTGTGTTTGCATAAATTCTGGAAATTTTGTAATTTATCTTTCCGTTACACGATTATTAGCAATTTAAAATCTTGTTTCCGCATCTACTTGATAATGATCTGCTGTAATGCAAATTAGAACTCAGCTTTCACTTTAGTTGTTGATGGTTATGTTCATTTCTTGCAACTTCCAGCTCACTTACCCAATGACCAACATGAAAAATTCAGTCCAACTATTTGAAGAATCATGATCCCTATGGAAGATTTAGCATCAATTAATCTGCCAGTGGTATTATCAAATCAAACAAATTCATATTCTAATCTATCTCTTTATACAGTTCCTCCTATTTCTCTTGGTAGTGACTGTTCAGTGCACATTATAAATAGACTTATTTGCCATGCTTGACAGTAATACTTCGTCTGTGGTTATGTTATGTACATAAATCGTATTATATTCGTTAAAACTATAATTCACGTTTTCTTTGTGTAAAATTAAAAGATTTCATGACATTTTCTAGTAAATTTCATCCCGTCTTGTTTATAAAAGCTAATTAGACCTTTTTCAAATATATTTTTATAAATAACGAATGGAAATTCATTTTTTCAAAATAATGAGGAAACTTAATTCTTTTTGAGCAAAACTACACGAGATAAGTATTTGAAGTCGTAATTCATCATAATAGAGTCTTCAAGACGTTATTTTCCTATATTATTAAAAAGTTGAATCTCAAAGATATCAAATTAAGCTTTGATTAACTCTCTTTGCAGTACACTATTTTGTAAACCATTGTGATGACTTCATAAATTAACTCAATTTTCTCTAAAATCACATTACCTTCTATCTAGCGCATCTTTCAACGTAAATATCTGTGTTACAATGTGAAATGTTACAACTAATGAGAAAGCTGACGGTTTTTCATACAGAGTGATAAATATTATCAACCGAATACGGGGAATTTACATATAATAGAAAAGCAGTCTTTGAACAATATTTTAATAATCTAGAGTTAAAAATCTAATCAAATCAAGTTATCCGTTACAAATATTTATTTAAACATAATTATGACATTTTACCATATATTTGACCACATAATGCTTTTTGACATTTCAAACAGCATATTGTTTTCATTCCCTTCTAAACAGTAGGGCATTTATGACAGTATTTTCTAATCCTCAATCATTTTTTCCAAATCACTATTCATGTTTGTCACCTCTTGTAATCGATTAGATTAGCACTACCATGTGCATTAGCCTAGTCAGTAGCTTTCCTCCTTGAGTGATTAGATTGTGTGTGAGAGTTTTTACTGGGTATAGTCATCGTATCACAAAAATGCCACCTTTTCGTTTTTCGTTCGACACATCTAGTAAAAAATATCTACTGCTCATTTAAATTCGTTTTTTGTGTGAATAATTTGTGGTTTTTTAAGTACTTATTATTACTTAAAAAGTACATATCTATATAATAATAAAGTTTCTTTTAGATCAAAAATTGTCAAATAATTCATATATATCTTTTCTTGGTCTATTCATCACTTTTTAGTGCAGTTGTGATTCTTTTTAGTCTGTTTTCTGTTTTGATATTATGTGGTAGGTTGTTATACAATATAGTCCCTAAGTACAAATAACTTCTCTGTCCTATGTTCTTTCTCATAAAGGGTGCAACATACTTTTGTTTATTCCTAGTTTCATAGCCATGTGTTCGTCCTTGTGATTTATCTCTGTTTGAGTATTGTGTTAAATTGACATGTAAATAATATATTTGACGGATATACTTTAGCTTCGATGAAAAGTTTATCAGTGGGATACCTGTTATTCTTGTTCAGAAATAATTTCAAAAATTTATTTTGTGAAACTTGTAGTGCATTTGTGATACCTCACCAGCCTTCGATTCCATATCTGCCACTAAATTCTGATAAACCATAATTCTCTCTTCTATAATCAAGAATTCGACATTTTTTTAAAAACTATATAGGATGCTCCTTAATTTTTTTGTTACGTAGTTACATGAATTTCCCATCGAAAAGTACGATCTAATATTATTCCCAAATATTTAATTTAATTTGCTGGTTTTATTGTGAAAGAATTTTGTATTGTTATATAAAATGTTGGCTGCCGAATGGTAGATAAACTGTTTTTTTTTTTGACATTCACCGATAATAATCTGTAGTCCAACCAAGTAGTAAATTCTACAAAATCCGTTTCAGTTTTTAATTCCAAATTGTACCAGTTTGTGTCCTTATATACAACCACAGTATCATCAGCAAAGTCGATGATTTGACCCATTTTTTATGATAAAAATATATTATTCATGTAAATAGTGAATACCAAAGAGCCTTAAATCTTCCTTGAGGCACTACACAATACATATTATCATACCCAGGGGTTTCTTGAGTTTCAAGTCTTCATTAATTATTTGTTCCATCTCACTCTCAGTTGCTGGATACAAATATAACGGGTGGCAACTATCAATCTTCTTTTCTTTATAGTTAAGTGGTCGATTAATAGTTTTCACCCACATCGATGAAATATTTATTGAATATATTGGCCATTTGCTCAATGTTATTTATTATTTGGTAATTATCTTTGATACTATGAATCTCCTCCCTTGCTGGTTTTACTACAATATTATTGACTACTGTCCATAACTCTATCAACAAATCTTTCTCTTTCCCACCTTCTCATTGTGAGAATTTCTTTTTGCTTCATCAATCTTTGTGTTTTTATTTTTACAGTCTAAATATTATTTTTGTTTTATATTATTGTTAGGATCTAATCTCAATTGTAAATATAATTTATTTTTTTGGTTAACAGTTTTCATGAGTAAGGAAGTAATCCACACTTTTCGTTTTCTAATTTTCTAAACGTAGCGTAGAACGTGGCCCGGCACAAATAAACAAATACCACATAGCATAATTTTGTAGGAACATCAAATGATAAAACCAATTTCAGTCCTTACTTAGCCAGCTAATTTGGATTGTACATACGGAACGGTCTGTAGCCTCGAAATCCTAAAATCTGCTTCTGTATACACCGTTTACACCATCACTACACCAACAGTCACGATTACACTGTCTGACGCGCGTTTAGATAACCAAGTTATCGTCTTCAGAAACTGAAGGTAAGTTTACTGAGTTTACCAGCCAGCTTATTTGGAATATACATTCGGACCGGACAGTAGCCTCGAAATCCTACAACATATGGTTATCTTTCTTAGGTGCAGCAAGTATGTTAATTCCCAAGAGGGCTTCTAGTTCAACTAAACTGATGTCAGAGAAAGTTTTGTTTGGCACTTTGAAGTTCTTATTTGCTGTGTTAATTTCTTCATTGGTGTATAGCACTATTTTATTTAGCATATTTAGCACCCAACGGATCTAAAATATTACTTTAAGCGACAAGACCTGACCTGATGTGTACAATATTTTCATCAGGAATTTTTACTTCTACTTTGTCTTTAGAACTCCATTTATAACCTTTTTGTCCATTAAGTAAATTAATCTATTTCAGCAGATTCACATAACTTGAGAAAATGTGATGTATATTCTAGGGGATAGCTAAAATTTTTATTGGCTGGTATTCTTAGGATAGCCCAAGAATTTCTTTAAGAGTCTAAAAATATTAGTAGGTAGGTGAAGTGTTCTATTTTTGAATCAGGATCTTCTGAACCAGCAGCCTCCTTTCTTATCTCACATTCAATGTGTTGGGGAAAGTTTTAGCAGTAAACTTTTCCTCGGGTCCTGAGGAGGCGTATGGACCGCACACAACAAATAGCATTTTTGTCACACTTTTTAATTCAAATAATTTCTCTTTGTATAAACTCAAAAAAAATTTGGGCTCAGGAGAAAAATTATCAATTTTTGTTGGGATTTAAGTTATTATAAATCAGAGTTCAAACCCTTATACTTATATAACCAGTATGACACAATGGAAGAATCAAACGTTTTAGAAAAAAATTTCACCTTCAGCTGTTTAGAAGAACCGTGTTTACTTATATTATTCTGCAGGATAAACAATAGAAGAATAAAAAAAAATTTATGATATTTTAAGCACAACCAACTTGGCATCAGCAAACGATTTCGTTAATACTAAAACTGAATAGTTAATTTGTGTTAAAATTTTATCCATTTAGGATGTCTTACATCTACTCTTAGTGCTTGTGTTTTCCATGTTCTGAGCTAAAAGAATTTTTTGCTTACTGTGCTTCAGTGTCGTCAACATGCTCTATTCAAACGAATATTCTCAGTTGAAATAAAATTATAAATTTCCAGAGATATTTTCAAGATTTAAAAATATAAGAACATATTATACATGATACATTCTCTTCTAAATGACTATTCAATTGTTATACAAAAGCTAGCGAACATAAAGTAATTATTCAAATAAATTGGTAATAGGATATTATGGATAAACTAATAATGAATTCAATCGGATATCCCATTAATCACAACTGTATGGTATACTAATTTGATTATCATTTCAGTTTGTTTGAATGTTTGTACTGCTTTTATGTAGTTTCTGTCGTTAATTAAAACCAAATTTCGTTGTCAAAAAAACTATTTAGAACTAAAAATGCGTATCAATTAACAGCGTGAATTAAATTGAACTACAATTGATTTACTTCTCCCATTATTTGGAGTAATTATCACATGATTATTGGAATATAAATATTTCAAGAAATTTCATGAACTGATATAAAAGCATTTTGAGGATAAAGTTGGTTTTGCATACCATTATTATGTTGTTGTTTTTTCCATTATTTTTTTTAATTATAAACTGAAAATGCGTATGAGAGAAATTGAATATCCACCTCATATTTCCAATAATTCACGTAACGAGAGACCCCTGGAATATTCATATTAAGTTTGCTCAAAATGTTTCATTATTACTTGTATTATAACACAATAATACATTTCTATCCAAGAAGATCATCCAGACAAAATATAATCTCAACAAAATCACGGATTGGCTAGCTTCAGTAAATATAAAATAGAATTCAAATGAATGTTGAACCAACAGGGGTCCAAGGGCAACTCGACGGGTGCCTACGTTGGACGTGACAAAAAATGCGGGCCCACAATCTTAAACGGGATCCATGAAAATTTATTTTGTCTCGATAGTGAAGAACAAAAATATTGATTCGACATCTCCTATCAGTATATGCAGATAATATTTCAAGAAACTCGACGACTGTTACATGTGAAAACTTATATTTTCAGTAGAACGCATCGAGACTTGCAGTTGCCGCGACGGCCGCCGCCGCCGTTCCATCCGTAACGCTTATTCAGACTTGCAAATTAATACGACTTGCGGTGTATGTCTTCATCTTGCATGAATCTGTTCGATTCTTCACCAATATAAATACGAATGTCAATGATGAACGTTACTCATTTGAGTGATTGCGTGATTGAGTGATTGAGTGATTCATAATCATATTGTGTTGATATGTTGGTTCAATCGTTAGTTTTTTTTATTCGCAGGTAAGTAATTGATACGAAACATGGCCAAGTGTCGTCGTCATTAGAGTGTTGAATATTTAAAATTTGGATTTCTTCCAACTCAGGCAGAAACACGATTACCAACATGACTTTTATGCAACAAAGTTTTGAGCAATGACTCTATGAAACCCTCTAAGCTGGAAGATAATCTGAGAAGGTGCCATCCTGAAAAAAAAGTTGATGATAACTCATTACTCATAGCAAAATCTGTACACCACACATCATTGGAAAACAGTCAATTTTATCTGATGTTGATGACTTCATTTAACATACTCAAAATAATACCTTTGAGTAACAGCACTGTACAAAGACGTATTGATGAAAAGTGCTATAATGTTAAAAGTTTCTGCAAACAACTTATTTTCTTGTACAACTAGATGAGTCAACAATAAGCAATTCGTCTGACCTATGACCTTCTCACCCGTATACAAGTAGGATCCCAAAATATATTAAATTAATTTTCGAGTTTCATTCCAAGTTGCCCGCAAAACGGAAACGGGGGGTAACGACACTACACTTTATATATCACTTTATATGACCCATATTGCTTTTATAGTTTGCCATGTATTTTCAATATTCAATTAACCGCTATACTGTCAGCTCCGGCCCCCTACATGTTTTTTCAATCATTACAGAACATTTTAGAATTTAGTTAATTTCTTCCAGAAACATATAGAATAATAGTTGATTAGTAAGAAATAAAAGATGGAGCCACCCAGGATCTTTTATAGTTTTCACTACATGAGTTATTATCAGCATCGTGAGACGTGTACCAGTCACAATAATGCCACAAAAAGCCTCACGAGACTCAAAACAAATGAGAGATAATGAAATATATAAATGGAATTGAAATTTGATTTGAGCAACAATATTATAAAGTATTGGTGATTCTTGTTTTTGTGAAAGAATATTTCTGAGAACCTGAGACCTATACATTAGCTTTATTCGCGGTAGATATCCTGAACATGTTCTGTTACCAGATCCATGCGCAGTTTGAAAATATTTTTAATTCTGAAAACGTCCAATGTAACCTCGGACATGGGTGAGCATTCTTGCATCGGGCGCATGTACATTACCACGAAATAACCTCTAACCTATGTGGTAGTTGATTTTGTACTTACAAACATCAGGAATAAACTTTCGGTCAGTTAATTATATAGATTTTATTTTCCTAGCTAGTTTTGAATTCGAATTTTAGATGTTCGTAAATCGTTCGTGGAGTAATGAGGAAGAATGTATATTCTGAATAAAGCATGCGCATTTAACACGTCCAGAAGATATTCAGAATACATTCAGAACGTGTCCAAATCATCTACGTCGACCGAAGCTATTGAGTGTATCAGTCTACTACACGCATAATACGTTCTGATCTACTTAAGTTCCATCAAAGAGTAATTAAAAAGTTAATATGAGGAGCTCCATGTACTAATTTGCAATTACAATCAGCTCTTTTGACAGTTATTACTATGTAATGGAACTCCAAAATTATTCTGCTGTTAAGCCATAGTGAAAGTGATGTTTGGAATTTTATTTAGCTCATTAATTTATTTTCTCAAATTTTATATTGATTCATATTATGATCATCCAACACTCAAATATTCTTAATTGAACCATCATGTAACATGAGAAACAAGTTCAAATGTCAAAAAATTTCATATCTACTAAACTCAAATTTTTAATTAACGGGTCTTTTCGTAAAATTTTCTTATAGTCATGATATGAAATTACACAGTATTATCATCATCATTAACTAAGTCAAACTTTCTCACCATCGAAACAGGTGAGTATTGTATCAAATTTCCAATGAAATTCTTAGGGTTGAAATAATAATTTCCCCGTTAAAAATTCACGAGTTTAATTAATGCTCTACAATGAATCGATAAAACATTTTCAGTATATAACATTGAAAGTAATAAATTTCGAAAGAGTTCATACATATTGATGATGATGGAAATACGAAAAGAATGATCCATTATTTATTTTTCATTATTTTGTTGTCTGCTTATTTAAAAAGTAATAATAATTGATTTTATCTATAAGCCGTTCCCTTAAGTGTATTAGGAACGTCAATTAAAGGGAATTGATAACCCTAATTTAAGGAATTAAAGAGATAGATGTCAAATCAATAGAGAACATTTAAACAATATTCTTATTTTGCATATTAATTAGAAAAAATTAAATAACTTCGAGACAAGTATTCTTACCAATACTTCAGAAATATCGAAATAGCTTTCGACACCTATATAGTCCGTTTATTTTATTTATTAGGATTTGGAAATATGAGTTATTATATGTTTCTTTGCATTGTCGATTTCAAGCTCCAATACTAACAGGAATTCGATAAGGTAAAAGTCTGAGCATATTATTATAAATAATTAATAGGGTAAAAGAAGTATCTAGAGGATACAAAATGGGGCAAAAATCTATGCTACGCTGACGACGCAATCTTGATAGCCAAGAACGATCATGGCCTACAGCGGTTTGATACATCGATTCCAAACAACAGCCGAAAACCTCAATACGCATAACAAAATCAAAGTTGATAGGAAAAGAACCTACAAGATGTAAACTAGCTGTTAACCACAACCCTATTCACCAGTGTATGCAATGTACATACTTAGGAGTCGAGATTTCGAGCGCCAGAAACTTACAAGAAGTATGAACCCAAGTGAATGAGGCTTCAAGAATCATTTTCTTTCTGGTGGACCTCATATGAAAAAACAAATATATGTCCACCGATGGTGAAGTACCCATATACAAAATGATCTTAAGACCTATACTAATATATGCAGAGGAAACTCGAGAAGATAAAAAAGGAAGAGCATGATGAAAACATTAAACTATTAAAGCAATCAGCCTAAGGGATCAAATAAGGAGCTAAGCTATAAGAGGGGATTTGAAAATTTACGATATAGTACGATTTACGAGATCGAGATAAAGATATTAGAGAGATCATGTCTACAGAATGATCGATGAATCGAATGATCGACTTCTTAAGAGGCTGAATAGAAGGAGAAACAAGACTAAGTCTCAAGAAAAAGAAGAAATATTATTATAGGATCCCAACTTTTCCATATAATTTCTATTTAACTATTACATAGACAAGGACATTAATCACTTTTTGACTGCTTATCCATATTTTTAAGCTTCTTATTGATAATTTCTGGACTTTATCCTCATTTTTGCTAGGGAAACAGAAAGGAAATAAATAGCTGTAGCTTTTGAGTTAGACAACATATATAATCAGTCCTGAATTCGTTGAAAAAAGCATTCGTTCACTCAACTTATTTCATCCATGATCATGTACAACTTATTATAAAAGGGAATGATATGGAAAAATTGTTTATGTCATTTGAGCTCAAACCCAACCAAGACCATTGCAATCTCATTTATTCAAAGTATTGTCTCGAATCCCTTTTTGGAAATGGAATTATCCTAAAGTGAGAATATCTGGAACAAACCCTAGACTGTAAGATTCTCAGTTATAAATATTTTGTTATTACTACAAGTGAATCAATAATAATAACCTTGTGAGAATAAGATTGGAATAGGGGCGTAAATCATTGAAACACTGTGACTGCAGCAAAAGTCTCCATAAACTTCCCTACTTTCCAATACTTGTTTTAGTACGAAGGTGTTGCAACCTATCCTATATACTCAACAATTTTGATCATTAGTCATCTCGGAGTCAAGAAAGAGAACAATCACTTAGATTATTTTTATTTCTTGATCATTCGTCGCGATTTATTTTTTTTTTGTTTCCATGTATCTAACCAGGAAATCTTCAAATAACTCTGTCAAGATATAAGAAATATGTCAATTCAAGTGTATAAATTATGGAACTCAAGTAATTCAACAGGTGAAATTTCGTAAAAAACTTTTTTTAAACGACTAATAATTTATAATTCAATGAAATATTTCTATATTTGCAAATCATTTTCTAGATTGGATCCTGTCTGCGTTAATAGGGCGAACACGGTTGTTTGCTACGGTGCTACGACATTAATCAGCATGATTAATTTGTTCTGAGGACGTATCAATTTCCTAATTGCTGGCCAACTCATTATCTGTCGTTTGTTCGGATACAATGATGCGTACGAGGTTGCCACGTTAGGGAGACTACACAAATTCCAGTAATCTCATCTTGATGAAGCAATATTCTCAATTAAAGCGTGATATCAAAGATGGCATCATGTTACTTGCGGATAGCGTTAATGGTGACCAAATTACTGGCGGTGTCCTTTGAATACCGACATGCTAGGGAACAGTGTTTTCGCTTGTGACATTCACGGAGTATACCTGCGATAATTGTATTACCTAGGAAACTAGAAGCTCTATAAGCTCATATTGAAATCAAATATACAGGGTCCTTCACGACGGGCTGAATCGATGTATATGGGAAAGTACTGGGACTAGTATACTGAAAATTTGCTTGGATGGGTTTTCCAAAATGCTCGTTTGAACTAAAATAATTTCAGTTTTCTGAAACTTCCGGTTACACCGGAAGTGTACCCAAACTTCGTTATTTTAAACGGAATGCTATGGTTTTTATTAAATTTTAGTGAGTTAGGTTTAATATTTTCAGGATTTAGACAAATAACACTCACAGCTTTCAAATTATGTGAAAACCTTGATGAAAATTTAATAGAATGTTCAGAAAACGGTGCCGAATTTCGCTATGTAAAAACTTCGAAAACTTAATTTGTTCAAATGGGAACCCCCATTTTTCTCTTTACCATTGGATTCGCTTTAAGGGGACTTACTACATCCAGTTACTACATCCAGTTACTACATGTATCTGAAATTGATGGTTTTTGTAGAAACTTGAAAAAACTGAAATTTTCATGACTTTTAATTGTCACCTGCCGATGGCGAACAACGAATAACAAATGTTAACGTATCAAAAATTAAAATACTTAGCCAATCAAAATATGTGAAAACATTATACTAAAAGGAAATTTACCTCCGGTACAACCGGAAGTTTCAGAAAACTGAAACTTTTTTACCTGAAACGAGCATTTCGGAAAACCCATGCAAACAAATTTTCAGAACACTAGTCGCAGTACTTTCCCATATACATATCGATTCAGCTCGTCGTGAAGGAGCCTGTACCTACAAGGTGTATATAAACTTCAGTCATATAAGTTTAGATAACATTACTCTAGCTTGTTTCCATTTGAAATTTCAGTATCGCCACTTCAAAATTGTAGACAACGACATAAAACTCATCTTAAAAATATATAGTTCTCCCTACTGTGCTTCGTTATTTATTTGTTTGTGAATCCGCAATTTCGTGACACTATTTGAAGTATCCAAAAATTCTCAATTTTTTTGATCCTAATATACTATTTTGATTGAAAAGGCTCACTTTAGCCACAATAATCAATTAGAATGGATATTTTTTAAAAGATATGTGCTTTTGAGGCCCAATATTAGGACTTTTATGTTTGGTACTTTATAAATATCAAATATTTAGTATTAATTCAATTTGGATACTTTCCTTTTCCACTAAATGTAACTAACTGTCTGACTACTAAATAAAATTTTCTCCCTCTTTCTATTGGAACATATTGACTCTGTTTTCAAAGACGTAGGTAAATAATTGTATTAATCATAATATTTTGATTAACAAATAACAATACCACGATTTTAGGAAAACACCTGTTACAATGTTTTAAATCATACCTTACCAATAGAAGGTAGTTCGTAAGGGTTGATACAACGAAGCCTTCTTACAAGGAAAGAATGTGGAGTGCCTCAAGGCTCAGCTCTAGGCCCTATTATGTTTCTTCTGTTTATCAACGACATTACCTATATAGACATCAATGGTAAAATATGTCTCTTTATGAACGATACTAGTTTCTCCTGACGCAATCCTGTGTGACCTAATCAACTTTAAAGTATGGGGAGATTCTAATCTCCTGTATCTTAACGTTTCTAAGATTAAAGTTTGATGATGTAAAGGTACATCCACCCTTTTTTACTAAATAACAGTAACATTGACGTCATAGAAGCTGTAAAATTCTTAGTGCGTGCTGTAGAAAATTTTTCGTACAAATACATATCGCTTCTCATCTAAAAAATTGAATTAAGTTGTATCCGTTCCGCGCAAAAGTCAATTTCAAAGGAACTATACTTTTCAGCTTCTATAACAGTTTATGATGCCCTTTTTGAGTTGTATCTACGATATGCCCTTTTCTTTTTTAAACTGCAGAAGAGAATTGTTAAATATTCACTCAGACTAAACAATAGGACTTACTGCCGGGATTTATTCAGAATGTTGAGTCTCCCTTTCTTATTTATATTTGAATCCGTTTGCCTAGTCCGCAAGCTCGATTCTCCTATTTTAGAAAGGTCACTGCTCACCAATCAAATTAGGAACACGGAGCACAATCTTTATATACCTACTCCCCGTTCAGAATTAGTCAAGGGCTCAATACTATATAATGAGGAAAAAATTATCAATAATTATCCAATTGAAATCAAGTGTATAACATCTTTTTACGCAATTCGCAAGAATTTTAAGGCATGTTTTCTAAAAATATTCAATTATGAACATACACATAGGTTTAATATTAATATAGATTTTTAACCCAAATATTTACAAATTTAAGAATTGATGTATATTTAATTATATTATCTATTCGCATCATCCGATGTACGAGTATATTGTTTTAATAAAGTATACATGTTATGTACAGCACTTACAGGGTGTTTCTAAATTCATGACAACAAAATACAGAAGGTGATTGCTCCTAGGAAATTGGAATGAATCTTTCCTAAAACTAAATTTCCTCTGCCTATCCCTTTCTGAGATATCAACCTTAAGAGGTGGTAACTGAAATTTAGTTATTATTCATTTCTTTTATTTCAGTAATGATATTCTTGAAATCTGTGAATTTCGTAAACTCTCAAAGGAGTATTTTTCCAATATTTCTGTAACATTATTCGTTGGTGAAATTAGTAACCCTTACTTTTAAGCATTTATTATCATGAATCGTATTACATTCTACATATTTACTGTTTAACACTCAAATTATTGAAAAAATTATAAATTATGGTTTTCATTTTTTTTTCTACGGCTATTGGTTTTCGGAAGGAAAATATAACAATATAATATATAATCATAAATATATTTTCAAATAAAACAAGTATTTTAAGTTATATTTATTAATTACATTTCAAAAAACTTCATCTTGAAAAAATGTTTTGATATGAAATAATGTACAGGCTGCTTATTTCACCCGTGTATAATGTAACGGGAATATTAAAAAAATACTCATAGTTAGTCCTTTGCAAGTGCACGAGAATTTCGAGTTATATCAGATATCTCGGAAAGAGGTGAGCTGAAAAAACTTTGTTATAGGAAAGGACCATCTTAATTTTATGCGATCAATCACATCCAGAATTTTGTCCCATGAATTTATAAACACCATGTATAAAATTTTTACAATGTACATTCTAGAGGTAAATATCGTTACTTATTATATTTTTTGCGTGTATATTTTATATACACGTATATAATATACACATGTATATTTAAACTAACTATGAACCAACCTTGGGTGGTAATGATTCATACCATTCAAATTGTGTATCTTGTTCTTGGGAACGAGATGGACAATTGAGCCCGACCAGTCCCGTTATGATGAAGAGTTTAAAATTTGATGGATGCTTTTTATAAACAGGGGCGAGTTGTTTATATTTTTTTTGAGAACTATTTTCTAGGAAGGGCTTTTCATTTATTTGTTCATTGACTTCCTAGAATTATTTGAGAAATTTTTTTTGAGTGAAAATAATAGTTTGCTCATGAGCTACGAAGTCAGAAAAGTTAGTACTGCAAAGTTAATTATTATGGCGTCAAGTGTAAGGGTGTAAATAAATTGAGTAAGTAAGAAATAGTGTGTAGAAATTCACCACACTGTTAAAAATAGTTCTAATAAATAAGCAAAACCTTACATTATCTATTGGAGAGTTTCAACTATGAACATAGAAAATACCATGAATTTTTTATTGTTGCCACAACGACAAACTAACAATGATTCATAAAAATTGAGTTTTATTGGGAGATATGAATGTTGATAGTGCATGGGAATTTTGAACATTATTAATAAAATTTGGATGAAAGTTTATTGTTTTCTCTCAATTTATCTGATTCCATGATTTCTCCATCTCTGGCAAAGTTTTATGTTTCTCTTAAAGTACTATAAGACTTCTAACTGTGTTACACTGTTTAAAACTTTATTTGCCGCTCCCTTGATTTCATTTACGTTTTCTTGATTTTTTTTGCAGCAGCGACAGACAAGCAATATCTGCGGATTCTTCTATATCTATTTGACTGTTCTACAAATAAACAAATTGAATTTCTCTCAATTTTTGATAATAACCTGTCAGCTTAACGTTGTTATTCAAAGTAAAAAATGATTACGATGTTATGGAAACCAGTCAAAGCTTTCCATAATTTTGATGAATTTCCAGAAAGAAGAAAAGAATCTTGTATGTATGGATGTATGTATATTTACTAGTTTCGAACTTTATTGCTAACCCTCTTTGTTATTTGGACACAAACTCGTTCTCGACTAAGGAATATTACTTCCATCCCTTGTTGCAGCTGTTCACAATAAAGAATAATGAAGCTTTCTCACATATAACTGTCAAAAATACTGTCTT
Organism: Diorhabda sublineata; assembly: GCF_026230105.1. NCBI lineage: Eukaryota > Metazoa > Arthropoda > Insecta > Coleoptera > Chrysomelidae > Diorhabda > Diorhabda sublineata. Next base: position 31,637,996 of record NC_079477.1, read on the forward strand.
CTTCTTGCAATCAAATCAAATATTGTTGAGTCGTCATCTAATTTGGATTTAGTTTGTAGAATAGCATTGTCCTACTAAATTAATCAATTCTAGTGATAGTTATATTCACATAATTCTCCTTCATTTACTTCATCAATTTCATACATCATCGATTAGTACATATAAATATGATAATATAATAATAATTTTCAAATTTCATTTGTTCCTTTAGCTTGTTAAAATCATAAAGGGTTTCCCAAAAGTTCCAAGATTTTTTCATAGAAGCGTGACAAAAATAAATTCGACTTATAATTTTTATATGAATTTAGTAATTGAGTTGTATATAATTGATTACTTATTAAATGATGTATTGAATGGACAAGAGAATGATTTCTTGAAGAGTAAGTCTATTTTACTATGACCAAAATTATTCTGTTCAATAATATGGAATCAACAAAACATTTCCTCATTAAATTACTCCACTAACGATTACTTATCAAAAACTCGCTGACATCAGATATTCCAAAGAATGAATGTCAAGCAATTATCGACCATTGTCTGTTTGTAAGTTATGGAATCCATCGCAGCTATGTCTATTGTGCTACTCTGTTAGAACTGTATTTCGAAATGAAGCGCGCCTTTAGTCCAGTAAACTATGGTTTTTATAGCGTAGGAAACAAATTCTACCCTATGCCGATATGTGCTCTGTATATACTCTAGCGATGATTACTATCCCAACTAAAAAAACTTAACTGAAGATTTTCAAAAACGGTCAATTTTACGGAAAAAATGTACTCCGTCTCTCTAAAAAACTTCAAAAAACCATTCAACTGAGGCTAATATAAAAAGAAGCTATGACGAAAATAAGATATCAATTTCATGGAAAATAACTTCATTTCTACTTTTGAAATTGTCACCCTAATTGGAATAAAATGTTATAAATTTGCAAATCACTTCAATTGAATATAACTTATAGGATCAAGAAGTTTGAATGGTTTACAGAGCTTGCTTCTGGAATATATTTTGATTGCAGCATTTTTCATTTTCGCAAAAAACTACTGAACAATTTTTTTTGTTTTTAAATTCTGCTTTTTTTATTTTTTATCAACTTTAGAATTAACCGAGATATAACCTCTCAAAGTAGCGTGTGAATGAAGAGTTTTGGAGCAGTTTGAACACTTATCTTTCAAATATAAACGTTTCAAGATATTCTCTTCAGCTTAATAGATTATAAATTTTCCTACAAAATGGTTTTTATGACAGAAGACGCTGAAGTGAAAATTTGGCCTTTAGACCTATGTGTGTATGAGTGATTGCGTCTCTTACATGAAGATGCTTAAACCAGTACATTTCTGTAATCGAAAGAGCACTTGTTGTACCTCGTTTAACATTTGATTGGTCAGTATAGAAACAATATATCAAGTTAATTTTTTACTGCTAGATATTTGTTTTATATTAATTATAATAATTGGTAACATAATTTTGTGGAATGTATCTTTGAGGATCTTAAATACATCGATGAAGGGTTGAAAAACATCATGCGATCTTTATTTTAATTCTGCAAATATTTTTCCGAGTTTTTTAATGCTTCAACATCCGTTTTATTGAATTTTGAAAATAAGAGGTGGAGGTAATACCATATTTTTACCGTTGTTCACTGAACTACTTTCAATTCCAGAGGTCTAGCAAACTATCTGTTCTGGTTTCATGAAGATTACCTATATCCCCACTTATATAGATTTATTTTCAAAAGCCACTTACAGTCTACCGGTAATGACGAGACATTAATCAGCTGTGTGAGCTCGTCACATTTTTTAGATGTTTTATAATTAGACTGAAGCGACAGTACATTGCGAGGAACCTAAGAGAAATTGTAATTTGTTTTTGCTAATATCCTAATGAGTTTTTGGATAAGAAAAGTACAACCAGGGAACTATTCTTATGATTTCTCCGAACCAAGAGCGCAGTAAACTTGGATATTATACAGATGTTCTTCGTATTATTACAGACTATCAAATATAGGGAACAAGTCTTGATTATATTTCTATGTGTATTCCAAAAAAGTGTTATACTATTCATATTTCACTCTATTAATAATATTGGGAATGAAAGAATGTAATAATCGTATTTCTTGCTCTATATTCTGTTCTGTAATTAATTCGGTAGTCATTCGCATCTGGACGATTTTTATGTTTGTTTTCACAACAATGTTAATTATTTTACTCCTTTAAACTCGGAATTTTATAACATCCCAGCAAAGTAATAACTACCTACATTAATTTTCAATCTTTGCTTCCAAGAAAGTTCTGAATTTTCCCATTAGGCACAAGCCATTTCCAGTAATTTTCTCTCCTATTATCTTTCTAGACAAAAAGTCGACATGCTGACGTTTCTTGAATCAATATCTCTCTGCCAGAGAATGAAAAGGGAAAACATGGAATGAAAAGTTCCTTAGACATTAAATCACTCCTATTCAAGGTGTTTGGTTTTTCCTTAGACAGTTATAAGGTCGAATGTTAGTCAGTTGAATGCGTTCCGAGTTTGAGTAGTTTTCAATCTTCCACCATTTGTTTTAATGATTATTCAAGTCATTATTGGTTAACTTAGAACTTACAAAGTCATGGTTCGTTATATCTATATCTTAAGAATAGACATCTTAGTAGCTCATCGTCTTCAAATCATTAAGTATAATTGCAATTAACATTATTTTATCAATTAAAAACATGAATTCTCTATTTTTATGAAATGAGCAATAGATTCTTGTGATGTTTTTCTACTTTATTTACTCTTTCTAGTCGTGGGGTAAATTAATATACACTGTCTCTCACGTTTTAATTTATTTGAGAGACAAGTTATACGGTTATACTTTCTAAAAAATATTTTAAGCTTTAATATCATAAGATCCAAGCTGATTTGAGTACAACTACACTAAACTAAAAGGTTCACCTTCAGTCTCTGAAAACTTGCTTGTGTTGGTGTAGTGGTAGTGTAAACAATGTATTCAGTATCCCTAAATTAGAAATAAGACCCTTCAATTCTTGAGCGTATTCTGTTTTACGTCACAGATAACAATTTCAAAGATAATGTAACCACATTAAATAGGAACTTAAACGGAAGTTCACATGAACGTTAAACTGTCTTCTTTGGAATCCGCTTTCACCCCTCATAAACTCGAAATGAAAATTGTACCATAAACTTTACGAGTCAGCTTCGAATGTGTGGATTAGATCTTCATTTTGTAGTAAATGCTTTGATTTAGACCCTTTGGACTACTTAACATTTCACTAGAAACTAGAATAGAGGGTGATTTAACTGAAAATCAAACTTACGGTGCTCAATGTTGTGCTCAAAACATCATAACACTTTCATACTAAAGGCAAACTTCAATATATTTCCCCCTTAAATCATCCTAAGATAGTTTTTGCGTTTTGAATGGGACCCGTTTCATTCGATTTTTTAGTATTTTTAGAACAGTTTGAATGTATAACATTTAAGTGATAAATTCTATACTATAATCCCACTTTTAGAAGTTGTGTTAAAATCTGTCGATGACTATTTCTTATTGCGAGCTTAAACAATATACGAGAGTGGTCCAATGATAAACTGGAATTTTGCTATAAAAAATTTATTATCAACTTACAGAGATGAAATTTTTCACAGTTTTCCTAGATAGCCTCCGTCACACGTAAAAGTCTCCCGCGCACGATTCTGTCTCCGCATTCCTGTCAAATGAAAGTCCGCCAAGTTTCCATCGCAAACCGAACTGTATGCGGTCTGGCGTTGTCTTGCAGCAATATCGCACCATGGATTGAAATATTGCATTGTTACAATCTATAGATACGCTTCACCTTGTTTTTTGGGAGGTTACTGCGGATTCAAAGCTCGTTCTTCAGTGAGAAAATCAACGGTACACAACACCTTTCCCGCTGATTGTGTAACCTACTCGAGTTTATAGTGGTGTACCGAAGTCTCGTCTGTTGTGAATATTTGGTGCAATCTATTTACTTCTTCCCCTTCATACCGGTGTAGGGAACACGTGCAAACTTCCCAATCCGTTTAGACAAAAATTCCCGTTCAAATTTAAGCCACCGCATATAAATGTTGAATTTTAGAGCGTAGGATGGCTTAGAACGGGTAACCAGGAATTACAAAATTTACAAGTATTGGAGAGCTGTTGAAAATTATCATAATATTTCCAGATATACATTTGATTTTTGATCTAAACTATAGGGTTTTACATACGAAATAATATTGGTTCATATAGAAAAAACAAATATGGATAATTATTTATCAACTCAAATGTTCGTAGGTTACCTTTGGAAACAGTAAAATGTATATAATACCAAATTCAGTAATTTTCAAAATTTCTTTGTATCTCCTGTTTTGTACATTTGCCATTTTGGTAATCCGATCAACAACGTAACTCGAATTTTTATTTTATTTAAGATAATTGAAAGAATCATAGAAATCAATTTCATCTATATCACAATATATATATTTTCTTCCTTCAACTTCAGCTTTTGAAGGTCCTGCTGGGACTTGGTTTCAACTTATTTTCTTCATTCAGTTGCCATGCACATTCAATTGGTTCAAATAAAATACAAATTGGCTATAGCATTCAATGTCGGTCATAAAGTAGATGAACGAATTATTTAAAAAAAAACACATAATACAGATTATTTTACAGCTAATCAATATTATACATCCGTTCTACATTTCTCACAAAAAGCGTTTTGAACATAAACAGCAAGAACCTTTGAATATTTTATCTCCATTCTTTTTAGTCATAAAAGTACTTTGGGCTGCATTCATGTGAAATGAATTCATTTGATACGATCCTCTGTGTTTTTAAGCAGATATTGAGTTTTTAAAATTTCTCAAACGCTTTTAGCTCTAAAATTTAGTAAAAAATTTTATTGCGACTTATCCGTTTATAAAGATTTTCTGATATAATCTTTTTTCCTAACTATCTATTATCAATATTGAATAGTTCTTTCTTGCTATAAAGGCGTAATTCTCTAACTGCTTCGTGTTATTTTCTAAATAATAGAAATTTTTAGGTGATTCGATGTTCGCTCGCTCCTAGGTGTAAGCAAACACTTGCAATTGATGAATTGCAAGTTTGATTGCAATTTGAGTCGATTTATTCATGATAAAAGCTGCCACGAAAAGTTTATAGGATAAATATGATGCTTTTTCGTGAAAATCATTTTCTATCATGAAAATATTTTTACAACTCACTCGAGATTACAGAAATATGGTTTCCTTCTTTTCATTATATGCGAAACTTTATATGAAATGAGTATTTCAGAAAACTTTTCCTTCAACCAAATGAAAACCACTTTTCCAAAAAAATTTTATGGAAATCTCCTCATATACATCTAACTAGTTTACGATGTTTTACACTATTTAGCTCGTTTTCATACTTACGTGTAACTATTTCCACCTTTATTAAAATTATCTAGCCATGAGAAAATGAGAATAGTGTACGTGTTAGCTAGGAATGTGTGCCATAAGATCACATTATTTTGTCACGTTACGACTTTTTAGTTATTTAGTTAATTATTATGAAAATGTATACCCAATATCTCTCCTAGATCATTGTAAATTGAATAATTTCAAACGAATCAAATATAAAACTATAAAAATGAATGCAATATTATTGTTGATTGATCTTTTCCACTTTCTATCAGTCCTGTCATCCATTGAATAAGAGATAGAAGAAGATCCTAGAGCTGGAATTCTATATCTCCAGTAATATAGCGTTGTCTGAAATGTTTCAGCATGGTTGCCGTCTTTCTCTTCATTATAGGCATTTATATATGTGATAAAGCCATTGACTATTGGAACTATCTCTCTTTAAATGAAATATGAGGTTAAGATACAAGAAGAGATCACTAGAAGTCAGATCTGGTGATAACGGATTCTTTTCAATTGATTCAAAGGTAATTCGTGAGTTTTAGCCATGACGATCATCGAAATATGAGAATTTTAGTTATTCAGAGGAGAAAGTACTTTATTCTCAAATGTTGGTATGAATCGACGCAAAATATTCGACTGCTTTTGCTTACACGTGGCACTTAACTCGCACATACGACAGTGTACGACAAATGCGTTTTCTTGATATGTTCATCGCCATTTCTACTTTTCTGACTTCAATCTGTAGTCGTCTAGTACCATTAGTTGAACTTTCTTGATGCCATCAAATGGTTGATACACAGTTCGAGAACACCAGACAGAATTGGAATTGGACGGTACTAGCTCAGAATCAAGCACTTCAAAACCTTGCGCAATACACAAATTTCACTAATATAATAGAATGTCAGGTCAACTTAGGAAGGATATTATATTGTCCGATAAATAAGGAGTCATTAGAGCTCTGAGCTCCAAAGTCATAAGATCCGAGCCGATTTGATAGAAACGGGACAAGTTATTTCAACTAAGAAAAAAATCAGTTACTAGAACAATTTATAGAGGTTGATATAGATGAATATACTCCTATCTATTGAATGTATCAGCCTCAGCTAGTCTATAGGACACACTGTGTTCCTTTTAACCTATCTTTTAAAGTAAATTTTGATTTCAACTTCACACTGATGGACCATAAACATGAATGGAATAGCAATTGAAATATTTTAAGAAATTATCGAACTGAGATATATCAGTATTTAGTCGATATCATGCTCTAGCTCTATTCTACTTTGTATTATATTCTTCAAGTATAACTATAATTCGAATTCCATCTTATAGCTCAATAATATAGATTACAGTTATGTATTCCAAAAAAGTGAGTCTTTTTCTGATCAAAACATCTGAAATAAATTCAATAAACATCAGTATACTTCTCTGATTTATCAAAGTCCATAGCAATGATCAAGAACTCATGACACGACTCTTGATCAGAAAAAGTTTTTTAGAATTTGGAATGTTGAATCTTGTTAATAGAAAATAAAACAATTATGGATTCCTATGTACCTTATGTACCAACATGTAAGAAGATCCAAGTCAAGCAAAGTCTGCTAAAAACGCTCATCGACATAAATGACAAGAAAGAAAACTAAACAATTGAAGTCCCGGCACTACCAAAGAGAAAGAAAGAATTCGATCACAGAGTCCCATACACCCAACAGAAGTAAAAAGGAGGATTAGATAACAATTACGATCTAGAGCGTTATTGAATGTAATCAGGAGTGGAATTTTCTCTAGAATGCTTTTTTGAGAATAAATGTTGTAAGGGGTGAGTTGGGTCATATAGAAACAGATTATAGGAATGCTTATAACTTGTTAAAGTTATGTATATTTCATTTATTCATTATATATATATTATTTATTAAATTCCAAAGACATGACAAAAGCAAAGGATCCCAAGCGACTCAAATATCTCAGGTGAAAAATCAAAAGCTTTCTGTTCCAAGGAGGTGGAGTGAGTAAATAAGTCAACAAAGCCCCTGGACATTTTAAATATCCTATCCGTTATTACGATTCGCACTGTCTGGAAGTGGCTTACCACGTGGAGACTGCCAACACTAAACCTCAGTTGAGAGCTAAGCTCCGTTAACCTTACCAAGCAATCCACTCTTGATTGAATTATCATTTTGGTTGTTTTTTGGTGGATCCAGGTTTTATCTACAAGCAAACGTGGCACTTGACGCGCGGGTAAATTACATATACATAGTTTTTTTATTCAGAATATATAAAAATGTGTTCTTTTGATATCCCGATAACTTCTTCTACGTCTCTGACTTCAATCTGACAGTCGTCCACTGCCACATTATGAACTTATTTGTCGTTTCGAACGCTCGTCGTTGGCCAAGTTTTTTCATTTTTCATAAAAATATTGACAACGACTCACTCATACGACTGTCAAATAGAAACTAAGCGTCCGAAATGACTGAAATTTCAGTAAAACTCTCTCAAAGTATGGGTAAATATATTTCTCAGCTTAAGTGCACACACAGGTTGAGAAATCCAGACAACCCTCGTACTTATTCGATGTGCTAGAATATTTTTGACAATGTTGGGCTACGGATTTGAATATGAATAATCTGTATTTAACATGATGATTAGATACAAATAACAATATTAGAGATCACATTCTATGAGAAAATAACTGTTATTCCTTCAACAATAAATATTCATGTCTTCCTGAAAGACTCCTTGAAAAACATCTCTCACTTATTTTATAATAATTGTCCTTTTCCATTCTCTTCGGACCTTCGTTCACAAGAAATAGGAAATATTTCAAAATTCCAATTATTTGATGACAGAAACAAGGTACAAAAGGCCCGAATATTCAGTGCTTGATTTCATCACGGTATTTGCAATACAGTAGATTTCACAGAGCAGAGACGTCTTATGAAAAGTGGGCAAAGTTACGATAGAAAATCGTCAACAATGAACTATATATATATTTTCAATAAGTGATTTGCAAACTGATATCTCTCTATAATAGTTATATATCCATAAGAGGAGAAGATATATTCAGTAATCAACCCATTTATTAAAAAATCGATTCATTGATAAATCAAGAAATTCTTTCTTTATATTCTCAAAAATGAAGGTATCGTAGAAATTGGACAGAACGAAATGTTTCATTATATAACTTTTTGAGCTACGACCCTGATCAAATAAGATCATTTGTGCGGAAAGAGCCCTCTCATCAAATATTTGCTGTTGGCATATGGCTCAAGTCATAATGCAGAAACGATTCCGTTTTTCTCTCTTTGTATTGCTTTTTATACAGTTTAAGTTGACTTCAAAGTTCATTTCTTCGTATGTTCATAGAGAGACTTTCAAAAATATCGTATCTAGAATAAAATAATATACAAATATATGAATAACTACATTGCACATAATTTCATGAAATAAGAGCATATCAAGTATAATATAATAATAAGGGACATTATTTTGACACGATACCTCAACTATGAATAAAATGAGTTCAAAGTTTTTAATAAAACATAATCTGAACCAAGAAATTACAGATGTGAGCAGCGGAATAGACAGCAAACTTGAGTTCCTTATTTCGGCAACTTGTGGCCAAAAGTCGAGAATCAATAATCACTCTCAACTTGTTTTACTTTATCATTCATAGTGATCCCAATTATATTGAATGGTAGCTTTTGATCGCATATTACGAAAGTCGAGATAGAAATCATGTTTAAACAAGTGATACATCGCTGATCTGTTTCATCGGAACAATTTCAATTATTAATGTTAAATACACATTTATTTCACTCAAATTTGTAATACATTTCTTATTGAATGAGGTGAGTGATAACCTTTTTCCATTGACACCTGATAATCTCAATAATTACTTTATGAGTGTAGCCGAAAATTTATCAAATTCTATAACTCCTTCTCATTATCCGTTACCATATATCCCTGATGCTAATGCTAACTTACACAGATTCTTCTTTATGCCCGTAGTTTTAGCAGAGCATTGAAGTACACTTAATGAGATAAAAAATAAATACTCATCTAGAACTGATATATTTACATCAAAAATGTTTTCTAGTCTGCCCGATTACACAAAAAATTGTTACAATTTGTATACAAAAGCTTGTATAAACTAAAAAAACATAAAAATAACTGAATAAAGATACAAATGGAGTGAAATTTCAATATATAGAATAAAACCACAATGAGTAACAAAATTATAGGTAATAGATATAGGTAATAATTAGTATGTAAGTCGTGTATGAGTCCATAGCAAAAATTAAACCAGTATGTAACATGTCCGGAAGGCCCTTTCCAGTAAATATGCCCCCAAATTATTACGGAATGCGGGAAAAGATTATATCGATTTGATTTCAATTGGCAAGTGATTGTGCATTATTTTGCATTTAAAAATATTGAGCTCTCAACTAATTCTGAACGTGGAGTAGGTAGGTGAAGGTCGTACTCCGCGTTCTTATATGGATAACCGTGCAACGATCTTTCTGAAATTGGCGAAGCGTTCTTACGAATTTGGCAAACGGATTCAAACATGAATAAGGAAGTCAGAATCTTTAATCTAAAGAGGTCCCTGCAGTGAGCCCTGCTGTTTAGTCCGAGTAAATATCTAACATTTTTTTTTGTCTGAAAATTCGCTCAAATTGAGTCGCACCACACTTACCCCAGAAGGGAGATACGACTCAATAAGGGCATAATAGATTGTTGAGGAGGTGGATAAGTTCAGTTGATAATATGAATGACTATATGACTAGAAGGTTGAATTATCATTTCTTCGTTCATATAATCATCCAGTTGGTTTGATGTAAAAGTACTACTAGTAGAAGAATTTATTGGAGATGATTATAACCTTAATCGCCTTTGGAAAATAATGTTTGGTAAGATATTACCGGCACAACCACAATTGAGCCAGCTTGGATAAATCAAAGTATTCAGATTTGCTGAAACATCAAAGATGTCCTGCGATTAGAAATGCAGTCTATAACATTTGATTATAGCAGGATAGTTTATGCCTAAAACAATTATGTTGCTTTTTCAAATTACTCGAATGAAGTTTTGTAGCTTTTCATAAGAATGTTAGATACTATCAAATAACAAAAGAAAAACAATTCCCATATCTAATTAAATAGGATAAATAAATTGGAATTGATTTTTGTTTCAATAACGCTACTTTATTAGCACATTTTATGGAAATGTATGAACTGAAAACATATTGTTAGGCAACTTTATAGCTCGTAGAATCGTTCCGCACCCTGTAATTTTTCGTCTTAATGTTCTTTACTTCCATTTAGAACAGTTTCTCTCTGAGAAAAGTTTTTCTCTAATTTTTAACAAACATTCGTAACTTTGAGAACAGATACATTATCTGGCGTGTTTACAAGCTCTTTTCCTCTCATTAGTTTGCTTGATGTCGAAACGGAAACCCCACTAACCAGTAACTATTTTCGAGTTGAACAAATAGCATAGCCGCACGATAATAGGAGTGGAATAGAATAGTTCTCATAAATAAAGTTATGGACTAGATGGTCTGAAATATAATACTATACGGCTATAATTCAAATACTTTGAAAATCTTGAATGGATTTTTTTAATTAAGGTGTAATAACTCTGCTAATGCATCAAACTATAATATTTCATCAAGAGAGATCATAAAAAAATGAAAAATTTGAGTAATGTGTGCGAGAAAAGAAGGCACTAAATTAATGTTGAAAATTATTGGTTGAATACAAAGTTTGAGGTAGCTAACTTGAATATAAAGTAATGTTCTCCTTATTCATGCTAACAGTTTTCAATCACAAAACGGGTGCGATAAATTAATACACACGTAAACTGATTATACAACTACATAATATTTAGTACGACAAACGCTAAATTATTCACTAATATTTCATGTATATGTATATTTTATTTATTCATACTTTTAAGTTCACTTATCACTGTTCAAATGTTTTTACTATGCCATGTTGCAATTGGAAGGAATAAATTCGTTATATTACGAACAAGTTCGCGAAATGGTTCCGTAGGTCGGTCCTGTTCAGCTATAATGGAATTTTAAAATTCAGTGGAGGCGCAAATGGCGGAATTCATTCGATGTTTGAGTGTGAACAATTTTTTATAGCAAGCGGTTTATTTACATTGTTTCTTGTAAATAATTTCCAGTAAGGTCTATTTATTCATTTGTTTTGTTTCTTTTTGTTCTAACTCAAGAGAATTCTTTTGAGATATGTGTATAGGTATTAGTTTTGAATGAATATTAGTGAAAAGAATGAATTGGTAATAGTAATCACAGGAAAGTGATATTTATAAGTAAATTATTATACGTAAGGGACAGTGTTTATTAATTCACCCCACGAATAGAGAGAGTGTGAATAATACAAAAAACGTTACAGTTATTTAGTAAGCCGGCGAGCTTAAGGAAAGTGATGAATCGATATAATTTTGGAATAGAAGTCTGGGTGTTGTAATTCATTAATTGGAACGTCTTTTTGAAACCCATTCAGTCAAATCAATATGGCCGGGTGATCGATATTTGGATTTGTCTAAGAAATTGTTAACTTATATTATTACAATAAGTTGTATCACTTATCAAATACAATAAAACCCAAATTTAGTGCCTAAATTTTCAACCTTCAGCTGTGCTCTCTTACGAATGATAGCTACAAACTTTTGAATTAGCTCTATCTTGTTATTCTTGTTTTATTTTGAAACTGAATATTCTAGATTTAGACTCGATGTAAATATAAATTTAGATGAGGTAAAAGAAGTAACTATCAAACGTTCAATCGAAAACTCAGAAGTTCGGAGTTGTATTTATCATCCTGTCAGCTACAGAAGTTGCTCAAACTTTTCTCAGAATTCAGAGTTTGGTCAACTTTACCTAGCGACATAAATAAAGTAGGCTCGTAAATGAGGCGTTCAATTTTTTGATTCCTTGAACGGTTTATACAGGACTGCTCTATTTCATTCGTTCAAATTCAGAAGGTTTTTTTCCTCCAATATAATTTTCTCAGTACCTTTCGCTGAAAGGTGATAAATTACATAAGTTTTGATTATCTAGGAATATCCAATAAGAATAAAAAATTCGACCTCAAGCCACCAAAGGGAGGAATTGAAGTCTTAACCCAAAGATCTTACTGTAATGTACACATCAATTGTGAGACCAATCATCACATGTGGGGCAACGGTTGGGGATACTAGACTCACTCAGGGCCATGATTTCATCTTCAACAGCTGCACAAGAAGTGATTTGAATCTCACACCTCGGCATATAGTACTGGAAAGTGTGAGAACATTACTCAGAATGTTCAGAGATGGAATCACCAAAGAAAAACCTTAAAATATGATCAAACCCAATAATAAGCTGAAGAAGTATGTGTAATCAAAACATCATACAAAAAATAACCTTAATGCCAATAAAATGGTAACGGTCAGCCTAAAGCAGCGGGCTTAACTGGATCAGGAGTATATGGGCCCAGAACTAAACACTCCAAAAGCCTGGGTAATACATCATGTATTTTTTAAGCAGAAATTTATACAATGGGAAAATAAAGTTACTATGCTATTGATTTCGGAACACACATGGTGAAGGAAAATGAAATAGTTGACATGCTTGCTAGAGTGAGGGCAGACATGTCCTTCATAAGACCTGAAGCCTTCTGTATCACCTATAGTAAAAAGATTACTGGTATAACCTATAGGGACTGAGACAGGCAAAGACTCTCCTGGAAAACTATAACCAGAAGAGATCTGATGGATGTATCAGTCCAAGTAAAAACAATTTACAAATACTAACGAAACCTCTATCCACATTCTCTCGAAGTATGAAACAATACGGAACTCCTGGAGTGTATGAAATAGTAGACGGATGTCTCTGCTAGCTTTCTAAGAGGAGTGGGATTAACAGATCATCTGTAAAGATTGGGTGCCTCAGTATATTTGCAAGAAAGGGGGAAGAGCCGCGGTGTATATGATAAACCAATACCTACATAAACACAATTGAATCAAATCTCTGTTTTTATATTTCACTGAAAATGATTTTTATGATGTTCAAAGTTTTCGCCTCCTACATCAATGCACTTTTGTAACTAAAGCTAGTCTTTTGTAAAAACTTGAATCCATTCATCTCTTCGAATACCTTCAGAACATTGATGACTTGCTTCATCTATCTAATATTTCTTTAGTTTCGGGTATAAGCAGAAATATGCTTAGTTAAATCAACTCGTGCCTCTCCATCAAGCCATATTAGTAGCTACACCAGTGAAACATAGCATCTTGTTATACACCAATCTCCTCAAAAATAAGAAATATACATAGAGATAATATTTCGATACTATTGTTGACATTGGGATATATCAGAACCATTTTGAAAAAATCATATTCAAAATTTACATGGATTCATCTAAATTCTAAGTTGTCTAAGCACTTTGATTACTATAAAATGCTTCACCTCATTTTTTAACACACCTGGTATTGCCGTAAACCAAGATTCAGACAACATAAAATTTTTTTAGTTGTTTTTAGATTTCATTTTCTGTCATCTTGCTTTGGTCCGACGTCAGTTATTTTGATAACGTTTAAAGTCAACTTATTATTTTTTCGTGTCTTTGAATGTTATATGTCGAATTCGTCTCCCCATTTATCTCGGTGCTTTGAGAATCTTCGAACCGTATTTGCTTATATGAATTTCCATGTTCGCAAACCGTGGACAAAGACCACGGATATAAATGGTTGAATGCTTTTGTTTCAAGATACTGTGGGAGTTCTTTTCATGTTTGAAATGTTATCAAGCTTCTATTTCCGATACATCGTTTAAAACTGCAGTTTGATTTTCATAAATTAGCTTGAAGGAATGTTTATGTTAATTCAATAGTCGTTTAGCATCTTCAGCTGAACTTATATATACAATTTTTATTTTCTATTAATCCATATCAAGAGAGGTATTCTCTATATTTATGCAATTAGTTTTTTTTTAGCATATTACTCATTTTGTATAAAACTATCAACAGATAGAGGGAAGGAAAATGTAGAGGCTGTGGAAATAGACAACATAAAAAGATCGTGCCGGATATCTAGAACAGCATATGATGATATACTTACGCCAAAGAACAGTTCGAGTTTACACGACTTTAGAGAGAATACAGACTAAGCAACTGATCTGGTACGGACATATGTTGAGGATGGAGAGGAACAGGTGACCAGAAAAAGCATTGATATAACCTTCTTTGTAGAGCTTAAGGTGAATCTCTATATGTCTTAATCCTCTATGTAAATCACAACATGCTTCAAATATTCATAGATTTATATCGTTGTTTCAGTTTTGTTGTAGATAGAGTGTGACGTAATTTTGATTCAAATTATGATATGATTCAAATTATGATAAAAATCTAGAGTAATGAAAATAAACAACAAACGCACTTTATGAATACAACTTATCGAAATTATATATTTTTGAAATCACAAAATCTATTTTTAAAAATTTTGTTCAAGGTATTTTATACAGATTTTAATGTTACTACAATGAAGTCTGAAGACATTCTCATCAAATTTATTATAGTTAACAATAAAGAAATATCGTATTGCTCAAGGGCGCGCGGTGGATGAACTTGAGTGTTGTCGGGACTCTTAAAAGTTTCTTCTTAAATACTTGTATGTACATACAGCACAATATCAAGATTATTACAGTGATACTAATAAGGCCATATAGAGAGATGTTCCGGTGGGTTCGAATTTCTTCTAAAGAATTTTCATCCTTTTCTTGAAAGAGTACTTGAAGAAGTTTATCCAGTTGAACTTTTTCTATTTTCAATTTTTGAAAATTCATAATTGGGAAAGAGGTTTTGGTAATCTCTTCCTATGTTAGGGCGTGTTCTGTAATTGTACTTTTTTTGTTCGAATATGACACAGATAAAGTTTCAATTTGATAGTTGAGTGGAATAATGAAAAGGTACGTGCCATGAAAAATTGCGGTGTCACTTTGCAATTCAGTTGTATCTTCGTTGGCTCTGGAAAAATATCGATATAGTGGCTATTACTTAGTTCTTCTATGAGTTGGAAGTTCGTCTGGATAGGCACTTAATTATGTCACAGAATGAGAGATTTTCCGAATATAGTTCTGGCATCGGTTATTAGGTTCCATAGCACGAATAGTTGAACCTAATGGTTCTTTTAAACCACACAAAAATGATATAAAAATGTGAAGGATTTTCGGTATTACCACGTCATAATTGGCTAAAATGTGCAAGTAATGCTTCTTAAACAGATTTCCAACTTTTATGGATACAAACACTATATACTTCTTTTGCATCACCTACTAATTTTGAATACATTCCAGGAATAAGACTTATGTTTTGAACACAAGAAGAATTAACAGGATCGTATTTATTAAAGTATTACTAATATTTATGGGAGAAGATAGTTCCAAAAGATTTCCATCGAATTTTCTAATTGTATTTGATATGAAAAAACTTCTAATCGATTCTTCAATAGATAAATTACTGAATTCCTCATCTAGATTAAAAGATATATTGTTTTCTGTATTACTTATATTAAAACAATTCACACTAAGACGATTTTCTTTAATAGAGAATGCAATAGCTGAGGAGAATGACATAAATTAAAAGAAATGAGTAGCTTACCGAATTGTTATTATATTCAATTCTTCTTTTCTTCTATATAATTCTATTTTCTCCTTTCTTGTTACGTAGATTCTTCTTATCACTAAACTAATTGTTGATACCAAAGGGTTATTTACTATAAAATTCCTTTCATTATCCTACTGACTACGCCAATTTATATTTTTGAAGTTATAAGAATCAAAATGTTACAGCAATGGAGTGTGAAGTCATTCTCATCAAATTTATTATAATTAACAATAACGAAATATCGTATTGGTAATAAATTAGACTAACGACCTCCACGATCATAACTTCCAGATTACTTACAGGGTGTTTTAAATGCAGCCGCCAATGCTGTATGTTTTTAGCCATTTCTTTTGGTATCAGTATTCCCTATAGTTGAGTCCAACCAATTTTTATATATTTCATTATGCCAGAAACGTCAGAACAACTAATTATTGAACTAATGGAAAATATTTTAGGCGATATTTTATTAAAACTAGAAAGTAACCAAAAACATGAAAGGATTGGCATTTTGTAGAAGTGTTCAACATTTCATATATTGATCAAGTTTGCCGTTTTTTCTAATAAATTCATTATTTGCTAAAACCTTTTCCATTGTTCACATAAATAAATATTAATTTGGAAAATGGAGTCCGGGAATAGTTTGTTTAGTTTTTATCACTTTAATGCATAAGGTATTTCCAGCGGTTTCACCTCTTCTTTTATTCTCTTCTACCTTCGTTCGTTAAAATGCTGATCCAATTCAATATTAATTATTCACCCCATCGAAGTATCAGTTATTTCGATACTTCAACTGAGGTCGAATACCCGTTCCTAAAAAAGGTCTCCAGTCGGGGAAGTAAAATACAAATAAAAAACGTTGACTAGGTACTTTGTATTAAGCACTACTACTTCCAAATATTTTTTCATTGAATTGGGTGTATTTATGGAAATATGGTCAACTACTAGAAAATCAAAAGCATGTACGACTTTTTGCATCATAATTTACTTTGTAGTAACCTGATTTTTAGGAGAGGATAGCGAGGTGACCAACGAAACGCACCCTGATTGACATAACCACCTATTGTCAAGAATATCGTTGCTAAGTAACATTCTCATAGTTATGACGAATTGTTCCATTATTATTGTTGCTGTTATTAAGTGCCTCTCAGTTTCTCAAAGTATGTAACGCCGGTGGTTTGTCTTCTTCTAAAATGTGGCAATATCTATCATAATTAAAATTTTCACTTGAAATTAATATACTTACTTCTAGTGAATGAGGTGAATATTTGGGTTGGATAATCAACACCAAATTACGAAGTGAAAAACTAACTGAAACATATACTTCACTAGAAATATGTATTTAAATATTGACATGAAGAAAATGCTGTTTGATTCTATGCTGCTTTCACATTTTAATCACTGTGATGTGGTATATGTGCCATGCTTAGAAAAAACTGATATTTATAGAATTTAAAAGACTCAGAGCTCTTTAAATATAGTTTGATAAATAATCTAATAATCTATAAACTAAAAGATGTGAGTTGGATGTATGTACTCGTACAATAGAAGAAAACTGCACAGTCTAAATTTTTACCACAAAATTTGAAAAAACAAATTAACGAAATATTTGTACACAATAGTTACCTAGAGAACAGACATACATAACATGAATTTGAGAAGGAGAAATGTAATAAATGTATCTATACATCAGAACCAAATATATAAACGTTCCTTTTTGTACCAAGTGTCTCTCTCTAGTAAATATTTGGATAAACCTAATAAAACCTTCTAATTACCTTCCTATGTAAAATATTTTTTCAATGATTGATGATAAATAATTTATCATTATTATTATTATTATAAAATACAGGGTGTTGTATTCGTAGTTAGCAACTTATAAATGATTCAATTTGTGCATATTGGCACAAGTTTGAAATACCCTATATATAATATTTGAATATACCAAGTTAACGGGCAAGCGTTTGTTGTTTACAGTTTAGAATTTCACGTAACTTGCTTCGGAAATATCGGTATTCAATGTGAATTAGGAGTTTTTCAAAATTTTTGAAAAACAAAAGGTTCATTTTTGGCACTGTAATTTATGCACGCACTCAATTTATCCAAAATTTCGTGTAGATATCAGAAATAAGATAAATAGTTAAAATAACAAAGCTGACGTTCACTTCCGATACCTAACCGGAAGTGCCCCATTCAGGACAACGTTATATTTGAACGCAGCGTCATCCAAAACCTACAATTTTGTAAGTTTATATTCTCAACATTCTCCGCTATTACTTTTGATCAAAAAATTTCGAAGCACACCCTATATATTGGTTACTAAACTGTGTTAATTGCGTCGATCCTATTATTATGTACAGAATCACCAAGATTTGATTGTTTTTTTGCGAAAATCACTATGTATGTTGCGTACCTATGCTGGTTCTATAAAAATTGTCTCGGGTCATAGGTGATAATATGTTTTGTATTCTTATTCAGTAATTGGAATTAGAAACGAAATTCCTTGAGGTTAGTGTTAATTTTGTTAACTTCGAAGTTAATGTTTTTTTTTCTATTGTAAGGTAATTTTATGTTTCTTACCTAGTTCGTTATTTCATTCATTTCATATTTCCCTTTATCCAGATGGAAAAAAAACATTTTTATAAACCCCACAATAATTGAGTTTTATCAAGTATACTTTCCATTAAGATTTGTTCATGGCATGGACAATATTTCTGAGAGGAAGCTATAAATTTCTCCAATGATTGGACAGATCGTATTCTACGTTCGGAATTTCGAGATTCCTTGAACCTCCAATGCTACGTCTGTGATCAACTGTGTGTTAGTTCGCTTTTGTTAGAAGAGAATTTGGAATTTCCGCTGCAATGGCACCAAATTTATTGTCGGGAAACCTTTGAAAAGGAACAGACTTCAGAATTGAATTACTCGAGTTGTTTTATTTCTGTTTGTGTAGGGAAAGACGTTCTCTGTTTACTTTATCACTCACCTAACAATGTTTTTAAGAGAATGTTATTCAGGTAATGATTACTTTGGTTTTACAAATTAAGAGAGATAAGCAATTGAATGCCAAGAGACTGAAATGTATTGGTGAAAAATTTTATGTAATTTGTCAATTTTCCCAAAACTGAAATATGTAAAGCATCTACTTAGTTATTTGACAAATATAGAGGATATTTGAAAACTTGTATTCTTTGGAGAAATCAACCAAATATAAGGTCATATACGACGAATAATGGATATGATGATGAATATACTTAATCTCAAAATAATCTTCTATAGCTAGCTAAACTAATCTTGGTCTTCGAATATTATAGGAATATCTCAGGAAACTTCACGACCAAAAACATATTATTCTACTGCAAATGATCAAAAATTTTATGGAAAGGGAATGGAAACAGTTTAGAGCAAAGATCGGAAAACTATGACCCGTGGGTCAACAAGTGACCCATCTGGTAATTTCAAATGACTCACTTTAGGTCCGATAGAACTTCTGTTAATATTCGTAGATTCATTTTACTTATGTTGATACATTCAGCAGATTATAGCTGGTTATAGTTCGGGTCCCATGAAGGACTTTTCTTCCCCCGATTTAGCGAGCTTATAGGCTATTTCATTTCCCTTCACTCGGAATCTATTGTAGGGTAATTTAATTTTTCTAGGCAATCCCAAACGAATTTTTATTCTATGATATTGTAGCCTAGAGCCGCTTGACTTCTAGATTTAACTGAACACATTTTGTATTTGCATAAATTTGTGCTTGAAAAATACTTGGTACGCTACCCAGGCTTTCAGAATCTTGAACATCTAGAAATCTAGAAATATCATTATTTATTTCTTTTATATCTAATTATCATCTTGTTGGCACAATATAATATTGCAGATAAGGCAACTTTAGTAGTTCAGAGTTGCCTGAAGAGTTGTCTGAAGTGTTTTTTTGATGTCCACTGAATAGAAATCAGTGAATTATTAATCTGGAATCTGGAATTCTTGATCTCGTTTATTTTGCTCGGATGCAGATATTCAAATATCAGGTATTTGATTGAATTAGAGCTAAATTGTTCAGTGGTCATTATTGACTAGATTGTAATATCCTAAATGCATTTATGTGTGTTTAATTAAAAGAAAATCAACATAAGAAATTATTATTACTCATGATATATTCCGTGGAAATTGCGAGGTGTAGATTTATAAAAGCTGTAAACAAGTGAACTTCAATAATAAGGTAATTGGGAAAAATTTTTAACTATATAGACAAGAGTTAGAATAGTGTTCTAAGAAGGTTGTATATTTCTATAAAAATAATTGGTACATCTACATAAGTAGAAAACATATCCATAAAGACCTATAGCAATCTTTTGAAAATTATCAAATTCTTCGAAGATCTCAGAAACACATAATACCTTCATTTCAAACTCATTATTTTCATTTTCAATCAAATGACCTGATTATCTGTTAGCCGATATCACAATGCGTATGTAACATTGAAACAGCTTTTCTACGAAATTCACGGTTATCTTCCATAATTGGAAAATTCTCTATCCCACATTCACTAGTTAATAACGCTACCTTTTTCAAACGTCACAAATATCAAATGCGTTTTGACACCTAATATCAAACATTTTTCAGCTGAAAACAAGAAATGACGTGAGAATTTTCATTATTAACGGAAGGTGAGTTTCCGGTAGGTTTTGGTAAAAGATCAATATAATTGCATGATATCTCAATGTCCCTTACAATTTTGATCATTCTTTCGTTTGTTATTGTTAAAATTACGAAAAGCTTATCATCTAAAGTCAATTCATATCAATTATTTTTATTTCGAGTTTCAGATCATGAGAGATCTTTAGAGAAATACCTCTCTCGCGAAATAGATAGCTTCTCATTTCATTTCAAGTATTCCAATTGAGAGTTTGAATTGTAAATTCACAATATATAAATTTCGATCAAACATCGTTGATGATTTCTTCGACTATGTAGAGCAAAATGTAGACAGACGTAATCTCCTGTCAAAAAAAGGTATTGAAAAACATTGATAGAGTGGAAGACGGTGGAAATCGTTTAAATATTGAAACCGTTATCTGAATATAATCTATCAAAATACGGGTATAACATTAAGAAAAGTATACTTGAGTTAACTGTTTTCTAAATAATATTTTAAGCTTAGCGGAATAGAATTATTCAATATCGATAAAATTATTTACCTTACAATTCCTGATTTCATATTTTCTTGTGGTTTTTGGAAGATTAAAATATGAAATTATACACAAAATTATACTGAATAAGATACTTGGAAATTTGTTACTTCTAAAACTAATCTTGTTGGAAATAGCTCCGTTACAAGATGGTAGTAGATGAAATGGTGTAATTGAGGGTTGAGTTTTGGTTTAGAAAGTACTTAGACAAATGAATTTGGTTTACCATGAATCTTTGAAAAACTCATGAAAAATCTTCGATACTACAAGAAAATGTGTTATCGCATTTCTTTTTAATTGTTTGTAGTATCTATTTATCCTTTTTTTTGAATATAATGTTCATTATTTTTGCCGGGAAAAATTTAAACGCAAAAGATCATATTTCGTAAACATTTGTCAGCATTTATAAAAAATAAGAATTGTTGTAAACATCTTTAAATGCGTGTATATTAATTCAGCTGGTTGAAATCAATATAATTTATTCAGAAAATTTTAAAATTGTTCCGTTATTATTATATATTTTAGAAACACTTTTTCGTAAGAAAAACACTTACGTGTTACAGTTTTTGAAAATGCTTGTACCCACAATTAGTATTTCCAGTTTTCATACATAATAATTTAAACAGTTTGATTCTCTCCATGAATTTGATCTCATGTTTGGTTTTATTCAATAAGAAAAAGTGGTCAATTGGTTTCTATAGTAACCGAGTTTTGTATTATTTAAAACTATAAAATAACTTGACTTAATTTGACGTTTAGTTGAAAACGTGACATTTAATATAAAATGAATATTCAAAATGATGCATTTGATTGTGAATTAATGGAAGATGAAATTATACCAGATGAAATTGTTAAGGCGGCCCTCCAAGCAACGTTTGATTTATTACCGGCGAAGTCCCGAACACTATATGAATAAACATACCAAATTTTTGAAAAGTGGTGCCTGGAAAAGAAGGTAAGAAGTATTTGTGATGATATGTTATTGGCGTATTTGTCAGAAAAATCAGAAACGCTGAAATCTTCTCCGTTGTGGAGTTTATATTCGATGCTGAAGGCCATGCTACGTACCAGAAGAAATATCGACTTAAGCATAAAATTAGCAGCGTTTATGAAGAAAAAATCCGTAGGGTATAAAGCAAAGAAGTCTTAATAAAGAGGATATCGATAAGTTTTCAGTAGAAGTTTGTTGATTATTGGTTATACTGATGCATGTCGACAGGAAGATATCACTAATATATTAATTGACGACATTGAAGACAAACAAACTATGCTTCTGATTGAAATTTCAAACACCAAAACAAACAAATCAAGATCATTTATTATTAATGGGGAAAAAGAGCTAAATTTGTATTGGAAGTATATAGCGCTACGCCCAACCCACGTACCTCATCGAAACGACGTCTCTTTATTATTTACAATAGCGAAAAATGTAATAAACAACCTGTCGGTAACTTTCCCTCCAAAATAGCTACATTTTTGAGATTGCCAAACCCAAAGGCATACCCAGGGCATTGATTTAGACGTACTTCGGCGACTTTGCTAGCTAACGGATGTGCTGACATCATAAACTTAAAAACAACATCGTGATCGGAGCTTATCTCAAGTTGCCGAAGGCTGCATTGAGGATTCAGCTCAGAATGAGATTGATATAACTAACAAAATTCAAAAAGCAGGTAACTCAAACACAGAAATTGTCTCAGAAACTCATTATAATGTAAGCAATACAAAAAATCTCTCGTCAACGAATAATTTTGAAATACCGTGCTTACAGATAAGTAATGTTAATGTACGTTTAATATAACCATTCAAAAATAATGTTTATATTTGTAAGCCAAAAGTAAACGATTGTATATAGAATTTTTAAAATTAGTTAATAAAGAGTATTTGTTATGAAAATGTAAACTGAATAATATGAAGTTTATGATACAACAATGCCCGTTTAAAAAAAATATTGTACGTAATACGTCCCGAAAGTGGTCTTTTAATGGACTCGCGGGCTGCAATTTGCCCACTCGTCGTAAACTACAATTATTTTATGTTGAGAGCGTAAACTGTTTTTTCGAACTACCAGGACCCGTCTTCCGCTCTACTCGTCCGAAAAAACAGTACTTTCCGGACTTCTAAGTAACTGCCCTGTATGTGATTTTTACGCATGTGTTATCAAAAATTACAATTAATTGCCATTTCTCCGTCCATCCGTCTGTCTGTAGCAGATTTCGCATTTAATTCCTGTATAACTATAGATGTGCCGAAAGGAAAGAAATTTATTAGGAAAAAATTTAATAAACTAACCAAAATCTAGTTTCTCCCATACAAAAAATGTTAAAACAAACAAAAACACAACAATTTATTGAGTCTTTGCAAAACTAAATGGTTACAAAAATTAAAAACACATTTATGAATCATATTTTTCATTTCGTAAACTAATTATTATGAGAATTGTCAAGAAATAATGGGGACCAAGCTATTAAATAAATAGAATTGATATTTTTTTTGTTTCATTTCACATGGAATTTCGTTATATAAATTAAAATTTTTGTTAATATTTACTGATTGCTAACCATAAAAATACGGCTATTGTGTCTCACGCCGAGAGTGTGAAGACTTTTTACTTGTTTTTATATGACAAAAAACCTCTTACGTCCTAAAGTTTTTTTCTGGTCATATTCCTATTCAAAATAGGGTCATTCTAAATACATACTAATCTATATTATTCAGCATCATGTTATAGCATAGCATATAGTTTGTTTTCAACCGTAAATTCAATCCATCCTCATTTTAGCGATATCTAAAATGCACAATGGTACAGATATAATATTATCATGGAGAATAAAATGTTATTTAAAGTCATCACGATATTGTTGAATATTTGGATTTATCCGGCAGACTATCAAATTACCAATGCAATTCACTAGAAACATAATTATATACAAAATAAAAATATTAAATTCCATTTTAAAGAAAATTCAGGTTTCAATTTACTCAGCAGCAAAGTAATCGTGGATATCCATTCAATTTTGTTGTTGGAAAATCATATGGACACGAAAATGTGAAAATGAATTAATGAAAATCAGGAAATGAATAAATGAAAAACACATTTCTGTCTCTTTTGTATTCAAATGAATATATAAATAATGAAAGTACTGATTAGAGCTCAAATTTCATTATAAATGAAATAATTACCATCAAATAGTTAATTGGAAAGATAAGTGAAAAGTCGTAACATTTCAAGGAATAAATAATTAAGCAAAAATTTTTTTAATCATATACTTTGATGATATTTTGGAAAACAATACATTATAATTTTGCGGAATATTACAAAAAAATTATCGTAATATCTAACTTTAGTTCTATTAGTTTAAAATATATTTTTTTATGCTATATATCTGTGACTTCAGTTATACTCACAATTTTCGTAAACTTGATATTATCAATTCACTAAGTCTAGTAAATCACAAAACTTCACAAAAAACAATTAAATTTCATCCAAATATCCACTTTTCTAGTAAGTTCAAACAACTTCGGAAAAGTTCGTTGGATCGTATAGAAACTGCCGAAAAATCGCGCCGGAAAGTAAACAGCACAAGAGTCAGAGTCGCACTGAGAGCAACCCTGTGAGGATGTAGAAGAGTCAAGAATGGCCGAGCAAGCGCAAAGGATTCTGAGATTATATTCAGATTACTTGTTACATTTTATTTGAGAGAAATCTTTTGGAAAAATGCTCGGCACCTGCTTATGGAAAATATTACGGGTATCTAATGATATGTGTTAGGTGCGAAACGACTTCACCCTTCTTTCAATTTATGTGTCTTGGAAAAACCCATTCAAGTTATTTCTAGTAGAAGCACTAAGATAGAGTAATGCACTCTAGACTTCTTAACCTAAATGTATGCATGTATAGATTCCGCACCTCGTATACACTGTGACCCAAAGAATCTATTGTGTCCCCCTTTCTTCCTGCGATACTTGAGAACCCTGTTTTTACTGCTGATCCATTAATCCCACTCCTTTTAAAAAGTCTAGAATTTGGGATGGCTTTATTTGCCAGAGATCTTCATCTTCTATTTCAAGCGCTCCCAGGTGTACTGCTCTGGAGTTCCTTAGTGTTTCACACTTCGAGAGAATGTGGATAGAAATTTTGTCCACTTTGCAACAAAACCTGCTAGTCGCATTATCTGCTTTTAGTATTCGTAGATTGTTCTTAGTTAGGTTGATACATTCAGCAAATCTACTCTGGTTATAGTTTCCTACAAGAGTCTTTGCCTGTCTCAGCCCTTGTAAGTTGTCCTAATAATTGGTTCTGCCCCTAACTACATTCTTTTTCAGTGCTCAGTGAGAAGGGCTCAAGCTAAGTATTTTCGCCCGTTCAAGCTACAATTTACAAAGAATAGTAGTAATAACGAAAGTACCAAGATATCTGCGCAAACATTAACTGTCAAAGGATCTTTCATCTAGGATCAGTAGTACTCCAATATTTAAAAATGTGACTTTCAGCTATTTAACGTGACTTTATCCGAGGATACTGTCCTGCTGAGAAAATGAGTGTCTGCATTATAGTTTCACATAATATCATTCTATATCTATGATCATCTTCAGATAATTTTTGTATCAGTAAATCTTAATAATTTTGTCGACATAAATAATGTTATAATGTATTCATTCAAATGGATATACAAAGATTTTCCAAAATACATCCAAATCTTTTACATGATTCGAATATAAAGTAATCAGAAATCCAATAGAAGAATCTTATCTAAATTGATAATTTTCGAAGACAACTTGTTTATTGTGCTTCTAAATTTGTATGAATACTCGCGAGTCTATTGTAAAACATCTATCAAACGTTTATTTTAATGAATGTAGTATGAAACTTCAATGGAATCACTAATTATTTTGTAATATATATGGGTAATTCATCCTTTCATTAATGTGAATAATTAAAATTCGTCCTTCATAAAAAACATTTTTGATAAAATTGGTATACAAACAGCTGATGTACCCGTTAGGTATTACCATATCAATGAAAATGATCAAGTTATTCAATTTATCATGAGGACGAAGTTACAGTTATGGACAAACGCCAATCATGAATCAATACAGATGTTCAACAAATCGAAATGAGTCTATTATAACGATGATAACGTTAGAGCAAGAAGATGGACTAGATATTTTTCGAATAAAATTCAAGCCCTTCATATAATTAGAGTAATCACCCCGTTTTCTCAAGCAGATTTGAAGGCAATAAATATTTCATCTCAGGAGTATTTAAATAGTAACATCGCTATGAAGCACATTCGAGAGACAAGTGGCATTGAAAGCCCTGTACGCTATTGAGTGCTCGTCCAAGCTAGTGTGGGAGTTTGAAACAAACTCTAACAGCCCTAGCTGACAGAGAAAAAAGTAGCTAGTAGGCTACCAGGATATATCAGGATATATCAAGCAACGACTATATTTTATATTAGAGCTTCACATCAACAACGGAGTGAATGGATAGGAAAAGGCATAATAAAATCCAAAAGTTTCTTAACCAATTCAGCTAGAATGCCTAAAGAACTTCTTCAGATATTCAGAAATTACATCAAATTTGTGGTCGTTCTTCTATCAGGTTATTGCCTCTAAAAACCTTCAATTTTCAAACAGAATTTAGTATTTTTTTGTATTAGAATAAGGATGCATTTGATTTAAGGTTTCATGTTTCTGCATTCTTTTAACGTTTTCTAGATGATGATATAACTCATCCATCTCAAGATTAGATATGTATGTAGATAAATTTTATTGAGCAAGTACCACAGGTACAGGGATTCAGAAAAGGTTAATACACAGATTTTTACAAGAATTTCAAACGTTCTGTTTATAAAAATTCCACAGACACTCTGATAGTATGATTACAATGATTGTCAAGTATGTAAATAGAATCATCTTCAATTGCACCTCATCAATACAACTAGTTGTATGGAAGAGAAGCAAAGAAGTTCCTAACCAAAACATCACAATTCCCTCCCCAGTATTTTGAGATGAATCTAACAGCAAAGTATCTAGCTAGGCTTGGATAACATGAAAATTGTTTATTTCAATTTCCATGTCACATCCAAGTGACTATGAATTTAATCCATGAACAAAAACACATACTAGTGGAAAAGGGAACTTGGTGATAGCTGTTGACTGAAAAGCATGTTATGCGAAAAATTTGCAGTATCTATAGGACGATTCAATGTATGCTGTGAGTTGTATTTTGTAATTCATCACAAATATTTACCGCGTAAACTCAAATTAAAGTATTCGACTGCGTAAATATTTATATTGTACGTTTGAATTGATGAGAGCGTCACAAGCGCAATAGTATCTAAGACTGCGTTTTTTAAAGTGAGTTTCAGGCACTATTTTGAAATTTTACTGTGAACTGTTGCGGAAACTCTAGCCTTATCTTAACCAAGATTGCTTGTCTAAAGTATGTGTTGTTTACCACAATTTTCAATCCGATTCAATTACTAAGAATTACAAAAGGTGCCATGTCAAAAATAATTTGGGCTGTTATTTTTAATCGGCAGCTAGTATATGTACTACCTGTCAATTCAGACATCTTTTGTAAATGTAAACTAAAGCTTATACTGAAAACTCACATTTAGAGGCTACATGTATACACATTGGTATTTCACATTGAAGGACCCGTACACCGAAACAGCTGGTAGCTGTAGTTTCAGCTTTTTTCTAGGAGTTTGTCGGGTAGTCTCATATATTTATGATACGCCTTGAGTAATAAAAGTAAATATTGGTAACAATTTTTTCGATGATTTATCATTGTGTGATTAAACCTTTGTACCAGACATCGTACTGACTGTTAAGTAACTCCATCGTCTGTTGAAAAATTTAGAAACTGCTCATAAATTTGCCAGCTAGAACTTCAGCTACGGAAACCGTCTCATAGTTTATCGAAGCGTATGCTTCGTGTCATTTACTGAAGTAGTCCATCAAGACTCTATCGCCACTCTCTTGAAAAGACACCTATAATGTATTGATGCACATTTCCTTATGTCCTACTCTGAAGCCCTAATGTAGCCCAACATTTTCTACTCCAAGAATTTACATCTTTTCTGCCCCTTACCGATAATATCCCTCATTAATTTTTCCTATAATCTCATTCACTCCAATGTGACCATGACGATTTTCCTGCAGCATCTTGTACCTATTTGACCTCGGAACAATCTACTGACACATTTTCAATTTTCTATGAGAAGCCATTTTCCTACCACAACGCTCTCAGAGTTCGCATTGTTACTTGAAATAAAACGTAGAAACAAATAAAAATCATATTATATTCCCCTAGTATGAATTTATACAAAAACTAGGATTGCTTGTTAATTTTATTCCCGTTGTTATCGATAGAAAATAGAGGTTTTTTTTAAAAATTTCTTGAATCTAAATATGCCTATTGTGTATGAATTTCGTTTAGCAGAAACTAGCTTTGGTTGTGAGTGATTTTCAAAGGAAAAACGAATCAAGAATTATTGAATTTAGTTGGGTTGATTACATACTAATGGTGATGTAAACACAACATTGAAATTACTACAGTGATTTGATGATATTCTACAAACTATTGACACTATTTGTTTAACATGGTTGGCAGAATATGAATTGTTATCATTCAGTTGAGAACAAATAATATTGGAGAAATCTTTGATTGAAGAATTCGATATGTGAAATTAGCGTTACACTGGTTCAGTTCTGTTTTGAATTATAAAATTATTCCTAAATTTAGAAGAAAAGTTGAGATTTCCCAATTAATAAAAAATTCCTAACATAAATAAACCCACTGTAGTCTGAATATGTTGCACCCAGAAGAATTGAACATTTGATATTGATCATTTACCATCTACGTGACCATAATTTGAAAAAGAGTTGATAGAAAATATCTTTTTGTGTTTGGAGAAGGAAATTTTCTAGTATCACAGATAGGAACAGCTTGAAATTGTCTGTTGCATTAGACTTTATGAAAATAAATCAGTGCATATAAATTTAGCTAATGGAGACACTGACCAAATGACTATAATTCTTAACAATCAAATTATTTCAAATGCAACACCTCTAGGTACCTAGCATGCAAAGCAATTATGGAAAATTCACAACATATTTATCACATTCCGTCAATATGTGTTTTGTGGTCAAATTGGAACTACACCTGGTGCAAATGGGTCTGGCGGTAGAAGACATTGGCTACCCATGGGTGAGTCTCGAGTGGCCGATTTTTATCCTCATCACAAGTCTAGTCTGGAGATGCCTGCGAAGTTACTTGGTAAAAGGTGGTGTATATAGTGTAAGAAAGAGTTCATGTTTTGCTACCACTTTATTCTGGTTTTTCTTTTGAAGTGAGATTTTGAGTGTTTATGGATAGTTATATTGTCGGTAATGGTATGAGCTAGAGCACTTTTTGCTTGTTGGTCTGCTAATTCGTTACCTACAATTCCAATGTGGGAAAGCAACGAGGCAATCTTATATTGAATATTATATTATATCATATCAAATTATACTATAGGAACTATTGATACGAAATAAGTTTAAAATATACAAACTGATCTTGAGGCTTGTGTGGACACACGGCGTAAGAATCTGGCGATAGAAGGAAATAACAAAGGATGATAATGCTATGGTCACATTTTTATATCAGAATTCTATGAAGAAAGTTTATCAAAGCTTTTCAAAAATTAGTTAGTTATTTATGACACAAATGCGTAAAGTGATACTTCTGCGCATGATTTGCGAAAATGGAAGGCACGACCGTAGCGAGAGCTTTTTATCTCAACGGATGCGTGAAAGTACTCAACTCACGAGTATCACACAATATTTTATCTTCGTCCACATCAAAAAATAATTTTCTAAATTATATATTACATATCGTCAGTTTAATTCTATCACCTCGCAACCCACAAATAGAAAATTTGACAGAAGATTAAAAATATAAAACTGATTCTGAAAGTGACATATAAACATCTTTGTAACAAAATTTCACAGCTTCACAGCACAATCTGACAAAAGCTTATTGACAATTGCTTATATTATTGATTATTAAATTTCGTATTTTTTTCTTCTCCACTGTAACCTTGCTACTCATATATTGAGACGTTATAGTTTCTAAGTTTGAGCTTCAGGGCGCCCCAATATCAAGCATATCGACCAGAGTCGATTTGGGCTCTGTCTCCTCCAGTGTAGAAGTTTCGCTCTGGGCATATCTTCAAATTCATGGCTTCCAGTATTAAAATTTTTTTGGCTGTCGAGAATTTTCGATGTAGCTTTCTGCGAGGGTAGAATATTTCCACCCGCGCCGTGTCGTTTAACTGTTAATCTATCTACTCTCGAATCAGCGAGTAGAGAAACAGACAATCGCCTAAAACAGTGACCTGTGTAGTTCTTGGGATGCATGGAATCTTCCCAATCTGGTTAACAGTGTTACGAACGTATCTCCGCCCTAGAGTCGGTACTGTCCAAATGTGATGAATTTTAAAATTCGGCGAAGGCGCGTGGCGTCTTTGACATAGTTTTTTATGAGCCACAGAATCCGTTTGAGGTTTGTTTGTCTGAGTTTTTATTATAGCAGGCTGTTTATTTACATTGTTTCTTTCCAATAATTTCTAGGAAGGTCTATTTATCCATTTGTTTTTGCATTATTTTTTACAACTTTTAGAACAAAAGTTAGTTTATAATGAATAGTCGTAATGGATAGGCAGAAATAGAAAGTAATCGAAGAATATAAGTAAATTATATCATTTAGTTAAATGATACTGGCAAGTGAATTATATGAATTAGTTAAGTGTATTGTAAGGTATTTAAATAAATCAATTAAAAACGACGAGTTGGTAGTTCACCGTTTGGTTTATTTGTCTATCCCGATGTATTCTGCATGACATCATAATATCTACTGACTCTACGTCTGTCAGAGACACATTTAGAATCTGCTTTTGTAGAAATCTCTAATTCTATCTCTAATAAACACATAGACTTTATTAGAATCATCTCTATAGAAAGAGGTTTTAAGAAAATTTAAAAAGATTATAAAAACCACAGTTTATGAAGAATTTCTGAGAAATGGCAGATCCGCCAAACTTTAGATTCTATCAATATAATCGAACAGGATCGGTCGAATGACCAAAGTCAGTAGACAAGTTCGTAAAATCATTGGAAATACCAAGTAAGTTGTATTTCAAATAGATTGAAGTATGGGGTAGATATCACAAGTCTGTTGAATATCTCTCATACGTTATTGAAAAGATACTTCCACGATGTTCAAGGCAGTTATTTCCTATTTTTTAATAATATTTTGAAATGAACTATCTCACTTCTGTAAGCGATAATTTGGAACGCTGAGTGAATTATTTTGGGTGGTACGAAATTGGTGAATAACATATTTTTATGGTAATAAATAAGCCGTTAAATCAATTGCGACTCTTTCATCATCTGCCTCCATAATAATAGCCACATAACGGCTTGCAAATACATAAATGTTTAATTAAACCATAACATATCACGGCTGTGTCATTTTTATAGTTTCCAATTGAGTTTCTAATTAAAAGAACACATAAAAGTACTTTCCATGACAGCTATAAAGCCAAATGTGAATTTCGGCTCGTATAAGTGATTCATTTAAAAAGAAATAGTAGATAAAATCTTCGATATTTATAATACAAGGAGCTTCTCGAATTAAAATTAATACTTATTCATATTATCATCCATTTCACTTGGTTTACAAGTGCCTTGCGAGGCTTTTCATCAAGATTGCTCACTGATTCTTACTATACCACTACTTAAGAACAAAAATTTCGAGAAGTAGCATTTGAACAAAATTATTCATTCGCTATGAGATTTTTTCAAATTCATCTAAAAAATACATTAAAAAATGAGTTTATTACACAAAGTACTGGTTACTACTACAACAAAAATGTTCAAGTAACATCATTCTGTTAATTTTAACTGTGAAATGACTGAGAAAAGTTTGCTTTGCATGCAGGTGGACAATAAATTTTCTATATTTATAAATATTTGTTTTCCTACGATCACATTAAGTAGTTGACTCAAAGCCAATGATGAGAATGTTAGTTTCTACAGTAATCTTTTTGGTAAGCATAGTTTGTTTTATTTTCTATCAAACTAATTATTTTAACTTCTGATGCTTCCTTTTTCGCGATAGAATGTCAATGAGTAGGATATTGAGGCTGCAATCATTTGTAAGGGGTAACCGTTCCGTGGATTATATTGATTGAAATTAATCGTCTCAAAATCGCTCTTGAGGTTCTTATACATTTGCGGTTCATCTATTTCATTCATTCATTCATTCATTAATTCCATTGGAATAAGTATAGAGGCTTAATATCTTAATATCTTGGGGCGACATTCAGTTGATCTTCGTCTAGAAAGCCCTCTGCCAGGAAGATACTGTTTTAAAAACTTGCGTACATTTCGTACATAATGCGTAGTTGTTTGATAACACATTGGCAAGGACTGGAGTAACTTATGTTCTTTGAAATGGCGTCATAATTTTGTCATTATTCATGTCCAGACATTGTCACGTCACATTGTTGGTTGAGACATTTAGAGATAAAAATAAACAAATTCCACGATTTCAATTCACTAAATTGTTCGCAAACAACAAATTTCATCTATAACTTGTTTAAAGGATTGAAACGCTCTGGAACTTTGGAATTATTAGGCATTCAAATGTCCATAAATAATTCCATTTCTAATGTGAAAAATATCTGGCAATAATATTCAAAACATAAAAAATCCATATTTATTTTGTAAATATTCATAAGAATCCATTTGTTTCCTAAAATTTTATTGAATTCATTATTCAAGAAAATATTTTAGAAAGAATTCGACAATTTGATCCAGAAGTTTTCTTCGTTTCTTGTAACTTCTGTATTAAAACTGGAAATAATATGTTTGGAACGCGTACCCTCAATTAATATTTATAACAATATCTCTAACAATAGATTTAATTTTAACGATACAGTGCCTCTTGTGTATAGTTAAAGCTGAGATTACAGTTGTTCAGATACTTTTCATTCGGTCGTAACTTTATCATTAAACTTCGATTGAAAGAAAACTTATCGAATAATAAAATTAATAAATAATTAATAAAATTATAAGCGGTGGATATTTGAAATCGTTATTGTAATTATTGGACATTTGATTCTGTTCGTTCCTATATTTTATTGATTCGAATTGAATGATTGCAAATATTGGTAAATAGGAGCTGATTCTATTTCAAATGTATGAAAGTGATAAATTACCAGCATCGAAGTGCTCAACGATTGAATAAAAATTATAATTGAAGCTTGAACGAGTTGATTTTTGAATTGAATTCCATTTGATGGATGATAGTATGCATTCCAACTTTCCTTTTCCCATTATTTGAAATTTTTTTATGATTTTCACTTTAATTTAGATCGTTATGGTGTATAATATATGTTTTAAAGTTATTGTAAATCGTTTTTGAGTATTTTCTACTGCTTACAAATTTTGAATTTATCAATTAGATTCGCATGGGATATTGGGATAAATCAACTTTACCAAAAGCTACATTGTAGAAAATCGTTAAAGCTAACGACATATTTTAAACACGTGCCGTGTTAACACGACACCAGAGAGTACTGGGATCATCCAATAAATCAATGTAGACACGGTAGTGGTAAGTATCATGCTCTGTGGCCGAAATTAGCAATGTCGATGACACTCAGAACATACCGGTAAAGGTTAACAAACTCGGAACAGGTGGTGAAAATAACCTACAACACTTTGTAACTCTTCTGAAGAAAATCTGACGAACGTATATATTGAAAACACGCGCTATGACGTGTTAAAGCGTGTTGTCGATGTTTGACGACACATCACATTAATATGCATACATCTATTCAAAATAACGTAATAGATATTTATATAACACGTGTTAACACGACACGTGTTAAAAATGTGTCCTTAGCTTTAACCTTATTAAGATGTAAGAATTTCTTTCTTTTCTATTGTGTTTATTGCTGTTATTAGTATATTTGAATGCTGGAAATTGAGGGATTTGAAAAAGCACGAAATAACAATCAGTATTTGAGTTTCAGTTCTTTCATAATGTACTCGAAAGATCTACGGTTTCAATATAATTAACAAAAATTCCCACTTTCAAAGCATATTTACTCTTGATTATGAGCGTAACGGAATTCAAATTGAGAAAGAACGATAAGAAGTGTATTGAATTTGTTGGATTAGAACGTTAGAAAATCACAATTTCTACGAGTAGAACTCCTGGGCTTAGCG
The DNA here is from genome assembly GCF_026230105.1 of Diorhabda sublineata. Taxonomy (NCBI): domain Eukaryota; kingdom Metazoa; phylum Arthropoda; class Insecta; order Coleoptera; family Chrysomelidae; genus Diorhabda; species Diorhabda sublineata. Next base: position 31,672,551 of record NC_079477.1, read on the forward strand.
TATTTTTATTATAAGTTTATCAAATCGTCTGTATTCTTCTATTATTCACTTGTCTGTGTGTTTGTATGCTATTTTATCTATCTTTATATAACTTCTCTAGATATTTCGTTAAAACTCATCTCCATCAATTATTAACAACTTTCATCGATTTTCAGGTCATGTTAATTTCTTCGGTAATGTATGGATCTTAGAACCATAGTAGCCTTTTTTATTCATGTGAAAAAATTAAAACTTTTCTCTTAAACAGAAAAAATAGCGCAACTCTACAAAGTTTCATAAAACCATCGAATTATAAAACCAAAACAATGCAAATATTCTTAACATGTTTACAAAGAGAATCTAGAAATTTTTAGGAAAAGCATTGACAACACAATCTGCCAAAATATACATTTTTTCGCTATGGACGATATAATCAAAGATTGTAGCCAAAACACTTAAAAATTATATGTCGGATACCACAATTTGCAAAGAATGGAATGAAGAACGAATCAAATGTGATGGCAATTACAGAAGATCATCAGTAACTAAGCTTATGCATAAATAAGTTGGAGATAACAAGTAAATAATTACCAATATTTAGAAGTTATATTTGGAAATACTGGCAGGCAGGAATTAGAAATTAATACACGAATAGACAAAGCCATTGAATGTTATTATGCAATGAATAACAAATTTATCAATAGAGAGAAAATATCTAGGACAACAAAAATGAGAGTATACCACTCCATATACAGACTAATACTCACATATAGATGCGAGACATGGATCATACACGACAGAAAGAAGAGTAAGATACATGCGACGGAGATGAAATACCTAAGACGAGTGAAAGAGATAACCAGGAAAGATTGTATTAGAAACCAGACAGTAAGGCACTGCGCACATGATTCTTTGGTTTTCCTATCGTGGCAACAGCGAACCTGTTTATCATTTGCAGTATTTCTGTAGGCGTAAAACATCTTGAATTGCATTTTTAACATCTCTTTTTAACGAAGGAACCTTTTGAAGGAAGGTTCAGTTAGCTCATAATAAGGGTTGGTCAAAAAATTTCTTCTTCTCATCGCATTTTCTTACTATGCGAAATTAATCATAACTAATGTTTTCTCTTAATATAAATTTTTCTTATCTCATTCTTCACCTCTTCTTCTAAGATTTTTGTCCGTTCTTATTAATTTTCCCCAAATAGCATGGTAGCATCGTCTGCAAAGGTGAATTGTGAGAGGTGTACTGATTTCAAGTTTATGTACCTTACGTACAATTTTGTTGTTCGTGCTTCGTACAGTTTGAAGTTCGTATTCTCAGGTTTTCCTTTATTTTTTATCTTTGTGAAAATATGGTCACATATGCTTCTTCTCTGAAATTATTTCCATTTCCCTTATTTTTTTTCCAATACCTGCTTAAATACTTTTACACAGTACTCAGTAAAGGCTTTAGTAGGCTTTGTAATAAATGATACTCACTTAACTTTTATTAGTCAATTGTTGATACTTTCGAAAATAGTTAAAATGCCTCGTTCTAAATTTAATAACGAATAAATTAAATTTAGAGCACAACTGCATCTCTGAAAATTTACAGAAAACATTTAATATCTGGATCATGGTAAGGTTTAGGTATAGAAAAATATAGATGAATTTGCCTTATTTTGTCCCTTAAATGCATCAAAATAGAAGAAACCAAGTAGTTCTATTTAAAAAAATTAAGAAATTTGATATTTATGAAGTTAAACTTTTAACACTTTTTATACACACTCTATACAGAATGAAAAAATTTTCAGCATAGATTCAAACACGTCTGACCTTGCTAGGAGCAATCGAACAGAATCCATTTTCATAGCTTCAAGGGTTTCATGGTAAAAAAATAATTTCTAAGGGTCTGCAACGGCCAAATTTTTTGCAAAAAAATCAATAACTGAAATAGTATGCATTTTTCCACAAAAGATTGTGAACAAAAGTTTTCGAAGAAAAGTATATTCAAATTTCACTTAAATTTAAAAATTTATGATATATAGGGTGCTCAATTTGAAATAACAAAGTTACAGTCGACTTACAGTAGAGCCGTAAGGTGGCCATCTTTGAAAATATTTTAGTTGAAAAGATCATATTCGAAAACCCAAACGTAGAAATTTTCATGTTTTTACTATAAGTATTTTGAAATATACAGATAGTTTTAACTCGTCGTGGCACACCCTGTGTATATAACTGCCATATTTCCTTACTCTCAACTCTCTCCACGGTATTTCGTATGATAGTTCGATTAGTGATTTGTTTTTTCCATTGGTTCGATCTATTCCCCATTTCAAGAATTAGCGGATAGTTTATGAGATGGCAATATTCTCACTCTTTGATTTTTCAGAATTTTTATCCTGCATGTATATTTTTACATAATAAAAATATCTGTTCATAGTTCTGACAAGTTAACACTAATAATAAGAAATGAATGAAAACTAAGTATTCAAAAATTTATTTTTAGTAGATAATTTTTAACAAAAATGAATAAACTAACAATATAATTTCAATAAAATCAATCAAATATTTTCCATGTTTTACCATTTCACTCTTAATAAATTAACAATTCTTATTGGAATCATTCTCATTTACAGCATTTTCATGTTCTATCCGCAGCCATTATCTTCTTAACAACGAAACTTATTTTTATTTCGTGATGGATCCCTCTCGCTCGACCAATCCATCCCAGGTTCATTGTCACCAACGTGACTGCGCTCTTTTTTTTTGAAATTGTTTCCAACAATCCGCAGGCGGTCTAGTCGACGTTGACGAAAAATGTATATATTTGATCCTGCGATCGTCATCTGTTACATCGCAGAATGTATTTCACTGTGCGAATGGTTATTTGTATTTTGTTGATTACTTCCTCCTGGAAATGAAAAAAATCGAAGCTTTAGATATCGAAGATGGAATATATTTATACAAAGAACAATATTGGAAATGGGAACATTTTCTAGTAATTTCATGTCGTGCTTTCAATTTTAACAAAAAAGTATTTGTTATTTTGCAAATTTTAATTATAGTTCGCTGGTAATATTATTGAAAACACTTTAATTCCTCATAAAAAGTAATTATTGCTTGTAACGATACTAGTCAAAAAAAATTCGATTCGGAGAAATTGAATATAGTAGGGAGTTTCACAAAGTGTGGGTTCTAGAAAAATTCAGCTGGATCGTGGCAAAATTGATGGCTACTAATGATTTTGTTTCTAGTCTCTATATTGATTGGATGAAGTATGAAGTGTGTTGAGCGAAGTAGCGACAGAACACGTGCAATGGCAGTCTCTCATAAAGGTTTGCTCAAGCCAATTCAAGAATGAGCAATAATTAATTTTTATGAGTACCTTCAAATTCAAACATGACTTTATACCTCCTTTTGTATTATACTTTACGATGGGTCTCAAAACGAAACGTTTTAAGACGTTTCTTGGAGCTAAAACACGAAGCCTTGGTATTTCTCAATGAGTACCTACTATATTTTTCTATTTAACATGACATTTCACGATTTTGAGTGGTTAATAGAAGTAACTTGTTGTGCGACATTTAATAAATTGAATCTAAACTTGCAAGGCTTTGGTTCAAATACATACACGTATTTTGGAGCTATCGGAAAAAGTCGATGCAATAATTGAAAAAATTACTCTGTAGAAACAACAACAGACCAAACAACAATTCCAAAAGGTTTTTTTAAGTCTTTTGCACCATTACATAAATTTGTTGAAATCCATTCGGACTAAATAGAGAAAATTTAAATCTTGGTTGGGTTAGATTTCGTTTCGTTTCAAAAGACATTTTTCGAAGAAATAGTTCTAAAGGCTCCTTTCTGGATATTCTTCCAAATGATATGTGGATTGAGGCTCCTTCTTCTGTCGATATTAAAAGAAATAAACGCTCAATCTTAGTGAGCAAAGAGTTGATAATATAATTAAAATTAATATTCAAGCGTGAGCAAAAAAATTATATAATAATACTTTTTGTTACAATTTATACATGTGGAGCTGCGTTAACTTTGATGTACTTGAAATATAAGTATCCAAACAATTTGGAAGCTGAATCTAATTTGAGAATAAAATTAACATTTTCAATTCCTAATTACTATGTGATGAAAAACATCGTCACATCGAAAAAGTTAAGCTTTGAGAGAAACTGTAAAAGTGGAACCAAAACACCATAAAAGAAATGAACAAAAATACCATTAAATGGTATATGGATGGATCAAAGACAGTAGATGGAACTTTTTAAAAGGAGTGGGATTGATGGATCAGCTCTAAACACAGAGTTCTCCAGTATCGCAGTAAGAAAGGAGGACACAATAGATATTTTGGGTAGCAGTGTATACAAGACCACAAATCCATCCATACATACAAACATACATGGGTCTTTGAAGACGAGCCAAATCCTACAAAAGTGCGTAGCGCATAAAGCAGTTCGAAGCAAATGGTCGCCTATTTTGTCGGAATAACTAGACATATTGCCTCCATTCTATAAGAGGAACGTAGAACGGGCAATCCTGTTCAATTTGTTCACGGAAATCAATCGAGAAGGATAAATCATTCCCCAACATAAAAATACGAGCTCTCACACGAATTGATACGTCATCCACCGTACAGTTCTTGTATGATGATGTCTTCTTATTTCTGAAGATCTAAAATAAATTGCGTGGTCAACGTTTTTCTCCACTTGAAGAAGTTATCGATCCTTCGAATCACATGTTTTGGGGGTACCTCAATCGGAATGGAAAAAATGTCTCGAAAATTGGTTCAAAGCCATGCAAAAGTTAATTGATCTTAATGGAGAAGATTTTGAAAAACAATAAAGCCATATCTGATTATAAATATTTTTTTATTTGCCTATTTCAAAACTTAACTAATATTCGTATTCTATGCAATAAAAAATTAGAGTTGTTTATATTTCTGTGAACACTTTTATAAGAGAAATGAACATGGGTCATACAAAACAAGATTTGTTAAATATAATTGGAGAAACATAGTTTTTGTTGCGAAAAAAATAAACCTCAAATGATTTTCAAAATGCAGATGGATCCGAAAATAAATTGTACCCTAATATATAATAGACTGACATTTATCTGAGAAAGAACTACTGCAACAAACTGAGACAATTACATTCGCTCAAACAAAAATACTTTTCAGGTTATATTTGTATATCCAATTTAAGTTCCAACAGTAAACAGAAATAATCCTGCGTATTATATTCAATCCTCCTTCTCGTATGTATCTTTTAACAAACTCACTCAAAAGATTTAACGCGCCGAATGCTGAAACCCTCACCTTTTTGTTTACTCCCTCTAATCCATATTAGAAGCGGGTTAGCGTAGATGTAACCGAAAACAAAATGGAAAAAGGATATGGCTAGCTTTAAAGTACCCCAACTTTGGATTTAAGATCTACGGTAATTTCGCAACACCTTGCGGCTACTTGTGAAACTTTAGCAATATGCAGACAACTGGAAGTTTGAATAGCACAAACAAAACAACACATTCTCGCCTTCATGTGTTGGAAATATTATGTAACTTTGGAAGCATTTTGTAGACGAAAGAATCCAATAAAAAAATCATACAAAGTTTATTACTAGAAAATATTGAATGTTTGACCTAGTTCCCATATTGTTCTGTCATGGATATGTAATTTTTTGGTGGAGTGAGTAAACACTTTTATTTTGGGAATTCATTCGCATTATTTAAGTTACACCCGGCGCAGATGCAAAAAATGACAACTCAAAACCTTAAAAAAAATTGTGAATCTATTGCCAAGTTTCATGATTTACCGAACATAAAAAATGAGATCGAACTTTGGCAGCAATATTAGCACTATAGGATTAAACTAACAAATCTAACTGTTTTTGATGTCCTAAAAAAACAAATTCCTCCTTTCCCGAAACGGAAAAAGCATCAAAAATTTTGATCGTTTTACTATACACGACCTGTACAGTGGAGTGATCCTTTAGCAGCCTCAGGAGACTAAAAACATAGCTAAGAAGCACCATGGCAGAAGATCGCCTTAGTAATCTGGCCATGATGAGTGTACACAGAGCTATAATAAATAAAAACCTAAATAATTTTAATGATAAAGTGGATGAAAGTTTTGCAAAAAATCCCCGCAGGTTACGTTTCAATTTAATATTATTGTGAAGTTTTATATATTAATATTGATATTAAAACCGTTCTTATTACAATCGCATCGAGGCAAAGACTTCCAAAGTGTAACGCTTCATGCTCTTGACTGTACCAGGCGTTCATATTTTTTATCCTCCATAATATTGCCCCACTTCCCCCCCTTGGTCATAAGCAGGCGACGCCCTTGTTGGTCACTGTAGCGCGTAGAGAATTTCACGATATTTGCAATGCTGCTCACTTAAATGATGCGCCAGGCGCTCGACTAATTCGAAAATGGGTCATGAAGTTTGATAAGATCGGATGAAAGTGTTACTCGGTATGTTCGTGACGAGTCTGACTTGTCTATGCGAGCGTGCTGTTGCTTTAAACGTGATAAATTATCGTTATTTCGCTTTTTATCTAAAAATTTGTATTAATATGTGTCCATTTGTTGATCATAGGTCTAGCTTCGCCTTGTACGAATATTTACGAAAGGTGTTAAATCCAGCAAGACTTCCAATGCAGATGTAGAATAATTCTTATTGGTTCTATTGTTCAGAATTCTTCGGAAGAGTTAACTACTACTCTCCTAGATATCACTGCGCCTTTTCTAATGGCTTGGTATTATCATTATAACATGAACAAATTTCAATGTTGTCTCATCTCATGAAAGTGTTTCATCGACCTCTCTTTCAAAGTTTCTGATTCGAATGATAAATAAATGGTACAGCAATACTGACATTGTGATGAAGATCGATAGCAAGTTTCTAAGAATGTATTTTGATGAGAATATTTGGTTAAAGCATTAAATTCGCTTTTTTGAGATATTGTGAATTGTTTACATCCGCTCAAACTTGAAAAAGAAATGTTGTCAAGTTATTCATTTGGTTATGGACTTGATTTTATATTCCCCTGGTTCCTATAAGCTTGGTTTGGGAAGGCTTCAAATAAGGATTTGAAATAATAAAAAACAACTCGCCAAGAAAATATATTCATTGATTTCTGTATAAGTCTTCCTAAGATTTTTAGGATGAATATACATATTTACCTGCATTAAATTGAAGCACATGGCAATCAATGCCATTCCAAGCATGAGATATATCGAACAAAATACGAAGCTGAGTTCTAAGACTTCCGTATAAAAATCCCTTCCTCTTCCATATATTTTATCTCCCGGAACCAAATCTCCAAATCCAATCGTACTTAACGAAATGAAACAAAAATAGGAGGCATCCATGAAAGACCAATGATCTTCCCATTTACAAAAGAGTAGAGCTCCACTGCATATGTAGCTAAAAAATAAAATTGGAAAAATTATACACACTCTATTCAGTTCAGTTGGAACCATATGGATTTTTTTTGTTTTATGAAGAAAAGTAATTTCTTATGGTAAAACTGTGCAAGGTATGGAAATTCCAATAATCCAATATCGAAATTTCGGTAGAAAGTTAAAAATAACCAAGGATTCACAAAAACAATGAAGCCTCCATTACACCTTCGCACTACTATTTCAATGAACTTAATCAAATAATATGATTCTATGAAAAAATTAGAATCGTATTATAAGCATGTTCGTAGTAAGGGAGTAATGAATTGCTCCCATACAATTATGCTCGGAGGATGTCTGAAAGCTTCAGATCTGGATCTGAAGTTATCAGCACATCAATATATGTTAGAAAAAACATTTGCGCATGCGTCGAGAGATTCTCTCTGACATTTCAGCTCTAGGACGGTTCTAAAACGGAAGTGACGTACACAGGCTTATCGCCACGTCTAACCGCGGGAGATAATGGCACCATATGATTGAAAGGAAGTATCGTATATACAAGGTGGGTTAAAAGAAGGCGGGGAAAAAAGTGATATACGTACGTGCTTTGTAAGGCGATTGTGGCAACATCAAAGTATTGGGGGTGTGTTAAAAAAAGCGGGGTGGAAAAGTGATATACGTACGTCATATCGACCGTTATCGCCCTACAAAACAAGTACGTGTATCACTTTTGAACAACACATCTTGCAAAAAATAAATTCTATCAAGGCGAGTACATTATCGCATACTAAAATACTCATTTTGAAGATAAAGACGGCAATAATTATTTGAAAGGAATGAAAAGGCTAAAGCATCGCTGGATTTAAAATCAGACCATGTGTCTTGTTTCTGTGTTGGATGGGAAAATTTACAGGCAACCCTCGTAGTAGGCGTAAGACTGCTCCTCCTATACTACCTTAAGATATCATCACTTCAATTTCTTTTTGAAGATAGTCACGTATCCCGAGGGTATTCGAGGTCTATGAAAATCTCAATAAAATTCACAAAAGCAAAACTTGCAACTTGATCTAAGTTTTTCTGGGATGATAGGAACTGTCAAGGTTAGTGCTGTTGGACAAGGAGGACGGCTCTCTCTAGATAACTTTCTCATTATAATTATAGATCCTTGTACATCTTTAAAGTGACAGAAAAGATTTTCGAGGGCCTTATTAGTAATCAACTATGAGTCCCTCGATTGATAGTATTGCTCCAAAATATGGAATTAAAAATTTTCTTTCTTAAAACTGTTGCAATTTTTATCTTTAGCACATTCTACCCCTCTAAGATATTTTGTAGTATTCGACAATGAAACAAAAATACCACTTACAGTTCACAATAAAAAAAAACCCACTTAATAATCTAGATTCCAGTTATTACAAATATAATATATATTTTCTATCATAAATAGCATGTTTTCCTCTTTAAAATACCTTTTTGATATTCCAACACAATTATCGTCATATCATAATAAGATTTTTGGAATAAAAGTTCTATCGCTTGTGTAAGTTGGCATGAGAAATCCTAATCAACAGAAAACACAACCAGTGTACATAGTAAAATGTATGAAGCAGCAAGAGAAACAAATGAATATAGAGAAAACTAGTATTCATGAAAATGTTACAGATCAAAACAAATGTTTTATCAAAAAATCCAAAGTACAGACAAACAAATGATTGTGAGAATATAACAAAAGAAATATTAAAGTACAGGAAGCAAAATATTTGATATAAAGTATCTTCCGAGTTTATACATTTTCAGATTATTAGATTAATTCAAAAACCGTACGTTTGAATTTTGTTGGGAATGACTTTAATTTAACCTTCCATTAGGCGCGCGGGTATTTCTAACGTATTTGGTCGCGTTGTATCTAGCAGATACATATATCAAATACATGCATCAAATATGCAGACACTGACGTTTTCTTATTTTCTACATAGCATGGTTCGCATCGCTTTCTTCTACTTGGTCCAGGTGTTGCCTCTTGAATTTCTTGTTGTGCTTCCAAGGTTTTGTAATTTTTGAGGAAATCTTTGGTTTGTCGTGGAAGACTTTTTATTTGGGCTCTCACTTTTAGTTGTTCGTCTAGCAAGGCTAGTCCTAATTTTTTCAAATATTCTCTTCTTGTGACAAACGTATTTTTGTTTCCAAGAAATATCACCCGCGAGTTGTTTCCAGCTACGTTCAGTAAATGGTGAAAAATTACCATAGGCCACCTCTTAGTTGATCTAGCAACATTATAAGTAGCGCAAAGCTTGTCGACCACATCAACGCCGGATATTGTGTTGTTATAAAATGATATTATTTCTGGCTTTTTTGAAGCATCTTCTTCCACTTCGTTCGACGCCACATGCAAACTGGAAATAAGGACTACGGTGTTTCTTTTTTTCGGGACATATGAAACTAACGTCTCATTTTTTGTATATCCAAATAAACAAATAAACACTTAAAAACAATAAAATTTACGTTTGAATAATTACAAAACCTCAAAATGAACGAGAACTTATCCCAATTAAATCTGACTATAAACTGCCGCTTTTGGTCGTGCTGTATCTAGCAGATACAAATCCGGCGGTCGAACGGGTTTAGGGTGGCCAGGTGTACAAGTGAAATCAGCCGATTGTACTTCTAGGAAAGGCTTCTAGATACATCTGCCGAGAACTACTGCAAATCTCCATTTTCTAGAGCTATTACATAAATAAATATTTAGCAAAAAGTTAGCTATCTATCTCGTAGATACACGCGCGACTAATGGAAGGTTAACATTGTTCCGTTTTTGAAAAGAAAAGAGTTATTTCTGAGGTAATTTCCTACATAGAATTCAATCTACTGACGGTTTTTTGGGGTCATGTAAAAATAACATTAAGTACTATAACAATCACAATCTCTAATTTGAGAGTTGTTTTGAGCTTCGCTACGTTCTCTATCCAAAATACCAAAATTCCAACAATTTGGACTAAAGCCATTACAGCAAATATTATTCTTCTGAATGTTTTTCTGTTCTAATTTTAAGTGAATGTATAGAATCTGGAGGGATGTAATATATATTCTTAGAATGATTTTAACACATCCATACAGACATCAAACCCACAAACCCCAATTAATATTGATAAAAAATTGAGTAACATGAGATTCTCGATCTAAATCAATTGAAGAAACAGTTCTTTGTAGAGGGAAAGAAACCAAATCTCTTTTATGGTGAATATTTGGTGCAGTGAATTTCATCACTCCTCTTCACACCACACGCGTGAAAACTTCCCAGTGTGTGAATTTCTGCTCAAAGCTCAGAAGTCTTAGCACCCATCTGGCAGTTACCGAACCACTCATAGAGTACTTGCTTAATGCTACCTAAGCTGATGCCAAAGTCTTCAGCCATTCTTCGTATAGTACTTCGCCAAAATCAATTCCTTTAAACCGTTGACGTTCTCATCAGTAATACTTGTTCTAGGGTGCCGTGCATGTGGCAAGTTTGCCACCACATCTTGGCCTTTTTTAAAGAAGCGAAACACCATTTATACACTTGAGTCTTGGATAGGCACACATCTCCGAATAACTGGAGTAATTTTCGATATATTTTCGCGGATTATCTTTGATCAAAACACAACTGATGATGCGTTGCTCAAAAGACACTGGTATATCCTTATCGTTCATGGTTACAAGTTCACTAAAAAGCGAGGTTACGCAGTTCCAGCTATTCTCTACGATTCGTAACAGAACAATGTAACATCCAGTGCAGCGACTTTTACGACAGTGAATTTATCGAGCGTTTATTCAATAATTCCTGTTCATATTTGGGCCATCCTCGTAATTCCTATGCATTGCATGAACTTATGTCTATTAAAGTTGAAAATAACAACTATAGAATATGAATTGCATAGTACCATCACACATTACGGGCTGTACAATAGATTTATTACACTAGACAAATTTCTCAAAGTTCTTTCAAACAAAACCCATCCAGCCTTTATATGTTTATATTAATTATATATTTTATACTGACAAATAAAAGTGAATCACGATGGGATTGTGAGAAATGGTTGATAGTCCTCTACATATCAGAATTTACTAGAAAATACAATACCATCCAAAATTTCCTGCAGAAGAAGATTAAACAAATATCCAAATAACAAAAAAATGTGAAAGTTTTATGTGAAATTTGATTTTCAAGATTTCTTGGAAATAATATTTTTAATTGACAATTTATGTCATATTAGGGGGGCTTTACATCTTACCTACAGGATTTCGGATCGAATTTCAGTAATATTTTTTCATATTATTCAGAAGATTGTTAATAGAAAATCAAAATTTTTTGAAAATGTTTTAACTACTCTTATAAATTTTCGTGTTTCTACTCACCCTACCATGATCGTTAAGCAAACTGTAACTGGTACTGGAATGTTTTGAACATCATCTTCTTCGATGTCTATAGTATATGTTTCACTTAATATAGATTCTCTTGGTCCCAAAGGTGGAACGGAAGTCTGCAATGAGATTATCATATAGAAAAATTTAATTTGAATCACATATTCTAATCGAAATTTTGCATTTAATTTTGAATCTCCTGCATTGTAATAATACTGAAAACATTTGATGTATCAATAAAAATTATATAAATATGAATTAATTCTTTATCTTCCGAACCAGCAACATTTAAGTGGTTTAACTGATCAACTTTTGTGAAAATACAAAATGAGGATAATTTTTATGAATTTTCAGATAATTTCAATATTAAATTTTCAAATGGATCAGATAAGTATTAAGGGATCTTTATATACGCAAATCCACCGAAAAAATTGTTAATCTGATAAGAAGCAAGTTTCTGTGTACATATCGAGAAGACCAACGAGGAACTCGTTTCAATATACCTACTTTTTTTTAAAGCTTTTTAATCTATGCACAAAGTTCTTTGGAAATTGATAACGATCTTCCTCGGTTCGGTATTTCCGCAATTGTCAATATTGGTATATCTCCTTTATAATGGTTTTCAATGGAATGTTTGTTTCATATAATGAATAATAAAACTTCATCAAGAATTTCGGCCATGACCTTTATAAAGTGTGCTCATAAAATAACGTAACTTCCCAAGATTTAGATTCTTGTTAAGTTAAAAGAAGGAAATATTTGATAAAACTTTCTTCAAGTATTAATTTACATATCTTTTCAAAAAGTAGCATCTGTATATATTTTCAACTCCCTAATTACTGAGAAAAATGAGTTTTGCTAGTAAAAATAATCAATAGCAACAAAAAAATCAATAATTTGATTAAACTATGCGAACATACACTTGGTTCCTCCAGTAATTTGACAGTAACCAAGTCTATCATATGAAGAAGATATTTATTCACACAATTTCTCATTCGGTATTTACTAGGCCTCTATAAGTATTATTATATTTTTTGTGCTTATCTCTACTATCACTTTCCATTTTCAGATCTGCTTCGATTATTACAAGTGCCAAAAATTCTTCAATTTTGTCACATGTTTCATACGTAAGATTGTCAATACGACTCAGGAATATCAGCTCTTTACTGAACATAATGGACTAAGAAAAACACAATATAAATATGAATGAAAGTATTCTTCCTCTAAATTCAGATGAATGAATTAAATTTGCGCTGAACTCAAATCAATTCTAGTTTTGTGTTAAATGTAAAAGGCCTTGGAAATATGTATTTTAAATTTAAATAGAAAAATAAATCCATTTCCAGTAAGTGTTCCAAGTGTGAAAAGGATTTAAACCTAAAATTGTTTGGCAAGTTTGCGGATTCGCTTACAAACAAATGAAAGAGAGCAAAGTGAATAAAACAATTTAAAAAGAGAATGACCGAATATATAAATAGTTGAAATTGTGTTACCATTATTTAGACAACAGTTTATGTAAAATATAATTTCTGCGAAATGGTTCACAAGACTATCAGAGTTTACTAATTTCTCTCCAAAATCGGATAACAGCTCAGTTGATCTTCTGGAGTTCATTGCGAATATAGAATAGGATTTATGCAAATAAAGATTTTTGTTGGAATGAGTATATTTTCTCATAAGGATGATATTAAGAATTTTCTAAATTTATTAAATAGTGAAACCCTATATCTATTTATTCTTCTACAACTCATGTTTACTCCTATATTGTTTTTTAATTCAAGCTTTCTGCCTTATTCCGAAATATTAACTAAAAGTAGACCTTTCAAATTTATTGTGATGGAATGGAAACACCTCTACCCATTGATATTCTGATTCTTATTTATTTATACTATTTCTATCGATAGGGTACATTTATAAACACTCCTTTCCACTTATTTAATGTATTCTAACACTTACACTAGACTTGACTAACTTGTATAGTAATTAACTTATCGCTAATTTAAATAATTTATTTAAATTCTTCGGTTACTTTTCTATTTAGTTCCATTGACTATGACTATTTATTGTAAACTAACTAACTACGTTAAACATGCTCGATTTATGTATCAAAAACGTAATTTCAAGAATTCTAGAAATAAATCTAAGATAAACAAGTGATTAACAAGACTTTCCTAGAAATTAGTTAAAAAAAATGTAATGTGGACAAATCGCTTGCTATGATGGAAATATATATAACCAGATCGACTTTATGACCTATGTCGTGGACTTATTCTTAACAAGAATTATTTTAACAATAATCGCATTATGAATATTATAGACGGATTTCATCTCTCTTTAAAGCTAATCCATAAAAATTGAGTTTCAATTTTCTACAGATTGAAATTACAACCCAAAGTCAATAGCGTAATCTCGTGTCTATCGTATCACATAGAGTAAATTGGACTCATGGAACAATCAAGTGCTTGCTTGAAATATTCAAGAAATGATATTTGGTTCATAAGCATCTCAATCTAGATCATTGTGAAGTGTCTACAAGGATTCCTTCTAAGAACTGTATCCAATCTTTTTAGTAAGAGAATATTACATTACATAAGGAATTTGGAAAGTGATACATTTCGCACTAGTTACTGCTGAAACGTAACGAATGCGAAATACAATTTCCAACGAATTGTATACACTATTTTTCCTACGATTACGTACAAAATTCTTTAAAAAACGTATTTTTAAATGTGTTGAAAAGTATTTAGTCTACTTCTTCAATTTTCTCAATTTTGGTTTTCTTCCTTTCGGCACCCAGCCAGATTCATATTGAATTCGCGTATTCCCTCTATCGTTCGATATCATATATAACATTAGATGAAGAAGCATTTAATACATGTATATTTTGTTATTTTCTAATTTCTTTTCAAAAATTCTAATAGAATCTAAGATGTATAGTAATTATCTATCTGTGATTAAAAGACAATACTACATTTTATTTTTTGTATACAGAATAAGTCAATGTGAATTTCATCATTTAACGTATTGCCAGTCGCTAAAAATTATTTCATTTAAACTTAAAAAAAAACTTATATGAGTCATTATTCGAAAGCATAAATTATGAAACACTTGTGATAATTAAATGAGAGTCATAAAGTAACTAATCGTTGAAAGATATTTTAGTTTTAATGACTCACAAATAATATTGAACGTCTCTTCAAATGTTTTCACCCGATTAGTAAAATTTGGAATAGAAATTATTTACGGGTCCAAAAATACCTTGTTAAAAAATTTCTCAAATTGTGCTTTTATAAAGAGATTAATTTCGTTCTATGTTATTAAGGTGGAAAGTGGCTTTAAGAAGGAGAAATTGTTTTGTCAGCTAATTTTCTGATTTCGAGAAGTGAAATCAGTTTCACCTTAAAATTAGTTAATTAAAATTTATACAAAATAGCAGGTAATAGGATTGCTTGATTTGATAAAGCAAGAATAATGGGTTTATATTAAGTAGTTCATCAAATAACCAATTAACTTACTTTTAGAATATATACAGCAATTTTGGATGTAAAGTCGATTTATAGGAGGGTAGTTTCGATAAACACAATTAGAGGGAATGTATCTTACTTCACATCTTTTTTTTTAATTTTGAATACCATTATATCCAGACAATACAAGAAAACAACTTACGCATTCTGACGTAATAGACCAGTCTTTCCCGGAGTAGACGCTAACGCCCCCTTATGGGCGCTGAACGCCTAAAGGAGTGCGGCTAGAGACCCAGAAACAATTAGGGCGTTATAGAGGTTATTTGTGATGTCAATTAATTAGATAGGTAGATAATTAATTTTTTTAAATTCATCAAAATTCGTTTTCTGTATAAAAACTATTTATCACTTTCCGGTCCTTCTATTTCCATATCAAAAATCATGTCAACAGGCAAAATTTGGTTGCTAGAAATTCAAGTGAACGACAATCAGAGTTTTTTATTATTAATGACGAAGATTTCAACCGTAGTCTGTATTTTACTGAAATTCGTTGGCTATCAAGAGGCAAAAATGACTCGATTTCACAACCTGTTTGACTTTGTTATAGAGTTTTTGGAAAACAAAGATATAGAATTGCGCAACAAGCTCATTACATCAAAGAATGACAAAGCTTATATGACAGAGCTGTATAAATTGTTCAACGACATGTATCTTCAACTGCAGAACTGAAGAACTAAATTTAAATAAAACAAAAAATGTTATTGCTGCTTTCACAGCCATACTGCTTCTACATAAATAGAATATAGGCAGACGTGAGTTCACAATTTTCGTAATTTATCAATATCTTACAGTAACGACGACTTGTTTGCCTACTGCCAACATTTGAAAAACCTCCATATTGACTTCTGCAAACGATACCAGGGCATTTTGAGCTTGTAAATACTAGTCTTGATGTTGAATCCGTTTTCAAAATCAATACAACAATATAACCTCACCTGGAAAAAGAACTCATAGAATTGACAACGAACGATACCGTAATTCTATCCTAGATTAGGTTGAGTTTATTGCTGTGGCAACGCTGCTTAAATGACGACTTGCCACTGTTCTTGAGTAAATTGGAACCTGATCTGAAGAAATTTATTAAACGGCATCATATTTATAATTCACATTTCTTTTTCTATTAAAATCGAGTATTTGTGTTATTTCGAATAAGATATACTCTGTCTCAATATTTTGAAGATAATAATAATTCTCATTGGCAGGTATAGCCAGCTAGAGCTAACTTGACAGCTGAGTGTCCTTGTTTACTAACTACACTGCGCTCAGGTCTCGAGTTAACTTTTACGGGTCTCGTTAAGAATGAACGTTTGATCTCAGCAAATATAGCTCTCAACAATTCATGTCAATCCAAGTTATAATGTAGTGATTTTTAATTAGATAAAAAAATGAGAGAGGCGCTAGAAAATAATTTGATTTCAAAGCTAACAGAAGACAAAATAAGTTTGGGAGTCTCTGCAATAGACCAAAGATCTTCAGGAGTTATCAGAACAGCCCATTCCAGTAAAGAAGACCAAGACACCAAATTGGACTATTCTTATTTCATAATCACCAGAGTCAATACAGAAAAATGTATTATTGGTAACCTTTGTCGGAATAGATTATAACGTGAATAATCATAAAGTTCAAAAATTAGTTAAGTAAATGAAGGGTCTAACTTGAAGGAATTCTGTACAGTATTTTTTCGGTAGATTCAGATCAGTATACTAAAAATTCAAGAATATTTTCTGCTTTAGGCACTCTTCCAAAGGTTAAGAATACACAAATCATAATAGAAATCTATGGATAATAACTTACATTGTGACATAATGATAAATAAGTGATTCATGAATATGCTAGTGGTGGAGCAAATAGACTAGCTTATTTATAGTGATACAAAAAACATAAAAAAGAAAGAACTGTGGTAAGAAGTAGTGGAAAAATAAGATTCCAAAAAACATTTAAATAGAAAAGCATGATCACACTTATATATACGATAGAACATGATGAATATAGAAGAATTAAGAAAAACAAAAATCACTGAAGAAGTAGAAGATGTAAATAATTGTTTCAATGTACACCTCAGACGCTAGGTTCAGCAGGTAGAGGACGAAACATTTATCCAAATTCTCACAAAATGTGAGAGACTACAGAGCTCCAGAGCATTAGACTTGGGCAGATCTTTGGCAGCTAGTGCTATCCCACAATCTGTATTTTCTAAGAGGAGTACGAAAAATAGATTAACTGTAATCTCTACAGTGGAAAAGTTGACAAAATAGATACTTAGATTCTTTATGTTGCAATCTACATGACTACATACATACATATAGTGGGCCGGATATCAAATGTAACAGCACTAAGAGTGAAATGGCTCAGATGAGTGGGAGGTTTGGAGAAAGAAAGATGTTGCTATACAGAAGACTCAAAAAAAACGTCAAACTAGATAAGCCTAGATGGCAAGAGAAAGCTGTGGAAAAGTGCTATGGATGTTACTTATCAGAAACAGAAAACGATCGACAGACAAATAAGACAACGAAAAGGAGAGAGAGAAAAGAAAAACCAGTACCTAAGTTTACGAGGTAAATTGTATATGAATTTACTTTGTTATATATGAACTATATAATATTCAGGTAAAATCGACCTTAACATGATTCATTCAGCTTTAAATATTCTGTTATACTATAACTCAAACATCGAATGTTTGTTTCAAAAAAGCTCAAAGTGTATAGAAAATTGCAATGAAATACTTTCTCATCCCATTGGAATTTTTTGTCGATATGTATGTGAATAGAGTTCATTTTGTCAAATATAGTTTATTCGTTCTAAGTGAATTCCTAGTTTTCGATAATCAAATATCAAAAGCCATCTGTACCCAAAACAAACGAGTAATGGTTGGCTTCTCAACTTATTACGTTGACTGATTACATTTCATGGTATATATTTCTGGGATTGCAACGAAATGCCACAAGCTGATAATTCATTTGAAAACTATTTTGAAACTGTTTAATGGATACTACAGTGATATTGTACACTGAGAAAACAAAGTACATTCTATTTATTTGTTGGACATAAAGAATCTATAACTGAATTATTAGTAGCGGTCTATTAAAACTTCATAAGCTATTAATTCATCTTCATTTTGTTATAGGTCTTTATATGCTGACAACTAAGCTCAGGATAATTGAGTGATTAATATAGTATAAAAACCTCAAAACATCCACAATCAACTTTTTCAAATGAAAGTATGAAATTAAAAAAATAGAAATAGGTAAATGAAAAGTCTTTTGGTTTTTTTGGTCAACTTTTGTTGCTTATACTAATAGTTCAAGAGTCCTTTATGAGAATTTCGTTAAAAAATATTGATTACTCATTACAGAGATTTAAACAGCAAAGTCAAAAGATGTGTATCGCGTAAAAATCGAATAAGTCCCATATTGGTCAACAGACATTAATGTGAAAGACACTACACAAAACTTAAGAGAGTCCCTCAATAAATGGACCAAAAAGTAGAGATAAAACTCAAGAAATCAAAATATAAAAATAGAAGATATAAAAATAAAATGAACAAACACAACTAAATATCTAGGAAGTCTTTAGATGCTAAAATGAGATGGAAGGATCCTGTGTAAAAGTCAAGGGACATAATAGAAGCAAAATGTATTGAATTATAGGCAGAAATTCCAAATGTCAATACAAAATTAATTGCTCATATACAAGTAAATTTTAAAACCCATCTGCACATACAACTTTAGGACAGTGTCCGATCAACCAATATTACACCCATGCAAAAATTTCAATACAAAGTGTTCCACTCCTTTTTAATTGAGTATCAAATTGAATTTAATTTCAACAACACTGTATTGGATTATATTAAATGGTATTATATTTTACATAACATTTTAGTTGCATTCTTTCTATCAATATTAAATTAACTTCTTTCATAATACCCATAGAATGTTGTACGTGACTTGAAGTAAACGTGAATGTTGTATATAATATCATTTTTCCATGAAAACTGTCATGAATTCTAAATTTCTTGAGTCAACAGCTGTTTCTGGTAAAAAAAAACTACGGCTCGACTATATGCCCGGTAAAATATTAACAGTGAACATGTAGTATCAAAATTTATTCATTTTATCCTCAGATTATATCGGTTGAAGTTTAATAGATTTTCGTTACCTCCATACTTAACTTAAGTTGATGTAAATAGTAGTAGAAAACTCAATTTTGCCTAATTTCACCAAATTTTTAATGCATATAAAGAACTCCAAGCAATGTATTTACGGCTGTCAAGCATAAAATTGCGAATCATCGCTGAATACTATGAATACTACGTCATTTTATCTCCCAGTGCTGCTATATCTCAAACGTTGACGACAGTAGTCCGCAGTCGATAAAGTTTTAGCGTGATCAGTACAAAAAGAGAGCAAACTCTCGAACGCGGTGATATAGTAAGAGATTTATCTTGCTATTCAAATTATTGGTCAGCAATTGGACGTGTAGTAACAAAACGGTCTCATATAGCTGTTAACCTGAAACGCCTAAATTGATGCTCTTTGGTACGCTTTGCATGATCACTTAGTCGTAATCCTCCACCTTCCATTGCCAGAAAGAAGTATCAGGGAAGTATCAGGACATACATAACCGCACTATATTCATTTAAAGTGTTGTTCATCCTCCATGTAGAACGAGCCCGCACCGTCAAAGTTGAAGAAGTGAACTGAACTAATCAGAGATGGATGGACCTAGACTCGGTCTTTGAGTTCTGTGAGAACTACCACGTTCAAATTCTTTCTTTTTATTTTCTGTCACGCCAGGTCCAACACTCGGACATGTATTGGTACGATCACGATGTGATTTTGTGTGTCTGGATACTTTGGGCAATATCGCAATAAGAAATTTCTGCCCAGACCACAATGTGAAAATCTCTAGCATAGAAATAATTTTGACGTCTTCACATACTCAACACAGTAGACAAACTAACAAAAAATATCTTTATTATAAGACTTTTAGAATGATTTTTGTGATAAACAAAAACACTTTAAAAATCACTCATATATTTAAATCGATTCCACCATTTCAACCCCTGAAATGTAATTAATTGAAGTAATATAATTCATATGTGTAGAAAAATGATGCCCTCGTATGAGAAATAGAATAAACGAAGAGAACAATGAGGTCTCTTGTTTCTGCACACATTTCTCTCATGATAAATAAACAATAAAAGGCAAATATCATAATGTAGGTCAACAAGGATACGACGTTCCAACTAAAATATTTTTTGTTTCACTTTTACAATGTGCCTCATTAGTATATTTTGCTTCAAAATCCATCGTTTCAGTTTCAATTAATCCCAAAGCTTATGCTCTATTTTTTCTCTTTTCTCAGAATAGAAATAACGAGGTACATAATTGTTCTGCGTTATGTATGGATTTTTAATTCTGTTCCAAGTCACCAGTTCATATAAAAGATGGTTACGACCAACGCTGGATTGGAAATATAACTATTGATATCTAGCTTATAAACATATCACATATATTATACATACGTTGTGCGGTCCATGATTATTTGGACTCATATAGAAAACGTTCACGCGCGCCAGTGACAAGTCTCAACAAGCTCAACAAAAAGTTCAGCTTGCTGCTGCGATCCATTTTATTGAGTAGAGCTCGAACAAAAAACTGAGTCTATTTGTTTTGAAAATTGTCAAAAAATTGAATTTCGTGCAGTTATGAAATTTCTGATGTAAGAAAGATTGACACCATTACAACTCAAAAACAGAATGGATGGATACAAGTATTCTGAGAATCCTACACGAGCATTTGACGGGTGATGAAACTATGGTCATCAACTACGAACCTTGTGTCTAAAAATCATCGAAAAAAGGTAAGGCAAAATCAGCCGAGGTGTGCGCTTGCTTCAAAACAATGTACTCACATTGCTTCGTTTTCAAAGGCTACATGAATGTACATGAATGAGGCTTTACCGAGATTGAACACTCACAATATAGCCCTGATTTATCCCCGTCTAACTATTTGTTGTTTGTAAGGCTAATGGCCGAGTTAAGGAATGAATTTAATAGCGACGATGAAACTAAACAGTGTTTCAGCAAAGAAAAATTTTATGCTTTGGACTATAAGAGCCATATGTGGGACGAAATTCCCGTTACCCGAAAATCATATTATATAACACAAATTATATAACACAAAACGGTTTTTGTTGTGCAGATGACAGGTACAAAGCTGAGCATTGACAGAAGATAATTTTTTTGATACACCACGTATTACAATATCGATTATTCTGTTTGAGTTTAGGGTGATTTATCTACTAACCAATACGATTTTTGGTCCAGGCAGCAGCAAATGATAAAACATCCGACTGCAGTTCTTTATTTCTTATTATTTATGAATTTATGTTAATTCCTCTAAATATAGATTAAAAAATTTCGTAGCTTCCAATTTGTATTCTATCACAATAAATCGGTTCTACGTTTTCGTAGAGTTATTTGTATACCTACTACATAAAAAGTTGACATAAAATAATTCATTTTTTTCTTTAGTAAATATATTTTTCGTGTTGTGAATATACTGTTATTCTAAGTGATTACAAAACAAAATCCAGTTTTTTGTACGTTTTCAGCCAATTAGAGAAAATGATTCTCAATCACGTGATGTTCACTTTCGAGCTATAAAACTGTTGTAAAGTTTGTTCTATACATCGAGCCGTCAGTTTTATGACATCAGTTATTGTTTTATTGGGTTCAGTTGAATTATCGAATGGTAAAAGTTGTCATAATAAATCACAGAATAATATCGTAACTGAAACTTTTACAATCACGTATATCTGAAATTATTGAAAGGAAATAGGTCATTCCTCGTGATTCACAATTTCGATTGATTTGCTGCATTACTTGTTGCCAATTGAATTTAATAAAAATTTAAAAATTATTTGGAAAAATATGCATTGTTTAATATTAATAATAATAGAAATAAAAACAGAAATGTAATGATACGAAGCACATTCAAGTCAAAGCAACCAGACATGGTGAAGTATAATTTACCTTTTAAAAGTTTTATAGACAAACTCGAATATTGTATAGAGAAAAGTAGTAGTGCTAGTAAGTACTTCATTGCTGATTGTGTTACCCTCCACACTCAACTTCCATTCACACAATCTGGTTATGAATATGTTTTCTACATTCTTGGAGGAAACTGAATGAGTTTGAATTCTCCGTTTCACCTACATCCTTTAAATTTCTTTGAAAATATGTTATGCTTCACGTACATGCATATTGTAAGCAAGAAAAAATAGTCAATTCAAAATTCGTCAATCCTGCTATGTGTTGTATTAATATTAATTCTATATTCAATTCCTTTCACTTAACCGATATTACACTCCATTTCATTCGTATAGGCATTCTAAGCACCACAAAAAGAAACTTAAATAAATGTAGAGAGACAGAAAAGAGAGGAACTCGCTGGATTGTTTTTGAGAGAGATATTTAAATAGGATATGTTCAATTTCAGGCATAGCCCTGGAATAGAAAAATTTTCCTCTGCAGGACTGGGATTGTTGTCATCTTAAGGAAGGATTTCTTTTAGTATTGTATAGATAGAGTCCAAACGTAAGGTTGAGAGAACGACATCAATTTAGGGGATAGATATTTCGCCGGTAGGGCACGCTACTTTTGAAGAACGACTCGTTTAAATACTTACGCGGGAAGTATTATTTCTATTGAGTTAATACTGATAATATATTCAATTCAATTTATTTTTAAATTGATGAGATAGGTTGAGGAGTTCGTGTTTACAGAATATCATTAATAATAGTATCGATACCTCCTGAATATTTGAGCAGTAGTTGCAAAAAAATCTATGATATGGGTCTATTATTGTGTACATAAATAATGTAAAAAATCTTATACCGATCGGACTCCTTGTATCTATGTTTTGTGCAAATAACTTTAAGTGTTATTGGGTGCATTAATTGGATGTACGTTGCTATGTAAACGTGAAGTTAGAGGCCGGTGTACGGCTGTAAATTCCCTGTCGTCGGCCACTTGACTGATAAATATGTTAATCATATTACAGAAAAACCGCATAAAATCTGCAACATCGACGATCGAAATTGAGGTACATTTTACATCATACTTAAAGATTATTGTTGTTTGTAGTAATCTTCTGTCGAGAAACGGAAAAGGAAAGGGAAAGGAAAACTGACTTTTTCTGCCTTGCGTCTGGAGAAGAGGGTCGCTTTAAAGTAGTGGTTTCGGCGCATTGTGGCAGTATTGGACTGAGTTTTTGGAATTTATCGAAATACGACATCGTGGTTTGGATCAAAATTTCATGAAATATTCAAATCGAAATCGTCGTTATGGATATAAAAGGGTATTTATTCTGCCATATAGGCGAAGCGGTTTCCAGAAAATTACGAAGACTTCAATATTGGGTAATTTATTCAGGAAACCATCTTTTTGTTAGTGTAACTTTTTGCTGAGTAATTTTTTTGCTGATTGTCATTTGTTACCGTGGGACTATTCTCTCCTAAAGAGGAGTCGCATTTCTCATTAGGTAAAGTGTTTTTCGATAGACCACATCTTTGGCCAAATAACGTGTTTTGGCAACAGACTTGCAGCAAGTTATTTTTATACATAATAAAAATGTTTCAATTTTTTATAGTTCAAGTTATTTGTAAATTTGCGAAGGTGACTGTCATAGATCTAAGTGGGTTGTGGAAGATATAGGCCGTTACATATATAGTCTTTAGATTTCAAGTTCACTAGGTATTCTGTAACCAAGAATTTGCACATTGCAAGCTGGGCACTCATCGATAGAATGGTCTGCAGTTTCGTCCTCCTCTATGTATGTCGTGGCATTACGCATACTGAGAAATATATAACTTTTTTCTACACCTACAATAAGTTCTTTACCCATTGGTTGATTTCCTGACACCAATCTATTGAGCGAACTAGGCTCGTCTTTCTCCTTTATGTTCGAGTGACCGAGCATCTAAGCCTCAATGTCATGACCAACTATTGTACGACTTTTTTGCACTCCAGCACAAGCCAAGAGTATACCGATTCAGCATTTATGGCGTGTATGGCACCTATGCTGTCTGAGGAGATTGTTCCTACGGCCTATATTGAGTATCACAAGTGCACATTCCTTCACAAAAAATAATTTGACTTGGAAGACGATAGGATGTAATCCAAATGGGAAAAAATCCCGTATTATGAGGTATTAACCGGAAAAGTCTGCTTCAGCCAAGCCATTTAATCTAAAGCCGTTTGTGTACCAGAAGGATCTATTATTTAGTATTGCGGGCTTCAAGCGTTTATCATTAACCGTCGGAGGCACCTTTTCATCACTAATTATCAAAATAATGGGATGCTCATCCGCAGCATGCGTTCAGAATTTCTCACAGGTAGTTGGTCCAGACTACCATTCATTGAGGATATTCAGCATACCTGTATATTCTGCCGTCGAATTGTATTTTTAGATGGAAAGGTGAAGGATGTCGTAGGACGTAAAGTGCACGAGTAGCTTTTTTTTGAAATATAATATTTTTGTTGAAGGTAAGTCCGTCCTATGTTTGTAGTTTTTAGGAAAAAGTATACATATAGCTTAGGTATAGGCAAAATCAGATGTCACCCCCGCTAAAAGCTTCTTAAAATATTTTGTGTTGAAGCCTCCTATCATCACTGTAAGCTAGCCGGAACCTAAAGTTACCCTCAGATGGTAAAAAAGAGTAAATACAGTTTTCAAGCCCCTTTTAGTTTATTGGGGCTTTCCTAGAGTATTGACGGTAAGAATATATATCAATCCAAACTTTTGTTCGCATCTTTATGTTTTGAATAAGCTGTAATTTCAAGTGAATGAATTAAGAACAAAATTTTTTCATAAAAAGTGCAGACAATCATGTTCTTTGTCCATAAATCCGCTATAATTTCGAAATATAATTTTTATTTACTTCATCTGAAATAAATTTTCAATCATTTCTTTTAAATCACAACCTATTCAGAGAATTCGTTTTCCTTATTATCGTAAAAAGCTACACGGTTTTATTCAAAAGTAAAAAAAATGTGTAATGAATGAAACATATTTTAGAAGAAAAAATACGCCCTAGGGTGATGTAGTGTGCTATCATTTGACTTGAAAAGCTCAAATTTCACTATTTACAAAATTCGCTCAATCTCAGTGTTCACGTTAAAACTTTCAGGAATGTTTGTGAAAGACAAGACTAAATGACTTTTTATACCAGCGTTTTTTCATCCCTTGGTGAAAGGGTTGTTAACAAACAGATGCTATAACGCTTTCACTCCTTTCACATTTTTTGTACATCTAATTATTTCCGTGCTTTTTTTAATTCCAGCATTTTTTCATATGACAATAAAACATAGATGCAGCTGATGCAACAAAATACTTAATATTAAGAAATTTTGATTCAATTATTTTGAGAGTACCTTATGATAAATTCAAAGATATTTTGTTATTTTATTTCAATTTAATCCTCGACAGCGCTGGTATATGAAGGAAAAATTCGAAAATCACATAATTGATTATATATAAAGGACTATTACAAACCGATAAAATACAAAAATTGTCTAGAATAAATGAAATATTTTGAAGTGAGCCACCATTAACACTTGGGGTTTTGAAAAAGTTTACGACCGATCCCCAAACTTACTAAATATATACAATGATTTCCATAAGAACCGGTCTTCTGCCGTTTTGGAGAGTTAAATAAAAAGACGTGTACAGATACAGAGGAAAAGTTAATTTCACAAATATGTAAAACGGTTGAAATAATTTTCTGCTTAGCTCCCTACACGTTGGTAGGTTGTCGCCTGTGTTTTCAACCATATAGTAACATGTTCTTGCAAATCGTCAACATCGTTGAAATATTTACCATCAAGGAAAGAGATGAAAGTCGCTAGGAGCGAGGTTTTTGCATTTATTGCTTTGTCCCGTGGTGAGAACTCAGCAGAATGCCCCTTTGTTCTAAAAAACTCTGTTCATGAATGATCGAGCGGTCAAAATTTACTCAGGCTCAACTTTTATCCCACGTAACTATTTGAGAAAAAAAAATCGTCATTCTCTTCATTACACCGCGTCCAAAACTAAAATGTGTTGGCCATCTGTTTTTTGTGTTTTTCAGTAAAAATATTGGATACTCAATGTGAGCAACCTTTCCAGTTTTTTAGTAATAACTTATTGTAAATTTCTGGTTCTACTCAAGCTTCTCTTTAATTGTCTGAAGCATTTCATCAGTAACCAAAGATGGGTGTCCACATCGTGTTCATCATTCACTCAATTACTTCTTCCATTGAACTGTCCGACCCATATTGTAATAATTGAATCACTAATATCATTTTGTCGGTAAATCCTGCAGATTTACCAATAAATTTCACTCCGTTTAAATTTCTTTGCAATTTAGAAAACTAATCACAGATCTGATTCTTGCGTAAAATTAATTGCATTTTGGGTACACCTCGTATTAAATATGGAGTCTTGAAAATGGTTCAATTATTCATTTTACAATAAATCATAGGTTATAATTATCTCCCAGTAACCAGGAAATATTTTTTTGCCTAGATAATATTCCTGAAAACTAGCTTTTAAACTGAGCTCGACTGCAACTCGTATTTTTCCCTTAATTAATCTGTTACATGGCCCATAATTCCGAAGAAGTGCATTATAAAAGTCAGCAAATCGTCCGAGGATACTCCATTCTATCACGAAGTACACAACATACATCCAACTCCAAAACGTTCATATATCACTAAGCCAAAACGAAAAACTTTACAAACGTTGACGGGGATCGTTTTATTACATTTTTTCATATCGAGATAATGAGGATCTTAGCAAATTGGACAGGAAAATGGTAACTATGAAACTCAAATTACGTCAAGCTAATCCCAGAAGGGGTTTTTAAGCTTTACTAAACTGTTGAATTTTTGAAACTATGTCTAAATGAAACAATGTTTTCAGTGACAACGAAAATAACTTATAAATAAGTGTTGTATATCTCTCTAAAATTATTGTATGTATGATGAAGTCATACTTATTGTCAGTCTCAAAAAAAATAGTACTTCTAAGAAGAGTTTGTTTTGTTTGTTGCATTTCTATTAGAAGTATAAAAATAGTAGGATTCTCAAACGTAATGACTTTTCGGAAACTACAACTACAAAATTTAGGTCACAGTTTCCGAGCGCCGCGTTTAATTTTTAGTGAAATTTTCAAATTCAAAATATGATATACTAGAAATCACTAAAAAAGTTACTAGATGAGGAGCGATGACATAAAATACTAGTAATACTAAAGTTATACACTCTGTGAACTATGAACCACAAACTAAATACTGAATATACTGTTTATACTGAAGGTTTAGTCTCTGAAGGCAATAACTTGGTTATCTAAACGCATCTTAGACAGTGTAATTGTGAGTGTTTGTGATGGTGGTGTAAACAGTGTATTCAGTATGAATATCACCAACGGTTCCAGAAATTACAACATGCCACAAGTTCTGGATTTGGTAATTTCAGGAAATCAGCGATATCTTCTCCCATTTTTGTAAATTTGTTCATTCCAATTCTCTCAGTTGAACATTTACCATTGTGGTAATTGAAAAAGAATGTGTTACTGCTCACATGACTTGGTAGGAGACATGCATATTTCTTAAAAGTATCAGTGTATTTTCGGCAAATTTTTGTCTTGATAAATGTGTAAATGGATTATTTTTATTTCATATAACTGATTACTTCTATATGCAACCCTCAACCTCATTATTAAAGCAATCTTAGATTGAAGAATGTAGTGAACTATTTATGTAAAGGATTGATTCAATATTTTTGTTGCTAGGTATTTATCATTAGATGCTCTAGTTAAAAAGATAATGGTATCTTTGCTAGAAGAAGTATTCGCTTCTTTAGGCTGAAAACCTCATGTTTTTCCTTTCAGTATTGCTCTTAATTTCTCACAATTTTCTGTACTTATAACTTGATTTAAGGTGATCGTACTTCTAAATATTAAATAATAGGTCGTTAGTGTTAACGATTTGTATATTACTAATAATTCAGTGAAGTATACTAACAAAGACGATTGAAAGAATCTATCTATCTATTTTTTCCTCCTTTCACCAGTTCAAAAAAGGTTCACAGGCTATAATATAAACTTTTCTTCACTTTTCCGGTAAAAAATTTGATGAGGCTTCTCCAATTTCTGGTGGTGTTGAAGAAAATTGATTTCCATTTTCTAAATTCATTTCTAAATGGTTTTAAACCGAATTGTATACAAAATGTCAAAACAATGTTGACAGGCTTAATTTATTTTGATTCATTGATGCAAAAGCTACCTATATATATAAATATATAAACATTCCAATTCAAACATTCCTTCAAGTGGAATATTCATCCGCAGCCTGCGTCCAGAATTTCGCACGGTGCTTTCCAATTTCAGCGTCCCCGGGTTCGAAAATTAACTTTTCGATTTTTTTTCATGTGTACCGAACTGAATCGATAAATTTGGATTATATTATAGAATTTCAAAACCCGATTTTTGTGGCAAAACAATTTAATATAACTAAATCAAAAAAACATAGTAGTGTTTAATGTATTTATTAGTCACTTCCGTGATTAATGGGTATTATTGAGATCAAGCAAACAGACATACAGTCGTGGAAAAAAATTGTTGTCGAAGTTCAATGCTAATAAAATATTTTAAGCTAGTATGGCGAAAAGTATAAAAACCGCGAATCTCAGTAACCTATCAATTACGCTGTTCATAAGAATCACTGGTAGGCGGTAATTCGAGGGAAATGGATAATTTGTAAAGTTCAAAAATCTGTAGACAAAATTAAAAACGCGACAGCTGTTCGCATCACACCGGTCTACCAAGGTAGAAAGGATTATAACATATTACTATGACTATGACTGGTTATCTCAATCACTTTCCGAACAACAATTACCATGATGCGGGTTAGTTTCGAAACATTCAAATCATGATCGAGTTAACCCGAGCATAGTTTCTAACAAGTCTATATTTACATGTGCGAGTATTAATTGCCCTATTTCTACAGTTTTTTTTGTATTATATAAAAAACTGCTAATTAGTCTATGAAGCTGTGTTGGAAAGAGCTCTCTGAAATCGTTTTTGATGACTTGATGAAATATGGGGTGATTGAGTCTCCATTCATTACCGGCATTTTTGTATTCAAACCTAATTTGCCATCATATTAATTAAAATCATATTTTCTGTCGAGTATTGTTTACATTTACGTTATTCACTTATTGCGGCTCAGTACAATTAGTCACTTCTGTTCCACTATCATGTTCAAGTTTTCAAAGAAATTAATTTGTTGTCGACTTCCCACTCAGTTCGAAAGATTCGAGAAAATCTCTGTATATTCTAAAATGTCTCAAAGTAAATTTTAGAAAATTTGTAGTGACAACACTTCTCATATCCACTGATAAGATTTTTAAATATGATAGAACAGATTTCTGTATATTTGTATTTGAAAAATATGAGCTTAGTTTTTAGAGATAAGCACCTTTATCCAGATCTGTTCTATTTACTCGTTCCATCTTTAACATTTTCCAACTGTATATCCATTTCTTTCATTATTTCATCTTTCCCGCAAATTTTGGATTGTAGATGTAATGTAAGACCCAAAAATTCCTTGCATTGATCGATGGTACCTGTTATTATCTATTGAAAAACACGCGGCAGGCCTAGGACAAAATGGTTAAAAGAGGTGGAAGATGACCTGAGCAGAGTAGGTGCTAGTAACTGGCAGAAAAAAAAACAGGAAATAGAAAGCTCTGATGGAATATAAGCGGGTGTAGACATGGATTATAGGGAATGAGCCACCCTACCAAAAGCATTTTTTCTCGTAAATTTAATTCTGGGATTCTAGATTATTCAATTCCATACTTTTCCTATGACATTATGGACGATTTCTGTCACATCGTAAGCATGTTATGAAATATTGGTAGAAATTGTAATATTTGATTTGTTTAAGAGCCTGTTGGACATAGAAGAATCGGGAAATATTGTTCTCTGTGACTACTGACAAAAATCAAAGAAAATTTATAAGTCAGCGTATCAATACTTCAAGAAATAATATCAAATTAAGGTTACTGATGCAGATTGAGAAAATACGATAAAACATTTAACAATTTTTGTAAGAAATGTTCATAGTTCTATCAATTGTTTTATTGATATTCATATCACTCAATATTACTCAGTTCTTATAAATTATTATGAGTTAGACGTTGATGATGAAATGAAAAATTGACATGAAATTTGAGTGTTTTTCAAGTTACAAGTTTCCAATCGCATCAATTATTTCCACCAGAGGTGGTGAGTTGACTTACAATCAGTTGTAATGGGAAATCGATACCTTTTTAGTAATTGTTACTTGTGATCTTCAAAACAATGGAGGGAGGAAAGAAATATATTATTTTTAGCAGTATTTATAACTTCAAAATGTAGTAATGAAAAATTAATAATTTCTCTACAATATATTGATAATATACAAGGTTCTCCATTTGAAATAATAAGATTTTTGTGGCCTGGAATTTTTCGAAAATGACTAAATGTATCTCGCATTACTGTTGTAGATTTCACTTGTACACATTAAATGTACACGTCGGGATTCAACTTGTACGATAATTCTTTATTTTCGCAAAAAATGGCAGAACTTAGGTATATGAAACCTTATCTAAAGTTGACATAGCAATCAAAAATTAGTTGAAAGCGTAAGTAATCAGAATAAAACTCCAGCTTACCTTGTGTCAATTGCATTGATGATCTCTAAATATAAATAAAGTTCTTTATCCAATTAAAGCACCAATATAATTCAGTTATTATATGATAATTATAGATTCAGCAATAAATTATAACTTATATATTACCAGTTTTTGATCGAGACTACCAGTTGACGTCAGATAATTCTTTGAACGCGCGCTCTACGCTCTCTATCTCAACAACAGTGCAAAATATAAATAAATATTTAATAAGAAAGTAATAGAGAAAAAAATTCTCCACAATATTGATGATAGATATAAATAGCGTGAAACCCATAGAAAACGAGATATTTGCAAAGAATTTTGAGAAATCGATTTTTGTGTCTTTTGACCACTAACTTTAAAACTTGCGACCATCCAATTATATGTATGTAGATTTTTCGAGATATTCACCTAATTTGGTCTAAGATGCCTGGACTAATATGAAAATTTGGTACACCCTTGGTGGAACAGACAACTAAATCGCTTTGGGAAAGTCCAACTCTTTCGCTTTAATTTACTAAATATACCTCGATTTAATGACTAACTAAAACAGCTGTGATTAACGAATATTTAGGAGGAAAGAATTGGAATTGAACAATTTCGACATTAGAGAATCGTTAAAGTGAGTTGAAACCCACATGTACGCTAAACAATTTTCACATAGGGATTTACTGAAATGCATTAAATAAAATATATAGACTACAAAATGTATACGTTGAAATAAATTTCGAATTTCAGTTCTAATAATTGTTGAATCAATATTTCCAAATAATCCCCTGGCACATATTCTAGTATACAGAGGTGACGATAATTCCTGCATATAATTATAGATATACGAGAAGAATTCAATGGAAAAAAAGAATTTTCATTTGTTGACACTACTTTCTCTATAGTGATTAGTTTCACCTTATTTCAGAAATTGTCAGTCAAAATTTCACATAAATCTGAGAAACAAATTAGTTTTAAAACCCATATAAATAAAACTGTTTCCGTTGTGGGATAAATATAAAGAAAAAATAATTTGGTAAAAAAACCAAACAAGAATTAAGTGATTATGATTTCAGTATTGCTTCACATAATGGAATTATTTTTAAGTTATTTTTTGTTTTAAAAGTGATCATATTCTAATGTTTTCTAGTTTATAGACACGGTGTACTTACTCACTATTCACTAATTCAATTTATGTACTTTTCTATTCACTTGTCACTATCCATAAAATTGTTGATTAACTGACGTCTGTAATTCCGCTTCGTATCTTAATATTGAAGTCTCTAGATTGCAGTAAGCAAGCAAAAAGGTTTTCTTCTTAAGAATTGTCTCTATGAAAAGCTGGCACAAAAAAGTGAAACGATCTTAATAAGAAATATCCTAAACTTCAGCTTATACAGAGTGAGTTTTATGTATGAAACGTCTCAATTATCTAGGAAACAACTTGTACGATTTTTATAAATTCCTGTGTACAAGGATCTTGTGATACGGCCTTTATTATGGTGGTATCTACTCTGTTGTCAGATCTTTCCTTTTTTAGGAAAAATAATGAACTTTCTTATTTAAAACGGATCACCCTGTATATTTTTCACTCCTCGAAATCCCTAAGAAATACTTATCATTTTTTATCACATGTTTCCTATACCTAAATGCCATAATTTCGAAGTTATAGCTACATTTGAGTTATCTCCGCCGAAGTTAAAATAATATATTTAGGTGGATATGTCTGCTACAATAACAAATTTGATGTTTCGATAAATTATTATTGTTGAAGTTTATTGAAAGTCACACAAATTTTACGTGATCATAAATTCCATCCATACAGAGTTGTCAGATGACGATTTTGATCGACATGAAGAGTTTACAGACCTAATGATAATCAAAACGATCCAAATTTTTTCAAGTAATGTTATGTTTTGCGATGAGGCCATTTTTTGTATTAATGGAAACTTAAATTGGCGTAAATATCCCTAGAAATTGAATATATGGGGCTGAAATAATAGGCGACTTAATAATTGATTGATTTCATTGAGGGTAACCTGAAAGGTATTTAGATCTATTGGAATAGTATTATATCTGAGTTGGCTCGGATATTTCCAAATCCAAGTAAGTATTCTCCATTACATTTGAGAAAAAACAATATTTAGCTACAACAAATAATGAATATTGAGTTTCCTAGAAGATGGATTGGAAGGTTGCAAAGTGTATTGCAAAGTTTTCAAAATCACATGGTTTGTTGTATTGAAGTGAATGGACAATATTTTAAGCATCTGCTGTAATCGCCTACACTGTATGTTCTCTAGAATTCGTAATTCTACTTCACAAATGTGGATCTACTTTTAACATGACACAAACATTTGAAGATTTGTCTTCAGTTGTTGTAGGTTTTCTGCGAAATGATTTGGATAATTATTTTACTGCACCAGCTTCTTTAAACTTTTTACTAATTTACTGACACTAAATTCTAATTAAACGAGTTTATTCAATCAAAAATTATCAGTATTTCTCAAGGTTTTCTAAAAATACAAAATATATAGTGTGATTCGTTTGAAATAACAAAGTTCATTATTTTTCTGGAAAAAGGAAAGATCTAACAACAACGTAGATACCGGCCGTATCACAAGACCCTTCCGCACAAAAATTTATAAAAATCGTACGTTTCTGAGATAATTGAGGCGTTCTATACATAAAACTCACTATGTATATATAATGAATCTCTGAAGGCAAAGGGTGTGTAGTATTTTCAATGAAAGGACATATATTGAAGAAAAATTTATGAGGTGTGTTCGGCGATTACTTAATGTTCCCGAAAAGCTTGCTCGTAATATAAATTCGTACCAATGCTTTATTCCATCAGACATTTAGGTACACCATTACAACATAGATACAAAAATAATACAAAATAAAATTTTTGTCGTCGTTTTCCTCTATTTATTTTCAGAATTTGATATCATCCTACTGACATTTATGTCGGTTTGGTCGATAATGATTCTGAAATCTGGATAAGAAAAATCAATTTAAACCTAAAAATTCATTTGGGAGCTGGTGAAAGGCTGGTACGATTTTTAAAGGTATGTCCTGAGACACTAAGAGATCAGTTTCGTAAAGATTTATCTCAAAATACTTTACTAATTCTGCATATTTTGTAGATAATGTTGCACCTGAACAAAATGACATCACTATTTATCTGATTTTACGTGCTTCAAAAGTAAATTCACGTATGCATTTATGTTGTTTCTCATTTACACCCTACATGCAACAAAGGAATAAACATAAAGTCATTTTATTCTGCTATAATACGTTAATTGGTGTTGTTAACAAATACCTCTACGTACCCTTTTCATTCTCATTTATTTCAATTAACAAGAGCAATATAATGATGCAGAGATAAAACAAAAATTGTAAAGCAGAAAAAAATCGTGATGATTAATGATGGCATTACAGTCATTTGTCAAATTCTGAGCTGTATCCTGAGCGTTGACAGTTCAATATGTGAAAGCTTAATTTGTGTGAATAAACACAATTGTTTCAAAAAATATTTTTGATGACTCACAGTTTCTCTATTTAATTTTTTTTGGAGACAAAAAGGCATAGTCATATTTCATAATATTAACGGAAAATACAATGTCAGGCGGTCGAATAGAATAATTTGACCAGCTCCATGATTATGAATCTATAAAATCTCAGGACAATTTATTTTCTCAATTCAAAATATATTCTAGCTTTTGTTAATATCTCCAGGTGATCGTGATCGTGATCCGTGTGATACGCACACATTTTCCCTTAATCCTTAACCATAGGCATGTTGTCATAGTGAGATAGTACCTTGAATCCACATCGTCTTCAGTAAATCCCTAGCCGTAGAAGTTGAAAGATGTATCTGTATTTTAGAGTTACTAAGAGTGGTCTTCTGAATCGCTCTATTTTCGCCCTACAATCTTACAACATTATATTATTTTACAAAAGCCAAGGTTTGCTCAAGTACTAGGGAGGTTTGAATATATAACAGATGTCAGGAATGTAGCTCCAATATTGCAATAGATGAACTTGGAAAGTGAACTAAATATTCAGGAATCACAACACCAGATCCAATGAACAATAAGTATGCATAGGGTAGCTATTTTATACAGCCGCGTTTGTTTTAAATCATAGAAAAATTGAGAGAACGCTTGAAAATGATGGATCTGATAGGGACTGTTCTGCTATATATTGAAACATCTGGTTCATATACAAGCAATATAAGTCTGATACTGAAGATGATTTGTAACTGATTCTCAGGCTCAATTCTTGTAGTGATGGTATGTTAATACTCTTTGACGTAGATATGGGCGCAAAATTCATATGCAACAATGTGGATACTATTTGAAAATTATGTGTTTTCATATTTAATTTGTGTCGGCTGAGTAAGGGATGATAAATAAGGAATTTTTGCCTTCTCTATCACACAGGATATAACTTCAGTCTCGAAATTTAGAAAAAAAAAACATCAGTACTTTTACTTGCGTTACTACATCATACAAAATCTGAGGATGAGAAAAACAAACCAAAAATTATCTCCGTATAAAAATTAACTAGATAATAAATTCCACGAAGAAAAGGAAATCGAACTAATATTTCTAAAAGTAACATCTGTGCAGGCAGCCTTAGAAGAATATTAAAATCGAAAGAGATTCATGAAATTTCGAATTTATTGAACAATTTTGAGACCCATCCAGACATACGTTTGTAAAACCTACGTATTGACGAATAAAACTGGACAGAAATTGGAAAATACTAAGAAAAATTTATGGTGGAAAGCTGACAGAGTGAGGATGGGCGAGAAAGTCAAACCTTGGAATTTATACACTTTTCGATGAGTCACAGAACAACACGTTTATGAAGATAAGAAGATTATAATGGCGAGGTCACTTAGAACGAATGGTCGAAGATAGACTCTTGAAACAAGTTGCATGAAAGATACCAGACGCAGAAGAACAAGAGGAAGACCAAGAAAACGGTGGAGGGAATTAGTGGAAGAAGACCTTAGAGATGAAAACATCCAGAACTGGAGAGAAAAACAACATCGGGTTAAGCAAGAGAAAGCTGATTTTTTAATATTAATAATGGGAATGGAGAAGCTAAAATCCGATATCAACATAATCATATCAATCATATATCGTGCTGTCATCTCTAACCAAGCGTCAAATCCTTCTCTATTCTTCATTTCAACTTATAAGCGAGTTGACTAGAAACTTAGAAGCTCAGAGCACAGAAGAAAGGTCGCTGCCCTGACTCTGTTATCGATACTACTCTGGCAGATTCATTTGCAAACTATCCAATAAAATCCCACCTAAAACATCAATTTATCTTTCTTTCGTTGGATAAGTGTGGAATCAGATACGAAGGCACGTCTTTCCCAAACACTACAACATACTGAAGTTGAAGATCAATTCGCGTCTAGTTCTACCCCTTCACTACACTATTGTTAAAATTTCCAATTTAATTTGGAATTTGATGATGCGTAATTATAAAAGACAGAGCTTAGATTAGATTCTGAAGTAACAAGAAAAACTTGATGAATAATACGAAAATGAGTTGAGGAGAAGCTGCAAAGTTTACCCAAATCGACAGAGGAATGCCAGAAGCTTTTTCTTTGAAAGAACTAGCATAAAAAGTAATTAGATTAGAAGGAATTTCTTGTGTTATTTGAGCATTTCTGTGAGAAAAAAAATAATGAAGCCAAGGCTTGGCTTGACAAATATTATCCACATTTTGTCTCAAGGAATTCAGCAGTTAAGAACTGATTTACTTCGCTTATGCAAGACGACATAAGCAACGATAACGATGGACGCAGTGGATACCTCAAAGAAGCTCTAGAATAAAGCTATTCGAGGACGCAGAGAACCTGAATATATCGAACGAAAGTAATCGACATATGGTGAATGGATAAATATTTGAAAATACGGAAGCTCCATTCAAAGTGGGTGCCGTATCACTGTATCACAAATCAATGGAATTGCATGAATTGGGTTTCCAATTGCTTACGCCTCCACCGTATTCTCTAAAACTAGCCCCCAACGATATTTCATGTTCTCCTATCTCAAGAGGATGTTCGCTCGATTAAATTTTTATCCGATAAAGAAGTTGTCGCTGAAACTAAAGCCTACTATAAGGCTGGAGTCAAATCGTACTATTCAAACGGCATTAAAAAAATCTTATGATCGCTATAGTCGTTGTATCGTTCTCGAAGACATCATTGATCAATAAAATCAAATACGAAAAAAAAAAGATTTCTTCTTTATAAGCATATGAACTTTTTAGCCAATCTTCACGGGAAACTGGATAATTTACGATATCTATTCATTTTATATGACCCAGAACATATTTCATCGTCCATTATGGATTTTCGCGAAGGTTTTTTTATTAGGAAATGATTTTTTTAAACTGTTATTTTGTGATTCTTAATTGATGAAGATATAAAATGAAAATAGAATTTAAATTTTGAATCCGAATCCCTTTATAATAACTAAAATGTAAAATGAAATTAATTATATGTAAAAATATGAATGATTGAATGAATTTTGAATGTTACAATGTGGCTGAGAACTGTACATTCCGTTTCACACCAACCATGACATCTACCACAGAAAGTGGGTAAATGTTTAAAACATATGGTTGTAGCAGAATTAATTACAATGCATGCATTTGATAAATGAAACATTCATTCCTATTAATAATTTGTTTATTATGATTATTTATGCTTTATATCGCTAAAATAAAGTTCCATCAATGATTAAATTCATTACAAAATGATATCTGATACATAACAACGTTTCCAACTGATTTGTGGAGTTGAAATTGATAACAGAACAAACGAGAAAACTCTATAGAAGAGAATGGAAATAAGTCGATAGAGAACCACAATAATACTTTCTCAAACCCTAATCACAAAACAAACAAGGAAAATCCAAAACGGAGACCACTTGAGTTTATCATAAAATACATTTTATTCCCTAGCACTCGAGGCATATTAATATTTTTCGCATGTATGATAGAATTCCATTTTCTATAGATATTATTCATCTGCTTCATGCGATTTATATCAAAGTTTAGTGAATGGGTCACGATCGGTGGGGTTTTATCCTAGATTGCTTTGATGCCATACCATGAAATTAAATACAAACAAATTTAGGAGCAGAGTATTCGAATACAGGAGAAACAAATTGAATAAATAAAAATATGTATCTTATAGAAAGTAGCAGCAGATTAGAGCAGGAAAAAATTGAAGAATAGCAGAAGTCTGCTACAGATCAAAATCAAACAGACTGCCTCAATGAAATGGAAATCAAATTCCCTACGAAATTAGAAAATAGAACAGGAAAAGACAGAATAAGAAATTAAACATTTTGAAAAATACTAGAGATAAAATCAGTTATAGATACGACATATGAAAAACAAATGAGATGGATGGGCACTTATTCCAGATACATGGTATCAAAAAAAAAACGTTCGAATCCAAAATACCGGGTAAAAATTATGGAAAGAGATTAAGAAAAACATAGTTTGAGAATAAATATAAAATAGGAAGGAATAGAAGATCAAACGAAACATAGAAGACGTAGAGAAAAAATTATATGACCTCCAAACAAACAACCATACACCGCACGGATATGGCTTATGAATGAATAGAAAATTTTTTATCTGGTGTTTTTCCTTTGTTATCTGCTATGTTTGATTTCTCTTGGTTCTTTGTCAACCCCTTATCCTCTCAATATTATTGTTGCTTTCATCACTTTACTTTGAAGTTGGTCTGTTTCCATTCTGCTTCAAGTCAATTTGACTATCCTCTTAACTTTTCATAATATTGATCCTTGTTTCGTTAGTTTTCTCATGTTTCCATTTCTTTAATTGTCTTACTCTGTTTTTTCTCTATTATTTTTAATTGTTTTATCTCATCTGTGTTCAATTTGCCTCCACCGTTGTTCCACAATGTCTTATTATTGGTACCATTATTGTCGATTTATATTTTCAGTTCCTTGTCCAAATACCTGTCCCAGTTTGATCCTGTTTAGAAACTCTTTTAATATCCGTGATAATATATTTTTTGATCATGTACATTTTTTCCGCTTTTTTCATTTAATCTATATATTTACTAGCTTCTCCTTATTGTTGTTGATTGGTATTAAAACCTGTAAATATATCCACTACTGGTTTCAGATTTTAGTCGCCAATTAGCGTTTAGTTAGGTTAGGTTAGGTAAGGCGATTTTGGAGTGAGACCGGTGGCATTCGACGGTACTTTGACAACACTCTATATTAATTCAGAATTGATCCTCTGTACGTCAATATCTAGATCTTCGACTC
Source organism: Diorhabda sublineata (assembly GCF_026230105.1). Taxonomy (NCBI): domain Eukaryota; kingdom Metazoa; phylum Arthropoda; class Insecta; order Coleoptera; family Chrysomelidae; genus Diorhabda; species Diorhabda sublineata. The sequence goes on from NC_079477.1 coordinate 31,711,949, forward strand.
TCGTCCTTCTGGACAATGTTACCCTTAATTCCCTCAGCATTCTATTAAAAATCATCAAAGCACTTTACTTTAGATTGAATCCCACCTGGCACATTCTTCAGAACTATCGTTCTCGCACCATAAAATCCACTTCCCATTCTTAGGCCCCTAAAATGAGCCTTTATAGAGCAGTACTTTGCTTGAAAAGTTCAGAGCACTTTTTTTAAGGTGAAATCACTACAGCAAAGTGATGGGAATTAATTTTTTGTGATCCTACAACTCTTATGGTGACGTGTGGTTCAATACTTTCAGGGGCACAATGTAATTACTAGTCATACTAGTTCACATTTTTTATTCTGCGAATTAAGTATTGAATCTTCGAATTCAGTTTTTTTAAAACAAAATTACAATTAAAAATATAATTTTATCAAGCAACGGAGTCATCACATTTATTATATGCCATATTTCTTATTGCGTTGCTTTATGAATACACTATATAACATCTTGGGATTAGATTTGATACTCAAATTTCAATAAAGTAACTTATAAATAGATGTTTTGATTCAACTTTTTTTATTATAATTAGAATAATTTCAAAAATACCCGTGGAGTGTTTTGACTAACAGCAGGAGCGTCAACCAATAAAAATGTACACTTCATATTTGATTTTATTATTCACAAGGATATCAGGAATTTATATTTAGTGTAGAATTGGAATGGGTTTGGTGTTGATGAATTATTGTATGCATTCTTTCAGTTGGTTTCATTGTTTTTGACGCGATCGGTGTATTCATGCGGTTAAAAAATTCTGTTGAGAATTTTATCGGTTTATTTCATTACAGCACAACGATTTAAATTGAATACATTCAATTTATTGTAAAAAAAAACATCTGTTGTATTCCGCAATAAAATTTGAAGGCAAATCAAAAATTTCAATTCAATAATCTGATATCAAATAGGCTAAATAGAATAAATGATAATTCATTGTTATAGTTTTGTTTGGTTAGAGAAAGGGGAAGTACGATCAATAATCAAAAACTAGCTTTTACCCGCGGCTTCGCTCGCATCGAATCCATTAAATAAGTATCAGAAATCATTATAATGGAAAAGAACGAACTTTGTAGCTATATTAGAACCTGAGATATAGATCTTTGAATGTAGAAAAATTGCCAAAAACCTACAAAAATCCATAACTCCACATTGAATGTCCGCGCCTAGCTCCTCTCCAACTCATCAGATTTATGTGTTCAAAAACTCAAAAGAAAGAAGGTGCTTCAGCGAGTGTTCCTAAACCAAAACGAACTCTGTAGCTATATTATAACCTGAGGTATAGATATAGTGAAAATTAGATGAAATCCGATGGTTGATGGCTGATCTATGCATCAATACCTTTCATTGAAAAAAAAATTAAGCAAATCGGTTGGGTAGAACGCCTGAACGGACTCGGAATGGAAGTCATCAATTTTTTTAATATATAAGATGATACAGAGCGAGTTTACTATTAAACCAATGAAATATCAACATATAATAAACTGTTTCTACAGTTACACCCAAGACTATGTCCGCAGATAGTGAAACAACTCTTGTAAAATATAGAATTTCTCAGTTTTAATTTCAATAATACAGTTTAGCTAGATGATACAACTTTAGTTTTGACAAATTAGATTCACAAAATTAATAAATATAGAGATTACAAAGTTTAAAATTGATATTTACAATTTTTTCTTAGACTGAAATCTCTAATTGAAGAACAGTAATCTAACCTATGAGCTACGACGTTCTCGATTGAAATAATAGCAAGTGCTGAAAACCGATCTTGTGTCATCGAATTCCTCAGGTATGTTTTAATAATCTCAAGTCTCGAAAAACTCCTTTTAGCAGACACAACTGTAACAGGTGTGGTAGCAATAATTCTCACGGCTATTTAGATAGTCGGATAAACTTCAGTTAATTTTCTTGTGTATTTTAGCATCGTCCTCCATCAATATCACATGATTCTCCTACTGTCACAGATATTTAAAAGTCGCTGCATTGTTTCCAAAGTTCACTATCTTAAACTTAAAAATAGTTTATTTTGATAATTTCTTCCACATTTAATTCATGATCTTCATCTTCCCTTAATAATCAATATGCCTTTTTTATGTCATTTTCTGCTTCTAGATGTTGTATAGTCAGTACATGTGGCTACATTTTATCCTTGTAAGAATGTCATACCATATGACAAGTGAAACTACAAATTCGAAAGTAGCTATTATATTTTCTATAGAAAGACATTGTAGTTTCTGCTAAAAACTTTAAAGCATCACAGAATATATGACTTAGTTGGTATCCAACGGTCTTCATCGATACTACCCACTCCCATCCAGTTTTAGAAAGTGGTTTTAGAGAAAACGATCTTACTTGAGCACTTGAGCATAGCCCACCTCTGACTTGAGCTGCCAAACAGTGAGTACAACATTGTACAACAAAAAAAAATTTGCTTGGACACAAGACGATGCTACATCTCCTAGAATAAGATTCCCACAAAGTAAAAAATAAGCGAGGAGATTAATTTCGAGAATACACTTTTGGACATTACTTTTTTCACTACGCGTATTGGCACCATTATCATATCCTTGGCGTCTACAGTTTTGTTATGATATATCTAAATGTTCTAGAGTCAAACTCTCAGCTATGGTTTTTTTGATGGCTTAGAAACCAATAAAATGTTCTTCAATTTTAAATGTATTTGTATTGAAAATCACATGATAATTGAAAGCTGTTCAACACGAGAACGTCGGAAGTACAATCAAGAATAATCGAGTAATATCTATTATTCTTCATTTTTTCAACAAAATGAGTTTTCACGTGACTTGCCATTAATTGTATAAGCTCTTTTTCAACATTATTTTTATATATAGTGGTCATTAATCTTTTTATCCTTGTTTTGAGTGAACTCTCAGCTCGTGATCAAATCGGCCTATCAACTTTACTAAATCTATAGTTGCCGTTTGTCTCACTCGAATCTAAATCGGATGTTAACCTCTCTCTATGACCCCTGAGAGCCAAATAGTGAAATGCTAGAAAATATACAATTACGGGCAATCGTTCTAAAATATCTCTCCAACATTGCCTTTCTAGTTCAATATGTGAGTAAGCCAAGATTTCAATAGTGGAACAGCTTATTAAACCATTCTCCAAATTAATCCATTTCAACACACAATCTTTGTTCTGGAGGTAAACTGTTTACCTACAGTTTCTGAAGACGATAACGGTTATCGGAACGCGCGTCTGACAGTGTGATTTTGAGTGTTGGTGTAGTGGTGGTGTAAACAGTATGTTCAGTATAATCTTTGTGCTGTCGACTAGATTCGTGGTACTTTAGATAATCACCCAAGTGTTTCTAATCTAATCACACACTCCTCCATTTGATCCAATCTTTGTATTTTTTAGGCCGGAAAGCAGTAAATGACATTCTTTGTTTGTGAATAAATCATTCAGCGCCTGGTCAAGCTTCCCACCGTTAACTGAAATAATGGTATTCGTTAAATCGTCATCCATTATCATTTACGGAATTTAATTGCTTCAAATTCATTAGATCCCAAAATATCACTAAAAAATCGAAGCGCTACAAACATAAGTAGAACACATTTACAGAGAATTTATGAAGCAAATAGAATTTATCCGTAAAATGTCAAAATTAAAAAAAGGAATAGGTTTTTTGGAAAATTTCTGGGCCATACTTGGTTTTTTCGGTAGAATTTCGGTAGTAGAATTATGTTAGAAATTACTCATCCGTCAAGGGCTAAGCCTCAAAAAACGAAAATTCGAATAGAGAATCAATCATCTCTTACCAGAATTGTTTCACCGATTCAGTTCAATAAAATGTGTAAAAATGTTTTAAAATATTGATAAGTTCTTTGAATCATCTATATTTACATTTATAAACATCATGCAGACTATTAATTGCCACGCTTCTGAACATATTCAAGCCTTGTTTTTATTTTATGTTAATATTCTTTATGGACATAATTTTACAGTTTTATGAAGGTACAGGTGCCAAGCTAAGATAAAATAGAACTATATAAAGAGGGCTCCGAATACATTCATTGTAGAAAAAGCCACTCTGTGACGTCTCATTTTTACTGCTTTTAGTCAGGTAAATGGTTTCGCTTATTGCATAAATGATGTTATTGGATGAGCTTATCAACAGGCTTCTAACATAACTATCCCAAAAACCTCGAGTAAAATAAATCATGAAATTTGAATGAGAGAACCGCGAAGGTATTAACCATACCTTTGAAATAAAAAACATGAAATTCTTATGATATGAGAAAAAGTTAACCTACATTTATTGCTGTAGAAATATTGTTACGAACTCGTCTACAATATGGACCATGAAGCCGGACCTACTCGGTTGTAATGGAGGTTGGAGAGCTACTTATTTATGATGTCTAGGAAGGTCTTTTCATATATTTGTTTGTTTGTTTATTTTCTAGAATTATTGAGAAATTCTTTTGGGTATATATACTAGTTTGATTTGTAGCTAGAGTTCAGTTTATAATAACAATTCATAGTGAACCGAACGAAACAGAAAACTAACGGGTGAATTTAAATAAATTTAAAAATAGTTATAAGAGTATTGATTAATTATTACATTAGTTATTTAAGTCTAGTGTTCAATATTGAACAAGATTTAAAGTAATCACATTCTTTTGAGAATAAATATGAATACAAAAAAATTTATATATTACTATAATAATATTTGCTCCCTCTCTTCATAGAAATGATAATTTCAGCGCTCAATTAATGTGTGTTCATCAACTGTTTGTAGTAAATTTTGAATGGCAATATTGACTATGAAAAAGAAACTAAACAACGAGTTTGCTTAAAATTGTGTAACTTCGATAGAATAACGCCTACGGAATCGTTGAAAATGTTGCAGAAATGTCTACTACTACCGTTAAAAAGAAGCTCGTTTAGGTTAATATTTTGGATATGAAGCGTTTTATTGGTAGACTTGTACCAAAAGACCTGGATCTTTTTGCTTGATTTGATAACGTTGCTGAGAACTCTACAAAAGTCAAATGTTTTCACCCAACGCATTCACTAAATGACAAAATAATACAAAACAAAATTCTCTTTCATATTATCGAACAAAGGTCGAAACAGAGTCTTCTTTAATTCTGAATTATTTCTCCTGTGTTCAGGATTGTAGTTTAGTTCTAGTTAGCCTTGTGAGAGGTACTGTGGTTTATACTTTTTGTAAAGCTCGTATACAATTTGTTTTTGTTCTCGCAAATTTATACTTGTGTAGGTAATGATATCTTCAAATTTTTCAAATTCTTAATTTGGTTTCTTTTTCATTTAGTTATCGTTTATAGTTTTCCCCCAACTCTATTCTTTTAGGTTTTACTAAGTACTCAAGTAGTTTTTGGGTCAGCAGATGACATCGTGACGAACCCATTGTAAGAGGGGTCATATAATATAAAAATTAGCTAAAAAGCGCGCGAGAGGTAGTTAGTTGCTTAGAAGCGTTGAGTGTTTAAGATATTCTATAAGATGTACGGTTTCCAGAGTAGGCATATTATTTTGTTTAAAAAAACTTAAAAGACTTAAAGACGACGGATCGCTGAAATCTCAGATTTAGACTAGTGGATGAACCATTATTTCATTTCGTTATTTTCGTATTTCCGTTCTTATTTCTTTTGTTTTAAACTTTATATCGTTACTGCTTTTGTTGACATAAACTTATCATCTGACCTACTGTTTGTTACATTCTTTATAATAGCCTAGACCACACGACCTAAATTAGAACCTTATATTACAAGTTTCAAAATGATGAATCGGTTGAAAGTATTCCATTGATCGCAAGTTCTCATAGTCTAGGCAAAGTAACCGTACCATTGAAACTGAATTGAAAATACCTCGACGTACCGTGGACTATAACGACAAGAATTCTTGGAAGCTGTCCAAAGAGTATTTGTAAGAAATGGAACGGAACTGAAAACCAATGGAATCAACTAGACGACTAAGAAGCAAGAGGAGATTACATCGATGAATCAAGTTGTAGTTTCATTGTTACAATATTTTTATCTATAAAGTTCTGTAAAATATAAATTTCAAAATCGATATTATTGTTTTTATTGGTTGTGTGACTATAGAATTGTAAAAAATTTTTGACCGGCATCTATCAAAAGCATCATTAATGATGGCAATATGTGAGTTTATGAATATCACGTCGAAGTTGCTCAACAATCTAGCGAATGGTGCTTCAAAAACGAGCAAAAAGCGAAAAAACCACGTCAAAGTGGATCACAAATGAGAGTGGTGCTTATCGTTTTCATCGATCACCTTGATGTTTACCACCATTTATTCGTACCAGAAGTTCAAACGCTCAATAAAGAGTATTACTTGGCTGTTTTGAAGCGTCTTTGTACATAAATGCTGGTCTAAAAATGAGAGCTCTGAGATATTTAAGATATTTAATTCAAAAGTGGAATTTCTCCAGAAAGTATTGGAATTTTCTATCTTACCTTACCACTTCCACTAGATGCTTCACTTTCTTTTTCATCGTCACAAACATAATCAACTTGCATACTCTCTTCCCTTCGAAGAGCCCTTATAGCTCTTCTCCTTGCCACGCCTGGACAACATCTGCAGAGACAACACTTGGCATAGATCCATTTGAATGATCTGGCCATTATGTCGCCAATATTGGAAAGGTATAGTAGGAAAAGGGGCATACCGATAATAGCATAGACTATAGTTGCAATCTTACCCTGAAGAGTTCTAGGGTAAATATTTCCATATCCTGCAACAAAAGTACAAATGTCACTATAAACAAATGATTCGTTATGCATTAAATTCTTTCTATGCGTTGATTAAATATATTAAATTCGACTTTTTCAATTATGATTGGTTCTGTATCATTATACAAAACAATTCTGGTCAGGAGGCAAACAGAATCAAATACATACAATTGGGTAGTTATTGACGCCTGCATTTAGCAAAATTAGACGGGCAAGTAATCGAGTATAAAACAAAGGGGAAATATTTGGGACTGACACAAGATACGAAAGTTCTCTGGAACAAACATTAAAAAGTCACAAAAGCTCTAATGGTGTGCAGAAACTTTGCAGGAAGGAATTTGAGTTGTAACCCAAAGATCCTAAGGTGGATGTACATGGCAACTATGACACCAATCATTACATATAGGGCAGTGGTTTGGGGTACTAGATTCTAGATTTCTCAAAGGTACAAGGGTTCAACGACTGGCTTGCTTATGTGCAACTTTAATCATGAAACCTTGTCCAACAGCTGCACTAGAAATGATTTTAAATCTCCCATCACTCCGCACAGTACTGGAAAGCGTAGTAGAGAAAACTTCATTTAGAATATTCAGAGACTGAAACCCGTTTCTAAATAATGACCAACGCTAGGATATGCCTCAGGACGTTACATAGAAAAAGTTTAGGTCTGAGAAAAACTTCACCTCAATAATAAACGCAAATGGGATCAAAACACCATAGAAGAAATGAACAGCAATGCTACTAAACACTATGGGCAGTTCACCCAGCCTTTTTTCGAACAGAAATCTATGCAATTGAAAAATGAGTTCAGTTTAATCCTGTGATGAAACTATTGCAAACAAAAGATCATGATCCAGTCCGAAAGTCAAGCAGCCATTAGAGCTCTAAGCTCCAATATTATAAAACTCGTTTGGGATTGCCTAGAAAAATTAAACAAGCTAGGTAAGAAAAATGAAATTACCTTACAATGGATGCCGGGACACACCGAAGGCCCTTCATGGGACTAGAACCCTTTTGTGGTATCAGTTACAGATAAAGTACTAGAGAAGAAGGTAAATATGAACAAAACCAATTATTGGAACAACCTACAGGAGTTGAGTCGGGCAAAGACTCTTCTGGGAAACTATAACCAGAGTAGATCTGCTGAATGTATCAACCTAAGAGCACTACACTTGGGAGCGCTTGAAATAGAAAACAAAGATCTCTGGTAATCAAAGTCATACTATATTCTAGACTTTTTAGAAGGAGTGAAGTAATGGATCAGCTCAAATAATAGATCTTTTGAGTCGCAGTATATACCTCGACGAATCAGTTCAGTAAATAAGTCCGTAATATTTTGATTGTTTGATTTGACTGACGCTTTTAAAGAAAAAATTAATTCGTTCTATTAAGAGGATGTCGTGGCTCCACAATATCAAAAATTAGGCAGAGATAAGAACCACAGGAGAATTAATTCATACCATTAGAGACAGGATAAAATGGTAAGAAGTGATCACAAACATCCATTAATTGATAGCAAGAGGAAAAGAAAATGTATGTATTGGAAGTTCGATGGAAGAGAAAAATAGTATACTGAACAGAATGCTTCTCCAATTTTATTTCACTATTTTCTCCTCTTATCTCAAAAAGACTCAATTCAAAGTATAATTCGCTGAATGTTCAATAGAATTTCTCTATTCTTTAGCAGAGTCATAATATCAAATCTATATCTTTGAATATATATCGAGTAATAGCTTTATTTATCACGTTCTCTTGCCCTATGGATTCGAATTCAAGTTAAAATTCTATATCCATATCCGCTTTCATTCTCTCTATATTCCCTTTTTCGTCCCAATATTATTTCTGGAAATAAAATAATAAGAACGTGAAAAAACCTATTAGCCATCAAATGAAAGATTGCCTCTCGTATAACATCTGTCACGAAATGGAAAAAGAAAGTTTTGCATTCAATTCGATCGAAGCTGAAAGAAATATATTGGAAACGGAAAACGAAATACAAAATCTATAAAGGTACGAGACTACTTGGAAATTTGAAAGGGAGTTACTCGATACTCGAATAATTATTTTCACCGAGAAATTGGAAGGTTATAAAAGAAATTATTGAAAAATTCTCACGGAAGTGGATCAAAGGAAAACTGAGAAAGAGTTTATAATAATTCATGCACGACAGATACAGTTTGAATGTATTTTTTACACTTCTGAATTGCAAATATTCCAGTAGAGAAATACTTGAAGCCTTTAAAAATACTTTTAAAGAGTGCAAAGATCTGTTCTAATGTACATAGTTAAACTAAAAACAGAAAGCAATAAATATAAGGCATAAATTTCAAAACCATATCTCACATGTTCATAGTAAAGAGTTTTCATATTCGAAGAAACTGTTATTTCAAGGAAAAATTGTTGGAATATATAAATAAAATACAACAAATGGACAAGATGAAGTCTTATAATAATTCACAATACTTTTTACATATTTCTCAACATTATCCGTAATTCGTCCTCAAAATACTGTTCTATTATTATATTCATAGAAGTTCCAGATGTTTTTATGACCGCCAGCTTAGGGTGGAGGTAGGTACAGGGCTTTTCCTTAAAATTCTGGACTGGTATTCTTTTAAAGTTTGTTTAAAGTTTGATTCTAGTATATGAAATTATTAACAATTAGTGTTTAAGTTTATAACCCAAAACAAAAGAAATTCCAAAAAGAGATTTGCATTTTTACACAGTCAAACAGGGTGAGAAGGTACGTTTTTGAAGTTAATCAAATGAAATTTCAAATTCATACTACGTGTTGATACATAGGGTTAATTCTGAATATGTTACACTGGAAATAAAAATAACTAGAGGAAACCGTTTTCGGATATTACTCTTTACATGCATGAGAATAATAAGCCACACGGGACTAGGTCCGCCGAGTTAGATACATAATGTCATTTTTAGCCAAAATATTTTGAACAGATATTGTTGTGTGACAGAGGATCGTTATGGTGGAAGGATCAGTTTCCTGTCTGCCACAAATCCTGTCTCTACATCTCTCACTGCAGCGTTGCACTTCACTTATAATGGTGTGAATGTGTAAATCTCTTTTTATAACGGATTTAGGCACGTACCATAGATCATTGACTGATATTCTGAAAACCTTATTTTGGAATATTTGGGAAATAAATGCCATGTATCTAAATGGTCTTTATACTAGTTTTATATAAAGTACCTGGGTCGAATATGGCCACCCGATCAATATGGCCAATTGGCAGTATTTCTGTAGTCAGAACCCATTTTAAACTAAACGCAGCGGTAACTGTTAGCGGTCGAGGTTTGTGAGGTAAGTTCTATCTTGTATTTTTACAGTTTTGAGAGATCCATCTAACCCATTAACGTTATTATGGTGAAATTGTACTTTAATGTTTAGTTTCAAAAATTTCAAAATGTGATTTGTGGATATCGTAATCTAACGAAATATAGATTGACCGTAAATATGGCCGTCGTTTGGCCATATGTTCAGTATTAAAAATTGAAAATTATTTATTGTCTTTAAAAAAAGTTTTATCCTTTTCATGAATAGTTTGCCCGTCTGTCTCGCATTATTTATATTAAATAAAATAGTTTTGATTTCTATCCAAACTTCAAACTCCCTAAACATATTTCTTCTACTTGCCTATCAATAAATGTCGTAACTCATACTCAAGCAATATTTGTTTATTTTTGTTTTAGGTCATGGGATGATATTAGTGCAGGGGGATTAAATTTGTTATGCTAGTAGCTAAGTGTACAGGGCCGCCAAATATTATAAAAAACCACATTGAACTTTGAAACGATATTTAGAGAAAAACTAAGAAAAAAGTCTAAATTGGGTAGAAAGAATTTAGCAATCGTTAAACAGGAAAGGACATTGATATCTCTTATTTTAAGCTCATGCAATCCATTATCGCAAAAAGTATTACGTATATGCGTCAAGAAATTCTGCGGTTAAAATAATTTAAACGTGGAATCCAAAGGAGTGATGATGATTGGCTGAGAGGGTTTCTGAGACATCATAAAATATCAGTAAACGAAAGGAACAAAACCTCTATCTTGCTAGAACACAAAAGTTAAATAAAACAGTAGTTACAGATTATGGGCATATTAAAACCCACTGTCGGAAATATGGCCAATTTCTACTTAAAAAAACTTGAAAAATGAATAATTAAGAAATATATGCTGAACACTTTAACATAATATCAAAGCTTCATAAATACATTATAAAATGGCATCAAATTTTTTTAAAGTTAAAAAAAAATAAGAGTCAAACCTTATTCGGCCCAGGTACCTTACTAGATTTCATTTAGTAATAACAGTTGGGATTTTCTGCCAATAACCCAGTGAATCTCTTGGAGTCTACGCCAAAGAAATCGTTCGATATAAAAACATTCTGAAGAAAATTATTATAAATTGTAATCATTTATTAAATATATTACTAGGTATTAAAACACAATCAAACATTTCTTGGAGAAATAATGAATAAATTAATATAAATTTCTACTACATACTATCGAAGATCATATTACTGGCACAAGCAAAAACTTGGAAGAAATTAATGATTAAAAAATAAATATATAAAACATTTTTCCTAATATTTAGATTGGTCAGAGAGATCCATTTACATTGCGACCACATTTCCCTGAATTAAATACCATGGATATCTTGTAAGCTTGGTATAAGTAATACCGGTAAACAGAAGGAACCAAATGATCGATAGAATAAATTTCCATTGTGACGCTATAAGACAGAATCTTGGAATGGTGTTCCATGTTCAAAGAAGTATCCTCCGTAGACTCCGAAAGAGTTTAGAAGTGGAAAGTGCCCACTTCGATTTTATTTGAGGTTTTAGGCTAACCATCTCAATTTTCCTACATTTTAATTTTTTCCTTATGTAAGTAATACGATGTTTGACAATATGCAGTTCAATTTATAATAATTTTAGAAATGCCTCTTTTTATGGCAAATGGTTTCCTTGGCAAGTACGATGATCTAAAAATCTACATATCTCCTAAATTATGAATTTCATATAGTCAAACAAAAAGTACCTTACTGTTGAAAAACCGATTAAAAATTCATTTTTACTATTTTTAGATTGTACAGGTACAAGTTACGGATTGTTAACCATTGGGTGTGAGCCGCCCCTTGCCTTCAGATAGTAGTGTAGAATTATTTATTCCGTAAAACATACATGATATATAATCATATATCAAAAATTTATAATGTTCGAATCTATAATTTAAAAAATATACTTAAATATAAGTTCTGATTTCGTAACTTTAAAGGCCTATAACTCAGAAACTTTTTTCATGTCTTGGAACACTCTGTATATTTTATTGCTGTTTTTTGAAGTTACTTAATAGCATCAAACAGATTTTCATTAATATTTTATGTCAAAATGAAACTTACTTAAAACTAAAGGCAAACTTCTCATAAATTCAATTAAGCTTGTGTGTTTAGGAAAATTGACTACTAAAATAGTCACTTTAGGATCGGATTAAGTAAAAATTAACCCATCAGATTGTGGAACACTTTATTTACGAAGTTTTTAATCCCAAAATGTACAGTTTATCCAATAAATTTTGTCTTTCTATGAGAAAAGCCGATACTAGTTGCTTAAAAAATCATAACATATTTCCTCTCTCAAAAATATTCGTAAAGTATCCTATCATAACTCCTCTCTACGTCATTAGAGTATTTTAGAACGCACGAATCAGAAAAAGCCCTAACTTGTAAATATCGATTTTAAAAACGAAGCTAATCTGATTATTTTTAGTTCTAAGTGCACTTAGCTGGAAATTAATATTTTATTGTCGATGACAAGTTCTTTACGTCCCTTTTTTCAGAAGGTTCTTAAACTATTAATGAGATTATGAGATTTGATACAGCTAAATGTTGTACCTCTCTAAAAGCAGCTAGTCAATTAAGTATGGAGTTTGACTTATCCCCTTTGATCCTGAAACTTGATTATATAAACATAGCAATTCGTATCTTTGCAAGTTACGCCCAACCAGAATTGATAATACCTATATCAGTGTAAATTACAAGGAAAAGTTTCATCTAGTTAAATTCACGTGAGATTTTCATCTATTACATTCACATATATGCTTTACTCTTTATCACATTCATATTTTTTGACAAAAATTTCTACCATTCCATTCCCAAATTCTACATTATAAAAATTCTATAAAGCGTAACTTTCTTAAGATGCATCATAAAATGTTATCAGCTTTTTCAGATACACTGTATATACAGAGAAGAAAGAAAGCCCTCCATTATATTGCTTATCATGTTAATGCAGCTATTTGAAGAAACGCACGAGGTATGTTAGCAACCTGGGAGTTTTGTCGCTTCTCAAGAGCGGACCGTGAGTTGTGCGTGCGTGAGTTTTACGTAGAATTTTTGTCACTTGAATGATGCACTAGACACTCGACTGATTAGAAAACAAATCGAGAAGTTTAAAGCTACCTGATCAACAGTGAATAAACCCAAATTCGGACACCCAAGGTCTTCTAGAACGGGCGAAAACGTCGACAGTGTTACTCAGTCTGATCGTGAAGAGCCTGACTTGTCTATTTCAAAGCGTTCTGCTGCTTCATACGTGCATAGAAATATTATTTCACATCTATTACAAAGATTAGAGGCTGCAACTTTACAAAATCATTTTGTGGAAGAATTGAGGCCTCCAAATGATTGCGTGCTTCCCAACGTTTACCAACATCTTCTTTTCGTATTAATCTCATTTTCATCTCAATGGACACGTCTACAACCAAAATGACCAATCCAAAACACAAACATCAGAAACCCTTGGCAAGGCGCAAATTGGGACACGTATAGCAGCACACCACGTGGTTTTGTAATCTACAAGATTGAGGTCACAGTGTGACCTGACACAACACGCGTGAGCTCACAGATGTGTACCGATATAGTTCAGACACAGTTTGCTGTGCCACACATGTGGGTGACTAGCAAGTTTTTCCTTAATTTTTTAAAGAAAAAATGACAGAAGGGGAGTTCTTCGATAGAATAAATTTATTAGGTGATTTAAATTTCTCCCTCATCAAGAAATAGAACAAAATTACCTCCTCAGCATCATGCTGATTCAGAACTTGAGTTCAATAACAACAAGTTTTATTCGATGGTCAAAAATGCTGATGCCGGCTAGTCGCGAACTGCCAATCAAATCCAAAACCCATCGTTATCCATTTCAAAACGGGTGTCTCATTATACGGATTACCACGCAGCGCGAGTAGCAAGTACGATTCGTGTTTCTTGTGTCACGATAACTCACACGTGTTATACGTGTCCCAATGTGCGCCCTGCCTTACATTTATCTAAAGTGACTGTAGATGCAACAATGTCCCCTAAGTGCACGACTTCTTTGTGCCTGAACTGCAAAACTTCAATGGTCATAATTAAAATGGTTCCAGCATGACGGAGCAGCTTCACACACGTCCAATAGATCTCAGCCACGAGTTCGTGAAATTTTTATGTCAAATCTAAAGTTGATGTGAACGAACCGACTTTCCTGGCACAATAAGAAGAAAATTTCCGTTACTAAATAGTAGCCATCACGGAGAATATCTGCTGAATCGTTATAGTCAATTTTAGTGCTGGATTAAGTGAATACTACATACGCAACAGTTAACATTTGAATGATGTTATTTTTAAGAAATGAATTCCCTAGCAATGTATTTCGATGTAAACATTTTTCCAATAAACTCTTGTAAATGTGAACTTTCTTCTGAAACAACAGTTATATTCCTTTTATCTTGGAGCTTTTTATACCCATTCTTGAATAAGAGTTCCCATTTTCCGTAATGTATGCATTCAAAAGAAAATCATTTTATTATCAAAACCGGATTTCAACGCAGTACATGGACAGAAATTAAGTTTTAAAAATAACACTCTAGTTTTCCAGATTTTTCCAAAATGTCGACGTTATCCTAATGTTGGCCACATATTTTCTTAGTTGTCATAGCCAGGGAAAATAATAATCTTAGTAAGCGAACTACTGATTCCCGTTGAAACTAGAGAGACTACTGTAGTACTGAATTGAATCCCGTCCCATCTCTATTTCGAATTTATTTTCGGTCTATTACCGAATTTAATTTTGATTAAATGATGAAATGATTAAATTAAATAATTCTATAATTTTATTAATCATACTTTGAATAGTCTCTTATTTTACGGAGCAGGCAGGAAACTATATTCCTTGTAATTAGCGTTGCAAGGCGTCCAGTTAAAGCCGAACGTAAGTAGGCTTCTTGATTGTGTGTCTGGTCAAAATATACGATGTGCGGCTTGGCTTGTCCGGCTTTTGTCAGGCTTTTCACATTTCGCAAATGAGCGTGACCTCACGTAGGTCAATGTGTCGTAGGTCACCCTTTTTCTGAACAATAATAAGGAGAACGTTGATTTAAAAAAATGGGAACCTATTTTAAATCAATGATAAGTCAATATTGTTTAGCAGAATTTCTAACTATTCCCATCTTTTTAATAAGTCAGCAATGGACAAAAGAACGTAACCATATATGTAATAATCCTCCATAAGCGGAAGCTGTTCCGACTAAGGACGAATAACAACGATTTCTCTATCCTCCGGGGTTTAAGCTAGAATCTGCGCATTGTCAAATATGCGCAGTATAGATAAAGTGTCTGGAACAAAAGAGGAAATGAATATTGTCGGCACCGTAAGGTATGTTTTTTCCCATACCATCAGTCCATATAGAAGTATTACATATATAGAGAGTCGAATTTTTTTTGTCGTATGTCGTATACACATGTCTTTGAATCAAATATTACTTTTGGAATCAAATTTGTAAGTATACAAAATACTCATACTTCACAATCTTCACATTTCCGTAGCAGCGTGATGTCACATTGTAGATTGCGCATGCCTAGGCATGCAACCTCTCTATTCGCAACCAATCATATTTTCCCTTCACATGTCAGCATCAACCAATACCATCTCGCCCCTTCTATATCTGTCTAAATATTCCTACGCCTTATTATCTACATATAACAGCTTACAGCTTGTTTCCCGCTCATTTAACTCTTAACCTCTATAGGCTACACGTTTTAACTACGTAGCCTAACACAATATGTTTCAATTAAAAAATTCATTATTAATATGGTGAATAGTGAAATTAAACAAGAAAAATCAAAATCACAACGATAGGACATGATCAACCAACACATTAGTAATTCTTATATAGTTTTTCTACACCTGGATGAAATGTCCTAAATCCATCAACCACGTGTTTCAAAGATAGTGAAATTCAAGGTAAAAAACTAACTTATTAATATATTTTCATACGTTAGAACATATTAATCTTGTCCCCGCTATAGTTGAAGTTAGAATTTTCTGGTAAAACTGAAAACATTTTTGTCTTTGTCACATTGGAATCAATCAAACACACAATCTGATTGTATTTGATAAAATTCTTGTTCATTACACTTAGTGTGAATTGTTTTTACTATAATCATAAAATAGGAGGCAATCTACACAATTCATCAACCACGTGTTACAAAAACGTTTAAAATCAAAATAACTAACTCATTTGTGAACATTTGATACGTAAAAACATATTATTCCCACCTTTAAAGTACAGTCTACTAATAAAATTGAAATATTTGAGCCTTATTTTCACTAATATAATTCAAGTACATACACAATCTGATTCTATTTCATAATTTTTTGGCCTTATATTGTGATACATAACCTGGTTGCAGTGACGGATTTACAAATTTGCTGCCTGTACGTTATTCAACTTTTGTCGCTCCTACTGACCTCTGAAATTTAATACCTCAGTTCACAATAATTTGAATTACATTTTTTAGCAGTAGAATATAAACTTGATAATATTTAAGAACTAACTTTTAGTGTAAGATCCTACATTTTATCACGGCAGAAAATTGTTAAGACATTATTTTAAGTGAAGAAAATTTCAATCACGTAATAATTTTAGAGTACGGTATGCAAAATTCTTTTTTTCTTTTTCTTCCTAATCGCATAAGTCATACCTTCTCCTTTTTTTTAATAACTCTATTGAAAATTCCTTCCCATCTTTGTAAAAACAAGATTGAAAGATTCCAGGGCAATATTGAGTAAATGTAGTGAATCGAGTAAAATTATTAATTAATGTATCCAATAATAAATTGTTGGATGCATTTGAAAGCTTAAGTTTAAATAGGGACAAAAAGATTACTCGTTACAGCCCACTCTATAGTTTAGTAGTTAAAGAACAAATGTAAATATTCCCGCCAAATAGGTTTTTCCGTCTGTATTATTTTTCGCGGGAGAAGGTTCATTGGTTATAATTAGTATAGTTCACCTTCACTCTCTGAAGACAATTACTTAGTTGTCGAAACGCGCATAATACAGTGTGATTTGAGTAGTGGTAGTGTCTTCAGTATGAATGTCAAAATTTAGATTTTCAAGAATTGTTTGAGGATGGTACACACATAAGTGAAGAAGAAACAAGTTTGAAAGCCTCAAGAATTTCAAATATTTATTTAGTTTGTATCTAACATCAGGTAGGCAACAGAAAAATACTTCTAACATGCTGCGCAGTAGTGATAGGAAACGCCTGCATCAATGTTGTATCTCAGTAAGAATTAAACCTATACAAATGATTATGGTTTTGACTAAATTGCAGTGTTTTTCGGTATTTATTATCCAAAAAATGAATAATACAATACTTATGGAGTCAGTTTGATGACTTTTCAGAGTTTAACAACATTTTCGCGATATTGTTCAATATTTTCTTTTCTTTCAAAACTGGTCATATAAACACTGCTGACTTTGAACCTAACTACTGCATTTAGAGGGTATCTGGTGGTAGAAACTCTTTTGTAAATTAAGTTAAGCAATTATTTCTTGGCATATTGTTTTAAAAAGAATATTGAAAATATGTGTATAGATGCGGATTTCACGCTAATTTTATAACGAACATTCTAAGTCCACAGTAATTCTCATGTTTGCTGTAAACTCTTTCTTTGAGATAGTCTCATAAGTAAATCCATGGGTGTATTGGGTCTCACCATTTAGTTAAAACCACGTGTATAATGAGAATGATCGATTAAACGAAAACAGCTCCGTTATCATCAACCCATAGTTCTCACCACTGACACTAATATTTACGTTGAACTAAGTCATTTCGTTTCAACTCTGGACGATTTGAATTTCCACAAAATGAAGTGCCATTGAGGCTGTTTCTAACGTAAATTCTGTTCCACCAATTCAATATTCTTGGGGGTTCTTGCATATCGACTAGGCACTGGACGAGGTATGTTCATAGCCAAAGCAATTGCGAGAAACCTCTGCAACTCAGGAACGAATTGAATTTGGTACATTACTTATTCTTTCTATACCGTAGGGTGACGACTAGAGAATTTTTTCTTTTGGAAAACGGGTAGATGGCAAATGAACGATGTTCACTAGACACTACTACATCCTATAAGTTAGAATTTATTAATGCAATGGTGGGTAATTTGGGTATTTAACATATTTAAAAATTCATAATTCACTTATATATACATATACATTTATGAATATATGTTGAATTGTATTATATCATAACTTAAAATATTATAGATGATAATTTGAATAAGACGTGACAGAAAACATGTTTCTTTTGGTTACGTGGTCGCCGCGTGTCACCTTTCAAACGCTTTCTGTTGTTATAGGTAGATGCATTCATGGGTGCTACGTTCTTCGCTAATAATCAATTATTTACTTCGGCTAAAATACGTGGTGTAAGAGCAGATACGTAAGTACTATTAATTAGACTTTCTTGTAGTAACGTCATTATCACATTTGTTTGCTTGTACCTTATATAAATGTAGTCATAAAGATGACGAGGTGTTTCAAGTGTTTCCTTTCTTTCTGGCAATCGAATTTGATTGGAACAGCAGTTTTTTTCAGGTTTTTTTGCATTGTGTTAGTCTCAACATCATATAATTTTCCAAAGCTGTTTCAAGCTACAGTAAAAAATAATATTTTTTAAATACCAATAGATAAACCTTACATTGGAATGGTCTTCACAAACATATACTGGACTGCCAGGTTTGTCGCTCGCATAATCCCTTCTTATAGCTTGAAAACATTGTTTTCGTTGCTTTACTTCTCGAGGGATTTGCACGAAAACTTTATTTGGCGTTTTTATACTAGTGTTTGTACATTATGGTATAATGTACCAACGATACGTCATCTTGTATTCTACAAAATTGAATACTCACAGCAGTGCGAGTGTTTTTTTAGAAGAATCCCAACAACTCTGTTTAAACTGTATTTACTTCTAACCTCACTTCAGTCTGTTTACTTACTTTCTACGTCACACTAAGTCGTGTGTCAACAAATGCGTTTTTGCGCGTCGTTTAGGTATTTAAATTCATTTATTTTCTTATGTTTATACAGTTTAAAAAATTGAAAAATAGTGTGCGATCAAGAACGATATAATTAACGTAGTTAAGGCATAGAAAAAGTATGCTATTAAAGCTCTCCATTTGTACTGAACGATCGACGAACTAAAGTACCAACCCGAAAAATATTGAAGAGGTAAATGTAAAAGCTAACTGCAAGGTTAGCGATGACTTAATGCCGATTAAAAGTTAACTCGTATTGAAAAATAGGTAACGAATGTTTGGATATCAACAAACGTAATCCAAGTGAATTTTAAAAAAATTTGTAGCTTTCTGGAGCTAGTAGAGTTAAAAAGAGAATTGAAACAATAAGAGGTATAGATCTTTCGGAACAGTAAACTTTATACTGATGTAACCATCAGAGAAAAAAGAATATATGAAGGATTAAAAAAAAATTACGTTCTTGCCAATTATATGTTTGTTAAATATTGTTTTCTCAATATTTCTGCTGGAAAATGTATACATATTAATACCGAATAAAAAAAATAATCTGCTACCGGAATGCATTATGTTCATAACTTCCCTAGCTGAATAAAAAGTCATTATGATCATTCATATGCCTGTTCACGCTTTCGTCGTTCAGCACTTTTTCACCTGACCTAACAAATATGATAAGAGGCTTGTCATCATCAGTAATTGATACCGTTATAATTCTGAAAAATATGGATCGTTAGTAGTTTTTTTTATATAATTTGTTGTAAAAGTTGATCGATTTTTCGTGAAGTTACATAACGACTATAATAATATTTCAAAGTATGCCGCACCAGATGAGATATTAAAACTTCAGACCATTATTAACATTTTACTTGTACGATTTATCATTATAGGAATTTCATCCGTTTTTATTATCTGATTTTGAGGCTGATAATGATATAATTATTTTTACCGAGAAAAACTGTAATTCTCTTGAGAAGATATTTGGAAAATGTTTTCATCTAAATTATGACCTTTTAGTGCATATATGCATCAAAGTTTTCGATAATTTTTGGACCAAATGTGTTTTATTACATAATTGTAGAAATATAACGATTAGAATTGACATGTTGAATAAAGTGATTTTATTAGAATATTTGCTGAAATCATTAAAAACTTAATTCAAGTTAATTAAAAAATTTAATAAATAGAAAAATGATAGAAAATTAAAAGAATAAGAATTAAATGTACAATTGATGTTTTTAAGAATATTTGGCCTTGAGTTCGTGAACATGAAGCTGCATTTCATGCGGTCAAGGACCACAAGCCTATTGGAAATGGAACTTTTTGGAGCTGGGTTATTATTAATTTTTTTCGATCAAATTCGGCATAATTGCGGCAATGCTTATTAAGTCTGGCAACGCTGTCGAATAAGATTGAAAAGAAGCAAGTTCATGCCTCAGACAGTTGTGTCTGTGTCATGTTAACACGTGCTCGTCGAGTAGACACTTCAAGAAAAAGTTTTCCTTTGTTACGCCGTATCTGCGTACGAACGTGGATTACGGAACTATGTTTACCAAATTTCAACTACAATTTCCAAATTCGCCACTACGAAATCGTTCAACAGTGTGGAATACATACCAGTAATTCTGAAAAACGGGATCAGCCGAATCAATCTGCAGTGCGGAAGATCGGAAGAACAAATATTCCGCGTCCTCCAAGGATGATTTGGATCGCAGATTGAAATTTAGCGAGAGGTATATCAGATGCAGTCAGGTTCCAGCATTCCGTTCTATGGTCGGATGAACCAACCTTCAAGCTAAATGGTACGTACGGTCGATCGGAATTAATCCTGCCAGAGGTGTGTGTATGTGTGTCTGTGTGGAAAGATATCTATGCGGGTGGTCTCGTCGGTCCATACTTTTTTACATGGGCAAATATCATTTATCACGTCACTTAGCTCACTTCATATTTATATGGTGAATTACAAAATTCGGCAAAAACTTAGATGACTCTATTTACCTCTAAATACCTACTTAATGACAAAATTTAAATTAAAGTTTTTGTAAACGCTTTGTGTCCACCCTATTTTGCATATAAAGGATCGAAAAATCAATGCTTGCAATATTTGCAATTTTCTCTCATTTTGTTAATTTTTTGACGCATATGACCTGAGTTCGAAAACTACAAGTTAAACTTCTTTTCGGTTGTTAAAAAAGCATATAAATCGTATTATTTCTTTTATTAACAAAATTCTATACACTAATAAAATAATTGTGAAATTCATTCAACGTTTCTCAAAGAAAACACGAAATATGAAGAAAGGCAATCCTAACCTAACTAAATTTTTTCAATAATCTTGAAAAATTGTGTAAATTATGATATTGAATTGTTTTTTATTTATTAAAATTTTCAGTTTTTCTATGTACGTACTTTCCAAGAAACAAAATTTTGATTTTCAACCTTATATCTCATTTTTATTTCAAATTTACCGTAATAATCAACAAAATAAAATTTATTGTGACCAAAAATAAGGTGGACGTCATTTCCAAATAATAACCTAAGTTTTTGAATTCTTTCGATAGAAGTATTATTGGGAAAAAATTGTTCTTCAAAAGGGGAGGAATAATTGATTAATATTTCTAAATTTGTACACCTTTGATCCGGTCCTATTGCATTTATCCATTTTTATTCTTTTTATCAAACTGATCAACAATATTCAAACAACTAAAAATCTTGCATCTTGTTATTTGATACAAAAATAAATGAGGAAATAAAAACTTTCTATATTAGCTTCAAATTATTCCAAATGCATAACTCTTCTCACCACCGTTTCAGAAACTTAAAAATTCAAAACACAAATAATAACATAACTTTATAGTCAAGCGAAACTCAGCGTTTTCTAAATGAGTACACAAATTATTTGAAAACAAATCAAAACGATTATGTGCACCTGGACTTTCTGAGAGAATTCATCAAATTCTAATGATTCGTTGTTTTATAGAACTACATGTTTTGTTTTCCATAATTCGGAAAACATAAATTTCAAGCCATTAAGCTGAAATGATGTTAACGCTAGTTCTCTTTTCATTCTGATAGAGGAAAATGGTAATGAAATATTTTCAGTTAAAATTATCTGAAAAACTGGAAATGGGAAAACTCTGTAGTGGAATTGGAGTTAACTAGGTAGAAACCAGTCTATTGAGATTGAAAATTTGTTGGTTTGAATAATTTTCAGTTTTGTGTGAGTAATTTTACAGTTGAATCATATTACTTTCATAATAAAGTGAAAAATTGAGATTAAATTGGATACTATTAAATTGATATTTGAGAAAAGCTACTCTTAAGAAAGTTTTTGTTACTTTCTTTTGATTGATATTTATAGTATAATTTATAAAAAATTTGTAACTGATATCACTAAAGTAATTTTACATTTTTTCATAATCTGTTCTATTTCTATTCGGCGTCTGACATTTTTTATATAAAAATCAAGCTCAAGAGGGTAAACCCTATTGTACTCGAGTAGTTCGAGTGGTGCCTGCCTTATGGAGGTGCCTGAGGATATTTAACTTGAACTTCTGTAGACTGCAGTTTTCGAGAAAGACGTGCTTTGATAGCTGATTCCACAGGTTTCCACTTCTCCAAAGAAATTACTGATAAATTGACGTTTTGGGCGTTTGCTAGCGAACTCGGTGCTCATGAGCCACGTCTGCCTAACGAATAGGTCTTGCAAGTACTGCTCTAGGTGTTATGCTGGACAGTTCGTAAGAGCATTTGCCGTGGTAGTATCGGTAAACAGTCAGGCTCGGTATTCCCCATATTTCTTGACAAGGGTGTACCAAATTTTCATATTAATAGACTCGTAACTTTAATTGTATTACTCCGCACTACACCTTATGAAAGTATTATGTAGATAAGGACGCAGTTTTCCCTTTCTAATACTTCCTCTATGAACTTCTATTTCTATTCTTATTTTTATCATATGATTCTTCGACTCTGTTTTACTTTTATATTTTTACATCTAAGCGTTCATCACTAAAAATATATTTGCATATTGTTGTGTTTAGTTTGCGATTTTCCGGAAAGCAGGTAGTTGGAGTGTAAAATAGATGCATAACTTTATGTTATGTAAATATAATTTTATATGTGGATATGCACAATATTCATAAAACGTGGAATGCTCATCCAGACGACTTGAGCAAAAATTAACCATCTCTACATTTATGTCATTTTGAATTTTTCAGTCTCATTATTTTAATAATTTATACAAAAAATATTACAATGCTTGATCGATTATTTACTTAAAAAGTGATTTTTGATATTGTTACACTTTTATATATATTTTTACATTTTAATACGGCCGTAATTTCAGACCCCGATATATAAGTCGATTTAGATATGTCATATTTTGATAAACACTGAAATAGGTCGAAACGTCAATATTGTATGCTTTTAAACGAAAATTTAATCGAAAGAGAACTGAAGTCACGATGATTTATCAACAAAACATATAGAGGAGGTCTGAAAAGTACGGAAATATATGATTATGGGCTCCCCTATACGCCTTTGTTTTATGTCGATTTATATGCGACACACTGTATACTGCAGCTTTTTTTTCTATTCATCATTTTTTCATCAAAAATTTACAATTTTTAATTCTCGATCCATCATAATCCTTAATAAAATGCAGATACTTGAATGACTAGATGTAGTACACATTATTCCTTGTAAATTGATTCGTATTTACTAATATAGAGGGACTTGTTACATTTATAGGTATATTTCTTTTCAGGAAAATCAATGTGGTTGAAAGAAGAGGGAAATTGGGTACCTCGGAAATATCATTGAGGAATCTGCCAATACCAATAATGAAATTTTTCGTAAAAAAGTCAAGGTTTGATACTTTTGCTTTGTTGCCAAATCACTCAAAGCTGCGGATAGAATTTTATACCAAACATTTGAGCGACGCTAAATTGAAGATTCCTACTGTTTTATATCCTTAGGATTTTAGCGAGGAAGTCCATAGTTGAAGATACAATGCTCAAATTGTTTAGTCGGTCAATTTATCACAGCAGGATTGGTATATAATATGATGCAGATAAGAATAGCCCGGAATCAACGGTCTAGGCTAGATTGAGTAAATAGAGAACCTGCCATTGCCAATTGTCATAAAATACCACTGTCAGTTGTTTGTATATACTTTATAAAAGTACATCAAATAAAATTAAGTTAAATTATTCACTGTCTTTATAAATACTTTGACCTGTCTTCTTGATATCATATATCCATTATTTAATTATTATAAAGGCACCATTTTTATAGTCTATTTCAGAAAGGTATAGAGTAATAGAATGGGGAATTCCGTCAGGGAGATTACCACGAGGACATGGATTCGGATGTTCTTGAAGACTTTTTTGGTGAAATGATAAAATATCTTCCGGCTGATTCAGTAGTAGTTATGGATAACGCAAATTATCATCCTCGACGCATAGAGAAGACTCCAATTTGATAAAAAAAGGACTATTAGCTATAGCAAATTTATACAAACACTGTTTCATGAAATACGCCGTGGAAGATATAGCAGAAAAACATATTGCTGCGCACACCGCCATATCATTGCGAACTAAATCCTATAGAACTTTATGGGCGCAAGTTAAAGGATTTGTAGCAAGAGACAACAGGACATTCAAAATGAAAGACGTTAAGCTACATTTTGATCAAGCCATTAAGGAGGTGAAACCAGAGAACTGGCGACAAGCAGTCCAACATGTCGTTAAAGAAGAGGAGAAAATATGGGATATTGACAACTTGATCGATCGGAAAGTCGACCCGTTAATTAGAACGTCAAGAGGAGATTACAGTTCCTCAGATGACGAAGAATATTATGATTTTTTATAATTTATGTATAATGTTCAATAAAAAATAAGTGTACCTATTACTATGTACATTATGCCTAATTTTTATTCTGTTAAAATAAAATTCTTTCCTTTTTACGAGTATCTTACCGGTACGCCTTTGGCACACTATTTTCAGTGTTTGTGAATGGATAACAATAGGCTAAACCCATATATTGACCCCCAACCCGGGTGTTACTACCTGCAGTTGATAAAAAGAACGAATTTTACAATGAAATCAATGCCAAACTATGAAAGTGGGTTAAATACTCGTTGGTGATGCGGTGTTGTCAGCTCCTAAGTTATGACTAACTAGATTAGTCGGTACAGCTCTATGTAGTTGATGATTATGTTAACGTGACTGGTGAAGTAGACTATTTGTTTAATGAAATAATCGATAGTCCATAACCACGTTAAAAAGTCTTCTGTATCGGAATTCTCCTAGAGCTTTAAAAAGTAAAATGAAAACAAAAAAGGGAAAATAATATATACATTTGGCAAATGAACATAATGAATAATTCTATTATTTACACATTCAATCATTTTATCACCGGAGTCAATAGCTTCGTATCCATTTTCCAATATCCAACGCCCCAATTTCTCAATAATAATCCAATATGTTTTGTTGACTGTTTAATTTTGTTTTGCGAATTTTGTATGTGTGAAAATTGGCCACGAGGGCACGTTGGAGTAGCCAGTCCTCGGCTTTTGAGCAATCCATCCATCTTGTTAGACATAAATATTTATTGGGGGACTGGGATGTTCGTTACGTTCGATGGGAATGCCACTGACGCCCTGATCGTTCGTCAAAAGTGTCAAAGAAGTGATTAGTGGCCGTATTTTTTTGAGATTTTTTCATATGTGGGGAGGAAAAGCAACAGGCTGATAATACAGCAATATTTCAAAAGATTGGGAGGAAAAATTGCCATCATTCACTACGATATCATATCACCACTTGATATAAGCTTAACTTTCTAATTCTCAATGTCACTTGTGGCGGATAAATGATGTATATAACATTGAAATGGTATATTCAGCTCGGCACATTATGTAATATCACGAAGCAAATATTATTTATGAATTGGTTAGGAAAGACAGATTTAAAAAAATTGTCACTCCATTCTACTCACTATATCTGTTTTAGTGAGACTAGAGTGTCTGTGAAACTTGGATATGGATCCACAAATTAACAATAAATTGAAGAAAATGCGGAGAAGGTTGCGTAATGTTGAAATCTTTCCATGGCGATAACCTAACAAATAGTGAGAGCGATTTAAAAGTAGTTTGAGGTAGTTAAGGCCGAGGAACCAGTTGACTCAGTGATTTCATATAGTGAACACGTGTTGCAATGAAGTGCAATGAAAGCGGACTCAGGTAGTCAGATAAGACCCTGATAAAACTTTCACCTTTTGCAGTAGCTTCCTTCGCATAAAAGAATTTGATTGTGCGGAGATAATCCGTTTTTCAAAATAACCGTACTTCTCAGTAGTGCTTAATCTTTTATTTTCAGGTACTTTCAGGTATTTCAGCACAGATAGGAAAGATAGAGCAAAATAGGAAATTGAAGTCGGACATTGAAATTCTAAACGTTAGAATTTACCGCTTGCCAGAAACAATCCAACGGATGGATGCCAACATGCCAAAACTTCTAGGAAAATCGCAAGAATAAAAGGAGGAAGACGTCCGTCCTACTACTATAGAAGACAATAACGAAGGTTAAAAGTGAGAACCCCAAAAAAACAAATGGAAGACTGTCCCTAGGAAGAAAAGAAGTGAACAATAAGAAAAAGAGGAAGAAAGAGGAGAGAAATTCCTCTCTCTCTCTCTCTCTCTCTCTGTGTTCTTCATAATTATGAGACACAATGAGAAGAGAATGCTGCGTGAGAATGTATTATTTCTCTTCATGACAACCCTTTTGCAACGTGTATAAACAGTAAATTTTAATCAGTATCATAGCTTTTAAATTCAAGCTTCTCTCACTAATCATGAAAAATCTGTAATGGGATCGTGATATTTGATTTTTATACCAAAAAATTATCACAATCAAAAAAATTCAATAGCGACGGTTCAGTAGATGATTTCGTTTCCATATTGAGAAGCATAGCGCAATAATTCGGTGATAAATGATGCTAGCATTAATAAATTTTAATAACAACAAAGCCGTTGAAAAATAAAGCGTGACGAGGGTTGATACGTCGATCGAATATGATCGTGTAAGCATACGAAGGACCACGCGTTACTGTTTCAAACTATAAATCACATCATTGTAACTTTGGACACGAGTCTGTGTACTACAAGCTATTATATATTTGCATAGATTTTACTGGTACAACATTGAAGATACCGGTGTTATAAAAATATTTGGTATAATTCATGATACAGGCTACGAACATTTGAAAAAAAATATTTAACTGAAATGAAAGCGGAAACTTTTCCGTTATTTGTACCTACTCTAATACCACATTTTATTGTGTCAAATCATTATGATAATAATAATAATGCGCAGCAAGTAAGCGTCCAATCAATTATTTTTTCGACATAACACGTCTATTATTTACTGATATCTATCTAGAGTTTAGACTATTTAAGTAAAGATCCAATATATCGAGAAAGGCATTTTCATAAAAGGATATTTGCAACTATCCAACGGAGATAACGTACAGACGATGGAAAACGGAGAAACAAATACCTGAGATTTCAGCAGGTTATTTGGCTACCAGTAGGCAAAAGCTAAAATTTAGGATCAATACATAAAATGAGTAAAATCATTTATGACATCCAAATTAAAGACAGGCAACTCAGTACAGGCAATCAATACCTATATCACGACTGTTTTGACGTACTCTTTTGAAATCATGACAATGGACAAAAACAATTCTAAAAGGAACTTAGAGATTCCCACGAACAATGATAATGAAGAACAGTAACTACAATCCGAAATCATCCGCTATTAGAACATCTCATAGATAAGAAGGCGAAAAAGGCTTTATGAACCTTGTCATCCTACTCTATCGACAGGTAATGAAACTACGCGAATTATTTTACAGGAAATCAGAAACCTCAGCCCTACATTGGATTATATTCAAGGCGAAACGTTGTCTCACGAGAATCTGACTTCAAATCAGTATTAGACATCTATTAAGTTACTGATCCATTTACTCCACCTGTATAATAGATTCTGTTTCCCTGGTGCGTCTCCGCAAGGAAATCTTTAACTTGAAATTGTTAAAGGCCGCTTGACGTGGGGCAAGATATTATGTGGAATTCTTTCAAGGTCAAAATATTGCATAGATGAATATTGCACGTCGCGTGTCTCTTGTTATTGCATTATGGCTGCTATTCATAAAAATTCAAGTGAGTTAAACCAATACCTCACCTAAAATTTTATTCATTATTTTGTGACCGGCTTAACAATAATGATTACAAACTAAGTAAGTAAGTAACGAAGTGAAAAAGTGGTGAGTGGATAACTGTGAGTAATAATGTCTACTAGTGCTTTGGTTTTGTAACCTGATGGGTAAATTGGTTGTTAATCAAAAAGTAACCAGTCCCTTGAATTGCAGTTTGAAAGAGAAGTGAGCAGACTTTGAATTTATACAAACACATACATTCCAAGTGGAATTGGGCCGTGAATCACTACATCGCATCACGTATAAGGATCATCTGTTTGTTTTACGTGATAAATATTCAAGTTTTCACTATCTTCTTTCATTTGGTATTTCCGTCTCGTGTTTGGTCGTCCTCTTGGCATACCTTTTATTGATCTTTCTTGTTTTTTAATCATACAATCTAGCTGCCGTGTCTCTACATATCCTTTCTCTACAGACTGTTATAAGAAGATTATATATGTTACCAAAAATTACACATGAATTGTCTTTATCCATTCAAGGTGGGTTGAAAATTAACCCATCACCTCAGATTTACACAAATCGAAGTTTAAACGATTAAAATAGAAACTTTAAAAGTGATTTGCTTGAAGTTTTTCCTTCTTAAGAAAGTTATTTCACGGATCCACGTTTCCCAAGTGACACACCGCCATTTGCAAATAGCTAACTACATTAAAACTTTATTGAGGGTGTAGCGGTATTGTTTAAGTCAAAACAAGAATTGTTTCGGATGTAAATTGTTCCCAAATTCCAGGGATAACAAAGTTAAGAACAACTCTAGTGAAATATAAAAGTGGAAAAAATTACTGACATACCTCGACAGTTATTAGATTTAGAAATCGCTAGGGTTGATTTCGAGTTTAAATTAAGAACCTTTTATGGATGCCGCACACACTACAAAATTACCAATTTAGTCAGACAAAAGTCAAGTGAAAAGTTTGGATTTTCTGACTGCTTGAACTTTTTATTGTTAAATGGTAAGACGCTTAGTATTAATATTTCACGCCATATCTTGTTATACGTAATGTAATGTTTTTCTTATTTTGTTCGTACGATTTCTATTCGTGCAATCAATAAATAGACACTGTCTCTCAAATTCTTAATTTATTCAAATACTTTTCACTACACTAGACTAATTTATATAATTTACTTATCACTCTCACTAAACTAACAAATATTTTTTTCAAATTCTTTGATAACTATTTATTATGACTATTTATTATAAACTAATCTAACTGCGCTACACAAATTCCTTATATATATCACAAGTAAATTCTCAAAACTTCTAGAAAATGGAGAAACAGAACAAAGAAAAAAATAGAACTCGATCGAAATTATTCAGAAGAAACAACGTAAATAAACCAACTTCTGTAATAAAAACTTATATAAAACAAACATCAAACGGATTCCGCGGTTTATGAAAAGTATGTCAAATGTGCCATGTGTCTTCGCCGAATTTTAGAATTCCACCACATCTAGATAAGACCGGATCCAGGGCAGAAGCGCGTTCGTAACAATAAATAGTAAATGACTGAATTATTTCTGTTCACACAAGTGTCTAATCACCAATAGTGGGATTATTTTTATTCGATGACCATTTATTATGTTCAAGGTGTGTGCAGCGCAGTATTTTCGTTTTCATTTAACAAGGGTGTTGGTTAAACAGTGAAGACATTATATCTCCATACTCGTTATTGAATGAACATTACAATCTAGCTGTAGAGTTAGCTTAGCATTTTGTATATTCTGCCTCTATTCAATAATGAAAAACTATAAGCTCTTAAACTACCCTAAGAATATGTAAAATTAGTTGCATCAATCCTTCTAGTCCTTAAAGGTTAAAAAGAGGTTTTGCAATGTCTCGCGTTTCGGGTGATACCTACATTATTTTTTCCAGAAACGACTAAGGAGGAGGAATGGTTTTGGAAAGTGATTCAAGTTTCTCGAAAAAAAAAAAAAAGAAAAAAAGAAACACCAAGACTTCTTGCTGAAACCTATTCTTAATCATGCTCATATTGATAATCTAGAAGTCTAGAGAATCTAGAAGAGATTGGGACTTTAAAAATTAGAATCTCTTGTCTTTTGAATGCTCTAGTGATAAAACAAATACACGTCTAAAATTGAAGGGATCTGCTTATGTAGATTTGTATTCATTCAACAATAACGTTCAGATTATGAAAAATTAATGAAGAAAATTGAGTAAAGAGGAAACTATAAATAAAGATTTTCGTTATTTCAGGGGAAGGAATACAAGAAAACTTGTTTACAATGCACTACTCCTAAAAAACAATTATCCTTATAAAATTTTTCTTTCCATATTTTTCCGTGATATGAGATCCCAAATGTTAAATATGAACAATTTTCATAATTTTTAGAGAGATAGATATAAGTTTTATTGTCAAGAGAAAATTTTACAATTTAATGGACAAAGCGACACCATTTTATATTAGATAGTGTTAAATGACAATTTGGCTTAATAATAATTATGAAACATAATACAATATCTTATTTCATACTGAAGTGAATTATGCCAGCCTATGGTAGATTGTAGAATTCTGCCATAGAATAACAAGGACTTTCAAGAAGAAATGCCTTTGTCAATCTCCTGAATCGTTTAAATGTATTTGCCACTTTTAATTCTAAAGGTAGCTGATTGAATATTTTTTTGGCATTTGAGATTATGAAATCCTGTACCAGATCAGAAGAAATTTTTCCTTCTAGTAGGGTAACTATGAAGAGGTTTCTCAATTAAATTGTGAAATTGTTTGCGAACCAAACAAACTGATTCTAAAATGTAAAGAGCCGGGAAAGTTCAAATTTTGTATCATTGCAATGCGTCCTTCTACTTCAACCATGAAGGTAATGAACGGCTCTTTTTTGTGATTTGAAGACAGATTCGAAGATATGCAAACTACAAGACCTCCAGAAAGGTAATTGAGCTGCTTTAACACAAATTTATTGGATAAACAAGCAGAGGATAATTTTTTCGCCAAGGTCTCTACATTTACAGACCATTAAAGGGCACCGTCAATATATACTCTAAGAAACTTGATCGAATTTGAGGATCTTATTAAGTCATTGTTGAGTTTTAGAGGTTATAAAACACATTTGTATGATGAGACTGAAGTTTTCTCAGTGTTTGATCTTTACCCATGGTGGAATGTAAAGTAAGTCTGTGACATCATTCATGAATACCAAAAAAATAACTTGATCGAAAACTGGCCCTTAGGTACACCAATGCCAAATGGTTAAATTACACCATAAACTTTACCATTAGCTCGCACCAGTACTACATTCAAGGTAAGATACAAACCATTTTGGAAGAATATCTTTGATACCATAATAATATTTTTTTTAATCAGAATTTCATGGTCAGCACAATCGAAAGCGCTAGCAAAATCACAAGAAACGGAAACCGTATACAATTTATTATTAAGTGAGATATATTATCCATTAAAAACAGAAATCATAGCGTCATTAGGGCATTTATTAGGTAGAAAACCAAATTGTTGAGCTTTCAAGATTTTACGCTTAAAAAGAAAAGGAAATAGAAGGTTTTTCATTAGTCTTTTAATTATCTTCGATAAGATTGGTAATAATGTCCACCTAAATTGGTCTTATTTTCCACTGTGCGCTGTACCAAAAATAACGAACAGTATTTAGTTTATAAATATTTGATAATAAACCCGATATTCGACGATATTCAGCATGTTTTATATTCTATTAATTATAGTTTAGATTACGAATGATAATTAATTTATATTTTATTATACCCATAAAATTGAAGTTATTCTTTAAACATGATGACACAACCTGTATCTCCTAACGTAAGTAATACAAACAAAATAAACAGACGCTATTTTTATGTCTTATCAATAACAACATAATCGTTTGTATTTGAGAACAGGCGCGTATTTGGTGATATATTCAGAGTCTGTAATTGTGAATAATTTCAATAGTTTTGTATTAATTTTTATTTTGAGAACTGCTAGTTGAGTCCAGTACTAAAAGTGAACCAAACAAATATGCTTATATCAAAATAATAACCATTTTCTTCCAGGAATCAACATCATTAATAAAATTATTGCAAGTAATTGTATTAAAATTATGAGTAAAAAAATGTTTCCTCATACTAGGATGAAATTTCTAGAATCGTTGTTAAATATCAAATCGAACATAAAATTTACTACTACAAACACAGCAATGTTAATAATTACATTTTCTAACGTGTTTATCGATAACAAAGTCAACGTTTTCCAATCAATTATGTTGTAGAAGTAATTAGTATGTTCAAAATATTTCTAGTAGCTGAAATGGCAATAAAAACAGTGCCTGGAATTCTCAGGATCGATCAATTTAGCGGAGATTATAAGAATTTAGGATTCAACTTGGATGAAGAGAAATAATGGCTATTCTGAAATATTCCAATTTTTTCATTTCCCCCCAAATTGAAATTTTCAAATGATTTTAAAGAGTTTTATGGAAATTGAGAATATATATATATATATATATATCTATATATATATATATATATATATATATATATATATATATATATATATATATATATATATATATATATATATGTCTTATAAACTGATGGATTGAGTATAACAACAAATTCGTCATTTACAATCACATGAAATTAAAAAACAAACCAATAATTTCAATGAATATTCAATTATCGTCATTCCTCAAAGAACTTATGTAACACAAAGAATCAATATATGAAATAGATATCAATGATGTTTTGATGTATAATAGAGAGAGGTAAATTTCTCTAGTATTTGGTTTTGTGATGTACATGTGTGAAAAGTCTACAATGTTTGTGATGGCTTTAATTGACAGGGATCTTCGTCTTCTATTTCAAGAGATCCCAGGTGTAGTGCTCTGGAGTTCCTTAGTGTTTCACACTTCGAGAGAATGTGGATAGAGGTTTCGGCCTCTGTGCAACAAAACCTGCACGCCGCATTATCTGCTAGGTCTATCGTCTTCAGGTGTTTGTTTAGACGACAGTGTCCCGATAGAACTCCTGTTAGTATTCGTAGATTGTTCTTACTTAGGTTGATACATTCAACAGATCTACTCTGGTTATAGTTTCCTAGAAGAGTTTTTGTGGTTTTGTGGAACACTTGGTAATACTGTAATCTAAATATAATATAGGGTGGACCATAAATGTTTGCATTTCTGTAACAATTCTAGGAAAGGAATCGCCCGAAAAGAAATGTCGCGTTTACTCTCGCACAGTTTACCGCTTATTAAAAATTTAGTCACAATTGATCTCTTCACAACGCACGTTCCGTATGGAACAATAATTATTAAGTCATTACTTGCCATATATTTCGATCGTGTTGAAAATTATACAATATCAATCAGTGTTCGTTTAATTGAATCATTCTTAAATGCTTAATCATTCTTAAAATTTCGAAGCAACTCGCAGGACTATAGAAATCAGTAGGAAAGTAAAAGGCAGCAGGAGGAGCGAAGGCACCGGGAACTAGTATGTGTGGGACGTTCGAAGAACAAATTTGGATCTTTAATAAAATTTTCCCACTTCCAATTGAATGAACATGGCCATAAACAAAATAGATTTCAAAGTAGACAACCATAAATTAAAATACGAAAGACCTTTACATTTTCCAAAAGTAACGGCAATATGTTCAAAGGGCATAATGGACCATCACTTTTCGGAACATGGATGTGGCCTGTTAGGAACCATTAGCTTTACAGAATTTGTGATAATTCTACCAGATTTTTTTCAACCAAGTTAATTAATTTTGATAATAAAACATTGATGAAGCAAGATGGCTCATCCTGTTATACATCCCACGAGAGATAGAGATAAAATCAAACACAGAGAAAGAGGCATGGAATTAGAATTGTACTATAGAAATAGAGAGAAAGAACATCGGCTTCCACTCTCTACATATCTCTTTCTTCTCGCTATTTAAATAGTGTTTCATTTAGAATAGAGTAGAAAGAATCGAGATTGATGTTCTTTCTCTTTTTATCAGCAGTTCTAGCCAATTTGAACAAGCTTTCATTCTTCAATTCTAACCCGATGTAATTAAAACCTCTCCCTTTTTTCTTTTGTTGGAAAATTGAAACAAAATAACATAAGTCTTATAATAGTTTACTAGACTTTTTCAACATTCTTTTTCAAGCTTATTGTTCGTAATTTATCCAGATAATAATAACCAGATATTTAAGTAACGACACTTTCCCCTGTGAACTGAGAAATATCCTTTTCGAGTGTAGATAATAAATTATATAATGAAGCATTCAACAATTAGTAAAGAGTTTAATTTCATTACCCAAATTAAAGGATAAAATCCAATATCTCTAACGGTAAACTGAAGCCGAAGCTTTTCACAAAATATGAAACTTGTTTACCTAATATTTTCTAATGTTTATTTCGTTTTAAAACATTAAAAAAAATTTGCAGTTTTTTCTAAGCCGAGGGATTTTGAATCATTAAACAATTAAGATGATCCAAGTGATCCATTTGAAATAACAAAGTTTATTATTTTTCCGGAAAAAGGAATGATCTGACAACAATGTAAATACCACCATAATACCGGCTGTGTCACAAGAACCTTGACAACAAAAATTGATAAAAATCGCACAAACCGTTTTCGATATAATTGAGGCGTTCCATACATAAAACTCACTCATATGATCATTTGTCCTTCATACAGGATGAAATATTTTTTATTTGGAATAGCATTCTCATGTTATGTCATTAGTCACTTTTATAGTTGAGTAAATGAGGAAATCATATAAAAATGATTGCCTTCTCACAAGAAACATTTGTCTGCAATTAAAAATTATTTTACGTTAATCCAGAATACAGACCTGCTACCATATTATTTTGCAATTGTTTAAATATCATCTAGGGATTAGAACATTTAGTTCGTTCGTGACAAACCGATAAAATGTTGAAATCAATTTGGATTCTATCAGTTTTCCATCTATGTAGTGCTACAAATACTCCAGTTATTGGAATATTAGCACAACCCACCACTGAATACGGGTTTGATACATTCATAGCAGCTTCTTACGTTAAATTTGTGGAATTGGCTGGAGCCACAGTGATACCAGTTTGGTAATTATATTTTATATTGGAATGAAAAGTGTCACTATATTTGTATAAAAATGTAGTTTTCTAGTTCAGTATTATGAAGAAATGTAACAATGTGTTGAACCGTTTACTTAATTCAAAAATTGGATTCAAGTAATTCATCTCATCAATGTAATTGTCTCTTGACTTTTGATTCAATACAATAAACCAATCTGTCAAAAAGAAATTTTGTCTGCAGATATTAATACAAAATGACAAAAATCTTGTTAAAGACTAAAATTGTAGAGAGGAACAGATGAGATTCTTAAGATACTGGTCTACTATAGACCTATTGCTCATACTAAAATGATTATTGAAGAGATCCCGTCTACCTTTTTTGCTGATTTAACAATGTTTTTGGACCAAGTCTTAGTTTCAAAGTAGTAACATTCCCGGGAATTACACATAACACTAAGCATTCAAACAAACTTTCAATAAAATTAATCACGCAAGCATCTACAAACAACAACAGGAATTTGCGCAACAGTATCATGCTCAGTCCTCTAGTATTTAACACAATTTTTGACGAATTTATGAAAGTAGTTGCTGATGATGGATCAGGATATCGAATACACGGGAATACACAAAATCTGTATTCTATGCATACCGACGTTGCTTAGTGCGAAAGATGCCTTCCAAAATGTTAAAAGACAAGGATTAGATGATTTAAACAACTTATTTTCAACTAATACATCGATGCTTTTGGCTACAACAAATGAGCTCTAGCGATGCAAATTGATAATAGGAAACCAGTTGAATCAAATCATGATACACTGGGTGCTAATCAAGTTTTGAGATAGACGAATGGATACAAATATATAAATGTGGCTTTATTGTTTTTCAAAATATTCTCCGTTAAGATCAATACACTTTTACATGCGTTCGAACCAATTATCGAAGCATGATTTCCATTCTTTTTGAGGTACCTCTAAAACATGTGATTTGAACCGCTTCTTCAGATGTAAAAAAACGGGGACGTGCAATTTGTTTTGATCTGCGAGAATAAGAAGAAATAATTGTCTGCCAAACAAGAACCTTACGTCGAATGAACCCTCAATGTTTTTGTTTGAACTGATGTGTGAGAACTCGCATTGTTGTTGAGAATGATTCGTTTTCTGCGTTTGGTTTCCCTGAGTTTTTCGAACACCTCTAGCATGCTGACGTACTATTCAGAATTAACTGCTCTACGTTGCTCTGATGGAATGGTGGCGCTATGTCCAGTGACCCAAATCCAGCTGTGGTGTCTTGTAAGATCTATACAGTCCATTGTTGTTTAGTTTAGTTGTTAGTTTAGTTCATATGCATAGCTCCTGTTACTATCTTATAGACGTCTTTTGAAGTACTGCGATTGAATTTTTGACAGTCAAATTTCAAAGTAATATTGAATAAATACGAGTGGAAGTAATGCGCAAGTATGCCTCAATCTCATGGTAATTATGTTACATGACGTTCTTAAAATATCAGTTTACGCACAACCTGTAGCAAAGTGGAATCACGATTTCATTCGAAAAACCAGCGAGATGGTGGCTCGAGATGGTGCTTCATCACTAAAAGTCGAAACGAGTTGATCGGCACACTGCTGTGATTTAATTCTATTTTTTGACCTAGATGTATGTTTAAAGTATCTGTACACAACTCGTATGATATCTCACGAGTGAAATCACTACCAGTGGGTGAAAAAAACCGGCTCAATATTAGGATACCTTGAATATCCTATTCGAAATATACTTGCCCATCCAAAATATGTGCAGGACCATTGACATACTAAGAACAGCTGAAATAGAAATCCTAAACGTTATGTACATGGACCAACAGGCAGAGAAAGATGTCAAATAGACAATGACTAAGATAGATGAGGTATATAATATGATAAACCCTACGGAAGAGGTTGGCCACTATAATACTGGCAAAACAATTGACAATTTGAATCAGATTAAACGCTAATACACATTAAGTAAACCTGCAAAACTTATTATTAACAAGATGAGAAATGAGTGCAAAGATTGAATAACAGGGTCTAATAATAAGCTCTTGTCATTTGGGCTTCTTTTCACTAAAATTAAGCCTCCTGTATCTTGAAACATTTTTGGTATCTATCATGCAGACGATTGCTCATATTCAGTGCGACAGATGGTACGAAGACCATTATATTCAACTATTTTTAGAAAAGATGATCTTGCATAACAATTTTCCAATTTTTTTGTATCCGGTAGTGGTTATGAATGATCCACCTGAATATTTGTCTGTACACGACTTTCTACCGTATTCAAACTCACGATAACACCTTCTAAACGCAAATCTTCAGAACACCGCGTGGTGCTCAACATAATTTAATTTTTTATGACTCGTATTGTAAAAGGCTCAGTTTCTAGCGTGAGTATATAAATAATAGAATACAATGTGACATGATGATAGATAGATGTTTTAATTCATGAATAGGTCAGAAAAGGAGTTAAGAGATATGTCGTGAAAGAACTTTTACTGACACTGCTATCAACGAGACACGGTCATGAAAAGTAATATTTTGTAAAAATTAGTCATGTTTCACTTTGCATAAACTCTCTGTCATATTTTTCCCATGGAATGTGATTTGATGCATGTCGAAGAAGTGTTTTGTTTTTTTATTTAACACAACTTTACAATTTTCAGGACTAATCAATCAACAGACTATTATGAAAGAGTGATTAACTATACAAATGGGTAAGTATAATTCATAGTGAAATGGAAATTGAAGATAATGCAGTAAATGATCCTTTTAATACGTATCTGACAAAGGATTTGAATAAAGGACTTAATTGATACACAGTGAGATCCCAAAGTAACCGATAAATCCTTTTTCTACCCAATTCTGAAACAGGTCAAATTTTCTATGTTACTGTACTTTTTAAATGAAATTAGTCACCTGTCTCTCCAGCCCTTTTGGGATAATACCCTTATCAATAGGGATTTTAAATAGGAAGAGGTAATAATACTTCGTTTGAGAATGTTTTTTCAATTCTCTATTCAGCAATATATTACTTTTAGATAAGAGGAAAATCAATTTTCAGTTATATAATTTGTATGAAAATTCATGGCGCCAGGAATTTGATCGAATTTGAGATGATTAGCTATATTAACAATAATTATAGACTTCATAATAAGCTCATACTACTCTTGATAAATAAATATATCTACAATCATTCAATTAATTAGTTCGGTGATTTAAGTCACCAATATTAATCAATTCACTCTTGAAGTTTCGTTATTTGGAATAACCCCACAAAAAATAATCCATTAATACACATCAATAATCTGGCCTTGAGAGATTGAATGTTTAATTGTTAGCTCACCAGAGATGGGGGGCTAAAGGTCAAACTTTAATGTTATTATATAAATTGCTTATTAGATCTTTATCAGACTGAGGTTTTTAACAGCAAAATCGTCAAATTAAGCCTTCAAAACTACACCAGTTAAAAGTCTACTGTGGATATTAGGAGAGTCACCCTTAAGTCTAATGCGAAAACTAAACTTATAATATACAGTTAATCTTCTTGCCAATTAATCAACAATCCAACAATTGAGTATGCTCATTCAACTAAATTAGGAGGATTTTTTAATGGAAGACCAAGGACATCATAACATTTTCATGATAGGATTAATACATTCTCTTAATAAATTGAATTCTGTCCACCAACAGTTCACCCACTTGCCACCTATAACATAGAGCCTTGGTTGGTAAAGATTCCAAATTCCGATGAAACCCTAAAATGCTCTATAAACAAAATACAAACCAAGTTTTTATGAGATCCAAGTTTATCGAGAATCTGGAAGCTTACAAAATATATTGAGATACTTCTAAATCGATCGTAGGTATAGGAGCAGCTGTCGTAACTGATTCAAGAAACTTCCATCCTACACAATTATTTTCTCAGCAGAACTGTTCGCCATATATCAAGCCCTAACACATATAAACCAAAGTAGTCACCAAAACAATTCCCTCATCATCACAGTTCCCTCCACTCTTTACAAACAATTTACTCAAAACACCCTTTACTTCATCCCTAGGGTAGCGTACTTGCTCTATATGTTGTATACTATTGGCATCCCTGAACTTGAACACCACACAGTAGCTACTTTCACTGATAACACGACAGTTAGGGCCGTGGTAGATACCCACGAAGAAGCTATTGAAAAGTTACATATATCCATCGACCAAATTAGCAGCTGCACCAAGATATATCTATTAAAATGAATGACAATAAATCTACTCACAACAACTTTACGAATCAAAAAGAAAGAGACTTTTCAATCAGAATGAATAATGTTAATATTAATATGCTAATACAATAAAATAACGGGGTATGACACTCTACGTGAAATATGTGCAAATTGTATTTAAGGGGTGAAAACTACCACTTATCGAAAAATACCAATATTATAGTTTTTCGTACTTTTTGTCAATTCAAATGTTTTTCGTTTAGTCAATATAAATATCTAACATATTCTATAATAGAAAAGTATCAACCCTTAAAAATCTTTAAAAACTACCCTCTGATGAAAATAATATAAGAAAAAATCTTTTAACTATATAAAACATCACAATTTCATTTTTGCTGTGAAAAATTCATAGTATTTCATTAAAATTTAATGAGCAAAACAAAATTTTTTGGAAAATCAAAAAAAGTTATTATTTAATGCTCATTTCTTATCTTATCTTTCTTATCTCTTAAAAACCAAACTTTCAGATTTGAATAACATCCAAATAAAGTATTTGGTACGAGGAACAAGATTAATTTTGATTTTCAATGAAACGGCATTAGTTTTGGTGCAATTTTTTAGCTTCGACTATTTATATATTCTATTTGAAATTTCAGTCGAAACGACTTTTATCAGTAGTCACTTGAAAGGTTTTTCAAGCTCTTTAAAGAAAATTCTATGACTTTTTGTAGAAGAATGTACCCTTCTCCCTTTATTTGAGGTTAAATGCTCAATTAAGCAAAACAAAAGCTATTCAAGTATCTATAACTTACTTTAGGTAGAACATTAAGATCTTAATTTGTTTGTTTTTTTATAAGCTTCATTTCTATTCATTATACTTTTTTCAATAAAATGCATCATTACAGAGTTATACGTAAAAAACTATTAAAAAATCAGAAAAAATTGTCGTAAACCAGGTATTAAAACCTTTTATGAAAAAAGTAACTCTGTAGTTGGTGTACACCTACAATATACAGTCGACTCGTGCTGTTATTTGTTATGCCACCGCAAACTTCACTTTTATAGGATACTAAGGGTAAGCTTCCCTTGTCTATTGTGAATTACGCGTATTCTAATTTTTATAATTTTGTTTTGCATGTTGATCGTTCTGTATAGAGTAAACGTTGTTTCAATGAAAAAAAGAATAGTTTTGGGTAACTTTAAATTCCTTAAATATCTTAGGAAATTCCAATTCACAATCACAATCATCGTCATAAGAATTTTCAATCCACATGTTTCACTCGCATAATTACTACAACAACTGTCTCTGTTGTTGAGTTTCATGGGTTTTCTCAACATTTAACATGTAGCCAATTCCTTTTCTTTATCCACTTTGGGGTGAATCGGTGACGGTACGACATCCATTTCGTTTTTATGTTTTATAATACTTATAGAAGATTGAGGTTTACAAATTACTTTTTATTGAATATTTTATATTTCTAAAGATGCGTTTCTATTCCAACAACTAATATTATTATCGCAATTTCACTACTTTGAAATAACTACTAATCCAGTCAATTCTACTCCTATTTGTAGTAGTAACGTGTATTTCCAGAGGAAATCAATGGTTTTATCCAATATTAAAACATATTCCCATCTATTTCTACATATTTACCAATTTCAGATTACTCTTTCCGGGAGGTGATGCGTCTTTCGTTGAACCTGGAGGTTATGGAGATACATCGAGAAAATTATACCAACTAGCCAAAAAATCCAATGACAACGGAAATTTTTATCCCATATGGGCTACTTGTTTAGGATTTGAAGTAATTCCTTATGCGGAAATAGGTCAAGATCTTAGAGTCAACTGCTCAGTTGAAGTTAGAGGATGGCCGTTGGAAATGACCAAAGGTACAATTCAAAATTTTCTCAAAACTGGAACATTCACATTACATCTATTTTCTTAATTTTCTCACAATAATCTCAAATAAATGAAATAATGGATGATCCATTATTAACATTCGCAATATTGCTCCCGATACATTATTTTTGGAGATGATGATATTTAAAATATAGAGTTTAAAGACCTTAAAAAGCTTCCATTCTTAAAATATATGCTCCCTCAGCATCACGCAATTCCGTTCAGATCTCGATAATGCTCACTACTCATTAATTGTATCATCAGTATCGTCTCACTTATTTGTGTCAAACGTAGGTCTTCCCAGTCTTCTCGTAAGGCTCAAAATCATAGACATTTAGGGCTGAGGAGCGCAAATATATCGATTCATTTGAAATGTGGTGCTACAGGAGATTGTTTAGAATTCTCTGGACTGTCTAGAGAACTAATTATTAACCTCACACTATATCATTATACTGCAATCGCTATAGTGTTTTATTTTCTCGCAATTGTCCTCAAATTTGGAGTTTATTACGGAGCAATTATCCACACAACCTTAAAGAGAGAGAATGAGAGAAATGCTTTATTGTCTAAAAATTGTTACAAAAATAAAGATAAAACAAATAAAATAAAATTCCAATATACAGAATAAAACCACGATGAATAACAAAATTATAGGTAATGATTAGTATATAAATCCACGGCAAAATTAAACCAGTATGCAGCATGGTCGGAATTGAATACTATTATTAGAACAGAGTGGAAGGCACTTTCCAGAAAATATACCCTCAAGTTAAAACGAAATATGGGAAAAGATGATATCGATTTGATCTCAATTGGCAAGTGATTGTGCATTTTTTTTGCATTGTAAAATATTGAGCTCTTAACTAATTCTGATCGTGGAGTATGTAGCCCCGTGTTCATAAGTGAATAGCAGTGCAGCGTGTTTTCTGAAATTGGAGAAGCGATCTTACGAATTAGACGAACGGATTCAAAGATGAATAAGGAAGGAAGTGTCAGAATTTTGAATCTTTTAAAGGAGTCCTGCTGTTTGCGATATTTTTGACACGCCGCTAAAAACTAGATGAAAATATGAACAAGCTTATAATGATGGAAGAAGTGGAAGAACTACCCCTCCACGTCTGGTTACACCAGACTGAATAACAAGATATATGAAAGGACACAATAAAAAAAGCAAAAGTGATTTTCCAAAGAGGTGAATGATGACTGAGAAAACGAGCAGAGAGAGATAGAGAGATGTTACTGATCATACTCATATTTATTATTTGCCTTCAAAATTAATTACACATACACAAAATTCACAAAAAATTTAACGTAGAACATCACTATTAATAATATAAACAATTCCGGTATTGCTTGATGAAATCCCTATCAACAATCTTCCAAAAACAATCACCTGATCACTTGCAATGACACGAATAACGACGCTTTAATCTACGACGAAAATGTTAATCCCGTTGATTATTATCTACTCTAGACATGCCGATACCTTCAAATTGGATTATACACATTGATAACGTTTCATTTCGTGCCTAACCCTTATCAATCGCTTAAAAAAAATTTAAGCGGTACAAAAATAAACCAAACAAATTAAGAAAAACCTGCGATGGAAGTGAAAAATAACTAATTTAATTAAATATAATATTTTATCAATATTTTTGAAACTTCCTTAACGTATAGTCTTTGGAGATGAAGTAAAAGTAAAAGATTTTGTCTAATTTCAAAAATATTGAACAGTTTTTGTTAGAATCCATTCATTTTTTCATTTACTAGTAGTTAATCTCTTTACAAGTGAGATTGAAATGTGGGAAAATCATCATTTCAATCACCATATCGTGTCAAAAGTGACCAAATCAAAAATTTATGAAAATGAGCTGATATGCTCAAGTCAATTATGACTGCCAACTCCACTATAAAAAAAAATTGCCCATGTCAAGATATAAATTAAAAATGTTATTTCAACAAAAACAACAAAAGTGACGAAGTCGTAAGAAACATGGTCTATACGGTTTAAAATGACTAAGTTGTCTTGATTTTTGTATGATTACACTTTGCAACTCAAAGATACGAAATAAAAATTTCAGTTCAATGCTTTTAATTGTCTATTTGATACTTTTTCTTCATGAGTACTTTTTCTTATACCAATAGTGTGCGATGGTGGTAATCTTAATTGGAAAAAGTCTGAGATAAAGTCAAGAAAATGGAATAGTTCTAGTGACCAAGTCAAATGTCCCCCCTTCAATTCCAAACCCCTCTTATTGTGAAACTAAATTATATATATAAAATTGAAAAACTAAAGCAGCAGAAGAAGAAAAATGTCACTTTGGTCACTTTTGGCAGTACACCCCCGATATATTTGTCACATTCATTTTTCATAAACAAATACAAAAAATTTCACTTTATACTCTTAAATTAGAAAATAGTTATATATGCCACAAGTGGGTAAAGTAATACTTTTTTTCACGAGTAGGACGGCGATGCCTACGAGTGAAAAAACAGTTACTTCACACACCAGTTTCATACAATTTTTTTTTCTACGTCCGTAAACAACAATTCGACAAAGCTCTTATAAATTTTTATTTTGCAATAGTGATATTAAAAGTACAACTATCAGCATTATTGATGTGGAGTGAAGAAGAAGTTACATTACATTTGGTACTTGAATTGGCATGAGTAAGAAAGCGTTCACAGCCCACTATTTTGATAAAACAATTTCATAATTACGTTAAAAAATGACACGTTACGGCACTTTTTTAACGCTAAAGCGTGAAAAAATGAACCGCTACGGTGCTTTTTTTTCATCAATATTATAACGGACGTGGAAAATATAATTTTTTTCAGTGAATCTGATAACAACATGTTTTATTTCAGATTTTAAAAACAGCAGTCTTTTTGAAAACATACCGGAAAGAATATACCAAATACTAACTACTCAAAATGTCACCTTCAATTTCCATAGTTTTTGTTTGACAGAAGAAGTATTAAAAACATATGGTCTGCTTTCAGAGTGGCATATTTTATCAACTAACACTGACGAAAAGGGTCTAAAGTACATTTCCACGATGGAAAACAGGAAATATCCAATATACGGTGTTCAGTATCATC
This sequence comes from Diorhabda sublineata, assembly GCF_026230105.1. Lineage (NCBI taxonomy): Eukaryota > Metazoa > Arthropoda > Insecta > Coleoptera > Chrysomelidae > Diorhabda > Diorhabda sublineata. The sequence goes on from NC_079477.1 coordinate 31,756,672, forward strand.
CGGAAAAACACGGATTCGAATTCGCACCACATTATAACTTTCCACATACTGCAGATAGCATAGCAATGATGCAATATTTTGGTAATTTTTTCGTAAACGAGGCACGAAAAAATAACAATACATTTCCTAGTGATAAAATAAAGCTCAATTCTATGATTTATAATTATTGTACCAAATTTTCTGGTTTGGATGATAATTATTACTTTTTAATGTACGGATTTTATCCGAATGATTATATAAGTAATCAATTAGAATAAATATATTGAGTAATTTTGAACTAAAATATATTAGGTGGTAAATATAAATAATATATACACAAGGTGTAGGAAGTTTATTCTAGCATTAGCGGTTGAGATAGCTTCTTAATGGTTTTTAAGTAAATTAATTAGACATGATTAGACATTTGATAAATAAAAACAATGATTAATAATCACTACACGTACTCTATTATAGATAAACACGCTGCAAAGGAACAAGTATAAAGTGTTAAGTGAAGCCACGAAAACAAAAAAATCGCATATCAAATAACTATGCTACGCTCGGTAAATAAATATCAACATTAGAAGATTCAGTGAATACATACAGCACTGCTTGAAATAGGGTTAAAAAGTGAAATATTATATGTCAAAAAAAGTTATTCCAATTTTAACAAGTCCATCTAGCAGTCCAGAGTCGATTGAAACCTTTTGGCATAACATGAGGGAAAAATTCAAAATCAAAACCCGCAGAAACCGTTGCACAAATTCTCTTCAAGGAACTTAGAATAATGTACACTATAAGACAGCGTTGGATAGTATTATGCGAAGATGAATACAAGTTGTAATTAGACACAGTGGTGATTTGATTTAATCTAATTTCGTTGATTTTTAAAAATAGAGATTCCTCTTATTCCTAAAATAGATGTTTTTAGCTATGTTATAGACATATTACATTAAAATTGATTGAATCAATATATGTTATCAGAATTCTTTTAAATGCTTTCATAGTTGATCTAAGATATTAGTTGATATTAAGATAGCCTACAGTGAAACCCTTAAAATTTAATCTATTTTAACTAAAATAGAAGAACAAACACCAATCAATAAATTGCCCAGCATAGTATATGGAATACCTTGATGAAATTGTGACAAAAAGTACAATGGTTAGTTGAAAAAGTCACTCATCAATCGGATAACCTCCCACAAGAGGGATAGCAGATTACGAGTATATCCTAATAGATATTTATTAGCGACTCATTCATAAATTAACTAATCAATATTGAACATCAGTCACTACAATCTATCCTTATCTAACCTATAAAAATTTAACGTCATTAATATTCTAACCAATTGAAAATTAAAAAAAATTCCTGTAGTAACCAGAATCAATATTTCAATCAATCAAAATTTCTTCCATACCTCATTCTGAATATAGAATTTTGAATCCCATGAATTTCAAGGTGTTACAAGAATTATTACAATTCAAAGCCAGCTCAAATCTTGAATTATTATTGAAAATAAATTTTATTATTGTTATACATTTATACATATTTCTTATATTGTGCTTGACCATATTTTCAGTCCCAGACTATGAATACATAAGTATTCGAAAGCTCGGAATATATTAGAGTTAGTACAGTTTGGTGCTTAATCTACTTTGGTATTTCATGGCCAATAGGAAAACGCTCGTTTCTTGTGGTGAGTCAATCCACGTTTTATTAATTTCTTTTAAAATTAGTTCATTGCAGGTTTTGGCTTCGTTCACTATTTTTCTTCATTTTTTTTTTATCCTAGGTATTAGACCACCATCCAAGGACTCTCATTTTGATTGGATCATTTGCTACTTTACCTTCCCATTGGCTTTTTGTTCTTCCTCTGAACCACTTTCCTAAGGACTTCCATTCACTTATCCACTCAAGTCTACTACTAATTTTCATTCGTTTTATGTGTCCTATGAATCGTAGTATTCGCTACGATTTTATAATTCTAGTGATAGTTTCTTCATTCAAGCTTTCTTTAATTTGAGCGTTCATAAGAATTCTATATTGTGCGTCACCTAACTTTTTGGGTCCAAATATTCTTCGTATCATTTTCCTTAAGAAGTTGCTAAGTTTTAATGACAACAATACTTTCTTAGAATTCCCTTTGCAGAAAAATATATTCTGAATTTTTCATCTTTACATATAGTATAGAAAATAATTGTAAATAAATCATCAACATAATTGAAATTGCGCGTTCGAAAAGTCTACTTCTAAGATGTAGATGTCATAAAGTGTTACCTCGAAGGAAATATAATATATATATATATATATATATATATATATATATATATATATATATATATAATAGTATATTATTCACGAGTGTAAAATAAAGGTTTTTATTCCCGAGGGGAAGTGAAAATTTACTTACTAATTTTTTTGTGTAACTAAATTGAAAATATTTAGTATTGTTTTACATGCTAAAATTATCAAAACTGATTTTTTGTATAAAAACTGTAAAGCTAAATAAAGAAAGCATCCAACAGCAGTGATTTGAGATTCAATAATTACTGCCGTGATTGCATGGCAGTAGTAAAAAGTTCAACATTCCTAATTTAATCTCAGAAAAGCGAGGTTTGGTTAATTAAATCTTAGGAAGAAGTATTAGCAACCCTTGACACATTACGTGTTTAGGAACTTTCAATGAAAAATCCATATGGCTTCCAATAATTTCTTTTCGCCTTGGTCTTTGATTCTTCTTTTTTATATTCGCCAGATTAAAAAATGATTGTCTGATCAGAAAGTAGTTCGTTATGATTTGTTTGTAGGAAAATCTTTATGTGGAATATGGTTTGTTTCATAAATGGTCCTGATGTAGAAGCGTTTTTCCTCTGTTGGCCTGGAATTGGTATATTTTTTGTGTTGAAAGATTTTGACGACGCGTTGTGTGTCCGCTATCTATAGCGCATGGTGTTAGATTTAGGAATTAAACAAAAAAACAATACAGAATGGCTCGACGGACCAAAGAAATTTTAGAGTGTATTCTCTATGCGGAATTGCGCAAAGGCGGGTACAGCTGTGGATATCGTTGGCCATTTGGCTGTTCAAATAATTCACCAGGATTCAAAAAATTCACAGAATACTTGTAACAATAACAGACAGGTGCATAGTTAATATGGAAACGGTTTTCTTGAACAAATGTGGTAATTTTTTATGATTGTTATCGTTCTCTCTGCCAAAGTGCAAAGTCAACAAGTATCAAATTGAAATTTCATTTGGTTTTTCATTGCAAGTGTGCTTTCAATCGGCGTTAAGATACCCATCTTGAAGATAACTTTTTCACATATAGTGTAAAACATAGCGTACGGTAATTTGTTTTATGAAAGTTTTTTTAATGGTTTTCATCTGTTCTTTCTTAGCCTTCGCAATGTTAGGAATGATGTCTGAACGTTTTTCTCACAGCACATCTCTAGATTTTCGGAAATCTAGTTAGTAACGCAGTAGTGGACCAACAATATTTAGAAGCCAAGAACTCGCTTAAATGAAACGACTTTTAACACATCGCGATATCACATTGACAAAAGAAGTTGCTTATTTCTAGTACCTCTTTATAAAATTTATGAATTTCAAAGAAAACTAATGTACAAATAAAAGAATTTGTTTTTTAATCATTTTAGTTTTACTCGAGGTAAATATAGGATATTTCAGCTCATTTCCCTCAAATTCGTCTAAATTTTTCATGCTTTCACTTTATTTCATTAACAAAAAATGTGCTCACTGGTTACATAATATTTTGTGACGAGAGAGGCATTCTTTTGTATCTTGTTAACAGGCACGTATAGCAAATAAAATTTTTCAAACGAACCTTAAAACCGTCGCTCTAGGCGGAATTTTCACCTACTTCATAATTAATGTTCTTTTTTAATGAAATCCCGTTAAACTTTTCATAATAAAATTGAATGGAACAACTGAATAATGTTTAGAATTGCGACTCAATTATAATTGGATCTACGAAATTTGAATACCCACATAGGATTAAATAGTAGCTAAGAAAATTACAAAGAAAAGATTAGGTGTACAAATTGTTTAGTCAATTTGAAAGCACATTTTTTAAGCGAAAATAATCTGAAAATGCTACAGAATGTGAAAATTTAATAAACAAAGTTGAGTACCTCTTTAAGAATCATACTCGATTTCTAATACTACAGTAAATCACATCTTGATCTTTTCCACTTTAATATTATATACAATTTACTGAAAAATGAACAATTCACTTAATCAATTCATAGCTTTCTCATGATTCTGGAGAAAATTCAATGATATTTTTCTGTTTACAAAAAACAAAGATGCATTACACGCATGCATATAAATTTGTGCTATTTACGGTAATAGGGCAAAGTAAATAACATCTTATTATTGTAATCTCTTAAACTCTCCCACTGAAATATCTAAGAAAAATTTTCAGAACCTGCCCAGAGCTTTGAGAGTACCCGGCTGCTATCAAATTACACAGGCCTACAATGATTTTGGTGTCGCTAAAAGTGAAACAGATTTCAAGTACGTTCGGTACCCTGATAAAAAATTGAGACTCACTTTTTTAATGCTACGTGTAGTTTTCGAGATTTCGCAAGGGTAAACAAATCAAAAAACACTTGATAAATTTATTAAAAAAAATAAAAGAACATATAATTCAATCTACAAGATAGTTCAGAAGCTATGGTACCGATATCGAACTAGCCAAGCCAAGCCAAGAAATTATTGTTGCGTTGAATAATTTTGATATATGTGTAACTCCATAACGATCAACTCATAGTTACATGGATTGCTGAATATCAAGCAAATACGCATATCAAACAAAGACTTACCAATTGTAGTTATCACAGTTAAGGAATATAGAAAAGCACCAGCAAAACTCCACTGACTAGAAGAATCTGCGTCATCAGTCCCATCGTATCCTTTCTTGATGAATTTAACTATAATAGTTTGATATTTTTCCAGAACTTCTGAAATACGTTTATGATATTCTTTCTCGTCCAATATCTACAATATACATAACAGACATTAACTTGAATTCATCTAATCGAATAAGAAATTCAAAAGCAAAGTTATAAGATCAAAAAAGACGTTTCTAAAGACGAAGTAACGATTTGTATTTGAAACAGACACATTCTAAAGTCTAATGATAATTATAACTTCCAAATGTAAGTGATGGTTTTTGTGGAAAAACCGGAGTATAAAGACAATTTACGGTACTCTTTAAAAAGCGTAAGTTTCCAAAGATCCATGACAGTCTGTCTTTGTATGCTGGAGAGCCAAAATAACCAACATTATGGACAGAATAATTGCGATATACAGAGTTATAGTCATACAGAGTAACATTTTGAAGACATTTTTTTAACATTTTTTTAAATTTTATAAGACCCAGAAAAGGACGAAAAAAAAATTCTCTCAAAGTTAAGATTATTTGATAGTAATATAAAATATGGGTATGGGACCAAAACTTGGCCAAATAATAGAAATATGTTCCAGAAAGCTCAAATGTGTATCAACAGGTGCCTACGAGCAAAATTTTTTAACCAAATAGTATAACACCTTGGGAGTTTACTGGAAGAAGACGTAACGATTATGAAGTGAAAATAGAGTTGAATAATCCATACTGTACGCAAACCAGCATGAAACATTTAATTATATTACGACAGGCAAAAATAAAAGTATCTGTACGAACATGAAGTAGAACTATCGAGGAAGTACTACAACACATAAACTTAACATAGAAAGAAGCTACAGAAATAGCCAAAAACTGAAGAAAATGGAGAGACCTCGTTAACAAAATTGCTATATGACGATAATGATGCTCTGATAGAAAATTTTTCCATTTTTCCGCATACTATATTATAATTAAAGAAATATTTCTTATTATTCTGTGACTGAATTTGTTCAAATATCCATGAACTCGAAAAGATAGCAGCATTGACCCTCAGGTATAACCAACACAATGGAAGATACTTTGGCATGGCTTTTCAAAATTACCTAATTATTACTTACCTTCTTATTTAGCTCATAAGTTATATTCCACAATTCATCGGCGTATTTAGATCTGTTGTTCTTCAGTTCTTCTTTCATTTTCAGCGGTTGTTTTCCTTCTATAGCCATGAAAATGAAAGATCCTGCTATAGTATATCCTACCTAAAAAAATCAATTTGGAAATAATTGGTGCTTGGAGAGAACGATCTAGTTGGAAAGAAAATTTGTATCGAGTGTTCCAATGTAAATGACTATCGGTCATGTATCAAAAAGATCAAAATCAAATATCGCCTCGAAAAAAAAACCTGAAATTTAATTCAAGTTTACTAGGTTGGAATTTCTAGAACCGTTCATGATATTCATACTGAACAGAAGTTTACATTAATACTCACAATTACATTCTCTGACCATATAGCTTGCAAGCCTATCCATCAAACCAGAGAGTTTTTTAGTAAAGAATTTGTAAGGAGTTATCAATTAGGTGAAGATTACAGAAAATGAAGATGGAGAAATTTCAATCTCCTTTGATATACGTTCATTATTTACCAGATTTTCTGAAATCTAATCATTTTGGAGCTGATATAATAGAAGTATATTTACAATTTACGAAAATATTTATGGAGCAGAGTTGTTTCCAGCATAAAAACGAATTGTGTAAACAACAAGGAACAACTATGAGCAATTGCCTATCACCGTTTATGGCTGATCTATTCATAACTCACTTTAAGAAGCATATTAGTCCAGAGCTTCAGTATTTTCCCAAGGGATGACATACACGTATGTTGATGACATTTTTGCTATATTTCCAACAAAACAAGTATATTAAGAAGATTCAATTTGAAATGTCCATCGAGTTTACAAATGAAATGGAAAATCATGGCAGTTATCATTTTTAAATATTAGTATTTAAGAATTTTTTCCATTGCATTCAACATAATGGAAGTCTGCGTTTCCTCGAACATCGTTTAATTCATTTTTCACTTAATATTTGAAGATAAAATACAGAAAGGTCTTAGTCTCATTAAGACTGTAGCTGTACTCAACGGTTATGATAAGATAATAGTAGATAAGCTATTTGACCGTCATAGGTTTAAGAAATCTCTATGTGAAGCCACCTTTTCCAAAAATTAATATCAAAAGCAAGAAATATTTGTTCTGGTATCTCACACCTGTTTATACACCAGGATTGGGAGAAAGTTTTATCAGAATGGGTTTATGATTGGTTTAATAGTAATTTAGCAGTAATACATTGAAACAATTGTGGGTTGATCCAAAGGATAAAATACCACATTTAGAATAGAGTGTTATCTATAAAATTAGCTGTTATTATTGTGACAGGAAGTACATAAGTTGGAGAAACATAGAGATCTGTTAATGTCCAGTTTAAAGGCCAGTAATCAGCCTCATCTCTCTTATTTTATGCCAGGTACTGCCAACCATATTGCAAACCACACTTCTTAACGTTATGTTAGCTAGACTTTTGACTACATCCATAATAGAATCTGAGTTGTATTGTTCATATCAGCCTCGATGCTTCTCTCTTCGTCCGTTGGGTCACCATTTAGAAAACATACTTCAAATTTATATTTTAAATATTGTGAGATTAGGTCTAACAGAAACTCTCTGCCAAAGAAAACTGTTCCATATTGAACATAACAATCCTTATTCTAATAATTTAAAGGACTCGTAATTCTATTTTCCTCCCTATTTTATACTGCCCTGCTACCAATGAATTATAGGTAGATTAGGAAACAATTTAACTTAGTGCTAGAGCATTGTGAAAGAATTTGTTCGCATTTCATCAATTTCTATCTTAAACCTATCAATTAATAAACAGAAAAGGATCCTTTCATGCAGTTTATCTCTATTATCCATAAAAACATACCACTAATAAAATAATCCCAAGATTGCTGAATAAAAAAGCGATAAATTGTCTTAAAAATTCTTTGCATTTTTTCAGCCACGGTCGTCTATATCTCTTTTGTCTCTTAAAGGATTTTTTCCTTTCCATTTTAGGACTCAAGCCAATATGTTGGCTTTTTTCTCATTTTGATTGTGGCCATCTTATCCTTACGATTCGTGTCGAACGAAATTCATACTTTTTCGATCTCTCTGAAACCAAGGAATAAATTGAAAACATTATTTATTTAGTGGATAATAGTATAACTAATTTAGTGATGAACATTATGAAAAATATTATATAAATTGTAGTTTAAACATTATTAAGTTAATATAAAACTATTACATGTGAAATTTTTACATATTCGTAATTTGTGATATATTCTATGAAATATACAGAGTAATAATATAACTTTAGTAAACGAAATCAATTTGGAGAAACTTTCGAAGCAATACTGGCTCATTCTAAATATTATATTCAGCATTTGCCACTTATTATACCCGTCTGAAGAAAGAAGTTTGCGCGAAGCTGTCCACAACATATGTACTATTACATATATTGCTATATTTTTACAATCAAATATACTATTCAGAATGTAAGAATCATTGTATAATCCATAAAAAGAAAAACAAAACAAAGCAGCTTGATACCGTTACCATAGCGATGATGTTTCCGACGCGCAAATGCAGCTCTACGTCGTAGTCAAAGCACTGTATTGTTAGCTAGATGAAGGAGAAAAAGATAAATCATTAGGTCCAAGGAATGTTCGGTTGAAATATTTGAGAGCGGTATGCACTGGAAGCACAAGCCAAATTTTGAAATATCTCGACGCTTGCTGTAAACTGTTTTCCCAATGTTTCAAAATTTGATAATTATCGTTTAATCATAAGGTCAAATTTCCTCTTTGAAAAAAAAAGTTATCAGAATCTCTCTTGGTTACCAGGCTGGCAAACATTTTCTTGGTAGTTTATTAAGACTGCCTCAACTCCATGGATTATAACGTTGTTCCAAGATTGACATACGTCGGTTACAATTGTATTATATCAATTCCACTATTCTTGAGAATTCAATATGACGATGCATAAGGACATCAAAAACAATACTAAAGAACTTTTCGGAAACTATAAATCAGATCCAGGTAGATCACCTATCAGCTGATTGCGGAATCTACGGCAAAACTAGATTTAGGTCACAATTTCCGAACGTCGCGTTGAAAGCTCTGTGGAAACATAATCTACAAGAACTTTCTATTACTTTGTATGTTTATTCTTCCATGATATTTATATAGTGGTATAATACATTCCAGATGCTAGATAATTTTTATTGAGCAGTTGTCAACGGAGATTTTGCACTAATGTTCAAAAAGTTATTTTAATGCTGAAATGTCGAAAAGTATGAAAACCGCAAGTTTTAGTGAACTATCAAGAGACGTGGCTCATAAGATTTAATAACAGACACCCATTTGAGAGGAATAAATGATTTTCAAAGCTCATAAGACCATAGACAAAAGACAACCCATCGGCTGGTCGCGTTTATCCACCGGGCTACCAGGGTAGAAAGGAGCATAAAATATAATATCTCTTATTATTCATGAAACACTTTGTGAATATATTTGTTAATTCGTCATAAATATCATCAAATAACAATTCTTACTATTAGAATTCAACATGTTCAATTTTAATTTCGATATCAAATACATTATTGTTCCATCTTGAATGATTGAAATAAAATTTTTATATCCTTTTCCTAGCAATGTAATAAAAGTTTTTGAAACACTTGGGATAAGATTTATTAATACAGTTTTATTTAGCATGTATATATAGAATTTGATTGACCGGTATCAAAGTTTATATTTAACTTTAAAAGAAACCACAACAAACTATGGGTGGATGAAATTTTAGAAAATGAAATATAGCTTTCCAAAACGATGTATAATGTATAAATATTTGCGGTCTAGTGATGAAACTACCTACACCATTTGTGAAATACGAGGTATTTTTTTCACAAACAGGATTTGATTTATATATATATATATATATATATATATATATATATATATATATATATATATATATATATATGCATCTAAATGCTCTTGATTTTAGGTCTCTGTTTTAAAATTAGTTTTTTTGGAAAATTTTTAAAAGATAGATAAAAATTGACTTTTTGTCTTTTCTTAAGTCAAGAAATTACAGAAATTTATAAATATATATATATTAAGAATGCAATGGAGTTGCAGTGGATGGATGAAATATTGTAGCTCAATGTAACATAAATATCATTTAATAAAGTACGATTTTCAAATAAGCAATTTTCGACTTATTTGTGAATACAAAAAAAATAAGTTGATATTTATATATACGGTAAATCAATATTGTTTATAAATGTGAATGCTCCAAAACTGCTTATAATCACAGATTCTGTAAGTTCACTGAATTAATCCCAACAAAAAATATAAAATAGTTCTTTTAACCATAATCTATGTAGATTCATATTGACACCAACTTTCGAATTCATGATAATGTAGATATTGACTGAAAGGCAAAAAAAGCACCAGAAAGTAATATCGGGGTTGTAGTAAATGCGATGACCGTCAATGATCTGAAGAATTACGATAAAGAAAAAGTGAATAGAAAAGTCAGTAGCTCGATTCAGTTAGTCCAGTATCAAGCCGCGTACCAAGTACTACTGACAAGAATAGGTCACAATAATTTGATTTTCCTACATTTACTTAGAAAGTTCACAATCTTTACGGCATATGTTCCGACATCACGTTGCTTAGTATTTTTTTGGCAACAATCAATAATGAACTTTTCCAGTGAATTTGTGAATATGGAAAAAATTATGGTTATTGTTATATGATTCAATAGTGTTATTTGAAAGGCATTAGCTCAATCAATATGAAAGATGAACTAGATTCTACTCTGAGTGAGACTGCTCCTTCGTTATCAACAGTAAAATATAGAGTAGCAGATCGAAAACCATATCGCAGTGGTCGATCAAATGAGGGGATGACTCCATAAATGCTGAAGAAAATCCACAAAGTGCGTGAGCTAGCAGATATAGTGGGCATTTCAAAAAGTACATCGCACATTAACTGAATATTTGGACATGAAAAAATTTTGCGAGAGATTGATGCCGCTTTTGCAAACAATGGAACAAAAACAGTGAGTGAAGATGTTTCTATGTTTCTCAGAAATAAAGCCGAATTTTCGTGCCGTTGCACCTTAACCATGGATGAAACGTGGGTGGATTACATCCGAAACAAAATAACAATCAAAACAAATGGACTGAAAAGGAAGAAACTGCTCTAAAGAAGGTAACGACTGTTCCATCTGCAGGTAAGGTGATTGAGTCTGCTTTTTTGGAATGCGCGTGGAATCATTTTCATTGATTATCTTGAAAAAGGAAAAACTATCATCGGTGAGTATTATGCGAACTCATTGCAACGTTTGAGCGAAGAAATCAAGCCAAATCAGCCACGTTTGGCTGAGAAGAATAAGTTTAAAGTTTGCCCCCTTGGATTATTTTGTTTCCAGACTTGAAAAAGGCTTGGTGTTCAAAGATTTTCCAACAGTTTAGAGGCAATTAATGACTATTTTGAGGAGCTTAACGATTCTTCTTATAAAAAGGTATCGAACTTATTGAAAATGGCTGGAAAAAGTATATGGAAGTGAAAGTAAATTACGTTGAGAAATAAATATATTTTTTTTAATTTTCGTATTTTCTTTGTTGGGCCAGGTAGTTTTGGGAGCATCCTCGTATATTTGAGCGAATAAAAGTGAAGCATATTTTGGTTCCAGATACGAAGGCACACGAGTGGTAAACAAAATTGTCAAAATTGCGACATAATCATAGTATATGTTAATGTTGGTTCTTTTCATGTATCTACAACCGAATTGATATATTACGAATCTCGTATCATTTCCGGGTGTGAAGGAACTTCTTCGAATTCTTTATATTGAATAGGACACTTAATATATTGTTACGTATTTCTATAAAGCTACTCCTGGGGATTCTCCCAATATAGGGCTTTGTTACATCACATCGGGCGTTCCACGAGATATGACCAGCTTTATAAGGAAACATTGTCTGGTTCAACACCCTGAACTTTATTAACAATGAAAAACATTCTACTCAGTATAAACATAAAAAAATTGTTAGTGGAAACTATTTTTTTACAAACTATTTATTGTAAATATAAGAGATGAAAGTATTCCAATAGAATACAAGTCTGGAAATTGATTATTTTGTCATGTTCTAGCGATAATTCATAAAATAATATAAAATGACCGTCAGATTTAGGCTAGAGAGATAGAAGTGGCTATAGGCATATCAGAAGAACGCATTTGCCATAAACTATCTGAAGAATTAAGAGTGAGTAAGCTATCGATGCGATGTGTGCCGTGTTTTCTCATTTTTCACCAAATGAACATTTCATATCCCTTATTGACCCGGTTTAAGCAAAATGAGGCAGATTTTGTGAGTATATTCATAACTGCAGATGGAACCTGGGTCCATCAAACTTAAACCCTTTTCTGAAAAAATAAAAGACTGTTTCATAAGCCATAAAAATGATATCGATCGTTTTTTGACATAGTCATAGGTGAAAAAGGTGAAATATTAACAGACGCATCCTTGCACGATAAGTTGAAAAAGAAATTGCAAACAGGGAGCCCATTTGAGCGCAAGCCCAAAGTTTCACTTGCAAGAAAAAGGTTTTAATTCAAGGAGGATGTTACCGTATACGTAAGCGCCTAGTTTGAGAAGAAAGACAATAATTATATGTAAAGTGTATTGGGGAAAAATGTATTGTTTCGTTTTTAAATTGGAAGCTTCATAAACTACTTTTGTAGTTTATTGTTGCCTCAAAGACGGTATAGGGTGTGCTTTACTTACGGCTCACACTTTGCCGATGAAATTCCAAGGTGTAGGCAGATTTAGGGCTGATAATTAATCGAAAGGATTGATTCATTAAGTGTAGAAGACAGAGTGAGTGAAGGAATCAAATGTCTTCTTAAATCAATATCAAATTTCCAGCGCGGTTCAACCCACTTTTTCCAAATTGTCTCCAAGTGTTTCCAAATTCATGTGAGGTGATTGCTAGATATATCACCCTTTAAAGGTGGTAACTGAAATTGAGTTTTAATTTTTTGTTCAAATTTCAGTATTGCCAGAAACTTGAAATTCTGTAAGTAAATAAGTATCCGTAGCTGGTCCTTTGCGAGTGCACGAAATTTACAGAATTTCAATTTCCTAGCATCACTTAAATTTTTGAGAAAAAATAAAAGCTCAATTTTAGTCACAACCATTTAAGTGTGGTATCACGGAAAGGGGTGGGCTGATGCAATTTTGTTATAGGAAAGATTCATCTCAATTTCATACGAATTACCTCCTGAATTTGGCCGCATGACTTTGAAAACATCCTGTATATAGTGTATGGTTGCCTATTAGGAAATCTCTACGAAAGAATGACACAAACACTCAACATTGTCGGGCTTAGCTTTAATTGGGTATATTTAGATCTACGATGATTTGGAGTGATAAATTAAATAATTCGTTGTTGGATATTTAACATAAATTTGTTCACAGTTACTACTTTCTGTCAATATAGAGGGACGCTGAAATTACCAGTATACTTTTTGCCTTCATTAACACACACGAATAAATCTATCGAAGTAAAACTCAAACTGACGAATAATTGAGCAAGTATGTATGTATGGATTTGGGATCTCGTATACAATGCGACCCAAAAGATCTATTTCCTGCTGCGAAACTAGAAAACCCAGTCTTTAAAGTTGATCCATCAATCTCACTCCATTTAAAAAGTCTAGAATGTGGGATCGCTTTAATTGCCAGAGATCTTCGTCTTCTATTTTAAGCGCTCCCAAGTATAGTGCTCTGGAGTTCCTTAGTATTTCACACTTTAAGAGACTGTGGATGGAGGTTTGTGTGCAATAAAACTTGCACGCCGCATTATCAGCTAGGTGTTTGTTGAGGCGACAGTGCCCCGATACAACTCCTGTTAGTATTCGTAGTTTCTTCTTACTCAGGTTGATATATTCAGCAGATTTATTTTGATTATAGTTTCCCAGAAGAGTCTTTGCCTGTATTAACCCTTGTAGGTTGTCCCAATAATTGGTTTTGCTCCTATCTTCCTTCTTTTCCCGTGCATTTTCCATTGTTCTGTAGCTGATACCACAGAAGGGTTCGGGTTCCATGAAGGGATGAAGTAAGTCTAAGATAAGTCTCGTACAAAAATTCTGAGAAACTATTAATCCTTCTTGTCGTACATTTATCAATTCTCGTAATATCTGATATTCAATTTCCAAGCCATAGTTTATCTAAAATCCTGCTAAATAACTGACCGTATGTTATTATATCCTTTGTGAGTGAACAAACTAATTCATCAACAGTATTATAGTTACTAAGTACACTCATGCGAAATTCCAACACAATATAATAGTTACAGCCCAGTTAATTTCCAATTTGATTACCTGGAGATATTTTACAAATGTCCAAACTTTCGGATTGAACGAAACTGGAAAATTAAGCTCCAACTGTAATATAACTATTCTTGTTTTATTCACCGTTAAGCTGTTAGAGTGCTCGTTGATACGCTTTGTAAACCGATGTTTATTTATGTTGTTTAATCTTTGCTCAACCGTGGACAATAAATTCAGAAGAACTAAAACTGGAACATCAAATCAGAGTTGAGCAGGAGTATTGTTTTATCTTGAAGTTGAGTTATTGATCATGTTTCTTTTGGCTACTCCGAAATTATCAAAATAATACCTTAATTTACAAAATTTCACAACATTACACATCCCGAAATGCCTATACACGTCATAAGCCGATGCCGAACGGAAAGAAGCATTTATAATGTATTACATAGATAGTAACATTTATTTTATTACTTATTGCGACAAAAAGTGCTTGAATGACATGCACTATTACATTTTATTTTATTCATTACACATTTGCATTTCTTGTCTCCACATTCTACTATGACGCTTCGGAGAACATTACAACACTTTTTAGCAATTTTCTTTCCATATCTAATCTTCTTTTGTGGTTGGTTTTCTTTCAAGCTTACTCTAAAATGCCATATACCTCATTAACATTGCAATAATAACTGCTCGTTAGCACTAATTTAAGGTTACGTTACTTCTTTACAATTCTATCGGCAACGGCGTATTCAATGGCCAAATTAAGTTAGTCAAAAGGCGAATTTCGGCGTATCCAGCATGAGCATATAGCCATATTTCCAATTATTTGGCCTGCGGGCCGATTTTGCCACCTGCCTCCAGCATATACACTAATTATTATATTATACTAAATACCGAAAAGGATAAAAATAGAAATAAAAAGTGATATGCTTTATTTCTTTTTTATTCATTTTATATTTTTCTTGTTTCAGCTTTCCATTTCTCCGGTGGAATTTCAAGGAGAAGGTAGATTGAAACCACGGAACAGGATCACTTCTTACCAATGAACGAATAACCCTTCTATTCTCATGACTCTTTTGATAATGGCTTCAAAGTAGGAGCCAAAACGTTGAGAATTTTCAAAATTCCAATGGGGTGAACATAGTTGTTCATAATAAAATATCTTTTGTCGTTAGAAACTGCCTTTTCCAAAAACAAACCGTCGATTATCACTAGAAACAGTATTTTACAGAAACAACGACTTTTTCCACTAGGGATTCTCTTTTTCCAAATAGAACGTCATCTGTCGCTAGATCTTGTCTTTAGAGACTGTTATTCCTAGAAATAAACCGTTATTTGTCGTTAGATACTTTCTCCAGTTAGAACAAACTGTTGATTTTTGTTAAAAGCTCAAGCTTTACAATACAAGCCACAGCATGTCATTGGTTATTGGAGACTGTCTATTATTTCATCCACGGCATGGGCCATGAAACCGGTCCTGTTCAGTTATGATGGCAGTTTAAAATTTGGCGAATACACCGATTCCTGGAATTCTTTTGATATTTGTTCTCATAAATGTTTTATCATAGCAGCGATTTGTTTCTATTGTTTTATTTTAATCAGTTTAACCAGGTCTTTCCATTTATTCGTTTGTTTGTTCATTTTCTAGAATTATTGAGAAATTGTTACATAGTGAACGGAACTAAATATAAAATAGTAACCAGTGAATTAAGTAGTGAATATCTAATTTTATATGTAGTATTAAGTTGATTATTACATTGTACAGTGTTAGTGTGTGATTAAATTGAGTAAGAGACACAGTGTATAAATTCACCCCCCCCCCTAAACATCACATTAAAAGAAAACTGTAAATTGTCATTGAATACAGTCTTCTACATAACCAAAGCGACATTTGTTCTTGTTCCAATACCAACAAAAACGGAAAAAATTGGAAACTACGCTTTTTGAATTGAGAATAGGATGTCCCAGAAGCTATAACTAGTCGAACTAACTGTGAAATCTAATAAAATTCAGTCCCTGGTCTGAGTCGAAGATTTAAATTATATTTCGTTTTTTGTATCCTAGGGCTCGCTTTGGGCTGGAAAGGAGATTCATTTGCGGGCCTGTGAACCACGCCGAAGTCTCAAGCTTCTCAAAAATAACAAGAAACTTCAAGAACATAACCAAAATTTTTTTAATGATTACTGCTTTGTATTGATTTATCTGTGCTTATAATTACTCGTCTTCTT